>NC_140582.1:1095201677-1096629177 GCF_964204655.1 Triturus cristatus | reverse complement strand
CAGTCTCAGTTTACTCGTTTATTAGAGATAAGACCGAAGTTTCCATTTAAATGTTCACTGGCCTTCCTATCTTTCATTGGTTCAGGAGGCGCAAAATGGCAACTCTCTAACCTGAAATACCTGAGAATATGATTTAGTAAGGATTTTAAGGAATCACTAACACTAAATGAAAATTAAACTCTTGCAAAAATGAAACAAAATTCTGACACTATGGTCATCTAAGTTTATTAAAAAGTGGAGGACGACATAATCCATAAAAACTATGGTTACCCCAAAAGCCAACTTTCCATCCGGTATGTTCCCAGTCCTGCTATCAAAAAAAGACTTCAAATAAATAGAGAACATTATTTTTAAGTTTTTATGAAAAGGGAAAAATTGAAGATTGCGGTCAATAAACTCAGTATGAACAATTTAAAAGGTGGTTAAGAAATTTGGTTACTGGTTGAGTGGGGTAAAACCATACTCAGCCAGCAGCCACAATTCTTGTCAGGGTGAAGTTGCAAGCAAACCCCAAATTAGGGAGGTCAACTTAAAATCTTGGGAACCAAGTTCGAGTCTCGGCAACGACGCGCAACATCCTGTGATTCTGGGCAAATCACTTAGGGCATATGTATGAACAAGCCCTTTTGTGATTCCTTAATAGCGATTTCTGGCAAATTTCTATTATGGAATCGCAAAATGCTATGTATGTAGGAATCACAATAATAATTGCGATTCCTTAATATTCCTAAATTGCGAATCGCTAATCCGGTTTCGCATTTAAGGAATACCTTCCCATTCATTCCTATGGGCGTAGAGGCCCATTGGAATGAATGGGAAGACATTCTCAATTTGCGATTAACAATTAGAGAATCGCAAATTGAGAATGCGATTTCAAGGTTGCAAGGGTGACATAAGGAAACCCTGATGCACCCCTGAAATGAGCATGTGTGCACATGTGGCGCACATGTGCCACATGGCACTTTGAAAAAAGCAAAAAAGTGCTTTTGTCAAAGAATTCGCATATTACCACCAATTGTCAGTTGGTGGTAATTTGCGATTTCTTATGCCAAATTCGCGCAACTTAGGTGCTGTCTACATCGCATTTAAGAAATCACAATTTGCGATTCCTTAAATGCATTCGCAAAATAGAGAATCGCAAGTTTTGCGATTCTCTAATTTGCGATGCCCTTTTGGGATGATACATCCCAAAAGACCTTTTCCCGTTCGCAAACGGGCCGATTCTGAGATTCGGCCTGTTTGTGAACGGGAAAAGGGCTTGATACATATGCCCCTTAATCTCCCATGCCTAACAAAAAAAAATGAATGTTTCCTCATGTAACGCAACTGGTGCTCGTGTAAAGCATTCTGATACCCGATACCTTCGGGTCAAGTTCACGATATAGAACTCCCCTAAAAAACAAAAAATAAAAAGCTGAAAAAAAGCTAACCTGTGCTCAACCCTCTGATAGATTGGCACAGAGCAGTGAGGTTTAATTCTGAGGCAATGTTTTAAATATTTGTCTAACACTTCAAAGATTAATAAAATGAAACACAGCACAGAAAGGATCCCACATCAGATAGAAAATATAGAATACATTTTGTTAGACCTGGCATCATTGGCATGAGTCTCTCCTCCATTTTTTTCCGTTTGCCTCCTCTGTTTACGATGTTTTTGCTGGAATATTGCTTTGGGCACTGTGCCACTGCTGATCAGTGCCACAGTGCAAGTGCTCCCTATGTTAAATTGTTACATTGATTGGGGTTACCATGATTGGCTTGGTTGACTTACTGTTCAGACCCTAGTCTAGTGCACTGCGTGTGCCAAGGGCATGTAAGTTAACCACTGCTGGTGGGCTTGCAGCACTGGTTGTGCCACCCACAGAAGCAGCTTGTAAAATGTGTCTCAGGCCTGCCACCGCAGAGCCTGCGTGCAGTCCCTGACTGCCATGTCAACTTGGCAAGGAAACCTACTTGCCAGTCTCCAAACCTTCACTTTGCCACATTTCAGACACCTCTATGATAGGCCCTAGGGCTGGGTGCATTGTTGGTAAAAGGTAGGTCATGCCCTGATGTGTGTGGCATGACCTAATTGTGAATTACAGCCATTTTCGTTTTTCACTATTGAAGGGCTACCTGCCTCCCATAGGCCAGAATGGGCAGACGGATTATTAACTCCATTATAATCTATCTGACTCAGGGAGCATGGTAGCAGGTCAAGTTTAGTATCCCTGAACTCAGAATTTAATAACACATCCTTTAGGATGGATGGTTTTTAAATTCTATGTTTGAAAATAGCCCTTTTAGAAAGTGGCTATTTTCTTGTCCAACTATCCACCGGTCTCTGCTGGTTTGGTGTGTGTGTCAGGGGCTGGGTGGCTCCAGAGGTCTGAATGAGTCAGTGTGGGGTGAGTGAGGCATTTACACTTAGAGTGAGGGAAGAGTAGCCTGCCCTGCCTGACACAATGCTGGCTCCACCTCCTGGCGGGCGACTGATAGCCCTGCTCCTGCCAGTGACAATACTGGCTCCGCCTCCTGCTGGGCGGCTGAGGACCCTGCCCTGCTCAGTAAATAGACCAGGTGCCTCTGCCTGGCAACACCCACAACAAACCTGGGATGGTGGGAATTTCCCTACTTAGACAAAGGGAACAAAGGAGAAATGGGTTATAAAAGAAGGACCCCTGAACCAAGAACTCAGATCACTTCTGACAAGGAAACCTCTACCAAGGACAAGAAGCCTGCTGATCTAAGGACTTGCCCCCCTTCTGCCAGTGTGCTGTTTGCTGTGGGGAACCTGAAGCTGCTTCTTTATTTTTGCCAAGGAACAAGGAGAGAGGAACTTGGTGTGTACTCTCTAAAGCTTGCTAGAAAATCTCCAAGGGCTGGAAGAGTGCCAGCCTCCTGTTGAAGTCACAGGGCCAAAGGACTTCACCCTCTACTGAATTGCTGATTGCTGGAAAGTGTTGTTCCCAGTACACAAGGGAAAATCTGCAGTCTCGACGCCGCCGCCGCCGCCGAATCCAGCTCGACATCGTGAGTAACGGCTCCAGTGTTCCGAGCCTTCGACGCCGGCCGCCGGGCCCGATCGACGCCAGCAGCGACACCAGGAGTAGTGAGTATCGGCTCCAGCTCCGAGTGACCCCGTCTTGACGCCGGTATCGACGCCAGTGAGTAGTGAGTATCGGCTCCAGCTCCAAGCGACCCCGTCTCGACGCCGCTGCTGATCGCATCGACTCGACGCCCTCCTCGACGCCGTGAGCGCTGCTCCGGCCCGACATCCCTCGCCGCCGCTGCGGATCGATCCGACACCGAGGCACGATCGACGCCGACCTCGACGCTGACATCTCGATGCCGTGGATCATCGTTTTCTTCATTTTCAAAGGTACTGTGTTTGTGGGGTCTGTTGCAACTCCAGGCTCGACGTAGCGCTCCTCGCGGTCGACGCCGAACCTTGGGAATATCGCAGGCTCGACATCGTGTGACTCCTGTGGGGGTCACATTGTTGCCAAAGACTTATGTTTCAGAAGAATACTTCATTTTGTTGCTAAAGAACTATTTGCCAAGAAAGAAACCTTACTTGAACTATCATTTTTCCTTCCAAAGATTATTTATTAAGACTGTGGTATATTTTTGTCGTTATTTGGTCTTGTGCTAAGCCTTATATAAAAATACTTATTTTTATAATAACTTCTGTGTCGTGTCCATCTGTAGTGTATTCACTGTATTACTGTATGTGGTCATAAATGCTTAACACACTGCCTCTGAGATAAGCCTGTCTGCTCTGCCAAGCTACCAAGGGGGTAGCAGGGGTTATCTGAGGGTGTAATCCCCTTTCCCTGACTAGAGTTGGTTGGTCCCTATTTGTCAGAAGTGTATACCTCTGCCAACTAGAGACCGCCGGTTCTAACATTGGTGGTCAGCGGTGAGGATTGAACTTTGCATTTATGACTCATGTGTAGTGATTAGTGTACGCTACATAGTGAAAGCAGACCATAACGCAGCCACAATCTGTTTTTGGTAGGATATTCTATTTTTGTTCTCCGCTTTCCTGGAGCTTATTTTTTTTAAACACTGCCAGTTTTGACCATGGAGGATGCCGGAGCTGCTACCCCTTCTCTTATTGTTGTGGGGGAATTTGATAAGAAATTGATAAATAAGTACAAGTTAAAGGAGCTACAGCAATATTGCAAGCAGTTTAAAGTTCCTACCACAGGTCTCAGATTGAGAGACGACTTCCTCAAAGCACTGAAGGCCTGGTTAGAGGCCAGAAATCCCTCTGATCCGGGGGTGCTACCGGAAGAGGAAGAGGAAGTGGAAGAACCCATGAATGGCCACGTGGCATCTCCCGGCAGCAGTGTGTCCTCTAAGAGCCTGTCTCCTAAAGTGTTGGAAGACCGGGAGAAGGAGAGGGAATACAAGTTAGAGATGGCAAAACTTAAATTAGGAGGGCAGTTGGAATTAGAGAATGCAAGAAGCAAAAGGGAAGCTGAGATGGAGAGCAAAAGATTAGATTTTGAAAGAGAGAAATTAGCGTTTGAACGTGAGAAGATGTTGAGGGAGATGGAGCTGAAAACTAAAAGTTTAGAGTTCAATCCCTCTGGTGGCAGCACTCCATCTGTGCCTGCAGAAAGTAGGTTTTATTTTCCCAAAGATGTGATCAAGGATTACAGTAAAAATGAGGATATTAGTCAATGGTTTAAAGCATATGAGTTAGTATTGTTGGCCCACCGGGTCCCTGAGAAAGATTGGGGAACGGGGTTGTGGAGCCGCTTTACAAATGAAGGGAGAGATACCTTGTTGAGCATTCCTGCTGAGGATAGGATGTCTTATACTCATATGAAAGATGCTTTAATGCTGAGATATGGCTTAACTCCAGAAAAGTACCGACAAACCTTTAGAGAATGTAAGAAGTTGCCTGCTACTACGTGGGTTGAATATGTGTCTTTTTTTTGCAGAGCCATGGATGGTTGGGTAAAGGGTAGCAAGGTTGATAGTTAGGATGCTCTTTATGATTTGTTTGCATGGGAGCACTTGTCTAATAACTTTTTTCCAGAGCTACGCCAGCACCTTGTTGATAGCAAGATATCTAACCCTAGAAAACTTGCTGAGGAGGCGGACCGCTGGGTCAGTACCAGGGTCCACAAGGGTCCAGTGGGAGACTCAGCCAAGGGTGGGCTGGGTCCCCAGCAGAAGAGTGGGGGGGGGGGCAGGGGTAAACAGAGGGAGTTTCAGAAAGGGCCCCAAAGTAATCCCCAAGGGAACCAAGGGAAGGGTTCCCAGCCTCCCCCTGTAAAGAAGCCAGAGGCCCCGACAGGTAAACCTGTTCCAAGGGGCCCCATGACCTGCTATGTTTGTAAGCAAGTGGGACACCGTTATTATGATCCCCAGTGTCCCATGAAGGATTCAAATGCACCGCCGCGTGCACCCCCCGTCAGGTAGCGAGTGTAGCCCTGGGAGGGAATGAGATGGGTGCCCCCGGTGGGTGGGGTCCCGCAGAAATGTCCCTGGTCTCTTTAGGAGACGTGGAAATGGTCCCTCCAACCCCTCTGCCTAATAATACTAAAAAATATAGGCAGTGGGTGACCATTAATGGCCATAGGGTGGAAGCTCTCAGAGACACCGGAGCAAGTGTGACAGCTGTCAAGTGTCACTTGGTGTCCAGAGAGCAGGTGGTCCCTCATGCATTCTACCCCGTTGTAGCTGCTGACAACTCACAGAGTCAGTGTGAGGTAGCTCAAGTTCCTTTTGAGTGGGGGGGGTCTCAGGTACTCTTCAGGTTGCTGTGAGGCCCGCCATGCCTGTTGATTGTCTCCTGGGCAATGATTTGGAGGACTCCCCTTGGGCTAAGGTGGAGAGAAAATCGCATCTGGAAATGTTGGGTCTGCCTGAGTGGGTGTGTGCGACCACCCGGTCCATGTCAGTTAGTAAAGGTGTTGATGGGGCCCTGGAGCCTGAAAGTATGGCCCAGGTCCCAACCGTGAAGAGAAGAGGCAGGGGGCGCGGGAAACCGTCCCCCATCGTTCCCGCGGTCCAGGAGGGAGCAGACCCTGAGGGGGATGCCCTGGAACCGACAGGAGAACAAGTGGCCGAACTGGGAGACCTGCCCGAGCTGACCCATTGGCAGCAGGATGGTGGTCCCTCCAGGGAGGAATTTTGTGCTGAACAGAAAGTGTGCCCTTCTCTTGTGGGTATGAGGCAGCAGGCCTCAGCCCAAACGACAGGTGATCAATCAGGATCACATTGGATCTACTGGGAGAACGACCTCCTGTATAGCGAGCCTAAGGCTGCTGAGCCTGGGTCAGCCCGTGTGCTGGTGGTACCCAGCGCTTCAGAGCCTTCCTACTGGGGTTGGCTCATGACGTTCCGTTAGCTGGACCTCTGGGGCAGGACAAGACCTATGACAGGCTTGTCACCAATTTTTATTGGCCCCGGATGAGAAGGGATTCAGATATCCATTGTAGGACCTGTCAAACTTGCCAGGCAAGTGGGAAAAGTGGGCGGAAGCAGAAGGCTCCCCTCCAACCTTTTTCCGTCATCAGTACCCCCTTTGAGCGAGTGGGGATTGACATTGTGGGGCCACTGGACCCCAAGACAGCCATGGGCAACAGGTTTATCCTGGTCTTGGTGGACCATGCCACCCGGTACCCGGAAGCCATCCCTCTCCGCACAGTGACGGCCCCCGTGGTGGGACGGGCACTGATGGGTGTTTTCTCCCGCATGGGGTTCCCCAGAGAGGTGGTTTCAGATCGTGGCATCAACTTCATTTCGAATTACATGAAGTCTCTGTGGAAGGAGTGTGGGGTAACCTACAAGTTTACCACTCCTTACCACCCTCAAGGTAATGGGCTAGTTGAGAGATTCAACCGGACCCTGAAAGGCATGATTATGGGTCTTGAAGAACCAATGAGGTGTAAATGGGATGTCCTCTTGCCATGCCTGCTGTTTGCTTACCGTGAGGTGCCACAGAAGTCTCTAGGATTCAGCCCATTTGAGCTTTTGTATGGTCACCCGGTAAGAGGACCTTTGAGTCTGGTTAAAGAAGGCTGGGAGCAATCTCCCAGGAAACCTCCCCAGGATGTATATAGTTACATGCTGGCCTTTAGGAACCAGACTCGGCGCTTCAGAGATCTTGCTCAGGCAAATCTGGAGGCCAGCCAGGAAGAGATGAAGCGGTGGTATGATCAGAATGCCACTCTGGTTGAGCTTCAACCTGGTCAGAAAGTTTGGGTCATGGCCCCTGTGGAACCTTGTGCGCTCAAGGACAGGTGGACTGGACCATTTGAGGTTGTGGAGAAAAAGAGCGATGTCACCTACTTGGTGGACTTGAAGTCTCCCATGAACCCCTTAAGGGTCCTGCATGTCAACCGGTTAAAGCCCCACTTAGAAAGGTCCGAAGTGGGCATGCTCTTAGCTACAGATGCTGGGATGGAGGAGGAGAGTGAGCCTCTTCCTGACCTCCTGTGTGCAAAAGAGAAAGATGGGTCAGTGGATGGTGTTGTCCTCTCTGACACACTGACCCCTGAGCAGCAGCAAGATTGTCGCCATCTGTTGGTACAATTCCCTGATCTGTTTTCCTTAATCCCTGGTGTCACTCAGTGGTGTGTCCATGATGTGGACACTGGGGACAGCACTCCTGTGAGGCACAAGGCCTACAGGGTGACTGAAAAGGTCAGAGCCTATATCAAGGAGGAGGTCTCCAAGATGTTTTCCTTAGGGGTGGTTGAGTCCTCTAGCAGTCCTTGGGCCAGCCCAGTGGTCTTGGTCCCAAAGGCTGCAGCGCCTGGTGCTTCACCAGAACTTCGGTTCTGTGTGGATTACCGAGGACTCAATTCGGTCACCAAGACTGACGCGCACCCCATCCCCAGAGCTGATGAGCTCACCGATCGGTTGGGGGCTGCCCGGTACCTTAGTACGTTTGATCTAACGTCTGGGTACTGGCAGATCGCCTTGACTGATGGGGCAAAAGAGAGGTCTGCATTCTCCACACCAGATGGGCACTACCAGTTCTGGGTGATGCCCTTTGGGATGAAGAATGTCCCTGCCACATTCCAGAGGTTGGTTAACCAGGTATTGGCCGGGCTGGAAGATTTCAGCGCCGCCTACCTGGACGATATAGCAGTGTTCAGCGCCAGCTGGGAGGAACACTTGCGCCACCTCCAGGAAGTGTTGTTGGCCCTGCGCAGAGCAGGCCTCACAATCAAGGCCAGTAAGTGCCAGATTGGGCAGGGTTCAGTGGTGTACTTGGGGCACCAAGTAGGGAGCGGCAAGGTGGCCCCCCTGCAACCCAAGATAGATACCATCCTGGCTTGGGAACCGCCCAAAACCCAGACTCAGGTGAGAGCCTTCTTGGGTCTCACGGGTTACTACAGGAGGTTTGTCAAGGGGTATGGCAACATTGTGCACCCCTTGACCTCGCTGACTTCCCGGAAGCAGCCAAGACTTGTGATCTGGACTGACGCCTGTCAGAAAGCCTTTAACACCCTGAAAACTGCAATGTGTACAGCACCGGTCCTCCAGGCACCCGACTTTTCAAAAGAGTTCATTGTCCAGTCAGACGCTTCAGAGCATGGTGTGGGGGCTGTTCTATAACAGATGAATGAGGAGGGCCGAGACTTACCTGTAGCCTTCATCAGCCGGAGGTTACTTCCCAGGGAACAAAGGTGGAGTGCGATAGAGCGTGAGGCATTTGCTGTGGTCTGGGCGCTGAAGAAGCTAAGACCCTACCTGTTTGGGACTCACTTCCGGGTTCAGACAGACCACAGGCCCCTCAGATGGTTAATGCAGATGAGAGGTGAGAACCCAAAGCTGTTGAGGTGGTCCATTTCCCTACAGGGGATGGACTTTACGGTGGAATACCGCCCTGGTACAGATCACGCCAATGCTGATGGTCTGTCGAGATTTTTCCGCCTTTGTGATGAGGACTCCCTGGGTGAAGGGTAGTTCTCCCCACATTTCAGCTGGAGGGGACACGTGTTAGACCTGGCATCATTGGCATGAGTCTCTCCTTCATTTTTTTCCGTTTGCCTCCTCTGTTTATGATGTTTTTGCTGGAATATTGCTTTGGGCACTGTGCCACTACTGATCAGTGCCACAGTGCAAGTGCTCCCTATGTTCAATTGGTACATTGATTGGGGTTACCATGATTGGCTTGGTTGACGTACTGTTCAGACCCTAGTCTAGTGCACTGCGTGTGCCAAGGGCATGTAAGTTAACTGCTGCTGGTGGGCTTGCAGCACTGGTTGTGCCACCCACAGAAGCAGCTTGTAAAATGTGTCTCAGGCCTGCCACCGCAGAGCCTGCGTGCAGTCCCTGACTGCCATGTCGACTTGGCAAGGAAACCTACTTGCCAGTCTCCAAACCTTCACTTTGCCACATTTCAGACACCTCTATGGTAGGCCCTAGGGCTGGGTGCATTGTTGGTAAAAGGTAGGTCATGCCCTGATGTGTGTGGCATGACCTAATAGTGAATTATAGCCATTTTTGTTTTTCACTATTGAAGGGCTACCTGCCTCCCATAGGCCAGAATGGGCAGACGGATTATTAACTCCATTATAATCTATCTGACTCAGGGAGCATGGTAACAGGTCGAGTTTAGTATCCCTGAACTCAGAATTTAATAACACATCCTTTAGGATGGATGGTTTTTAAATTCTATGTTTGAAAATAGCCCTTTTAGAAAGTGGCTATTTTCTTGTCCAACTATCCACCGGTCTCTGCTGGTTTGGTGTGTGTGTCAGGGGCTGGGTGGCTCCAGAGGTCTGAATGAGTCAGTGTGGGGTGAGTGAGGCATTTACACTTAGAGTGAGGGAAGAGTAGCCTGCCCTGCCTGACACAATGCTGGCTCCACCTCCTGCCGGGCGACTGATAGCCCTGCTCCTGCCAGTGACAATACTGGCTCCGCCTCCTGCTAGGTGGCTGAGGACCCTGCCCTGCTCAGTGAATAGACCAGGTGCCTCTGCCTGGCAACACCCACAACAAACCTGGGATGGTGGGAATTTCCCTGCTTGGACAAAGGGAACAAAGGAGAAATGGGGTATAAAAGAAGGACCCCTGAACCAAGAACTCAGATCACTTCTGACAAGGAAACCTCTACCAAGGACAAGAAGCCTGCTGATCTAAGGACTTGCCCCCCTTCGGCCAGTGTGCTGTTTGCTGTGGGGAACCTGAAGCTGCTTCTTTATTTTTGCCAAGGAACAAGGAGAGAGGAACTTGGTGTGTACTCTCTAAAGCTTGCTAGAAAATCTCCAAGGGCTGGAAGAGTGCCAACCTCCTGTTGAAGTCACAGGGCCAAAGGACTTCACCCTCTACTGAATTGCTGATTGCTGGAAAGTGTTGTTTCCAGTACACAAGGGAAAATCTGCAGTCTCGACGCCGCCGACGCCGCCGAATCCAGCTCGACATCGTGAGTAACGGCTCCAGTGTTCCGAGCCTTCGACGCCGGCCGCCGGGCCCGATCGACGCCAGCAGCGACGCCAGGAGTAGTGAGTATCGGCTCCAGCTCCGAGTGACCCCGTCTTGATGCCGGTATCGACGCCAGTGAATAGTGAGTATCGGCTCCAGCTCCAAGCGACCCCGTCTCGACGCCGCTGCTGATCGCATCGACTCGATGCCCTCCTCGACGCCGTGAGCGCTGCTCCGGCCCGACATCCCTCGACGCCGCTGCGGATCGACCCGACACCGAGGCACGATCGACGTCGACCTCGACGCCGACATCTCGACGCCGTGGATCATTGTTTTCTTCATTTCCAAAGGTACTGTGTTTGTGGGGTCTGTTGCAACTCCAGGCTGGACGTAGCGCTCCTCGCGGGGGTCACATTGTTGCCAAAGACTTGTGTTTCAGAAGAATACTTCATTTTGTTGCTAAAGAACTATTTGCCAAGAAAGAAACCTTATTGAACTATAATTTTTCCTTCCAAAGAGTATTTATTAAGACTGTGGTATATTTTTGTCGTTATTTGGTCTTGTGCTAAGCCTTATAGAAAAATACTTATTTTTATAATAACTTCTGTGTCGTGTCCATCTGTAGTGTATTCACTGTATTACTGTATGTGGTCATAAATGCTTAACACACTGCCTCTGAGATAAGCCTGTCTGCTCTGCCAAGCTACCAAGGGGGTAGCAGGGGTTATCTGAGGGTGTAATCCCCTTTCCCTGACTAGAGTTGGTTGGTCCCTATTTGTCAGAAGTGTATACCTCTGCCAACTAGAGACCGCCGGTTCTAACACATTTCAATATTAAAACAAGGCCTAAATGACAAAAAAATCCAATCAGCAAAACCAGAGATATGCAATTTTAAAGATTTAGGTGGAAATAGCAGCAAAAAGCCACAAAGCTGATCCTACTGCTTTCGACCAAGACCATCACCATCAGAACATGGAATGTGAGGACCATGTATAAAACAGCCCAAGTGGTAGCGGGGATGAAAAAATACAACCTTGCCTTGCTTGACATCGGTGAGACCAGATGGACACAATCAGGACACAAAAGACTGGCTCCAGGAGGAATACTGCTGTATTCTGGACTCGAGGACGAGAATACCCCACAATCTCAGGGAGTAGTACTGATGCTAACGCCAGCAGCCAACAGAGCTCTGATTGGATGGGAAGCCCATGATCTCAGAATCATCACAGCAACCTTTCGCACAAAGGAAAAGAGGATCAACATGAATGCTATCCAGTGTTATGCACCTGAAAATGACAGCAAAGAAGAGGAAAAAGAACAGTTTACAACAGACTCCAGTCCATCCTGGAGAAATGCCGTGACAGAGAAATCACCATACTGAGAGAACTCAATGCCAAAACTGGAATCGATAACACTGGGTACGAAGAAGTCATGAGCAACCATGGCCTTGGCAACATGAACAAGAATGGTGAAAAACTCACAAATCCCTGTGCCCTAACCAGTCTGCTGATAGGTGGTTGTGCATTCCCACACAAAAGAATACACAAGGCAATGTGGGTATCATCAGATTATTCAACAGAGAATCAGATTGATCATTTCTGCATTGCCAAGACGTTTCGAAGGTAGGGATGTGAGAGTGATGAGAGAAGCCGACGTGGCATCAGGTCATCAATTTGTCATGGCCAGGCTAACGCTAATATATCAAACAAAGTTCAGAATATTGTGCGAACAAATTGTCACATCCTGAATGGGGCACAAAAACATTGGCCTTAACCATGTTTTGCTTTTAAAAGAAATACGAGTCTACAAGATGAACTGGTACATGCAAGAACACCAACCCCGCAGGCCCAAGCCCAGACAATCCTATGGTATAATCAACGACTGTTGGGACACTACCAGTGTTTTAATTGTATAGCGTGTAACTACAAGAAGACAACAAAAAAAGTTGTCATCAAAACGGGGAAACCATGGATAGTGAAGGATTTCACTAATTGCAACAGTGAGAATGTCATTCATCTCATCTCATGCCCGTGTGACCTTCTACATGTACGAATGACCACCAGAAAGATAAAGACGCGAATCAATGAAAATAGGAGCACTATCAGGTGCAAAAGGAACAACACCAAATTGACGCAACATTACTTGGAGAAAGGCCACCGTGAAGTAGACTTGAAATTGGTAGTATTTGAAAAAATCAACACAAACTGCCCAAACATACAGAAAAAGCTACCTACCCATGAACAACGATGGGTATATCGCCTTAGAACTTGGGAAACTGGACTAAATGACAACATCCCATGGTTACATATTGGGAAATAAATCACTAACCAACACTTAGGTTTTGATTTATTTATTCATTTTGAAATGAGGGATTTTGCTGCTTTGACAGGAGATACAGACGAGGGAATCTATCTCCTACATACATGCAGCATTCATTTTTCTCCCATTTACCATGTAACCTCACATCCTGTAACAAAACTTACAGCCTCCTCTACAAAAACAGCCTCCTTTCCACCCAATTTTCCTTTATTAATCAGTTGTGTATATACATAATACCCATCATAAGCCTTCCATTTGGAGGATCTAAATGGCAGAGGGCCATTAAAACTGCACATCAGGTGCTTTTTCCCACACCAGCTCTGAATATCTTAAACCACACACCCGCATCGCATCACTCACAATCGCTGGGTAGAAACTAACCGGTTTAGGCCTGTGAGCACCGCACCACTATGCGGCCCCCAGGCAGTCCCGATTGGGACACCGGAAGAAACACACATGTAGCTGCTTAGCCTTAATTTTGGCCTTCAGCTGGTGAGTGCATGGGACGCTACCACCAGGCATTTCTAGCAGCTATCTAAGACGTAGTCTCCAGGCAACGGCACGGACATCGGAACCAATTTAGCAAACAATGATGCACACTAACTGCTCGAAGGCCAATTAAGTCAGTTACGATGACCTATAAAGATCATGGTCTCACTCCACTCCATTAGCATCAGGGAAAAGGAACACACACGTCTAGGCAGACGGCGAGAAATGTACCTTGAGGCAGTAAGGGTGTGACTGTTGGTGTGAATGAGCACTCTTGAATGTTTCACTTTGCAATTCTTTGGTTTCAAAAGACGTGCACCTGTGATTGTTTACCTCTTTTAAGTTTTAATTTCATCCCTTTTAGAGTGTGACTACAGGATTCTCTTCTACTCCCTTTCCATGGGGCATTTAGGATCCTTCCTTGGGGTAAGATTGTGAGCTGGTCTCACAAGAAATAGTAAAATGTACTATGTGTCTCACGTTTGCAGTGACACGTGTTTCACATCCACATGTGATAATCATTGTATATGCATGGTATGTATGTTATTTCGTTCTTTCGTGACTGGATATTGTGTAGACATCATTCTGATGACAATCTCATATTTGTTTTGCAGGTTTAAAGAGTACTGGTCACTTAGAGGATGGCACAGGTCACCCTATATAGGGGTCGATTCCGATCCGGGTCAGACAGCTCTCCGAGAGCTGTTCGTAGCCTTACCTTGTGACCGACACGTACTCATAGCCGGTCCGTACTGTTGATGAAGTACGATGCGCATAACTGCCAAAAACCCGACCGACACGTAGGCTGTGATTCAAGCTCCATTCTCCGTCCGAGCCGTAACTCCTAACGTCGAACCGAGTCGACCGGAAGCAGTATCCATAGCAGTTTCTGCGCTGACAAGTACGATGCGTACTTCCTACACGCCGGACGGGTCGCCACTTACGGCACGTCACAGCATCCGGAAAAGAACCATATCAGCTACGATTCGCGCCACAACTCACTCCACTGCTACGAGACGGACCAGCTTGCAACGGGTACAAGACAGAGCAACAAGCAGCGTGTACGAGACAAACCCATCATGAATCCCATTGCGCAGGTCATACCAGTACTCTACATCTATCACTGGATCAGGAACAGACGCGGACGGCGCAGACGGTAAGTCAGACACTTACCACACAAACAAGCGACACGTACCCGCAAAATGGCACACACACACAGGGGATCCACATCCTGGCCACTAACAACAGGCCACCATAGGGGTTGTATGGCCAGCACCACTACCACCCCCACCCATAGGGCTTATGTTGCTCATCACCCCTGCCACCCCCACCCATAGGGGACCTGTTGCCCATCACCCCTGTCACCCCCACTCATAGGGGACCTGTTGCCCAGCACTACTGCCACCCCCACTCATAGGGTTTATGTTGCCCATCACCCCTGCCACCCCCACCCATAGGGGACCTGTTGCCCATCACCCCTGCCACCCCCACTCATAGGGGACCTGTTGCCCAGCACTACTGCCACTCCCACTCATAGGGTTTATGTTGCCCATCACCCCTGCCACCCCCACCCATAGGGGACCTGTTGCCCATCATCCCTGCCACCCCCACCCATAGGGGACCTGTTGCCCAGCACTACTGCCACCCCCACTCATAGGGTTTATGTTGCCCAGCACTACTGCCACCCCCACTCATAGGACTTATGTTGCCCATCACCCCTACCACCCTCACTCATAGGGCTTATGTTGCCCATCACCCCTGCCACCCCCACCCATAGGCGACCTGTTGCCCATCACCCCTGCCACCCCCACCCATAGGGCTTATGTTGCCCATCACCCCTGCCACCCCCACTCATAGGGCTTATGTTGCCCATCACCCCTGACACCCCACTCATAGGGCTTATGTTGCCCATCACCCCTGACACCCCACCCATAGGGGACCTGTTGCTCATCACTCCTGCCACCCCCACCCATAGGACTTATGTTGCCCATCACCCCTGCCACCCCCACTCATAGGGGACCTGTTGCCCATCACCCGTGCCTCCCCCACCCATAGGGCTTATGTTGCCCATCACCCCTGCCACCTCCACTCATAGGGCTTATGTTGCCCATCACCCCTGCCATCCCCACCCATAGGGGACCTGTTGCCCATCACCCCTGCCACCCCCACTCATAGGAGACCTGTTCCCCATCACCCCTGCCACCTCCACTCATAGGGGACCTGTTGCCCATCACTACTGCTACCCCCACCCATAGGGCTTATGTTGCCCATCACCCCTGCCACCCCCACTCATAGAGCTTATGTTGCCCATCACCCCTGCCACACCCACCCATATGGGACCTGTTGCCCATCACCCCTGCCACCCCCACTCATAGGGGACCTGTTGCCCAGCACTACTTCTACCCCCACTCATAGAGGACCTGTTTCCCATCACCTCTGCCACCACCACTCATAGGGCTTATGTTTCCCAGCACTACTGCCACCCCCTCCCATAGGGACCTGTTGCCCAGTACTACTGCCACCCCCACCCATAGGGTACTGTTGCCCATCACCCCTGCCACCCCCACTCATCGGGCTTATGTTGCCCAGCACTACTGCCACCCCCACCCATAGGGGACCTGTTGCCCATCACCCCTGCCATCCCCACCCATAGGGGACCTGTTGCCCATCACCCCTGCCTCCCCCACTCATAGGGGACCTGTTGCCATCACCCCTGCCACCCCCACCCATAGGATGGGTGATGCGCCACACATCCATCATACTCCAAGATTAGGTATGTCAGCAAAATACCTCCCCCCTAACATCATGACGACAGTGTGTAGTCTGTGACAAATGCCCACAACAGTGATTATGACTTCGAACATACAATGTAACTACCAGCACATGTGTGACCAAAAAAAGAGAGTGGCCTACACAAGGCAAGCATCACAATAGCACTGTGTCAATGTAAAAATAACACCCCCTCACTGTGTAGAAAAAAGTTAAGTGTGGGGTTCCAAACTGCAGCAAATGTCGAGCATTGTGGTGATGGGGTCTAAACCCCCTCTCATCACAGTGACCAAAAGGTAAGTGTCATCATGGTCAAAGCTGCAAATGCCAAACAGCATGTATGATTCCCGGTCCCAACACATGAAACACTTTTGGGGCAAACTAGTGGTTGTGTCCCATACCCACAGAGATGTGGTGAGGCTAACAGTGCTGTGAAAACATAACATACTCTTGGCCATGTGCAGACAAGCACCACACATGGGGGCTGACAATGCATACAGTGTACAATGACACAAAAGCAGAAGTGACCATCACAACACATACACACATCTCAAAAACAGACACACAAATCAAAACAACCTGTGTAGACTGTAGGTGTCAGGTCACAAACTCCCATTCTATGCCAGCAATGGCACCTAACAACCAGGATGGATGTGCAGAATGATGTGATATGACTCACAGGGACAGTAGGGTAAATCACCAAAACAGCATCCAGACAATGGCCCTCAACATAAATACCAATGCACTGGTGCAGATGCACAAACACAAACAGGCAACCTCACACTGCACATCTGACACAGCATGTGTGTGTGTGTCTCAGTATCCCCAGGCAACTACACAACACATGAGGGGGGCTGAACCACAGTGACACAGATGTGGACACAGTGCCATACAAAAGTAACCCATCTTTGGGACCCCATTAGTGGTCCATCAGGCATTGTGAGATAAAAGGGAGCGCAACAGACATATGTGATGCAAGCTAGAATGAACACAAACTAACACAGCAAGAGACTGACACACAACAGCACTACCCCCAGGGACCAGACATTGGGGTGACACAAGCATGCATGACACCTCCACTGTGATGACAAAGGTAGATGTCGTACAAACTGTGAAAACCAGACATGTGTCCTGTGCCACAAACGTACATCACATCTACACAAACACAAATCTCTCAGCATGGCCCGTCATCCATGGACAAACGGGAGCTAGGGGCCCATCCATGCAAACATTTACATCAGTCCACCCTCAACACCACACACCCTGAACTACGACAATGTGCATCTGTGAAGCCCACATGGACAGGTGACATTGCACATGCACCCATGACAAACACAGGATTGTTGGGAGGAACTAAGGTGCACAGACTCATCACACAAGGACAGTTTACAACCCTGGTGAATGACAGACATACTGCACAGTATGCAGTACATGGCCATGATGTCAAAGCTCACGTAACCTTCAGAATACCTGCCACAGTCCCAGGACAATGCAGAAGCCAAGGCGAACCACAAGGCATACATGCTGACACCTGCAAACATTGCAGCCCTGAACCGGACAAGTGGGAGCAGTCACACACACATACACATGTCTCAGTCACTGAAAGGTATCACCTAGGGACAACTACATGACATTACGAACAAACAAGTGCCTTGGGGACCCCTGACTGTGTCCCATCTGCGTCTGACAACATCATCACCACTCAGAACTGACAAATCCCAATGATGAAACACCAATTAACAGTAGTGTGTTATGCACCCACACATCTGGTAGCCCATGGCAAAGTTGTGGGATGAACACAGAACCACTCAGCAAGCATAAACAACAGGAACATATCAAGGGAACACTGCCTGTGTATGTAAAGGGATGTGGACACACACACACATGCTCACACCACACACACCATGGGCCCATTCTATGTCACGGATCAACACACTTACTTGAGGGGACCCAACTCCTGTGGAAGCCCAGCTGTGCCAAACATAGTCATAGCATGTCTCACTCATGTCAGCAGAACACTTGGTTAGTCATCCATCAGTTACAACACAATGAAGGCTCTGGTCACAACAGCCTGGGTACGGGAGTCTCCCTTAAGTCATCTACACATACTCAACACATATGTACAGCAAGTTGCACAGAGGACCCAGTTGCTCCTATACCAATGATGCCCACACCTGTAGGTCCAGTGGTGATGCGCCCAAAGTCAGAGAAATAGACAAATTGGACAATGGGAAGCACATCATATGTGCATGGGTGCAAGCCACAGATGTGACCATGCAAATGAAATGTTCACAGAGATGTCCACAAATTGTTGATCATGACACACCCAGTTAGCTGCAAAGGATGACATGGATACCGACCAGAATAGGATACCTATCTCATGGACCACATGGAGTACCTCACATCAACACCTCAGTATTCAACATTGGAAACCAAGCATTACAGGTGCAAGGGCATGCTAAACATCATCAACCTAATCTACAGCTAAATCAAGTTCACAAGGATAAAGAAAAAAGCTTTATTCAGCATATTAAAATGTAAACGTCCGTTCAAAAAAAAGGTCAATGACCAGTCCATTATCAAATGACAAGGAGTGAACTTGAGTGACAACTGTCACATGTTGCTTGCCTGCACTGGGAAGGACAGGGGACATCCACTCGGAGGGGCATACATGGGGGCAGGCCAGGCACCGCAGGGACAGGATCAGGGCGCAGCAGAAGGAGGCAGTGAAGGGGTGGTGGATGCAGGAGAGTCACTTGCAACTGCAGTGGAGCTGACTGAAGGGGTGTGTGCAGTCACAACTGTGGGTCACAAGTCAGATGGGGTGGGTGCCGGCACAACTTCAGTGGACAGGTCAGATGGAGTGGATTGGGTTCCCACTGCAGTGCCCAAGTCAGACGGGGTGGTCGTGGACTCCACTGCAGTGCCTAAATCCATGTGAGTGGAATAGGGTGCAGGTGAGGTTGACAGGACAGAGGGGGGTACACGGTCCCCACATCAGTGGCACTAACTGTCTGACCGTGTGTGGAGGAGCAAGTGGTAGGGGGGAGGGCCTCAGCATTTTGGGGATGGTGTATCTGTGGGTGGGGGAACCCGGGGCAGGGTGTGGCGGGGGAACCTCTGGAGTGGTGGCCTGGGGGATGGAGGACAAAGCCTACGTCTTGGAGCTGCGTGGTGGGGGTGGGGTCTTGCTCTTCCGGCTCCGGGGGGGACTTGCGGGTGGGGGGCCTCAGTCTGACTGCGCCTGGGGGAGGGTGTCCAGGTGTGAGGGGCACTCCCCTCTGTGTGTGGGGACTTCCTCTTCCCCTTGTAAGCTGGTTCTACTGCGTTGGTGGGGAAGAGGCCAAGGTCACAGAGGAAGAGCTTCTGTGGAGATGGGGTTGCAGGTGAGGCAAGGGAAGGGGGCTGGGAGGGAGAGGTTTTGGAGGACTGCGGAGTGGTTGTGAATGACTGTGTGTGTTTCTGCAAACCATCCCCTGTGAGTGTGGTATCAGTCCCCTGCGCTTGCTTGTGTGCACGTCTAGACCTTGGTTTGGGTATTTGTCTGCTGCCCATGTCTGTGGCTTTGTGAGAATGTGCAGGTGTGTGTGTGCTTGGGACAGGTAGGGTGCTAGGAATCGTGGGTGGTGCAGGGGTAGGAGGGGTGCGGGACTGTTGGAGGAGGAACACTGCTGCCGTCAGGGAGGAGGCCATGGACTGATTGGTCCTCTGTAGGGCAGACATGCCCGATAAAATGCCCTCCATGAACGACACCAGTTGCGTCAACAGACTGGTGTGTGCATGGAGGACACTCAGCATTGATGTCTGCCCTACATGGATCTGTCTAAGTAAGTCCACAGACTCCTCACTCAGGGCAGCAGGGGACACAGGGGCAGGGGGTGCGGTGCCTGGCACAAAGGAGACATGCTCCCAAACACGGGAGCCTCCACGGACCTCTGGGATGGGAGCCGATGGGAGGGTGGTGGTGGTGGTGGTGGGGCGGTGGCCGGGACAGCCTCACTAGCTGGGGTTTGGTGGCTGCTGACACCCGCCTCCACAAGGGAGTCATCCTCTGAGCTGCTGTGGCCCTCAGCTGGGGTGGATGGTGCTGAAGACTCCTCGGTGTGGCTCCACTCGCCCTCCGTGCCACTGGGTCCCCCGACTCCTCTCCTTCTGTCCCTGTCAGGCTCTGTGGCTCCTCCTGGTCCGTGGAGCTGTCCTCTCCTGTGGCCGTGGATGTATCTGGATAGAAATAGGAAGAAAGAGAACAACATCAGTCACCTACACTGACTGCAAACACCACAGTGAGTACATCACATCACAGGACAAGGCATCATCAGCTGAACAATGCTCAAAGTGCCAACACTGTTTAGAATAAGCCAATTGTCATTCTCACCATCAACCATGGCACACATATCCCTCATTGACTTTCACCCATATGTCTGTTGCATGTTGGATGCTAATACACCAATGTGCCGACATGCACAACCCACACATTTGTTGGACATGCTAGTGAACATGTAGGAGTATGTCACTATACACACAGCACATCTCTTGCCACTAACTCAGTACAGGTGTCCGGATGAAGGGATGGGTAGAGACTCATTTCACATGTTTGTGATGCATGCCAGCATCACACACTATGATGTTCTCATGTCCTGATAGTCAATGCCACACTGAGGTGCATGGTGCACACTTGAACAGAATGCAGGATCACTCAAAGCAAATTAAATGCCATGGCACTGGCATGCCTGGAAAGTCAGTCAACACTGTCTCCTGTCACAGGGGCATGGCATCCAGACAACAACAGTATGCACTGTGTCTCAATCTTTACTCAGGGGTAAAGCAAACTCTGCAGATGACAAGTGCACTTGCCCATACCCTGCAAACAACATATCCAGGATCCAGAAGACCCCACATTATGCAAATCAGACATATGAGTCTCTGCGAACACAACTCCCTGTACATTAGCACATCACAGTCTGCTGTGCATGTAACCCAGCGGCCTGAAGTGCACAGTTGCATACACCATTGTGCGCTGTCAAATGATCACACACCTATATGTCACACAGGTCTTGTCTCTCACAGTCACATCTCAGATGTCCTGCTGACCCTCAAAATCATGGACACCCCAGTTGTACGTAACAGGAAGCTACCCCTTAATGACACAGAGGCAGACACCTGAAAGCACATGTCACTAAGCACAACCTGTAATTTGATACACAGGAGTGGGATAACAGAGTGTTTCTAAATGCCCTTGAGTAGGCATGACTGCCAAAGTCTATGTGAAACAGTGTTTGGCCCTGGACAGTAGTCAGGTGGCTAAGCAAGTGTGACATACTTTATATACATACTCTTGAGGCCCACAAATTGGAGTCCCCTGCTGCATGGTTTTGTTTGAAATAGCCCAGCCACATGTGGCGAGTCAGACCAGCAATTGGAACACATATCAAGGGCACACACAGATCACATGTCAAATCCCAGGCATTGGGTAAACAATTGAACCACCCATGAAACACACAACTGAGTCACGGGAACAGATGCTGTCTGGAAGCTGAAGCATAGCTGACTGCAGGGACACAGTGCCCTAGTGACACAAGCAACAGACTGTAGGGGCCACACCTGTAGAACAGATGAGGAGGATGCATCACACAATTGAGGGACCTGAGTATTGGACTACAAGAACTACGTAATGTGGAAGTGTGACCAGGCCAAAAGACTGCAATTAGCATGTGAGACATAGTACACAGATTAGGCATGGACTTAACCTCTCCTTGCTGCTGCCTGGCCTTCAGCTGCCTAGCCAGATCCAGGAAGACCACCGCCAGTATCCGGAGCATGTGGGGGGTCAGGGTCAGTGTCCGCCCTTCCTGCGAGGAGGTGACAGCTTCAGCTGGACTCTTGCGATCCTCCGGGTCCAGCCCTGAAGGTCCTGCCACCTCTTCTGGCAGTTGCGGATCCGGCGCTTGTAGACCCCCACCGAACGAACTGCCCGGGCGATGGTCAGCCATATCTCCTGCTTCTGGTGGGCATCAACCTGTGAGGATGACAAAGTTAAAACTACATTAACACACATGCCCCATATTTGTGCTGCACACATTAGGATATACATGTCATCATCACACAGGGAAATGAGTTACACAGGTAGTGCAACCATGGAAAAGGACAAATAACCTGCATGTCTGACATGTTAACAATGCCAGGGAAGTTTAAGCAAGCACGAATGCCCTTTAGCAGCAGAACACCTGTTTATTACATGTACCTACACACTGGGGGATGAAAGTACTCAGTTAGAATGCTTGCCACTGATGTACACACTGCAAGTACTGCTAGTCAGACAACATGCATAATTAGGAAGGCAGTGGACTGCACACTCACCGGCTCCCCTGGTTTCCTATACAGCTTGCTGTACTGTGGAAGGAGCCGGTCCAGCAGGGCCTGGTTATCCTCCTCAGTGAAAGCTGGGGCCCTTTCCAGAGTACGTGCCATAGCAGGAGCCAGAGGATGCAGAGACAGCAGCAGTGGTAGCAGGTATGTGGTCCAGTAGCATGTAGTACAGGCAAGTGAGCTCCCTGGGGGCCATCCAGCCTATATCTGTGCTGCAGAGGCAGACTCTGTGCAATGTGTCCCCAGTGATGGCTCCAACACGGTTGCATTCTATGAATCTGGCCAATCCATAGATTTGTACGACTCGTACACGTCTTCTGCATCGTTCAAATCTTCACCTTCATAAAACCCTAGGAATTACAACATTGTTGTAGGCATCCATCTGAATTTCCAGCGCACAACTAGTACAAGTTTTGAATCCGCATCCGTCTCCATGACAGTCCAGAGTCAATGGGTGCGGTCAACCGACTGTACATCGCGTAGTTTGAAAATACACATGCACTCGTCTCCATACGATTCAATGGCCAAGGCGTACGCCTGTCTCGGACCATGCCTGCCCGACGCGCATGCATGATAGTCACCCGCGTCGGACCTCATTGCAGTCAATGACAAAGCGTACGCACGGCTCGGTCATGAACCGTGCAATGCGTACGCATTGTCACCCGCTTTGGACCTCATTCCAGTCAATGACAAAGCGTACGTATGCTCGGTCAGGAACCGTGCAATGCGTACGCATTCTCACCCGCGTCAGACCTCCTTGCAGTCAATGGCAAAGTGTACGCATGGCTCGGTCATGAACCGTACAATGCGTACGCATTGTCACCCGTGTCGGACCTCATTGCAGTCAATGGCAAAGCGTACGCACGGCTTGGTAATGAACCGTGCAATGCGTACGCATTGTCACCCGCGTCGGACCTCATTGGTGTGACTATTTGACGACTTCAACACACAATTACTTGCCAGGGACACATGTGCACACCTACCACACTACAGCATTGGCAACACAGTATCCCATGGCATGTAAGGCTGCATTCCCTGTGTGTTGGGGGGGGGGGGGCAACATTTGGTTTGTTGTGTGGCACTTTTGTTCAGCCACTCCCAGGCTGTGCACGTGTTCATGGGGGCATAATCCTTTGTGTGTTGTGCACATTACCACTGTGATGTGCAACTGTACAGTAATGGGCATGAGTCACGGACACAGTTGCAGGTTGGATACGTTTAAGACATATCACATACACCCTGAGTCCTGGGGTGATGGCATGTACGTCACAGTGAGACCTGTAGCCACAATTCTGATGTGCACCCACAGTCTGTGTTCATGTTGTGTCTCAGATGTGGATGATCAAATGTGCCCAATGGGAGACAGTCTCCACATCCATGTGGTATGTGCAGCAACCTTGATGGTGTGTGTGTCTAAGAGACGTACATGTAGGGCCTGCAGGGACAACAGTGGCCACTACCTGTGGGACTCACGCTTGCCTTGTGGCATGCACGTGATGCGCAATGTCCTGCCAGTGTCGATGTGGCAATACAGGGACCCTGGGTATCTGCATGTTAAAGATCTGTGATGCCTTGGAGACATCAGGCCTCACTTGTCACTGTGGTGTGTGTTTGTAACGTCACAGCAGTACATAGATCGGGTGACACAGCCCAATGATTGGCCATTGCACTACATGGGACTTATGTGGACATGTGGAATTGAGATGTGAGGTGATGGTCATGTAGTTGACATATGTGTCCATGTCCAATAGCACACACCTCAGCACATTGTGTAATGTCATGATGTATCATGTGATATTGAGCCTGGTCATGGCCACATGGGTGGATGAACCGACAATCTTCCTTTGTTCATCTCTGTTCTGCAGGGCACCAGCTGTCCATCGACCGTTCCCAGACCTTGAAACCATGCAGGAACGCGACTGCATCTGACGGTACCGCTTCACCAGTCCACTGATTGAGGAGTTGGTGGAGCAGTTGGCGCCACATCTGCTACTTGGCCGGACATACCCTACAGCACTGACCCCAGAGGTGAAGGTGATGGCAGCCCTGCACTTCTTTGCTACTGGAACCTTCCAGTACACTGTGGCAACAGCAGGTGAGATGTCGCAAACTATGTTTAGTGTTGTGTTACGCGATGTCTTGGAGGGGATGTTGTATTTCCTTGACCTGTACATCAAGTTCCCTAGCCCAACTGAACTCCCTGAAATAAAGGATGCCTTTTATACATTGGGGAGGATGCCGAACGTCATTGGATCTATTGATGGGAGACATGTGGCCCTGATACCACCACAGGCACATGAGCAGACATACCGGAACAGGAAACATTTCCACTCGATCAATGCTCTGGTGGTATGTCTTGCAGACATGTGTATCACACATGTGTGTGCACGGTTCCCTGGTTCTGCGCACGATGCCTACATAATGAGGAGTAGTCGCATTGCAACTCTGATGTCACAGATGCCAGATCAGCGCGCCTGGCTTGTCGGGGTGTACTGACTGTTTACCATTGTGTGTGTTTGGCAATGTTGTATTCCGCACTCCTACAAAACTCAGCTAATTGTTCATTTTTTTGTGTGTAGGTGACTCCGGATACCCCAACATGCCTTGGTTGCTGACACCCCTCAGGAACCCTGTGACACCAGCCGAGATGCGCTACAATGAGGCACATGGTTGGAGCAAGAGTGTGATTGAGCGGACATTTGGCCTCCTGAAAAGCTCCTTCTGCTGCCTGGACAAGACCGGAGGGGCCCTCTCATATGAACCTGCAAAGGTGTGCAAAATTATCCTTGTATGCTGCACGCTACACAACATGGCAGTGGGGAAGAAGGTGCCTCTCATCCAGGATGACGATGACCAATATCCGCCACCTGTGGAGGATCCATGCCTGGGCCACGAAGCCAGTGATGATGAGGATGAAGGTGACGTCCGCTCACAGCTCATCAACAACTTCTTCACCTGAATGTGAGTTTCCAGGGTTGTTATGTCAATGTATGGAGTTAGCCTGGAATGTGTTGTGGCTGCTCTGTTGCTGTCTGAGTGTGTCTGTGTGCCACTTGACTGGATGCGTGCAGTGATGTGTCCATTCAGGTGGTGTGTACTCCACAATAGGGTAGTACTGCTAACTTGTTTCTGTGTAGGTTTCTTGTGACATGTTTTGTGCATATGTATTGCATTTCTCTCCTCTTCTGCTGTGCTTTTGACTGCGTCTTGTGTCTGTCCTTCCCAGGGTAATTTGCCTGTTGTTTGGTCAACACTGACCCCCAACACCCAGAATCCAACACCAGTGATGTGCCACACACCCCTGGACTTCAATTCTCAGACACTCTGTGACCGGGTGTCCACCGTAACGTACAATTGCCTTGCAACTATTTTAGAATAAACATGTTGCTGATGTGTAATGAACCTGTGCTATGCTTTGTTAGGTGCGTTGTCTGTCTTCCCACATCTGAGTGACATTTGCTTACCTCACCTGTGGACTTGTTACCACTGACTGTGGATAGGTGTTGTGTCTGGTGAGTAGTCTAATTATCGACTTTTTAATATCGATGGAACTAAATATCGTGTAAAAAATGTCAAATGTAAAAAATATCGAAATTGTTAATGTCGATGTTAAAAATATCGTTTTTCCTGTTTAATCACATTTCGATGTTAGTGATATCGTTAGTAAGAATATCGACATGTTAAAATATCGTGATTGTATGTTTTGTTAATATTTTTAAGTTGTTTGTTAGTATAATATGTTGAAATGTATACAATATTAAACATATTTATTTTGTTTTAGGAGCTGGATGTTGGTTTATAGGGGATAAGGGTGGGTAGTGTTTTAAAAATGTTTATTTAGTTTGTAATATTTTATAAAATTTAGGTTGGAATATTGAATTAAATTTGGAATTTTATATTTAATTTTAGGAGCGGGATGTTGGGTTATAGGGGATAAGGGTGGGGAGTGTTTTAAAAATGTGTATTTAATTTGTAATATTTTATAAAATTGAAGTAGGAATGTTATATTCAATTTAGATTTTCATATTTAATTTTAGGAGTGGGATGTTGGGTTATTGGGGATAAGGGTGGGGAGTGTTTTAAAAAAGTGTTTTTAATTTGTAACATTTAGAAATTTTTTAGTATGAATAATATATTAAAATGAAAAATGTATTTATAATTTTAGGAGTGGGAAGTTGGATTTATAGAGGATAAGGGGGGGGGGGGAGTTTATAAAAAAAATTGAAATAATAAAAAAAAAATATTAAAACATTTTAAAAACAAAATTACATTTTGAAATGTTAATTCATGAGCTTGATTTTGTGTTAATCTTGGATAAGTATGGTTAGTGTTTTAAAAGAAACTTAATTTAAATAAATTAAAAATTGAAATTTTTATGGCAATTTTTTATTTATGAGTGGGAACTTGTATTAATAGGCGATAAGGGTGGGTAAAGTTTTATAAACAATGTAAAATAATTTAAATTTTTTAAAAAATATTTAGAATTAAAAAAAAAATTACTCTTAAATTAAAAAATTACATTTATGAGCGTTATGTTGTGTTAATATTGGATAAGTGTGGTTAGTGTTTAAAATATTTTTGTTATAATATTTATACATTTAATAAAATTTATTATTAAATGTGTTTTGAAAATTTTTAATTTATGAGTGTGATGTTGGGTTTATAGCGGATAATGTTGGGGAGTATATACAAATGTATAGTTAAAATAAAATGTTATTTTGAGAAAAAATATTAAACAATTTAGAAATATTTTAAATGTTTTATAATTATATTTATGAGTATGATGTGTTAAAATGGGATGTTAGTTGATTTGATGAAAATAAAAAATTTCGTTTAATGTTTTTAAAATATATTAAAACCATTTATTTATTATTTTACATTGGAATTTTACATATTTTTGTGAGATGTAGAGTTAATAGAGGATGAAAGTGGTGATTTTTAATAGAAATAAATTTTTGAGGAGTTATTGGAAAATTGTTATTATTTAAATTGAATACTGGATTGAGAATAGTATATATATACAGGTGCCGATTCCGATCCGGTAAAAAAAAATTGCGTACGACTCGTATCCGTATATTTTCACGTACGAATCGTACAAGTACCTTACAAACAGCGAAGTACGATTTGTACGTGAAAAATACGTACGAATAGCGTCGGGAAAAGGGCACGAGAGGGAGCCGGAAATTTTTACGTCTGAATAGCGTTGGGAAAAGTGTACGAGAGGGAGGCGGAAATTTTTACGTGCAAATCGTAAAACACAGGTCCGAGCGCGCAAGTACGATCCGTACCGCCCGTTCGAATACACAACCGCATGTAAAAGGCCCCGTACGGAGCGAACGCTGTAGCACACATGTACACGGGTAAACTTGTGCCCGGAGACGAGTCGTACAGCCCCCCCTCACCCCGCATATGTCAGCACCGTACCCCCGTATGTCAGCACCGTACCCCCCCTCCGCACCATACCCCAGGACCGTACCCCAGCCCCCCTCACCGTACCCCAGGACCGTACCCCAGCCCCCCACCTGCACGCACCTGTGGCAGAGGATCGTCGATAAGGTGAATGCAGTTGCGCCCATCCGAAGGACCAGGCATGAATGCCAAGCCAGGTGGTACGATCTGCGCAGGGCAGTCAAGAGGAAAATGAACGAGGAATACGCCCAGAGTAACATCACTGGAGGTGGGCTGCCCCGCAGACCCGTACATTACCATCCCTGGGAGGAGAAGGTGATGGCCACGCTTCCGCCGGTGGGAGTACACGGAGTCGAAGGAGTCGCAGAGCCTGGTGAGTACACAAACAACTCACGTAACATGGGGGGAATGGCATCCACACCACAAATACACCAAATGCACGCAACTTACCCCAAGCCCTCACCGCACACAACCACACTCAAAAACCACACACATGCCACTAACGTCTCCATGCCCCATTCACAATTAAAGGCAATGCCATGTCCCAGGCCACACCAACCACAAACCCAAGACTGGATGTCCGGGATGCTGGGAGGGTGGGGCTCACACAACACATTGTGCAACTCAGAAGCAGACAACAATGCCCACAGCCCATATGGCCTAGGTACATACCCATGCACCATGCCCAATGCACAGGGACTGGCAAAGTACTGAAAAGGTAGCTGACACTTGGCCCTGCTGTAGGCAGCACAAGGCCCTCCCGTGACCACTGTACACTCAAACAACAACTACACAAGCTCACATACCTAGCACAGGAACTCACACACACTGTCATGCCAGCATGCACCATTAGGGGACAGACACATCACCTGGGAGACCTAATGACAAATCACACAACACCCAACAGCAGGCCCGGTCACACACCCCCCCCTCACACAAGCACATACCCCCGGGGCAGGCAACGGATTTACCCACTCTCACAATGGACATGTGACACAACAAGACCAATCCATAGCCAAATAAGCATCCGAGCCAAAAATCTACTGGTCAAACACTCAGGAGCACATACCAATCTGTCCCCCGCAACATACCCATCCCCAAGTGTACATTGAGAGGAATGCTAGGCACATCCAACCACCTGGAGGAACTGTGACTACTTTCTCTCTCTCACACACAGGGCAACGTCATCGCCCTCTCCCCAACAATGGGGGGGAACAATCACAGTCCCAGGCTCAGCGTGAAGATGATCCCACCGGCAGCGACGACTCCCACCACTCCGTGGATGACCCCGACCAACCTGGCCCCTCTGGTGCCCAAGCCCCTGCAGCACCTGCGTCAGGTACATCTGTGCCAACCACCACCCACATTCCTGCCACATCCCAGGAGACACCCAGGAGCCCTGCTCGCACTGAACAACACAGCCAGTCTGACCAGGAGGGACAAGGTTCTCCGGGCACCCAGGAGGAGGCAGACGACCCCGCTAATGCCATCCCTCAGGGGTCCCGTAGACCTGATGTGCCCACAACGGCAGGCCAGGCTCGTGTGGGCAGGGGTGGTGGGAGTGGAGGCAGGCGGAGGTGAGAACCTGACCAGCCAGCTGAGGGAACCGGTATGTCACACATACGCCACATCCTGGACACATACCGGCGTGACACCAGGGGCATCAGCCAGGTAGTGTTGAGCCTCACAGACATCAAGGGGACCCTCAACGAGATGAAGAACCTGTAGGCCGAGCAACATGCCGGTCAACAACAACACCAAGGATGGATGGAGGCAAGACTGGCTGAGCTCCTGGCGGTGCAAACGGACATGAGCCGTTCACTCCGTCGGATCGCCGACAACATGGGCAACCCTCCCTGTGCCACCAGGCGAAGACCACCACCAGCCATAGGGAGGGAGGAGGAGGAGGATTCGTCCGACGGAGCATCACAGACATCGTCAAGGCCTGCATCTGAGGGTCCCCGGAGGAAGGTGGGTTGTCCACGGAAAAGAACGTGAGAGTCAGCGGACCATCCACATCTCCCAGGTCACGTGGCCCTCTGGCGCAACAGCAGCACCTCACCCAATGACATTCTCTGCCACATGGACTTGCTGGTCACAGTCTTACCAATGATGACCAACACTGTGGTCTGGACTCTGATGACTTCAACTGACAAGGATGCCATCTCTCCCTGTGAACTTTGGATTCTATGCACCCGGTAGAGCACCTTAGTACATCTACCAAAAGACTTACCCCACCAAAAATAAATTATTTTTCTTGTCATGAGATGTTGCTGTCATTTGGCATTAGTCCACAACATATGTGTGTGTAAATGTCTAACTATGCCTGAGTGTTGAACTAACTCCACCCATCCATACCCTGGGATCTGAGTCTGGTACAGGACACACATGGGTCACAAGTTATCATTCAGTGCAGACATGGAGCACAATACTCACCTGTGATGGCCGCAAGCTGCTGAGGGGGTGCTTGCTGAACTGTGCGGACACACCTATTTGGAAGAGTAACATTAAGGCGTAGAGGTCATGCCTCATTTGGAGGTTCCCGGGGAGGGAGTCCCAGGTATGTGTACCCAGGTGGGAGAACTATGTTCTGCATGCTGGAGTACGGTGGATCTGAAGAATGGTGGCCAGGTCAAGGTTGGATGCACGGAGACGGCACTACGGGGTCTCGGATGACAGTGGTACAAGGTTGGTTTTGGGTCAGGGTTGTGGCCTGCCTTCTGAGTGTGGGTGGGGAGTCTGAAGGTCATCCTGCAGCACACAGTGATCCATTGCAGCTATCTCTGCTGGACGGTGATGTGGCTGGGGCGCGGGATGTTGCAACTGAGGTGTGCAGATGCAGCCTGGATGTGGACAAGTGTCCCTGGAGTTTGGATGTGGCTGCTCCATAGAGGGCAGGGCAGTATTTGACACGGATGTTGTCATGGACCTGGGGGATGGTCCGTCTTTCCTTCGAGTGGATCTATCTGGGGATCATGTGCATAATGCAGAGGGTGTTGCAGTCTGAGGTACAGATGCTGGTGATTACCATGGCAAATGTGAGCAAGCAATCCATGATGCACAACATCTAGTGTGCGTGGACACTGGGTGCTTGTGCGAGGCATCTGCGGGTGGGACACAAGCAGTTGACCCAGCTGTAAGGGGACAATCCTCATATGTTGACCTCAGCCCTGTACAAGTCCAGCCTCAGGTAGCTGCTGTTCTGCCATTCATCTATGGATCTCATGCAATCTTGAATATTGGAATTGGAAATGTCTGCGTCCTTGGTGAGGGTGAGGAGTGCCTGGCTGTCAATGGCATAAGAGTTGATGATGAGGTTGTGTGCGCATGTGATGGTGGAGAGGGGCGTCCTGGACACATTGTAGATTGACACGCTGAGAGATGATACCTGTGCCATGTGCCTCACGACGACAGCATACTACATGCAGAAGCCTTGAGTCCCACTCCCATGGCCTTGCAGGGGTACAGAGCTGGTGGGGAGTAGGAGGGACATGACCTGGTGGGTGTGACAGGGCCTGGAAGGCGTGGCAGCGCTGTGTAGGCAGTCGGAGTTGCACACTCATCATGCAAAGGTGTTGTGTGTGCGCTTAGTGTATGCCTGAGAGCAGGCGGGAGATGTGTGGATGGACCTTGCTTGGAGGGTGGCTGCAACATCAGACTCTAATGTGATGTGGGTAATGCAAGGACCTGAGGGTTGCACTTTGCATGTGCCGACGGTCCAGCCTTTGGCACCGCGTGGCCGCAACTGTGGCACAGACAAGCTGATGACAGCCAAATGAATGGGTTGAGGGAGGAAGGGAGGAGCATCTTTGATGTGTGTGTGTTGCCAAATCTGGAAACTACGTGTGCCCTTGCTGCAGTGGCTGCAACAGCAGGCGCCATGTCCTGGGAACTATGCCACAATATCCACACAAAGACTAGGATGTCAGAAAGGACTACTGCAACAGGTGTATGTCAAGGAAGGAGTTACCGGTTTTCAATGGCACACCCAGAGACAAAGGATGCACAATGACCAAAGATGACTGACACCGGATCATGAAACTGAAGGCCGAGCTGCGCACAGGAAACACACCCCAGAAGGTGTTGACGGCCCGTTGTGGGGACCAACATGCCAAAACACATACACAGCCATGGACATCATGCACAATAGAGAATCAAATACATGAAGAACAGCATGCAGGTTGCTAATCTACACATAGACTCATATGCACAAGCCTTGACAACCATGCCAGAGATGCCGCATGCACAGTGGCAAGAGACCTGCATTGACAGAGATGAGGCACCTTGGAGGCTGAGGAAAACCTTTTTTACTCAGGCTCACACCTATGCAAATGCATCAATATTAACAGACTCACAGGTCTATCGGATTAACATGTGGGACCTACACTGGACACCCCCTTCGCACCACAGATGCTGTAAATCCATTGTACTGGCACACAAGTGAAGGGGGTGAGCCAAACATCCCCTGCTGCACACGGAAAGGCTGCAATTCCCCATTGAGCCTCTTATGGGGATGTCCCGCAATATGTCCACCTGTAGCCTCCCGTATGTTTCCGAGGGAAGTTGTACACACATTGATGCCTTCATCAAAATCCACAATCCCATTAGATGACTGTCACGAAGTGTGACTATCAATTCATGTGAGTCATGCTACATGTCATGTGCTCCATGTTGAGTCCACATGTATGCATAGTAACAAAACCTGCACAGGGGCAGTGCCCACACATTCCAAACAACTACCACACCCAAAATGCCTTGCTGCATTCCTTACCCAAAGGAGACTTTTCACCATGTCCGTGCATGTAACGCTGATTCAGCACACGTTGCAATACTCATGTGGAATAGCAGGAACACAACGATGCCACGAGCAGACAGCATGCGCAACTACCTGGGGATGAGAGACACACAAGAAGTCAGGAAAAACATAGTAATCCGCATGCATGGTCATGTACTCAACATGACTAAGGTTGACACCATGCTAGTTGTCAAATGAGTGTGTCAGCTGAAATGTGTGGAATGACATCAGCATTCGAGTGACACATCACAACACACCCCAAAGTCACTTAGCATACAGTCAGCTGGACACACACATTGCAACACATGTCACACAAGGCTCCAAGCGTGCACACTCAGACACAGGGACTCACCATTATGAGAACAAGTTGCGTATAAGCTGACTCCGGATGTCCTCCTCCTCCTCCTCCTCCTCACTTGCCTCGTGACCAAGGCCGTCATCCTCCACGGGTGGATGTTCCTGCTCATCGGGATCCAGGATGAGTGACACAGCTCTCTCCACTGCCATGTTGTGCAGCATGCAGCACACGAGGAAGATTTTGCAGACCTTCACCGGTGCATATGGGAGGGACCCGCCTCTTTTGTGGAGGCAACGGAATCGGCTCTTCAGGAGGACAAACGTCCTCTCAATCACTCGCCTGGTCTGCCCATGGGCGTTTTTGTAACGGTGATCTGCAGCTGTTCTGGGGTTGCGGAGAGGCGTCACCAGCCATGGCATGTTGGGATAGCCAGAGTCCGCAACATGGAAACATCATGTAAAGAAGTGGGTCAGGAGATGCCGTCACATACTAAGATACCACTGAATACTGGACAAACAGAGTCTACTCACCAACAAGACATGCTCGTTCGTTGTGCAGCTGCAGCATCATTTCTGGCACCCTGCTACGCCTCATGATGTAGGCATCGTGTGCTGACCCTGGAAAACGTGCACAGACATGGGAAATCACCATGTTAGCAAGACGCACCACAAGGGCATTAATGGAGTGGTAATGTTTACGGTTACGGAAGGCTACCTCCTGTGCCTGTGGTGGTACCAAAGACACATGTGTCCCATCAATGGACCCAATTACATGGGGCATCCCTCCCAGGGCATAGAACTCACCCTTGATACCTGTCAACTGCTCACGAGTTGGAAAATGGATGAATTCATCCAGGTGCTCCAACATGGCTTCTAAAACATCATGCAGGACACGGCTGAACATGGTCTGAGACATGCCACCCACATCAGCTATGGTCAATTGAAACGTACCGGTGGCAAAGAAATGTAGGGCTGACATCACCTTCATCTTGGGGGTCAGCACAGTCGGATAACTGTATCGCGGTTGGAGGTGTGGTGCCAGCCTGTTTGTCAGGTCCACAATTAACCGTTGGGGGAATCTGTAGCGGCGTATGCAGTCACGTTCCCTCATGGCAGCCAAGTCTGGCATTGGTCGGGGGAGAGGCGGTGCCCTGCAGAAAATTGGAAGGAATAACGAAGATTGAGTACATTACTACAGCAATGTCAATGAACTGAGCACATGTTCAACAGCTAATACACATATGCCACATAGTGTCTGGTCTGTGCAATACATCCTGCACACGTATGCCAGCCAGGTGATATTCCTACCAAGAGCCAGCTACAAACATGGATTGTCAAGGTCTACATGCCATGCCATGAAAGTAGCTGTGGGCCAGTGTGAGTGAACAGCCAGACACATTACAGGAGTGACATACATCCACATATGTGCATTTGAAGGATGTCAGCTCATACAGACAGCTGCCGGCAAGCTAGACGCACAGGTCACATGTCATGGAAAATGGACAGACCACACACCTTGCCATGAAGGGGTACATGTCAAAAATGATCACACAGACATTGAGACTACGCAGATATGTCCTAAGCTCGCAAGTCCCTGTTAGATGCATACAGACACACGTTACGTGTTATTCCACATGTGTCCTGGTGTGCGTAATAGTGTGATATGGGCATCTACACACAGACACATGTTGGATGCAGCTACAGCAGATGATGTTGATGGAAAACCAACAGCAAGATCATGGGAACACATGACACACACATGACATAGTCACATCGTGGCACGCTGGTAGTGAGATGTCAGGTGTCATCATCCGTGTACCTGGCATCAGGGGACAGTTGCGGGTGTTGGGGACTGTGCCATGCCAGTGATGCAGTGCTTGACAAGTTTGAACTACATGCACACATGTAAAAGGTGTGAAGGGGAAGTGCGCCACATGGTGCCCCATCACACATAACATGTGTACACAAGCCATCACACAACTATTGGGTTAAAACATGAGGAGACATGTGCCAGCTCACTGCCTGACACACCTAGGCCCTACACATGATCCACTGCACTGACAATGACTTGATGTCCATCCTTGTGCGAGTCAGACACCTCCATTCCTTTCCTGTGCGCCTCCTATCACCAGTGTAAGCTGTGAAACGCACCGTACACACGCTCTGAGGGCGTGTGTACGGTCGTCTCACTATATGGGCTTTGGGTAGGAGTACGCGTGTGTGTACGGACCGTACACACGTACGTGTACACACTGGTCCTATCCCTATGTTAGTGTTGGCGTAGGCGTGCGCCATAGAGATACGGGCCGTACCCGCGTATGTACGGCCCGTAGTACTATGGCGTACACCTACGCCAACACTACTATAGTGCTACGGGCCGTACACACGCGGGTACGGCCCGTAGCACTATGGTAGTGTTGGCGTAGGCGTACCCATAGAGATACGGGCCGTACCCGCGTATGTACGGCCCGTAGCACTATGGCGTACGCCTACGCCAACACTACCATAGGGATAGGACCAGTGTGTACACGCACGTGTGTACGGTCCGTAGCACTATGGTAGTGGTGGCATAGGCGTACGCCATAGTGCTACTGGCTGTACATACGCGGGTACGGACCGTATCACTATGGCATACGCCTACGGCAACACTACCATAGTGATACGGACCCTACACATGCGTGTACGGACCGTATCACTGGAGTAGTGGTGCCCTAGGGGTACGTGTGGAATGCACCGTACCTGTGTGTGGATAGTGAAATTACATAGGGGACACATGAGGGACAAGTATAAGGGCCTAAATGCATGCTGGTTGTCATGGAGACCGAGTTTCCAGTTCAAAATTTTCCATCAGGTGGCCAGCAAAAATCAGTTGGAGACAATATACTATGTTGCAAAGTGGTTGTTGACTTGACATCATGCTCAAATTTTGAACCATACAAAGGCCCTCACTGGGGTAGGTTTAAAGGGATTGGAGGAAACGTAGGATGCAAATGAGATTGACCAATCACTCTGTACTCCTGTAAATGAAACAGCCCAGCAAGAGAGATAAAAGGCAGCCAGGACCCATGAGAGAGCACTTGCCTGCACAACCTTTCATTCCACACCACTGCTGCTGCTTGTGATGCCTCTGGCACCATGTCCAGGTCTGTGGAGAGGGCCCAGCCTTTCCAAGAGGAGAATGAGGCGTTGCTGGACAGCATCCTCCCACAGTGCCCCTGCCTGTATGGGAGACCAGGGGAGCAGGTGAGTGCTGACTCCACTAGCTTTGACTGTGGCCCTTTTTTGTGTCTGTCACTTCTGGCATTGTGTCCAGGTGTGACAGACATGCAATGTTGTTCATGGTGGGTCCCAGGGGGGGAATGCCTTATGTCTCCCATGCAGAGCATGATGTGGTTCATATCTGCACTCCTCACTTGCATTGTGCCTACTGTGTGTCAGAGTCTCCCCCCCCAAGGCTTACCTTCTGCTTGGTGGGGTGTTCCTGCAGGGACGAAAATGAACTACCACCCCGTTCCCCGCCTTGCCCTAGTCGAGGTTCGGGCACCGTCTAGGATAAGGGGGTACCGGGGGTAGAAGCCAGAAAGGCGCAAGTCTAGAAGGCACTGGACCCCACGCTGTGAAGGAGAGAAGGGAACACGGTTAACGTCCTGCCCCGTTTCTTCTTCTGCCTCCTTCGTGTCGTGCCCCGTCTAAGCAACCCTGTTTTACCTGGTACGGGGTGTAGGGAGCCCGGCCTCCGCTTCCTGTTCTGGTTGGGAGTGGCCGCTGGATAGAGGGCGGCTCCACGGACCAAGAAACCAGAAGAGCGAAACCAGCGCTCCTGCGCAACTAATAGCGTACTCCAGCTTGTTGGAACATAACACGAACCAAAATCAAGGAAACCAAAACCAGCGCTCCTGCGCAAATAATAAACGTGCTCAATCCTGTGGGGTCAGAGTACGTGCAAAAATAAAGTAAACAAAACCAGCGCTCCTGCGCAAATAATAAACGCGGGTATCTTCCCCGCACACCTTCCGTGGTGTAGTGGCGAGCAAAGTGTGTAGGGTTGTGACGGCAGAACCCGCCGTCTTTCTTGCCAAGAATCGCCTGTAGTCAAAGAACAGTACCTGTGCCGTAGGGGTTCCGCAGCAGCGTCCCTTCTTCGGCGGATGGTGTCTTCTCCGGAGTGGCGTCTCTCCGTCTGTGGCGATGACGAGAATTCAAAGCGGGTCTTCGCCGGAGTTCCCGGCTTTCATGCGTGAGCAACCGGAAGTGAGTGTTTCGACCTTCCGTGTTGTCCCACAGGTGCTAGACCGCTAACCTCCTTCCTCGAGGAGCGGGCAGCTCGCAGAATCATGACACTGTGACAATCACTGCGTGGTGTATGCCACATTCAGCCTGGCTAATCCTCTTGGGAATGTTGTTTCTATAGTCCTGAGGTGATTCTGTGGTCCCCCCAGTGTGACAGGTGACTGTACCCACAGATGTGTGTGAATTGAGTTTACCTGGGGTGATAGTGTCCAAATGATGTGTACGGCCCCTGGACATTGGTGTGTGTGTAAGTCCCCTGTCATGTGGGTGAGTGTCTATGTGGAGTGTTGCACCCCAGCTGCATGGAGGATGCATATGCCCTACCCATCTGATGTGAGCAGGGAGCCGTGCTGTGTGTCTGACGTGCTGAGCTAGCCCCACACCTGTGACTCCCCCCAGTCAAGTGGCACATGTGCAGAGTGATGTTTGTACCCGCAGTTGCCAATGGCAGGTGATTGTCCTGTGCCTGTGTGTGTCTGTGTACTCCGCTGAGGTTGCGTCAGTGGCCTGGGGCATGTGACTGCTTTGAGGTGCTGTCCATAATCCTGGTGTTGCTTGTGATGCACAGTGTGAGCCATGATCATTGATTCTGTCGCACCCCTCATGCCACCTGTGTACTTTAAATGCCACATAGTGCATTTGGCCTTCCCCAGAGGATAATGTCCCTATGACAAAGGTGCAATGAGTTGGCTGCATACTATGCCCTGTTCAAACAAGCGTAATTGTTCTAATGTGTGTCTCTGTGACATGGAGCAGGTGTATTGATGTTGTCTCACTTTGTCATCCTCGCCGGTAACCGCCTACGCCAAGGGGGAGATATGGAAGCGGGCCGTCAGGTTCGTGAGGTCGGTGGAGGGTCGCAGTCGGCGCCTGGCTCAGGTGAGGAAACGCTGGCAGGACATCCGGTGCTGGACCAGGAGGATCGCCCGGGTCCTGCTGGGGGACTCACCTGCACGCAAACACGGCGGGCGCTGGCGCCTGACCCACCAAATGAAGCGTGTCCTGGCGGTGGTCTTCCCTGACATGGATAGGCGGTTACAGGAGAAGCAGCAGCAGGAAGGGGGTAGGTACATGTGTGTTTGTTGTGTGTCACCAGCTTTTGGAAGTGCTAAGTAGCCTGGACACACTGCCAGGGTTTATATGTGCAGTGCATATCCTGTTCCCCAAAGTCAACCGGTCCTGTTCTTCCTCCCTTCCCCTCCTTGACATGTGTTCCCTGGTCTGTGTGTAGTCACTCTTGCACAAGGTAATCTAGGCTGGCAGTTAATCCAAGTGCCCAATGCTTGCAGCATCATGTGTGGGGGTGGTCTGTGACATGTGTTGGGACCTTGCCTGTGCCCTGTCCAGTTCAGTCATTTGGGGGTCCATGATTGTTGGCACTGATGCAGAGTCTCAACATAGGAGTGTAAGGCTTAAAATGAACTGTCTTGCAGCATGCATGACTAATGTTGTGGCCTCAGACATGATGTGCATGAGGGGGAGATATGCATAGTGCGGGGACGGTTGCTCCTGTTGCAGTCAGATCTGTCCAGGACCATGGAGCAGTGTGGCCACTACAGTCCCCTGAGACACCTTTTCCTAGGAATCATGTGTGTGACCCAACACTGTGGACATGTGGCTTGTGCATCCTCACACTGGCCAGTGCCTGTGTGTCTGTGTACAACTATCTGATGATGGTTGTTTGCCAATAATATGTGTGGCCAGCCCCACGAGGGGTAGTTAGAGTGCAATTAGGATTTAATGCAGTCCATTTTTGTGATCCCTGATTAAGAGGTGTAAGTCCTTCCTCTGTCTCAATCACATTGTCTCAGGTAGGGGGGGGTTTGGGCGGGCAAGGCCTACATGTCCAAACCTTATGTCTCCTTGCCAGGTCTTGCCTGTGTGTGATGATAGTCTGAACAGACACTCAACAAGTATTGACCCAGTCATGTTGTGCAGCGTTTAATGTGTGTGCTTTGCAGCATGTGTCAAAAGTTAACAGACATGGTTCCTGCTCATCCATTTTTGGCAACGGTGTGTGGTCCAGATGCTGTGCTCGACTGTCCACAGACACTAGCTTCTCTGTATAATTCGATATCAAGTTCTTTGCTGTTGTGTCATGCTCTCCATTGTTTCAAAGTGGCATGGTGGGTCAACCAACTGTGTAGTGCAGGGCCTACATATGTGCGTAGTATTGTAGATGCTACTCATGATGCTTTTCATGCTATGCACTGTGACCTATGTAGTTTGGACTCATGTGTCATATGTATACAGGTGTCTGATTATTTCCTGTCTCTTCACCTTGCCCACAGCATCATCTGTGCCACCAGTGCTGGGGAGTCTGGCGCAGCAAGTGGCACAGAGGGCGAGGGAGTCAGGCAGAGGATCTGTCCAGTCCCAACACCGACTATGACGCTGACAGGTCCGAAGCTGAGCTCCCAGAGGGGGCGGAGGCTGCTCCCACAGCTGAAAGCAGCAGTACATCTCTCGCCGCCCCCTCCATTCCCATCACCGCCCTCCCACTTGCTCTGGTCCCTTCTGTCCGTGCTAGGCGACAACATGTCTCCTCCGTGCCAGGCACCGCACCCCCTGCCCCTGTCTCCCCTGCTGCCGTCAATGCCGAGTCTGTGGACATCCTGCGGCAGTTGCAGGTTGGTCAGACATCGCTGCTTAATGTCCTCCATGGCCACACCAGACTGCTGACTCAGATGGTGTCGTACATGGAGGGCATGTCAGCAGCGATGTCTGACCAACGGATGTTGCTGAGGTCCATGGACTCGTCACTGGCGGCAGCAGTGGGTCTCCTGCAGCGCTCTGTCCCCCCCTACCCCTGCACCATCCACACTCACCACTCCCATGCCTGTCCCAAACACACCCAGATATCCCCATGCACGCACCCCACCAGACACAGGCAGCACACCAACAGGGAAAGCCAAGCGCACACCTCCTGTCACGCACACCCAGGGGGAAGTAGGCACACCCACTGGGTCGGGGGTAAACGACAGCCACGCAGCCACAGTGGGAGTCCGCAGTCCTCATGACTCACTTCCTCCAAAACCACTCCCCTTGGCTCCCCTGCCCAACAGTCGTACAGAGAGTCCTTCATGGCCAGTCTGTCCCTCAGCCCCAGTGTGACACCACCCCGCAAGCGGTTGAGGAAGTCCCCGGGCAGGGTTGTTGAGTCCCCCCCTGTCCACACCCTCCCCCAGTAGTGCTGCAACCCATCCCTCCAACCCCCCCCCTCCTTGGGGCCTGTGGTTCCTTCGGGTGCAGGGGAGATGCTGGAAGACCTTGCAACCGTGTGCAGCGACATCCTAACCACCACCTTTGGCGCTGCCCCACCCCCTGTGGTGGAGTCGTCCGTCCCTGCACCCACAACACCTACCCTTGCCCCTCCTGTCCCTGCGGTGCCTGGTCCTTCCCCCCCACATGATGCCCCCCCCCCCTGTGGATGAATAGGAACTCTGAACTGTGCAGGCAAGCTAGGGGAGACGCGTCCCAATGTGTCCCCCCCAGGAATTCGCATATGGACTGGCCTATGGGCCTTGTATATAGTGTACATTTAAATTCAAATCATTTTTTATGCTGAATAAAGCATTTTGTTTTTCATGTGCACACAAATGCTTTTCTGGTATTGCTGTTGGTGCTGCTGCTCCCTGAGTTGGGGTGGTGATAATGTGTTAGGTGTCTGGGAAATGTTGTAGTGTGCTGCTCATGGGGAGGACCCTGGTATCTGCGTGCCATCACAAGGTCTCTGCAAATAATCTTTGGTCATGTAAGCTCTTACTGTATGGTGACATTGTCCCAAGGAGTGTTCCTTCCTCTGTGGCACCTGACTTCTTCCCTGCAGGGTGTTTCCCAATTGTTGTGCTGACTTGTGTCTACATTTCCTTGCTGTGTGAGGGATCCCTTCAACTTTGCCCATGCCTGCTGCTCAGCAATGTCTCCGCCTGCATCGTCTGTGCCATCCTTGGTAGTCACTGTACTTGTGTATGGAGTATGTTGCCATGGCTTCATGTGGACATGGTCCCTTTTCCACACTATGCATGTGTGTACTTTCAGCCTAGCGCACATGTGTTACTTGTTCTGCAGGGTATTTGGGCACCTGACTGACAATTGTGGGCATTGTATCTGTGGGTACTCCACCCTTTTCCTTCCATGGGAGGCAACAACTTGTTGGCTGCCCCAGCACCTGTACATTTCTATCAGTCCTGGAATGTGGGTGGCAGTGTGTGTTCCATTAGGCTCTCTTAGTTTAGTGGGGTTTAACATGAGGATACAGTCTTGTTGCATGATCTCAGTGTGTGTATTGTGCTGCCACCGCCAGGGGTGGGTATGCATGTGTAATTTGTCATCACACCCACATGTGGTGTGTCATGCAGTGGGAGAAGGACATCCATCCTCATGGGAGTGGGACACTGCTGTCAGTGATGTGTTGTCATGGCACTCTCAACATAGTCGCACATTATAGATGCCTTCATTCACCCATGGAGTTTTGCTCATCGGAGGATGATGTACACACCCCCATGTCTCTGTCCACTGCTGGGAGTCCTCTGCACCCGCCCTTCATGTGTATGGGCACTGCTGGGAGTGATAGGCACCCACCCCTCATATGTCTGGGCACTGCTGGGGGTCCTCTGCACCCACCCCTCATATGTCTGGGCACTGCTGGGAGTGATAGGCACCCACCCCTCATATGTCTGGGCACTGCTGGGAGTGACAGGCACCCAACCCTCATATGTCTGGGCACTGCTGGGAGTGATAGGCACCCACCCCTCATATGTCTGGGCACTGCTGGGAGTCCTCTGCACCCACCCCTCATATGTCTGGGCACTGCTGGGAGTCCTCTGCAGCCACCCCTCATATGTCTGGGCACTGCTGGGAGTGATAGGCACCCACCCCTCATATGTCTGGGCACTGCTGGGAGTATAAGGCACCCACCCCTCATATGTCTGGGCACTGCTGGGGGTCCTCTACACCAACCCCTCATATGTCTGGGCACTGCTGGGAGTGATAGGCCCCCACCCATCATATGTCTGGGCACTGCTGGGAGTTATAGGCACCCACCCCTCATATGTCTGGGCACTGCTCGGAGTGATAGGCACCCACCCCTCATATGTCTGGCCACTGCTGGGAGTCCTCTGCACCCACCCCTCATATGGCTGGGCACTGCTGGGAGTGATAGGCACCCACCCCTCATATGTCTGGGCACTGCTGGGAGTGATAGGCACCCACCCCTCATAAGTCTGGGCACTGCTGGGGTTCCTCTGCACCCACCCCTCCTATGTCTGGGCACTGCTGGGAGTGATAGGCACCCACCCCTCATATGTCTGGGCACTGCTGGGAGTGATAGGCACCCACCCCTCATATCTCTGGACACTGCTGGGGGTCCTCTGCACCCACCCCTCATATGTCTGGGCACTGCTGGTAGTGATAGGCACCCACCCCTCATATGTCTGGGCACTGCTGGGAGTGATAGGCACCCATCCCTCATATCTCTGGGCACTGCTGGGAGTCCTCTGCACCCGCCCCTCATGTGTCTGGGCACTGCTGGGAGTGATAGGCACCCACCCCTCATATGTCTGGGCACTGCTGGGAGTGATAGGCACCCACCCCTCATATGTCTGGGCACTGCTGGGAGTGATAGGCACCCACCCCTCATATGTCTGGGCACTGCTGGGAGTGATAGGTACCCACCCCTATGTCTCTGTCCACTGATGTGGATTGTAGCACGACACCCACCCATCCGCCCACACGCTCTGAAGGCCTGGGTACGGACCATACCCCCAATGTTGGGGTGCTGTAGGGGTACGGCCTGTACCCAGGCCTACAGAACGTGGGTACGGGTCGCACCACGCGTACCCCTACGTCACCCCAACATTGGGGTGACGTAGGGGCACAACCCGTACCCATGCTCTTGAGGCCTGGGTACGGGCCGTACCCCTACGGCACCCCAACATTGGGGGTACGGCCCGTACCCAGGCCTTCAGAACGTGGGTACGGGCCGTACCACCATTGTTGGGGTGACGTAGGGGTAGGCGTGGTATGACCCGTACCCACGCTCTTAAGGCCTGGGTACGGGGCGTACCCCCAATGTTGGGGTGACGCAGGGGTACGCGTGGTGCGACCCGTACCCATGTTCTGTAGGCCTGGGTATGGGCCGTACCACCATTGTTGGGGTGACGTAGGGGTAGGCATGGTACGACCCGTACCCACGCTCTTAAGGCCTGGGTACGGGCCGTACCCCCAATGTTGGGGTGACGTAGGGGTAGGCGTGGTACGACCCGTACCCACACTCTTAAGGCATGGGTACGGTGCGTACCACAACTGTTGTGGTGACGGGACGCGTCCACGTCCACTTCCGTTGTGGCGGGACGCAGCCCCGCCACACCCACCCTCCCCAAAGTGACCAGACCCTGGAGGTACGTTATGTACAGGGCATGTATACATTTTGCCTTGGGTGGGGGTAATGTTTCCTGCCCCTGCCCCCCACCTTTGCCCCTGGGTGTTGTTCTGACCTTCTGCGGCGTCTGCGTCGGTTCCTGTGCACCAGGTCATAGGCTATGAGGGCCGGGATGACACATGGCTGTCCGTCGCGTACAGGTGCTCCTTCCTCGCGTCCTCCTCAATTTCTCGGCAGTTTTTGGCTGCCGTAAAATTTTATCCATGCAGAGTGACGTAGGCACGAATCGTACTTGCTGGTTCGTACAACGCTGCCTGACTCCGTCCAGACGTCACGTACGCGGTGTCCCGGATTGGAATTGTGGGTATATTTTAGCCGGTCGGTGTTTTTTACGATTCGTACGGAAATGGTATTTCTGTACGAATCGTACTTGCAGGTTTGTAAGGCGGTTTTCCCGGGTACGAGTCGGACAGTGAAAACGCTCCGTACAACGGTTCGTACCCAGGTTTTACAGGATCGGAATCGGCACCTTAGTTGTTCTTACAAGTTTCCTAACTGTATTACATCTTCTTGAGCTTGATACATTGCTGTTTCCACCTCATTCATGGCAATTGCTGCTTCATTTTCAACAATTGGTTGTCCTAGTGGATCTTGACTCAGTGCAGCAGAACTTTGACTGTCTTGAGAACTGTCTCTAGCAATCTCAGCTGCAATTGTAGCTTCTTGATCAATTTCATCATTCAACATTTTCACATAATTTGCAAAAGCACTGCATTGTATACTATCTTTACAAGCATTAAATTAATCTTCATAGTTCTGAAAATCTCCAAGTAATTCCAGTTCTGAACGCCATTTGTAAAAGGGCTAAATAGTAAAATTCCCTTTTATCAGCAGTGTCGCAACTCAGTTTCCTATGAGTAATTAAATTTCCTTTCCTTTGTTTCACCAAACATCCTTCGGAACCAATCACTGCATATTTTCCATCATTGATGTTCTCTGTATTATTCCGTTTAAAAGTGCAGTTTTGCGGTACTTCATAGAGACACATGTTCAAAAGATGATGACTTCTGTTTGGGTAATAAGTGTCCAACATATTTGTTTTCAAAATATCTGTACTTTCCGGTTCTTTTTCTGCTAAATATTCAATTTCTTGAACAGATTTCAGTACCCGATTTCGCATTGCTGCAAGACCTAGACTCACCCAAATGATTCTTCTACTTTTGGAGTATAGACTTTTAGATGATAACCGATCTGAGCATTCATATGCTCCAATTTCACGATGCGATAACATCTTCAAACTGAAACTGTATAATTTCTTACTTAGAGTCTTGTTGTGAGAAATCTCTTCCCACATTTCTTTCAGTTCTGTCTTTTCTGATTTAGTAATGTAAGACGTTACATATCGAGTAACAGCAATGGAATTGTCTGCAATATACTGAATATCCATGTTAGCGTTCCACATGGATAAAATAATTGGATTGTATTCATTTATGTAGTTTGACTCTTCGCTTCTTCTTAAGTTGTAGGTATTTTTCGGAGACTTTCTTGTGATGGTATGTCGCATAGCTGACATAAAACTGTTCACTGTTCCTTTGGATAATACAGGCTGTGGAAATCCAAAACGACATTTGGTATAGAACGTATCCTTTGACTTGTACTTTGGTCGACAGTATTTTCCACACCTATGGCTTTGGAATCGTAAGACTTGTTGTTTTAAGTTTTTATCTTCTCTGCTATTGGGTACGGCACATGTGGCATAATCTTCAATGAAAGACAAAACAGTATCATCTGAATCTGCTCCAAATTTGGGAGCGCCCTTGATCCATAACAACATATGTATATGAGGAGCACCTCTTGCTTGATACTCCTTTCTCCAAAAGAAATCCACAACTTCTCCAAGAGGAGGATTTTTTTTTTATTGCAGATGAAAGACATCATAGCTTCAAATCTATGATTGAAATATCTGCATACATTAACAGGATCCAAGGAGCACAATTCTCCAGGTGTCTTGTATTCAATATTTTTTATATTGGAATTTGCATCTCGAAGAAATTCAAGTAAATCATCCCAAGCATACTCAGCACAGCTTAGTGTAAGAAACCATGTAGGAGCTCCTAATTTCCGTAGCATACATTTCAGTTCTCCATGATGACGGTACCAATATTCATTAGTCCCACGTTGACATGCCATCAGATTAATCAACTGAGATTCTAAATGATCATCTCTCTGATGCACTTTATCCATAAAATCCTTTGCAGTTACATTTTGCAGATGCATTCCAGTTTTTAAAATGTGATTTACTGCATATGAAAGTCCAGACAAGTCACTTTCAAACAGAAGATGAAACATATAAAGGATACATTGTCAAAATCTTGGATCTTCTGCCTATAATCTTGTTGTCCGATATTCAGATGCAGGAATCTGCACAGGACGTTCATCATATCGTCCACCTTTTCCTGTTGGAAACAACTGCGGGGAAACAACGAGCTTCCAAGCTCTCTTCCCATACACTCATGGAACTTCCTCTTGCTTTTTTCATTTGGAACAACTCAATCGTATTCCCCATCACCTCTTTGGAATGAAGTGGATGTACACTGTAATGTCCATAGATTTCTTCACATCTGGACTTGTCCACTTTTTCAATTTGTTCACTTAATGTTTTAGTATCTTCTGCTAAATCTATTTCTTCTTCTCCTACAAACACATTTCTATAGTACTCATTATTTTTTATCAGATACAATGATGCCTTTTGCACTTTTCTAACATCCACTAACTCTTGCCAGATTTTCTTATTCTTAGTAGGAACACCATTAACTAGAATGACTAGTGGTTCATTTTCTGCATGGTCTACACCAATAGTTTCAATGTTTTTCTTTAAATCTAACGGTAAATACACAACTCTTCCTTTCAATCCTCTTTGTAACTCTGATGGAGGTAATTTACCTGTTTTAGGCTCCATACGAATAATAGCCTGAAAGGGGTGCACACATTGAATGAGAAAAGACTCATACGTATTTAAATTTATCAGCTCTGGAGGAATAGCAACCAACTCTATATTATTATGACAGCTCTAGCAGGCATTTTATTCTCATCTAATTTGTTATAACGATATTTGCAAATACGCTGCTCCGATCCCAAATCAAAACAATCCTCTACCAACAAATAAGTTGCAAATTCCTTCCACTTGTCATTTTCTATTTCACTTTTTAAATACAGATTGACACTCCTAGCCTGATTTTTATAGTGACTTCGGCGACAACAAATACAAGAAACATTTGGTCTTTCATCTGAAATGACCTTATACTTTGTTATTTGATCTTCAACATTTTTTGTAATCACAGGTTCTACATTGTCTTCAACATTTTGTTCTACTATTGTGTCAGTTTCTGCACTCTCTTGCTGAGGACCAAAGTAACAAAACAATATCATCACAAACATTCTTCACATCTGATACTGACCCACGCAAAAGAGCACTGTTCAACTCATTTAACTTTAGTGCTGGACTTTTTGCATAATACAATCTTCTCACTAACTTCCGCATTTGAATATGATGTACTGCCAACATCCTGAAATGGTGAAAAACACTTTGACAAACTTTCCTAGAAAGACAATCCAGAGAATGACCTTGCAAACCCTTATTCTTTCTCACTCTGCAAGGGTCTAGTCCTTGCAACAGCTTAATCTTTTGTTTAACACTTTTTTTTTACTATATGAGCATAAAAAACGACATAATTTATCAATAGATTCTTGTCGTACCCTACAAATACTACTGCAATCCCATGTGTACACAGGGTGTTTAGGACGTCTCCCTAGAACTTCTTCAGCTATCACTTCTTCTACATTTCTTTCAACCATTTTCTCTTTCTCAATTGGACAACCATCTCTAACCTCATAACCTCGACCACTGGTGTCAACTGCATGCAATAAATTATTGCTCTGTAAATAACTCTCTTCATTAAAGAAAGGCTCTGAACTGGAACTGTGTTTCCATTCTCCCAAAAAAAATCACAAAAATTTGTTCTATTAATTACTCTTTTCCTCCTACTTTTGGCCTTCATTAAATGGACTGGTTTATCTAGTGATCGAATTCTGTTTAATACTAAAATAAATAGTTTCCTTTTTACTTCAAAAGCCTTTTCAACAATGGTTTCAATATGCTTCTTCTTTTTATAAAATAGAGCTCACTTTTTATATTTCTTCTCAATTTTCAGCAAATTATGTACTACTCTCTTGTAAAATATTTTTTTGCGTATTTCCTTATACTGATTTTGCCTTCTTTTACCATACTTCATCTCCTTTGACTGTCCATTTGCTGTTTTGCTTTTCCTATTATTTTGAATATTTTTTCTAGCTGAAGCATTCTCAGAGGTTTCAGCATTCTGTACATTCTGTCTAGTCCTACAAACATTTTTAATAAATTGCTTTGTGATCTTACCAGAAGATTTTTTCTTTTTAGCCACATTATGTTGTTCATTCAATACTTGTGGTTGATTTTTCTTCAAGTAACTCTCCTTTCTCTGTTCTTTTCTTTTTCTCTTTTTTTCCGGCATGATTTCTCTATTTTAATGGTGAAAAACAGTATCTGTAAAAAATAATCACAAATAAATGTATATTAATAACTTTAAAATGTATACTTTTCTATTACTATACAAACACATTTTATATAAATACTGACTAAGAAATTATAGCCCTGAAGCACAAGTGTGACAATGGTTAAAACACTACATGCATATTGCATACTACTTTGAAGCAGTTCATGCCCTAAAGCCTGCCTCACTGAAAGACTACATGCTTACTGACTGAATGATTACAGTACTATAAGGAGAGACACTGGGTGAGTGACAGGGTGTTTGCTAGAAGTGTATGGATACTGACTGGGATATTGATGGTGTGAAAGACAAGTGTGTAGGTGATTAGAGACCTACATGCATAGTGGATAGGCGTTTGAATCAATCCATGTGCTAAGGCCTGCTTCACTTCAATAGTACTTGAATACTGACTGAATGTTTTGAGTATTGCAAGGAGACTGCCTGGATGAATTTATAAGTATTTGTTTTTTGACGCAGTAAATACATTAGTACATGGTGCTGAATGAGTCACAGGAGAAGTATAAGAGGAGTGACAGGGTATTTCCACGATCTGTATGAATACTGACTGGGGTATTGAAGGTATGAAAGACAAGTGTGTAGGTGATTAGAGACCTACATGCATAGTAGATAGATGTTTGAAACAGTCCATGGAGTAACACCTGGATCACTGCAAAACTACCTGGGTACTGACTGAATCATTAGAGTACTGCAAGGAGAGTGCCTGGGTGAATCTTTTTAAGTTTTTGGGTTTTGGCGCAGTGAATAGATTAGTGCATAGTGCCAAATGAGTCAGTGGAAGTGTGCAAATGAAGTGACAGGGTGTTTATTGGAATGTATCGATGCTGACTGGGAAATTGAAGGTCTGAAAGACAATTGTGTTGGTAGTTAGAGGCCTCCATGCATAGTGGAAACACGTTTGAATCAATCCATGTGCTAAGGCCTGCCTCAAGCCATTAGTACTTGGGTACTGACTGAATGATTAGACTATTGCAAGAAGAGTGCCTGGGTGAATTTATAAGTGTTTCAGTTTTGGCGCAGTGAATGCATTACTGCATGGTGCTGAATAAGTCACTGAAAGAGTGCAAGGGGAGTGACTGGGTGTTTGTTGGAAGTACATGTATACTGACTGGGGAATTCAAGCTATTAAAGACAAGTGTATAGTCGGTTAGAAGCCTGCGTGCATACTGGATAGACCTCTGAAGCAGTCCATGTGGTAATGCATGGTTCACTGCATGAGTACCTGCGTACTGACTGAATCATAAAACTACTGCTAGGAGACTGCCAGGGTGAAACTTTTAAGTTTTTCGGTTTGGCTCAGTGAATAGATTAGTACATGGTACTGAATCAGTCACTGGAGGAGTGCAAGATGAGTGACAGGGTGTTTATTGAAGTATATAGAAACTGACTAGTTAATTGAAGAAGTGAAAGACAAGTGTGTAGGTGACTAGAGGCCTCCATGCATAGTGCATAGACGTTTAAACAGTCCATGAGCTAAGACCTCGGACACTGCATGATTACCTGGGTACTGACTGAATCATTATACTACTGCAAGGAGAGTGCCTTGGTTAATCTTTTTAAGTTTTTGTGTTTTGGTGCAGGGACGAGATTACTACATAGTGCCAGATGAGTCACTAGCGGTGTTTAAGTGGACTAAAAGAGTGTTTACTGGAGTTTATAGATACAGACTAGTTAATTGAAGAAGGGAAAGACAAGTGTGTAGGTGAATAGAGGCCTGCATGCATACTGGACAGACGTTTGATGCACTCCATGGGCTAAGGTGTGGGTCACTGCATGAGTACCTGGGCACTGACTGAATCATTAGAGTACTGCAAGGAGAGTGCCTGGATGAATCTTTTAAGTTTTTGGGTTTTGTCGCAGTGAATAGATTAGCACATGGTGCTGGATGAGTCACTGGAGGTGTGCAAGGGTAGTGACAGAGTGCTTATTGGACTATATAGATACTGACTGGGCAATTGAAGGTGTGAAAGACAATTGTGTAGGTGGTTAGAGGCCTGCATGCATAGTGGATAGACATTTGAAGTAGTCCATGTGCTAAGGCCAGGTTCACTACATAAGTACCTGGGTACTGACTGAATCATTAGAGTACAACAAGGAGAGTGCCTCGGTGAATTTATAAGTGGTTGGATTTTGATGCAGTCAATGGATTAGTACATGGTGCTGAATGGGTCACTGGAGAAGTGTAAGGGGAGTGACAGTGTGTTTGCAGAAACTGTATGAATACTGACTGGGATATTGAAGGTGTGAAAGACAAGTGTGTAGGTGGTTAGAGGCCTGCATGCATACTGGACAGACGTTTGAAGCAGTCCATGACCTAAGGCCTGCGTCACTGCATGAGTACCTGGGTACTGACTGAATCATTAGAGTACTGCAAGGAGAGTGCCTGGATGAATCTTTTACGTTTTTGGATTTTGGCGCAGTGAATAGATTAGTACATGGTGCTGGATGAATCACTGGAGGTGTGTAAGGGGAGTGACAGGGTGTTTATTGGAGTATATAGATACTGACTGGGCAATTGAAGGTTTGAAAGACAATTGTATAGGTGGTTAGAGGCAAGCATGCATAGTGGATAGACGTTTAAAGTAGTCCATGTGCTAAGTCCAGGTTCACTACATAAGTACCTGGGTACTGACTGAATCATTAGAGTACTACAAGGAGAGTGCCTCTGTGAATTTATAAGTGGTTGGGTTTTAGTGCAGTCAATCGATTAGTACATGGTGCTGAACGGGTCACCAGAGGAGTGCAAGGGGAGTGACAGGATGTTTGTTGGAAGTGTATGGATACTGACTGGGGAATTGCAGGTATGGAAGACAAGTCTATAAATGGTTAGAGGACTGCCTGCATAGTGGATAGGGGTTTGAAGCAGTCCATGTGCTAAGGCCTGGTCACTGAATGAGTACTTGAGTACTGACTGAATAATTAGAGTACTGCAAGGACAGTGCCTGGATGAATTTATAAGTGGTTGTGTTTTCGCACAGTGAATGGATTAGTACATGGTACTGAATGGATCAGTAGAGGAGTGCAAGTCCAGTGACAGGGTGTTTCCTGGAAGTGCATGGATATTGACTGGGGAATTGAAGGTGTGAAAGACAAGTGTGTAGATGGTTAGAGGACTGCATGCATAGTGGATAGGCGTTTGAATCAATCCATGTGCTAAGGCCTGCCTCACTCATTACTACTTGGATATTAACTGAATGTTTACAGTATTGCAAGGAGAGTTCCTGGGTGAATACATAAGCAATGACTGGCTTCTAATTCTACCAAAACTTGAGAACAGGAAAGGTTTTTAAGCAGTTATGTGTATGCAAAGATATGAAGTACTCAAATGCTTCTCTCACACTGGTTCCCAAATGCAACAGACTCACAGTGTGATTCTAGACAAGCAACACTATCCCTTGGACTTTACCAAAACTCATTCACTACTCTGGAAGGGGTAAGGGGACTGCACACAATCTATATATTTCAGTACTGATCTTTATTATCAAAGCCTGACTCATTTTATCAATGCATAAGCAATGACTGGCTTCTAATGCTACTAAAACTTCACAACATGTTAGCAAATACACGATGTTACCAAATGTTTCTCTCACAATGCTTATCCAAATGCACACAGACTAACAGTGTGATTCTAGAGAGGCAACACTATCCCTAGGAGTTTACCAAAACTCATTCACGACTCTGGAAGGGGTAAGGGGACTGCACACAATCTACATATTTCAGTACTGCACTTTAGTGTCAAAGCCTGACTCATTTTATGAATGCATTAGCAATAACTGGCTTCTAATGCTACTAGAGCTTGACCACATGACGGATGCATGACGTAACAACGCGAGTCATTACAACGCGTGCAGTTACAACGCGGTCGTTACAACGACTGCGATGTTACCACGCGATGCCATTACAACGCAAGTCTTTACATCGACTTGCGCTAGATGGCATGCTAACATTAGAAAAGTGTAATTTACTATTCCAACTCCAGTCCACTTAACAGTAGGGAAGGTGTTGGGATAGTAAACTACACTATTTGTAATGTTAGCACGCCATCTAGCGCAAGTCGCTGTAAAGACTTGCGTTGTAATGGCATAGCGTGGTTACATCGCGTTCGTTGTAAAAGTTTTGTTGTAAAAGTAGTGCGTTGTAAAAGTTGCGTTGTAAAGGTTGTTTACCCAACATGACAGGTTTTAAAACAGTTATCTGTCAGCAAATACATGATGTTACCAAATGCTTCTCTTACAATGATTACCCAAATGCACACAGACTCACAGTGTGATTCTAGACAAGCAACACTATTCCTAGGAGTTTACCAAAACTCATTCACTACTCTGGAAGGGGTAAGGGGACTACATACAATCTACATATTTCAGTACTGCACTTTAGTGTCAAAGCCTGACTCATTTTATGAATACATAAGCAATGACTGGCTTCTAATGCTACTAAAACTTGACAACATGACAGGTTTTAAAACCGTTATCTGTCAGCAAATACACGATGTTACAAATGCTTCTGTCACAATGGTTGGCCCAACGCAGACAGACTCACAGTGTGATTCTAGACAAGCAACACTATCCCCTGTACTTTACCAAAACACATTCACTACTCTGGAAGGGGTAACGGGACTGCACACAATCTACATATTTCAGTACTGCACTTTAGAGTCAAAGCCTGACTCATTTTATGAATGCATAAGCAATAACTGGCATCTAATAATACTAAAACTTGACAACATGACAGGTTTTAAAACAGTTATCTGTCAGAAAATACACAATATAACCAAATGCTTCTCTCACAATGGTTGGCCAAATGCACACAGACTCACAGTGTGATTCTAGACAAGCAACACTATCCCTTGGACTTTACCAAAACACATTCACTACTCTGGAAGGAGTAAGGGGACTGCACACAATCTACATATTTCAGTACTGTACTTTAGTGTCAAAGCCTGACTCATTTTATCAATGCATAAGCAAAGACAGACTTCTAATGCTACTAAAACTTGACAACATGACAGCTTTTAAAACAGTTATCTGTCAGCAAATACATGATGTTACCAAATGCTTCTCTCACAATGGTTACCCAAATGCACACAGACTCACAGTGTGATTCTAGACAAGCAACACTATACCTAGGAGTTTACCAAAACTCATTCACTACTGTGGAAGGGGTAAGGGGACTGCACACAATCTACATATTTCAGTACTGCACATTAGTGTCAAAGCCTGACTCATTTTATCAATGCATTAGCAAAGACTGGCATCTAATGCTACTAAAACTTGACAACATGACAGGTTTTAAAACAGTTATCTGTCAGCAAATACATGATGTTACCAAATGCTTCTCTCACAATGCTTACCCAAATGCACACAGACTCACAATGTGATTCTAGACAAGCAACACTATCTCTAGGACTTTACCAAAAGTTATTCACTATTCTGGAAGGGGTAAGGTGACTGCACACATTCCACATATTTCAATACTGCACACTACTATGAAAGCCTGACTCATTTTGCAATTGCATAAGCAATGAATGGCCTCTAATGCTACTCAAACTTGACAACAAACCAAATTTTAAAGCAGTAATCTGCAAGCAAATACATGATATTACCAAATGCTTTTCTCACAATAATTGCCCAAATGCACACAGACTCACAGTGCGATTGTAGACAGCCAACTGTCCCTTGTACAAAATACATTCACTAGTCTACAAGATGTAAAGTGACTGCACACATTGCAGAACATTTTCTACTACACATTAGTACCAACATTTTTCTCTCAAAATGATTCCTAAATGCACACAGACTCACTGTGTGATTCTAGACAAACAACACTATCCCTTGCACTGTACCAAAACACATTTCTTAATCTAGAAGAAGTACTACATTTTAGTGTAGAAACATGACTCATTTTGCAAATACATAAACAATGACTTTTTTCTAATTCTACCAAAACATAAAAACAGCACAGTTATCTGTCTGCAAACACATGAAAAACACAAATGCTTATCACAGAATCGTTTCTACATGCACACACACAGTCAATAAGATTGTAGACAAAAAAAGTACTCCCTGCACTTTAGCAGGAGAAATACATTAGTCTGATTAAAATCAAAATAGACCACATACATCCCCTCCCAATTAAATAACTCACCTTTCAAGTTGTTTTGTAGATTAAGAAGTATGGCAGTCACACACCAGATTTTCTTATACAGAATCTCTGCACTGTGCACCTGTCAGCAAAACCAAAGAATGGCAAAGTTTCCCTCTCATTTTGCACACATATACATGTAAACATCAAATCACATTCCTTCCCACATTACTTCAAAAGCCAACACACATTTCTATTGGTTAAACATTTCAACCCTTTCCAAATGACATAAATTTGAACCCTACCCCCAATCTGCCTTCTGCCTGTTACCATAGAAACAGGTCATGGAACACTTAACTGAGCACACAGGTCACAAGTTCAGCACACAATGTTGCTAATCAAAACAGCAAGTGTGCTTGACTTTTCAACATATCAGCTTATCATATATAATGTTCCTTACAATCAGTTTTTCTTAACCAATAAGAATCATGCGTTTAAAAAACAGGAACATGCACCCTACTTTTCAGTGTAGAAGGTTATCAAACAACCAATGATTTCTTGTCTTTTTTCAAAACTGCATCTTAGACACCATTTTAGAAAAATCTTACTTTTCAAACTGCCATATCATTTACAGAGACCATCTGAGTGCATCCAGACCTCCCTTCAAGATGCTTAGAGTGTGGATTGTGGGACACAGCTATATTTTCTGGAGCCAAAGGTATGCAGAAAACAAAGGCATTCACAAAGACCTAGGTTTGCCAAATGTAGACATTAAATGGATTGGACAGAGAGGGTTAAAGTAGCACCAATTGATGCCATTGGTAAAATCCTTTATGGATCTCCAACACCCTGACCTCGTAATAGTGCACTGTGGTGGCAATTACCTAGGCACTTTGACTGGGGTAGGTCTGGAAATGCTTCTGAAGGACACCTTTGCAGAATTGATTTCACTTTTTCCCAAAACTGCCTTTGTGTGTTCTTACATATGCCAAAGGCAGAAATGGAACTGGTCCAATCATTTTTGTCCACAGATTGAGAAAGCTAGGAAACATGTGAATAAATCTGTTTCTGCTTTTCTCCGAGACTATAGAATGGGGTCCATTTACAATAGATATCTGCGCTTTCATATGCAAGAGATGTATAGGAGAGATGGAGTACACTTTACTGATGAAGGAAATAGAGTCTTCCTCAACAACTTTAGACTCTGTATAGGTACTTACTTATAAGTACCAAAAACTCTCAATGAACACAACAGCACTTTTTAGAGCCACTCAAGAACAAAACACTTAAGCTTGATGTTTATCTCCAAAATATTTCATTTTTTTCCCTTGGATTCACACACCCAACGCGCTAGGAACCACGCACACTATGCAAGAGAAATCGTGCACCCAACGCATTAGGATGCGCGACTCCTAATTTTACCATAAAAAAAATAGCCCCTCTCACTAATTTTTATTATCCCCGGGGACCCCATCCCCCGGGGCTTATAAAAACACGTTGAGGACCATGGGGGGAGCTCCAACGCCCCCAAGGTCCCAGCCGGCTCCTCGCGTCCTTCGGGAGCCGGCATGAAAAGCAATATGTTTGGATTTTGAAAGAGAGAGCAGGTTTCCCTGCTCTCTCTTTCAAAATCCAAACGAAGTTTGCTATGGGAGGGCGGGAGACTCCTGCCCTCTCATAGCAAACAACAGTGTCTTGGGGGTGGGCACCCCAGGACACTGTAGGAGCCGGCCCTGGGGGGTGGCGGTCCCCAGGGCCCTCAAATGCTCCAGGAGGGGGGCCACGCAGCCCCCCTCCCTCAATAAATAAAGCCCCGGGGGGTGGTGGTCCCCGGGGCTTGGGAGGGCCATTCAGCCCCCCCACCCTATTTAATTTGTAGCACCGGGGCTGGGGGGCCCCCTGGGCACCCCTTTTAAATTTGTACGCATTTTGCCCCCGGGAATTGGCACCCTGGGGGCTAATTATTAAGAAAGCGTGAAAGCCCGCGCTTCGTTTTTTTTTTTTACGTCCGGATCCGCGCAACCTTTTAAAGGGGGCCTTGGGGGGTCCTTCTGGGACGCTCTAAGCAACACTAGAGGATCAGAGTATTTCTACCCTGCCCCCTTTACATCTTTTACACACTTATTTCCCTTACTTCCTCAGCCTCACTTCTACCGAGGCACAAAATGGCTGCCAACAGTTCCTGGTTTCGAATGTTCACAGACACTTGACAGCCAATTAGCATTCAGCACGTGATGGGGAGGGTGCACGCACTGTTCGCAGAGGGTGCGCTCCGGGTGCGCATAGGGTGCGCAGATCCTCCGAGGCCATAGATATATATGTACTTTTAACTCTAATTTTCTCAGGAACTACTGAACGGATTTCCACCATTTAAGCAAAAGGCACGAGTCTGAACTAAGGACTACCTCTTTGCCAAATTTGGTGTAATTCCGTTCAGCAGTTTGGCTGTAGCTGCGTCAAAAGGTCCTATGGGAAATTGCATGGGGAAAACGCAATTTGGGACCCCCCTTTTTTCTCAGCCCTTGCTTGATGAATCACCACGAAACTTTCAAGATACGAGCAGACCGGAGCTGGCCAAAAGTTTGGAAAATTTTGCAAAGATTCGTCAACCGGCACCAGACTTATTGGGAGTAGAATGTTGGGGATTTCCTATGGAAAATAGGTCCTAACTATAACTACCTACTGGCAACCGCCAGTTGGTAATATATATCCAAAGTATTATCTTCTGGCGGTCGCCAGTAGATAGTTATAGTTAGGACCTATTTTCCATAGGAAATCCGCAACATTCTATTTCCAATACCTTTGGCGCCGATTGACGAATCATCGCTAAATTTACAAAACTTTTGGCTAGCTCCTTTCAGCTCCTATCCTGAAAGTCTCGCGATGATTTGTGTAGTGGGGGCCGAGAGAAAAGGGGGGTCCCAAAATGTGTTTTCCCCATGCAATTTCCCATAGGACCTTTAGCCGCAGCTACAGCCCGAACTGCTGAACGGAATTACGCCAAATTTGGCAAAGAGATAGTCCTCAGTTCAGACTCGTGCCTTTTGCTTAAATGGTGTAAATTCGTTCAGTAGTTCCTGAGAAAATCACAATTAAAAGTACATATATATCTATGGCCTCGGAGGATCCACGTATGGTAAGAGCACCCAGCGCGCACCCTGCTGTGCACGAGCTGTATTCAACACTCCAAATCAGTAAGTGTTGGCAGCCATCTTGTGCCTCGGTAGAACCGAGGCACAAGAAACCTAAAAAACAAACGCGCAAAATGCGAAAAGGGGGCAGGGTAGAAACACCCTGACCCCCTAGGCCTGCTCAGGGGGTCCCACAAGGACCCCCAGGGCCCCCCAAAAAATGTGTTTTTTTTTTAAATCGGCAAAATGCGCGCAGGGTGCGCGGATCTTGCAGATGAAAATATATATATATATTATAGCTATTGAATTGATACAATTGCACATTAATCTAGGAAGCGAGCTAGATAAAGTAGCTCTATTTTTCAGAACATTGTTTCCTATAAAGTGTTGAATTTAAGTTGGATTTACCGAAGTGCCCTCCTGGATTGGTTCCTGTGTGTATGTACAGTCTGTGCGTGCCCTTGTACCAGCGCCATTGAATGTCTTTTCCTCACACCCATGTGCATATACCTTAGCACGCCACTCTCTGGTCAGTCAAGCCAGCCTGGACCTGTGTCCAGCTACTGTTTTTATTTCATGAAGTTGTGCAAAGCACACCGGTTCCTTGCACGGCAGGACACATGCACGTGTCACAATGTTTCACGTCTGATATTCGTTTCCTCCATTCTTCGATACTGAAAGTTGTTTTCTGAGGACAGCGCATCAGAGACTCCAGCGAGTAAATACACTGTGTCCAAGTGACAAGCATGGGATGGGGGTTCGAGGCGCAGACGCTCACCACCACATACATCCCTAAAATCATCCCTGAAAAGGAACACACGCGACTTTCAACCCACGCACACATGATTAACCACACACAAACCAGTGAGTGCACACATGAACACACAAGCCATGTTCAACTCGCGCACACTAGAACAACAACCCCTAAACCAGAGAGCGCACACACCAACGCATGCCAGTTACTACCCGCATGCACATATAAACAACTTTGAACAACAAGAGTAAACAATCGAGTACACTTTCTCACACACAAGTATACACGTGACCACGCACACGCGAGAACCCCGCTGCAGGCCACACACACTCATCATATACACAAGCACTAGCGTACACAAACACACGCACTCATCACTACATGCCTCACGCACTCATATACACAAACATCAACACACACAAACACACACACGTCCTCACCACCACAGGCTGCACACACTCATCATACGCACACACAAAGACACACACACAGGGGCAGACACCGCTGGAGGCTGCACCTACTCATCATACACACACACAACCACACACACAGGGGCGGATCCCACAGCAGGAAGCACAAACTCATGACCACACACACAATCACACACATAGACGCGCACAGGGACAGACACCGCTGCAGGCCACACCCCAATCATACCCACGCATTCACAAAGGCACACATACATCAAGGGGCAGACTCCGCTGCAGGTTGCACACACTCAGCACACACACACACAGGGGCAGACACCACTGCAGGCCTCACGCACTCATCACACATACACACCTTTCTCGCTCCAAGTCTCTCTGGACCTTGCAGACAAGCAGAGAGAGCAGTTCTGCGGCTCAGTGACGCTGCACCCCAAGCACCCTGCCACAAATAGCATGTGCCTCACGGGGTCACTGAGGGCAGTCCCGGGCGGGCACTAGCCAGCAGCACCTGGTGTGTATTATGTGAGTTTAACACCGGCTGCCCCAAGACCACAGAACCAGACACAGCGGCGAACAGTCACCGAAAGACGCGTGAACAGTCACCGAAAGACGAACTTGCAAACTCTTGAACACTCATTCCCCTCCAGCCATGGTTTATTCCCATGTGATGTCACCCTGCGAGCCATGCCATTGTCCTGGAGTCCTGGACTCCAGTTGGAAGACCAAGGGGCTCCTAGAAGCGTTCTCGGGCAGGGGCTGCCTTTAAACGCTATTCAGCCCTCTGAATTGGTACCTTGCAACAAAAAGACCGCAATTTATCAGTGTTCCACTTAACCAGGTGGCACTCTGCCTCCAGTCGCTGCATTTCTACCTGAAGCAAAAAATGAAAACTTCCTCATCGCTGCGCTAATTAGCAGGTTGACAGCACTTGATCCAGGTGATTAGCAGCTGAAACTATTATTATAGGTCTCGCTTTAAAGGGGGCGGCAGCTTAAGGGGGTGGGGCAATCAAACAGCGTGAGCTGATCACGGATGGCCAGATGATAATCTAGCACTCAGAGACAACCAGGAGAGCATGGAGAACTATGTAGACAATTAGATACATTTTAGAAGTGACCATAAAACATAGTGCTGTGACGGAGGCTGGACAGAATGCAGCACTATACAAATAAACACATCTAGCTAGTATAGACGTACCTCGCTTTAACTGACTTCTGCTCTGTTGCTATAGGCAGCAGGCACAGGCACCGCCAAACCAATGCACACATCTACCAGTATATTTAGCGTCATTTAATCGTGTACTCTAGTGCTCTGAGGCAGCGTCGTAAGCATGCAACGCTTTATAAATAAATGCAGATGCAGTAAATACATATCAAGCACCAAATGCATATATACTGTAGTCTCCCGAGGCGCCAGAGCATCATGCAGCACTATACAAATGCAGCTATTCAGTATACATATATAACTATCACTTATTGATGATATAGCCCCAGATTCGGCATAGGCAGCATGTGGCATTTGTACTAATAAATACACACATCTGTCCAATGTATGTGCGAAACATCAGCCCTCATCCTCCTAGACCAGTCAGCCGCCTTCGACACGGTCTGCCACCGCACTCTAAAGACATGTCTCCAAGAAGCCAGAATCCAAGAGAAGGCCCTCGACTGGACCACGTCCTTCCTCTTCGGCAGAACCCAGAGCGTCCGCCTCCCACCCTTCCAATCTGAAGCCACCGACATCATCTGCGGCGTCTCCCAGGGCTCATCCCTCAGCCCGATGCTGTTCAACGTCTACAATGGCCCCCTCACACAAGTGGACCGACAGCACGACCTCAACATCATCTCCTATGCCGACGAGAGTCACGAGACCCAACTTATCTTCTCCCTCACCAAGGACCCGTACACCGCCAAAACCAACCTCCACGAGGGAATGAAGGCCGTCGCCGACTGGATGAGGAGCAGCCATCTGAAGCTGAACTCGGACAAGACGGAGGTCCTCATCCTCGGACCCACACCCTCAGTCTGGGACGACTCCTGGTGGCCGATCACACTGGGAACAGCACCGACACCCACCGACCACGCACGCAACCTAGGATTCATCCTCGACTCCTCCCTCTCCATGTCGAAGCAGGTCAGTGCCATCTCCCCCTCCTGCTACAACACCCTCCGCATGCTCCGCAGGACCTACAAGTGGATCCCGACCGAAACCAGAAGAACAGTGACACAGGCCCTCGTCAGCAACAGGCTGGACTACGGCAACGCACTCTACTCAGGCATCCCAGCCAAACACCTGCGTCGACTACAACGCATCCAAAACGCCTCCGCCCAATTGATCCTCAACGTCCCCCGCCGCAGCCACATCACCCCGCACCTGAGAGACCTACACTGGCTCCCCGTCAACAAGAGGATCACCTTTAAGCTCCTCACCCATGCACACAAAGCACTCCACAATGCCGGACTGGCCTACCTGAACAGCAGACTAAGCTTCTACACCCCCACCCACCAGCTCCGCTCCGCCCCAGCCTCGCCGCTGTCCCCCGCATCCAACAAAAGACCTCCGGTGGCAGATCTTTCTCCTACCTCGCCGCCAAGACCTGGAACACCCTCCCGACCCACCTACGGCAGACCCAAGACCTACTCACCTTCAGAAAACTCCTCAAGACCTGGCTCTTGGAGCAGTAGCGGCACCCCCCTCAGTGCCTTGAGACCCTCACGGGTTAGTAGCGCGCTTTACAAATTCTTTGATTGATTGATTTAATGTATCTAGCATCAGCTAATCAAGTGCTCTTGAGCTTTCGGCAGCATGCAGCGCTGCACTAGCACAATAATCAGACATATAGCATGGAGGGCTGTACTTCAGCGCCGAGAGGCAGCCCTCACAGCACTCACAACTTTATAAAACAAAAATAAGTTTCTAATTCACGTGCATCTAGCATCAAGTTGCCAAGTAGTCTAGCGCCCCAAGGCAGCTTAGGCAGCTAGCATAACTATACAAAGGACAAAACAACTTATAGAGCTAACAACCAGGCAATGTAGTGCTTTGAGGCAGCAATGCGGAAATTAATATTATGAGTAGGCGTATTCATAGATGATCACATCCAGCTTTTAGAGCAGTGTCGCGTGTGCAGCGCTATATGTATCATGCCAACAATGCGCACATGACAGTTTTCTGTGCTATTTCCATTTAGCGCTATGACTTTGTCACCTGGCACGTACACACGGTGATGCAGACAAACAGCAGTACACAAAATAACATTTAGTGCATGCACTCTAGGGAGTATTCAGACGTCATGTGATCCAGAGTGCTGGACAAACCCACGTGTACAACAGCTAATTATCATGTCATCTAGCACACCGAAGCAGTGTGCCCAGAATGCAGAGCTACACAACATATCATAATAAATAAGTGGATTAAATTAGTACAGTGATCATTCATAGTGCTTTGAGTCGATTTAGGCAGTATAGCTATACATAAATATATGTATTCATGTAATATAGCGCATTAAGGCTGTCACAACAGCATTCGGTGCTATAAATAAACGTATCTTCTGAATATGTTCTCTAGAGTTTAAGAGAAGACTGGCGACGTGCAGAAATACAATTTAACATATTCACTGGTCATGTTCTCTAGCACTCCCGAGGGTAAAGAGGACTTGTTTCCTGTGATTACATTATCTGTGCTATAAACGGAGCCCACGAAAGTGCGATGTAGTGCTCCGACAAATAACTAACAGCATGCAGAGCTATATCAGACGATAAATAATTAAATGCCTATTCCCATTAATTGTGTATTTCAGAGCTCCGAGGCAGCCTTGAGTGCTGTGAGTGTTTATAATGTCCATGTCATCTAACTTCACGAAGCAGCATGGCAGGATGCGGCGCTATACAAAAACATCACCAATCTTCTACTTTTCTGCAGGAGACCCAAAGCATATCTTGTCTTCTGTGCTCATGCCTCATTATTCAGGTATGGTCACGTGATGCCCCTCCCCCTCTCTCCCACAGAATGAATGAACCCCATTGGCACTGTGCACAGATATACATGCTTTCTCAAAAGCGTAACAGGGCGTGATATAAGATGTGGTGCAGTGTGGGTTGACGTGAGGTAACTTAACATAAAACAGGAGAGCGGAAGTCAGGCAGGACCCTTACCTGCATAGGCTGCCAGGTCGGCCCCCGGGCCCGGGCTCTTCCTCTTCCTCGGCCGCCCCTTCTGCACAGTCCCCACCCCGTTGTAGTAGGGCAGCCCCAGAGCGTTGGGCCCCCCTCCCAGGCCCTTGGCCGGGACCCCGTCCACGTGGATAAGGCTCTCAAAGTGCAAGCGGTAGCATACCAGGCTGTCCTTCATGCCAAAGTGGTCCCCGGTGGTCAGCATCTTGTTGCACATGCTGCACATGAAGCAGTTCAGGTGGTAAACCAGATCCCGGGTCCGCATCACCATCTCCGAGGCCGTTATAGTTAGGACCTATTTTCCATAGGAAATTAACAACATCCTATTTCCAATAACTTTGGCGCCGGTTGACGAATCTTCGTGAAATTTTGAAAACTCGTGAGGCGCTCCGGTCCGCTCCTATCTTGAAAGTTGCAGACATGTCACCTCAGGCCACGCCCCCTTCCTTCACCATTGTGCAAACGCGCCCCGTGGCGAGTTGTAAGTTGGGGAATTCATTCTCTTTCAATACTGAGGGTCCCTGCGGGCCAACTAGACCAACAGATATGTCCAGTATGCACCAGGGAGCTGCGCTGCAGACAGGTGTTCAGAGGCAACACCCCTTTTTACACCTCTCTGCAACGCAGCTCTGTGGCGCTTACTGGAGGTACCTAGTGGGCTAGTTCGACCCTAGGAACCCTCAGGATTCAAGGGGACTTAATCTCCCAAATTAAAATGGCCACAGGGCGCGTTTACACAGTGGTGAAGCGAGGGGAGGGGGCTTGAGGTGATGAAAACACACCCTGGGGCACGTTTTAAGTTGGGGACAAAATTCCCCTTCAATCCAGAGGGCCCGTGGGGGCCAACTAGCCCACCAGGTGCTTCCAGTCTCGCAAGAAATGCGCATGCGCGGGCATCCGCGCATGCGCATTTGTCAGGAAAATTTAAAACCAGGAAGAGGGAGCCCCGGGAGACGCCGCGCGTCAGGTAAGTGCCTTTAATTTGCTTTATTACAAATTAATTTTATCTTTTAAAAGTAGGGTGGGTGGGTGGCGGGTGGCGCGTAGTGGGGCTACGCGAAGCGCGTAGTGTGCGTAGATTCGGGCACACTACGTGCTGCTTCACGTAGCCCCACTACGCCCACTACGCCCACCCTTACAACACATACAAATAGTGACTCTCTCATTCATGCATGTATGCACTAAGTAATACCCCCCACTGAACCATACAGACACTCATACTGATACTCAAAAAACCAAGTAATAACCCATATAGACACTCATGTAGCTACTCACCAACCAATGCAGCCACTTATACACAAAGTGAGAGACTGATACAGATATTTATATATTTAAACATTGCGCACTACCCCATGTATTCACTAAGATACACTTAATCAGTCAGTTATACAATCAATTTTTCATTAAAAAAATCATCCATTTAGACACTTATATGCCCTTTTATTCTTCCATCGACCTTGAGATATACATATATAAAACTTATTTAATTTTCAGAAAAGCACACATTCACTGGATGATGTCATCAGTGATGTCATTTGAGATGTCATCAGTGATGTCATGAGTGATGTCACTGACCATGTCATGAGTGATGTAATATGTGACGTCATCAGCAGTGCATTGCGGGCGCGCAAGTTATAGTTAGCTGAACTAACTATAACAGGGGAATTTCAATGGTTTTGTACGAGCGAAATGTCCAGCTAACTATAACTCCCCTGAAACCTATGGTTTTTTCAGTGAATATATATATATATATATCCAAAGTATATATTATCTACTGGCCAGTAGATATAGTTAGGACCGTGTTTCCATAGGAAATCTGAAAATTCTATTTTGAATAACTTTGGCGCCGGTTGACAAATCCTTGTGAAATGTTCAAAATAGGTGGGGCGCTCCGCTCCGCTCCTACCCTGAAAGTCTCGGGGGGATTCGTCAAGCGGGCTGAGAAAAAAGGGGGGTCCCAAAACGCATTTTCCCCATGCATTTTTCCATAGGGACCTTTAGTCCAAGGTACAGCCCGAACGGCTGAACAGAATTACTTGAAAAGAGGTAGGTCAGGTCAGGGATGTGTCTTTTGGATATCTGGAGTCAATCTGTTCAGTAGTTCATGAGAAAATTGCAGTTAAAAGTACATACATATCTATAGGCGCTTGCGCGAGCGCAATTCTGATTGGTTGTTAGATGTCAGTAACCATTCGAATCGGTCGAAATCAGGAAGTGTCGGCCGCCATTTTGTCTCTCGCAGTCTGAGGCAGTGAAAAACAAAGGTGGAGAACGTGAAAAGGGGGCAGGGTGGACAGTTCCTGACCCCCTAGCCTTTGTCAGGGGGTCACTGAAGGACCCCCAAGGGTGAAAAAAACATAATTTTTTTTTTCGAAAAAATGCGCGGGGTGCGCGCACCGTGCGCGCACGGCACGTTCAACGCATTGTGGGTGCTCGGTGCGCGAAGCGCACCGAGCGCCCACAGCGCGCGCACCGTGTGCGCACGGTGCGCGCACGGTGAAAAACTTGAAGAAAAAATATATTAATAAATACATAACTTAGCATTTAAAAAACATACACACGTTATAGTTAGAAATTAGCATTTAAAAAACCTTGCAAATTCACTTAAACCATAGGTTTCACACATTTTATAATTAGCTGGACATTTCCCTCGTAAAAAACCAATGAAATTCCCCCGTTATAGTTAGTGCAGGCAACTATAACTCACGCGACCGCAATCCTCTGCTGATGACGTCAGATATTACATCACTGATGACATATGTGTCTTTCTGAAAAATAAATATTTGTAATATATGTATAGCTAAAGATTAATGGAAGAAGACATGGGTAAATAGGTGTCTAAATACAGTGATGTAATATCTGACGTCATCAGCAGAGGATTGCGGTGGCGTGAGTTATAGTTGCCTGCACTAACTATAACGGGGGAATTTCATTGGTTTTTTACGAGGGAAATGTCCAGCTAACTATAACATGTGTGAAACCTATGGTTTTTTAAGTGAATATATATATATATATATATATATATATATATCGGTATTTCCGGTAACTGTGGAGCATCTACCCTGCGACTTTCGGGGAACATCATCGCCAGCGTATGGTTTGAATCGGGCTGTGACTCAAGAGCCAGGCTCCCACAAAGGTATGCCCACATTGAATTCTGTTCTTACACCGGGGGGGGGCTCTTCGGATGTTTTTTTAACTTGAACCGTCATTATCACTGCACTACGGGACAGACTTTGGGATCACAGTGGTCTGCCTTTCATTTCCCTGGCGTGGGGGAATAATTGAGGACCGCATCAGCTGATCATTGTTTGTGTAGCTGGCTATACTTGGACGTGCAGTAACATACTTTGCATTGGCATATCTAGAACTTCTGTGGAGTGCATGACTCTTTCCGAGCATTCTACAAAATCTCTCTGCTCACTTCTACAATGTCAAGTCAGATTCTGCTCTTGAATATTTTGCTCTACTTAATAATTTTTTGCTCCACTAAACAGTGTCTTCCTCTTCTGTGCCATTGGAACCTTCATTGGCTAACACTGAGTACTTTCTAACACGGCAGGAAGAATCTGGCAGTTCAGTCAGAGGGAGCAGCATATAGTAACCACCAGTGGCAAAGGGAAACTGTAATTGCAGTATGGGGGAAGAGGAGGAGAGGAGAGTGGCTGCTCTTACTCTGTTTGCACGAACACCAGGAATAGTGGCACCCAGGACAGCCAAAAGCAATCTAGTTCAACCCCTGGAGGACAAACTAAAGAAACTGGAGAAACTAAGGAGGACTGATTTCCAAATGATGGGAAGCAATCTCATTACAGAACTATATTGACAACAAAATGGTCCATAGAGGATTGAGGATTTTCACCACTCCCTCTTCTGACTCACCTAATCCCAAAATGCTTGAGGAATGGTCCGAAAATTCCTCCGCTAGCTCCAAACGCATGCTTGAGATACCAGTCAAATATGCATGGATTGACCATGAGGTACCACTAGCAGAAATTACAGGTTCAGGAGGATCTTGATGCTAACATGGAACCCAACAGCCTGAAGAGACTAATGGAGAACGTGAAGGACCGCCTCAAGAATCAAGAGGATGACATTAAAGCCCGTAAACAGCAGAAACTCCATAGAGACTACGGCGACTACGAAAGTGGGAGGATTCTAACTTTCAGTAGGAAGTACGACCAGTTGTACACAGACAAGCTACCTTTATACGACCCACAGCAGACAACAGCGGAAAGCTCACTGTTGGAGCAATCAATTGCTAGTGACATTGTATCTGAAATGTCAGGGAGTAGTGCATCAGCTAACAAAAGAGTCACCAGACCGATGACTTTTTGGACGTGTATCGCCTGCTGCGACAGGGGAGGCAGACGAAAAGTGACACCCCGAAGCCCAGAGGACAGAGAGGACGGGGCAGAGGAATAGGCCAAGGAGGGGCTGTAAAAGAAGATTACACATCCAATAAAGATGGCGGAAGAGGCAGAGGATGGGGGCGCATGGGAAACAACATTGGGAGCTCCAAGAAAACACGTGAATGTGTCCAGAGATGGTCAATAAAACCATTATTAATCTATCCAAGAGACCTTTAGGTGACATTGAGAAATGTAATCTCTGCTTAGGTCTCTCTTTCTGCCCATCTTCTTCTTTTAACTATACTGACACAAGGATAGATCTATACAAGTACATCTGCAAACTCAAGCTTAGAAAATGGCACAAACTGAGGTCAGCGCGACCTGATAGAAACAGCACATCTCATGCACAGGGCATTAAGATTGAGCTAGACATCAGAGACATGGACACTCTAGTCACACTGCTGCATCTTCAACAGGAACCCAACCATATGGGGACAGATATCACTGAGACCTCAGTACTTGATGAGTTGGGTTTGACCCACGACGCAGTAGCGAGCCCTAGCTATAAGCCATGATATGTCCTCTTCACGACACTTCCACATGATAACATTGACACGTTTCATGAGGTTGTCACTAACTCTCTCATGGAACTTCGATACAAATCTGACCATAGAAACAGGGCACCCAATAACCTTACCTTTTTTCAAAGATAGGCCCTCCTCTCCTTAGCTGAGAACAGTAAGATTATGATAATTCCAGCAGACAAGAGGGGCAATGTTGTTTTACTTGAACTAGACATGTACATAATTGAGGCAATAAGACAACTGAGTGACTCAAGGTTTTACATTCCCATCTCTAGGGATGAATACACCAAGAGTATTATTACAATTCGGGACAAACTTAACGAGGGAAGGGACAAGGGGATTCTTGAGTGGGAGGAGTACTGTTTTCTCAAGAAAGACCACCCTTAACTCCAAGTCTTGTATCTACTTCCCAAGCTACACAAGGATCCTCTTTCCCACCCGGCCATCCTATGGTGTCTTCTAGGGGCAGTGCATTGGAACATGTGTCCAAATACGTGGATCATTTCCGGAGGGACCACGGATTCAAACTTGACTCATACATTAGGTACACAAAGGACTTTTTGGGCAAACTACAGGACATCGAGTTGGAGGATGATTACCTGTCGATCACCCTCGATGTTAATTTGTTGTACACGATAATTGACCACTAACAAGGACTGGAAGCATGTCGCTATTTCTTACGTAGAAGACCGGTCCGGTACAGGGAACACACTTTGATGATTCTAGAAATGATAGCACATTGTCTCAGGAACAACATATTCCTATTCAATGGTGTCATTATCAGACAAATTACCGGAACAGCCATGGATTCATGCTTCACTCCTAGCTGTGCCAATCTGTTCAAGGGCCTGTGGGAGAAGGAAATGTATTGGTGCCACAAGCTTGCACAGGACTTTGGTCATGTTGTGGTTTGGCTCAGATACATAGGTGACCTTTTTATCATTCGGAGGGGGCTCAAAAATCATGCAACTGAATTCATTAGGAAACTCAATGACAACAACTGTGACATACTACTTACTGGTAAGATCAGCAGCACCACAGTGGAGTACCTGGACATCAAGATAGTCATCAGGCAGAAAACCATACTCACTGAACCCTTCTGCAAGAGCACAGCGGGCAAGAGCATGTTGCATGCCCTTAGTAGCCACCCGGAGACCCTCAAGTGGAGCATCCTGTATGGGGAGTTACTGAGAGCCAAATGTAACTGCAACACTTAGGCAGCATATCAACACGAGCATGAGATCATGATGGACAGATTCAAGCAAAGAGGCTACCCAACTTGGGTCGTCAATAGGGCTAGTGACCAAGCCAAAGGCATCAGTAGACATGAGACTCTCTTGGACATGAGCAACCCTGAAACGGAACGTACGAAGGACGACACAAGGATCATCCTGACATACAATGGCAATGCCAGTGATGTCAGGCGGGTCCTTGTGAAGAACTGGAACATTCTTAAAGGCAACAGCACCATTGGTAACAGCATTGAGAATAGACCTGCATCACCTATAGGAAAGGGCGCAGCGTTAGGGACATGTTGGTCCATAGTGACATCACTGCAGCTTCAGGTGGTAACACACACAACCTTCAAGGATTCCTCCCCTGTGGCACTGTAAGGCATGCAAGCATAGCCTGATGCACAAGGAGGTAACACGGGGTCCAACCAGGAGATCCATCTCTCAAATTCTCACTTGCAGTACCACCTTCAATATTTACATCATTGCGTCCCATGTAAATTATAGTACATAGGGAGCACCACCCTGCTGGCCAAAAAAAGAATCTTAGAACATATGAGGGCCATCAACAGCAGAGACCCTAAGTATCCAGAAGGCCGACATTTTCAGGACAATAATTTTTCAGACTTGTCCCAGCTTTTATACTGTGCCATCGAACAGATCACCAATGATCCAAGAGGTGGAGACAGAGTCCTGAAGCTTAGGAAGAGGGAGTCTAAATGCATAATTGACTTCCAGACCAGAATCCCAGGTGGGTTGAACTAGGAGGAGGACCTTGCGGTCCACCTCAAAGAGTAATGATTCCTTCTACCTTTATTTTCTACTATTCCTTCATCTGCATGAGAAAGCAAACTGTTCATTTTGTATGTGATGACATGCATAATGTGTTTTTCACCGTATCTCTATGATGCTGACAACTTTCTTTGTTTTCTTCTTTGTAGGAGGAAAGGAAGAGACCTATCACCGAGACACTCACGAGCACAGATTTCCCTACCCTTTTCTTCATCTTCACTTCCGGGATACCATCACAGATAAGATACCTTCTGCATGATTTCATTGATCTTTTGTGGAACTTTGTGCATTGTGCAATGTTAGTCAGGAGGAGCCTGGGCCCTTGTCCAAAACCCATGGTGGAGTCACTTTGAGTCTTTTATTCAATGTCCTGCACTTAACATTCTAGTCTGGACTGACCGACACCAGGTGGGAAGTTTTTCAGCAACATGTCTGCACACAGGCACTACGCTTCCACGCCCAATGGTCTGACGTTATTTGGTGTTTTTGGTCGGGTTTCAGCACTATGCCAGTACCAGTTTGGAGCACTTGGCATCGAGCAGTTTGCAATGAGCACACACACTTTACCACTTTGCCGTTAATATATAATATGTGATACATGTGTGGGCTATATGCCTTGACTTGGTTAATACTCTTTCGGTCTTTCTGTACACTATTCCAATATGGCTGACACATTAGATCCTCTTGTGTCTATCCTTTATGTCTATCATGCTTTTTTAAGGACACCTAGTGGTGACGTAAACTCATGTGACCAAGGCTGCTGGGCAGCCAAAACGCGTTGTGTGAATAAACAGTGTCCTGCAACACTGTGGTTCATTGTGCTACATCCTGAGAGTGCGCTTACCTGACTTTTGTCATTGGATTACAAGTAGGTATGCTCTGCCGGCATGCGCGTCACTTCCCCTGGGTCCTACAGTTCCAGAAGAGGCAACGAGAATGGAATATATATATATTTCTATTTCTATTTCTATGATACGTTGCATGTATTTTAATGGCACTGCTGGCAGTAAGTTGTAAACTTGACAAAGGCCGTTTGGCTGAAATGAGGTGTTTTGCACAATAAATCACTCCTGAACAGAATCGGTGTGACGCCTCCTTTTTGAGTGTATAAGGAGTGTATGGATATGTATAAATATATACGCACACACACACAATGATTGCAACAGCAGGGGAAGTGTTGGATAGCAGAGGGGTAAAACTTACTATTCCCACTCCAGTGAGTGTAACAGTAGAGAAAGTGTTGCTGTGATGAGTAGCCCCCTTGTGAGACCGAAGACTATATGCTGGACACTATTCAGGAACATTGTCCTCCTTACCTTTCTCCCTGTCCCCTCCTTTTTTCACAGAACGTGACACCGGAGAGGCACTATGCCTTTAAAACTGTAACGGCAAGAGACTCCCCACCCACTCACGTGACTAGGTCAGATTACCTTTTTGAATACAAAGCGGAAGGAGAGGAGCGTTGGAGTTTGTTATTGGAAGAAGCGAGAAGGCAGAGACATGACTCAAGAGAGAGAGAGAGTCCAGACCTTCTTTGTGACCCCTGGATTAGGAGACCTGTCGGCATCCGGAGTTGGCGAACCGCTTCCCGAAGAAGGACTGTGCGAGGCTGTACCAGGAGGAACTACAGATGGGGAGCCGGACCCTATCAGGCAACACGCAGGGACCAGCCGCGGCCCAGGAGGGTTGTGGCTTCACAAGATATGGGGGCACCTAGGGGCAGTCGAGGGCAAGGGCACCGCGGACGCCAAAGGAAGGGAAACGGGATGGCTACCTGGGCGCAATCTGTGCGTTAAGCTCCGGTCTAGCATAAACGCTGCTGAGAGTGCGACTGGTTCACTGGTACTGGGCTCACGGTGCTCATTCCCATCACATTCCCTACCCTATGCACAAATAGGAAGAAAGCCGTCGCCTTACGAGGTGTTTTCTTTTCTTAGTTTCCCATATATGTGCCTCTGAACCACTGGGAGTGTTCACGGAGGATCCGTCCAAGGAGAGACTCTTGCTGTTTAACCCCAATTCTCTGATAAGAAGAGATGAGAAGACGTCTGGTTATAAGAAAGAAACCCTAACAACAGTAATATCTTTTTGGTGTTATCCAGGAGTAATAAACAAGACTGTTAGTACACTATCAGTGACTCCTTATCTGCTTTTCCACAGCGCCACAGTTGGATAGCGGAGGAATAAAATTTACTATTCCCAAACCAGTTAGTGCAACAGTAGGGAAAGTGTTAGATAGCGGAGGGGTAAAAATTACTATTCCCACTGCAGTGAGTGCAACAGTAGGGAAATTGTTGGATTGCAGAGGGATAACATTTACTATTCCCACTCCAATAATTGTAACAGTAGGGAAAGTGTTGGATAGCGGACGGGTAACAATTACTATTCCCACTCCAATGAGTGCAAAAGTAGGGAAAATGTTGGATAGCCGAGTGGTAACGTTTACTATTCCCACTCTAGTGATTGCAACAGTAGGGAAAGTGTTGGATAGTGGTGGGGTAAAATGAACTATTCCTACTAGAATCAGTGCAACTTTAGGGGAAGTGTTGGATTGCAGAGGGGTAAAAATTAATATTCTCACTCCAGCCAGTTCAAAATTAAAAACAAACAAAATATTAACAACAACTAAATATTTTAAAAACTAAATAAATAAAAAAATAGATACATATGTTAAAAATTAAAACACAACTTTATTTAAAATTGCAAATTAATTAAAACATATTATAATGTTAAATGCATATGACAAATACCTACAAATATTATATTAAATAAAATAAAAAATAATAAAAAAATATATATAGTTTTCCTTGGAAATTATATAGAAAAGAAAAACATTAATTATTACATAAATTTACTTTTTTAATTTCCTACCCTATAGCACCACACAATTCACAACCCACATCTATATTTAAAAAACGTTTACTTACATAATTACCTTAATTAATTACCATTTAAAGAAATATTATCAATTAAAAAACAAATTAAAACTCATAAAAATTAATAAACTTCCCACACTTTACCTCTATACCCCCCACTAACCACAACTAAAATTAAACTGTACTTCTAACCCATTATCCACAATTACTAGGGGTGGGCGGAATTTGCGGAAGCCACTTCCGTAAATTATCGCGAAAATGTTAAAAATCTCCGCAAACAAGCGAAAATATCGCGAAGATGCGGAAGTTTTTTTCCAGCCCGTTCGCGATATTTTCTGCATGGTTGCGGGTCGCTAACTTACCCCTGCGGTTGCTCGCGGGCGCGGCCATCTTGTTTTCAGTTGTCTCGCGGTGCATGATCGCGAGAAGAAAGACGTGATCGCGCGACGCATGACGTCACTGCGGACGCGAACTGTCGCGAGACAGCGCAAATGGCTAAAACAATACAACATCTCATGGAGAACGCGACCGGATCGGGAAAACTTGTCGGCGAACGCGCGGATTCAGGTAAGGCGATCGCGCGCGCCCGAGAATGTATTATTTTACAGCGCGAGCAAGAACCAAATTATCGCAAAGCTGCGGAATGCAGAAATTTTGACATTTCCGCGCTCTCCGCGGAACGCGGAAATGCCAAATTATTGCAAATTCCGCGAACGGAACGGAAATTTTGCCCAGGCCTAACAAATACCATAAATCTTTAGCACTTAATTCATTAAAATTAATTAACAACCAATCCATAATTTATAATAAATTACTTCTGTCAATTAACACTATAAAATCTCAATTAAATAAATATTAATTAATAATCATTAATTATTATAATTAAATTACTGCCCACCCCTATTCCCCTATAAACCCACAACCCACTTCAGAACTAAAAAACACAAAAGTTCATTAAAATACAATTGATAACTACAAAAAATGTAACACATATATTAAAAACCGTAAACAATTCTTATACAAAAAATACATCACATACATTTAAAATATATACTAAAATGCATAACACTAATTAAAAATTGATATTTTAAACAACTATATTTTTGCAAACGATGTTAATGACTTCTATATTTTGACAAACTATAGGGTCCCTGTCCGCCCGCCACCCTAGCAGTGCCAGGATCAGCCGCCAGTGGTGTGGCGGTCCCCCACCATTAATTTGTATGCCACCGCCACTGCGACGGTGGCATCCCGCATTCACAGCATTGTGGCAGGCAGTGCTTACAGCACCTCCCGCCACAATGTGGTGAAGGGACGTGGTGCATTGGCATGCACAACGTGACAGGCACCGCGCGGTGCCTGCCACCTTTTCCATGCCAATGCTGGGGGGTACCATAGGTACCCCCCAAGTTTAGCCCCCCAACTTCCTGGGGGCTCACAATAGGCCCTGTAGCATTTACCGCATGCCTTTCCATGGCGGAGTCTCTGCCATGGAAAGGCATGAGAAATGCCCCATAATAATATGGATGGTGGTGTCTTGCAGACACCGCCACCATATTGAGTCCTTTTTCCGCCCTTGATGTTTTTTAGACCGGCGGAAAGGCGGCGGACGGTCTTCCCGTCCCCCGCGGTGCCCCCGTCATACTAATATGCCAGCCCGGCGATGGAGAGCCACCCGCCATCCTACTGGACCCCTATATTTCTTACCTTAAAATCGATATTCTCGACCATAATATTCTTGCTGTCGATATTTCTGACTCACGATATTTAGGACTCGATATTTCTGTAGTTTGACATTTCCAACTCGATATTCTGTCTGCACACCCAGCCTAGGATCGCTGAGGCAGATTCCCCTTTAATTTTCATTCTTTTTGCGCTGTGTGTTAGTTTTACCTTTATGTGAGCAATTTTAAACCTTTTTGGGACTGTTTGATTTTACGGTGGTGCTGCGCTTTGATTGGCTTGTTTCCTCCAATCAGAGGCGTGCCTGGGAGGAGCCAGTTGTGCCCCCCAGATATTTCATGCACGCCGCAGCGCGGACGCACAACTGGGAGAGAGTGCATTACAGAGAGTAACTGCTCGGCCTAAGATTCCTGAGGCAGATTCCCCTTTAATTTACATTCTTTTTGCGCCGTGTGTTAGATTTACCTTTATGTGAGCAATGTTTACACCTTTTGGGGACTGTTTGATTTTATGGCAATGCCGCACTCTGACTGGCTTGTTTCCTCCAATCAGAGACGTGTCTGGGAAGAGCCAAATGTGCCCCTGAAGTACTTCATGCACGCTGCAGCACAGACACGCAGCTGACATGCGTAGTGGATGCCCCGCTGGGGCACCAAAGGCATGCCAATGGCAAGCCCGTCTGCGCCTGTCTGTGCCCCGACCTCACTAGGGGCCAGGCACTATGCCCATTTGACCCCCCCATAGGCTAGTCTATCCGTGTAAGACCCTGCTTGCCGTGCAAAGGAGCACCCCTATGTGGGAACCATAGTTTGTCTCTTACAGCAGGCTCCCTACATTGCAGCCAGTGCAATTTTAGGGTCAACCATTGCTCAAGCATCCCTTAATGCATGAAGGAGTACAACATCTTTAGCCAAGCATCATGCAGAAGTATTTGACTAACTATCCGAACTGTCTCTTGATATTTTATTCCTGACTGAGACTTGACTCTCTCAAGACACTGCCATGATCCATGCACTGGCTATGCCCTCAGGTTATGCCATGAGGAATGGGGAGAGACGGGGATATTGCATTGATTTATAAGGCTACCTATACATGTAGTTTTTTCCAGGAAACCCCCATGACTGCGAAAGTGCTTTTTTTAAACTAGCACTAACTGATAATTTCATGCTTTTTGGACTACCTATTCACCGCCCCCCAGGTCCTTCCAAATTCCAAATCTTTTAGGGAAGCAGTAGTTGATGCTGCCTCCACTCTAGCGCTTAAATCAGCCGATTTCACCATCATTGGAGATTTGAATCTTCACTTAGAGTCTCATAATGATCCTGACGTTCGCAACTTCCTAGGTGACATGGCAGCATGCCAACTATCTCAACTGGTTCCAGGGCCCACACATGAGGTTGCCACCTCCTTGACACTGTTTTTTCCTACATTCTTCTCCTTGAGGTCTCGCCACCTCTACCCATGATGTGGACTGACCATAATCTTGTCCATTTTTCGATATATTTAGCAGGCTCTAAATACAAGACCCTTTGCAACCTTCTATACAAACGCCCTTGGAATAAATTAGTTCACTCTACCCTAAAACCAGCATTGCCTGCCAATATCAAGATGGCTAATGACTGCTTTAGGGGATGGGTCAATCAGGCTGTAGATAAATATGTCCGGGACAATCAATCAATCAATCAATCAAGCCATTTATAAAGCGCACTACTCACCCGGAGGGTCTCAAGGCGCTAGGGGGGGGGGGGGTGCCGCTACTGCTCGAACAGCCAGGTCTTGAGCTTCTTCCTGAAGGAGAGGTGGTCTTGGGTCAGGCGCAGGTCGGTCGGGAGGGAGTTCCAGGACTTGGTGGCCAGGTAGGAGAAGGACCTTCCTCCTGTTGTCGCTCTTCGGATGCGGGGGACAGAGGCGAGGGCGTGGCTGGCTGATCGGAGATGGCGTTTGGGAGCGTAGAAGTTGAGGCGGTTGTTGAGGTAGCTCGGGCCTTGGTCGTGTAGGGCTTTGTGTGCGTGGGTGAGGAGACGGAAGGTGATTCTCTTGTTGACGGGGAGCCAGTGCAGGTCTCTCAGATGTCCGGAGATGTGGCTGCTTCGGGGGACGTCGAGGATGAGTCTGGCTGAGGCGTTCTGTATCCGCTGGAGTCTCTTCTGGAGCTTGGCGGTGGTTCCGGCGTAGAGGGCGTTGCCGTAGTCCAGTCGGCTGGTGACAAGGGCCTGGGTGACCGTCTTCCTGGTCTCGGTGGGGATCCACCGGAAGATCTTCCGTAGCATGCGCAGGATGTTGAAACAGGACGAGGAGACGGCGTTGACTTGTCTGGTCATGGAGAGGGAGGAGTCCAGGATGAAGCCCAGGTTTCGTGCGTGGTCTGTCGGTTTGGGTGCGGTGCCCAGGGCGGGGGGCCACCAGGAGTCGTCCCAGGCGGAGGGCGAGGAGCCCAGGATGAGGACTTCCGTCTTGTCTGAGTTCAGTTTCAGGCGGCTGGTCATCATCCACTCGGCTACGTCTTTCATCCCTTCGTGGAGGTTGGCTCTGGCGGCGGCGGGGTTGTTGGTCAGGGAGAGGATCAGCTGGGTGTCGTCGGCGTAGGAGATTATGTTGAGGTTGTGTTGGCGTGCGATGGCCGCAAGGGGGCTCATGTAGACGTTTAAGAGGGTGGTGCTGAGTGAGGATCCTTGGGGGACGCCGCAGATGATTTCGGTGGCCTCTGACTTGTACGGTGGTAGGCGGACTCTCTGTGTCCTTCCGTCGAGGAAGGAGATGATCCATTCCAGTGCCTTCTCCTGGATTCCGACGTTGCTGAGGCGCTGCACTAGGGTGCGGTGGCAGACAGTGTCGAATGCCGCGGAGAGGTCTAGGAGGATGAGGGCCGCTGTTTCTCCGTTGTCCAGCAGGGCTCGGATGTCATCGGTGGCAGCGATGAGGGCAGTCTCGGTGCTGTGGTTGGCTCGGAAGCCAGACTGTGAAGGGTCGAGGGATCCATTCGTCTCGAGGAAGGCGGCCAGCTGCTTGTTGACGGTCTTCTCGATGACTTTGGCTGGAAACGGGAGGAGCGAGATGGGGCGGTAATCTTGAGTTCGGTGGGGTCCGCTGTTGGTTTCTTTAGTAGAGCGCTGAGTTCGGCGTGCTTCCAGCTCTCAGGGAAGGTGGCGGTGTCGAAGGAGGTGTTGATGATGTCTCGCAGGTGGGGTGCGATGACAGCGTCGGCCTTGTTGAATACGTGGTGAGGGCAGGGGTCGGTCGGAGATCCGGAGTGGATAGAGTTCATCGTGTGGATGGTGTCTTCTGTGTTGATCGGGGTCCAGGCGCTGAGGGTGGTGGTGGGGGGCGTTGGTGCGGTCGTGGGGGGCGTTGTTTGTGGGATGAAGCTGTTGTGTATGTCAGCGATCTTGTTGTGGAAGTAGGAGGCGAGGGAGTTGCAGAGGTCTTGCGATGGGGTGATGTCGTTGTTTCCGGCGTTGGGGTTGGAGAGCTCTTTCACGATGTTGAAGAGTTCCTTGCAGTTGTGTGTGTTGTTGTCCAGCCGGTCCTTGAATGCAGTTTTCTTGGTGGCGTGGATTAGTTGATGGTGCTTCCGGGTGGCGAGCTTGAGGGTGGTCATGTTGTCCGGTGTTGGCTCCCTTCTCCAGGCTTTCTCGAGGGCTCGGCAGTTCTTCTTGGAGCTCTTGAGTTCGTCGGTGAACCATGGGGCCTTCTTGCTGCCGGGTCTGTTGGGCGGGGTCCTCAGTGGAGCGAGTTCGTCCGCGCAGGTGCTGATCCACTTCGTGAGGTTGTCGGCGGCCAGGCTAGGGTTCGCTGAGCTGGCTGGAGGGTGCTGTCTCAGGGAGGCGGCGAGCTGGTCGGCTGTGATCTTGTTCCAGCTTCTTCGAGCCTCCTGTTGCTGGTGGTGGTGGATCGTGGTTCTTCTGAAGGTGAAGTGGACGCAGCTGTGGTCCGTCCAGTGGAGTCCAGTGGCGTGGCTGAAGGCGATGTCTTTGCTGGATGAGAAGACGGCGTCGAGTGTGTGTCCGGCGAGGTGGGTGGGGGTGGACACCAGCTGCTTGAGTCCGAGGTTGGCGAGGTTGTCAAGCAGGGTGGTGGTGTTGCGGTCGTTGTTGTTCTCCAGGTGGAAGTTGATGTCCCCCAGGAGGATGTAGTCAGCGGAGGGGAGGGCGTGCGGGCTGATGAAGTCGGCGATGTCTTCGCTGAATGTTGTGCGTGGTCCCGGGGGTCGGTAGATCAGGGTGCCTCTGAGGGTGGTCTTGGGGTCGGTGTGGATCTGGAAGTGTAGGTGTTCGGCGGTAGTCAGGGTGTCGTCGGTGTTGGTCGTGATGCGGATGATGTTCTTGTGGACGATGGCGATGCCTCCTCCAGTCTGGTTGTCGCGGTCTCTTCGGGTGATCTTGTATCCCTCTGGGATGGCGATGGCGATGTCGGGCGCTGAGGAGTTGTTCATCCAGGTTTCCGTGAGGAAGGCAACGTCTGGAGATGTGGTGTCGAGGAGGTTCCAGAGTTCGATGGCGTGTCTGTGGACGGAGCGGGTGTTGAGCAGGATGCACTTGAGGTGGTTGCTGCTGGTGTTCGGCTTGGCGGGTGCTGGTGCGGGGCAGGTCCGGATGCAGGTGTACTTGCAGGCGAGGCAGCTGAAGGGTCCGTGGGTGCATCTCGGGGTGGCTTGGTGGCATCCCGGGGTTCGGCCGGTGTTGAGTGCGTTGAGGGTGGCGGCGTCGTACGTCTGGCGGGTGGGCTGGGGTCCTCGGGGGCCAGTGGAGTCCAGTGGCGTGGCTGAAGGCGATGTCTTTGCTGGATGAGAAGACGGCGTCGAGTGTGTGTCCGGCGAGGTGGGTGGGGGTGGACACCAGCTGCTTGAGTCCGAGGTTGGCGAGGTTGTCAAGCAGGGTGGTGGTGTTGCGGTCGTTGTTGTTCTCCAGGTGGAAGTTGATGTCCCCCAGGAGGATGTAGTCAGCGGAGGGGAGGGCGTGCGGGCTGATGAAGTCGGCGATGTCTTCGCTGAATGTTGTGCGTGGTCCTGGGGGTCGGTAGATCAGGGTGCCTCTGAGGGTGGTCTTGGGGTCGGTGTGGATCTGGAAGTGTAGGTGTTCGGCGGTAGTCAGGGTGTCGTCGGTGTTGGTCGTGATGCGGATGATGTTCTTGTGGACGATGGCGATGCCTCCTCCAGTCTGGTTGTCGCGGTCTCTTCGGGTGATCTTGTATCCCTCTGGGATGGCGATGGCGATGTCTGGCGCTGAGGAGTTGTTCATCCAGGTTTCCGTGAGGAAGGCAACGTCTGGAAATGTGGTGTCGAGGAGGTTCCAGAGTTCGATGGCGTGTCTGTGGACGGAGCGGGTGTTGAGCAGGATGCACTTGAGGTGGTTGCTGCTGGTGTTCGGCTTGGCGGGTGCTGGTGCGGGGCAGGTCCGGATGCAGGTGTACTTGCAGGCGAGGCAGCTGAAGGGTCCGTGGGTGCATCTCGGGGTGGCTTGGTGGCATCCCGGGGTTCGGCCGGTGTTGAGTGCGTTGAGGGTGGTGGCGTCGTACGTCTGGCGGGTGGGCTGGGGTCCTCGGGGGCCAGGGGTTCGGGCGCTGGGCGCGGGCCAGGCACGGACGGGCGCAGACGGGCTTACCTTTGGCGCACCTTCGGCGCTCAATCGGCGCTCCCGCTGCGCGCGTCCACTGCGCGGTCGCTCCGGGGGCGTCATAGGTAGGGGGACGGGAGGGCGGGTCCGCTGGGTTGGCGGGAGCGGGGCGGCCAATGGGCTGGTGGTGGGCGTGTCCGCAGTGGTCAGTGGCGGGAAAACTGGCGGCCAGGCGGCTCAGCTGTGGCTGGGTCGCTCGGGATCAGGGGTGTCAGTGGCGGCGGCAGGAGCAGGGGCAGGTAGTGGCAGGAGTCAGGGGGGTGACCAGGCCTACTGAAAGGCGCAGTGGTCACTCCCGAGTACACTCGGCGAGCTCCTTAAGTAGGGGGACGGGAGGGCGGGTCCGCTGGGTTGGCGGGAGCGGGGCGGCCAATGGGCTGGTGGTGGGCGTGTCCGCAGTGGTCAGCGGCGGGAAAAATTGGCGGCCGGGCGGCTCAGCTGTGGCTGGGTCGCTCGGGATCAGGGGTGTCAGCGGCGGCGGCAGGAGCAGGGGCAGGTAGCGGCAGGAGTCAGGGGGGTGACCAGGCCTACTGAAAGGCACAGTGGTCAATTACGGGCCAATATCTGGTTTGATGAATCACTCATAGCAGCCAGTAAGAATTATAAAGTGCTGGAACATGCTTGGAAACGTTCATACGATTCCACTGCTAAACTTGAATATAGAATGGGCAATAAAGCCTATAATAAATTAGTCCGGAAGTCCCGCGCTTTCTAATTTGCCAATAAAATCACTACCAGCAATTACCCCTCTAAAATGATCTTCTCTCTTTTAAAGAATATGGTGTATCCCCTCTGGCCACGAAAATACTTTATCATCTAACGCTGAATGTGAGGTATGGGCCACCTTCCTTATTAACAAGGTGGAGGGCATCAATGACAGCTTTTGCTCTAAGAGTACTACTCCGGACTCCCTGGAAAGCTATCTCATTGGCACTGAGACTCACTACCTTTCTGCCCTCCTTTTAATCACCATCAAGGGCCTCCAGGCCTTGTTTACTAAGATAAAATCCAGGTCTCCAGACGACCCACTTAAACCAGAACTCTTCCTTAAGTTCCAAGACTGCCTCCTACCTAGCTGCCTGAAACTCATCAATTTATCCCTATCATCGGCAGCATCCCCGCAATCCTGAAAACACAAGAAAATAATTCCACTATTGAAAAAGCCGCCTCTAGATGCTTCCAGGCCAGAGAATTACAGCCCGATATCTTTGCTCCCTTTTTTAACAAAAATCACGGAATCTGACCCAGTACCTGAAATCTTGTTCCATATTAGAGCCCTCTCAAAATGGCTTTAGGCCCCATCATAGTACTGAGTCAGCTCTATTGGCAGTTACTGAGCAACTCAGAGCATCCCTGGATAAGGGCAGAACTTTGGCACTGAATCTACTTGATCTCAGTGCCGCCTTCATCACGGTCTCCCAAGACATCCTGCTTTTTCGGCTGCGGGAGATCGGTATTATCAACAAAGCCCTTGCCTGGTTCACATAGTTCATGACTAGTAGGTTGTTTCATGTTATTGCTCCTCCTTTCCTTTCCCATACACACTCCCTACGTTGTGATGTTCCCCAGGTTCAGCATTGAGCCCTACCCTGTTCAATGTTTACATTCGGCCTCTGGCTTTGTAGACTAGAGCCCGTAACATCTCCCTGGTGTCACATGCGGATGGCACGCAGCTGATAATTTCCTTTACCAAGAACCCTAGCCAGGACACCGCTATATTTCAGGAGGACCTGACCACCATCTCTGCTTGGATGGAGAATAATTGTTTCCAACTGAATTCCACTAAATCTGAAATCCTTCTACTAGATAGAGACTCCCAACTCTAGGGCAACTATTGGTGGCTCCGAAGCTCAGCGCTCCCCCTTTGAGGAACACCGTCGTAAAAAATCTAGGCATTTGCGTAAATAGTGCCCTTACCTTTGAAAATCATGCCCAGTCTGTTGCAGCTACCTGTTTTAGCTTGTTGCGTGGCCTCAAACCCATATTGGTTGTTTTTGACCCCCGCACTCCCCAGATGATCGTTCAATCCACTGTGCTAGCCAGGCTGTTCTATTGCATTGGTGGGCTCCTTGGCTCCCATAAGTCCATGACAAAAAGGCTACAGTGCACCCTGAACACTGCAGCCCACACACTGTTTGGCCTACCTAGGCACTGCTCGGTTTCTGGCCTTCTGTGTTGCCTTTACTGGCTGCCTTAGAGCAGAGAATCCACTTTAAAGCGCTTTGCTTAGTCAACAAAATTCTGGCAGGCTCAGATTTTTAGTAATCTATGCCGTCTCTACATCCCGACACGTCTTCTTCGCTCGACAGACCTCAATCAGGCACGAGTACCTCAGTTTCATAGAATCAGTGCGGGTGGGCGTTCATTCAAGGTGCTTGAGCCGACCCTCTCGAATTCTTTGCCTCTTTCCATCAGAAGCATTCCCAACCTTCTGGCCTTCATTAAGTAATTGAAGACCTGGGTCTTTCACTGATCGGTAGCTTCCTTTCCCAACCTCTCTTCCTGGCAGTCAGCGCTGGGACGTCCCTTTGCCGGGACAGCCATGCGCTTTACAAATCTCATAACATTACATAACATAACTCTTGACAGGAAGCCCCAACTCCTTGCAAAAGTTTTTAAGCTGAGTCACTGTGTAGGTTTTCAAGTTGGCCAGCTCAAATTCCATGATTCCAATTGTAGACCAGCAGCCAAAGACATGATTTTGAGGAAAAATTCAAAAATGCCAATCAGGGAGAATTTAAAATTGGAAATGGTCTTAAATGAGGATGGGTAGTGTACACCAAGATAATGTACGGCACGGCACAATCACAAGTCGTATTCTCACCGCTGATCACCAATGTTACAAATTTGGTTGTTGGTTGACTAGGGTGTGAGTCCAAGTCAGGCAGCAACCACAATTATAGTCAGGGTAAGAAGCAGGCACACTCCAAATTAAAAACACAAAAAAATGTAGGTGGAGGTCTAAGGGAAAAGTCTCTTTAGTACAAAATTGTAGACCAGCAGGTTGTAATTCCCCTAAAGAACAATATCACAACACTGAAACAACCTGGGTCTGGGGCTGAGTAAAGAAAGTACACAAATTAGCCAAGGTGAACCCCAATATAAAAGTGACAACTCTATAAGAGAGCCTCTCCTGAAACAGGACCCATCAATCACTTAAGGTGGTTATTTGTTATTATCATCTGGGTCTGCTTGCTCCACCCTGCTGGACCAGTTCATAAAGCAGTGATCCGGTCGCTAGCATGGAAGAAGCACCAAAGGAGGATGGTCACCTGATCCCTCACGGGTATTGTCTGGGATGGAATCCTACCCAAAGAGCAAAACGGGAGATCCTAAAATCAGCAGTAAAAATAATAAAGTGAATTTAAAAATGGCTAAGGATGCTCAAAAATTCTTTATTGGTAGAGGATCCTTGTCAAAATTAAGAAGCAAAATGGCAATATGGCATAAATAATTTTGTCATTATGCTATTGTCCATAGCATGATCGGTCAACATGTTTCTGCCCACAAAAGATCAAAAAGTATCAGGGCTTTCGTCAGGACCTAGATTACTGCTGTGGTTAAATGTGAAAACGTGTCAACAAAATATTCAAAAGGGGGTGTGTGAATAAACAAATCCTACCGCACCGGTCAGGTCAGGAACAATCAAAACCGGATACCTGTGGAAGAAAGTGAAAAAATACAATGGCCGATTGTGTACAAACATAGTCAGGGGTCATTATTCTAAATGACCTAAATCATGCATATATTAATGCTGAGTGGCATTCAATATGGTAAATTGAATTGCACTTACCCATAACAAGTGGGCACTGCCCTCACCTCAACCTGGTCTCAACTCAGGGAAAGGGGCCCCGCTCTAAACATAAAAACAATAGGAGAGAAAACAGGTAACAACTGACCATACCTGAAAAAAACTCTCCTCTTGAAGGCATGGTGTAAAACATGAGATACACCCAAACAGTGCAATGGATGGTAGAAGATGGTCAGTCAAAACGTTAGCAATAGGAAATAGAAAGTGCCTAGTGAAGACGGTTAGGTGTATAATACCGTTCCCACTGTTGAGGTGTTGCTTGGCAAGTGGAAATACCACATGGAAAAGTATCCTAAAGAGGCCTCTTAACTGATTATACAGGTCCTTACAAGTAAAAGGTAAGACCAGACTTAAGTAAATGGGACAAGTGATCTCTCTGCGTTATCAAGTGTGTGAGACCAACGAGACACTTAAGTCAATCAACTAAAGTGACAGGATACAGAACACCCAGTATGTACGCACCAAAGTTTACAGAGTTACACATTTACAAAGTCTAAGCTCACCTGTCCGTCGGTACCCCGGGGCGGTCTATGAATCAAGACCGGAGGTATCTGCGGACGAGCGAGCACTGTCTATTTATCCCTCTTTCTCTGTAGTCGATACAGGTGTGATGGGCCAGTTTCAGGTGGCCACAGCAATGCCTGTTCTCCGAAGCAATGCACATGCGCAGAGAAAGGAACGCTAGTCTGTAGTCCCTCACCCGCGATGCGCATGTGCAGTCTCTGTAACCCACTCTATAGTGTGCACTGTCCGCTAACACTAGTATTGTGGATGTAATGTTACTATAAGTAATCGGATAGAAGATCAACTCAGAATGTACTTGCATCTTCAAAGCTGCGTGTTTCTCCGAAGAAAGCGTATGCGTAGAGACAGGAACGCTAGGCTGTAGTCCCTTACTCGCGATGCGCATGTGTGGTATCTGTAACTCACTCAATATTGTGCCCTACCCACAGGCACTCATAATATGGATGAAATGTCGCTAAGGGTGATCAAATAGCAAACGAGTCAATGGATCACATGAGAGTGTATTAGAATCACCCGCGATGTGCAAGTATGGTATCTGTAACAAACTCAATAAACCACTCAATACTGTGCCCTGCCCGCTCGTACTCGTAGTGTAGTTGGAATGTTGCTATACACGTTCAGATAGCGAACGAGTCAGTGGATCACATCAGAGTATGTTTAGAGTGGTGCTTGGGAAGCCGTAACCTTCACAATGTGGATAACCAGAGTCCTTCACTCTGGGCAGTGTCTTATTAAGCCCAAAAATAACCAAGAGTGCTCAATGTCAAAATAAAGATACCAATGGGCATTATAAACAGTTTCCAAAAGGTGAGTGTGACTAAATCAAGACCTCCCAATCGTATCAATTGTCTGATATGCACATCATTACATATCCTAAATGCTCATTATAAGGAAATACTATAGCAACAACCAAGGAATCTCATCATTCAGACCCTCAGTATCTGAGTGCAGTCTGTGCACCCACCTCTGCTCTCTGAGTAAGAGGAACTTCTGAATGTCAGTAATGTGAGGTGGAATGCATGGTTGTTCAAGAATGACCCATCGTAGCTCGTTCTCCTTGTGACCTACTGATAAAAAGTGGTTAGTGAGCTTGGTCGCACTTTTCTTGCACCGAATGGTGCTTTTGTGCTCCGAGATTCTCACTTTGACCTTACGTGATGTCATGCCCACATAGTTCTTGTTACAGGGGCATTTAATTAGATAGATCACCCTTTCACTGTTGCAGTTCGTATGTGCTTTGAGGGACCAAGGTCTATTTGTCCCAATATCTACTTCAGTAGTATGCCGAGTTTGTGGACATACTGAACAGGTCCCACATGGGAAGTGACCCACAACTGGCGGTAATCCCCACAGTGTAGTTGATTCTGGGTTCTTCACTAGTTTAGGGCGGGTATGTACCAATTGGTCTTTCAAATTCGTACCCCTTTTAAAGGCAAAGAGGGGAGGAGGTAGAGAGCTACCCTCAATTTTGAGTACCCTCCAGTTCTTTAAGATGCTCTTCTTGAGTGCATTAGAGTAGTTACAAAACGTGTTGACACAAGTAATCCTCTTGTTGTCTTCGATAGGGCCCTGTGTTCTCTTCTCAAGCAGAGCCTCTCTATGGTTGTTCCTAGCTCTTTTCATAGATGTCTTAATGATCTTCTTAGGGTACTGTCTCTCCTGGAGTTGTGTGGACAGAAAGGAAGCATGTTCATTGTATTTGGACATTTCAGAGCAATTCCGCCGAATGCGGAGAAATTGTCCAAATGGAAGGTTCTCCCTAAGAGCTCTAGGATGGTGACTCTGGAAATGAAGGAGGGAGTTCCGTGCCATAGGTTTCCTATAGAGTTCAGTGCTGAGAGTGTCATTATTAGGGCTGATCCGTAGATCCAAAAAGGATATGCTTTCTCTTGAAAAATCACAGGTGAATTTTAGGAACCTGTTCATGTTGTTCAACCAGGTGTGAAAATCTCTGATTGTCTCGATCGAGCCCCTCCAGATGACAAAAATATCATCAATATAACGTTTCCAGGTCAAGATATGACCTAGAAACGGATGAGACACTAACTACTATAAGAACGCTCCTTGAAGGTGTCTCCCTGCAGAGCCCTACTCCGGTGGATTTCATCATGACATGTGCAACCATAGCCATGAAAGAGAACTTCTTTAAGTTCGAGGAGGATCTCTTTTTACAAGTCTCTGGGACTTCCATGGGGAGCATTTTCGCACCATCCTTGGCGAATCTGTACGTCCACCAGATCGAGCAGACGGAGATCCTCTCTGACACAAATCCGTTTCTAGGTCATATCTTGACCTGGAAACGTTATATTGATGATATTTTTGTCATCTGGAGGGGCTCGATCGAGACAATCAGAGATTTTCACACCTGGTTGAACAACATGAACAGGTTCCTAAAATTCACCTGTGATTTTTCAAGAGAAAGCATATCCTTTTTGGATCTACGGATCAGCCCTAATAATGACACTCTCAGCACTGAACTCTATAGGAAACCTATGGCACGGAACTCCCTCCTTCATTTACAGAGTCACCATCCTAGAGCTCTTAGGGAGAACCTTCCATTTGGACAATTTCTCCGCATTCGGCGGAATTGCTCTGAAATGTCCAAATACAATGAACATGCTTCCTTTCTGTCCACACAACTCCAGGAGAGACAGTACCCTAAGAAGATCATTAAGACATCTATGAAAAGAGCTAGGAACAACCATAGAGAGGCTCTGCTTGAGAAGAGAACACAGGGCCCTATCGAAGACAACAAGAGGATTACTTGTGTCAACACGTTTTGTAACTACTCTAATGCACTCAAGAAGAGCATCTTAAAGAACTGGAGGGTACTCAAAATTGAGGGTAGCTCTCTACCTCCTCCCCTCTTTGCCTTTAAAAGGGGTACGAATTTGAAAGACCAATTGGTACATACCCGCCCTAAACTAGTGAAGAACCCAGAATCAACTACACTGTGGGGATTACCGCCAGTTGTGGGTCACTTCCCATGTGGGACCTGTTCAGTATGTCCACAAACTCGGCATACTACTGAAGTAGATATTGGGACAAATAGACCTTGGTCCCTCAAAGCACATACGAACTGCAACAGTGAAAGGGTGATCTATCTAATTAAATGCCCCTGTAACAAGAACTATGTGGGCATGACATCACGTAAGGTCAAAGTGAGAATCTCGGAGCACAAAAGCACCATTCGGTGCAAGAAAAGTGCGACCAAGCTCACTAACCACTTTTTATCAGTAGGTCACAAGGAGAACGAGCTACGATGGGTCATTCTTGAACAACCATGCATTCCACCTCACATTACTGACATTCAGAAGTTCCTCTTACTCAGAGAGCAGAGGTGGGTGCACAGACTGCACTCAGATACTGAGGGTCTGAATGATGAGATTCCTTGGTTGTTGCTATAGTATTTCCTTATAATGAGCATTTAGGATATGTAATGATGTGCATATCAGACAATTGATACGATTGGGAGGTCTTGATTTAGTCACACTCACCTTTTGGAAACTGTTTATAATGCCCATTGGTATCTTTATTTTGACATTGAGCACTCTTGGTTATTTTTGGGCTTAATAAGACACTGCCCAGAGTGAAGGACTCTGGTTATCCACATTGTGAAGGTTACGGCTTCCCAAGCACCACTCTAAACATACTCTGATGTGATCCACTGACTCGTTCGCTATCTGAACGTGTATAGCAACATTCCAACTACACTACGAGTACGAGCAGGCAGGGCACAGTATTGAGTGGTTTATTGAGTTTGTTACAGATACCATACTTGCACATCGCGGGTGATTCTAATACACTCTCATGTGATCCATTGACTCGTTTGCTATTTGATCACCCTTAGCGACATTTCATCCATATTATGAGTGCCTGTGGGTAGGGCACAATATTGAGTGAGTTACAGATACCACACATGCGCATCGCGAGTAAGGGACTACAGCCTAGCGTTCCTGTCTCTACGCATGCGCTTTCTTCGGAGAAACACGCAGCTTTGAAGATGCAAGTACATTCTGAGTTGATCTTCTATCCGATTACTTATAGTAACATTACATCCACAATACTAGTGTTAGCGGACAGTGCACACTATAGAGTGGGTTACAGAGACTGCACATGCGCATCGCGGGTGAGGGACTACAGACTAGCGTTCCTTTCTCTGCGCATGTGCATTGCTTCGGAGAACAGGCATTGCTGTGGCCACCTGAAACTGGCCCATCACACCTGTATCGACTACAGAGAAAGAGGGATAAATAGACAGTGCTCGCTCGTCCGCAGATACCTCCGGTCTTGATTCATAGACCGCCCCGGGGTACCGACGGACAGGTGAGCTTAGACTTTGTAAATGTGTAACTCTGTAAACTTTGGTGCGTACATACTGGGTGTTCTGTATCCTGTCACTTTAGTTGATTGACTTAAGTGTCTCGTTGGTCTCACACACTTGATAACGCAGAGAGATCACTTGTCCCATTTACTTAAGTCTGGTCTTACCTTTTACTTGTAAGGACCTGTATAATCAGTTAAGAGGCCTCTTTAGGATACTTTTCCATGTGGTATTTCCACTTGCCAAGCAACACCTCAACAGTGGGAACGGTATTATACACCTAACCGTCTTCACTAGGCACTTTCTATTTCCTATTGCTAACGTTTTGACTGACCATCTTCTACCATCCATTGCACTGTTTGGGTGTATCTCATGTTTTACACCATGCCTTCAAGAGGAGAGTTTTTTTCAGGTATGGTCAGTTGTTACCTGTTTTCTCTCCTATTGTTTTTATGTTTAGAGCGGGGCCCCTTTCCCTGAGTTGAGACCAGGTTGAGGTGAGGGCAGTGCCCACTTGTTATGGGTAAGTGCAATTCAATTTACCATATTGAATGCCACTCAGCATTAATATATGCATGATTTAGGTCATTTAGAATAATGACCCCTGACTATGTTTGTACACAATCGGCCATTGTATTTTTTCACTTTCTTCCACAGGTATCCGGTTTTGATTGTTCCTGACCTGACCGGTGCGGTAGGATTTGTTTATTCACACACCCCCTTTTGAATATTTTGTTGACACGTTTTCACATTTAACCACAGCAGTAATCTAGGTCCTGACGAAAGCCCTGATACTTTTTGATCTTTTGTGGGCAGAAACATGTTGACCGATCATGCTATGGACAATAGCATAATGACAAAATTATTTATGCCATATTGCCATTTTGCTTCTTAATTTTGACAAGGATCCTCTACCAATAAAGAATTTTTGAGCATCCTTAGCCATTTTTAAATTCACTTTATTATTTTTACTGCTGATTTTAGGATCTCCCGTTTTGCTCTTTGGGTAGGATTCCATCCCAGACAATACCCGTGAGGGATCAGGTGACCATCCTCCTTTGGTGCTTCTTCCATGCTAGCGACCGGATCACTGCTTTATGAACTGGTCCAGCAGGGTGGAGCAAGCAGACCCAGATGATAATAACAAATAACCACCTTAAGTGATTGATGGGTCCTGTTTCAGGAGAGGCTCTCTTATAGAGTTGTCACTTTTATATTGGGGTTCACCTTGGCTAATTTGTGTACTTTCTTTACTCAGCCCCAGACCCAGGTTGTTTCAGTGTTGTGATATTGTTCTTTAGGGGAATTACAACCTGCTGGTCTACAATTTTGTACTAAAGAGACTTTTCCCTTAGACCTCCACCTACATTTTTTTGTGTTATTACTGTTAGAACGGCATTCGCCGTAGGTCTGTCTGTTTTTTCGAATCCTTGAATTTTGGGATTCGACACGCTCTTTGGCTGGTTTACTTCTGAGAGCGCACCCTTCTCCTGCATTGTTTGGCTGATGGTCGTTTCTTCTTTTACCTTTTTTCTTGTTTTCTGGGGTTCTAATAACACCTCTGTCTGAATTATCTACTCTTTAATACTGACAGCAACTTTTCGCGATGTCTGAGAGACAAGGTCTATCGTTTGATGATGCAGTAGCATTAGACATTTTGCAAACACCTAGCATTATTGATTTACCATCCAATACCACAACTTGCAAAGATGAAGATTGGAATAAGGTGCTTTTCCTCAAACGAACGCATGCACGTACACAAGTCCATGGGGCGATCATGACCGAGTATTTACGGTCTGACTGTGCACCCACAGGCTTAATAGTAACTAATGCCCCAAGATTATTTTTAGATGACAAAGGTTTCCTGAAAGATTGGTCTTTGGTGGCTTGGCGCTGCACGCGTGATTGGCTCATCTTGATTATAACAACAGCCAAGAGAATAGCAGATAACATCCTAGTTGAGATCCAACTCCTAGAGTCCCAGATCAAATCAGTTTTGGTGACGTCAAGCTTCAATAAACAGTCCAAAGAGACGGATAAAACTACTAAGGAGTTTAGGGACACTATACTGGCAAGCAAAATAGTTAAATTTAAAAAGGATTTAGCTAAATTCTCCATGACCAAGGTCTATCCTTACACCAGCGATTCTTACACTCCCCCGGTGTTTAACCAACAAGGGAGACGACCCGGCTCAAACTATTCAACGTCAGGGAGTGAAAATGATTCCTCAGACTCGGATCATGGTGGCAATCCTTCATCAAGAGGGCGTAATTGGAACAAGCGGGGTCCGAGAAGAGGCAATTTCTATGGGGGTCCACAACAACCACAATGGTGGCCCCCTGGTCCCTTTAATTATCCACAGCCCTTTTTTCCTCATCCTGGCTTCCAAGGCCCTTTTCATCAAGATAACTATCAACAACAGCCTTTTTTAGGGCAGGGCCAACGTCGCTCCAGAGGAAGGAGAAGATCAGCACAGCCCAGTGTACATTGGAGTCCTCCAGCATCTCGGACACGGAGCAATCTGAAAGATCCTCCAGTAGCAGGTCCCAGCAACACGACAGCTTGATTGTGAATCTGAGTAAACGGGTACTCAACAAAGATGAGACCTCTGTCCTTGAAAAAGGACTTGGGTATGTTCCAACTTATAAGGGAGACCCTTTTCAGACAAGACAAGAACTCGCGGGTTTCTTTAGAAAAGTCAGATTACGGGCTTTCTTCAAAGATAAACCACTAGAAGACAACCAAGAAGATGAGTCCAATACTGGTCTACGCCCTAAATCGACTTTTACTCCACCTGTTCATATGGTCCCTCCGGAAGTACTAACGTTTGAGAGGGCTGTCCTCAGAGATGCTGAAATCATTTTTCAAAATGAAAACCGCTCCTTTTCCAACTTATCCAAAAGCGAACGTTTTGCCCTCCGGTCGCTAGCAGATGACAGATCCATCGTCATCAAGTCTGCTGACAAAGGGGGTACAACAGTCATTATGGATGCGGATGCATATCAATCAGAATGTAGGAGACAACTGAACAACACGAGTTTCTATCGTCGCATCAAGCTGGACCCTACCAAGAGACTTCTTGTGACCATAAAAAACCTGACAGATGAGGCCCTAGAGCAAGGCTGGATCACCACTCATGAGGCTCAGTTCCTCTACACAGCATACCCTATTATCCCCTACTTTTATGTATTACCCAAAATACATAAAGGGGTTTTTCCTCCACCTGGTAGACCCATAATTTCGGGGATAGGGTCTGTTCTTGAACCCCTTTCTACCTTTGTAGATTTTTTCTTGAAACCGCTTGTAAAAACCATGCCCTCTTTTGTTGAAGACACGAAAGACTTGCTACGCATCCTGGACGGGATGCCATTCGATGTCACCCAAGATTTTTTGGTGAGTTTTGACGTGGAGTCATTGTATACATGTATTCCACAGGATGAGACACTAACTACTATAAGAACGCTCCTTGAAGGTGTCTCCCTGCAGAGCCCTACTCCGGTGGATTTCATCATGACATGTGCAACCATAGCCATGAAAGAGAACTTCTTTAAGTTCGAGGAGGATCTCTTTTTACAAGTCTCTGGGACTTCCATGGGGAGCATTTTCGCACCATCCTTGGCGAATCTGTACGTCCACCAGATCGAGCAGACGGAGATCCTCTCTGACACAAATCCGTTTCTAGGTCATATCTTGACCTGGAAACGTTATATTGATGATATTTTTGTCATCTGGAGGGGCTCGATCGAGACAATCAGAGATTTTCACACCTGGTTGAACAACATGAACAGGTTCCTAAAATTCACCTGTGATTTTTCAAGAGAAAGCATATCCTTTTTGGATCTACGGATCAGCCCTAATAATGACACTCTCAGCACTGAACTCTATAGGAAACCTATGGCACGGAACTCCCTCCTTCATTTCCAGAGTCACCATCCTAGAGCTCTTAGGGAGAACCTTCCATTTGGACAATTTCTCCGCATTCGGCGGAATTGCTCTGAAATGTCCAAATACAATGAACATGCTTCCTTTCTGTCCACACAACTCCAGGAGAGACAGTACCCTAAGAAGATCATTAAGACATCTATGAAAAGAGCTAGGAACAACCATAGAGAGGCTCTGCTTGAGAAGAGAACACAGGGCCCTATCGAAGACAACAAGAGGATTACTTGTGTCAACACGTTTTGTAACTACTCTAATGCACTCAAGAAGAGCATCTTAAAGAACTGGAGGGTACTCAAAATTGAGGGTAGCTCTCTACCTCCTCCCCTCTTTGCCTTTAAAAGGGGTACGAATTTGAAAGACCAATTGGTACATACCCGCCCTAAACTAGTGAAGAACCCAGAATCAACTACACTGTGGGGATTACCGCCAGTTGTGGGTCACTTCCCATGTGGGACCTGTTCAGTATGTCCACAAACTCGGCATACTACTGAAGTAGATATTGGGACAAATAGACCTTGGTCCCTCAAAGCACATACGAACTGCAACAGTGAAAGGGTGATCTATCTAATTAAATGCCCCTGTAACAAGAACTATGTGGGCATGACATCACGTAAGGTCAAAGTGAGAATCTCGGAGCACAAAAGCACCATTCGGTGCAAGAAAAGTGCGACCAAGCTCACTAACCACTTTTTATCAGTAGGTCACAAGGAGAACGAGCTACGATGGGTCATTCTTGAACAACCATGCATTCCACCTCACATTACTGACATTCAGAAGTTCCTCTTACTCAGAGAGCAGAGGTGGGTGCACAGACTGCACTCAGATACTGAGGGTCTGAATGATGAGATTCCTTGGTTGTTGCTATAGTATTTCCTTATAATGAGCATTTAGGATATGTAATGATGTGCATATCAGACAATTGATACGATTGGGAGGTCTTGATTTAGTCACACTCACCTTTTGGAAACTGTTTATAATGCCCATTGGTATCTTTATTTTGACATTGAGCACTCTTGGTTATTTTTGGGCTTAATAAGACACTGCCCAGAGTGAAGGACTCTGGTTATCCACATTGTGAAGGTTACGGCTTCCTAAGCACCACTCTAAACATACTCTGATGTGATCCACTGACTCGTTCGCTATCTGAACGTGTATAGCAACATTCCAACTACACTACGAGTACGAGCGGGCAGGGCACAGTATTGAGTGGTTTATTGAGTTTGTTACAGATACCATACTTGCACATCGCGGGTGATTCTAATACACTCTCATGTGATCCATTGACTCGTTTGCTATTTGATCACCCTTAGCGACATTTCATCCATATTATGAGTGCCTGTGGGTAGGGCACAATATTGAGTGAGTTACAGATACCACACATGCGCATCGCGAGTAAGGGACTACAGCCTAGCGTTCCTGTCTCTACGCATGCGCTTTCTTCGGAGAAACACGCAGCTTTGAAGATGCAAGTACATTCTGAGTTGATCTTCTATCCGATTACTTATAGTAACATTACATCCACAATACTAGTGTTAGCGGACAGTGCACACTATAGAGTGGGTTACAGAGACTGCACATGCGCATCGCGGGTGAGGGACTACAGACTAGCGTTCCTTTCTCTGCGCATGTGCATTGCTTCGGAGAACAGGCATTGCTGTGGCCACCTGAAACTGGCCCATCACACCTGTATCGACTACAGAGAAAGAGGGATAAATAGACAGTGCTCGCTCGTCCGCAGATACCTCCGGTCTTGATTCATAGACCGCCCCGGGGTACCGACGGACAGGTGAGCTTAGACTTTGTAAATGTGTAACTCTGTAAACTTTGGTGCGTACATACTGGGTGTTCTGTATCCTGTCACTTTAGTTGATTGACTTAAGTGTCTCGTTGGTCTCACACACTTGATAACGCAGAGAGATCACTTGTCCGATTTACTTAAGTCTGGTCTTACCTTTTACTTGTAAGGACCTGTATAATCAGTTAAGAGGCCTCTTTAGGATACTTTTCCATGTGGTATTTCCACTTGCCAAGCAACACCTCAACAGTGGGAACGGTATTATACACCTAACCGTCTTCACTAGGCACTTTCTATTTCCTATTGCTAACGTTTTGACTGACCATCTTCTACCATCCATTGCACTGTTTGGGTGTATCTCATGTTTTACACCATGCCTTCAAGAGGAGAGTTTTTTTCAGGTATGGTCAGTTGTTACCTGTTTTCTCTCCTATTGTTTTTATGTTTAGAGCGGGGCCCCTTTCCCTGAGTTGAGACCAGGTTGAGGTGAGGGCAGTGCCCACTTGTTATGGGTAAGTGCAATTCAATTTACCATATTGAATGCCACTCAGCATTAATATATGCATGATTTAGGTCATTTAGAATAATGACCCCTGACTATGTTTGTACACAATCGGCCATTGTATTTTTTCACTTTCTTCCACAGGTATCCGGTTTTGATTGTTCCTGACCTGACCGGTGCGGTAGGATTTGTTTATTCACACACCCCCTTTTGAATATTTTGTTGACACGTTTTCACATTTAACCACAGCAGTAATCTAGGTCCTGACGAAAGCCCTGATACTTTTTGATCTTTTGTGGGCAGAAACATGTTGACCGATCATGCTATGGACAATAGCATAATGACAAAATTATTTATGCCATATTGCCATTTTGCTTCTTAATTTTGACAAGGATCCTCTACCAATAAATAATTTTTGAGCATCCTTAGCCATTTTTAAATTCACTTTATTATTTTTACTGCTGATTTTAGGATCTCCCGTTTTGCTCTTTGGGTAGGATTCCATCCCAGACAATACCCGTGAGGGATCAGGTGACCATCCTCCTTTGGTGCTTCTTCCATGCTAGCGACCGGATCACTGCTTTATGAACTGGTCCAGCAGGGTGGAGCAAGCAGACCCAGATGATAATAACAAATAACCACCTTAAGTGATTGATGGGTCCTGTTTCAGGAGAGGCTCTCTTATAGAGTTGTCACTTTTATATTGGGGTTCACCTTGGCTAATTTGTGTACTTTCTTTACTCAGCCCCAGACCCAGGTTGTTTCAGTGTTGTGACACTCCAAATTAACCTGTGCTCACCCTCTGGTAGCTTGACACAGAGCAGTCAGGCTTAACTTGTAGGAAATGTGTAAAGTATTTGTGCTACACTTGAAACAGTAAAACAGTGAAAACACCACACAAAAAGATTTCACACCAGGTTAGAAATAGAGAACTTCATGTATTAAATAAAACAAGACCAAAACGAAAAAAATCCAATGAGAAGAACTTCAAATATGAATTTTTCAAGAATAAACTGTAAAGTATTGCTTAGTAGCAATATGCTCTTACTTGGAAAATCTGGTTATCCCGGACCGAATCAAAGTCCAAAGTTTAGGCTGACTGCCACAGAGCAGGGGCCGGATACAGCGACCCAGTTAGGTCCACTGAACAAAAGTACCTTTATCCTGGCTGCATCGACGTCAAAGAAGATGTGCAGCCAAAGCGATGAGTCGGCCTTGAGCCTCACAGGGGCGGCAATGCACTGGTCCTGGTCAACGCAACACTAGTGATGCATCGTTTCTGAGTGCAGGGACTGCAGTGTAGAATTCTCGTTGTTGAGGCTGTCATCAATGGAGATGCGAAGACATCTGCAAGAGCGTCACAAAGTGCTGGTTCTGAAGGTGATGCGTTTGGTCGATTCAACCAGCAGAGGCAACGTGCAGGCTCTGGTGATGCAACAGGGGGTGATGCGCTGAGTCCAGAGAGGATAAGCAAATGAAATAATTGATGGGACGGAATGTTGGACAATGCAAACACTCACCCCCAGTCACAAGGATCTGGGTTGAATCCATAATTTTTTTGCTCACCACTCCTCCCTAGTTTGGACACAGCTATATGCAAATCAGCCTTGAGCCTGTTCCTTGTGGGAACAGTCAGCCCGAACTGCCAAGCCAGGTCCTCCCTGGACCAGAAACAAACATCCTGGGACTAGTTTCCGGGCATCACCCCGCATATGACTGGGTTCAACCTGGAAGGGCATGGGGGGCCAAAAAAAACCAATGGATTTAGGCCCAGATCTCTGTACTGGGGTGAATGTAGGACATTGTTCTGCATTCTGTCCATCAATTGTTCTTTTTGCATTTGTCACCCCGAGTGGAACGGGAATGCCCAGACGTGGGTCCCATGCTCTCCATGCCACTGGAGTCAAGCTATCCTGGCTGATGAGGGGTGAATCCCTGAAACCAGTCCTATATTGTTTGTTTCCAGTCCAAGGAGTACCTGGCCTGGCAGTTCGGGCTGGACTGTTCTCATTGGGTGCAAACTGGAATGGCATGGGGAGCAGTAAAACAATGGATTTAGGACCAGATCTCTGTACTGGGGTGAATGTTTGACATTATTCAATGTTCTGTCCATCGATTGTTCTTTTTGCATTTGTCAAGCCGAGTGGGACGGGTATGTTCAGATGTGGGTCCCGTGCTCTCCATGCCACTGGAGTCAAGCTAGCCTAGCTGATGGGTGAAACCCCAAAACTGGTCCCAGGTTGCTTGTTTCCAGTCCAGGGAAGACCTGGCCTGGTAGTCCGGGATGAACTGTTCCCATAGGAAGCAGGGTCAAGACTGAGATGCATATAGCTGGGTTCAAACTTGCATGGCATGGGGAGCTAAAAAAACGATGGATTTAGACCCATATCTTTGTACTGGTGTGAATGTTTGACATTGTTCAACATTCTGTCCATCGATTGTTTTTGCATTTGTCAAGCTGAGTTGGACGGGTGTGCCCAGACATGGGCCCCATGCTCTCCATGCCACTGGAGTCAAGCTAGCCTGGCTGATGAGGGGTGAAACCCCGAAACCGGTCCCACGAAGCTTGTTTCCAGTTCAGGGAAGACCTGGCCTGGCAGTTCGGGATGGATTGTTCTCATAGGGAGCAGGATCAAGACCCATTTGCATATGGCTGGGTTCAAACTGGAATGGCACGGGGAGAAAAAAAACTATGGATTTAGGCCCAGATCCCTGTTTGGCGTGAATGTATGACATTGTTCTGCATTCTGTCCATCAATTGTTCTTTTTGCATGGGTCCAGAGAGGATGCATCAGCTTTGTTGGAGCAATGTCCTTAGGCCTCACTTCCAAGGGTCGGGACTGTAATGGCAGCACCTGGCAGAGCAGTCTCAAAGGTGGCAGATTCCAGGTGCAGAAGCAGATAAGTTGGAAGTCTTTTATGGCCCTGAGGCTCCAGATCAGGAGGCAAGCCAGCAAGTCCAGGAGTCACTCTGGGCTCAAGTAATGCAGGTCCAGTCCTTCTCACCCAGGTAGGGGAACAGCAGGCAGAAGGGCAGCAGAGAAAGGCAGGAGTCCAGCAAAGTAGCAGTCCAGCAGAATGGCAGTCCTTCAGGGAGCACATCAATCCTTCCTGGCAGAGTCTTCACCCGTACAGAAGTATACTACAGTGGTGATGTTGGAGGTCCAGTACTTATATCCTGTTGTGCCTTTGAAGTGGCGAGGCTTCAAAGACAAATCTTTGAAGTGCATAGGGGTTCTCCCTTCCTAACCAGGTCCAGGCACACTGCAGGGGGGTATGCAGCATTTTGTGAACGGAGAGCACACAGCCTATTCAGGTTTAAGATTTGTGAGGCTGGGTCTAGCTCCTACCTCCCATGCTCCCAGGATGGCCCATCAAGTCACACCTAAGCTCCCATTGTGTGTGGCTGTCTAGGAGGACTACACGAAGCCCAGCTGACACCCCCTCCAGATATGTATCAGGAACAGGCAGCAGGCACCAAATAGCTAAAGTAAGAAAATGCCAACTTCTTAAAAGTGGCATTTTCAGAATTGCAATTTAAAATCCGACTTCATCCATTAGTTGTGTTTTTAAATAGTGATTCCTGAGACAGTATACTTGGAAAGTCTATCTCTTCATAATTGGGAATTACAATTAAAAAATGTAATAAGGTACTGTCAATGTTATCTGATGGGAGAGAGAGGTCTTGCAGTGGTGAAAAACGAATTTGAGAGTTGTTCACTGCCAGGACATGCAAATCTTAAAAGTACATGTCATACCTTTTAAATGAATTACACCCTGCCCTCTGGTTTGTCTAGAGCCTACCTTAGGGCTTACATATATGTATAGAAAGGGAAGGTTTAGGCCTGGCAAGAGGTTTATCTTGCCAGATCGCAATGGCAGTGTAAACTGCACACACAGGTTCAGCAATGGCAGGTCGGATTCATAGTTAGAGGCCTACTTTAGTGGGTGGCACAATAAGTGCTGCAGACCCACTAGCAGCATTTAATTTTCAGGCCCTTGGCACATGTAGTGCACTTTAATAGGGACTTATCTGTAAATGTATGGCTCATTGGTAAATAATGGTTCATCCCCCAATTAGGGATGAGCCAATATTACCATGTTTAGGTGAGAGAGCACAAGCACCTTAGCACTGGTTAACAGTGGTAAAGTATGCAGAGCCCTAAAGCCAGCAAAAATGAGGTCAGAAAAAGGACATGAGGTAGGCAAACGTTTTGGGGGAAGACCATCCCGATGGCTGTCTGGTCTAACAGGTGGAAAGCCAGGAAGGTGAAAGGATTCATAGATGGGTGGATGTAAGAGAAGAGAGAACTTTTTCCAGGAAGGATAAGGCATCTTTGCTTTGCTCACTCTTAAAAGTTTGAGTCAAAGAATTGGGGGTGTATTTTAATTTTCTTGTGACTCTCTTACTCATAACTGTGTCTCACAGGTGGCAGTGAAAATCTCTAAAATATCAAGATAATTTTAGAAGAGTCCATCTACATATGAACTTCAGATGAGTGAGCTTGCATTATCTTTGTGAAGTAACCAATTGTATTTGATGATCTACAGCGGGTCTGCATGTCTGAGGGCTTTAAAGGAAATCATAAAGAGAAGAACCAGGGACATCTGACAATGGATCAGTCTAAAACATATTCTGCAGCCTCACTCAATGACCAGCATCATTTAAATATTGGCCATCCACCAAGTAAGCCCCACTGAGGAATACTCAGTTCACAAAGATATTCTGTATGCCCTGTGGTAAGCCCAGTAAGAAATGGAAACAAAAAATATTTTAAGCACTGCTAAAAATAGGAGCACGGGACAAAACTATTCAGTCATTTAAGTTGTCTTGGAAGCCATGATGCCTCAAAGCAATGTGGAATGGAGACAGCACATTGAAACTCCCACTAAGAGACAAGAAAGAAAGACACAATTTAAACTGAAACAAGGTTTAATCAGTATCTGTGCGTGGACAACATGTCTTACAAGTTAAATGGGTGTATAGCAAAGTACCAGACAGCAGTAAATATCATGGGCCCAAGAACCTACAAGGTGGAAAATGCAGTGTGCTAGGCAGATTCCAATGTTTTAAAGAGGAGTCATCATCAATAAACTTCTAGTTCCATAAACCTTGGAAAACATTTTATGTGCCAGCATAGACAAGCCAATGTATGGAAGACTAGAGTGGCATCCAAAAGTGAGCAGTGCACGATTGACTATTAACACTATTGGGCCTATTAGCATGGTGGGCAGATCGCCACCGCCCGACTGGTGGTGGCGATCCGCCCGCCAAAACACCCCGCCGGACGGCCATTTACCCCCGCCACATTAGCATGGCGGGGGTACCCCGGAGGACGGAAAGACTGTCCGGAGACTCCTCCATGGAAAGGCATGCAGTGTTTAAAGGCCCCCCCAGGGGGGTGGAGGGGTGGGGGGCTGCTCTTGGGGTGTACCCATGGTACCCCTCTACATTGGCATTTACAAGGTGGCAGACATCGCGCGGTGCCTGTCACGTTGTGCATGCTAATGCACAACGTGCATTTTCAACATTGTGGCGGGTGCTGCTTACAGCACCGCCCACCACAATGTTAAATATGCAGGATGTGATCCTAATTGGCATTGCGGGACCGCCGCACCACTGGTGGCCGGTCCCAGCACCGCTAGCGTGGCGGGCAGACTGAAGTCCACCCGCTATCCTAATGGGGGCCTATGTTTCTTCCTTTACTGAAGTTGCTGTGTATTGTTAAGGGAAAGTACATAGGGGCATATTTATCAATGTTTTGCTTTACCTTTGTGCCATGTAAGAGGGGGCGGAAGGACTCCACAATACTAAAGTAAGATTTCTGGATTAACGAAACACAGGCGTTACTCTGCCCCAGGGAGGTGTTCCATGGGTGAAACATGTGTGTTCCCATCGATTTTGGTGCATTTCCAGATTTACCATCACCGGTAGACCTGGGAATGCTTCAAAACGCTACGCCTCCCCAGGTGAGGCATAACGAGGAGAAATATTTTTAATCTGCCCACAATTGGTAACACCTTGTGGTGACAGAAAAAGTATTTACCCAAAAGCAATGCTCCAAATTGATTTACAAAATGCATAAGGAAAAAGAAAGAGTGAAATAGATAAAAAGCAGAAAAATACACAGATACATTATAAGAGAAAAGTAAACAAAATGTGTTGACATAGAGTTAGACTACAGTGAAATGTCAACCAAACACAGGGAGCCAGTAAGCGATTACATTATGACCAAAGAAGGCATTCTCTGCAGTGCGTGGCTGAGATCTCAAACTGGAGTAGGGTACAAAAACACCCAGCAAATTTGTATTTAAAAATCCCCAACCGACTATCTGATGCTGATGGGCTGCCTTCAATGAACAACACTGAAGCCTCTTGGTTAGATCATGGTCTCTGATGTGACTACCGGCAGAGTGCGCCTGAGGGCACTCGCATCGGAGTGGAGAACAAATAGTGAATTAGCTATTGACAGTCAAATACTTACTCCCTGGAGCTCTCGAGCTGCCTTTAAATTAAGGTTTAAGAGCTGACAAACCATTATGCTGTGGCGTCTGAAAAAAACCTCTCTGCATCATTGATTTGGAGAAGGAAGAGAACAGCAGGAAAAGTTCTTAGCTCAACTGCCTGTTCGTTGATACTTTACAATATTGTCAAAATAAAGGTTTTTAATTGCAGGGGAGGGGGCATGTGCCCCCTCTACTGACCCTTGTTAGGCCCTTGAGGAACCCATTCCCAGGGCATCAACTACAATTAAAGAGGAGGGGGGTCGCATAGCCTCCACCCCTGAGCCTATTTAGACCCTGGGGACCCCATCCCCGTGGCCTTTTTTCATGAAAGGGGAGATGGACCACCTGGCCCCCCTACCTGAGCCTTGTTAGGCCCTGGAGAGGTCTTCCACCAAGGCCCTTTCTTTAATTAAAGGGAAGGGGGCTACTTGGCCCCTTCAAAGAGTAATGTTAGGCCCTGGGAAGCACATTCATTTCTAAGGGCTGTTTATTATAATTAAAGGGAAGGGGAGCCATGACGCCCTCCTCCCAGAGCCTTCGTATGCCCAGGGGACTCCATTCCTCAGGGCATGTTTTTTTATTGAAAGGGCTCCCTCCCCGGGCCATGTTAGACCCTAGAGACCCCATCTCCCAGGGCAATTACTAAAAATAAAGGGAAGGGGGTCCACGTGGCCCCCTCCCCAAGCTTTGTTAAGCTGTGGGGATCCCACCTCATAGAGCCACTCATTTAAATAAAGGGGAGGAGGGACTCGAGGCCCCCCTCCTTGGGCTGATCCCACCACCCGGAGACACTCATTAAAATAGAGGGGAGGGGTGCTAAGCAGCCCACCTTCCAGAGCCCCAATACCTGGGGACCCCATCCCCAAGGTATTTATCAACAAGCATTTACAATGCAATCGGTCTCGTATTTTATTAAATTTTTGAAGACAGAGGTAGACAGTGGTAAACAAAATAAATACACAGTAGGAAAGGATTGATACAACATAGGGAGGGGTGTATTACGGTTCTTCAATATGGAGGGAAAGTAAGCACCAAACTGCATGACACACCAGATATGGCAGAACATGGAGAGAAATATTGCCTTTCAGCGGGAAATGGTATAGTCCAAAGTTCTATTTTTAATATAAAATCAGGCTCTTCGGTCATCATATCACTGAAAATACAAGATTTGAAAAAAATATTATTTTCTACAGGTGCTTGTGGAAGACAATTTCTATGGACTGGAATCTAGAGACTGCTAAAGTGATTCTGGTATTTTACAGACGTCTGCTGGTCGTTTTCTATCAAGAAAGTTAAATAGAGGCAGTTGCCAGAAAAAGAAAAAAAAGAAAGTCCCTCAGCAGAAAGCAATTCTGGTATTTTACTGACCTCAACTGGTCATTTTCTATCAAGCCAGTTAAATAGGGACAGTTGAACAAAAAAAGTCCCTAAACGGAAGCAGACAAGTCCTAGGGCTGATCTCAGGAGCCCAAAAATGCTCAACCTATTAATAAAGGGGAGGGGAGCTGTGTGGCCCTCCTCCTCAAGCCTTGCTAATCTCAGGGAACCCCACCCCCAGAACCACTCATTTAAAGGGGAGGAGGGACAAGGCTCCCCCCTCCTCTGCCACAGGTCCCTTATCATTTAAAGGTGGGTGCCCTGGTGCCCATCCTGGGCACCCACCCTATTCTCAATGAAGAGTTGCTGGGGGAGCCCTGCGGCCCAACCCGTTACTGCTCCCACCTGCATGAAGCAGCTACTAATTCTTCTCCCTCTGGGCAGGAGAAATATTTTATTCTGTTTCCCTTCCTGCATCAGCGCGAACAGGGAAACGGATCTTAATTCTGCTCTCAGCGGTTGGAAGCATTTTTAAAGCTCCTGCCCATTGGGAGTTGCTTGATGTTTGCTCCCTGTTGGTAGGCAATTCAAAAATACTTTTGCCAAGCAGGAGCAAACAGAGGTTTCTCGAGGGACATGTCATGGATCATGGAGGAGGGGCTGCTTGGCCCTCCTTCAATTATTCAATAATTTCAGCCACAGGGTTTGGTTTCCGGGATCTCTGATGTCTCAGCAAGGGGTTCGCGCATCATCCAAATACAATATTTATGCCCCCAGGGTGAGCTCCCCGGGGCCTCTGATGGCTCAGGAGGGGGATCGTGCTTCTCTCTCTCTCTCCATATAAAACATTTGTGGCCCTGGGGGTGGGCTCCCCAGGTCCGCTAATGGCTCTGGGTGGGGGGTTGCAAGCCTCTTGGTCAACTCCTTTGGGTCTGTAAAGGCTAAGTGAGTGGGGCTGGACTTCTTCCTTCCATTATTAGAACAAAGCAGCCCTGGCTGCCATTTTTGTTAAACTATCCAGCGGGAGTCCTGCTGGATTGCAGCAATTTTTTCCTATCCCTGCCCCCTTATATTTCTTTTTTTTAAACATGAACAGGACAAGGGTCGAAATCCCTTAGCACTTTAATGGCTGTTTGCAACATTTTTCACATGTTGCAGAGTGCTCACTCCTGCGGGAGTCTGACTCCCGGGGGAGTGAGATGGCCCAAGAGTGAAAAAGCTCCCAGCTTCAATCAGAACGATCTATTCATACATTGGTGCTCCCACGAGAGTCTCAAGAGACTCTTGCGGACCCAACCGTCCGGATATACAATTATTATTTAACCTTAATTTCTCAAAAAATACTGAAGGGATTTACACCAAAAAACTATCTGCGGACCAAGATCTAGCCTCCTGCTAAATTTGATGTCATTCCGTTCAATGTTTTTTTGCTGTAGCCCCTCTTCTAAAAGAAGTCTAAGGAAAATGCATGAGGATTTTGTGTTTTGAGCCCCCCTTTTTTCAGCCCCCGCTTGACAGCTCATCCCAAAACTTTCCGAGCACAAACTACTCAAAAAGTAACACCTTTTTAAAAATGTTTTGTGGAGACTCATCATACGGTGCCTAAGTCATTTGCAACACGAAAACACTTTTCCTAAGAAACAGCTTACCTAACTATAACTACCTAGAGACAATTGCTACTAGGTATGATAAGTATATATAGATATGTATATATTCACACAAAAAACAAAGAATACAGGGACGTTATAGTTAGGTTCGGATTTTACACATCACTGATGACATTATTGATGACATCATCAGTGACTGTTTTTTAAAAGTTTATGAGTGTTAAATATATATACTAAGGTGTATTGCTGAATTAGTGGGTGTATAAGTGTTTGTATGGATGACTCAGTGGGTGCATGAATGACTGTATTAGTGAGTGATTAGGTGTCCCAGAGAATGTATAGGTGGTTGGCTGGTTGTGTAAATGAGTGTATCTGTCTATCAGTTGATGTCTAAGTGTGTTAATGGGTACATGAATAGCTATATGGGTGATTGATTGGTTGTCTGACTACCTCTCTGGTTGTTTGTGTGTCTATGTGTGTGGGTGAAGAGGAGTGTTACTGCCTGTATGGATGAGTGTGTGGGTGAGTCAGTGGCTGTATGGGGTACTGTGTGCGTCTCAGAAGCTGTATGGGTAAGTGAGTGTCTGTATGGCTCTGTCAGTGAACGAATGCATGTGTCAGTATTGGTGAGTAACTGGGTATGTGAAAGGCAGTATAGGTGAGTGACAGGCTATATGAGGGACTGTATGCATGAGTGAGTGAACATGAGAGTGGCCATATGGATGAGTGGGTGCCTCTGTCACTAACTGTAAAGGTGAGTGAGTATGTGTTACTATTTGTATGAGTAAGTAAGTGGGTGTGAGTGTAACTGTTTGGGTGAGTAAGTGGCTGTGTGATTGACTGTATGGGTATGTGTTTAGGTTATTTCTATGGCTGACTCACTCAGTAGTGAGTGCCTGTATGGATGTAAGAGTGGATATGTCAATGGCTGTATTAGTGAGTGAGTGGGTGTATGAGTGGCAGTATGGGTGAACGAGTTGATGTGTGTGTAGATCTATGAATCAGTGAGTGGGTGTGTAAGTACTGGTATGGCTCTGTGAATGGGTTTGTGAATGGTTGTGTAGGAGTGGCAGTGGGTGTATAAAATATTCTATAGGGGTGTGAGTGGGTGCATCAGAGATGCTGTGGATGATGTAACCAATGATATCATCAGTGATGTCATTTGAGATGTCATGAGTGATGTAATATGTGAGGTCGTCATCAGTGCATTGCGGGTACAAGTTATAGTTTACTCAGGTAACTACAACAGCTGAATTTCTCTGGTTTTGTATGAGTAAAATCTGGTCCTAATTATAACGTCCCTGTAATTTTTATTTTTTTTAATTAATTTCTAAGGTTTTTAAAATTCTATTTGTAACTATAACGTCCCTGTATCCTTTGTTGTTTTTAGTGAATTTCTAAGGTTTTTTAACTAGCAGTCATGTTTCCAGGGTAGTAGAGAAAGGGGGCTGGGCCTGGCCTCTCAGGAATTCTGCTGCGTAGGGCTTACAGGAGGTACCAGGAGGGCTTATTGGTCCCCAAGGTCCCTCGGGAGCAAAGGGGACTTAATCCCCCAACTAGTAGTGCACCAGGAGGCTTGTTTGCAGAGTGGTGGAGAAAGGAGGCGTGGCCACTGCCAACTTCTCAGCAATCCTACGGTGTGGCACTTACTGGAGTAACAGGAGGGGTAGTTAGCCCATGGACATCCTTGGGGGCCAACTACCCCTCCTATTACCTCCAGTAAGTCCAATACAGCAGGATTGCTGAGATCTGATGGCAGGCCACCCCCCCTTTCTCCACCACTCTGCAAACGCTCCTCCTGACACACTGCTAGTAGGGGGATGAAGTCCCCTTGGTTATTGAGAATCCTTGGGGGCCAACTACCCCTCCTGTAACCTTCAGCAAGTCCCACACAGCGATTTGCAGAGAGGTTTTCAGTGACCATGCCCTTGGCCCTGATGAGCCCAGGGGACACCATGCCCCGGCCTATTTTCTTTACATTTTATTATAATATAACTGGAGGTGGGCTATGTGGCCCCCTCCCCAGGCCGATTTCTGGTAGGAGAACCCTTCCCGCGGCCTAGGACTTTATTTATTGTATAAAAAGTGAAGGGGGCCGCACGACCCCCCTTCCCAGGCTGATTTTGACCTCAGGGACCCCATCCCCCGGTGCGTGGCACTTTCTTCTTTTTGTTTTTAAAAAAAGGGAGGAGGTCCCTTTCCCCTGGTCATTTTCAACCACGGGAACCCCATCCTTGGGGCATGGCCTCTCGTTGGGGACTGTGGGTGGAAGCCTCCTATGGGAGCTGACATGGCTTTTTACACCCAGGGAGCTGCTCACATGCAGCTCCCTTGGTGCAAAAAGCAAAGTGTGCTCCACTTTGAACAAGCGAGAGCAAAATGCTCCTGCTTGTTCAAAGCGGAGCACAATGTTTTCTTTGGGATGGTAGGAGCAGTACACCCATCATCCCACAGCAAACTGCAGTGTCCCAGGGGTGGGCACCCTGGGACATTGCTGGAGCCACCCTAGGGGGAGGGGGCCCCCGGGGCCATTTACGGCTCCAGGAGGGGGGTGCATGGCCCCACTCCCATCTTAACAATAGCCCCGGTGAAGTGGTGGTCCCCAAGACATCGGAGCATGTGGCCCCCTCATTTAAGAATAGTAGCCCCATGTAGGTGACAGTCCCCAGGGCTGCATGGGGGCACCAAAACCTTAAACCTTAAATATAGAACCAGGGGGGTGGCAGTCCCCGGGGCTGCAGGGGGCTGCGTGGCCCTCTGCACTGCAGTATATTAGCCCTAGGGGGTAAACAACGTTTACCACAAAACTTTTTCCCCACAGGTAAGTACAATGTAGTCCTTACAACGACCGCATTGTAATTCCGCATACCATTACTCCGCAAGTTGGAACAACGACTTGCGGAGGGGGGGAGAAGGTGTTGGATTTAAAATCCAACACCTTCCCTACTGTCTGCACAGACTGGAGTTGGAATAGTAAATTATACTATTCCAACATCCAGCACCCCCCCTCCGCAAGTCATTGTTACGACTTGCGGGGTAATGGTATGCGGAATTACAATGCTATCGTTGTAACGACCGCGTTGTAATTCCCTGCAGGGAAAAAGACTGCAGGATAACAGCATATATTCGCCCTAGGGAGGTGGAGGTCCCCGGGGTTGCATAGGGGGGCTAGAGTCCACCCACGCATTTTAATTTACATGTAGCCCCAGGAAGGTGGTGGTCCCTGGGGCTGGGGGAACGGGGGGCCACATGGGCCCGCATTTCAGAGATTCAGCGCTGGTGGAGGTGCCAGTCTCCGGGGCTGCGGGGTGCCCACGTGGAGGCCCCCATCATTATCACTTATTGCCACCGGGTCCTGGCCCACCTGGGGGATTACTTAAATGAAACAGGGCAAACCTGTGATTTGTTTTTTTAAATTTTTGGTGGAATCCACAGATCCAATAGGACTTCTGCCTATTTTTTTTTGTTTTTAAATACTTTTTTTGGCCGTGGGGGTACCTGTGTTTCAGGGTGTTTCTACCCTGCCCCCTTTTCTTTATTTTAAATGTTTTTGCTTGTGACTCAGTTCAATCTGGAGGGTGCACAAATCTACCGCGGCCACAGTTATATATCTGAGAAATCTTTGAATTTCACAGGAACTACTGAATGGATTTACCCATTTAACAAAAAGAGTGCTTTCTGTCTAAAGTTTCCTATGGAAATTAATATGGAGAAAAAGCGTTTTGGGAACCCCCATTTTTCTCGGCCCCCGCTTGACGGGTCACCCTGAAACTTTTAACACAGCAGCTGAAGTGGCGGACTGGTTTTAGAAACTTTGTGAATATTCGTTAAACGCCGTTCAAGATATTGGCAAATGAAAAAACGCTCTTCCTATAGAAACTAGATCCTAACTATAACATTAACGAAACATTACAAAATTACTGCAAAAAATCAAATTCAGTAGTTATAGGTAAATGTGCTAAGTATAATTTGCTCTGCTATGATGCACTTTGTATGACCTCACATATTACATCACTGATGACATCTGAAATCTATGGCGGTGCAAGTTGAACTTATGTCAGTTAGGTATTCTTGGTAAATGTCAGTGATTTTTGATTTTAAACATAATTTCTAATATTTTTATTAGACGATATACTCATAACAACCATGTTAACCTTTATGTTTTTTTTGTGAATATAAATATTACTGTTGTTAAATTCTTGCTAAATACTATTTGGGTGTGCTGTTATATCACTGACTGTTGAGTCACATGCTTGGCAGTTTTAGTATTTCATTTCCTGTCTCAATTCATGGCAACAATTCAAAACATCAAGAGTTGGAAGAATACATTTAGATCTTTGCCCATTCAAGGTACCATCCTTCCTAGAGATGGATACTCCAGAAAAGCCAGGACCACATGCTCTCTTTATGGTATGTATAAATGGAGTTAAACATAATAAACCTATACCTCTGTTTATATGCTTAGTTCACAATATTTTGGTGACAATATTTTATAGGACAATATATTTGCACATGATATTCTGACAAACAACTCTAAACAGCAAAGTCGATAATATGTTTGTTTACATACGTAACAACTAGGTAAAAAAATAATCCCAGGAAATGGAGGGTTCCCAGCTCTTCTTCAAGTAAGAATTGTCTTGTGAATAGGAGCGATAGTAGCCCTTGCAGCTCACTCCGCACATCACAAGAGCAGCAGTAATAAACAACCCTGGGACAATGAATGAATAGGGGAAATCACAACACAGCAGTACCGTTAGGCTATAAAGATCTTTAAGGTCCAAGCCAAGTAAGTTAAAAAATAAACGTCAAATAACACAGTGGAAGTCACTCACTAGGAAAACGTGGGTTTATATGAAGTAAAAGGTATTCTGTAAAATTTTCACAAATAATCAAAGAATTATACATTGACCAAGAACAGCCCATAGATACTCTAGGTTGAGAGCCACTTAGAATGCATAAGTCACTTAGAATGCATTTTAAATCAGCAGAATGAACAATGTGGTCATCAGAGTTATGCTGAGATGAAATCATATTGCTGCTGATAGAGAGAGGGCAGGAAAGCACTGCACTTAACAATATATTTCATATATGTCATTTCCCAGCGTTGGCGCACAATCTGCTGCACCAATGCAGGCTCCCTTGCACCATGGTACAAGAGTGCCTGCATTGTCATTAGGATTGTTGTTGTGCAGGAAGGGACTCCTTCCTGTACAAAACAATCCTGAGAGACATTGTGTACAGAATGTAGAACACATAGAAAGAGGAGGTAACGAGGATAAATAAATATATTTCTCTTTGTTATTACTCACCTGGGGAAGCATAGCATTTTGATGCATTCCCAGGTTACCAGTGTTGGTAAGTCTGGGACTGCTCAAAATCCATAGGTGGATGCGTGGGAAAACCCACACTCCAACCATGGATTACTTTCCCAGGGCAAAGTAACGCAACGCAGTGATTTGCACTGCGTTGTGTTACTCTGGATTTATCAGGTCCTGCAGGGCTACCTTGTTAAATCTGACTTAGGCTTTGTGTCACCCTTGTGCCCCCTTGCATGGAGCACAGGCAAAGAAAATCCTACATAAATATGCCCCTTAATGTGCCACCAGAGAAAAGCCAATATATGGAAGTCGAGAGTAGTACAATTAATACTATGTTTAATGTTTCTTTACTGCTATTGCTATGTATTTTTAATTGAAACTACATAATTTGCAACATCTTGGGTGGCCATAAGAGTTTCTACCAAATAGCTAAGGTACAAGTTGAATGACAAAAACATAGGGAAAAAGAAAGAGTGAAATAGATAAAAAGCAGAATAAAATACTGATAAATTATACGAGAAAAGTAAACAAAATATGCTAACATAGTTGTAGTGTAGTGAATTGTCAACAAACATAGGAAGCCAGTAAGTAATTGCATTATGACCTCTGAAGGCATTCTCTGTAGTACGTGGCTGAGATCTCAAATTGGAGCATGGACAAAAACAACCAACAAAGTTATATTTAAAAATCCCCGACTGGCTCTTCAATGCAGCTGGGCTGCCTTCAAGAAAAGACACTGATAACTCTTGGTTAGATCGTGGTCTCTGATGTAACCCTCAGCAGAGTGCGCCTGAGGGCACTGGCATTGGAGTGGAGAACAAATAGTGAATTTGCTATTGACAATCAACTACTTACTCCCTCTACCTCCCAGCAGCTTTTAAATGAAAGTTTAAGTGTTCCCATCTTTTACACCATGGCCTTTGAAAAAACCTCTCTGTATGATTGGTTTGGAGCAGGAAGAGAACAGGAGGAAAAGTTCTTAACTCAACTGCCTGCTCGTTGGTATATTAAGTAAGAGGTATATTTCGTGTGGACTCAGAAGGTACGGATGAACTGTAAGTTTTGCTCCACTGCTTCCTTTGGCTCAGACTACTAGCGCTGCTGTGTACAAAAAGAAGCAAGCAGTCCCCAGCATGTGTTTAGGAATCCTTCAGGAATTTTGTCAGGAGTCAAACACATACACAGGTCAGCCTGCATGAAGGGTGAAAAATATCTTGGCACAGTATCCAACTTTCAAACTGCTGCCTAGTCCATGATTCTACTCCTGGTTCTTGGCAGCTGAATATAGTAGTGGAGTACATACCTTTTTACCTTAATCTCATTGGGAAAACTGCCATTAGTTCTCCCTGGTAACTTTATGTATTGGCTGGGCCCACTCATTCCCTGTTAGTAGGTGGTGCTTGTTCCCTCTTAGAGGTATGCTCAAATGTGCATCGGTAAATATGCAGTTGTGTGCGCATGCTGGGAGTTGCATGACTGAATATTGAGTTAATATATATATATATATATATATATTCACTGAAAAAACCATAGGTTTCAGGGGTGTTATAGTTAGCTGGACTTTTCACTTGTACTAAACCATTGAAATTCCCCCGTTATAGTTAGTTCAGCTAACTATAACTCGCGCGCCCGCAATGCACTGCTGATGACGTCACATATTACATCACTCATGACATGGTCAGTGACATCACTCATGACATCACTCATGACATCTCAAATGATATCACTGATGACATCATCCAGTAAATGTGTGTTTTTCTGAAAATTAAATATGTTTTATATATGTATATCTCAAGGTCGATGGAAGAATAAATGGGTATATAAGTGTCTAAATGGATGATTTGTTTTTGAAAAATTGATTGTGTAACTGACTGATTAAGTGTATCATAGTGAATACATGGCTAAGTGAGTAATGTTTAAATATGTAAATATCTGTATCAGTCTCTCACTTTGTGTATAACTGGCTGCATGGGTTGGTGAGTAGCTACATGGGTGTCTATATAGGTTATTAGTTGGTTTTTTGAGTATCAGTCTGAGTGTCTGCATGGTTCGGTGGGGGGTATTACGTAGTGCATAGGTGCATGAATGAGTGACTCACTGTTTGTATGTGTTGAAGACAGCATGTGTGCAGGACTGTATGGGTGGATGAGTGTGTGTAAGAGTGTTTTAGTGAGTGAATGACTGTCTCAATAGTGTCTTTATGAGTAACTACATATGTTTTAAACTAGTATATGTGACTATTGGTGTATATAAGTGAGTATATGTGAGAGTGAGAGATTGAAAGAGTTCCTGTATGAATAAGTATGTGTTTCTATAAGTGATTGTTTAAAAGACTAAGTATGTGTAAGTTTCCGTAGAAGTAAGTGTGGTGGTGTGTGTATAACTGTATATGCAAGTAAATGTATGTTTGATTCTTTATTAGCATGAGTGACTATGTGTGTGAGTAACTCTATGGATGAGTGGCATTGTGTAACAGGATGTATAGGTGTATGAGTACATATGATGAGTGAGTACATGTATGAGTGACTGTATAGGACTGTTGGTGAATGAGTGGATGTGTATGTGGATCTTAGAATTACTGAAGAGGTTGTTGTAACTGGTATTGGTATGTCCATTGTTTTGAAAATTTTAGTCTCTATTTTTGAATGTGTGTATCAAAGGTTATATTAGGGTGAGAGGAGGTCTGCCACTCTATCACAAGGATGATGTCATCAGTGATGTCATGAGTGATGTCATTTGAGATGTCATGAGTGATGTCATGAGTGATGTCACAGACCATGTCATGAGTGATGTAATATGTGACGTCATCAGCAGTGCATTGCGGGCGCGCGAGTTATAGTTAGCTGAACTAACTATAACGGGGGAATTTCAATGGTTTTGTACAATTGAAAAGTCCAGCTAACTATAACACCCCTGAAACCTATGGTTTTTTCAGTGAATTTCTGAGGTTTTTAAATGCTAATTCCTTACTATAACGTGCCTGAAGCCTATGGTTTTTTCTGTGAATTTCAAAGGTTTTTTAAATGCTAATTTCTAACTGTGCCTACAGAGATAGGACATGTGAAGAAAGAAGAAAAAATGCACAGAAAGAAAAAAAAGAAGTGCAGAAAGAAGCAACAGAAGTCCTCAAAGACGAAGAAAAGTGCAGGAAGAAGGATAACGTGCAGAAAGAACAAAAAGAAGAGCAGAAAGAAGCCTTGTTGCAAAATCATCCTGTACCCTCAACTTTTTCAGACGGATACTGGTGGTAACTGAGTCTGACTAACCAGTCCTAGAGCCAGTGCTATGTTAAAAGACACTTAGAATACAGTGAAAATACCTACATACACTAGGGAACATTATGCGTTGGGGTCCCCCTGTGATTAGCATGACCTCCTCTGTAAGCCCCTAGTATTTAATAGGGCAGGGGGATTAAAACTACCTCTTAAAACAGGCCACTGGGCGTTTTTGCACACGCTAACTCAGGCCCCGTCCCCTCCCTTCACCACTGTGTAAACACGCCCTGTGTCCGTTTTTAGTTGGGAGATTAAGTTCATTTGAATCCTGAGGGTCCCTAGGGTCCAACTAGCCCACTAGGTACCTCCAATAAGTGCCACAGAGCTGCGTTGCAGAGAGGTGTAAAAAGTGGCACGGCCTGGACCACCTCTCTGCAATGCAGCTCAGTGGCGCTTACTGGAAGCACTTGGTGGGCTAGTTAGCCCCCAGGGGCCCTCAGTATTGAAGGGAAATTATATCCCCAATTTAAAACGTGCCATAGTGCGTGTTTGCACACGTCACCTCAGGCCCCGTCCCCTCCCTTCACCACTGTGTAAACGCGCCCTGTGGCTGTTCTAAGTTGAGAGATTAAGTCCCCTTGAATCCTAAGGGTCCCTAGGGTCAAACTAGACCACTAGGTACCTCCAGTAAGCGCCACAGAGCTGCGTTGCAGAGAGGTGTGAAAAGGGGCTTGGCCTCAGAACACCTGTCTGCAGCGCAGCTCCCTGGCGCATACTGGAGATGCCTGTTGGGCTAGTTGGCCCTCAGGGACCCTCAGTATTGAAGAGGAATTAATTCCCCAACTTACAACTCGCCAGAGGGCGCGTTTGCAGAGTGCTGCAAGGAGGGGGCGTGGCCTCCGGCGCGATGCCAGTCTTTTATTTATTTTAATTTTTTAAGAAGGGGGGCTGTGTGGTTCCCCTTCTTATTCTAATTTATTGGCCCTGATGACCCCATCCCCCAGGGCCTGTCTCCTAATTATATTTTTTTTACCCCAATCCCCAGGGCCGGCCACTGTTTTTTATTATTTTGAAAAAATATATATTTATAGACACACCTAGGACATGCTGGACAAACCGTACGTACCTATCACCATGACGATTTGCGTGATATTCATTAAAAGGCGACTATGCATACAATGAATCCACGTGGAATGTATTTACACCACTAGTGAAGCTCTGACATGTCTGATGCCCTACCGTGCCTAATCCCGGTAGACACCCTTGTCGTTTATTTATACAAACATGGGTAGCTATTGACAGGCACATTTAATACACATGCACACCAAGCCATTCAAAGGGGATTCGACAAAAACTCGACCAAAACTATGCAAGAAACCCCCCTCCCAGTTAATAAAACAAACATCCACTGCTGGATGTGTAATACTTTTTATTTTACTCTCTGGAAAGGGGACGAACATCACTTGAGAGTCACAGCGCGCTCCTGGCAGAGCCCAATGCTGTGTTACACCCACCATTGCCTGCTGAGTGCCACACACCTCTGTGTTCTATTCCACTAGCTAGTGCATATGCTATGACACTCTCTAGCCCATGTGCACTGTAACACCACCCCGTGAATATGTCATGCCACACTTGTCTTCGCACGGGTTATATTGCCCCATCTAACGTGCCTTCCTCGATGCCTATGTTATAACGCACAGTGCTATGCCATACATATTACAATCTGGGATCCATATCTTTGTCACAGTGCATATGCAACGTTACACTCCCCAGCACATATTTTATATTACAACTTTAGAGACTAGTTAGGTTACACAACACTGCCCTGTGCATATTACACTCCAAGGCGCATATCGCATAGCACGCGCTAGTGCCTGTGCTATCTCGCGCTCTCCAATAAATCTGTCATTGCGCACAATGTATTGCATATTATATTTCACGCCGGGTTCATCTTATATCACACTTTTTGGTGCATAGTTTATACCATACACTATATTTAGCTTTCATTTTCAATCGTGCTCTCAGGACTATGTTCTATATAACACTGTGTTCACCTACCCTTTTCACGGGCATTACATTTTGCGATAGGGGGTGGAGGGTCAGGGGGTGTTTCTGACAAGTGAGCCCGGAGTCACAGTCACAAACGTCATCTTCTTCCTGAATAAAAGTGAGATTATGCTGCATACTTGTTCATATTTTAAGTAGTTTGCATAGACACACGTTTTAAAAACAATAAAGTTCCTAATACCCGCCTTCTCTGAACAGTTAGCTTGCTGCCCCATCCCCCTCCTCCCTATCCTCTGTTGTGTGAATCCATGGACTAGCATTCTCCCTCCTGCCATGCATGGTCTGATGTGCTGCCACTGCCCTCAATTTAGTATGATGTACCAGTCCACTCCTCCTGCCCTCCATTGCCCAATTCTATGCCCCATCATTGACCTCCTGCTTAAACTCTGTGCTTAGCTTGCTGCCCCTATTCTCCTTCCCCCTGTCCTCCGATGTCTTTGTGCATGTCCCTGCTCCATCCTTTTTGCCCACCATGTTCCATGGACCTCGCACTCCTATCTACTCTGAGTGTTCTGTTGAGCTGCCACTCCCCTCCCACCTGCCTAGCATTGTCAGATGGCTGTAACCAGTCCCTGCCACCTCCACCCTGCCTGTCCACATGCCATGCCCCTATCCTCTTCCTCCTGTCCTACATGGTCCATTGTACTGCCACACCCTTCTGCCCTCCCTGGTCTGTTGTGCTGCAACTGCTCCTCCTGCCTGCCCCGTGCGGTCTGTTGTGAGGTCCCTTCCCCTGAACTTTCTTGTCAGTGCACAGGTCCTGACCCTCCCTTCTATCCTCCATCGTCCTTTGTGCATGCCCCTGCACCCTCCTTCTTGCCCATCATAACCATTGTGCTGCCACTAACCCTCCCACTTGCCATGCATGGTCTTCTGTGCTGCCATGGCCCCTCCCACCTTCCTTGTGTGGTCAGTTAGCTGCCCCTGACCCCCTCCCACCTTCCCTCCATAGTCTGTGTGTATGCCATCACAGTCTCACTGTTGCTCTTCATGGTGTGTCTTGCTTCTAGTGCCCATCCTGCCTGACCTCCATGGCTATCTTGCTGCTCCTGCCCTGCCCCCTTGCCCCCAGCCCTCTGTTTACATGTGCAGACCCCTACTCCCTCCCTCCTGGCTTGTCTGTTCCATTGTAATGCCCCTGGTCCGTCCCTCCTGCCCTTTATGGTCTGTTATGCTGCAGCTTTCTCTCCTGTCTGTCCATTATGGTCAGCTAGCTACCATTGCCTCTTGCCCCTCTGTTCTCTGTTGTCCATGTGCATGGTCCTGTCCCCTCCCTCTTGCTTTCTATGGATTGTTGTGCTGCACTCCCGTCCCGCATGCCCTGTGTGGTGTATTGTGCTGCTGCAAACCCTGATGCCTGCCCTGCAGGGTCAGTTTGGTGCACCTCTCCATGTCCCTCCTGTCCTCTGTTATCCAAGTCCATGTCCCTACCCCATTTCCTTCCATGATCAAATGTACCATACTTGCGAACATTTTGAACTTGGTAAGAGGGAGATTTTGAAAAAAAACTGGGGTATTGATTTTCCCCTTTGAGTTACATTGAAAAAGAGGAGATTGTAGACAGGAGACAGATCAAATAAAGCCCATTTGAGCTTAAAAACATTGGACGTTTCCTGGCTGAATCGGGTCTGTTGGCATGTATGGTTGTACTACCATTGCCTCTTCCTTCTGCCCACAATGGTCTATTACATTGCCACAGCCTCTCTTGCAAGTCCTGTATTGTTGGTTTGTTGCCCCTCCCCCCCTTTCGAATGCCCCCCATAGTCTGTTGTGCTGCCACGGCCCTTCCTGCCTGCTCAGTGTGGTTAAATTGTTGGTATTCCCCCTCCTACCTGCCTTCAATTTTCAGAGTCCGTGCCCCTGGCCTCTGCCTCTCAACAGTATCCTAATGAACAACTAGAATGCTAACATTCTATATTTATTACAAAAGTGTGGAACGCCTGACGTCATCTTGATGTAATCAAAACTGTAATACCTAGAGCATTTCCTTTAGAAATTACATATATGAGAGGGTCTTATTGGCATCAAAATTATGGTTAGTGCTCTGAAAGACTAAAATAAGGACATATTTTCTGAGTTTTTAAATAGCGACAAAGCACTTTTAAATTATTTGTTATCTTTATGTTTTTTTATCCAGTTGACCACTTGATTAAATGTTGCACTTAGGGGAGAGGATGTGGTGTTACTTCCAGAACTGCAGACTTTGCAACTGGGGTACCATGTTGGAGTTTCTGCTTCAGCTCGACATTCTGTGATTCTGGTCAAATCACTTAGTCTCCCCATGTCTACAACCAAAATGAATTTGTTCTTGTGTGATGTAACCAATGCTCATGTAAAGCACTCCAATACCTGACAAGTCTGCACTATATAACACTGCAAAAACACAAAATAATAAGTGTTTTGCACACTTCTGTCATTGGGCTATATTTGGGCTACATCTGGGTGATTTTGGGCTACATTTGGGCTCTTTTGTCTCCGGTGGCCATCTTGGGAGATTTATTTGTTATGAAGTTTCCTAATTTCCTCATGTACTGCAGTCTCCTCAGTAGGAAATGCTTTCAGTTTTTTACTTTAATTACATGATGAAGGTATTCAGATATGTCACACATTTGCCATAAATTCTGAATGTTAGCACTCTAGTTGCTCATTAGATCACTGTAGTAAAACTACTGTTCACCATGGAAGTCTGCTCCTGGTATTAAAAGTGCATGTTTCAGTCTGCATGTCAGAATTTTTTAATGAAATAGAAGAGGATTTGAGAAGTCACTCAAAATGTGCCCTCATTTTCTTTCTTCAGCATTAATCATAATCTCTATGGCAAAATGAACGCCCTCATTGTGTTCCTTTTAAAATTAAATGTTTTAAGTGTTACCAGTTCTGGAAGAAACAATGCATGGGTACTTTAACAATACTTCCAACACCGCATTCGTGGAGAGGTGTTCGCCTCGAGTGGTCCCAAGTCCGGTAAGCCAGGTGGTGCGTCAATCTCACGGCCTGAAGCACGCTGTGCAACATGTTTCCAAAATGAATTGCTCCAGCAATTAGAGCCACACTCTGTTGGAGGTGAGAAAACATTTCTTTATTAAAACCAGGCAGCTTCTCTTCCCGTAATATTGTCCTTGGGCCGACGCATTTCGATACATTCTCCTCATCTTTTTCGAGGCCGTAGTGAGCGATTGGAATGGTCATGTGCTTCTTTAGAGGCCCCTACATGCTCATTCAATTAATATCTCTTGCCTCCGGTGTGCCTTTAATTTGGTTTCAAGTTCACATTGCCTGCTTGACCCTGTAATTACTCTGCATATTTTACAACCCTCCAGTGGGTCCCGATGCTCACTATTAATAAACAGGACAATTTTTGCAGCCCCCATTGAGCCTCTGGAAGAAACTATGCCTGGTTACTTTAACCGTACTTCCAACACCGCATTCGTGGAGAGGTGTTCCGCTCGAGTGGTCCCAAGTCCAGTAAGTCAGGTGGTGCGTCACTCTCACGGCCTGAAGCACGCTGTGCAACATGTTTCCAAAATGAATTGCTCCAGCAATTAGAACCGCACTCAGTTGGAGGTGAGAAAAACATTTCTTTATTAAAACCAGGCAGCTTCCATTCCTGTAATATTGTCCTTGGGCGACGCGTTTCGATGAATTCTCCTCATCTTTTTCGAGGCCGTAGTGAGTGATTGGAATGGTCATGTGCTTCCCCAGCGGCCCCTGCATGCTCATTCTATTAATATCTCTGGTCTCCGGTGTGCCGTTAATTTGGTTTCAAGTTCACATTGCCTGCTGGGCCCTGTAGTTACTCTGCATATTTTACAACCCTCCAGTGGGTCCCGATGCTCACTATTAATAAACAGGACAATTTTTGCAGCCCCCATTGAGCCTCTGGAAGAAACTATGCCTGGTTACTTCAACAGTACCTCCAACACCGCATTCGTGGAGAGGTGTTCCCCTCGAGTGGTCCCAAGAGATGATATAGTTAGTTGGACATTTCACTCATACAAAATCCGAGAAATTAGGCTGTTATTGTTAGTTGAGCTAACGATAACTCTCGCCCAGCAATGCACTGCAGATGAACTCACATATTACATCAGTCTCGACATAGTCAGTTACATCACTGATGACATCACTGATGACATCTCAAATGACATCAAAGATGACATCACTGATGACATCATCACGTGATAATCTCATGCACCTCCTCACACCCTAGTATAACCTTCGATACACCCACTCTAAAATACAGACTACCATTTTTGAAACCAAAGACACACCAAGACCAGTTACTACATACCCACTCACTGATTCCTAGTTCTACCCACACATCTACTCATTCACTCGTACATTCACTCATACATGCAGTCACTCATCAATACAGCACTATCATATGCACTCATACACCTATGCAGACACTCACACACGGCCACTCACCCATAGAGTTAATCACACAGCTAGTCAGTCATGCAAAGAATCAATCACACTCCCATTTACCCACCTACACAGTTATACACACACCACCTCACTTATACAGATACTAACAAATATTTACTCTCTTACACAATCACTGACACAAGTACACACTCATCCAAACAGCCACTCTCACAATCACAATCACTCAATATCACATATAATCATTTATAACACTCACATATACTGCCTTTTACATAAGTAGTTACTCACACATGTACCACTGAGACATCCATTCACTCACCAACACAGCCATACATACACTCACTCACTAATAGAGCCCCTCACCGACCAACTCTTGAACCAGCACACCTAGTTAATCACCCACTCACACATCCATGCAGGGAGTCAAACACACCCCACTCATTCACACAGACACTCAGGCACCCATACAGATACTCAGACAACCAATCAATAACCCTTAGAGACACTCATCTAGCTACTCACAAACCCATGCAGCTGCATACACACCAACTGACAGACAGATACAGACATTCACACAGTTTACTCACTAACCCATACATTCAGTAAGACATGTTTAATCACTCACTCATATAGTCAGTCACGCACCTACTAAATCATCCATTCAGCCACTCATACACCCACTCATTCTTCAATACAAATTGGCCTATATATATATGAAACATATTTAAACTTTACAGAAACACACAGTCACTAGATGATGTCATCAGTGATGTCATTTGAGATGTCATCAGTGATGCCATCAGTGATGTCACTGACCATGTCATGAGTAATGTAATATGTGACGTCATCAGCAGTGCATTGCGGGGTGCGAGTTATAGTTAGCTCAACTAACTATAACAGCCGAATTTCTCTGGTTTAGTATGAGTGAAATGTCCAACTAACTATAACGTCCCTGAAATCTGCGTTTCTTTCAGTGAATTTCTAAGGTTTTTTAAATGCTAATTTCTAACTATAACATCCCTGAAACCTATGGTTTTTACAGTGAATTTCAAAGGTTTTTAAATGCTAATTTTTATCTATAACGTCCCTGAAACCTATGTTGTTTTCAGTGAAATTCCAAGGTTTTTTAAATGCTTATTTCTAACTATGCCTACTTAGGTAGGACATGTGCAGAATGAAGAAGAAGGGCGCAGAAAGAAGAAGGAGAAATTCAGAAAGAGGCAACAGAAGTCCAGAAAGAGGAAGAAAGAAGCAAGTGATGTACCAAAAGAACCAACATAGGTGCAGAAAGAAGCCTTGTTGTAAAGTCATCCTGTGCCCTGGGCACCCCCCACATTTTGCTGACTGGTACTGGTGGTAACTAACGCTGACTGACCCTGGGCTCTGCCTAACCAGGCCTGGAGCCAATGCTATGCTGAAAGACAATTAGAATACAGTGAAAACACCTACATACACTAGGGTACACTATGGGTTGGGGTACCCCTGTGATTGGCATGACCTTCCCTGGAAGGCCCTAGTACATAATAGAGCAGTGGGGATTAAAACTACCTCTAAGTCCCTAGTATATAATAGGGCATGGCAGTTTAGATGCCAGCAGCCCTTTTCTGCACTTGCATGTGTGCACTGCTAAGCCTGAGGTCAGTTTAAAAGAAGTCCTGTGTGTGCAGAAAAAGGCAAGAGAGGTGCAGAAAGAAGCAAGAGAGGTATAGAAAGAAGCAAAAGAAGCGCAGAAAGAAGCAAGAGAGGTGCATAAAGAAGCAACGGCAGTGCAGAAAGAAACAACAGAGGTGCAAAAAGAGGCAAGAGTGGTACAGAAAGAGGCACGAAAACTGCAGAAAGAAGCAAAAGAGGTACAGAAAGAGTCAAGAGAACTGCAGACAGAGGCAAGAGAGTGGAGAAAGAGGCAGGAGAGGTGCACAAAGAGGGACACGTAGTACAGAAAGAGGCAAGAGGGGTGCAGAAAGAAGCAAGAGAAGTGCAGAAAGAAGCAAGAGAAGTGCAGAAAGAAGCAACAGAGGTACTGAAAGAGGCAACAGGGGTGCAGAAAAAGGCAGGAGAAGTGCAGAAAAAAGCAACAGAGGTGCCGAAAGAGGCAGGAGAGGTGCAGAAACAGGCAAGAAAGGTGCAGAAAGAGGGAACAGGGGTGCACAAAGAAGTAAGAGGGATACAGTAATTTGCAAGAGAGGTACAGAAAGAAGCAAGAGCAGTGCATAAATAAGCAAGAGAAGTGCAGAAAGAAGCAAGAGAGGTGGAGAAATATGGAGGGGGGACAGAAAGAGGCAAGAGGGATGCAGAAATTTGCAAGAGATGCAGAAAGAAGAAGGAGAAGTGCAGAAAGAACCAACAGAGGTACAAAAATTGGCAAGAGGGGTATAGACAGAGGTAGGAGAGGTGCACAAAGAGGGAAGAGGGGTACAGAAAGAGGCAAGAGAGGTGCAGAAAGGGGAAGAGATGATCAGAATGAGGAAAAGAAGTGCAGAAAAAGAAAGAAAGGTGCAGAAAGAAGCAACAGAAATGCAGAAAGAGGCATAAGAGGTGCAGAAATAACAAGAGTGGTTTGCACACCATTAGTACCTATTTAATACCCACATTTAGCAATGAGTAACATGTGACCATTCTAGGTTTGCAAACAGCCTTTCACCACGCTGTAACACTTGTCGTTGCATTTTTGATAACGTTTGAGCTAGAAACAAGGTTTTTTTTGTTTAGCTCTACAGATTATGCAGCAGATGATGTATTATGTAGCAAATGCGGAAAATGTATAGTTGTGCAAAAGTCAGTACAGCCAAACAGTCGCATAGTTCCAGTGGCCCTGCTCATACATCTGACTAGGTTCAGAAGTGCTCCTCAGTGGTTCCGTCTTTTTTTGTCTCATTGAGGTTATAGTTTAGCTTCTATGGAAATTAGAAAGACTAAACCTGAGGTTACTACTCCACAACAGAGACTACTTACCATGTAAGTACTCTACATACCACATAATCTCACTCTACATAATTCCAATACACTAAATACCACATACTTTCTATCCACATCAAAGTCAAAGTCCATCCACATAATTTCAATGCACATCATACCACATAATTCAACAGCACACAACCTACATCCACTCCAAGAAGCATTAGTAAAACACTTTTACATTTACAACGCCTATAGCGCTAACTCTCGCAAATGTGAAACCTATTAGATTACAAATGCTTCTTTAACTAGTAGTCGCATTTGCAGAGAGGTGGAGAAAGGGGGCTAGGCTTCGGACCAGTGCTCAGGAATTCTGCTACATAGGACTTATAGGAGGTATCAGGAGGGCTTCTGGGCCCCCAAAGTCCCCGAGGAGCAAAGTGGACTAAATACCCCAACTCATAGTGTCAGGATACGCGTTTGCAGAGCAGTGAAGAAAGGGGGTGTGGCCTCTGAAGACATCTTACCAATACCACTGTGTGAGACTTACTGGAGGTAACAGGAGGGGTAGTTGGCCCCCAAGGGCAACCTTGGGGGCCAACACCCCTCCTTTTACCTCCAGTAAGTCTCACACAACAGCATTGTTAAGTTCTCATTGTAGGCCACGCCCCCTTTCCCCACCACTCTGCAAATACTCTCCCTGGCGCGCTCTTGGATGGAGATTAAAGTCCACTTCACTGCTGGGGGTACTTAGGGGCCAACTAGCCTATCTGATACCTCCAGTATGCCCCAGATAGTGGGATAGCTGACAAATGGACACAGGCCATGCCCCCTTTCTCCACCACTCTGCAAACACACCTCCTGGCACATTCTGGGTTGGAGGATTAAGTTCCCTTGCCTCCTGAGGGTCCCTGGGGGCCGACTAGCCCATCAGATAACTTCACTAAACCCCACACAGCTGGATTTCTGAGAGTGGTCTGAGGCCATGCCCCCTTTTTACACCACTCTGCAAACGCACCTCCTGGCGCACTGGTGCCAGGGGGATGAAGTCCACTGTAGTCCTGAGGTCCTCAGGACACAAGAGGACCTCTTCGCCCCACCAGCAATGTGCCAAGAGGTGCATTTGCAGAGTCATGTAAAAAAGGGCATGGCCTCGGACCACCTCTCAGCAATCCCACTATGGGGGCTCACTGGAGTTACCTGGTGGGCTAGTTGGCCCCCAGGGACCCTCAGGATTCAAGGGCACTTGATCCAGAAACTTGGAACGCGCCAGGAGGCGTGTTTGCAGAGTGGTAAAGGGAGGGGGCGGGGCCTCCGGGGAGATTCCACCTTTTCTTTTTTTTGTTAGAAGGGGGGCTGTGTGGCCCCTCTTCCCTTAATATTTTGAGGGCCTGGGGAACCCCATCCCCCAGGGCCTGACCCATTAAAAAAAAAACAACAAATTAAAACGGGAAGGGGGCCACGCAGCCCCCCTCCCGAGATCAATTTCGGCCCCGGGGACCCCATCGCCAGGGTCATTGCCTCGTGTAAAAAAAAATATTAATAGGGAAGGGTGGGCCACTCAGGGGCGTAACAAAGGCCCCCGCAGCCCCCGTGGTGTGGGGGGGCCCGAGGTCCAGGGGGCCCCCTCAGCACATTGCAGACTGGCTAAAAATATCATCGCACATTGTCACCGCACGCACCGACTGGACACTGTCTCCGAGGCAGAGGAGCATTTAAATAATGATAATGGCCTGCCGCCCGTGCACTGCAAAGGCTGACTCTGTGCACGGGCGGCAGGCCATTATTAAAACAGGTCCTCCACCTCAGAGACAGAGGCTTGGATCACGCAGCCGCACGTTAACATTTGGTGCGCAATCTGTGCGCCATCACGCAGGGTGGGTGGGGCAGGGTGAGTCATGAGTACAGTGTAAACTGCATGTGCGATAGCACCAGCAGTCTGTCCCTGACTCCATGGACGCTACAGAAGTCTGCAAGCAACTAAGTTAGGTACTTTTTTATGTGAGTACAGTGTAAATTGCATGTGCAATAGCACCAGCATTCTGTGCCAGCCTGCATGGACTCTACAGTAGCCTGCAAGCAAGTAAGTTAGGTACGTTTTTTTAATGTGGGGATGGAGCTGTTTATAACTTTACGAACCAGATTCGTGTGACATTTTCATAATTTCAATAGAATTATGAGTGACATTTCAACGAGCATGAGTGACACTTTCTTGGGAACAAAAAGTCAAGCAATGAATATGAGGGAACCATAAAAATGTAAGAAGTTAGACCCATTTGAGCAACGAGAAACTGTAAGTATATTTTAAACTTGTGCAAAGGACTGCGGGCTGACACATAATTACCATGACATTATGAAAATGTCACTCATAGCAACCTGAAACCATGTCAGCAATACTCAGGCTGGCTTGAACCCTCACCTGGGAGAATGGCTGACCAAGGGTTAATGAATGCCTTTGCCTCACTTATTTATCATTAATGCTTCGGTACATAGGTAATTTGTGGAGCATTCTCAGGATGATGAATACTGGACCTAGTGTCCCAACCGCACCTATCCCGTGCCATAGTTCAAGATGCTGATTGCAATGTGATGCAATTCCGTATGGGCCCTGATTTGAGGGTGTGAGGTGCCAATAGGTCATCTGTCTTTGTTAATCAAAACATGCACATTCGTGTGCAGTGTACACAGGCAGTGATCGCACGTTGGATATTAATTTAAACATGCCCTGGGCTGGTTCCCAGCCCAGAGGGGAGGTAGTGTCCACCCGTGTGTGCCCCACTCTTTTTCCCCCACTATCCTGCTCCCGATGATGGATATTATCACTGACCTGGCCGGTGAGTGCCAGATTTTGATGACTGGAGTCTTCTTATTGGGCCCCGCTTTAGTGCACACATTTCGTGCTAACGCTTGCTTAGGCAGACCATAGACCCATGGCCTCTGCAGGACTTGGGGGCTATCGGTGGAAATCTGCGAGCATGCTGCTGCAAACATTCACGGTCAGCAGGAAATATGGGGCTGGGAGGTGACTGACGGTAGTCCTACCCCCTTCCAACAGCTGTGTAAGGCCACCCCAAGACCCATGCGAGGGAGAGAAGGATTTTGCAGGGGTGGGAGAGAAGGGAGACTCCAAAGAGTACACGGTCCTGGGAGTGTCGGCCAGGGTAAAAAGCTGTCACCATTGTGCTGTCTTTGCTGCAACGCCAACTGGGCAGGCCCGTGGCGGTAAGGAGAGGCTCCCCACCCTTACCTTGTCACAAAGCAGCCCTCAGCCCTGCATGCAATATTTTCGGGTCGAATTAGCACTATTGAACTGCTCAAGATGTACTAGTGAGCCAACGCCGCGCAGCAGGATATTGGAACTGTTAGGCTTTAAGGTACTCACTCACAGAGGTGGGCTCGGCTTGATGTGCGTGATAATTAAGCATTGAGATTGCCTATAGTCTGTTCACAGACATGCATGTGTGACCTTTAAATCGTAAGTTCGATTTAATCAAGACTGATTCGACCCTTTAACCTTCTAGCACTGATAGCAGAGTATTGCATTCATTTTAACATGCAGAAGTCGAGTATTCTCTTTATGTTCTGCTGCTGCCCTGACTTTACGTGCACGGCTAATTCAACTCTGTGTAGACAGACTCACTGTGTGCATAGCTGCTGTCTGCAACTGAAGCACTCCTAAAAGTTAATTACATTAGGCAGACAAGAACAAGTAGCAGCTTGACACTGCACTTACTGTGTCAGCTGCAAGCATGGTCATTGAAGGTACTGGCCAGGTCTGAGACGTTTGCCCTGGTACAGTCCCGGGCAGCGTGGCCACAGGCCAGATCGGACACTCCACTCCGAATCTCATGGCATTGGCAGAACTGGCTGCACTGGACTGCAGGCAGCAGCTGAACAGTCCTGCTGATGCATCACCACGGCCTAATCATTTCGCCGGCCGGGCCACGTGTGAAGCGGCAGGCCAAAGTGCGCAGGCTGCCAAAGAACGGAAACTGTGCCGCCCAGCCGTGCACGCCCACAGCGCCTATGGTGATTGGGTAAATTAAGACTCATGAGGTGACCTCAGTAAATGCGCGGTATCGGGTGAAACATTGTAGCCAGCAGTGAGCTAAGCCAGCCCCAAAGCCTCCCGCCACGAGCTGAGCCATCCCCCAAGCTAAGAGCTTTGGCAGTTAGTGGAGGTGCTGAATAGCAGCGTTCCTGCAGACAGCTGAGGTGCTATAAATGAGTGACAATGCATTTCAGTGCAGTGATGCGGACCACCACACTGAAATGCGTTAGTCTAACGCCTGATGCGTGATACTTGGCAGGGTCGTTCAGCTGGAAGTCAAGCCTTGACAGTGTGTCTGCAGTTCATTGTGAAAAAGCTGCATCACGTTGGTTTCTAAAGCTATGCATTCTCCATCTTCCTCTCAATGACTCCTCAATGCAGGAGTATTTATTTATTTTTATAAACTCTGTGCTTCTCACTTTTAAAATTAAGTCTGCACCAAAGAAATAAAGTTACTGTGGTGCAATGCTAAATTAAACCATGCATGTGAGAATAATAGGCACGATCCAGCATAAAGCACTCGTTCTTGATGTGAGAGTGTAGTGCGTGTGGAATTTGGCTACTTCAGAGGGTCTTGCTCTTAGACATCAGATAATTAATTTCCCTCATTTGCTTGCAGAAATATACGCCAGGCACCGCACCAATGATTAAGGACCAGAGACATCTTAAGGATTTTGGGGGCCCATGTTCGGAGCAGTTTTGAATTTTGATTCAATATCAGGGCTTTCACATTTCAAAGTATTTTGTTGATTTTATATACAAGACATTAGGATTTCTGGGCTTTCATGCCACGGGCAGTGCACAGGCACACTGGTTCAAATTCTAAATGTTATTCAGGGATAGTGACGTGTGTTTTCACTGCTGTAACACAGCAGCAGCCCACTAATATTACTGCAAATAATCTCTGTGACATCCTCACATTTCTCATCTGTGAGGCCCTAGTGTGATCTAAAAGAAACAATTTTTTATGGATTTTGCATAAAACATTCCATGCAAAATGTGTGTAATAGACTCTCATATGTTTCCTATGTTAAAAATATGTTAAAGTAAAACTGCATTTAAAAGAATCAGTTTTTGAATTATTCAAGGTCATCAGGGCAAGACTCTCTGCAGAACAGAGCTAGCTGTATGGGGGCCCCCTGAAAGCCTGAGGCCCTGGGCCAGAGCCCACTTTGCCCATGGCTTAAAACGTGTCTATTAAGGACAGGGAAACCAGAGTGAACACCACAAATGCTCCTGTCATAGCAGACTCTGGTTATTCTGGCACGAACATAGAAGGTCCATGATTTCATACATGATATCAATGTAACCTTGGAACCTTGAGGGTCTCCTGTTTCCTTTGACTTAAACCCATTTATTTACTCTGCACCATTTTTGGTGACACCTTGAATTGGCTTCCCCAGAGTGCCTACCCGATGATCCATGACTGTTGCATGCTCTGCTTTTATAACCAAAGTGAGAAATACCACTTTAGAATTCAAAAGAGATTGCAAAATATTTTAATCTTGAAGAGAAATGTTAGTACTCACCTACTGTGGATCTTTCTTAACAGGAAGAAACTCAAAATAGACAATAAAGTAAGAGGAGATGTTAACAAATCCTATGCATATTCCTTCAAAGATAACGCACACGCAGAAACAGTTGGATTTGGGGACTGGACTTTTAAAATAGCGCCTGTGACCTTTAGATACTTAGGCATACACATCAATCGGAAAACACAGAACCTACTGGACGGTAATTTAATGCGCACTACCACACTTAAGTCACAGATAAAATTTTGGATCTCCCTTTCCCTATCAGTGGCGGGACGTGTGGCAATTAGAAAGATGGTGCTGTTACCCAGGCTGCTATACTATTTCACTAATCTTACAGTGCTTGTTTCGGCCCCGATTTTCAAATTGCTAGACACTCTATTAATTGAATTGATATGGGGAACTGGGCGCAGGTGAATAGGCTGAAAGAAGCTGCAACTGGACACAAGGAGTGGTGGGTTGGGGGCACCGGATTTGAAAGCATACTGCTATGTGAGCCAATTACAATGGTTAACATACTGGATTGTAGGCAGAAATCTACAGGAAATTGATATGCCTCAGCAATCTTGGGAGCGTGGAAGTTTACATAAGCTTATGTTACCGGAGGAAAGGACTACTCCAATTACGCCTCATTTATTGAAAGTGGCGTTATCATATTGGAATAAGGCAGTGCGCTACACGCAGAAACTACCCCCATATGCCCCTAACGTAAGGTGCACTCTGAAGAGAGTCAAACTGGAAACGTGTTTAAAGTTCAGATCAATTCTTCTTTTATTCAAAAAAATGTTGTAAAAACAAGGCACACAGCCAACGCGTTTCGTTCCCTATATATATATATAAATGTATATTTATGTGAAAAATGTTTTTATAATTGTTGCAGCCCTGATGAAGTTCCCGTGGCACTAGGGAATGAAACGCGTTGGCTGTGTGCCTTGTTTTTACAACATTTTTTTGAATAAAAGAAGAATTGATCTGAACTTTAAACACGTTTCCAGTTTGACTCTCTTCAGAGTGCACCTTCCATTTTTGCTTGGATCGACTTATTGACTGGCATCTTTCAACAGTGGATGCGGGGAGTTGTTGCACTTGTCTCTGATACATGCAAAAACCTATTTTTGAATTGAGGTGCTTGACCTTGGTCAACTGTTGTGTATCGTATTGTTTTATGCCCCTAACGTACCATTACTTGGACTGCTACTACAATCGGGGACGGTCACATGTAGGAATATTCTGGCTTGGGTAGACGTAGGGGTCAGTACTATCGGGGCTTTCTTTACCGATGGTACCATCATGACTCATGACGCCTTTGTCCGCAGGCACAGGGTACCAAATACACTATTTTTATTACATGCCCACATAGCCCGGTATATACCCACCACGTGGGCCCCAACTGTCCAGGAACCTCTAACGCATGAAGTATTAAACATGCAATATCTGATGGGGAACGATAGCCACATAACCAAATGGGTATATAGGGGTATAGGGGTATCCGTACAGTGATGGCAACCCCACTCCTCTCCACTCACGAGAAATGGGTCACAGAATTGGGCCACGAGTTTGCTGACAAGGAATGGAAAGCTATACTGGACCAACCTAGGAAAACTTCCAGAAACACCAAGTTTAAATGTATTCAGTCAATAATTGTGCATAGTGCTTATTTAACACCACATAGACTGCACAAGATGTTCCCTGAGGTGGCGGACAGTTGCACCCGTTGCCATGCGCCAAGCGCGAAATTGTTACACATGATATGGAGCTGCCCGAGATTCTCCATTATTGGTGCACCAGTGCTTAATTTGTAAAAAAATAAGTGCCGGGGCTCCCGCTGGGAGACCACTGCAGCTTGCACCACACATTGCCCCTCCCACCTGCCAATGGCAGTAGAAACACATCTACTAACCATCACACTCTTACAAGTGTGACAATTCATAGTATTACAGGCCCCCCAAAGCTATAAGAATGGCTTGGGAGGCAGGGTCACAGTCATTTCAAAGTGTCTTCTGGCAGTGACCAGGCGTATCTTTGCCGTGACATGGAACGGTAGCGACCACTGAAGGTTGACCTGGCGGCTCGATGTAACAACTGTGCCTTTAAGGCCTGTACTCACAGGGGAGGCTGAGAGGAATCACCACTCACCCCCACTTCACTCATAAAGAGCCTGGTTTGCAGCGCACTCCTCCAATACAAAATGCTGAGCTGTATCACAAACAGCACTATTTCTTCTTGCTGTGCAGCCATAATAAGTCAATGTTTTATCTTAGCCAGGAGAACTTTCACCTTGAGAAGCTCACTTCGAAATGACAGCAGCAACAATAAATTATATATTTATATGGCGAACATTAGTAGTCCAGTCTCAAGGCTTAAATAACAGAAGTAAGGATGAAAGGCTGAGTGCATCTGTGGGAATCCAACCCTGTGATCTTCCGGTTGCACTTTGCCAGCATCAAGGGTTGCATTAATCAACTGAGCTAACTTCTCCACTCCACTCATTTGAATGCTTTGTATATCATAACACTGAACAATGGCACACAACTGATTACAGAAAAACAAGATTACCTAAACCTGCAACTCGAGGCAATTTTTCGTCTAGTAGCACGTTCAGATAGTCTTGCTTTTCTGCCATCAGCTGTGTACTAGGGTTCAGTGTTATATTTGTCTACAAAGCATTAACATTCCTCATTATACAAAATCACGTTTTATCGTGTGGGGCCCACGGCTGCAGTTCTTCCGCCACTGCTGCTGGCTTTTAACTTAAAAAAAAGATTTTGCTGCAAAAGTTGAAAGCCAGCAGCAGTACAGGAAGATCTGCAGCCCTGGGCCCGACACTATTAAACGTTATTTAGCAGGATCGTACATTTCAACTCTTGGGTTGTAGACCAATATAACGCTGGTCAAAGGCATTCATTTCTTACCTGGACTTCGGGAGAGCCTTCTTAGTTTAAATTAATCAGCGGCGAGGAGGCCTGCTTCACGACCCGCGGATTGCTTCTGTCCCGTGATAATGATGAATGTAGCTGCGCAGTGTGCTGGGCGGGCCGCGGGTAAAAACAACTACTGATTGGTCCGATTTGGGGAACAAACTTCATGATTCACCAAAGGAGAATGTGGGGCCTGGCTAATATTATATTTTTCAATCGTTATTGGTAGTGCATTATGCTTGCGCCCTACCAATGAATGAATGCAAAATGGAAATGGGGTGAGAAGTGACCTACGTCGAGACTCAGCCCAGACCCCAGGCAGTTGAAGTTTCAGTTTCTGGCGGTAATGTGAGGTGTGTGGCTCACATTTAGCCGGGCGGAAGATTTGAAATACATTACGCGCGCGTGCATTGATGTTTGATATCAGCTCTTCAAAGGGATGGGGAGAGACTGCACCTACTCCGAGAATGCGCAATTATTGCTCATTTGCATGTGGGCTCGTCTAGAGTGTAGACCCGGCCCTGAGATATAAGTACCGGTGCTAAGCACCGGGAAGCACCGGCACAAATTAAGCACTGTGGTGCACAAAATCCTGCATGAAATTGCACCGGTATTAAATGACGACTCCCCAGAATACTGCATACTCGGCTTGGGTCCTAGAGTCAAGAAGGCCGGCACTGTCCGTAGATTCATGAATCTTGCACTTATATTGGCAAAGCGCAATATTACAATCAGGTGGAAGACAGCTAAACCTCCGTCATTACTAGATGGGGCAGAGCAGAGGGTGCTGAAATTCAAAGAGAAGAAAAAAGGGGCCTGCGTAAAAATATGATGTCCTGAGACTGGAACGTGATGCTGGAGGGGTTTATAGCTATGGATATACAAAAATACTGATTGAGAGAATTGGTACACATCAAGGTTATTGTGCCCGGTTTTGGCTAAATAAGAGATATAATACATGCGATCACTGATTTTTCATCTATTACTTGAATGGGATATCCATAAAGAAAGACATGAGTACTCTGATTTTCTGAAAGTTACCTGGAAATGTTTATTACAGCTGTGTCGCTGGGAGGGATGGTTTTAAACAAATGTTCACTTGACAGAAAGAGATAAACAGAGTTTTTTGCACAAGACGAAACTGGTCATGCTAACAGATCATTATGTAAAGAACTAAGATAAACGATACACAGGAGGTTAATAGAGTATACATATGTTGTTTATTGCTCTATAGGTGTTTATGGTGACAAGGTTGGAGACCGCGTTATTGCTATGACTCCTTTGAATTTTGCACTGTTATCAATGCTAGTGTGTTACTATGTATGCCCATTTCCTGGAAGGAAATGTTGGACATGACTTATTTTATGTTATAAAAACCCAATAAAACTATGTTATAAAAAAAGAAAAGTAAGAGGAGATGTTATAGAAAACCAAAGTGTTACCTCAACTGCTTACCTTCAGGCTTGAAGAGAAGAGTAACAAGCTATTTGCCTACAGAGATAGGTTTTCGAAACCTACAATCATGATCTTGAGCATGGCAAGAAATGCCTTTGAATTGCTTCCAAATGAATTTTTCCCTGTAAAGAATAAGCTGTCTGGATTCCTAGTGCTGATTCTTTTGTCATAGGTGCGAACAGATCATGTGGGTGAACGTGACATAGGCCTGTCTCACAGAATGCGATTTTGTTGGACCAGGAGGGGCACCCAAAGTGTTACCCTCATAGTGGTAGAAGGCTACCGCCTTCACCAAGAGTTAAGCAGCACAAGGGAGGTGGTGGCAGCATACTGTGTAATGATCAGTAGTAGTGAACAGGTCTTTTTGCCCTGTGTCACAGCAGTGAAGCCTACAGGCTTACTCACCTTTTTAAAAGCTCTGCTGTTGTGTTCTTAACTCACCCATGGCCAACTTCAGGTACATGTGCAGTGCTGCGCAGGAGTAGTGACTCCGCGCTAGATGTCTATGTGCCTGGGCAGGGTACAGTACATGGATCTTTTTATGGAGCCGCTTGCTGTACTTGTTATTGTTTAAAAAGTCACTGTGACATATTTACACCTTCATGCACAAACCAAAGGGCCATAGTTTGATTAAACTGGTTTGATTTTTGTATGCTGCTGTGCATGTTATTGTTTCACCAGTCACTTTGAAATATTTGCGCCATCATGCACAAACCAAAGGGGAAATTGTTTGACCAACCTGGCTTCATTACTGCATACTGCTGGACTTGATTTGATCATGCACGTTGAAAGTGTTTTCACCTTGATGCAAGAAGAAAGGATTGTTTTACAAAACACACTTGGGTTGTGTTTATTGGTGGATTGCTGATTGTTTTATTATGCACTTTGAAAGTATTTGCACTTTTTTCTTTGCTTCACCGGCTACAGATAGTATAGATTCTGTCATTAGGTACTTGCTGATAAGGTTTGGTTTTATCCTACATGAGGTGTTATTTATGGTGTTGTTTGCACTTGTCTATAATATGTGGACCTTAAATTGTGTAATTAGCATTGTTTACACTACAGAAATAATCAATACAGACAAACATCTGCATCTATGTTCCGAAGCATCCAAGCAGTTTCCATCTTCAGCCTTGTTTGCCTGCCTGCTTTTGTCATGCTAACTAATAAACCCATGATGGTAGAAATTGAAATTGCTTCCTCAGTTCATTTTAAATACTATAGAGTGGTTATTATCATACATTCCTCAGTTCATTTTAAATACTATAGAGTGGTTATTATCATACACACCCCGTGGCAGATGCAAGTGTGTGGCATGCAGATAATTCACATCAGTTTATTTCTCTTGGAGCTGGCAGGTTACTGAGTTATATCTTGTGCACTACTCGTGTATATTGTCAGTTGAGTCTGTGAAATTGCAGATTTGGGATTGTCTTTCAAAGTTTCAAGTTATTTTCCATCCATGTCAATTCTAATCCAGACCCTATGCAGTTGTTATTTGTTCTTTAGCTATAGGCAGTTCCGGAGGCAATAGGCCAGGTCCTTGGCATTGTTCTGATTGCTGTCTCAGAAAAATAATCTGCTCTTAACAATAATGTTACAAATGGCGTAGCTTATATGTTAAGAGTTTTTCTCACTTTCTTATTCAAACTTTGAGCTAGGCAATATAAAGGCATTTCATTAAATGTTGGAGGTTTCACTTAAAAATATACCAGATTTTTTGGCAGTGGGGCAAAGTGGTGAGTTGTGTGTGGGGGGCCCCCTCCATGTACTTTGCAGGGGGGCCCACTCAGGTTTCGTTATGCCACTGGGGCCACTATTGGCCCGGAGACCCCATCCCCGAGGCCTGGCCTCCTTTTTTATATAATTAAGGGAAGGGGGTTTTGTGGCCCTCTCCTCAGGCCAATTATGGCACCGGGGACCCCATCCCCCGGGGTTGGCCTTAATTATTTATTTTTTCAATTAAAAAGGGGCGAGCCCAAGTGGCCCCACTCCCAGGCCTCTTTTGGCCCCGGGAACCCCATCCCTGGGGCTGGCCCTCAAGTTGGGGAGACCTGTTCCCACCCTGCCATAGCAAATGGCAATGTCCCGGGGGTGGGCACCCCGGGACATTGCCGGTGTGGCGGTCCCCACGGCCAACAAGGGCTCCAGGAGGGGAGCCGTGCAGCCCCCTCCCATCTTCAATTTAGCCCCGGGGAGGTGGTGGTCGCCGGGGCCCTGGGGTCTGCAATGGACCCCCACCCATAATTATAGTTTGCCCTGGTAGGTAGTGGTCCCCAGGGCAGTGTGGGGAGGGGCAGGAGCCCCCCCCCCACACTTCTTTAATTATTTTTAGGTCATGGGGAGGTGGCGAAAGCCAGGGCTTGAGGGGCCTGCGAGTCCCCCCGCACATAATTAATGATGCCCCAGGGAGGTTGCGGTCCCTGTGGCGCCATGGGGTGCAGGAAACCTCTATGCATTTTTAAAACAGAGCCCCTTAGAGGTGGTGGTTGAGGGGGGGCCCACGCACATAATTAAGGACGCCCCGGGGAGGTCGACTAGATATTGATAAATGTTCAAGATCACAACATTTTCCATTATAAGAGGCTTAACTTTGGGATTTGTACAGCAGCAGAGATTTTCAAGAAATTATGAAGAATGTCGTTAAACCTGTGACAAACTCTATGTCCTACCGTGATGACATATTGGTGTTTGGAAAAACTGAAAGTGAACATGATCAAGCTCTAAGGGAAGCGTGTCCGGAATGTATGTAATCTGGGCTTACGCTAAATCCAAATAAATGTGACATTTGCAAGCCAGAATACATTTTCTATGGTTATATATTTTTCATGAAATTAGTCTAGACCCAATGAAAATATTGTCTTTAGAGTCCAAAACTAGTCCAGAAGACACAACAGTTATGCTCTCTTTTGGGAATGGCTAGTTATTTCTATCGCTGCATCAAAAACTATGCCACTACTAGCTCACCTCTTCAAGCATTAACAAAAATAGAAAGAGTATTTGACTGGAATGAACAATGTGAATATGCATTTAAACAAATGTAAAAAGATATAGCATCAGCAGCAACTTTAGAGTACTTTGAACCAGATATACATACTGAGCTGATAGTAGATACTAGTCCTGTGGGATTAGGTGCCATTTTGGTGAATCACAGGCCTGTGATGGAAACTCCTAGGTATGTAGTATTGCACACTTGAAAAGCTTGGCTGACATAGAACATAAATATTCACAGCCTGAGAAAGAGAACTTGGCTGTAGTATGAGCTTGTTAGCACTATAATGATATTTTGTATGGAAAACCTTTTGTCATAGTCACAGACCATCAGGCCCTGACAACTATTTTTGGGAAATCCAAAAGCAAAAAGACCTCTTCGCATTGAAAGATGGGGTATAAGATTAATGGATTATGATTTCAAAATGGCTCACAAGACTGGAGAAGAAAGAGCATAATTTTTTTTATTTTTGTTATTTTCTTAATTGGTTTTCCAGATAGTATAACAACAAAGAGGAAAAGAAGAAAAAGAGTTATACATTATCAATTCAGGGCTACAGAACAATGTATGATTACCGAGTACCTGCTGACTGTAACTTTGAGAAGACATTGAAATAGAATTATCCATGCACGTTACCACAGGAAACTACACAAAGTTACACATGCCTGCACTGAGTTCTGTTGTTTAACATTTCATTTTTATGTTGAGGTTGCCTCCCCATCCCCCACACTCACTAGGGCCTGTGACACTTCCCCATCACCCGCGCCCTCTGGCTCTCCAGATGCCTTGCCCAACAGATATTGCTGAAACACACTCTAATAGGCTCTGTCTGGTCTGGGGGGAGGGGGTAGGAGCTTATTGTAAACATCAGACTGTGCATTGCAATAGATCTTGTCTCTAGTCCATTTCTCTGTTGAGGGAATCGGGCCTGTACCCCACCGCAGAACTACCCACCTTTTAGCGAGCAACAAACCCATCGCTACAAGCTGTCGGACCTCTTTATCGATAGCCTTGTCATATACCAGCGGGGCAAGGAAAGGGTCCGGGCGAATTTTTGTATTCCTAGACAACTCCAGGCAATATGCAGAAAGTCGGCTATGTGCATATTGCAGCGACAACAAAAAGCAGTGTCTAGTAGGCCATACCTGTGTAACCGTTCTGGGGTGTAGCACATTCTATTGATATATTTAAAATGTATGAGGCGATTCCTACCATTCAGCGATATTGTTTTAGTGGCCTCACAGCCGTATTGCCATTCTTTGTCACTAATTATGCATCCCAACTCTCTCTGCCATTCTTGTCTCACCTTCGAATGCAGCCACCTCCTGGCTTCTTGCGTGATGTTATAAATCCTAGATACTAGCTTTGCGGGGGATTCAGCTCAAATTATGTTGGTGAGGCCAAGCACCTCAGGTGGTTCCTGAAGATTCCCCCTGATATCGCCCTTAGAGCGTGCTGTACATGGAAGTGTTGATAGCGAACCAAGGGTGTATATGTCTGCCTCTCTGTTGCTACTTGCTCCCATTTACGGAATTACCCCTCTGGGAACAGGTCTCCAACTTCTGATATGTTTACCCTATGCAGCGCCTGGGAGACCTCCCTTTTCTTTGCCTACCGGGAGCCAAGTACACCATTCTAGGGTTATCAAGGAAAAGTACAACAACGCGCCAGCATGCCTATCCAACAGATTACGCCAGACATGCACAATAGAGTTAAGAGAATCCAATAGGATATGTTTCCTAGATGGCATCCTAAGAGGTACCGGTGGGAGTGTGCCAAATCTGCTGCTATTTTCTCTGTGTGTAGATGCGGGAGGGTCTCTGGCCCATGAATCCATGCATAACCGTGTGAACACTGAGCAGATCTATAATACAAATCAAGGTCTGGGGCATTAGGATCTCCCATGGAATATTGCAACGTGAGGATTTCCCATTTGATATGCGGTTGTTTACCCACCCAGGCCAACCTAATCAGGAGTGATGTCATATTGGAGAATATGTGCACAGGGAGAACCATTGGAATGTTATGAAAGAAGAATAGTAGCCTCGGAAGGACGACCATTTTCATAAGAGCGATCAGCCCCCAAAATGGAAGGGGTAACCCTATACATCTGTCCACATCTTCTTCAAGTCTCCCTAAAGATTTCCCATAGTTATCAGTAAGAACTACCTCAAGTCCGTGGGTACCTGAATTCCTAAATAAGGGACCGATTCTGTGGTCCACTGTAAGGGGAATTCCATGTGTATTGGCTGTGTAGATGGGGTCAATGGGAAGATCAGAGACTTAGTCCAGTTTATCTGTAGACCAGACAACTGCCCAAATTGAACCACCCCATCTAACACCGGATTGAGGTGAGTCGCTGGCTATCTCACATGTAACAACATGTCGTCCGCATATGCTGAAGCTATCAGATGGGAGCTAGGAAAGCACACCCCTCTTTGACCCTCTATAGTCCCCTGTACTTTATTGCCTTTCCTCCATGCTTCAGGTTCGCACACCATTCCGCGTTTGAAGTCATCAATGAAATATCAGGTATCCTTCATGAATGGCCTCAATCATACCTCTGATCTCAAATATAGGTCCGGAGAAGTGCAAGTCACTATTCCTCGGTGTCTGGAGCATCATTGTCTTGCCGCTGTCGGTCCCTCAGGGAATTTCCTCTGTGCTTCCCGCCTTCTCTTTTTTTCAGAAAATGTAGTGCTTGTTTAGGTTCATTGAAAATATGTGCCTTCCCATCCGCATGGACTCTCAGCTTAGCTGGGTAGATCATGTTGTAGTCCATATTCAAATCTCGCAGCTTCCGTTTAACTGGGAGAAACTGGCGCCGTGGGTCTTGCACCTGCTGCATGAAGTATGGATAGATGGATATCCATACCTTCGTATCTCAGTGACTGTAGTTCCCTGGCCTTACTGAGTGCAGCATCCCAGTCCCTGTAGTTAAGAAGCCTCGCAATTATGGGGTGCGGAGGGGCACCTGGCACCGGTCTAGGGGCTAGAGATCGATGTGCGCATTCTATTATGAACATGTTTGAGAATGTTTCTCTCCCCAGTAGCATACAAGCAATTGCTCAACGAACAGTTCCATGTTCTGTATGTTAGTGGATTCCACTAAACCTACTATACACACATTATTTCTTATTGAGCATGCCTCCAAATCTTCGGCTTTGGATTGGACGGCAAGTAGAAGTTTGTCAATCTTCGCTGTAGTGCTCAGAGTGGAATTCAGGCCGTCCTCCGAGTCGGATACTCGTCTTTCGACTATGTTGAGCCTCTCCATTCAGACATTCTGTCCATTCTAAAGTTGAGGGTGTCGATCTTTATGTTTATATGCTGCATCGCTGTCAGAATCTGTTTTAGATCTGAGTCCGCCACCGTGTTCCCCATCTCAGAGCTGGACTCCAAGGTGTTTTTCTCTAGTTCCTGTTGCCTGGAGGATTTGCGCGAAGCTGAGCTTGGACTGAAATTTCTCCGTCCGCCTCATGGTTCCCATGTCTACCAGCTCCTGAGCTCTCAGCCGTCTCTTCCCTGTCACCAAAGAGTGGCGGCTTACTATGGACTGTACAGAGATTCAGAGACCAACACCTCCTTTACTTTACTGTCTCTGTTCCGCTGATGCAAATAAGATATAAGACCATGGTCCAAAGCACTATTGTGACAAAAAGCTTTTGAAATGGTACTTAGGTCCACGTTGTCTACCCACTACTGCTAGTCTTTCATGAGGCAGCACTCCGTTCTAGACCGCCACCGGGAATGTCACCTCGCTCTACCGAAGGGCTGATTGCGCTACTTCTCCTGATCCCGCTGGACTCATGTTCTTCAGTTTGGCAGCTGTGCTCTGTGCAGCGCGTGTATGCAGTACTTAAGTTTCCCTCGGTGGGTTAGCAGCAAAGTATTCTTCACTGCCCGACTTTACCCCGGGGTGGGTCCTTAGGTGTTCCTGTGTGTGCAAGTTTCTCACCTGCCTCAATACTCAGCCCGCATGGGGAAAGTGCAACGGCGAACTGCGCCCCCTATGTCGGCATTCAGGCAGCGCACACCACAATATGCCCGGCGGGGAGGCAATGGTCTTCAAACACTCACGCCTGTATTAGGATCCCCATGGACACCCCTTAAGGGTCTGCGGAGTCCACGTCACACAATGAGGACTCACCGCTGATGTGCAAGTGCTGGATGTCTCCGCTAGCCCCGCAATCTTCAGTAACGATGGGAAGGTCTCCGCACGCCTCCCGACCAGAGCGCTGTTAGACGTGACCCCAGTTCTCTGGAGCACTGCAGAGAGATCATGCAGGAACTTGCGCCGTCTCCATGTTTGTACCACAGCTGCGAGGAGGTTATTTCTTCCGGGCCTGCAGCTACCAACTTGCCAACCCGGGCCGTCCACACTGCTCCGGGCCTGCAGACAAATCCAGCCAGTGTGCGTGCTCCACCCTCGTGTCGTAATGCAGGCAGGGGCACTGCTAAAACTCCGATGTCAGCCGCCTCCTATTTCTCCAGAGTTCTTTGGCCACAGGCTGTGCTGGGGGTGTTCGTACAGCTGTGGCAGGGGAAAGCAAGTTAAATAATGGTGAAGAGAAGCAAGATCTTGAAGGATAATCTCTGCGGCTCATGGAGCGACCCTAGTGTGTGGCCAACTTTAAGCCAGCCAAGCTCCGCCCCAGAAAGAGCATAATTCAGTGAATAATTTGTCCAGGCATCCAGTTGACCTACATGAGAAACTAAATAATGAAGTTGAAGAATATATGCATTTCATAAGCAAGTCAATAGTTCCTGAGACAATTTCAAATCTGGAGCTGATTTATGAATCTGCCTAGGATAACTCTTTTGCAGAAGTCAGACGAATAACACCTTTAAACAAATGGAAGCACATAAATGCTTCCACAAATTGTCAACCTGGTATACATAAAACAGATACACTTCCATTCGAAAATGTACAGACTGACTTGGCAATAACTTCTTCTGGCATTTTTCTAAGAGGTAACAGGAGAGTTATCCCACATACTTTACGGAAACGCATAATTAATCTGGCACACAAGAGTCATAGAGGGATATAAGTGACAAAAAGTCTTATGCATGAAAAAGTGTGGTTTTCAATACTTGACAGCCAAGGTTAAGAAATTGTACAAGCCTGCCACATTTATCAATTCACTACGAAAGAAAGGAATGTTTAAGAACTACACGTCTAAACTCCCAGATGCTGTGTGGTATAAATTAGCATGTGATTTCTATGGACCATTAGATTCTTGACAATATTTGTTTGTTGGAATTGACGAATACTCTAGATTTTCAATTGTAAAGATGGTGTCATCTACTTCTGCAATTGTAATACTTCCTGTACTGGATAATACTTTCTCTACATGGGGTATAACAAAAAATACATTTTGAAGACAGACAATGGTCCAACTTTTAATGGAGGTGAATTCAGTACATTTCTTGAATATATATGGGAGTGGCACATAAAATAATTACTCCATTTTGGAATAGTCAAAAAGTTGATGACTACTATAATAAAAATCCATTCAAAGAGCCAAGTTTGCACAAATTTCTATAAATCAAGCTCAGTATCGGTTTTTACTTAACTATAGAAACACTCCTCCTGATTTGGCAGGAAAATGTCTTTCAGAGTTGTTATTTGGGCAAGCCGGACAAACTCGTTTGCCACAGGTGCCATTAAAACGTACTGGAGAACATGATTTAATTGCAAGGAAAAATGAGGTGATGAAAGGAAAAATGAAACAAAATGCAGCTCAATGGAAAAAAATCCATGAAAGAAATTATCAGGTTGGAGATTTTGTATTAGTAAAACAGAGGCACTTTAGGAAATCTGCGATTAGATTTCATCCATCTCCATTGGAAATAACAAAAATAAAAGGATCTGCAATTACTGCACATAATGGAAATAGAATACTAGTAAGTAACAACAGCACATTTTTGGACGTTTCTCCCACCGGTTCAAGAACAGAAGATACAAGTACAGAGACAACAGAAAAACAGTTCTTAAATAGAAAACAAATCAATTGAAGATAATGTAACAACAAATTATTGTGAATCCTTCAGAAGAACAATAGGAACATTAAAAAAACTACAAAGACTCATTGAACAATGATGATTCATTTTATATATGTATTTATTTGTTCATTCAGTTGCGCGTCTGTTTACTCACTTATTCATTTGTTAAGAAGGGGTGAGATGTAGAGATGTGATAGAATATCAAATTGTAGTTGGTCATAACCACATATGGAATGCTGATGTTCAAAAAGGAGTTAGTTCAGTTGTACAGGATCTGAGCTGAGGAAAAGGAAAGTTTATGAGGTCCAAGCATACTAATAAACATTTCGGTATATTACTACTGCCAATGAGTCATCAGAGTACTCCAGTTTTCAGAGTCAGTACTGTGCCCATGCCTAGTCTATGATTCAACTCCTGGTTGTTAGCAGCTGATTATAGTAGTGGAGTACAGACCGCTTTACCCTTATCTCATTGGGGAAACTGCCACTGGTTCACCCTTGTAACTTCATATATTATGTATTGGCTGGGCCGCCTCATTCCCCGTTAGAAGGTGAGGCGCATTCGCCCTTAGAATGTTTGGTATGCTCAAATGGCCATGGGGAAATATGCGGTGGTGTGCGAATGCTGGGGGTTCCATAACAGAATATTGAGAAAATGAATATAAAATTACAAAAATATTGTCTCAAAAATATTGTGTTTACATACTTTGTATGTAGACTACCGAAATATTGTTTCAGAAATATGAGAAGCCAGAATATTGTTAAAATAATGTTTTTTAATTAAAGAAGAGGGGGCCATTTAATCCCTCTCCTCAAACCTTGTTAGGCCCTGGGAACCCCATCTCCCAGGGCCACAACTACATTTAAAGGGGAGGGGGCCAAGTGCTCCCCAAGTCTAGTTACGCCTTGGAGATCCCATCCTTCAGGGCTGTCTTTTTGGCTGCTTTTTAAAAATTAAACTGGAGGGGGGCCATGTGGCCCTCTTCCTCAAGACATTTTAGGCCCTGGGGACCCCACCCCCCGGGGGGGTTTGTTTCAATTGATGGGAGGGGCACCATGTGACCTTCCTCCCCAAGACTTTGTAGGCCCTGAGGACCCTATCCGCAGGGCTATTTTTTAATGAAAGAGGAGATGGGTCACCTGGCCCCCCTCCCCGAGCCTTGTTAGTTCCTGGGGCCCCCATCCCCCAGGGCATCTACTATAATTTAAGGGAGGGGGCTTTATGTTCTCCCATCGCAAGCCTAGTTAGGCCCTGGGAACCCCATCCCTCTAGGCTGTTTTTTTTTTCAATTAACGGGAAGGGGTCCATGTGTCCCCCACCAGGACCTTTTTAGGTCCAGGGCCCCCATCTCCCAGGAGCCTTTTTTAAATTAAAGGGGAGGGACCATGTGGCCCCCTCCAAGAGCCTTGCTATGCCCTGGGGACCCCATTCCTAGGGCCTTTTATATGCTGAATAGCATATATTTGTTGACATGGAGTTTCGGTGGATGAAATTCGATATAACCACCTTCTTCAGGACTATTATATATGACAACAATCATCTGTTTGATTGTTCAGGGTTAACACATGGTCAATTATGTGCTTCTCAACAGATTACGGTTCTACTTAAAATCACTTTCTAATATTTCTTCAGTCTCCTTTAAATATTCTTTCCGGGTGTCTCTGCTGATAAAATAGGGGGTAACCTCTTGAATAAATTCTTCATTACGTATCTCAATTTGTCGTGGATGGTGGGTGAGGGCTCCTTATAAACCTTGTTTTAAAATGATCACCCTTGGGTATCATATGCAGATTAGGGCACCCTTCAGGTTTTTGATTCTCGTTCCTCCCATCCTGCTGATCGGGTTTCTTCTGACGGGAGGAACGAGAATGGAAAACCTACGTGATGAAGGATTGAATCAAGAGGTTACCCCCTATATTATCAGCTGAGACACCCGGAATGAATATTTAAAGGAGACTGAAGAAATATTAGGTAGTGATTATAAGTAAAACCGTAATCTATTGAGAAGCACATCAATGACCATGTGTTAACCCTGAACAATCAAACAGATGATTGTTGTCATATATTATAGTCCTGAAGAAGGTGGTTATATCGAATTTCATCCACCGAAACACCATGTCTACAACTATATGCTATTCAGCATTATTTTCTAATCCTTGTGATATTTGAATTATTTTTATAAATTGTATATAGTATGTGAGTTTTTCAAATAGTTTTTAAAGGTTTTTAACTTATGACAATTGTTGCATGAAATATATTGACACAGAAAGGTAAAGGAGGTGGTCGCAAAAAATAAGACAAACACCCATGTCTATTTGAAAATCAGTGTTTTTCAATCCTTTTAAAGTGGTATTATGTGTACTGGCATAATATAATAAATAACAAACATTATCGCTTACATTTGGGTTCAGTACTATGAATTCATAGAAGGATTGAAGTATGACGAGTGAGAGGAGGGAGGACTTCTATAAGGTTTTAGACATTAGCATGTGGGAGATATTTTTTTAACTTTACCATAGTGACCCTGTCCCCTACTGTTGTAAGGGTACCTCTCGAATTTTGTGATTAGTCACCCGTAAACTTTTCATGCACAAACTAGTCACAAAGTAGCGCCTTTTTGGAAGGTTTCATGGAGAGTCGTCATACAGTGCCAAAGGCATTAGCAACACAAAAAACACTTTTCCTATGGTACAGCTGACCTAATCATAACTACTTTGTGGCGACAGCCACTAGGTATAATATATGCATCTTTATTTATGTATTTATGTATGTGTATATATATATATATATATATATATATATATATATATACATATATATACATATATATCGATATATTTGCATAAATATATATATATTTACACACACATATATATCACTGAAAAAAACATAGGTTTCATGCATGTTATAGTTAGGAATTGGCATTTAAAAACCTTAGAAATTCACTGAAAAAACCATAGGTTTCAGGGGCGTTATAGTTAGCTGGACATTCCCTCGTACAAAACCCTAGAAATTCCCTTGTTATCGTTAGTTCAGCAAATTATAACTCGCGCCCCCGCAATGCACTGCTGATGATGTCACATATTACATCACTCATGACATGGTCAGTGACATCACTGACGACATCACTGATGACGTCATCTATGTGATAAATTAGCACACCTTCTCACACCCTAATATAACTTTTGATACACCAACTCAAACGGCCATTTGGAAGACAGCCATTTTGAAGACCATAGATACTCCAATACCAATAACTACATACCCACTCATTGACTCTTAGGTCTACATGCACTTCCACTCACTCACCTGTACAGTCACTCATACTTACAGTCACTCCGTACAAGACAATCATATGCATTTATACACATATATAGACACTCACACACTGCCAATCATCCATTCAGGTACTGACACACCTAGTCAGTTGTGCAAATAATTAAACACAGTCCAATTGACTCACCTATACAGTTAAACACACTCAAGTTCACTTACTCATAAAAATACAAAAAAATGTTGACACTCTTATTCAATTACTAGTACAAGCACACACTCATCCATACAGCCAGTCCCGCAATCACACACTCTCACATATAGATAGTTATTTACTCTTATACACATATACACTGTGTTTCACATATGTAGTTACTGTCACATGTACAACTGAGATATACATTCAATCAATAACACACCCTTACATACACTCACGCAACCATACAGTCCATCACAGTTGCACTCTTAAAACCATGCGCCCATAGCATCACCCACTCACACATCTATGCACAGAGTCACACTCACCCCACCCACACATACACTCAGGCACCCATAGAGATACTGAGACAACCAATCAATAACCCATAGAGACACTCATATTGCTATTCACAAAACCATGCAGCCGTTTATACACCAACAGATAGAGAGATACAGACATTCACACAGTTTAGTCACTAGTCTGCAGTAAGATACATTTAATGACTCACTTATAGAGTCAGTTACGCACCTAGAAAATCACCCATTCACACACTTGTACACTCACTTATTCTTCAACAGGCCTTTCCCTATATATATTAAACATATTAAAACTGTTCAGAAACACATACTCAATGGATGACGTCATCAGTGATGTCATGAGTGATGTCATTTGAGATGTCATGAGTGATGTCATCAGTGATGTCACTGACCATGTCATGAGTGATGTAATATGTGACGTCATCAGCAGTGCATTGCGGGGGCGCGAGTTATAGTTAGCTGAACTAACTATAACAGGGGAATTTCTAGGGTTTTGTACGAGGGAAATGTCCAGCTAACTATAACGCCCCTGAAACCTATGGTTTTTTCAGTGAATTTCTAAGGTTTTTTAAATACCAATTCCTAACTATAACATGCATGAAACCTATGGTTTTTTCAGTGAATTTCAAAGGTTTTTTAAATGCCAATTCCTAACTATAACGTGCATGAAACCTATGTTTTTTTCAGTGAATTTCAAAGGTTTTTTAAATGCTAATACCTATCTATAACTTATCTCTGAAGATATCATGAAAAGCATTCTTTTTTAAAAGTAGGGTGCACGTTCGTTTTGTGGAAAAGCATCTTTGTGATTGGTTAAGAAAAAGCAGTTTCAACGTGGAGTACATATCATAGGATAAAATTTGCTCAGCTCAACCACACCTGCTACTTGCATTTGGAAGGCACTGTTCGAACTTGAAACAATCGTCAACTTTTAACCTGCACATGTCGTTAAATGTTCAAGAAAATGTTACAAAAAAATATCATAAAGTTTTAAAAAATTGATGAACTTTTAACCTGCACGTATTGTAGAATGTTCTAGAAAGTGTGTTGATAGAATACGTTGCACTTCTGACTTCTATGTGTTGTTGAATATTTAGAAAAACGGTTCATATGGAAAATTAAAAAGAAACCAATAGAGAAGTTTTGAAACCTAAAAGAATCAATGAACTATTCTAATTTATTCTTTACATGCATTTATGTGTGCAGCAACAAAATTATAGACACAACAGCACTAGGAGATGAAGAAGCAGGGAGTGGGGGGGAGATGGGCAGAATGGCACACATGCACAATTAAGTACAACACGCATATAGACTTACAATGGCCAAAATTAAACACACCAACAAGGAGCACAAGTCACACAACCTGCCAACATCACACCACTGAATGAGCATAGGAGTGAAAACCACGCTGCATTCATAGAGGATGTGTACAAAGGCCAGTCGTTGGTGTGGTGGGATGTCTGCGACCGTGGTCATCATGGATGAGATGCCCAGCATGTGGCACATGGTGGAGTTCACTGTGTGTTATGCTCCTCCCTCCCACAAGCCCCCACACTTTTGTACGGTGAGCTGTTGTATCTCGTGCACTCGTACGGCATGCCATTGTAATGCCTATTTGCGCATCTCCTGCTACATTCCAACTACAACATCACAGTGCCGTTTGGAGGTGGTGCATGCCACTTTACAACATCGACTGCTGCGGCTCTTGTAACAGGCCACACCAGAACACAGAGACACACTTACCGCACTTCCTGTACACGGACATGTCCGAGACACCCCGTTCCCCTTGCCGGATAGGCACACCCTAGCACTGACCTGTGAACGACAGACCAGCACACGCCAGTTGTGCATTCAGGAGGATGTGTACGTAGCTACACATCCAGGCTCACTGCCAACGCTGAGGTGACAGCACACTGTGATGTTGCAGGGCTCGTGCCTATCATGCTAAGACAATGACCACAGGGACACACTTACTAAGATGTGGGTTTGGGGGGCATTGGCGGTCCTGCAGTTGTTGAAATGAGTCTTCTGGCCCTCATGGGTATCCCTGTATCATGCTCATTGACTCTATGGCACCTGTGGGTGTTCTGGTGTGGCTCTTTGCTGTGTTCCCTTTCATGGTGCAGGTAGTTGTCCTGCTTAACACCAGCAGAAAGCAGGTGTAAAATCCCTGGTGCTAACGTGTCTTATCGCCGGAATTTGTTTCGCATTGCAATTGGTGTGAAAGTTGTGATGTTATTTTTTTCGTGTGCACAACAATATACAAACTGAGCAGTGTATCTCGTCAAGATCCAGCACCTGACGCACTATTCCCAATCAATATAAATACAATGAGATTTCTTAATAGATTTTGTGTGTACACTGTAAGTGCAGCCAATACCTCAGTGCAATACAATACAGGATTTTAGTATTTAGAATAAATCGCAAAGGTGCACTTCGTGTCTTTTTGCACGGGAACGGCTACTCTCCATTTCATTATCAGCACTTTAACGGAAGTAAAGTTGAGATAAATCTAACACACTATTCAGAAGTTGTTGCAAACTGCAGATATCACCAGTATTCCAGTGATAAGTGCCCCAAAATTTAACACCATGGTGGACTCCATCAAATAACAGTAATAAGAACAAGAAAGAGTCACACAGCAGTTAAGAGAACAACCAAAAACATTATACATTTTTTTTTCAAACTTTCTTTTTTATAATAATAAATATATAAACGATAAACTAATTTCAAACTTTATTTTTTTATTAACATAAATATAAATAATAAACTAATAAACAAAATGTAACAACAATAATACAAAACAACAAGGCGGAACACTCCTGTAGGAACCACGGATGTCGACGACAGACCTGGAAAATCAGAAAGATTGTTAAAAAAAAAACAACATGGTATTCTCAACAAAATACCACAAGAAAAAAAATAACAGATATATAAAATGTATACAGCTAACAAAATTTTACAAGTTTAACTTACAAAAACTGTAAATGTTGCCGCTTTAAAATATTTACCGAATCTGAGGACATTTTTTGCAGAAGGCACCACGCCCACAACGTTTTTCTTCAGTGGTGAAGAAACTTGTAACTTTTTCCAAGGGGCAAACAAAGACCAATGCCACCTTCTTCATTCGCAAGATTTGCCAAAGAGTTCTGTTACGAGGGGATCCTAACAAAAAATACTCGTGCGGCACAGCAAGTATGATGAAACACCTAAGGACCCTTCATCCAAACAATCTTGCACTAGAAGAGTGCAAACAGATGAGAAACACTCCTGTTCTGTATCTGTAAAAAAGAATCACAAATAAATGTATATTAATAACTTTCAAATTTATACTATTCCATTACTGTACAAACACATTTTATATAAAAACTGACTAAGAAACTATAGCCCTGAACCACAAGTGTGACGATTGTTAAAACACTACATGCATAGGGCATACTACTTTGAAGCAGTTCATGCCCTAAAGCCTACCTCACTAAAAGACTACATGCTAACTGACTAAATGATTACAGTACTATAAGGAGACACACTGGGTGAGTGACAGGGTGTTTGCTAGAAGAGTATGAATACTAACTAGGGAATTGAAGGTGTGAAACACAACTGTGTAGATGATTAGAGGACTGCATCAATACTGCATAGGCATTTAAAGCAGTCCATGTGCTAAGGCCTGGCTCACTGCATGACTACTTGGGTACTGACTGAATGATTAGAGTACAGCAAGGAGAGTGCCTAGGTGAATTTATAAGTGCTAGGCTTTTCGCACATGGAATGGATTAGTACTTGGTACTGAATGGGGCACTAGAGGAGTGCAAAAGCAGTCACAAGTGCTGGACTGTATGGATACTGACTAGGACATTTAAAGTGTGAAAGACAAGTATCTAGGTGGTTAGAAGACTGCATGCATAGTGCATAGGGGTTTGAAACAGTCCATGTGCTAAGGCCTAGCTCAGTGTATGAATACTTAGGCAGTGACTGAATGATTAGAGTACTGCAAAGATAGTATCTTGGTGAATTTATAAGTGTTTGGGTTTTAGCACAGTGAATGGATTAGTACATGGTGCTGAATGGGTCACTAGAGGACTGCAAAGGGAGTGACAGGGTATTTGCTGGAAGTGTATGGATACTGACTAGGGAATTGAAGGTGAGAAAGACAATTGTGTAGGTGGTTAGAGGACTGCATGCATAGTGGATAAGGGTTTGAAGCAGTCCATATACTAAGGCCTGGGTCACTGGATGAGTACTTGGGCACTGACTGAATGATTAGAGTACTGCAAGGAGAGTGCCTGGGTGAATTTATTAGGGTTTGGCGCAGTGAATGGATTAGTACATGATGCTGAATGGGTCACTACAGGAGTGCAAATGGAGTGACAGGGTGTTTGCTGGAAGTGAACGGATACTGACTGGGGAATTGAAGGTGTGAAAGACAAGTGTGTAGGTGCTTAGAGGACTGCATGCATAGTGGATAGGGGTTTGAAGAAGTCCATGTGCTCAGACCCGGGTCAGTGCATGAATACTTAGGCAGTGACTGAATCATAAGAGTACTGGAAAGAGAGTGTCTTGATGAATTTATAAGTGTTTGGGTTTTGGCACAGTGAATGGATTAGTACATACTGTTGAATGGGTCTCTAGAGGACTGCAAAGGAAGTGACAGGATGTTTCCTGGAAGTGTATGGATACTGACTAGGGAATTGAAGGTGTAAAAGACAAGTCTATAGTATGTTAGAACACTACATGCATACTGCATATACATTTGAAGCAGTCTATTCGGTACTTAGAAACTGACTAAATATTCAGACTACTTCTAGGACAGTGCTTAGGTAAAACTTTTAAATTTTCAGTTCTGCCACAGTGAACAGAATAGTACATGGTACTGCACCTTAGTGTCAAACCCTGACTCATTTTATCAATGCATAAGCAAAGACTAGCTTCTAATGCTACTAAAACTTGACAACATGATAGGTTTTACATTAGTTATCTGTCAGCAAATACACGATGTTACCAAATGCTTCTCTCACAGTGGTTCTCAAATGCACAAAGACTCACAGTGTAATTCTAGACAACAACCACTATACCTAGGAGTTTACCAAAAATCATTCACTACTGTGGAAGTGGTAAGCGAACTGCACACAATCTTCATATTTCAGGACTGCACTTTTGTGTCAAAGCCGGACTCATTTAATCAAAGCATAAGCAAAGACTGGCTTCTAATGCTACTAAAACTTCACAACATGACCTGTTTTAAAACAGGTATATGTCAGCAAAGGGGAACAACCTTTACAACGCAACTTTTACAACGCACTACACTTACAACGCATTTTTTACAACGCAACATCCACTACAACGCATTCCATTACATAGCATGACACTACAACGCATTTTTAAAAACTACCTTTACAACGCATTACATTACATCGCATACTACCTTTACAACGCATACCATTACAACGCATAATATTACACTACACTATCCAACACTTACCCTACTGTTGCACCCCCTTGAGTTAGAATAGTAATTTTTACCCCTATACTATCCAACACTTACTCTACTGTTGCGCCCCCTGGAGTTAGAATAGTAATTTTTACCCCTATACTATCCAACACTTACCCTACTGTTGCACCCCCTGGAGTTAGAATAGTAATTTTTACCCCTACACTATCCAACACTTACCCTACTGTTGCACCCCCTGGAGTTAGATTAGTAATTTTTACCCCTATACTATCCAACACTTTCCCTACTGTTGCACCTCCTGGAGTTAGAATAGTAATTTTTACCCCTATACTATCCAACACTTACCCTACTGTTGCACCCCCTGGAGTTAGAATAGCAATTTTTACCCCTATACTATCCAACACTTACCCTACTGTTGCACCCCCTGGAGTTAGAATAGTAATTTTTACCCCTATACTATCCAACACTTACCCTACTGTTACACCCCCTGGAGTTAGAATAGTAATTTTTACCCCTATACTATCCAACACTTACCCTACTGTTGCACCCCCTGGAGTTAGAATAGTAATTTTTACCCCTATACTATCCAATACTTACCTTAAATGCAATTTAATATAATGCGTTGTAATGGTATGCGTTGTAAAGGTAGTATGCGATGTAATGGAATGCGTTGTAAAGGTAGTTTTTAAAAATGCGTTGTAGTGTCATGCTATGTAATGGAATGCGTTGTAGTGGATGTTGCGTTGTAAAAAATGCGTTGTAAGTGCATGCGTTGTAAAAGTGTGCGTTGTAAAGACATACATCCGTGCCTGGGTGACCGTCTTCCTGGTTTCTGTGGGGATCCATTGGAAGATCTTACGGAGCATGCGCAGGGTGTTGAAGCACGATGAAGAGACGGCGTTGACTTGTCTGGTCATTGAGAGGGAGGAGTCCAGGATGAAGCCCAGGTTGCGTGCGTGGTCCGTTGGCTTGGGAGTGGTGCCCAGGGCAGGGGGCCACCAGGAGTCATCCCAGGCGGAGGGGGCTGATCCCAGGATGAGGACTTCCGTTTTGTCTGAGTTCAGTTTCAGGCGGCTGTTCTTCATCCTCTCAGCGATGTCTTTCATCCCTTCGTGTAGGCTGGCTCTGGCGGTGGCGGGGTCGTTGGTGAGGGAGAGGATCAGCTGGGTATCATCGGCATAGGAGAAGATGTTGAGGTTGTGTTGGCGTGCGATGGCTGCGAGAGGGCTCATTTAGACGTTGAAGAGGGTCGAGCTGAGTGATGATCCTTGTGGTACGCCTCAGAAGACTTCGGTGGCCTCAGATCTGAACGGGGGAAGCGGACTCTCTGGGTTCTGCCGGCGAGGAACAAGATGATCCACTCCAGTGCCTTCTCTTGGATTCCGATGTTGCTGAGGCGCTGTACTAGGGTGCGGTGGCACACAGTGTTGAACGCCACAGCGAGGTCCAGGAGGATGAGGGCCGCTGTTTCCCCGTTGTCGAGCAGGGATCTGATGTCATCGGTGGCTGCGATCAGGGCGGTCTCGGTGCTGTGGTTGGCTCGGAAACCGGACTGCGAGGGGTCGAGGGATCCGTTCGTCTCGAGGAAGGCGGCGAGCTGTCTGTTGACTGTCTTCTCGATGACTTTACCAGGAAAAGGGAGGAGCGAGATGGGGCGGAAGTTCTTGAGGTCGGTGGGGACCGCTGTTGGTTTCTTCAGTAGGGCGCTGAGCTCTGCATGCTTCCAGCTCTCCGGGAAGGTGGCCGTGGTGAAGGAGACGTTGATGATGTCCCGGAGTTGGGGTGCGATGATGGAGTCGGCCTTGTTGAAGATGTGGTGGGGGCAGGGGTAGGTTGGTGATCCGGAGTGGATGGTGTTCATCGTGCGAGTGGTGTCTTTGGTGCTGACCGGGGTCCAGTTGCAGATGGTGGTGGTGGGGGTCGTTGGTTCGGTGGTTGGGTGCGTGGTTGGTGCGCCGAAGCTGTTGTGTATGTCGGCGATCTTGCGGTGGAAGAATGAGGCGAGTGAGTCTCAGAGGTCTTGCGAGGGGGTGATGTTGTTGTTTCCGGCGCTGGGGTTGGAGAGCTCTTTGTCGATGCTGAAGACTTCCTTGCTGTTGTGGGTGTTGTTTTCCAGTCGTTCTTTGAATGTTGACCTTTTGGTGGTGCAGATCAGCTGGTGGTGTATGCGGGTGGCTTTCTTGAGGGTAGTCATGTTTTCTGTGGTCTGGTCGTGGCGCCAGGCTTTCTCGAGGGTGTGGCAGTTCTTCTTGGAGTTTTTGAGTTCGTCGGTGAACCAAGAGGCTTTCTTGCTCCCTGGTCTGCTGGGAGGGGTCTTCAGTGGTGCGAGGTCATCTGCGCAGTCGGTGAGCCACTGTGTGAAGATACGGGCTGCTACGTTGGGGTCCGTTGCGCTGGCGGGAGGGTTCCGTCTGAGGGAGGTGGTGAGCTGGCCGGCGGTGATCTTGCTCCAGCTCCTGTGGGGAACCTGTTGCGGGTGGTGGTGGGTTGTGGTTCTCCTGAAGCTGAAGTGGACGCAGCTGTGGTCAGTCCACGGGAGTCCGGTGGAGTGGCTGAAGGAGATGTACTTGCTGGAGGAGAAGACTGGGTCAAGTGTGTGGCCGGCGTAGTGGGTGGGGGTGTTGACCAGTTGCTTGAGTCCGAGGTTGGCGAAGTTGTCCAGCAGGGTGGTGGTGTTGCTGTCATTGTTGTTCTCCAGGTGGAAGTTGAGGTCCCCTAGGAGGATGTAGTCTGAGGAGGCGAGGGCGTGCGGGCTGATGAAGTCTGCGATGTCTCCACTGAATTGTGTGCGTGGTCCTGGGGGTCTGTAGATGAGGGTGCCTCTGAGGGTGGTCTTTGGGTCGGTGTGTATCTGGAAGTGGAGCATGACTCATTTAATCAACATATAAGCAAAGACTGGATTCTAATCCTACTAAAACTTCACAACATACCAGATTTTAAAACAGTTATCTGTCAGCAAATACATCATGTTACCAAATGATTCTCTCACACTGATCCCAAATACACACTAACTCACAGTGTGATTCTAGACAAGCACCACTATCCCTATGAGTTTACCAAAACTCATTCACTACAGTGCAAGTGGTAAGGGAACTGCACACAATCTACATATTTCACGACTGCAATTTACTGTCAATGCCTAACTCATTTAATGAAAGCATAAGCCATAACTGTCTTCTAATGCTACTAAAACTTGTCAACCTGACTGGTTTTAAAACAGTTATCTGTCAGCAAATACACGATGTTACCAAATGCTTCTCTCACAGTGGTTCCCAAATGCACACACACTCACTGTGTGATTCTAGACAAACAACACTATCCCTTGCACTATATCAAAACACATTTCTTCATCTAGAAGTAGTACTACATTTTAGTATAGAAACATAACATAACTCATTTCACAAATTCATAAACAATGACTGGTTTCTAATTCTACCAAAATATAAAAACTGCACAGTTATCTGTCTACAAACACATGAAAAACACAAATGCCAATCACAGAATGGTTTCTACATGCACACACATTGTAGAGAAAAAAAGTACTCCCTACTTTAGCAGGAAAAATACATTAGTCTGATTAAAATCAAAATAGTCTACATACATCCCCTCACAATTAAATAACTCATCTTTCAAGTTCTTTTGTAGATTAAGGAGTATATCAATCACTCACCATATTTTCTTTTACAGAATCTCTGCACTGTGCACCTCTCAGCAAAAGCAAAGAATGAAAAAGTTTCCCTTTCATTTTCCACACATATACATGTAAACATCAAATCACAATCCTTCGCACATAAACTCAAAAGCAAACACACATTTCTATTGGTTAAACATTTCAACCCTTTCCAACTGAAATACATTTCAACCCTTCCCCCAATCTGCCTTCTGCCTGTTACCATATAAACAGGTCATGGAACACTGCACTGAGCTCACAGGTCACAAGTTCAGCACACAATGTTCCTACACAAGACAGGAAGTGTGCTTGACTTTTCAACATATCAGCTTATCATATATAATGTTCCTTACAATCTGTTTTTGTTAACCAATAACAATCATACCTTTAAAAAACAAAAATATACACCCTACCTTTCAGTGTAGAAAGTTGTTATACAACCAATGATTTCTTGTCGTTTTTCAAAAAACGTTGCCGTGGATCCGCGCACCCACCGCGAGAGAATCCGTGCATCCAACGAGATAGGATGCGCGCAACGTGCGCGCATTTCGCCACTTTTTTTTTTTAAAAAGGGGGGCCACAGGGGGTCCTTCTGGGACTCTGTAAGCAGATCTAGAGGGTCAGAGTATTTCCACTCTGCCCCCTTTATATCTTTTACGCACTTATTCCCCTTCCATCTTCAGCCTCGCTTCTACAGAAGCAGAAAATAGCCGCCAACAGTTCCTGGTTTCGAATGTAGCGAGACGCTCGACAGCCAATTAGCATTCAGCGCGCGATCGGGAGGGTGTGCGCTCCGTTCGGGGAGGGTGCGCTTACGGTGCGAGTACGGTCCGCGGATCCTCCGCGGCCATAGATGTCACTAACTTTTTTACCCTCATTTTCTCAGGAACTACTGAACATATTCACACCAAATATGCAAAAGGTACGAGTCCGAACTGAGGACTACCTCTTTGCCAACTTTGGTGTCATTCCGTTCAGCGGTTCGGGCTGTAGCTGCGACAACAGATCCTATGGGAAATTGCATGGGGAAAACGTCTTTTGGGACCCCCCTTTTTCTCGGCCCCCGCTTCATGGATCACCGCAAAACTTTCAGGGTAGGAGCGGGGCGGAGCTGGCCAAAAGTTTGGAGAATTTCGCGGAGATTCGTCGATCAGCGCCAAAGATATTCCCAATAGAATGTTGCGGATTTCCTATGGAAAATAGGTCCTAACTATAACTATCTACTGGCGACCGCCAGTAGATAATACATATATACATATGTATATATATGAAAGCCAAAGTCCTGGAACAATCCTTAATAGGATCCAACAAGCAGGTACGGACCACGACGTGGAGAGTAAATTCTTTTATTGAGTTTGCAGGTTAAAGTGCGTAGTGCATAACAATCTCACGCAAGTGCTCAGCCTGACGCGTTTCGACTACACACTGAAGAAATCTAAGTTTAAAGTAACATTATAGTTAGCTATAGTAATATGATCTTCCCTTATGTTAAAACAGCCCAGAAGTACACTGAAAAACCCAAATGCTAGAGTGACATTATAGTTAGGTATTGTAATAAGATCTGAGCTTATGATAAAGAAAAAAAACTACCAACTCACTGAAAGAAACAAAGGCTAAAGTGGGTTATTCCTATGTAAGGTTGTACGATATTAACTTTACATTAACAAAACCTTAGAAAATCACGGAATAAAACCCTGAAATACAGCAGTTATATGTAAATGGCCTAGGAATAACTTCTGCTATGATGCACTTTTTATGACCTCACATATTACATCACTGATGACATCTGAAATCTATGGCAGTACAAGTTATACTCATGTCAGTTAGGTATTACTGGTGAATATCAGTGTTTTTTATTTTTAAACATAATGGTTTTTATTATTAGAAGACATACTCATAATTCCACTTTAACCTTTGTGTTTGTTTAGTGAATATACATATTACTGTTGTTTAATTCTTGCTATATACTGTTTGGGTGTGCTATTCTATCACTGACTGAGTATTCATTGGGTTCACATGCTTGGTAATTTTAGTAATTCATTTCCTGTTTCAAGTCATGGCAACAATTCAGAACATCAAGAGTTGGGAGACTAAATGTAGATCTTTGCCCCTCCTTCGAGGTACCATGTTCCCTAGCTATAGATATTTAATTTATTTAATTTTGAAAGTTTTGTATAGCGCGAACAAGACCCTTACGGGTATCAGAGCGCATTACAGGGCAGATATAGGTAACATACAGTGCGCTTTACAGGTCCTATATAGGTAGAATATACATGCATAGAAATAAAAATACTATAGGTCAAATAAATAGATTAGTGGTAGCTATTACAAAATGGCAGGTTACTAAAGGAATGTATGGAACAGTTCAAGTAAATTTAGCCAAGAGAATCCATTTCACTTCTTTTTTGAATGATGCCGTGGATGGGTTCAGTCTTGTTTCTGGGGGCAGGGCATTCCAGATCCTAGGAGACATTCCTGAGAAGGTACGGTTATATGTTTTCTTCTTGGTAAAACGTGGAGGTTTCAGTAAAAGATTGTGCGAGCTTCTAGTGCTTCTGTTCCCACCTGAGAGGATCAATTTCTCTGCAAAGTATCTTGGGGTTTTGTGATGTAATGCCTTGTGTGTCATACAGGCAATTTTCATGTGGATTCTGGCCTCAAAAGGAAGCCAGTTGAGTGCACAAAGGTCAGGGGAGCTATGACTGTTTTTTTGGAGCCTGTGATGAGTCTCGCTGCTGCATTAATTGACGCTCTAAAAGAGGGGCTATCGATGCTCTGGGCAGGCCGCAGAGAGTGACACTCCTGTATTCCACTTTGGGGGTTATAAGAGGCTGAACTGCCTATTTAAAGTAATTTGCGGGTATGAAGGGTTTCAGACTTCTTAAGGTGTTCATGTGAAAATTTGCTCCTTTAGTTGCAGCGCTGATGTGCTTCTTCATATTTAGCTTATAGTCAAGAGTAATTCCTAGTGATTTAGCAGAATCAATGATGAGGGGTTGACCATCGAGTGCTGTTAGATGCTTCATCCATTCTCGGATGATGGTTGATTGGTTGGGTGGGGCGATTAAGAGGAATTCTGTTTTTAGGGTGTTCAGTTTTAAGTGGTTATTGGCCAGCCAGGTCTGCGTTTTTTGTAGCGTTGAGTTGAGGGACTTGATGTCTTCAAGAGAGTGGACCTTGATATAGAGTTGCGTGTCGTCTGCGTACATGTGGTAGTGGATATTTGCGGAGTTGAGAAGATTGGTGAGTGGTTGCATAAACAGATTGAAGAGTGTCGGGGAGAGGGAGGAACCCTGGGGCACTCCTAAAATGACTGGGCTGGGATTGGATAAGGATCGATTGATCTTGAGTCTTTGTGTTCGGTTTTGTAGGAAAGAAGTAAACCAGTTTAAAACCGTTCCAAATAGACCCATTCTATGTTGCAGGAGGTCTAGAAGGTTGTCATGTTTGACGGTGTCGAAAGCTGAGGATAGGTCAAGCAAGATGAGTAGGCAGGCTTTGCTCTGATCCAATATTTTTAGTGCGTCATTAATTATGGGTGTCATGGCTGATTCGGTACTGTGTCCTGATTGGAATTGATCGAGCAGGTTGAAGTGGTCTATGTGGTTGCTGAGCTGCATGTGCACACATTTTTCGAGTAGTTTGGCCAGGGTGGGGATGTTGGATATTGGGCAATAGTTGTTCAAGTCTAATGGGTCCGCTGAAGGTTTCTTTAAGATGGGGGAAACCTGACCAGCTTTGAGGATGTCTGGAATCATTCCTTGCATCTGGGAAGTGTTTATGATCCTGGTCCATAGGGGAACTAGCATTGGAATGAAGTCTTATAAGTAGCATTCTGGGAGTGGGTCTGTGAAGTGGTTGGAGGGGTTCAAAGCCGTGAGTGTCGTTAGGATATTTTCTTCGCTGTAGAAGTTGAAGTTGGAGGCGTTGTTTTTGAGGTCTAGCTTAGCGCTACCACTGGGCTGTGTCCCGAACGGAGTCAGTGAGGAGATTGTGGGTGAGTCGGAATGAGATAGAGGCACATTAAGTAGGTCTCTCTTTGTATTTTCTGTTTTTTTGTGAAAAAGGAAGCAAATTCCTCACAATTGGGGAGTGTTTCTGGATTAATGTGGGGGGAGTGGAAGACACCATTTGATTGTGATTTAATTATTTTGAATAGTGTTTTGGGACGATTTTTGGCTTGATCTAATTGTTATCAAAATAGAGATGAGAGGGACTCCTTGTACCAACCAGGGGAATAGGGCACTACTATCAAGTAGAAAGAAAATTCCCTTGGTGGAATATTGAGTTTAAGGATTGAATTATTGTATTCCGGACACAAACTAAAGCCCATGTGTTAGAACATGCACAATATTAAATTAAACCATAACAGTTTTAAAATGAATAAAAGAATATTTTATTAAAACAACAATTTAAAAAAAAATGTCATAAATCATCTGTAATCCTATCACAAATACATATATCGACAACATAAATAAATCACATTCACTTGGTGGTGACCTATTTCATTAAAGAATTAATACAAAGTAATAATACAGGATTATGCTTTTGGAAAATACCACAACAGTAACACCTATGCCTAGCTTCTATGCTTACACATACAATTAACAGAGAGACAAAAACAGACAGTTTATTCTGTCATTGGATAACACATCCGTTTTTTAAAATTTCAGAAGCTCTTCTTAAGTACAATCTATCCATTATGTATCTGTTAGATACAGCGTCGACGTGTTTCGATGGTGTTATCTAATAATCCATCTTTATCAAGACCCAAAATAACGTCTCTCTTGCTGTAGGCACTGGTTGGTTGCCTTTGTGAATCACTCCTGTTAATAGATACAGTATGTCAGTTTACATTAATGGCGAAGAACATCAGCTATCAAACTTAGCCAATCTCTATTATGGTCTGCTTTCAGTTATATATGTATAATACACTGCCTCCATATAGCTAAAGATAGATTTGATTTTATTTTGTTTGATTATTTCATCATATCGAATGACAACATATGTATTTGTTTTATTCTCCCCTAGTGCAATTATATCTCCATACATTCTTCACTGATATCCTATTATGTTCTATAAAATGGGCTACAGGTAATGAATAGCTCATATTTTTTTATATATCAAACCTCATATCCTAATCAAAAAATGAAAACAAAGGATTACCTTATATCATGTCATAAGGTCCACAATTCTGTTAATTTTATGAATTTGTCCTTATCATTTGGTCAATTGGATCTGAAAAGGTAATTGTTGATATATCAGCGTTTCTCTCCCTACATATTGATATTTCTCACATACAATAAATTCTAATGAAATGACCTGATCCTTACCTCAATAAAAACATTAGTAGTCGCCATAAGTTAAAAGCCCAATTATTCGTCTTCGTACCCAATCATGCGGTTACAACCTAACGGTAAAGGGCAATTATTAGTCCTAGTTATTTTTACTAGTTTAATATAACATTTTTGATATATTTTAGAATATTACAAAGAGGAGATTTTCGTAATTCAACCTAATTTGTCTCAAAAAGTTTTGACTGGTTCGAATGTTAAATCGTTACACCAGCTCACATTAGGTTATAAATGCATGTGGATTTTTTTCTTTATTCCTGTATCTTCCTCCATTTATCTACATGCTTATGTCTAAATCTGTACATGAGATACTGTCATCAGTCTAGTTTTATTACCAAAGGTATTAGTTATTATTTAGGAACATACAAATAAGAATGAAAAATGCCTATCATGTCATTAAAAAGACAATTGACTTGCCGTTGTTGTTTATCCCTTGTATATTTTATGAATGATGGATTTCCCTCAAAACCAGATGTATACAGCTTCTTTGGTCGCCGACTGCCTGGGAGGACAACAAAATCGAAAAACCCACCCATCATTAGTAATTACTGTTGGGGGTAGAGTTATAGCTTAAAACGAGACCCGTATTAGAAAAAGCTTCCCTACGATCCATACCGTATAAAAGTTCCTGCGTGGAAGAAAGAAAGTTCCTCACGTCCACCGGATCGTCCGATACAAAAGTGCCCTCTCCTTACCTGTTTAAATATACCTAGGTCCATCACCTGATAGGCCAATTCTTGGATTGATTAACTCTTCTCAGCTGTGCGTTGCATTTCATGCGCGCCAAACCCATTGACCCAGGAAGTATTTTGGTCCATACCTCAAAAACGGCAATGGGCGTCTTCCCTACGGAAAACTGGAAACACTACAACTCGACCACGGAATTGTTTTAGGTCCGTATGTCTAGATCAGCCACGAAGGCATTACGCGTACTGCCTACAATGAACCGGAAGCACTTGGGCTTCTAATCTAGGTAATCCTTTGCTCTACCATGAGTGCCCCGGAAGTTAACACTCAAAGACAAAAAATCAAATTTTTCTCTTTCCATCGCAGTAATAAAGAAACAATAACGATCTTATATAATAATTGGTCCAGAACTTATTTTGTTATATTCATTCCTTTATAGCTCTTAGGATTTCTTTTAATAAATATTATATTTTGCAGCAGTGTACTTCATTTTTGCCTCAAACTTAATTTACAAGGGAGGTCCATATATGTATTTATAATACAGGGCACCTCTCACTGAAAAGTTAATTAATCTTTCTTTTAATGTTCTTAGTTAACTTGTTGTTATTAATTTACCACAGGTTTCATCCAGACTTCCCCGATGTTCATGCCCTTATCTATAGTGTTTAAGTAACACTTACCCTACCATCAGTGCCCCGGACGTTGACACTCCAAAACAAAAGATCTACTCTTTCCGTCGCTGGGATAAAGAAACTATAACAATCTTTACGTAATAGTTGAAACAGTACTTATTTTGTTATGTTCATTCCTTTATATCTCCTAGGATTTCTTTTGATAGATATTATATTTTTACTGCAGTATACTTCGTTTTTGCCTCAAACTTAATTAGAACAGGGAGGGTTACAGATACCTATTTATTATACAGGACACCTCTCACAGAAAAAATTGATTAATTTTTCTTTTAATGTTCTCAGTTAACTAATTGTTATTAGTTTGCCACAAGTTACATCCAGTCTTCCCGGATGTTCATGTCCTTATCTATAGTGATTAGGTAACACATATACCATTGCTCCCTCATTTTTCTAATTGCATCCAGATTGCCTCCTCTCCTACTTACGGTTACTTTCTCCAATATAAACCACTTGAACTGATTCCATTGATGGCTTTCTTTGGAGTAGTGGCCTGTCATAGGTGCGTTTTCCTTCCTATTTTTCAATGCTGACCTATGTTTCAGAAGTCTAATACGCAATTCCCTGCTTGTCTCGCCCACATAGCCTAGGCCAAACGGGCAGATAAGTAGGTATATTATGTTTTGACAGTTGTTTAATGTCTTAGCAACCAGAGTTTTTCCATTGAATTTAAGGTTCTTTGCCTAAATGCAATTCGGACAAATAGAACAAGTGCAACATGTGTAATTTCCTATAGCTCTTTGATTTTTCAAGGTGGTTTGGATATTACTGTCCGTTTTTTTATAAGTTTCACCAAGGCATTTCTTATGGTTTTATTACTCCTAAATGAAAAGAGAGGTTTGGATAATGGTGTCAGCAGTCCATTATTCAGAATCTTCCAATTACGATTTATTATGTTTTTAATTTTATTGCTCAAGCCTGAGTATTGACTAACAAAGACAATTTTATCCAGGGTTTTATTCTTTTTCTCTTTATTGATATTAAGAAGATGGTCCCTGTCATAGAACCTTGCACGCTTAAAAGAATGCCTGATTAGTCTTTTAGGATAACCTCTATCTTTTAATTTCTTTTCCATTACTTCAGCATGATGGTTAAAGTCAGTAAGACTTGTACAATTACGATGCAACCTTAAAAACTCTCCAAAGGGAATATTATCCTTTTGCGATTTGGGATGATTACTGTCGCATTTTAAAAGAGTATTATTGTCAGTTGGTTTTGAGACAAGCTCCACCTGTAGCTGGCCTTGCATATCTTTTAATTTTATGTCCAAAAAGTCAACACTCGTGTCACTAAAGCTGGCTGTGAATCTCAAATTTTCATCACCCATATTGAGCCATTCTAAGAACTGCATCAGTTGATCACTGGCACCGTTCCAGATGAAAATATTATGTTATGTTATGTTAAATTGATTTATTATGCGCACAGCTACTCCAGCGAAGGAGCGTCCCGGCGCACAGACAAGGAGGAACACAACACAACAGAAACAGGGACGCCTAAAATAGACAACTAAAACAGAAAGGTCTTGATAGCTCTTCGGAAAGAAAGCAGATCGTCTAACTGACGGATTTCAACTGGGAGGGTGTTCCAAATTAGTGCAGCTTTCACGCTGAAGGAACGACCCCCCATCCGACAGAGTCTAAATCTATAAACCGGTGCCAGTGAGAGGCATTTTCAAAAAACGGTGCCATCTCGTTGTAAATGTGTTTATGTTTGAAATGACTCACATAGAGGCAGGCCAGACTAGGGGCACAGGTCGCCCCCATGCTGGTCCCTTTAGTTTGTTTATGAAGTTCGTCTTTAAATAGAAAGATGTTGTTCTTCAAGACCATCCTGATGCAACTCAAAATAAACTGAGAGTGACCACCATTCAAATTCTCTTCCTCCAAAATAGACGACATCACTTGTATAGTATCATCTTGGGGGATGTTTGTATATAATGCTTCGATATCCAGGGTGACCAGAAGCTGGGTCACCCTGTCGAAGCTCAGTCCTTCAAAGATCGAAATGGTGTGGGCTGTGTCTTTCAAATAAGATTTTTGTTTTTGGACAATTGGTCTTAGGAAAAAATCAGCATACTTACTAAGTGGCTCCAAGAGTGAGCCCACACTGCTCACTATTCGTCTCATTGGTGGATTAACTAGGTCTTTGTGTATTTTTGAAAAACCATAAATTTCGGGTATAACGGGACTATTATTGAAGAGAAACTTGTATTCATTCTCACATATCCAATCTTCCTCTCTACCTATATATTTTTTTTTTAATTCTTTTTATTAGCATTTTCAACAACAAGACAAACACAACGCACTGCAGCATAAGTATAAAATGAGAATGACAGCACAGCTCCCCACCAAAACAACAGTAGCAATATTGCACCAAGGTGCCATCTCGTCATGTCACAGTAAGTCCCGCACGGTCCTCCCACCCTCGCCCACATCCAGTCCGCATTGTTCCCACAGCACAGTCGATGACCCCGGCACTTCAGCATGCAACTGGTCTCCGGCTCCCCCCCGGCCCCCAGCAATATGAAGCACTTCTTCACAGCTCTCGAATCGTAGTGTGAGTCAACCAGTGTATGAATGGTTCCCATATGTCCTTTGGCCGCGAGCGTGCTGGTAAGAGCTCCCCGTATAGCGCGAGTTGCGTCTGGCAGTGTACCACGCTTTTAATCCACTCCCTTATGTGAGGCGATGTGCCAGCTCCCCAGTGCAGCGCAACCTGTCGTTTGGCGAGCAGGATTAGCAGTGCCGGCAGTTTTCGGTGTTTAGGCTTGACCATGTGTAGAATCCCTAGCAATGTAGTCTGTGGAGTGCAGGGGATTTGCAGGTCAGTAATTGTATTCACCAGCTCCACCACCCTTACCCAGAATGAGGCCAATGCGGGACATTCCCACGCCATATGTAAAAACGTGGCTCCCCGCGCGTCGCAGCGCCAGCAGTTGTCTGCGTCTCGCAAGCCCATGCGATGTAACCGACTAGGCGTGCTGTAGACCATGTGTATGTATTTAAAATGTATCAGTCGGAGACGATAATTAGGGGAAAGGGTCTCAAGCTGTCTACAGCACATATCCCAGTGGTCATCAGAGAGTACGGTGCCCAATTCCGCATCCCATAGGCAGCGCGCCGCCGGAACCACAATCGGACTAGCGCTTTGCGTGCAACTGTATAATCGGGACACAAGTTTACGTTCCGATTCCACTTTGAGGACATTCTCTAGGGCCAGTAAGTCCGGTGGCGGCGCCGGAAATGTGGGAAATAGCTTCTGACATGTGTGCCTCAGCTGATAGTAGAGCAATGTGTCAAGCATCGTTGGTGTCTCTGAGTCACACAATTGCTCCAAAGTGATGAAAGTGTCCCCCGGGAAGAGGTCCCCCCCGTCCGAAGGCCGCGTGATGTCGCACGTTCCCCAGTTTTCATGTGCTGCAGCGGGGGCCACATGGGGTTCCCACGCAGTGGCACCGATCCGGCATAGAGATGGTCCAGTTTTGCTCGTCGACGGAGCCCATCCCAGGCCCACTTAAGTGCGTGTACAGTATCAATGTCTGTACATCTCCTCTTGTGCGGTGCATATAGGGCCGTGCTGAGCGGCAGCGGGGCAGCCCTATCCATCTCTATGGCCACATGTGGCTGGAAGGGCGTAGGGTGCACCCAATAGTGCAAGAACTGTGTTTGTGCGCGGTAAGCATATAGCGTGAAATCCGGCGCCGCCAGACCACCCTGCCTCTGCGGGAGAGTGAGGGTCTCCCAGGCCACTCTCGGCTGCCCGCCACCCCACGCCAATTCTATCATCCGCGAGCGCACTTGGTTCAGGAAATGCGCAGTCAGAGGCATCGGGATATTAACGAATAAATACAGAAGCTTAGGTAGGATCACCATTTTTGCCACCGCTATGCGCCCTGCCAGTGAAAGGGGCAAGTGTTTCCAGCGGCCAACCTTGTCCTCTATCCACGCAAGGGCACGCCCATAGTTTTCCGTCCACAGCTCCTGCATGTCTGTACTGATCCATATCCCCAGATATCTCACAGGGCCAGTCGCCCATTTCAACGGGCAGTCCGGAGTGAATCGGGACGTTCCAGTCGTCAGGGGCAAAATGACCGACTTCTCCCAGTTTATAGTCACCCCGGACAGTCGGCCATAGGTCAGCAACTCTCCTGTCATGGGGGAGAGATTTACATGAGGATCGACCATATATAGTGTTATGTCGTCCGCGTACATAGAAACGGTCAGAGCTCGGGAAGAGAACCCAATGCCTCTAGCCGCATGATGCTGCCTAATACGGGCCGCCAATGGCTCGGTAGCAATCGCAAACAGCAGGGGCGACAGGGGGCAGCCCTGCCTAGTGCCCCTGCTAATGGCAAAGGGTTCAGATATAAGTCCGTTCACTCGTACTCGGGCAGTGATGGTAGTGTAGAGTAGTTTAATATAACGAATAAAGGCCTCACTCACCCCCATGCGCTGAAGTAACGGAAACAGGAAACCCCACTCCAAAGAGTCGAACGCTTTCGTGGCGTCCAGTAGCACCACTGCGGCCTTCACGTGCGGGGCCAAATAGTACAATACCCCAAAGAGGGTTCGAAGGTTATGAGATGTGGAGCTGCCCGGCACAAAGCCTGATTGATCTGGGCGTATCATGAGGGGCAGTACTGGCTGTAGTCGCGACGCGAGCATTTTGGCGAAGATTTTCGCATCAGTGTTGATTAGGGATAATGGCCTATATGAGTCGCACTTCTGGGCATCTTTATCCGGCTTTAAAAGTGCGATTACGACGGCCTCTCTCATTGACGCTGGGAGCATACCCGCCTCAACCGACTCCGCATAGACGGCCAGCAGCCTGGGGGCCAGGAGGTTAGCGTACTCCTTATAGAACTGCGCCGGCAGGCCATCCGGCCCTGGCGCCTTTCCGGTCGCCAAGGAGCCTACGGCGTCCTTTACATCCTCCACTTCAAAGGGTCGATCAAAATACCCCTTTTGGTGCGCAGTGAACCAGATCAGCTGCACCGTGTCTAGGTAATTAGACAAGTCCTCCAGTGGGGGACCTCCCTTTGATCGGTACAAGTCTTTATAAAATGTCCTAAATGTGTCCAGAATTTCCAGAGGAGTGTAGACAGGTTGACCATGCGCCGTCTCGATTGATGAGATGTAAGAGGAAGCCCTTTGCGAACGTAACAGATTGGCGAGCGTTTTGCCCGGGCGATCTCCCTCACCATAGCGGCGGGCCGATACATGTTTAGTTAGAAATTTGAGTTCCCTATTCGCCTCAGTTTGGTACGCCGTAAGGGTAGTGCGCGTATCCGCCAGCGTTGCCGCCGAGGGGTCAGAGCAGTACTGCACCTCCAGGGCATGTAGGCGATCCTCCAGCCCCTTTAGTGTGCTTCGTATGGTCTTCAGCACTCTGACTTGTCCCGCAATGCAATGGCCTCTTATAACCACCTTGAAGGCGTCCCACAGGGTGCCCGCAGATGATACCGAGTTCGTGTTAAGATCGAAATAGTCGAGGATGTGCTGATGTATTTCTTCTCGAAATACCTGATCCAACAAGGCCTGCGGCGGCAATCGCCATGCGAAGGGAGTGACGTATGGCTGGGGGACTCGCAGCAGCAGCTCAACAGGGGAATGGTCGGAGAGGGTGCGCGCTCTGTGTGAAACTTCTGTTACCCAGGCATGGACATGCGGGGCCAGCAGCCAAAAATCTAGTCTGGACCAGGCCTTCCTGTGTGGGGTGAAGCAAGTGCCCTCTCGCGACGCGGGGTGCAGTATTCGCCACGAGTCCAGCAAATTGTAGTCTTCCATAAGACCCCGGAGAGTGTCCGCCGCATGTGGGTGATGCGTGCGAGCGGCCCCTTCTCTATCTAGTTCCAACGAAAGGACCACATTAAAATCTCCGCCCCAAATATACGCCCCCACGCCCATGGATTGCGCCTTAAGCCACACTTGCCGGAAGAACCCTGGGTCATCAGAGTTGGGGCCATAAGTGTTGATGAGTATAACCTGCTGGTTAAATAATTTCCCCAACAGTACCATGTATCTCCCCTCGGTGTCTGCGTGCGCCCTCAGTGTCTGCCAGGGCAGGCCCCTCCGAATCAAAATGGCCACTCCCCGGGCATAGCTGGAATAGCCGGAAGTGTGCACCTCGCCCCATCTGGTATGCCTAAGCCGCTCCCCGGCTCCCTGCAATAGGTGGGTCTCCTGTAGGAAACAAATGTCTATATGGTGTCTGGCCAAGTGTGCCTGAGTCAGTCGGACCTTGCAGTGGTCATTTAGACCGCGAATATTCCATGTAAGGCAGCGCAGCGCGGTCAGAGATGTGTATGTGTATGTGCCCTACGCAGCGGTGTGTCTGGTCGCGGCACAAGAGGTGGGGCGTGCGGTGAAAGCCGTAGCGGATAATATCTAGTTTCCAATGACCATGCAGGCATGAGGGACCAACGCCGCTCCATCAGTAAATCGTAGAAACGAATGCTGCAGTATATCGACACAAACCAACAAAAAACATACCCTCCCACCTCCCACTCCAACCCCCCAATCAGGTTGAGATTCAGCGCCCCCCCTCAAACAAACCCAACAAAGACTTTCCTGTGACGGTAGCATGGGAATCATCCCGGTGAGGGCGTGGGGTCCCCGGCACACTCCCCCGTCTGTAAGTGACAGGGTGGCCGAACATTTCCGCCTTCTACATTTCACAATCAGTCTAGGGCCATCAGGACATGCCCCGCGTAGCATCCACCATAATCGTAGCTCACGGCCACAAAAGCGACATCAGTGTCCGTCCCACGGCCAGTACGGCGTATGCTGAACCTAGAACCCGCAGGGCGGCAGGCAGCACTGTGATCAGCCATAGTTCTTGGATCCGCACACTTAACTACTCAATATTGCTCAGCTGGCCAGACGGGGGGGTTCCCCGGCCATCGCTCAGCTCCCGATGGGATCGTTCAGTCTGTCGTGCAAATTTTAGCGCCTCCTTCGCCTCCGTGAAAATCACCGGCTTCCCTTTGATTTGAACCCTTAGCTTGGTGGGGTACATCATGGCATACTTGGCCCCCACTTTTTGGAAGATCTTTTTGGCTGGCAGGAACTCACGCCGTGCAGTCTGCACAGCCTGCGTAAAGTCAGGGTATAAGGAGATAGCCATGTTTTGGAAGGTTAATTCGCCTTTTTCACGGGATAACCTCAAGATCGTGTCTCTGTCTCTGTAATTCAGAACTCGGGCCAGAATCGGGCGAGGCGGCGCTCCCGGCACTGGGCGCGGGCCCAGCGTCCGATCAGAAACATGGCCGACAGGTCAGCTCCAAACAACTCACGAAACATACCCTCCACAAAGTGTTCCATATTACTAATATTGGTGGATTCCGCAATTCCAATAATGCGTATGTTATTTCTACGGGAGCGGGCTTCCAAATCCTCGTTGCGCCCACGTATTACTTCCAGTACCTTATCCATGCGCAACAATTGTTCTCGAGTGTCGCTGTGCCCCTCCTCGCATTCCGCAATCCGCGTCTCCGCTGCCGCCAGTCGCTCCTCGTGTTGATCAACTCTGTGGGACATGCCGTCAATACGTTGTGCCATGGAGTCCAATTTAGTGTCTATGTCTTTGAGGCAGCCCTTGAGGTCGCGGAACATGCTCCTGACGTCGTCTTCTGGCGTGGGCTCCAGCTGTGTCTCAGGGACCACTGTCTGAGACATGCGGGTCCTCTCAGCGCTCCGGGCTGCGCGCCGTTCAAAATGCAGTTTCAGCTGCTTTGCATCCGACTTCCCCATGACGGTTTAGGGGAGACACCTCTGGGGGGTACCAATTGGCCACCAATTGGCCACGTCGGTGGGTCGCCCTTGCTCTGGTCAATGTGGCTGGCACGTGGCCGATCTCTCGCCCCGCCCCACAGCCCCTCGCCGTGTAGATAATCTCGTGCAAGCCCCTCAAGCCCAGCGAGTCACCAGAACGTGCTATCTGTAGGCCTATGGTGGCGTCCTCGCCGCAGCGCCAGCGCAGTATCAGGATAGGCACTCTGGGCTGGGCAATCTAATCTGGCAACGCATTCAACGCGCAGTAGCACCAGTTCGCAATCGTCCGTTTCACAGGCTATGAGCAGTTGCAGCCAGATAATCAGGCGCTGTAGATATGCAGGTCTGTGCACTCCTCCAGGCATCCGCAGTCGTCGCCCCCCATGATGGCGTGCATTGCAGCAAGTACAGATCGTCAGGGCGCTCTCCCTCACTCTCAGGGCCTCTGCAGCACGCAGCGCACTTCACCATGCGCCTCACCTTCGTCAACGCCGGCCTGCAGGCTGACGGCCAGTCGGATGATCTGCATCAGCAGCCCCGCCACACACGGCGAGCCAGTCTCGCTCCCGCGCCCCGTCTGGGCTGCGCAGCTCCGCGCATCGGGTCGCAGGCCCGCGACCGGGGACTCAAGTATCTCCTCTGCCCGCCCAGCGAGGCGTGCGCAGGCCGCCAACGCAGCGAGGGCCCCAGCGTCCGATCGCCGCCGCCGATTTCAGTCGCGGTGGCCGCCTCCGGTGCCGCGGCGTGTAGGCATTCCCCTCTGCAGATTTATTTTGTAGATACGAAGACTTTAGGCGGATTGGTGTCCGGATTGTGTGTTCGGCCGGCGGAGCCCCTTTACTCGGCGGCCATCTTGCGGCTCGGCTCGGCCACGCCCCCCTCTCTACCTATATTTAGGAGTTGTGCTACTTCCTTCTTAAGAACATCAATCACAGAATAAGGGACACGTGTATAATGATCTGTCGCATTTAATAGAGACCTCATCCTATTTTCATAATCCAAAGTGTCTAAAATAACAACCCCACCGCCCTTGTCGGCGGGTTTAATAGTAATTAGGTCACATTCTTGCAATGATTTAAGGGCTTTTCTCTGGTTAGGTAAAAGATTATTTATTTATTTATTTATATTCTTGTATAGCGCAGGAACTCAACCCCCGAGAGGGTATCTCCACGCTTATGATTACCAGAGAGCCAAGATCTTATATTAATCAAAGAGATAGAGGGGGAGGAACCTAACAGGCGACAAATAGGAACGTTTTCAAAGACTTTTTAAAGAATTGAAAATTAGTAATATTTTTGAGAGCAGGGGACTGTGAGTTCCAAATGATAGGACCTTTGTAGGACAGGGCACGCCCTCCCTGCTTGGCTTTTTTTATCCTTGGGACCTGAAGTAGTTGCTGACTGCTAGAGCGCAGGGTACGGCTGGGTGTGTAAGATTTGAATAGCTCTTTTAAATATTTAGGTCCATAGCCAAACAGACAACTGTGAATAATACAGCAGATTTTAAATTTTACACGCTGTTTAATTGGCAGCCAGTGAAGTTTTGTCAAGAGGGGAATTGATGGAGACCTTGGCTGGGCGTTGAGGACTAGTCTCGCAGCCGTATTCTGGACCACTTGTAGTCTCTGTAGCTGTTCTTCATTTGCCGCGACCAGCAGGCCGTTACAGTAGTCGAGTCTATTTATAACCAAGGCTTGGACAAGAGTCTTCCTATAAGAATCTGATAAAAATGGGAAGACTCGTCGTAGCAGTCCAATGGTCTGAAAGCAAGAGCCTGCTACTTGGTTTGTGTGCTCTTTAAACAGAAGGGATTTGTCTAGGCGCACACCAAGATTTTTGACAGTCTGTTTAGGGGTTGGGGTTGGTCCTAAATCCGGGGGCCACCATTCCGGAGACCACAAAAGTGTGGCCTCCCCAAACAGCATTACCTCGGTCTTGCCTACGTTACACTGGAGGCGATTAACGGCCATCCAGTGAGATATTGCCCTCATTCCGTCCGCAAAGGATTTTTGTATTGCGGGCGTCAAGATTTTAAAGGGGAACAAAAGCTGAGTGTCGTCAGTATACGACACAGGAGTGAATCCATGAGATCTTACAATATCCGCCAAGGGGGCTACATACACGTTAAACAGTGTAGGGCTTAGGCATGAGCCCTGTGGTACTCCCTTGGTGAGCTCCCTTGAGATAGAATGGTGGGAGCCCAATCTTACCTCTTGTTGGCGGTCTGAAAGAAAGCTTTCCAACCAAGAAAGAGCCACACCCTCTATACCCCTCTCCCTTAGACGATCGAGAAGTATCTCATGAGACACAGTGTCGAAGGCAGTGGATAAATCTAACAGCACTAGAATCATTGAATTTCCTCCATCCAGTGACATCTTGATGTTATCAGTCACTGAAAGGAGGGCAGATTCAGTGCTGTGATTGGGCCTGAATCCAGATTGAGAGAAATCTAGGCCCTCCGTTGCCTCGATGTATTTGGACAAATGAGTGTTTACGTGTCTCTCTGTCATCTTGCTGAGAAGGGGTAGGAGGGAAATGGGTCGGAGATTGGAGAGGTCAGTCCATGGAATTGCTGCATTCTTTCGGATTGGGTTCACTACTGCTTTTTTCCATTCTGTGGGTACAGATCCTTCCCTAAGAGAATGGTTAATCAATGTTTGAATGTGGGGCCCGAACAGAGGTTGCAAGGAGGCAGTTATTTTAGCTGATAAGAAGTCATCTGGAGAACCAGATTTTATATGGCTCATAAGGGAAGTGAGGTCAGAGTCATCCACTGCTGGAAATGTCGTAAGTGTGGTTTGATTACGTGTGGGCAGAATAGAGAGGGAAGAGGGGTTATTACTATTTTGAGTGGCAGCCAATAGAATTTTATCGAATATCAAATTAATTTTATTTTCAAAGAACAGGGAGATTTCGTCGCATAGTTGTTGAGAGAAGTCATCAGGGCTTTTGCATGCAGTGGGTTTTACGAATTCCTGAAGAATTTTAAATAATTCCTTGGATCGGTTTCCCGCTTCTGCAAGTTGTTGGGAGATACAATTTTTCCGAGCAAGTTTAATGTTTTTGTGATATTTAGTCTGAGCCTCATGATGTGCTTTCTTATTTTCTTCAGTTCGTGTTTTCCTCCACTTTTTTTCCAACCTCCTACATTTTTGTTTTTCTGTTCTAAGCTCCTCAGTATACCATGTTTCCTGTTTGGTGGCAGGGTATTGTTTGTGTAATTTTAGAGGTGCTATTTTATCAATTGCTTCCCTGAGAGAATTATTAAATTTGGTTAACATGGTCTCTATGCTATCTGTCTCTATGGAAGTGGGCTGCTTCCATTCCTTTTGTAATTCCTCTACGGTGACTTTATGCCATTGTCGGCGCCAGATAGGTGGTAGGGAGTTTTTATTGGATGGCTTATCCACCTTGGGTATTAAAAATTCCACCATGAAATGGTCGGACCAAATTATTTGAACCGGGGAGAAGCATTGTATTTTGGGGAAATTGGTGAATACCAGGTCAAGAAGGTGACCACCTATGTGGGTGGGCTCGTGATTTTGCAAAGTCAGACCGAGGGAGGATAATTCAGAAACCAAGGAGATTGTTTTGGTTAAATGAGGTTTCTAGACTATTCTTAATCTCTATCTCCAACTTTTTCAAACAGCTCTACATTTTTGTCTGACTCAAATTCGGACTAAAAATGGATTTAGGTTTAAAACCTGTAACATTATGAGCTGGTTCATAGATCCTGTCTGAAAAAAAATTATTTAATCTAATTTTTCTGAAAAAAACTCCTCATATCCTTTTCTAATTCAAATGTATTCAGAGGAGCAGTTAGTGCAAAACTAAACCCTTTTTTTAAAACCTCTTGTTCATCATTTGTCACTATCCTATTAGAGAGATTGATAATAGGGATCTCTTCTACCTCCAGTATCTCTGGTTCCTGGTCTTCGGGTAATCTTGGGCTTGATAGTTTTGAAGTGGATGGTTCCTCATTTGCTCTTCCCTTGTGTAATTCCGATAGTTCCTTTGCCCTCGATTCAGGCGCCCACCTAAAAAAGGCTCATGTTCAAAATTGGCGGCTCACCTGCCTGGCTGTTCATTTATTTGTTCTTCCTAGCTACTAGAGCCGAGGATTCAGAGAAAGTAATTCTCTTGTTTCCCCATCTTGAATAAACTGGTCTTTGGTATTGTGGTTTGTCCCACCTCTGTTCCCTCTTGGTGTTATAATACTCTTTATTAAGGAATGGATACACTAATTCAGCGCTAAACTTTTCTATATCCTTTTTGAGCTTAATAGTTTTTTTGTTAATAAGGTTTTCCCGATAACCATTGGTTTCTAATTCTAACTTTTCTAATTTCTTTTTGGCGTCCTCCAGAGCTGTATTTTGTTTTAACGCTATTTCCAAATCCTCTATTTGTTTCCGCTCAATAATCATAACTTCTTGTGCAGTTTCTATAATAAGAATAAGCCAATCCCTACTGCAGCGGTTGGCTATGTGTGTCCAAACTTCAAAATATTTTTGGTTTTCAATAAAGAGGCCAGGTTCATTTCTAATACGTAATCCTATGGGTATAACTCCAACTTTTAAGTATTCTATAAAAAAATCGGCATGGAGTTCCGTCCTAATTAGTTTCTTTTTGATATTAAGGATTTTCATTATTTGCTCATGGATTCTATTATTAATCATAGATTTGCTGCCACCTCGTGGATTTTGGTTAATCAGTCTATTAAATTGATCCACGGTGAAACCGAATGTTTTAAAATTATCCATCTCTTTCACCGGGAAGGATGTTTCAATGGTGGACTGGACTAAGTCCAAATCCTCCTCTCCAACCCAAAAGGGCTGTGCTGTAAATATCAAAATAGAGATGAGAGGGACCCCTTGTACCAACCAGGGGAATAGGGTACTACTAACAAATAGGTGTCCGGAATACAATAATTCAATCCTTAAACTCAATATTCCACCAAGGGAATTTTCTTTCTACTTGATCTAATTGTTTACTGATGAAGTCCGATTTTGATCGTTTAATTCTTCTGAAATAGGCGTTTCTTGTGCTTCTCAGTAATTTGAGGTGGTAAGGGGATGGTGAGGCTCTCCATTGTCGTTTGATTGCTCTTAGTGATCTTCTGTCTTCATTTAGCCTGCCATCATACCAGGGTTGTGTGTCTTTTTCTATCGTGACTCTTTTCAATTGTAGGGGAGCTAGTTTGTCTAATAACATGTTCATGGAGTCGAAGTAGTGATTAGTCAGATCATGTACATCATTTAATCCATCCGCTACTTAGCGAGACAGGATTGACTTTTTTTAGGTTCCTCTTCCAGATTTTCGTTCTCGTGGGCTGAACAGAGAGTGGTTTAACTTCTACCTTGATATGAAAAGTGATGATGTGGTGGTGAGACCAGTCGCAGGGGAGAATTGATTCCAGCTGGATGTAGTCTGCTTTGGAGATTACAAGATCGAGGGTTGAACATTTTACATGAGTGGGGCTGTCACAAATTTGGGACATGTTCAGGTCGGATAGGAACGTTTTTAAGCTGTTGACCTCTGGGTCATCCCAGTGGAGGTTAAAATCCCCCAAAAATATCTGAATGATCTGTTGCCCAGCACTTGTGGATAGGATATCCATTACGTGTTCAATGAAGGTAGAGTTATTTCCTGGAGGATGGTAGAGCAAATTGGTTTGTTATTGTTAGTGACATCTAGACATAGGTATTCAAAAGAAGCAAGAGCCGGGGCGATTGCGTGTTTCACATTGAGGTTACTCTGATGTATGCAGGCAATACCCCCGCCTGGCCTGTCAATTCTATCTAATCTTGTGATGTGATAGTTTGATGGAACTAGTATGTCTAGGATAGGCGTGGATGATTCATTTAGTCAAGTTTCAGTTAAAATTAAGAGGTCAGGCTCGTTGGCTAGTATGAGGTCAGATATATCAGTGGCATGTCGTACTGCCGACCTACAGTTAAGTAGGATACATTTTAGCCAGACCTTGGTAGGAGAAGATTTAGTTTCAGGTAATAAGGGTACTCTCTTGAGGTTGTTTCCAACAATGCCTCTGGGTATGTGTCTTGAAACTCTAGATGCATTGGGAGGGATGGATTGGGTTAAGGACAATTTGTGTGTGTTGTCCGTTTGTGCACCATTAGGTGGTGGGGTCTGGAGATCATAAGATTGGAGTAGGGAAGTTAGATCTTTACAAGATAGGGTATTTTTTCTCCTGATCGGAGGGGATGAAGCATTGGGGTAAGGAACTGTTTTCCATCTAGGGTGCTTCTGTATCAAGGAACGTTGGAGTTGTTGATGAGATGGTTTCGCGTGTGACTTGGGGTGTTGCAGGATCATATCATGAAGGGGTTGGATGTCTTCTTTAATTTGTTGTAGAGATAGTAATATCTCATCTAGTCTGGGGTCAGGTGTGGGGGTTATCGTGTTCGTAGCCAGTGCTGTATTAAGATGAGGACGAGTTGATAATTGTGTGGTGTCCAAGAGCGAGAGGAGATCCGGACCGTTGAATGGCAGATTTTCGGTGTGGTCGCCGGTGGAAAGGTGGAGAGTTGTGCAGGGGCACGAGGGGGCAGTGGTGTGTGTTATAGGAGGGTCGGTGCGAATCTTAGCGAGGGTGGAGGGAGCGGATAGGAAATAGGAACGTGTGTTGAATGGGTGTGAGAGTGTAGGGGGTGACTGGAGCTGAGCTAGTGAAGAAGTTTGAGGGGATGAGGAGGGAAGTGGGTATGATAAGATTCGTAGTGGGATTCGTAGCAAGGGTAGAGGGAGTGGGTGGGGGTGCAGGCTGATCCGATGTAGGGGTGCAAGGTGTGAATGGCTCAAAGTTTATAATGGAATTGCGGGGGGCGGAGAGGGTGGTGGGGACAATGAGATATCTAGTAAGGCTGGAGGGAGAGGGTGGGAGCAAGGGTTGAGAGGATGTTAGGGTGTGGGCGATTGGAGCCAAATCCGTTAGTTGAATTGCTGGGGATGGAGAGGGCATTGGGGAGAGATGTGTTCTGAGGGGGGTGAGAGAGGGTGTGAGGGAAGGCTGGCAGCACAGTGATATGAGTGTGAAGAGTGATAGGCATGGTAGTGGTTATGGGGTTGCTGGGCGAGGAGTAGGACATGTGGGCACGTGTGTGATTCAATGGTGTGTCAACTGGGTCTGGGGTGGGTGTATCTTCGTTATACGATATAGAGGGATCCATTTTCGATGGTGCATTAGGTAGGGAGTCAGGCAGAGAGCTGGGGGAGTGGGTTGAAGGGGAGGTGCAATTGGGTCTTCCCGCCAGCTCTTTGATGATCGGGAAAATGTTGTCCCGAAGATTCAGGTTATGGTCTGATGCTTGCATGAGGATGATACCATTGTGATATATCGTAACAGTGGCTGCCGCTTTGAAGAATGGGGAGGGAATGATGGATAACGTAAGACCATGTGCTGAATTCTTAGTGGATGCAATTGTGAATAGGCTGAGGAAGGCTTTCCGCCATTAGGCTCGTCTTTTAGAGAAGAAGATTGTCATTTGTTATATGTCCTTTGATGTTTGAAAAGTAGGGGTCCGAGATTGGGGTTTCTGGGTTTGATTTTAATAGACTGTGTTTGAAGCCTTTGGCTGCTTTTTTATAAGGTTAGGGGGATATTTAATGGAGTAAGTGCGGAAGTCCTGTGAGCTCCATATTGTAGGTGAGGTCCCTTGATAGGATGATACTGCTGAGAAGCCAGGCCCACATGCTCACTATATAGCTTTAAGGTACGTATACATGAAGTTAAACATTATAAATTCATACTTTTCTATATATCCTTAGTTCACAATAGTTTGGTGACAATATTTTATATGACAAGGAGGAAAGTCTTCATAGTTTGGTGACAATATTTTATATGACAAGGAGGAAAGTCTTCTTAGATAATATGTTTGATTTACATGAACAACAACTAATAAATAATTGATCCCAGGCAATGGAGGATTCCAAGCTCTCCCTCAAGTGAGAATTGTCTTGTGAATAGGAGCGATAGTAGCCCTTGCAGCTCACTCCGCACATCACCAGAGCAACAGTAAGAAACAACCCAGGGAAAATGAATGAATAGGGGAAATCACAACACAGCAGTACAGTTAAGCTATAAAGAACTTTAAGGTCCAAGCCAAGTAAGTTAAAAAAAAAACGTTTGATAACACAATGCAAGTTACTCACTAGGTAAACCTGAGTTTATATGAAGTAACAGCGATACTGTAAAAATTGACAAAAATAATCAAAGAATGTGCAGATCGAATTAAATCAGCAGGATAAACGATGCTGTCATTAGAGTTCTGCTGAGCTGAAATCATATTGGCTTGAGGGCGCGAGTACATATAATGCAGCATTGGAGGCTTGCTTCCAAGAAATTAAATGGCCAATTTGAGTGCATCCAGTCACTTGGTGGTTTGAGGTTTTTGTGTCTATGAATCAAAGCAGCTCATGCTATGAAACTCGAAGGAAGTTTTTGACACTGTGGGTAAGACCCCAGAAGGTTGGTTTGAGGAAGTGGGGTCAATCCTGGGATCTGTTGTCTCATGGTCTGGAGCTCCAGGTGTTACTCTGTGGAATTGTCCAGTGGGTGATGGTACATCCTAAAGCAATATTTTGATATTCATTCAGCTGGCTTGATTCCCATCGAACCCTGGAAGGCGAACAAATCATTTGGAGAACGGATGCAAGAAAGGGTGAAAGAGTGGATAGGAGGATGTAAGGTTAAGCAGAAGTTTGAAAGGATGGACGAGTGAAAAGATGGCTTGATCAATGTGTGAATGGAATGGTGGTTGGACCAAATAGATGGCAGGATGGAAAGGTGAACGGGTGGATGAGATGGGTGAAAGGATGGATGAATGTATGTGTAAATTAATGGATAGATGGAATGGCAGAAAGGTGAAGGGATTTTTGGATAGGTGAAGGTAAGAGAGAAGAGAACTATTCTAGGAAGGATCAGACTTCTTTACTTTGCTCACTCTATGTCACTCTGTGATTCTATGTCACTCTATTTCATTAGTAAATTTAGAAGAGTCCAGCTACATATGAACACCAGATTAGTGAGCCTGTGATATCTGTGTAAAGTATCCAATGCAGTTGCATTTGATTATCTACAGTGGGTCTGCTTGTCTGATGGCTTTGAATTGCATCATTAAGAGAAGAACCAGGAACATCTGACAATGGGTCAGTCTGAGACAGATTCTGTAGACTCACCCAATGGCCATACACCAAGCAAGCCCCATTGAGGAATACTCAGTTCATAAAGATATTCTGTAGGCCCAGTAGTAAGTCAGTAAGAAATGGAAACAAAAAATACAGCAATTCCCACCCCATTGTGGGCAGAATCATGTTCCCTGAGAGACAATTTGGGACTCTGTACCTTAATGAAAGTTTGACCCAAGCTGCAATCATAAATATGTTACAAGGAGGATAGGTCCAAAGAACAAAGTTTCACAAGTCTGACCTCCTGTGGAGTGGCAGCAGAGAGATCTTTAACCAAAAGGAGGTGAATTAACAAAGAGTCTGTGGGCCCGATTCACAGAACTAACTTAAGACAAAATCCTAAACTTACTACCATTTTTGTATTCACAGAAGGCACTTACTCATTTTGGTATTCACAGAAGACACTTACTCACTTATGTATTCACAGAAGTTAGGAGTCCTAACTTTAGGACTCCTAAATGCCTTCTGTGAATACCGAAAGCCTTAAAATTAGGATTTTTCTCAGTTTAGGAGTCCTAAAGTTAGGACTCCTAACTATACTACTACTAAACAGAGAAAAATCCTAATTTTAAGGCTTTCGGTATTCACAGAAGGCATTTAGGAGTCCTAAAGTTAGGAGTCCTAACTTAACTACTACTCAATTGAGAAAAATCCTAATTTTAAGGCTTTTGGTATTCACAGAAGGCATTTAGGAGGCCTAAAGTTAGGAGTCCTAACTATACTACTACTAAACTGAGAAAAATCCTAATTTTAAGGCTTTCGGTATTCACAGAAGGCATTTAGGAGTCCTAAAGTTAGGAGTCCTAACTTTACTACTACTTAATTGAGAAACATCCTAATTTTAAGACTTTCAGTATTCACAGAAGGCATTTAGGAGTCCTAAAGTTAGGAGTCCTAACTATACTACTACTAAACTGAGAAAAATCCTAATTTTAAGACTTTCGGTATTCACAGAAGGCATTTAGGAGTCCTAAAGTTAGGACTCCTAACTTCTGTGAAAACCGAAATGAGTAAGTGCCTTCTGTGAATACCAAAATGAGTAAGTGCCTTCTGTGAATACCAAAATGGTAGTAAGTGTAGGATTCTGTCTTAAGTTAGTTCTGTGAATCAGGCCCTAGGAGTCCAGGGGGATACATTCCCATCAACTGTGCGACATGGTTTAAATTATTAATAATATACAGACTATGCTTACTAATGTGATATAGATTTCCTCAAATCAACTGAAAAAGACAGTTAAGAAAGAAAGGGGCACATTTACAAGGGCTTAGCGGCACAGGAACAACACTTTCTGAGACAATCCTGTGACTTTAAGTCCCTCACTTTATTTGCAAGGCAGGGTTAAGCCACTTAACATAGCTTAACCTTGCTTTGTAAATAAGGCAACCTTTCACGATACACTTCGCATGAAAGGGGTGGGCAATGGGAGTCGCAGTTGGCGTTCCGCCGCAACACCCATTGATTTTGACGCTGCCTTTAGGCGTAAATAGGAGGATAGGAGACAGCACCAAATTTAAGACCAGGGAAAACCTGGTCTCACCTTGGCGAAAAGAGGAGAAATGGTTCATTTATCCTGGTTTTTGCTGTTTCTATGTGCGCTGCATTGTGCAGCACACATAGAAATTACAATCGGCATTCTGGATTGTTTATGTGCAGGAAGGGACAACTTCCTGCACATACACAATCATTCCCCCGAACACAGGGCCCCTTGCACCATAGTGCAAGAGGGCCTGCATTGGCGCTAGGCAGCTACGTTTAGCGCTAGCACCAGGGGAAATGCAGGGTTGTGCCTCATTCTTGTGAATATGGTGCATCCCTGCATTTTCAGAATGGCAGAGCGTGGCATTAGCAATTTCTGCTTACCGCCAAACTTTGCCATTCTGTTGTAAATATGCCCCAAAATATTAACACACATGCTCTTTCCCAATGACTTAAAAGGTATCAGGAGAAACCCAATACGCTAATCCCTGAATGTTCAACCATGAAAGAGTGTACCATTGAATGGAGGAAGGGAACTTGATTCAAGTGATGCAAAAAATAGCTCGAGACACAGATACTCACTCATCAAAGTTGCCTTGGAAGCCATGATGCCTCAAAGCAACGTGAAATGGAGACAACACATTGAGGCTCCCACTAAGAGACAAGAAAAAAAGACAGAATTAAAACTGAAACAAGGCTTTGATCGGTATCTGCTCGTGGACAACATGTCTTACAAGTTATACGGGTGTATAGGAAAGTAACAGACAGCAGTAAATATCATGGGCCCAAGAACCTACAAGGTGGGACATGGAGTGTCCTAGGCTGATCCCAATGTTGTAAGAAGGAGTCATCAATCAAAGTTTAAACCCACAAACCTTGGAAAACATTTCATGTGCCACTAGAGACAAGCCAATGCATGGAAGGCGGGAGTGGCATCCAAAACTGAGCAGCACATGATTGCCAGTCATCTATATGCAGTGCTTAATTTGAGCAGGTGGTTTAGGGTGCTCGTCACCGGCACTTAATGGTCAACACCAGCACTTATGACAGTCTGTCACATAGTGGCGCTGTCTATCTAATTTATAGATTAGGACAACAACAGTTGTTTATTTATTCAATGTATATTACAAATGGCGAATTTCTGTCGCCCAAGTCATTCTTATAGCTTTGGCGACCTGGAATAGTCTGAATTGTCACACTTGAATTAGTGTGGTAGTTAGTAGTTATGTTGGTACTTTCATTGGCATTGCTGTTAGGATTGACAGGGGATGCAAGCTGCAGCGCCCTACAAATTAAGCACACTCATTATGTTTGGTTCTTTACTGAAGTGACTATGTATTTATTAAGAAAAAGCGCATTATTTGTATCATCTTGTAGCAGACAAAATATTATGTACAGAAGCTAACCCCCAATGGAAAGACAAAATAAATACGCAAAAAGAAAGAGTGGGAAAGATAAAAAGCTGAATGAAATACTGATAAATTATAAGAGAAAAGTAAACAAAATGTGCTAGCATAGAGTACAGTAAATTGTCAACCCACCACAGAAGCCAGTCAGTAATTGCATTCTCTGCAGTACGTGGTTGAGATCTCAAACTGGAGTAGGGGACAAAAACATCCAGCAAATTTATATTTAAAACCCCTGCCCAACTCTCCGATGCTGCTGAGTGGCGTTCAAAGAAGGACACTGCCGCCTCTTGGTTACATCCTGGGCTCTGATGTCACTCCTGCAGAGTGCACCTGAGGGCGCTGCATTGGAGTGGAGGAGAACAAATGGAGTGTGCTATTGACAGTCAACTACTCACTCCCTAGAGCTCCCGCCTGCGTTCACATAAAGGTTGAGGAGCTAGCAAGCTTTTATGCTGTGGTCTCAGAAAAATCCTCTCAGCATGATTGTTTTGGAGCAGAGGGAGAAAAGGACAAAAATGTCTTAGCTCAGCTGCCTGCTCTTTGACTAGAAAAGGGTAGATTTAATGTGGACTCAGAAGGTACAGAGGTACTGCAAGTTCTGTTCCAACCAGGTGCGGCTCCTCCTTTATGGCGGAGGAGCACCGCCCCATTACTTTCTCGCAGTGTGAGAAGCAGAAAATAAAATGGATATGAGAATAAAAGGAGAAAGCAGAAGGCAGGGGTATGTATGCCTGGTTGGGGGCGGGCGGGCGGGCAGGTCGGGGAGGAGTGGCTTCACTACTCTTAGTACCCTGACTGTTTGGATGGCCCTGGGGCGGACCAAAGCAGTCATGCGCACTCTACATTTTCTCTATATAGGCTGCATGCAGCCTACCTAGAGAAAATCAGTATTCATCAATGGGTATACCCAGTACCGTGCAGAACCTGGGGACTATTGCGTTAGACGTACAGCGATTCTGCCACAGCACACTTATCTAAATCAAAATTTCTTCTTTGAAGAAATTTTGATTTAGATAAGTGTGTTGTGGCAGAACCACTGCACTTCTACCTAGAGAAAATGGCCACCCTACAGGTGCCTGGCTGAGTTCTGTCCGGGACTCCGCACCAATCACAATGTTGCCATTGCAGCATTGCAATTGGCTTACAGGAGGGGAGGGAGCATGCCTAATCCTGTTCAGGAGCAGGAAAACGGGACCCGGCCCAGGAGCAGAGGCAGCGCAGGGCCGGTCAGGTAAGTTTTATTTTACCCCCCCCCCCCGCAGTAACCTCAGCGCGATAACCCCCTTCATGACCTTCCCACCCACGAGAATTGCGAGCCGGCACTGGCTCCAACCATTTCTTTGACTCAGACTGCTAGGGCCGCTGTGTAGCCGAAGAAGCATGGCAGTCCCCTGCATGTGTTCAAAAGTCCTTCAGTATTTTTGTCAGGCATCAAATGCACTCACGGGACAGCCAGTGTGAAGGGTCAGAAATCTATTTGCACAGTGTCCCACTTTCAATCTGATCCTGATTTTAATAGTCTGTCAGAGTGCGATCTATTCTGCTGCAAGACATCTATGTCACAAGCCTCTTAACCATTGCTCTAAATCATGGGTACTGGCAAACATTTTCCCATAGGCTAAAATATTTTGACCTGTCTGCACTGATGCCAGCAGGGTGGCGGTGGATGGTTTGGGGGCATAGGCGTTGCGGTAAGGTGGATGTTGGGAAGTTAAGCATATACATTTAATTGCTGAATTGCACAATATGAAAACGGAAAACCTGGGATGAATCCCGGCTTCCCCACTTAACCAAATTGTGTGATCCTAGACAATTTTTTTATGTCACTTTCCCTCATTTTTCTCCATTATTACATATAAAGGGACCTCAAAATACATGAGCTCAGGATGTGCTCTTTACAAAACCTTCTCCTGTGTTTGATTTAATAAACTGTGTTGTTCATACATAATAGGAACCCAGCATATAACCAACTTGCATCTAAGTTCACTATTGAACTTGCTGTCAGGGTGGGGGACAAAAATTATTTTTCTAAAATCCCAGTGCCTCTCTTGATCAAGAGACCGCTGTGAAAATCATGGGGGCTGCACGCGCCCCCCGGCCGTACTTTGAGTACCACTGCTAAAATAATTAGTGCATGTTGCTCACCATCAGGGTGCAGAATCAGTTGGGGTACTGGGGACCACGCAAGTAGTACACCTTTTATCAGAGTCAGTACTCTCACCATGATTGGTCCATGATTCTACTCCCGGCTGGTGGCAGCTGATTACAGTAATGGAGTTAGAGTAATAATATAGTTAGATGACAATTTCAGTGACAATGCAACATTTTAAACTACAGAAAACACTGACATACAGTTATAGTTATCTAAAGTAACTATAACTTGTGCCTTGAGGTAAGTTCGCTCTCCCTCCATGCACAGTCTTCCTTATCAATGATGTTATTTCAAATATTGCAGTGATATTATCATCAATGATGTCATAGAAGATGCCATGAGTGATGTAATATGTAGGGTAATTAGCAGTACATGCTGGGGGCATGACTTCGGTTACTTTGGAGCATGAGGCATGATGAGCATGTTTGGCTGTAGACCTGGCCTGTGGCTAGGCCCTGGATCCAACCCCAGTTAGCAGTCAACCCCATGTCTAACCCATTGGCACATCCCCTCGACCCAAGTAACTTTTGGCACTGGGGGCCCCATGTCCCTGGGCCTTTTTTTTCAAAGGGGACAGGGCACACAGCCCCCGAAGCCACTTCAGGCCCCGGGGACCCCATGCCTCTGGACCAAAAGATATTTGCTGGTGGGTAGTGGCCTGTCTACCCAAGCCACAAGATGTCTGGCTGACCCCATCGCCTGTGACCTTTAAGGGGAGGGTGGCGTACAGCCCCTCTCAGGGCCGGACTGGCCATAGCGGGCACCAGGCAATCCCCGGTGGGCCGCATGGGTGGGTGCCGGTTATGGGCCCCTGGGGGCCATTTTTATTACAGGGCCGTTTTTGCATAGCTGCAAAATCGGCCCTGTAACAAAATCGGCCGAAAACCGGCCCTAGCAAAGAGATCGGTGGCACCCCCAGCCCTCCGGGGGTAGGGGGTGTGGGGGGGGGCAGCTGAGCACTTTGCCAGGACCGGTTTGGGTTCCCAGTCCGGCCCTGGCCACTCTCCCCAACAAAGTAGTGGCTCCGGGAACACTATCCCATTGGGCCAAATCATATATCTTGAGGGAGGGGGCATACAATTACTCCCCGCAAGCCTTATTAGGCCTCGGAGAACCCATCCCTGGGGGCGGAACTCCTTATAAAAACAGGTGGGGTCTGTGCGACACCCCACCCGAGCCTATACAGTTCCTAGGGACCCCATCTCCCATGGCTGCACTTAACTAAGGGCCATATGTATCATTTCAAATTGAGATCGCAAATGCCGAATTTTACAGAATTTCGGCATTTGCAATCGCAATTGGGCTCAGTGGTATGTATGAAAGAAAAACTGCCTCGCAAAATAAGGAACCGCAAAATTTGCGATTCCCTATTTTGCGATTGCATTTAAGGAATCGCAAATTGCTATTCCTTAAATGCAATGTAAGAAGCACAGAAAAAGTGCAATTTAGCCGTAAGGAATCGCAAATTACCACCAACTTCAAGTTAGTGGTAATTTGCGATTTCTTTGAAAAATGCAATTTTTTGCATTTTTCAAAGTGCCATGTGGTGCACATACATGCCCTTAGGGCATGTATGTGTGCCACATGTGCACACAGGCACATTTCAGGGGTGCAGCAGGGTATCCTTTTGACACCCTGGCACCCTTGAAACAGCATTCTCAATTTGCGATTCTCTAATTGAGAATGTCTTCTCATTCATTCCTATGGGCCTCTAGGCCCATAGGAATGAATGGGGAGGTATTCCTTCATTTCGCAATTCACTATTAAGGAATATGTAGGGTTCGCAAAATTATTTGCAGATCCCACATACACAGCATTTTGCGATTCTCAAATAGCGATACGCAAAAAAACGCAAATTGAGAATCGCAAAATCAGAGTTTGATACATATGGCCCCCAATCAGGAAAGGGGGCATGTGCCTCCCCCACCTTGAGCCTAAAGTGGCCACAGGAACCCCTGTTACTTTATGTTATGTTATGTTTATTTGATTAGAACACTTATCACCTGAGAGGGTATCCAGGCGCTTATGCTTTTGTAGAGGTCTTCAGATTCTTGCTGAACTCAATAAGTGAAGATGAGGCTCTGATGTGGGAGGTTGTTTCATGCCTTTGGTATGATGTACGAGGAAAAGCAACCTCCAGTTTTGCTTTTGGGGAGGAGGGGTATGTGTGCGAGTGAGAGTGAGACAGAGGGTAGGCGTTTGGTGGGTTGGTGAAAGTGTATGCGGCTGTTCAGGTATTTTGCTCCTGTGTTGCGTAGGGCTTTGCATTTGTCTGTGAGAAATCTGAATTTGCTATGCTTGTGAATGGGGAGCCAGTGAAGCTTCCTGAGGTGTGGTGTAATGTTGGTGCAGCTTGAGAGGTCGAGTATGAGTCCTGGAGCTGCATTCTGGATGGGCTGGAGTCTGTATAGGAGTTGTTTGGGGATGCCTGCATAGAGAGTGTTGCAGTAGTCCAGCCTGCTTGTGATAAGTGCTTGTGTGAAGGTTCGTCTGGTGTTCTGAGGCAACAATTTGTAGATCTTGCGCAGTACACGTAGGATGTGGAAGCAGGAGGTGCGTTGACTTGAGCTGTCATATTGAGCTTGTCATCTAGGGTGATGCATAGATTTCTTGCATGGTCTGTGGGAGTTGGTCCTAGCTCTGATGGCCATCAGGTGGTATCCCGTTGGGGAGGTCTTGCTGCTGAAGACCAGTACTTCCATCTTGTCAGAATTGAGCTTCAGGTAGGTGGCTCATATCCAGTCAGCTAATATGGTCATGCAGTTAGTGGCGTTGGTTTTGGTGGTGCTTGTCTTGTCCGTCAGGGAGAAGATGAGTTGAGTGTCATCAGTCTAGGAGATGACAGTGATGTCTTACGATCGGACGATGTTGGCGTGTGGTGTCATGTATATGGTGAATAGAGTGGGGCTGAGATGCGACACCTGTGGGACACCGAGTATCAGTTTCTTGGTCTCCAATGTGAAGGGTGGCAGCCTGACCCTTTGTGTACTTCCTGTGAGGGAGGAACAGATCCATTTGAGAGTGGATCTTTGTATGTCAATCTCATGGAGTCTTCTACTGAGGGTGTTGTGGGAGACAGTGTTGCAGGTCACTGGGTGGTTGAGAAGGATGAGGGCTGCTATATCTTCTTTGTCCAGGATGTTTCGAATGTCATCGGTGGCCACGATGAGTGCTGTTTCGGTGCGGCGGATCTTTCTAAATCCTGATTGTGTGTTGTCTAGAAAATAGAAAATTTTGATGTGAGTTGGGAGTTGCTTGATAATGGCCTTCTAAATCACTTTGGCTGGACGGGGGAGCAGAGAGATGAGTTGGAAGTTGCTCAATTGATTCAGGTCGTTGGGGGCTTCTTGAGGACTGCGTTGATGTCTGCAAGTTTCCATTCATCTGGGAAAGTTGTAGACATGATGGAAGTGTTGATGATATGGGTCAGGTTGGTGATATTTGGCGGTGTTCTCAGGTTATAGATGTGGTAGGGGAATGCATCTGTTGGGGCCTCCTGAGTGGATGGTACGCATGAGTTCTGCTGTGTCATTTATAGAGAGGGTTGTCCATTCCGTCAGGTGGCTGTATAGATTGGTGGTTGGTATGTTAGCGATGAGTTCTGTGGGAATGAGTTGATGTGCAAAGTTGCTGTAGATGTTTGCGATTTTGCTGTGTGGGAAGTTGGATAGGTTGTCGCAGAGTTGTTGGGAGGCAGCAATGTTGAAAGTGGCTAGGGGGAGGTGAAATCCTTGATGATCAATAAGATTGCCTTGAAGCTATTAGACAACACTGTCTATTAGTGCTTTTTTCTTGGTGTCTCTAATTTTCTGGTGATAGTGTCTGGGTGCAGCCTTGTATACAGTGCTGTAGGAGGTGTCATGGCTGGCTCTACAATTCCTTTCTGCCTGTTTACAGTGTTGTTTGGTGTCTCAAAGGTCTTCTGTGTACCAGCTGGACTGCTTGTTTGATCTGCTTTTGATGAGTTTTCAAGGTTGTCTTTGGGGCAAGGCTGATCAGTGCTGAGTGGTGCTGAGCCACTCTGCCTCCATGATTTTGCTTCCGCTGAAGCTTGGAGGGTTGAACCTCGTAGCGGTTTTGACCTGAGATGTGTTGATTGGGAAGTGGATGCTGGAGTGGTTGGTCCATGTGAGCTGTGTGGTGGAGTTGTATTTGATGCTGTTACTTTGGTGAAGGTGGGGTCCAGTGTGTGTCCTGTGGTGTGTGTTGCTTCGGTGACAAGCTGGGTGAGATCAATGTTGCTCAAGCTTTCGAGGAGTGCTGTTGAGCATGGGTCATTTCTGTCTTCCCGGTGAATGTTAAGGTAAGGAAGAAGACTTTATGTTCTGGAGTTGATGGTGAGCAGAGCAGACAAAGTCAGAGATGAGGTCCATTCCGAGAGAATTTTTCGGAGCTGTGCAGCTTGAATTGTAGGTATTCCATAAATGCGGTTGGTAGTGTTTTCTGTGAATGTTGTGCATTTTATGGATTCCTTGTAGATGATAGTGAGTACTCCTCCAAACTTGTGAAGGCTGTTCTCTCGAGCAATCTGGGATTGCTGTAGCGATGTTGGGAGCTGATGAGGGGTTGAGCCAGGTCTATGTGATAAAGAGGATGTTGTGTGCATCATGCATACAAGTGGAAGTTGATGTGTGGATTTGCTATTGTGTATGGTGTAGGAAGGGAGTTTAGGTGATCTCCGGGCCTCTTTTTTTGGGTGGGGGTTGGTAACCTGGTTCACACGTGGGCACCCACCAAATAGCAAGCAGGGGGGCATAGGGAGAGCCCACGTTCCTGCGGACAGGGAAGGCAAGTCTGCTCCCACCGGGCAGGAGCTTTAAAAATGCTTCAGCCGGGTGGAAGCGGACAAATGTTTCCCTGTTTGTACTAGTGCAGGCAGGGAAGCTACTATGTCCCGGGGTGGCCTTCCAAGGGCCACAATTATTGAGCTAGCTCCTGGGGATGGGGTCACCGGAGCTTTAATAGGCTGAGGCAGGGAAAGCACTACACCCCCTCCGGAAAAGGAATATATTCTGCTGCCATCCAGGGCCTGGCACCTCCTACCTCCCCCAGAGAGAGGTATTTTAAAAGTAGCTACAATTTCCTGCAAAATGTTAAAAATATTTTTTTGGGCCCCAGGCGGAGTCCCTCTGGGATTTCACCACCAGGCCTATGGTATAAAGGTATCCCTGCCCCCTTAAGTCTTTTCAACTTTTTTTTGGCAGTCAGAACTGAGTAGTGAGTCCTAAGATGGCTGCCACCACATTCTTGTCACCGTGGTGTCAGCCATTACGATCTCAGCATGAAGTTGTGAATGTTATTTTCTACCTGCAAATTGTCTCACTTTTCAACATCAAGTTTGCCACTATAAAATTGACTCCAAGTACACTCAACCAGATGCATCTCCGAATGCAATACTTTGCTGGAAGACAACTGGCTTACCCTCTTCCTCACAGAGACATTGTTGACATTGCTCAAGCAATACCTGACGGCTACTCTATCTTCCACCTAGATCGCAATACTTGTAGAGGTGGTGGTATTGCTACTATTGATCAGTGAGCTTTCATCTGCCCAATGGGGAAATTTGAGTGGCTGGAGGCAGCGGTGGGCCTCTTTTTTTCCTTCAAGCTATCCCATAAAGCATCATTCTCAGGAGCACTGATATATTGCCCGCCCACCCGCCCGCTTATGGTGGAAAGTTCAGAGAACTACTTGAAAAGATAGCCATCCCTTTCCTGCTTCTATTTTCAAACTTTACTATTCTAGGAGACTTTAATTTTCCTACAAGGATGCATCCAACCTGCTGGAAGTGACAGAGGAAATCACTCTTGAGCAGAGGGTGGCTGTCCCTACTCATAAAGGGCCAAACTGTGCTAAATCTCGATATTCCCCACCCACCAGCAGACCCGGCAGTAAGAAAGCACCATGGTTCACCGACGAACTCAAGAGCTCCAAGAAGAACTGCCGAGCCCTCGAGAGAACCTGGCGCATAGACCCAACATCTGACAACATGACCGCCCTCAAACTCGCCACTCGAAAACACCACCAACTGATCCACGCCACCAAGAAAACCGCATTCAAGGAACGACTGGACAACAACGCACACAACAGCAAGGAACTCTTCAACATCGTTAGAGAGCTCTCCAACCCTAACGCCGGAAACAACGACATCACCCCTTCACAAGACCTCTGCAACTCCCTCGCCGCCTACTTCCACAACAAGATCGCGGACATACACAACAGCTTCAGCACACTGCCGACGAACCCCACGACCACAACGGCACCCCCCACCACCATCCTCCACGCCTGGAACCCGATCAACACCGAGGAAACGCAACGCACAATGAACTCCATCCACTCCGGATCTCCAACCGACCCCTGCCCCCACCACATCTACAACAAGGCCGACGCCGTCATCGCACCCCACCTGCGAGACATCATCAACTCCTCCTTCGACACCGCCACCTTCCCGGAGAGCTGGAAGCACGCCAAACTCAGCGCTCTATTGAAGAAACCATCAGCAGACCCCACCGACCTCAAAAACTACCGCCCCATCTCGCTCCTCCCGTTTCCGGCCAAAGTCATCGAGAAGACCGTCAACAAGCAGCTGGCCGCCTTCCTCGAGACGAACGGATCCCTCGACCCCACGCAGTCTGGCTTCCGGGCCAACCACAGCACCGAGACCGCCCTCGTCGCAGCCACCGACGACATCCGAGCCCTGCTCGACAACGGGGAGACTGCGGCCCTCATCCTCCTGGACCTCTCCGCGGCATTTGACACTGTCTGCCACCGCACCCTAGTGCAGCGCCTCAGGAACGTCGGAATCCAAGAGAAGGCGCTAGAATGGATCATCTCCTTCCTCGCCGGAAAGACACAGAGAGTCCGCCTCCCCCCGTTCAGATCAGAAGCCACCGAAGTCATCTGCGGCGTCCCTCAAGGCTCCTCGCTCAGCGCCACACTCTTCAATGCCTACATGAGCCCCCTCGCGGCCATCGCACGCCAACACAACCTCAACATCATCTCGTACGCCGACGACACCCAGCTGATCCTCTCCCTCACCAACGACCCCGCCACCGCCAGAGCCAACCTACACGAAGGGATGAAAGATGTAGCCGAGTGGATGAAGAACAGCCGCCTGAAGCTGAACGCAGATAAGACGGAAGTCCTCATCCTGGGATCTTCACCCTCCGCCTGGGACGACTCCTGGTGGCCCCCTGCCCTGGGCAGCGCACCCAAACCTACGGGCCACGCACGCAACCTGGGCTTCATCCTGGACTCCTCCCTCAACATGACCAGACAAGTCAACGCCGTCTCCTCGTCGTGCTTCAACATGCTGTGCATGCTACGTAAGATCTTCAGGTGGATCCCCACCGAGACCAGGAAGACGGTCACCCAGGCCCTCGTCACCAGCCATCTGGACTACGGCAACTCCCTCTACGCCGGAACGACCGCCAAACTCCAGAAGAGACTCCAGAGGATCCAGAACGCCTCAGCAAGACTCATCCTCGACATCCCCCAACACAGCCACATCTCTGGACACCTGAGAGACCTGCACTGGCTCCCGGTCAACAAGAGAATAACGTTCCGACTCCTCGCCCACACACACAAAGCCCTGCACAACCAAGGCCCGAGATACCTCAACAGCCGCCTCAGCTTCTACACTCCCACACGCCAGCTCCGCTCGACCAACCGCGCCCTCGCCGCCGTCCACCGCATCCGAAGAGCCACCATGGGAGGAAGATCCTTCTCCTACCTGGCCGCCAAGACATGGAACTCCCTCCCGACCCACCTCCGCCAGACGGAAGACCACCTCGCCTTCAGGAAGCTGCTCAAGACCTGGCTGTTCGAGCAGTAGTGAACCTCCCCCCCCCCTAGCGCCTTGAGACCCTCCGGGTGAGTAGCGCGCTATAGAAATGTTTTGATTGATTGATTGATTGATTTATATTCACAAAATGCATTTAGGAGTAGTAAAGTTAGGAATCCTAACTTTACTACTCCTAAATACCCTTTGTGAATACCGAAAGTAGTTAAGTTAGGATTTTGTCTCAGTTAAACTTAAGTTTTGGTTCTTAAGTTAACCACAACTTAAGTTTAACTTAAACAATATACTAACTTTACGACTTTCGGTATTCACAAAATCATTTAGGAGTAGGAAAGTTAGGATTCCTAACGTTACTACTCCTAAATGCCTTTTGTTAATACCGAAAGTCATGAAGTTAGGGTTTCGTCTCAGATTACTTTTGTGAATTGGGCCCAATATATCCATTCTTTTCTATATATGCTTAGTTCACAATATTTTATAGGACAATATATTTGTACATGATATTCTGACAAACAACTCTAAGGAGCAAAGACTTCTGATCATATGCTTCTTTTCCATACGCAACAACTAAAAAAAATGTATACCAGACACTGGACGGTTCCCAGCTCTTCTTCAAATGAGAATTTTCTTGTGAAGTGGAGTGATAGTAGCCCTTGCAGCTCACTCTGTACATCATCACACAACAGTAAGAAACAACCCAGGGACTATGAATGAAAAGAGAAAATCACAAAACAGCAGTGCAGTTAAGCTTTAAAGAACTTAAAGGTCCAAGCCAAGTAAGTTGAAAAAATAACCATTTAATAACATAAATGTGAGTCACTCCCTACGAAAAGTTGGGTTTGTATGAAGTAAAAGAGATACTGTAAAAATTGACAAAAATAATCAAAGAATTAATCATTGGCCAAGAACAGCCCAAATGCCACTTTGAATGTGCAGATCAAATTAAATCTGCAGGATGAACAATGCTGTGAACACAAGAAGGTAGTGGTGGTAATAGATGTTGCACCTCAAAGTTACTCAAAGTGTAGGCTTTAAACAGTAAAACAATCATTACATAAAGAAAAATCAGGTTGGTGCCACTTGGGGCGAAAACACCCCCCTACATAAGGTGTATATAACACAAAACACCACAGTATCTTGTCATATGTTTTCAAGGAACACCCTGGCACTCACAATATCACAGGTATCATTAGAAACAGTAATCTGTCAATCTGACCCCAAGACTAATAGATGAAGAGAGATTCCTCATGGGACAGGAAACATAACAAATGTAGTCATCTATTCCTTTAATGATTTACTTTTTGTATGTCAGCAACGTATTATGTTAAATACAAAAACACAAGGGGTAGGACATATGAATCATGCTTCTCATAATCCTAAGAAATTTCGTCCATGATGTTATGATGGTCCAGTCCTTGTTTTAAAGAACAAACAAAAGACAGCCACTGGGGGTCGCGTAACTTGTTAGCATGGAGGAGTCTTGTTTGTTATCGGAACAATGCTGTTGTTAGAGTTATGCTGGGCTGAAATATTGGCTTGAGGGCGCAAGTACATACAATGCAGCATTGGAGGCTTGCCTCCAAGAAATCAAATAGCCAATTCGAGGGCATCCAGTCACTTGACGGGTTGAGGTTTTTGTGACTATGAGCCAAAGCAGCTCAAGTTATGAAACTTGGAGGAAGCTGTTTACTCTGTGGGTAAAACCACAGAAGGTTGAAGGTTGGTTCAATGATGTGGGGTCAATCCTGGGATCAATTGTCTCAAGGTCTGGAGCTCCAGGTGAATTGTCCAACAGGTGATGGTACATCTTAAACCAAGCGACATTGAGCTGGCGTGATTCTCATCAAACCTTAGAGTTGGAAAACATAATTTGGCGAAAGGATGCATGAATGGGTGAAAGGATGGATAGAGGGATGTAAGGTTAAGTATTGGCAAAAAGATGCGAGAAAGGGTCAAAGGATGGCTAGGGGGATGTAAGGTTAAGAATTTGTGAAAGGATGCTAGAAAGGGTGAAAGGATGGATAGGGGGATGTAAGGTTAATCATTTGTGAAAGGATGCGAGAAAGGCTGAAAGGATGGATAGTGGATAGTCATAGGATGGAAGAGTGAAAGGATGACTTGATCGATGTGCGAACGGAATGGTGGTTGAATTGAATAGATCGCAGGATGGAAAGGTGAAGAGGTGGAAGGGATGGGAAAAAGAATGGATGAATAGATGTATAAATTAATGGACAGATAGAATGCCCGCGGAAGCAAGAATAATGAAAGGATTGATGGAAAGCCTGAAAGGTGAAATAATTTATGGATGGGTGGATGTAAGAGAACTATTGGAAGGATCAGGAATCTTTGCTTTGCTCATTCTATGTCATTAGAAGTTTGGTTCAAAGTCCTGGGGGGTGTATTTCGATTTTCTGGTGACTCACTTACTCATAACTGTGCCTCAGAGGAGGCAGTGAAAAGTTCAATAAGGTCAAGATCATTTTAGAAGAGTCAGTTACGTATGAACAACAAGGGCCCCATTATACATGCAGCACATTTTCCTTCATTGCTTTAAAAAGGTACGCCCGGAGCAATGAAGGCAAATACGTTGCATTATGTGGAATGTGCTGCCCCCACGGCAGCCACAAACTCGTTCTGCCCTGGGGGCAGCGCATTTATTTGAAATACGGAGCAGCTGCTTTGAAGCTGCTCCGTGTTTCATTGTGCAGGCGGCAACCCGCCTGCACTTTTAAAGGGGAATAGAGATCCCCTTGCAGGCAGGTGCAGTCAGTGAATGCATGTCTGCAAGGGGATGTTTGGGGGGTCCATAGGACCCCCCACCAGAGGGCTTCTTTCAGGAGGCGCACTGACAGTGCACCACCTTTCAGGTGCAAATTGTCCATGTCCCTCCTGAGGGCTTCATTGCCACTGCTCCCGCGTTGTTAATATGGCGAGGGCACAGAGGCAAAGGGATTCCCTCATTTGCATTGGGCACACTCCATGCAAATGAGGGAACACCACCTCGAAAATAGTGCTGGCACTTTATGTGCACCAGCACTTTTGGTATTAAAGAAGGAGCCTCACAATCATTTGCAGCCCCTTCTGCAATACCAAGTGCCCCTGGGGCATGCAAAGTTGGCGCAAATGCCAGTTGTGCCCCCGGGGCACTTTATGTAGTATGCTGCCCGATCAGTGAGCCTGCGATATCTGTGTAAAGTAACCAATCCAATTGCATTTGACGACCTACAGCTGGTCTGCACATCTGGGGACTTTGAAAGGAATCAAACAGAGAAGAACCAGGAACATCTGACAGTGGGTCAGTCTGAGACAGATTCTGCAGCCTCACTCAATGACCAGCATCAGTTTAATATTGGCCATCCACCAAGCAAGCCCTACTGATGTTAGAATTAAAAATCTTATTGTCCTTTTGCTCATACTTCATTCTGTACTTAGTTAGCATTCATGGCACCGTTTTATTAGTCGCTGCCATTTTGTTCTATGATCAAAACTAAGCTTCTGCGTCATACTGCTTACCTCAGCAGAAAACTGCCTTGATGCATCTTTAGTTTCTTCAAGGTCGAGATCCACTGCACTAATGAATGTAATCTCTATTACGGCATACCTTTGCTGTTAGATAGGCTCGTTCCTACCTTCCAGAATGGTGGGCACGGGCAGAGTAACCTTGAAGCAGAGATAGCCTGAACCCGATCTCAGGACCGTAGCTCATCCTTCTGTGCCTCCTTTGTTTGCTAGTGCCTGGACTGGAATTTTCCAGCCTGGGCGTGTTCTTAGGGAATTGGAAATGTATAATATCCGATGTTATGTTGGGGGGAGTCAATCCCTTGTCAGCAATCTCGTGAGGCTGGTCAGACTGGGCTCCGCTGCAGCGCAATACTAATAAATAACTTTGGTTTATATTCTCTACTGTCTGACCGACTCTTCATTTGTTTGGAAGGCCAAGAGGTGGTTGAGAGTGACCCTGCACGATAGAGCCTAGTACTCGCAGCTGCCCGCCTGTCTGACCGGGCGGTGCCTCGTCCAGTAGTCAGGCCTGCTGGGGTCCTGAAAGGCAAAAACCCTTGGATCTGACCGTTGAACCGAAGAGTCGGCAGTGGAGAATAGATTTGTTCGACCTGTGTGCACTAGGTGAGTTTGCTTTGGTTTTTTGTGAATATGGCACCATTTTGAGTGATCCTTGGTGTGGTCTGAGGACCACTTTTGGTTTGTGTTCGGTAGGTCTGTGGACCAATTTTGGACACAAGGTGTCTGCGGACAATTTGCCAGGCAAAATAGTGGATTTGGCTTACTTTTGAAAATGCCTGGGATTTGACCAGTTTTTGGTTTTGTGGTGTCGGCTCTGATTTGCCTTCTTGGTGTAGTCTGAGGAGAGACTTTTGGTTCTTCTTTGCTTGATACGGTCTGAGGACCGACCTTTAGACAGATATTTGTGAATTATTCGTCTGGCACGGATAGTGACCTAAGGCCATATGTATCAAGCCTTTTTCCCATTTGCAAATGGGCAGATTCTCAGAATCAGCCGTTTGCGAATTGGAAAAAGCCTTTTTGGATGTATCATCCCAAAAGGTCATCGCAAAATAGAGAATTGCAAAATTTGCGATTCTCTATTTTGTGAATGCAATTAAGGAATTGCAAATTGCGATTCCTTAAATGCAATTCTGGAAGCACCAGAAATTTGATATTTGGCCTTAAGGAATTGCAAATTACTACCAACTTCAAGTTGGTGGTAATTTGCGATTTTCTTTAAAAAAGCACTTTTTTGATTTCCCATTGGGCGTGTATGTGCGCAAAATGTGCACACATGCATATTTCAGGGGTGCAACAGGGTGTCCTTTTGGCACCCTTGCAACCCTGAAATTGCATTCTCAATTTGTGATTCTCTAATTGGTAAATTGAGAATGTCTTCCCATTCATTCCTATGGGCCTCCTAGCCCATAGGAATGAAGGGGAAGGTATTCCTTATTTGCGACTCTCAATTTGCGATTCGCAAATAAGGAATATGTATGATTCGCAAACTTTGTAGCAAATCCTACATATATTGCATTTTGCGATTCTCTAATTGCTATTCGCTAAAAATCGCAACTTGTGAATCGCAAAACTCTTTTTTGATACATATGGCCCCTACTCCCCTCTTAAGATGCCTTGTGTGAGCAAATTGTGTTGTTTGGGGTAACGTTGTTGTTCTGCTGATGCTTGATTGGAGGAGAGGCAACCTGCGCCTCCGGAAGGCACCCCAAACTTTGACATGTACGTCAAGCATGGCCTTGGCCCTATTATGTTTAGTACACTGTGGCACAAATATACAAGGGACAATGCCGAGTTGCAGTGGCTGCTAACAGGCACCTTTGATGAACAAAAACTGAATTTCCTGGAGGATAAAATATAGGCAGTCAATGTTTGATTATCTCCAGGTATGGCAAAAGGAAGCTAAGCAAAGACGAATGAGAGCAGAACAAGAGGCACGAAGAGGAAAGATGCAGACAGTAACCCAGAAAGCAGTAGCGTACGATAGAGAAAAGATAGAGAAGGGTATAGAGTGTGCTGATAGAAAGTTTAGGTTGCAATGTGATAAATCCTTTGTTGCCCGAGAAGGAGGTGATACATTTGTGGAGGATCTATGAGATACTCGACCCCCACCTCCATATGCTCCGCAGAGAATATATCCTGCTGTCCCACAGCCCCAGTCTTCTCCCTCTGGTTCTCCTGCTATTGACCTGGCTGCCTCGGCTACAGCTCCTCCTGCTTCTTCTTCGGCTTCACCTTTCGTGCCTGCAGGGACTGCAGGTCTCTCTGTTACCCCTATTGTTCCAACTTCTTTACTCTCTCCATCCCGTACACCTACAACACAGTCATTAATGACTCTGGTGCTCAAGCCTCGACTATGGTACCCTCCCCACATCTCCTCTCCCCGACCTTGTTGAGCATTAGGACACTGGTGCGTGAACTGGATGACGAGGACTGACCGACTGCAAGGGAACGAATGGTGAGGGTGTTGATTCGGTCTGATGTGGGGGATCCAGAGAAAAAGATGTTAGCTAACCAGTCTGCCCAGTGGGCCTAGAGTCTGATTTACAATGTGGAAGATGTGTGGAGCATGTTGAAAGAGTATGTCCCGTTTGTATAGCAGCATGCCCTCAAACATATGTCGGCTACTCTGATTGGGTTGTGGGAACAGTGTTTTCAATGGTGTTGCAACCCAAATTATTTATGACACCTGGGACCCTGTGTATGCTGCTGACATGGCACTAATGACGTTTTTAGTAATGTTGCAACGTTGATTGGATACTGAGGCTGGTTTTACCAGAAGACCCGACAACAGTATCCCAGTTTCTGATGAGGGAAGTACAGCCCTGTCCAGCCAAAATAATGTTTAGGAGGCTTTCCAGGTATACCGGTTGTGAGCCCCATTTCCAAGCCACTTACCTTAACTATTGGTCCCTTTACTGTAGATTTGCCCTTTCTATTGACATCCAGTTGTGGAGAAAATTTGATGGCCTTAGATTTGTTAAAGAGGTTGCACGCAACCATTTCTTGTTCCCCAGATGGTGTCTATATGACAATAGGACCCAATGTAGTGAGTTCCAAGCAGTGTTTGTCCAAAGATGAACCTCTTCCCACTGAGTTTAAAGATGTGCCAACTGCTTTATGGGCTATAGGTGATACGGATGTAGGGCTGTTGCAGATACCTCCAGTTTCTATCAGGGTCAAGGACAACGCTGTTCTCCCTCATGTTCCTCAGTACAAAATACCGCAAGCAGGGGAGCGAGCTCTATTGCAGATTATACAGGATTTGATTTAGTCAGGGGTTGTTGAAGAGATGACAACAAATGTGTGTAATAGCCCTATCCTTCCCATTCTTAAGAGGACACCCTCGGGTTCCTCTGATGATCATCCAGATGCTTTGTGATTGATTTGCGTGAAGTTAATAGAATCGTGGTCCCTCAGTTCCCAGATGTCCCCGACATCACTGGCCTTCTGACTATGATTTCTTCCTCTGCTAAATTCTTTTCGGTCATTGATTTGAAAAATGTATTATTTAGCATTCCAATCCATCCAGATAGTAGGCATCTGTTTGGATCTGCCCTTGCTGGCAGAAGCTTTAGATTCTGTCGGGCTCCTCAGGGCTATACTGAAAGTCCTAGTATATATAGTCAAGCTTTAAAAGGCCAATTGGATTCCCTCACACTCCCCCAGGTAATGTATTACTGCAGTATGTGGACGATCTCTTGATCGCTTCTGACACTGAAGACGGTTGCAAAGATGCAACGGTTAAATTGTTGCTACATGTGGCCTATCACGGACTTAAAGTGTCCCTTTTAAAATTCCAATATTATCGACAGGAGGTCACCTACTTAGGTAGGTCACCTACTGCCGAAGGAGGGAAGGAGACTAACACCTACACGCTTTAGTGCTTTTGTCAAAATTCCCATCCCTAAGACTCAGCGGGATGTGCGTGCTTTCATTGGCATTATTTCGTACTGTCGGCACTGGATCACTAACTGTTAATAACAAAACCGCTGCTGCAGCTAACCACTAACAATGTGCATGAACCCTTGCCTTGGACACCTGAATGTCATCAAGCTTTTGAGCAATTAAAGGTCGCACTTTGCTCTGCGCCTGTGCTTGGTACCCCTGACTACCAGAAGCTGTTTGTGTTGTATGTACACAAGACAGCTGGTTGTGTGCTTTCTGTCTTAACACAAGCCTTTGGAGGTAAGTAGAAGCCGGGTGCTAATTTTTCTGCTTTGCTCGACGTCGCAAGTGCCCTCACGAGCTGTTAAGAGCGATCATGGCCGTGGCTGTCTGAATCCGACAATCGGTAGGGCTCATCCGTGATACCGATCTCACAGTTATGGTACCTCATGTTGTGGATACACTTTTGCAAAAAGAACAATTGATGGAAAGAATGCAGAACAGTGTCATACGTTCACCCCAGTACAAAGATCTGAGCCTAAATCCATTGTTTTTTTGCTCACCATGCCATTCCAGTTTGCACCCAGCTCTTTGCAAATCAGTCTTGACACTGCGCCCAATGGGAACAGTCTTGCCCGAACTGCCAGGCCAGGTCCTCCCTGGACTGGAAACAAGCATCCTAGGACCGGTTTTGGGGTTTCACCCCTCGTCAGCCAGGATAGGGATAGCTTGACTCCAGTGGCATGGTGAGCACGGGACCCGCGTCTGGGCATACCTGTCCCACTCGGGGTGACAAAGGCAAAAAGAACAATTGATGGAAAGAATGCAGAACAATGTCATACATTTACCCCAGTACAGAGATCTGGACCGAAATCCATTGTTTTTTAGGTCTCGTCTAGGCAGCGCTTGCGCTGTCGCGAGAGACATGCAGTATATTATAGCATGGAAGCTTTGTTTAAGCTCCCGCCCTCTCTCCGCCCATCTTTTGCATTGGCTTAGGTCCTAAATGCAGCCTTCCCATTGAGTTTAGACTTGTTAGTCCCTCCTACTGACGGCCATCTTGTCAATTGTATCCTTCCATGGCTATCGTCCCCTTTACTGTAAACACAATTTTGTTCCATGGCTCACCCCCTCCCCTTTCACAGGCCATGACTTCTCGAAACACCTTCCACCGCCCCCTCCTCCCATTTTTGCCTTTTTGCCCGCCCGTACTCCCTTTTAAAATGCAATAGGACTCGCGTAAATGCGAATTCTATTGCATTGCAAATGCTTGTTTTTAAAGTAGTGCGTATTAACATGCGCACCATGCCTGGATTTCCCGCATTGTTTGGAGTCCTGGCGGGAGCCCACCCCGCATGTTCATGCTGTTAGGAATCCAGCGGGAGCCTACCACGCATTGCCGATGCCCCGGTGAAACCACCGCCGAGAGCCTTGAAAAACGGAAGTAAGGCGGACTGCCTGACCAATTGCGGAGCTACCCTCAGGAAGTGTTACTGAGGGTGCCCAAGTCAGCCTGGCAGAGGGCGGGAGCCTACACTGTCTCCACAAGTAGCAGCGTGAGGCCAAAGCATGTGAAGGCAGAAGAGCGGTAGATTTTACTACTAGAGGGAGGGCAGCCGCTGTCTCGGTGGGGGGGTTGGGAGCTATGCTCTCTGTCAACCAGTATGTAGAGAAGATGTGCGGCCGCTGACTCACCCGGGAAGATGAAACACTCTGCTTTTGTGTTTTTATGTATTTATAGCGCCTCAAAAGATCCGAAAGCGGTTTTGAGGCAATCAGTAGGAGTTCTGCCAAGTGCCTTCACAAAATGTGACTCGCACCAGCCAGTTTTTACACATGGGAGTCCTGTATGCAATCAATGTGACCTTTGCTTGGTGCATGTAGGTTAAAGCACGGCGGTTTTAAGTGAGGATTTTGCCGATTAGACTACGCCCTGGGAAGCTGGCTTTCTGCAGTGCAGCAAGAGCAGTGGCACTTGGGCCCAGGGGTGTGAAGGGCCCGAGTCACCCCTGTTAGTAGCATTTTTTGTTTTACCATAAAACCAGGGGATGGGGAGGCAATTCTACCGTTTATATTATGGCCCGTGGCGCCCCTTACACACGCTGGATGTAGTCCCGAGGCTCGGACACCCCTCTGGGCAGGGTGCCTGCTGACTGACAGATTTAGAGCCCAGAGTTCAGTGGAGCAGCCAGAGGGCATGGGTGAAAAGTGTTATTTTGAAAAGTGTTACATTTCAAAGAAAGATCCAACAATGGCTATAAATATTTTTTTATTCAAAGCCCAATGTGGCTTTAAATATGCTCAGAAAAGTAAAATTGTGTAATTTTGCTGCTAAACCCCATAAAGTGAGCTTTTGCAAGGACGAGGGCGCAACCTCCCCACCCACAGGGGCTAGGAGGCAAGTGCTTTACATTAACTCAAAATATCATATTTACACCCCTTCAGCCATCCTTAGCTCCGCTGTAAGTTTTTTATTTTAGGCAATTTAATGTATAGCTGTTCTTGCATTGTTATTAGACAATAAACATATTGCCAGGGTGCACAACCTTAAACAGCCTATTCTGAAAACCCTAGGGCACCCAAGTGCAAAGCACAGAAGCAACAATAACTGCATTGTCATATCTGCCCCTTCCACATCCGCCTTACAACAAACCTGCGCTCCTTCATGAACACCATCGCTCATGCTCCAACGCCAACAGATCATGTCCACATTCCACAGTTCGAAGCAAGCCCCCCGCGGCAGCTCGTGACAGCGCCCTGAGCTTTAGGGAGCGCGTGAGGCTGCAGGGAGGGAGTCACGGGTCTGCAACCTTCCCAGCTCACTGACAGCAGAGGAACGTAGACCGATGCAATTAACTCACAACTCGAAACATTCTCTTAACATCTGGTGGCCCTCAGTTTCTAAGAAGTGATTCTAATGGCAAACGTGGATGGACACGCAGTTGTTGCACAACATAGCATGTAATGAGTGCCCCCGTGTATATCCGTCCTGAGACCTATTTAAGGTTAGATGATGAGACAACATCTCCTAACGCGTGGTAATCGCTTTCCTCTGGGAGAGGGGGTGGCAACCGACACCAACTTAATGACAATACCATGAAAGAATGTGCAGCAGATATCAACTTTAGAGTATTGACACCTGAGAGTAATCTCAAACCTTCGAGTACTATCAGCTGACAACAATGTTATTATGGCAGCACCCTGGGCACGTGGACATCTAACACCATGTTAGTGAGATCACCGTGAGCAGGCAGGCCAGCTGCTACTGGCAGCTTACCGACAGACCCTTGGATTGACTCATAATATTACAACAGCCTACTGGCACTATTAAATGTAAAAATGTAAATTTGATACTTGTATAGCGCACTACTCACCCGCAAGGGTCTCAAGGCGCTTGTACGAATACCGCTGTGGAACCCATTCTGGCTTTCCCTGTGAGGAGTCCACTCCTGGGCACCCCCAAGGTGGAGGCCAGGCATCCTTAGCATTGTGGGGGCCGTTGTGGAGATTAAGCAAGCTATTGCCCAGAGTTGCAGAGTGGGACTCCGTGATTGGAATAGGCACCGAGGCAAGAATTATCAGGTCTGTGGAATTTTTGAGCCCAAGACCCACCGAGGCGGGGAATTGAACCTTGGTCCCAGGCTAGACCTCTGCATCAGGGTCTGCCACTCTAATCATTGAGCCACACTTCTCCACTATTGGCACCACAGGAGAGCAGGTGTCACAACCACTCAATAGCGTTCACATTCCCCCCCCGACCTAGAAAGTTTCAGCATGCAGTAGAGTTAAAGGGGTGTTGGGGATCAGTCTGGAAAGGGTTTAAGATACCAGTCTGCTACTAAGGTCACAGCTCCTACTTTGTTATAATAGAGTGGCCATCTTCCATGACAATGCCCAATTTAAACCTGTGCATTAGTTTTGGTTTGATAGTCCCTGGCGCTAAATATGGCATCTATATGATTGTGTCATTTTCTTCGATGTGATGAGTACATGCCCGGCCTCCTCTAGCACTGAACGTAAAGTGTGTACAGAAGTATTTTTTTCTCATGAATGGCATCAAAATGCCAATGGTAGGCACATAGAGCTTTCAGATTTCATCCAATAAAGCACGCAGGCGAGGGCGCAGCAGCTAGAACAGGCCTGTCCAGTGGAGGTCTAGGGGGCTAGATCTAAAACAGACTGTCGGGATTTCCGCATAACATAAATGTACCTACCACTAATTTGAATGGAACTCATTTAAAGGGATTAGCCTGAAATTCCGCTATGGTTCTCGCCCTGTGGTGCGCGCCATTGACCTTGAAGATGGTGGATGTTTCTCATTTATTAGAAAACGATGGGGCATATTATCAAGCAGGGCGTTTAAATTATCGCCGCTTTAGCGGCAGAAAACTGCCGCTAAAGCGGCGATAATGGGCTTGATAATATGCCGCAGAGAATTCCAATAGAAGCCCATGTTCACACCAGAACATGGGCTTCTATGGGAATTCCCAAGCTAAAGCGGCAATAATTTTAACGCAGTTTCTTGATAATATGCCCCCTATGAGGTGTAATCTCACAGAGAGACTTGCGTTGCAAAAACTTTTACTTTTGCCGTGTTTCTAAAATATGATTGTCTCAAGAGGTAGACGTCCACTGTACCCTACAAGAGAGTTCTCTTTGGTAACTGATGGTTTACAGCTCTAACTTTATCAACCTCTCAGCTATTGAGCTTGGGGCCTGTTCCGCATTCTTAGCCTCGTTCATTCTGCATGGGTGGGGCTTCTTTGCTGCCACAGTGCCAACATCCAGAAAAGTAGCATCGCTGCTTGTATCACTCCTACAGTTCACAGTTCGTCTTTTTATTTTTCTTTATAAGTATTGTTTGATAGTAACAGCTCTCCACGTTTTCTTTGGCATGGAGGTAGACCACTGCTCTCCAGCCAACTTCCGCATACTTCAATTTTAATATAGTGACTTTGCACCATTAACTCTACTTGCTGATTTGCGACCTGATTCGAGTGAATCGCTAAATATGTTCCATTTCCCAGCATGCATCTCAACTGCATTTTCGACAAGCTCTCGTGTCTGTCATGTTTCATGTTGCCAACTTTCCTGCCTCATCTAGTCTTTCTGCCGCTCATTATTTTATTTTCCCTTCTGTTTTGCCATTTATGCAGCTCGTTCCTCCAGATACCATATATGACCATATATGATGGGGAATTTCCATTTTATCTCTCACTAGTACTCTTATACTTTGCAGTTTTGTTTAATTATTGGGCCGCTGCCAGTTACTCTACCTGCACCCTTCCATAACTCGTTGCCCCTGGACATTGCTCCGGTGGTCTGTGCCCCCCGTGTCAGCATGCTGCACCGCAAACGTAACGGTTTGGTTCTAAGGTAGCCCGAAAAAAGAGCGCTGCAGCATTTACTCACATTTATCTCAGAAACATGATTTGCGTAAGCACCACCGACGCGATGAAAGCCGATAGGGCATCCTGTCGTGAGGTACAATAATTCATGCTAAGTGGTATTAAGGTCTCCTGTGTCCAACTTTCCACACACTCCCTGTCACCCATACTACCTACCTCCTCCATGTCCTTCTGCCTACACAGAGATTGGTCCATAGAAAGTGCCTTCCACGCGCACACGTAAATAATAATATTTTTTTCAAATCTTGTATTTTAAGTGATATGACCACAGAAGGCCCTGATTCTATATTAAAAACACAGCTTTGGACTATACATTTCCCCCTAAAAGGCAATATTTCTCTCCATGTGTTCCCATACCTGGAGTGTCACGCAGTTTGGTGCTCTCTTTCCCTCCTTATTAAAGAACAGTCGAGACCGATGCATTGCAAATGCTTGTTTGCTCACCATGCCGTTCGGGTTTGGACCCAGCCCTATGCAAATCAGTCTTGACCCTGGGTCCAGTGGGAACAGTCCAGCCTGAACTGCCAGGCCAGGTTCTCCCTGGATTGGAAACAAGCATCCTAGAACTGGTTTCGGGGTTTCACTCCTCATCAGCCAGGATAGATTGACTTCAGTGGCATGGAGAGCACGGGACCCACGTCTGGGCATACCCGTCCTAATCTGGGTGACAAATGCAAAAAGAACAATTGATGGAAAGAATGCAGAACAATGTCATGCATTCACCCCAGTACAGAGATCTGGGCCTAAGTCCATCATTTTTTTGCTCACCATGCCATTCCAGTTTGGACCCAGCCTAATGGAAATCAGTCTTGACCCTGTGCCCAATGGGAACAGTCCAGCCCGAACTGCCAGGCCAGGCCAGGATGCACATTTGAACAGAACAAAGACACAGCACCTCACCAGTGCACGTCTGACTGGTTATGAATTGACCCTTTTCGCGCCACACGTCACCATCAAAAGATGTGCCACCCTGAACCCAGCCACGTTACTACCCCTCCCTTCTGAAAGCGAGGAAATAGTAGTACATGATTGTGTTTTTTTGGACTGAGGAGGAGGCAATGGGAAAGGTAGACCTGACTGATGTTTCCCTATCTTAGCCCCAAGGGGAGCTATATGTCAATGGCTGTTGTTTCAAATTACTGGATGGCACAACAAATGCGGCATATGCCATAACTACCCTACACACAGTAGTCAAGACACACAAGTTCCATATCAATCGGCCCATGCTGCAGAGTTAGTTGGCCTTCTTCGTGCTTGTGAGTTGAGTGAGGGACTGACTGTCAATATTTATACTGACATTCAGTACGCCTTTGGAGTTGCCCACAATTTTGGGCGGTATTGCGTGGAGAGAGGATTCCTGACTTCACACGGTTAAAGATCCAGAATAACACATTGATACTCAGGCTTTTGTCAGCTCTGACACTTCCCAAGAAGTTAGCAATAGTGAAGTGCAGCGCCCACAAGGCAATTACTGATGATGTGGAGAGGGGACACACATTTGCAGATTAAACAGCTAAGGAGACAGCTCGGACAAAAATGAAAATAAAAAATTTGTGGCAGGACCTGCTAGATGGGTACCTGAACTTACTATGTTTGAGGATACACTGGATAGTGTCAAAGAAATACAAAGTGAGGCAACCATTGAGGAGTTAGCCATGAGGCAGGAAAGAGCAGCACGTTTAGACAAAGATGGGTGCTGGACGGATAAGTCAGGAAAGCAAAGGTGGATACTACCGGATGCCTATGTCCTCCCTGTAGTCACTATGGCACATGGGCACATGGGCCAGCTCACATTAGCACCAAGGGCATATGCAAGCTACTAGACCCCATGAGGCAGAATGATAACATCCCAAAAATGGCTGTTCATTTGGTTAAATGTTGGATGGTGTGCATGATGTACAATCCTGGAAAAGGAACTCCTACACCCCCTGGCAATTTCGCACATCCTTCTTACCCTTTTGAGGTCCTCCAGATGCACTATATTGAAATGGAGCGGGTCAACAATTCGAAATATGTGTTAGTGGTTGTTTGTGCATTCAATAAATGGGTTGAGGCATACCCCACTAAGGAGAATATGAGCTTGGCGATGCCGAAAGCCCTCCTAAAGGAGTTCTTTCCCCGCTTCGGTTTGCCTCATTTGATTTGGAGTGACAATGGCAGCCACTTCAATTCAAAAGTCATCCAATTGCTGTGTGATGGGTTACACATTAGGCAGAAGTTTCACACTGCACACCACCCCCAGTCAGCAGGCTTGGTTAAGAAATACACTGGTACTTTTAAACTGAAACTGGCAAAAATTCAGGAAAGCACAGGATTGAAGTGGCCAGGTGCTTTACTGTTAGCTCTTCTGTCAACTAGAGCTACGGCCCACTCTAGAACAGGATTGTCCCCATATGAAGTCGTGTTCGGCCGCCCAGCAAACGTTTGGGGCGTCCCGTGACCAAAACATTTTTCAGACATTGAGTAGCCTCTGTTAGTAGATTATCTTTATGAATTGGCAAAACATTTGTGTTCTATTCATCAACAGATACAAGAGACGTTACCACCGCAAACAGTGGGGCCCGGGCATACCATCAGACCTGGCGACTTTGTCCTTGTGCAGCACTTCCAGAGATGGGGGAGCCTGGAGCCTCGTTAGAAGGGGCCTCTGCAGGTACTTCTTAACACCAGGAGTGCTGTTAAAGTGACCGGTCAGAAGAACTGGACTCACAACAATCAGTGCCGCAAGGTGCCGCTACCTCTTCCCTATGACCAGTGGATGATCGATGGCATAGGTGACCATGAGACGGAGAGAGTTCCACGCTTCTTCCCTTTTTCGGATGCCCGACATGTTGGTGCAAACAGAGGAGGAGAATGATGCAGTATTTAATGAGGGGGTCCCCCCAGAAGTAAGGGCTGTTCAGGATCCTACTCCACCTGACTCACACGTGCTTGAGCCTCAGTCTCTTGGCGCCTCTGAATTTGAGCCCCTGCTCACTGAACACTCTGTGGCCGGAGTGGCTAGGTACAATTTATGTCCCTGACGGAGGGACAGTGCACCAAAGGAAAAGTCAGATTAGTAGGGATGGACTGCACAGATGAAGAATAGGGTGTATGTATCCTGTCCACGGTGCCAACGATAGCTTAGGGAAAGGGAGATTGGTGCATTGTCCAAGACACTGAACGGGATAAGCTGAGGGTGTCTTCCCGGAAGGGGCGTGCCCTATCCTGGATGATGTGGGATTTCTTCAACGGGCTCTGATCGCGCTGCCCCACCGTAGATGAACAATAGGAGTCTGCCAGCGAGGCTCAGAAGGATGCTGGAAGCTCTTTTCCCATCCTACTATTTCCTTGTCATTGACACCATTGCATTGCATTTTCCTCTTTTGATCACTATGTATCCCTTTGGCCGCCCAATTGTTGAGGAGGAACAGCTTTTTGCAGCACCACGTTTGGAGAGGGATGGGGTTTGTTGGCCCAGTTGTTCGAGAAAGAGTAAAATAGTGTTTATGCTAATTGTCCTGATTTCTCTCATAGCAATGCTTTGAATAATGTGGTTTCTAGAAGAAAAACATCCTGTGCATTCCTTGATTGGTACAACAACCTGCTCCCCCTGAACATATGTTTGTAACTTTAGCACCTCACAAAGGGCAGCAACGAAAGTCTTATAAGGATAATGAGTTTATACAAATGTTACACCAGACACATAATGTGTCTAACGTGACAAACTGTTGGGTGTGTGGATTACTTCACTCTGTGACCAATAAAATGAGAACTTATTGTCCATGCCATTGTCCTATATTAGTAGTTGTGAGGGGTGGTTTGCATTGCTTGGTATGGTACGTCCACCTCCCCCAGTTAAAACATTAGAAAGAAAGGGTATTGGTCCCCGCACCATGATACAAAACGTACGTTTCCAGCATAGAGCACCTCCTGGTGCTCCTACAGTTCAAGAGCCATTCGTGGATTGTTCTTAAGTTCTTGCATGCATGCAAACAAAGGGGTGAGAATGGAACATGGTCTTGTACGGAAATAGATGATTTCCTGGGGTTCAACACATCAGAATATTTCCTGTCCTTCCAGGCTCGTAATGTTACTGAGGCTAAGCCAAATGCCCCTGTTAGTGGTTAACACCACAGCTACTTTCTGTGTCCAGGGGAGTGGGAAGATAGAGGTAGCGGAGAGCAGGTGCAACACAACATATAAGCTGAGAGTGACAGATAGTCCACCCCTGGACCACCCCCTAATGTCTACTTCATTTGTGAATCCCAGGGTTATGTTTGGCTCCCTGAGGGATGGTCTGGTAGGTGTTATCTCTCTTACCTCTTACCCCCCGTATATATATATATATATCTCTGCCCAATTACCATAAAGACCATCGATTGCAACGTAGGAGCACATACCTGTCCCGAGTCAGGAGGGTTATTAACACAGAAGATGTAGATCAGACAGACAGCACTCTGCAGCATTTCACCGATGACATGAAAGGCATTATACCCTTTTGGGGCCCTATGTCCAATAGCCTAAATATTCGTAGACTCACTAGGGTGGTAGAAGGAGTGATAAATACAACTGCTAGTATTCTGACTAATATTACAGCTGAGCTCCAGGCTACAAGACTCGTTGCCATTCAAAACAGGATGGTGCTAGACGCCATCCTTGCTGATAGGTGTGGGGCCTGCAGCTTCATCGGAAATAGTTGCTATGTATACATACCGGACCATGCTACGAAAGTATATGCTGCTATACAGAAGCTCCATAGGCTTGCCTCTGACATACACCAGAAGTATGGCACATGGTCTCTCACGGGGTGGTTTTGGGGCCTATTTGCATCTCTGGGCTGGAAGATTATCATTTTCCTGGTTGCCATGTCTGGTATAATTTTAACATGTTGTCTGTGCATACACTGCCTTGCTACCTGTTGTGCCTGCTGTGTACAAATGTTGACACCTCACCCCCAAACACTCAGAACATGCCTCTAAGAACAAGGCCATGATGATGCAAGACATCCAGGATATTATGTGCATTGACAAGAGCATTTTTTAATATTAATGATGTATGCTAGCCTTGTAATGTGTTGATCACATACCGCATAGAGCTTTAGCTTTGCTGGTAGTCAAATAAGTTAGCAAAAGTTGCCTATGCTCGAACATTCTTCCTTCCTTTAGAATTGTAAGGCCCTTACCTGATGGCAATAATAACATTTAGCAATGAATGCTAAAAGGAGGGTCTGTTAGAAGTGAAAATGTTATTGTCCTATTGCTCATACTTCGTTCTGTATTAAGTTAGCATTCATGGCACCATTTTTTTTGTAGTTGCCATTTTGTTCTATGGTCGAAACTAAGCTTCTGCCTCATACTGCTTGCATCAGCAGAAAACTGCCTCGATGCATCTTTAGTTTCTTCAGGCCGAGTTCCACTGCACTAATGAATGTACTGTCTGTTATGGCATACCTTTGCTGTTAGATAGGCTCGTTCCCACCTTCCAGAATAGCAGGCACGGGCAGAGTAACCTTGAAGCAGAGATAGCCTGTACCCGGTCTCAGGACTGTAGCTTATCTTTCTGTGCTTCCTTTGTTTGCTAGTGCCTGGACTGGAATTTTCCATCCTGGGTGTGTTCTTAGGGAATTGGAAATGTATAATATCTGATGTTCTATTGGGGGCAGTCAGTCCCTTGGCAGCCATCTCGTGAGGCTGGTCAGACTGGGCTCCGCTGCAGCGCAATACTAATAAATAACTTTGGTTTATATTCTCTACTGTCTGACCGACTCTTCATTTGTTTGGAAGGCCGAGAGGTGGTCGCGAGTGACCCGGATGACCCTATTCGGGTAACTTCCTTCACTGAGGAATAGTCAGTTCACAAAGATATTCTGTATCTCCTGTGGCAAACCAGTAAGAAATGGAAACACAAAACCCAGCAATTCCTATCCCACTGTGGGTAATATCATGTTCCCTGAGAGACAATTTGGGTCTCTGTGCCTTAAGGAAAGTTTGACTCAAGATCCAATCATAAATATGTTACAAGTTAGAAAGGTCCACAGAACAACAGAGAGATCTGAAACCAAAAAGGGGTGAATAAACAAACAGTTTGTGAGTGGAGGGGGACACATTCTCATCAACTGTGCAACATGGTTAAAATTATTAATAATATACATTTATGATGACTTTTTAGGTCTCGCTGAGCCCTGCGTATGCGCTGGCTCGGAGAGACATTTTGGAGGTGAGTTTTCAAAGTGCTGCTGGCTGGCCTAGCGCTTGCGTTCACGCGAGCGTGCACGCGCGAACCGCTAGACTTCAGCAGCACTTTGAAAACTCGTGCTTTAGCGCGTCATCGCGATCGCGATCACTTTCACTTTCAGAGCGTTCGTCATGACTTTAGCTTTTACGGCCGCGCGGCGTTACTTTTACTGCCGCGCGGCCAATGCTTTCGCTTTTCTCTCTCCTTTCCGTTGCTCTCCCGCTTGCTGTTTCTGCCCCCCTTCTGTTTGTCTCTCCCGCTTGCTGTTTCTGCCCCCCTTCTGTTTGTCTTTCCCTGTTGTTTCTCCTTTTGCTCCCCCACTTCTGTTCCTCTGCCTTTCCCTCTACTCCACCCCCGTTTTTTTCTGTTGCAGTTTTTATGTGGCGCGACCTCAACTTGAAGGTATTGGAGCGCTTTACCTAAGCACCGGTTTAATTACGCAAGGACACATTCAATTTTGGTAGGAAGGGGGAGATTAAGTGATTTGCCCAGAATCACAGGCTGATGAGCCGACGCCGAGACTCAAATCTGTATGCCCAGTTCCAAAACCAGCTGTTCTGTCGTTACGCCACATCTTCGCTCACCTTATCTCTTCTTTCAACGCCCCACAGTCTGCTGTTTCCCTATCCTATGTAAATAAATTCCGAGACCTCGTTTCCACTGCTGTTCCTCTCTTTCCTCTTACTGTAGTTTCCCTGCTGTCCCATCCCTCCGCTCCGCCTAGCTCTGCTGTTTCTGACACCCACTCTTTGCTGCTTCTCGACCCATCCTCTCTGTTGATTTGCCCTGTCCTGCTGTTGCTCTTCCTTTTGCGCCCGTCACCTGCTCTGTCTCTCCTCTGGTGTTACCCTTTAATGTTCAATATATCTTTCACTCTTCCTCCATCTGCTGCCCCCACACTTTTCTCTTTCTCTCTCCCTTCTGTTTATATCTCTCTGCCCTGATGACTCTCCCTGCTGTTATTATTTATCGCTCCTATTAGTGTTTCAGTCTCTTCCCTCCCCCAGAATTCTCTGTCTGTTTTTGTGTTCGATTTCCTATAGTTGATTCTCACTCCTCCTCCTTGCTGTTTCTCTTTCCCATGCTGTTGTTATGTTCGCCCGGATGCTCTTTATCTTTCTTTCGTCATTCCTCCCACCCCTCCTTTCAGTGGGCTTCCTCACTCCTCATTACTAACTATTTTCCACCCGCTCCTCTGTACAGCTAGCCCACCCATTGCTAAAGTCCATCTACCTCTCCCCACTGTCCACTCATCCCTCTTTGCTTTCCACAGATTTCACTTCTATCTACCCATCTCTATATTCTTTTTTTGTGCTCAATCTGATGGTCTTGGAGCGCTTGTTTAAATGAGGTGAGCTAAAAAGCTACGACCATAAGGTAAACCTTATCTAGTGCCCCATATTTTGTCTTATTTTCCTGCTTCCTTTGGTTTAATTTTCGGCTCGCTTACTTGAACCGTAATTTGAACAGTTGTCACTTTTGGTCATCGTACGTTTCTTTTGTTGAGGACACAAATGCGCAGTGCCGGAATATGTGTGTGTAACCTTTGGACGCTATCCAAACCAAACATGGAGCCAGCACGCCAGGCAGCTTGTAATGATGTGAACCACATCTGTCTGCAATATAATGATTTCCTTGGAGGTGATAACCGACTGTCGTTGATGCAGCAGTGTTTTGCTATCACACCAGGCTGATTTTGTTGTTTTGCATTATTTCTGATGGCGACAAATGATCCGAGTATTTAATCTCCGCTGCTGACCGCCCTTCCCTTTGCCAACTATGTACGAAGAATGACCCAGCTACGTATTTGTGAATCAGTGTACCCTCTCTATCACCCCGAAACATGCTGCAGGACTTTACATCCATGTTCTTCATTTATGTTCACAGACTACCTCCCTTCAAATGTGTTCCGTAGTTCTTCAGTTATCAAATCGTGTTTTTAATAAACAGTAATTTCACGGGTGAGACAGCAGGAGAAATGAGCAGAGGTTCAGAGGCACAAGGAGCTGTAGGAAAGCAACACACTCTTGGAATTCATGGTCCGAATACACATTGACCGCTTGGTTGGGTGATGCATTTCACTATAGCCTTATAGCCCGCCGTTGCGGGCTATACCGGCTATTAAAGGCCCGCTGCAGCGTTAAAGGCCCGAGCCGAAGGCGAGGGACTTTAACAAAAGCAGCGGGACTTTAATAGCGGTATAGCCCTGCTACGAAGGGCTATAAGGCTATTAGAACATTCTGCCACTAGAGGGCAGAATGTTCTAACAAATTAAACAAAGGCTTCTCGAAGCTCGAGGAGATTTAAATCCCCTCGAGCTTCGAGAGGCTTTTGTAAAACATTGGAATGTTGCTCTGCGGGCCTTTACCGGCCCGTAGAAGCACAGAGCACTCCATTGTCTACAATGGAGTGCTCCACATTCCAATGTTCTAATACAGAGTAATGCCAGAGTGGATTCTGTTCACAGAAAGGACTTTGTCTCCATTTTCTTCATTTTTGCCAAGTGCTCCAAGGCCCCTTAAAAAGCCAACTCAGTTTAAGAACAACAAATTACTTCTTTTAAAATGGGGAGCTTCCACTTAGGTTTAGTTAAACCTGCCCCGCATTTTGGAGAGACCACAGGGTCCGAACGTAATGCAGTACATGCCTTGACATTGTTTTCAGGACCATCTCGTTCAGTAGGGTCCTCTGATTAGCTATGGATTTGCATCGCTGGCATAAGACACCGCTCTGCTGAGCACCTGCATGGTACTTGACCACACTAGGCCAGAAAACCTGTGCCCAGATCCTTAAATACGTAGATACAACTTGCTGTATCCTGTAAAAGGTCGACGCCAGGGACGTTTCAAAGTGGTTGGCTTGAGTAAAGCATAACAATAACATCTAATAGAAGCCTTTTTTATTATAGGTTTCAGCAGTGTATTAACCACAAATAAAATCAAATACATCCCTGCACTGGAATCACATATGTATATTACATCTCATGTACATCAAGCGTCTATATGTTAGGTTGATTTCGTAGGACATTGTGGCGGGCCTCACTATAAGTACAGTATGTGTATGAGTCACAGCTGCCGGGACCTAGAAGGCAAGCTCTTTTTTGTGGAAGCATATAACTTCCGCTCAATCAAAACACATATTCAGGCGCCCAACATGTCGGCAGAGCCAGCCCCTTTCTAGTGATGTTCACAATTGTCTGGCGACAGCTGCTCTTTCAAGTCAGACCATAGAAACATCATCACAATGAAAGTATATGGATCGACACGATTTGATCCTTCTATCTGTAGGTTTCAAACTTACAGGTTTAGCTGCTCTTCATCTACCAAGGAGATCTTGTGTGTCTTTTCCCTTCTCGTAGATGGTATGTGCCGGCAGGATTGACATTTTTAAACAAATTATGAATTTCCAATGTGTCTACATTCCCGTTGTGAGGCCTTGCTATTGTGTGTGGTTGACCTGTTGTCTACTAACCCTAACCAGACAACCCCGTGTCCTCCATTTGGCAGACATCTGTTTACTACCTTTCCTCGGTTTCTTTTACACTTGTGAATTCACACCATAAAAACGTGTCACCAGGTTGGTTCACCCCTCCTATAACCCTGAACTTTAACTCTTGAGAGGAAAAACGCGATGGGAGGGGTTGTGCTATCTCACACGATGAAGCCCACTTTTATGCACGGCACACTAAATTGTGGGTAATCGTCGTTGGTCATAAACTGAAATTTAGAGAGGTTGACTGCACTTTGGAACAAGCATTGCCATAGCCAATAGGTCGCGCCTTAAGGACCTTATAAGTGTTTAGCCATGCAACAGTTGATGTTGTTGCACGAAGGATATTGTGCTGCATAACTAAATACTTATAAGGTCCCAAAGGCGAGACCTATTGGCTATGCCAATGCTTGTTTGTTTTTGTTTTGCAGAGTTGTATGTAGCGCGAACTTGACCAGAATCGGGTATTGGAGAGCTTTACATAGCACCAGTTACGTTACATGAGGAAAACACATTCATTTTTTTGTTAGGCATGGGGAGATTAAGTGATTTGCCCAGAATCACAGGATGTTCAGCGTCATTGCCAAGACTCAAACCCAGTTCCCCAGATTCGTGGTCGACTGCCCTAGCTGTTAGGCCAACAAAGATTTCCTCAAATCAACAGAAAGGGACAGCTAAGAAACAACATATTAACACACAAGCTAGACCCAGACATGGTCGTCCCGGTGACTTAAAATGTTTCAGGAGAAAACCAATAAACTAATGCCTGAATCTTCACCCATGAAAGAATATTGGGCCCAATTCACAAAAGTAATTGGAGACATATTCCTAACTTCATGAATTTCGGTATTCACAAAAGGCATTTATGAGTAGTAAAGTTAGGAATCCTAACTTTACTACTCCTAAATGCATTTTGTGAATACCAAAAGTCGTAAAGTTAGGATTTTGTCTCAGTTAAACTAAAGTTTCTGTTAATTTAAGACCAAAACTTAAGTTTAACTGAGACAAAATCCTAACTTTACTACTTTCAGTATTCACAAAGGGCATTTAGGAGCAGCAAAGTTAGGATTCCTAACTTTACTACTCCTAAATACATTTTTTTAATACCGAAAGTAGTAAAGTTAGGATTTTGTCTCAGATTACTTTTGTGAATCGGGCCCGTAGTATTGAATGGGGGATAGGAGCTTGATCCAACCATGCAAAAAATAGGATTTCGAGACACAAATATTCAGTCATTTAAGTTGTCTTGGAAGCCATGATGCCTCAAAGCAATGTGGAATGGGGAGAGCATATTGAAGCTGCCACTACGAGACAAGAAAGAAAGAATTAAAACTGAAACAAATCTTTAATGAGTGTCTGCTTATGGATCTCACAAGTTAGATGGGTGTATAAGAAGGCAACAGATGGCAGTCAATATCATGGGCCCAAGAACCTACAAGGTGGGAAATGGAGTGTGCTAGGCTGATCCCAATGTTTTAAAAAAGAGTCATCAATCAAAGTTTAATCCCATAAACTCTGCAAAACTTTTTATGTGCCACCAGAGACAAGCCAACGTATGGAAGTCAGGACTGGCATCCAAAACTGAGCAGCACATGATTGAAAATGATCTATATGCAGTGCTTAATTGTGGGCCGGTGTTTTAGGGTGCTTAGCACCGGTACTTAATGGTCAACACCAGCACTTACGGCAGTCTGTCACAGTGTGGTTGTACCAGTGTGTTAGTTAGTAGTTATGTTGGTACTTTTCATTGGCAGCGCTGGCAGGGTTAACAGGGAATGAAAGCTGCAGTGCCCTCCTAACGAGGGCCTTGGCACTTATTTTTTTATATATAAATTAAGCACGCTCACTATGTTTGGTTCTTTACTGAAGTGGCAATGTATTTATTCAGAGAAAGTGCATCATTTGTAACATCTTTGTAGTGGACAAAATAATTTTTGCCAGAAGCTAACCCTCAAATTGAATCACAAAATAAATACAGAAAAAGAGAGTGCGATAGATAAAAAGATGAATACAATTCTGATGAATTATAAGAGAAAAGTAAACAAAATATGCTAGCATAGAGTACAGCAAATTGTCAACCAACCACAGGAAGCCAGAAGGCATTCTCGGCAGTACGTGGCTGAGATCTCAACCTGGAGCAGGGACAAACACATCCAGCAAATGTGTATTTAAAAATCCCGACCGACTCTCCGATGCTGCTGGGCGGCGTTCAAAGGACACTGCCGCCTCTTGCTTAGACCGTGGGCTCTGATGTCACTCCCGGCAGAGGGCGCCTGAGGGCGCTGCATCGGAGTGGAGGAGAGCAAACCTGGAGTTTGCTATAGACAGCCAACTACTCACTCCCTAGAGCTCCCACCTGCCTTCACATACGGGTTGAGGCGCTAGCAAGCTTTTACGCTGTGGTCTCTGAAAAATCCTCTCAGCACGATTGGCTTGGAGCAGAGGGAGAAAAGGAGGAAACTTCTTAGCTCAGCTGCCTGCTCTTTGGTACTTTGAAGAGCCTAGAAAGGTGTAGATCTCATGTGGACTCGAAAGGTACGGATGTACTGCAAGTTCTGATCCAAAGTCCAACCATTTCTTTGACTGCTAGTGCTGCTGTGTAGCGGAAAAAGCATAGCAGTCGCAGTCCCCAGCTTGTGTTTAAGAGTCCTTCAGTATTTTTGTCTGGCATCAAACACACTCGCAGGACAGCCTGTGTGAAGGGTCAACAGTCTATTGGCACAGTGTCCCACTATCAATCTGCTTTTATCATTCTGGCAGAGTGAGATCTTCTCTGCTGCAAGACATCTATGCCACAAATCTTGGGTACTGGCAAACATGTCAGGGCTGCACTGACGCCGGCAGAGCGGCGGGGAGGGTTTGGGGGTATGGGAAGTTGGTGGTAAAGTGGGTGTAGGGTAGTTAAGCATATACATCTAGTGGCTGAATAATGTGAAACTAGAAAACCTGGGATTCATCCTGGCTTCTCCAATTTACCAAATTTTGTGATCCTAGACAACTTTTTTATGTCACTTTCCCTCATTTTTCATCATTTTCACATGTGAGGGGACCTCGAAATACATGAATTCAGGATGTGTACAGTACAAAAGCTTCTCCTGTGTTTGATTTGATAAACTGTGTTGTTCATGTATAATAGGAACCCAGCACATAACCAACTTGCATCTTAGTTCACTATTGGCATTGCTGTCAGGGTGGGGGAAAAATTAATGGGGCATATGTACAAGCCCCTATCGCCACCACAGCCTCACTTTTACCAATGTTGTGGTGGTGATAGGGGCTTCGCCTTATTTACAAGGCAGCATTAGGCCACTTAATGTGGATTAACACTGCCTTGTAAATAATGCCGCCTTTCACGCTATGCTTAGCGTGAAAGGGGCATAAGGGGTGGGCAGTGGGTGTTGCGGTGGGCATTCCACCACAACATCTATTGTTTTTGACGCTGCCCCCTATGTACAAGGGTGGCGTACATAGGAGGCAGCGCCAAAATTAAGACCAGTTAAAACCTGTTCTTAAGTTGGCAAAACGAGGTGAAATGCATTATTTCTCCTCGTTTTTACTTTTTCCATGTGTGCTGCCTTGTGCAGCACACATGGAAAAAGTCAAATGCCATGGATTGTTTATGTACAGGAAGGTGTCCCTTTCTGTACATAAAGAATCCTTTAAAATAATGCCATTTTGTCATTTTCATGTGTGCTGCACGAAGCAGCACACATGACAGTGACAAAATGGCATTTTAGTATTGTTTATGTGCAGGAAGGGACACCTCCCTACACATAAACAATCCTCCCCTGCAGGCAGACACCCTTGCCCTCTGGTGCAAGGGTGCCTGCATTGGCACTAAGTTGCTAAACTTAGCGCCATCGCAGGGGGAAACGCAAGGCTGCACCATATTCTTGTACGTATGGTGCAGCCTTGCGTTTCTGAAGTGGCGGAGAGAGGCGTTACACCAGGAAAGCTAACGCCTCTGTCCGCCACTTCCTTGTACATATCCCCTGATGTTTCTAAATTCATGCTTTCACCATTTTAAAACTACTTCTCACTGCACTGATAATCTGATGCACAAAGGTGAAACAATTCTGGAAATACATGTTTTGAATTCTGAAGCGACTCTATCACATTTCTACACTTTTGCTGCAAGAGGTCTTCAGAAATGAAGGTGATCCTAAGGGTTGCAGGACACCCGAGTTACTCCCTTTCTTTAATTTTAACCGTCAAACAAATGCATGCCAGTTAATTTAAACTTTTTTAATAATAGTGCTGAGTCGAGTAAACAGCAGCCCAGTGCCGCTGTTGATCATGAGACCGCATGTGAAGGTCAGTGGGGCTGCAAGCGGCCCCCGGGCCGTACTTTGAGTACCACTGCTCTAAATGATTAGTGCGTGTTGCTGACGATCAGGGTGCTAGAATCCATTGGGGTAATGAGGACCGCCCAAAGTAGTACTCCTACTATCATAGCCATTACTCTTCCCATGACTGGTCCATGATTCTACTCCTGGTTGGTGGCAGCTGATTACAGTAGTGGAGCTAAAGTAATAATATAGTTAGGTGAGAATTTCAGTGTCAACGCAACATTTTAAACCAAAAAAACACTCAGATTCACCAGCTATGGTTATCTCAAGTAACTATAACTCGTGCCTTAAGGTAACTATGGCACTTTCTCCCGCCATGCACAGTCTTCTCATCAATGATGTTATTTCAAATGTTGCGGTGATATTATCAATGATGTCATTGAAGATGTCATGAGTGATGCAATGTGTGGGGTAATTAGCAGTGCATGGCTATGGAATGAGTTCAGTTACCTTAGTGCATGCGGCATGGTGATGGCTGCAGGACTTAGCCTGTGGCCAGGCCCTGGGTCCAACCCCCATGGGTAGCCCACCCGATGTCCAACCCATTGGCGCAGTCCCTCAAACCAAGTCTGATTTTTATATGGGGCAGGGCACACAGCCCTCTCCCCAAGTCACTTCAGGCCCCGGGGACCGCATGCCCCGGGTCCAAAATATATCTGTGAAGGTGGGTGGCCTGCTTTCCCGAGCCGCAGTTGGCTGGGGACCCCCATTGCCTGTGGCCTTTAAGGGAAGGGGGTGCATGGCCCTTTCTCCCTGACACAGTAGGAGCACTGAGGACCCTATCCACGGGGGCGGAAACATATATGTTCCTCTCCCCAAGCCTTATAGGCCTCTGGGACCTCAACCCCAGGGGCCGAATTCCTTAGAAAAGGGGATGGGGTTGTGAGGCAACCACCACCTGCCTTAATAAGGCCCAGGCACCCCATCCAATAGGGCTGCACTTAACTAAATTAGGAGAGGAACGCGTGCCCCACTTCCTGAGCCTAAAGTAGCCAGAGGGACCCCATGTTATTTTATTTTATGTTGATTTGTATAGCTCACTAATCACCCAAAAGGGTATCCAGGCACTTGGGCTTGTCATGTGTATAGGTCTTCAGCTTCCAGAGGAACTCAGTAAGTGAGGAGGAGGCTCTGATGTGTTGAGGGAGGTCACTCCATGTCTTGGGTACGATGTAGGAGAATAAGTAACTTTCAGTTTTGTTTTTGTGGGTGCGGGGCATGTGTGCGAGTGAGAGTGACACAGAGCATAGGTGGTTAGTGGGCTGATGAAAGTGTATGCGTTGTTCAGGTATTCTGTGACTGTGCAGGTCTTTGCATTTGTGTGTGAGAAGTCTAAATTAGCTGTGTTTGTGAATGGGGATCCAGTGAAGGTTCTCTAGGTGCGTTGTGTTGTGGGTGCAAAGTGGAAGGTTGAGTATGAGTCTTGTGGCTGCGTTTTGAATTGCCTGGAGTCTGTGTAGGAGTTGTTTGGAGATTTCGGCCTTGAGACTGTTGCTGGAGTCCAGCCTGCTGGTGACGAGTGCTTCTGTGACAGTCCATCCCATTTGAAGATCTTTAACAGCATGCATCGGATGTGGAAGCAGGAGGTGCACGCTGCGTTGACATGAGCTGTCATATTGAGCTTGTCATCTAGGATGATGCCTAGATTTCTTGCATGTTCTGTAGGTGTTGGTCCTAGCTCCGAGTGCCACTAGGTGGAATCCCATGTGGAGGTCTTGTTGCTGAAGACCAGTACTAATGTCTTGTTGGAGTTTAGCTTCAGGTCGTTGGTTTGCATCTAGCCTTCTACCATGGTCATGTAATTGGTGACGTTGGTTCTGGGGGTGTTCATCTTGTCTGTCAGGGAGAGGATGAGTGGAGTGTCATTGGTGTAGAAGATGATGGTGAGATGATGTTGGCGAGTTGTATCATGTGTATTTTGAAAAGAGTGCGGCTGAGGTACGATTTCTGTGGGACACTTCATATGATTTCTTGGTGTCCGAAGTGAAGGATGTCAGCCTGACCCCTTGGGTGCATCTCAGGAGGAAGGAACAGATCCTTTTGGAGTGGATACTTGTATGCCCATAACTTGTAGTGTGTAGATGAGAGAGTTGTGGGATACAGTGCTAAAGGCTGTGGAGAGGTTGAGCAGGATATTTGGAATGTCATCGGTGGCCATGATGAGTGCTGTTTCGGTGCTGTGGTTCTTTCAGAATACTGATTGGGTGTTGTCTAGAAGATGGTAACGTTCAAGGTGGGTTAGGAGCTGCTTGTTAATGGCCTTCTCAATCACTTTGACTGGATAGGGAGCAGGGAGATAGGTCGGAAGTTGGTCAGTTGATTCAGGTCAGCTGTGGGCTTCTTGGGGAGGGCTTTCATTTCTGCAAGTTTCCATTATTTCGGGAAAGTGGCGGACATGACAGAGGTGTTGATAATATGGGTCAGGGTGGTGATGATTGGCGATGTTCCCAGGTTTTAGATGTGGGAGGGGCATGCGTCCGCTGGGGCCCCTGAATGGATGGTCTGCATGACAGCTGCTTTTTTGTTTATGGTGAGGGTTGTCCGTTCCATAAGGTGGCTGTATCGGTTGGCGGTGGGTAGGTTAGCAATGAGTTCTTTGTTGCTAGGATGGTGTGCGAAGTTGCTCTAGATGTTTTGCGATTTTGCTGTGGAGGAAGTTTAATAGGTTTTCTCAGAGTTGTAGGGAGGCACCAATGTTGTTGACAGTGACTGAGGGAGAGGTGAACTCTTTGACGATTGATAAAATCTCATTGCAGGTGTTGGAGCTTGCTTCAACATGGTCTATTAGTGCTTTTTTCTTGGTGTCTCTAATTTGCTAGTGATAGTGTCTGAGTGATGCCTTGTATGTAGTTCTGTCGGTGGTGTCGTGGCTGGCTCTCCATTTCCTTTCTAGCTGTTCAAAGTGTCGGTTGGTGTCTCAGAGGTCTTCTGTGCACAAGCTGGCCTGCTTATTTGGTCTACTATGCTTGTTGCGATGGATGGGTCCAAGGGAGTCCACACAGTTCTTGATCCAGTTGCTGAAGTTGTTCATGTCCTTTTCAAGGTTGTCTGTGGGTTAGGCTGATCAGTCCTGAGGGTGGCAAGCCAGTCCCCTTCTGTGATTTCGCTCCAGCTGCAGCTTGGAGTGCTGAACATGATAGGGGTGTTGACTTGTGGTGTGTTGATTTGGAAGGAGATGATGGGGTGGTCGGTCAATGTGCACTGTGTGGTGGAGTTGTATATGATGCTGTCGCTTTTGGTGACAATGTGGTCCAGTGTCTGTCCTGAAGTGTGTGTTGCTTCTGTGTGGAGCTGGGTCAGTTTGAGTTTGCTCAAGCTTTCGAGGAGTGTTGTGGAGCAGGGGTCAATTCAGTCTTCCAGCAGAACGGTGAGGTCACCACGGAGAATGTAGGCTCTGGACTTGATGGTTAGCGGAGCGGAAAAAGTTAGTGATGATGTTGATAAATGTGACTTGGGGTACGGGTGGTTGGTAGATGTGGGTTACATTCAGGGCAACATTTTCAGAGATGTGCAGCTTGAAGTGCAGGTGTTCCATGAATGGGGTGGGGTAGCGTTCTTTGTGAATGTTGTGCATTTGATGGATTCCTTATATGTTAAATTGAGTGCTCCTCCAGTCTTGTGAAGGTGGTCCTGTTGAGTCATCTTGCAGCCCACTCGGATTTCTGTAGCCATGGTGGGAGCGGATGAGGGGTTGAGCCAGGTCGCTATGATGAAGAGGATGTTTTGTTTGTTGCTGCTCAGAAGGTCCCATATTTCAGTTGTCTCTTTGCTGAGTTATCATGCGATTGTAAGCACACATACGATTTGGAGTTGATGTGCCGTTTTGCTATTGTCTGTGGTGTAGGGTGGGTGTGTAGTCATTGTAGGTGCTTGTGCACCCCTGATCCCCCAGGGCCTGTTTTTTTGTTTTTTGTGGGTGTGTACCCTGGTACCCACGCAAGCACCAACCAAACAGCAAGCTGGGGGCCATGGCAAGAGTCTGTGCTCCTGTGGACAGGGAAGGCATGTAAGCTTCCTACTGGCAGGAGCTTTAAAAAATGCTCCAGTCGGGTGAAAGCACACATATGTTTTCCTGGCCACGCCAGTGCAGGCAGGAAAACAACCATGTATGGGGTTGTGCTTCTGAGGGGCACAATAATTGAGCCAGCCCATAGGGATGGGGTTCCAGGGGCTTAACAGGCTTAGGGAAGGGGAGTACTGCCCATCCCCTCCTCAAAAAGAATACTTTGTGCTGACCTACATGACCTGGCACACCCCCCAGGGGAGAAGTTTTTAAAGTTATTTAAGTGCAGCTCAAATTCACTGCAAAATTAAAAAACAATTTTTAGAGGCACCAGGCGGGGTCCCTCTGGGATCCCACCACCAGGCCTAGGGGATTAGGATATTCCTACCCTGTCCCCTTATGTCTTTATGTAACTTTCTTTTTTAGGACTCAGGACTGAGTCCCAAGTCCTAACATGGCTGCTACCACATCCTTGTTGATGTGGTGGCAGCCATTCAGATCTCAGCATGAAGGGGGGGGAAGCACTTGTGAATGGTATTTTCTACCTGTAAATTGTCTCACTTTTCAATGTCAAGTTTGCCACTATAACATCGACTCCAAGTAAAGTTAACCAGATGCATCTCAGAATGCAATATGTTGGTGGAAGACAACTGGCTTGCCCTCTTCCTCACATAGAAATTGTTAGTGCATTCCTCTGGACCTGATGTTGCTCAAGAAATGCTTAACGGCTGCTCTATTTTCCACCTAGATTGCAATACTCGTAAGGTAGTGGGATCGTTATTATTTATCATTCAGCTTTGTTCTGCTCAATGTGGAAATTTGAGGGGCTGAGTCAGCAGTGGTCCATTTTTGTTCTTCAAGCTATCCCAAAGTGCCTCATTCTCAGGAGCACTTATATACCACCTGCCCACTTATGGTGGAAAGTTCGGAGAAACACTTTCGAAGATAGCCATTCCTTTCCTGTTTACATTTTCAGACTTTGCTATTCTAGGAGACTTTAATGTGCAGGCTGTGCAGGCTGATGATCCTTCCTACAAGGATGCATCCAACATGCTGGAGGTGAGGGAGGAAATCACTCTTCAGCAGAGAGTGGTTGGGCCTATTCTGAAAGGGGGGGCACACACTAGGTTTAATCTCTAACTATGCTGAGTTATAGCTTGACACCCCTAGTGCCATTACCTGGTCAGATCAAGCTTTGGTACATTTTTCAGTTACGTTATCATCAGGTGCCTTGCAGAAAGATTCAAGCCTCTTACATGTTTTGAATTCTGAAGCGACTCTATCACATTTATACACTTTTGCTGCAATAGGTCTTCAGAAATGAAGGTGATCCTAATGGTTGCAGGACACCCGAGTTACTCCCTTTCTTTAATTTTAACCATCAAACAAATGCTTGCCAGTTAATTTAAACTTTTTTAATAATAGTGCTGAGTCGAGTAAACAGCAGCCCAGTGCCGCTGTTGATCATGAGACCGCATGTGAAGGTCAGTGGGGCTGCATGCGGCCCCTGGGCCGTACTTTGAGTACCACTGCTCTAAATGATTAGTGCATGTTGCTGACGATCAGGATGCTAGAATCCATTGGGGTAATGAGGACCGCCCAAAGTAGTACTCCTACTATCATAGTCATTACTCTTCCCATGACTGGTCCATGATTCTACTCCTGGTTGGTGGAAGCTGATTACAGTAGAGGAGCGAAAGTAATAATATAGTTAGGTGAGAATTTCAGTGTCAACGCAACATTTTAAACCAAAAAAACCACTCAGATTCACCAGCTATGGTTATCTCGAGTAACTATAACTCATGCCTCAAGGTAACTATGGCACTTGCTCCCGCCATGCACAGTCTTCTCATCAATGATGTTATTTCACATGTTGCGGTGATATTATCAATGATGTCATTGAAGATGTCATGAGTGATGCAATGTGTGGGGTAATTAGCAGTACATGGCTATGGAATGAGTTCAGTTACCTTAGAGCATGCGGCATGGTGTTGGCTGCAGGACTTAGCCTGTGACCAGGCTCTGGGTCCAACCCCCATGGGTAGCCCACCCCATGTCCAACCCATTGGCGCAGTCCCTCAAACCAAGTCTGATTTTTAAATGGGACAGGGCACACAGCCCTCTCCCCAAATCACTTCAGGCCCCAGGGACCACATGCCCCGGGGCCAAAATATATCTGTGAAGGTGGGTGGCCTGCTTTCCCGAGCCACAGTTGGCTGGGGACCCCATTGCCTGTGGCCTTTAAGGAAAGGGGGTGCATGGCCCCTCTCCCTGACACAGTAGGAGCACTGAAGACCCTATACCCTGAGGCGAAAACATATATGTTAACGGGAGGGGGTACCCAGTTCCTCTCCCCAAGCCTTATAGGCCTCTGGGACCTCAACCCCAGGGGCCGAATTCCTTAGAAAAGGGGATGGGGATGTGAGGCAACCACTACCAGCCTTAATAAGGCCCAGGCACCCCATCCAATAGGGCTGCACTTAACTAAATTAGGAGAGGAACGCGTGCCCCACTTCCTGAGCCTAAAGTAGCCAGAGGGACCCCATGTTATTTTATTTGATGTTGATTTGTATAGCTCACTAATCACCCAAAAGGGTATCCAGGCACTTGGGCTTGTGTATAGGTCTTCAGCTTCCAGAGGAACTCAGTAAGTGAGGAGGAGGCTCTGATGTGTTGAGGGAGGTCACTCCATGTCTCGGGTACGACGTAGGAGAATAAGTAACTTTCAGTTTTGCTTTTGTGGGTGCGGGGCATGTGTGCGAGTGAGAGTGACACAGAGCATAGGTGGTTAGTGGGCTGATGAAAGTGTATGCGTTGTTCTGGTATTCTGTTACTGTGCAGGTCTTTGCATTTGTGTGTGAGAAGTCTAAATTAGCTGTGTTTGTGAATGGGGATCCAGTGAAGGTTCCCTAGGTGTGTTGTGTTGTGGGTGAAAATTGGAAGGTTGAGTATGAGTCTTGTGGCTGCGTTTTGAATTGCCTGGAGTCTGTGTAGGAGTTGTTTGGAGATTTCGGCCTTGAGACTGTTGCTGGAGTCCAGCCTGCTGGTGACGAGTGCTTCTGTGACAGTCCATCCCATTTGAAGATCTTTAACAGCATGCATCGGATGTGGAAGCAGGAGGTGCACGCTGCGTTGACATGAGCTGTCATATTGAGCTTGTCATCTAGGATGATGCCTAGATTTCTTGCATGTTCTGTAGGTGTTGGTCCTAGCTCCGAGTGCCACTAGGTGGAATCCCATGTGGAGGTCTTGTTGCTGAAGACCAGTACTAATGTCTTGTTGGAGTTTAGCTTCAGGTCGTTGGTTTGCATCTAGCCTTCTACCATGGTCATGTAATTGGTGACGTTGGTTCTGGGGGTGTTCATCTTGTCTGTCAGGGAGAGGATGAGTGGAGTGTCATTGGTGTAGAAGATGATGGTGAGATGATGTTGGCGAGTTGTATCATGTGTATTTTGAAAAGAGTGCGGCTGAGGTACGATTTCTGTGGGACACTTCATATGATTTCTTGGTGTCCGAAGTGAAGGATGTCAGCCTGACCCCTTGGGTGCATCTCAGGAGGAAGGAACAGATCCTTTTGGAGTGGATACTTGTATGCCCATAACTTGTAGTGTGTAGATGAGAGAGTTGTGGGATACAGTGCTAAAGGCTGTGGAGAGGTTGAGCAGGATATTTCGAATGTCATCGGTGGCCATGATGAGGGCTGTTTCGGTGCTGTGGTTCTTTCAGAATACGGGTTGGGTGTTGTCTAGAAGATGGTAACGTTCAAGGTGGGTTAGGAGCTGCTTGTTAATGGCCTTCTCAATCACTTTGACTGGATAGGGAGCAGGGAGATAGGTTGGAAGTTGGTCAGTTGATTCAGGTCAGCTGTGGGCTTCTTGAGGAGGGCTTTCATTTCTGCAAGTTTCCATTATTTCGGGAAAGTGGCGGACATGACGGAGGTGTTGATAATATGGGTCAGGGTGGTGCTGATTGGCGATGTTCCCAGGTTTTAGATGTGGGAGGGGCATGCGTCCGCTGGGGCCCCTGAGTGGATGGTATGCATGACTGCTGCTTTTTCGTTTATGGTGAGGGTTGTCCGTTCCATCAGGTGGCTGTATCGGTTGGCGGTGGGTAGGTTAGCAATGAGTTCTTTGTTGCTGGGATGGTGTGCGAAGTTGCTGTGGATGATTTGCGATTTTGCTGTGGAGGAAGTTGAATAGGTTTTCTCAGAGTTGTAGGGAGGCACCAATGTTGTTGACAGTGGCTGAGGGAGAGGTGAAATCTTTGACGATTGATAACATCTCATTGCAGGTGTTGGAGCTTGCTTCAACATGGTCTATTAGTGCTTTTTTCTTGGTGTCTCTAATTTGCTAGTGATAGTGTCTGAGTGATGTCTTGTATGTAGTTCTGTCGGTGGTGTCGTGGCTGGCTCTCCATTTCCTTTCTAGCTGTTCAAAGTGTCGGTTGGTGTCTCAGAGGTCTTCTGTGCACAAGCTGGCCTGCTTATTTGGTCTACTATGCTTGTTGCGATGGATGGGTCCAAGGGAGTCCACACAGTTCTTGATCCAGTTGCTGAAGTTGTTGATGTCCTTTTCAAGGTTGTCTGTGGGTTAGGCTGATCAGTCCTGAGGTTGGTAAGCCAGTCCCCTTCTGTGATTTTGCTCCAGCTGCAGCTTGGAGTGCTGAACATGATAGGGGTGTTGACTTGTGGTATGTTGATTTGGAAGGAGATGATGGGGTGGTCGGTCAATGTGCACTGTGTGGTGGAGTTGTATATGATGCTGCCGCTTTTGGTGACAATGGGGTAAAGTGTGTGTCGTGTAGTGTGTGTTGCTTCTGTGGGGAGCTGGGTCAGTTTGAGGTTGCTCAAGCTTTCGAGGAGTGTTGTGGAGCAGGGGTCAATTCAGTCTTCCAGCTGAACGGTGAGGTCACCACGGAGAATGTAGGCTCTGGACTTGATGGTTAGCGGAGCGGAAAAAGTTAGTGATGATGTTGATAAATGTGACTTGGGGTACGGGTGGTTGGTAGATGTGGGTTACATTCAGGGCAACATTTTCAGAGATGTGCAGCTTGAAGTGCAGGTGTTCCATGAATGGGGTGGGGTAGCGTTCTATGTGAATGTTGTGCATTTGATGGATTCCTTGTATGTTAAACTGAGTGCTCCTCCAGTCTTGTGAAGGTGGTCCTGTTGAGTCATCTTGCAGCCCACTCGGATTTCTGTAGCGATGTTGGGAGCGGATGAGGGGTTGAGCCAGGTCTCTATGATGAAGAGGACGTTTTGTTTGTTGCTGCTCAGAAGGTCCCATATTTCAGTTGTGTCTTTGCTTAGTTATAATGCGATTGTAAGCACACATACGATTTGGAGTTGATGTGCGGTTTTGCTATTGTCTGTGGTGTAGGGTGGGAGTGTAGTCATTGTAGGTGCTTGTGCACCCCTGATCCCCCAGGGCCTGTTTTGTTGTTTTTTGTGGGTGTGTACCCTGGTACCCACGCAAGCACCAACCAAATAGCAAGCTGGGGGCCATGGCAAGAGTCTGTGCTCCTGTGGACAGGGAAGGCATGTAAGCTTCCTACTGGCAAGAGCTTTAAAAAATGCTCCAGTCGGGTGAAAGCACACATATGTTTTCCTGGCCACGCCAGTGCAGGCAGGAAAACAACTATGTACGGGGTTGTGCTTCTGAGGGGCACAATAATTGACCAGCCCATGGGGATGGGGTCCCAGGTGCTTAACAGGCTTAGGGAAGGGGAGTACAGCCCATCCCCTCCTCAAAAAGAATACTTTGTGCTGACCTACATGCCCTGGCACACCCCCAGGGGAGAAGTTTTTCAAGTTATTCAAGTGCAGCTCAAATTCACTGCAAAATTAAAAAACAATTTTTCCCACCACCAGGCCTAGGGGATTAGGATATTCCTACCCTGTCCCCTTATGTCTTTTTGTAACTTTCTTTTTTAGGACTCAGGACTGAGTCCCAAGTCCTAACATGGCTGCTACCACATCCTTGTTGATGTGGTGGCAGCCATTCAGATCTCAGCATGAAGGGGGGGGGGGGGGGAGCACTTGTGAATGGTATTTTCTACCTGTAAATTGTCTCACTTTTCAATGTCAAGTTTGCCACTATAACATCGACTCCAAGTAAAGTTAACCAGATGCATCTCAGAATGCAATATGTTGGTGGAAGACAACTGGATTGCCCTCTTCCTCACATAGAAATTGTAAGTGCAGTCCTCTGGACCTGATGTTGCTCAAGAAATGCCTAACGGCTACTCTATTTTCCACCTAGATTGCAATACTCGTAAGGTAGTGGGATCGTTATTATTTATCATTCAGCTTTGTCCTGCTCAATGTGGAAATTTGAGGGGCTGAGTCAGCAGTGGTCCATTTTTGTTCTTCAAGCTAACCCAAAGTGCCTCATTCTCAGGAGCACTTATATACCACCTGCCTGCTTATGGTGGAAAGTTCGCAGAAACACTTTCGAAGATAGCCATTCCTTTCCTGTTTACATTTTCAGACTTTGCTATTCTAGGAGACTTTAATGTGCAGGCTGGGCAGGCTGATGATCCTTCCTGCAAGGATGCATCCAACATGCTGGAGGTGATGGAGGAAATCACTCTTCAGCAGAGAGTGGTTGGGCCTATTCTGAAATGTGGGGCACACACTAGGTTTAATCTCTAACTATGCTGAGTTATAGGTTGACACCCCTAGTCCCATTACCTGGTCAGATCAAGCTTTGGTACCTTTTTCAGTTACGTTATCATCAGGTGCCTTGCAGAAAGATTCAAGCTTCTTACCCGTACACGATCATGACATGACATAAAATCACTGTGATTACATTTGGTGAAGGCTTTAGATTGCAGGGGGTTAAACCCTACAGCTGATCTGGACACCAATGTTCCCTCATGCAACACTTCCCTATCACTTAACATAGATGAACTGGCTCAGTTGAGAAAGAGCTATACAAAAAGACAACATACATCTGTTTTTTGTTTTACTCCCCCACTAAGAAAGAAAAGAGGCTATGTAAAAGGCTAGAAATGAAGTGGAGAAAGTCTTATAATGAGGAGGCTAAGAAGGTCTAAATAGGTGCTCGAAAAGTATCTCAAATAAAGATCAGACTTTCACGAATTGAATATTTAGCTAGCTAATAGATAAACCTAGGAATAAAGCCAAGGACATCCTTACGGTAGTCCAATCTTTTCTATGGCCTACTGCCAGTCAACAGAAATTTGCCACCTCTCAAGCTTTATGTGATAACCTCTCTGACTACTTCCAAAAAAGTTGTCAGATATTTATCTCTTCTTCAGAAATCAAAGGATGGGTGATTCTGTAAGTGCGGGCACAGGCAGAATGAGCATTTTAAATGGCTCGGTCTTGTTTGAATTTAAGAACGTCTCTCTAGTGGAGTCCGAACTAGCAATCCAAACAGCCACATCCAGTACCCCTTTGGATCTTTGTCCTCCTTGTGTATTAAAATTCGTGGCCTCTCTGTTAATCCAGAAATAGATCAGCTCTTTAATCAGTCACTCGATACTGGGACCTTCCCTTCTGATTGAAAAAAGCGCAAGGCCTTCCACTTCTAATAAAACTTAATGCTGATCCTGCTCAGCTGATACTTTTTAGACCAATCTCTTTGCTTCCAGTAGTAGGTAAAATGATGACAATGCTGATAAATAAACACATTTCTGTATTTTTTTTTGTTTTTTTGTTTTTTCAATGAATGATGTTCTTGATCCCTCTCAATCGGTTTTCCACTCTGAACACAGTAAGGAGACCACCCTCCTTGAGGTCTCAAAGTTTGCCAAAATCAACCCGGATCACAGTAAGTCGGTGTTGGACCTGTCAGCCTTCAGGTGGTCTTGCCCCAAACATTTTGCCATTACATATATATTTGCTGAACCGCGTTTGCTGGCCTTAGGACTGCGCACACTTTACCGCTGCTAACTAGTGCTAAAGTGCTAGTGCTCCCACCATAGAACAGGAAGAAATGGCTTACACCCGACTGGCATATTTAATTTACTTGAAAGTACCTTGTAAATTGGCACTGTTTAGGGCCTGTAAATTAAATGCTAGTAGTGATCCGAAATTATGCAGTGAGCAGTGACCCAGAAACAAACACTGGGTTGAACAGATCAGATATCGGCATCACACACACCACATTGAATGCGAGTGCGGCTAGTTCCAACCATGCCAGAGGTTTAATCAAGTGAAAGGTATTAGTTCCTTTTTTGTTGAGTCATCCATGAAGTTTGCAAAACTGGCTTTTAGATGAGATAATCCCCCACTCCGGGGATCGGTTTTTCCGTGAAGTGACGGTTTCAAAATACTAAAGTCTTTTCCGTCTGTTTTGTATTGTAGTGAATTGATACACATGGCCTAGAGGTCTAGAATGGGCGCCACTACTGGAAGGGATTTCTCATTTTAAGTGAGTGAATATTTGGATTCCAGTCGTGTAACCGTTTAGAACAACAAAAATAGGTTGCGGTCCTGAGTTTGTCTTTCGTTGTCGTGTTTTATAGATTTTTCAAAGTGGTGAAGCAGTTGACATTTTTTGAAGGCTGGAAAGAAAAATAATCTGAGGAGACTAATCATTGATAAAATAGGTAAATAGAGTATGGTTGATGTATGTGAGGTATGGTGCAAGTAAGTATGTGGATGTTACTTAATAAATATTTATTTTATTATTTTTTCAGCTCTAAGAGTGTTTTGAGTCCTGAGGAGAACCCTGTGAGATATGAAATAGGGTTCAAAATGTGTTGACTGTTGTGTTTCCAAACAAGTGTGTCTTTTGGAAGCATTTATCATGGAGGCTCACAATATGAATGTATATATGGTGTAATTAAGAAGCAACATATTGAGCCCTACTGGTACACTGTTTGGATTGTGCCCTTGCATAGGCTTTCAAAAACAAGGCGCTATAACGCCAGCTTAAAGGGCATTGTTTTAAGTTTGAATACTAAAAAGAATAGATCCAGAAATTACTGAACCAGAGCTAATATGTATATTGTACTATGTGTTCAGATGTAACGTAATGTCAAAACATTGTTGTGGGGTTTTGTGTATAATGAATGTCATGTAATACAGTTAATGTAAGTTGTGTCTCTATGTGATGTTCTGTTCTGTTACACTGAGGTTTACAAGTTCGACCAAGTAATATGAAATATCAAAGATTTAAATCAAAATAAAAAACGTATGATCATGTTGAGAGTTGATGAATTAGTATCAGTACTGGCATGCAAGCTGTTGTGTGAGTAGTGAGCCTGCAGCACTGATTGTGCCATCCACTTAAGTAGCCCTTCAAACATGTCTCAGTTTTGACAGTGCATTCTGTGTGTGCATGGCATACCTCTCCAACAGGATAACATTGGAGGTACCTTATTGCATTTAATAAGCCGTAACCTCTAACTGGGAACAGGTAGCCTGTTCATGTTTGGCGTCTTTAAATTTGTACTGAAACGTCTCTCTTATGGTGAAGTCAGAGTTTAAATTATCCTTTTTTTTAAATTGCAACTTCAAAAATGCTGCTTTCAGGAAGTTAGCATTTTCCTTTCTTAGACATTCAGTGCCTGCAGCATTGTACTAGTCCACATGACTGGGTGTAGATGACAGTTGGGCTTTGTGTATTTGTCCTAGATAGCCATACACAATAGACAGCTTAGGTGTACCTGAAAAAGCCCTCACACGCAGGATGGGAGGGCTATTCCCACTCCAATGTAAGCATAAACATGTAATGTATTGCATTTAGGAAGTGTTATAAAAAATAATTCTAACTCCTAATCATTTTTAACAAACTTTTTAAATACATATTACCACAGAATTATTACAACTGGTTTAAAATAAAAATATATAAAGAAATGAAAACAAATGCGAATAAATAAAAATAATGATAGAAAATGAATCAAAACAACAAAAAAACAAAATAGATACATTTAAAATAAGTACACTTCCATCCCTACTAACCAAAAACACAAATCCCCTGAAATAACTAATTAATGAAATGCATTTGGCAGTTTGTTGTTAAATACACAGTAATAAATTAACAATGAATTAAAATACATCAAATAAATCCTATCAGAAACTACTTAAACAATTGACATAATTAACTAATAACTTAAACGCTTAAATAACATAAAAATAAAATTCCAAAATTAAATTATAAATTAAATAACTTTCTGCCCTATTCCCCTACAAACGCAACAAACTGTTTCTAAGCTATAAATTAGGAATTAAAATAAACTCAAATAAGATATACATTACAAATCACAAATATGCTTAAACAATTAAAATAATAATCAAGCAATGAGATAGCTTACATTTTTACTTATGAAGTCCATATATAATTGCCATAAATACATTTTTATAATTTAAATAACCAAGGGCCATATGTAAGTAAAACGTGTTTTGCGATTCTCAAATTGCGATTTTTAAGGAATCGCAATTAGAGAATCGCAAAACGCAATGTAGGTAGGAATAGCAAAATATTTTGGGAATCCCACATATTCCTTATTTGCGAATCGCAAATTGAGATTCACAAATAAGGAATACCTTGCCATTCATTCCTATGGGCTAGAATGCCCATAGGAATGAATGGGAAGACATTCTCAATTTGAGATTCTCAATTAGAGAATCGCAAATTGAAAATGAAATTTCAAGGTTGCAAGGGTGTCAATAGGACACCCTTTTGCACCCCTGAAATAAACGTGTGCACATGTGGCGCACATACATGCGCTAAGGGCATGTATGTGCGCCACATGGCACTTTGAAAAATACAAAAAAGTGCATTTTCAAAGAAATCGCAAATTACCACCAACATGAAGTTGGTGGTAATTTGCGATTCCTTAAGCCAAAATCGCACAACTTGGGTGCTTCCTACATTGCATTTAAGGAATCGCAATTTGGGATTCCTTAAATGCATTTGCAAAATAATGAATCGCAAATTTTGAGATTCCTTATTTTGCGTGTGGGTTGTTGTTTGCTACATAGCACACTGCCCAAATTGCGATCACAAACACTGAAATTCTGCGAATTTCAGCATTTGCAATCGCAATTTGGCTTCCTACATATGGCCCTATATTTTTGACACAATGTTTAAGTAACACAATGTTTCTGATTGAATATTTCTGTCCTACACCCATGCTGGTATCTCCAAGGTGTGTATGTAACCATTAAAGTTGTAGGTCGCTATGTAAGTGTAGTATTTGCCTGAGTTAGCTGTTTCATTGGTTATTCTGCATGTCCCACAGCACTGTTCTTTCGATTTCCCTTTTCCCATGTCGTACTTTGCAATTTGGGACCGCGTAGGAGACAGGGCCCTACCCCTGTCTATTCCGGTATTAGCGAGCCGCGAATGGTCAATGCGGTATGTACAAGTGCTTTGTATAACGTTTTAGCTATAAATGCACTGTGTATATGATATTAACACTGTGTATACAATATGATACAGTAACTTCGTGGGTTCCATCTTAGAGCGGTGGCCATCTTATGGTTGCCCTCACATAGGCTACATATTACAAGCAAATACGGGCCTTTAGAGCACATGTGCCTTCCTTTGACTTCTCTGTGACCTGGGCAGCTTGGCTCCGCTGCCCCAGGTCAGTCCGGTCTCACGAGTTCCCCGTCCCCTGGCCACCTGTGATTAGCATCAGGGCTTGACACACCATAAAGCCTCTTCATCCCACGCGAGCCTCCAGCTAATCTCTTTCACACCTGACTGTTCCTGCTTTATGGCTTGTTTTCCAAACAGGAGATGCTCGTGTTTATTGGGGCCTGTTGATATCTGATGTGGGTTCTGAGCCTCGCTGGGTAAATAATTGTGGGCTGGCTTAACTGGAATGTGGGATGGTCATCATGACTCTGCCTTTTCGTTTGTAATGTATACATTTATATGGCCATATCATAAAACAAGGAATGTGTGCCTGAAGCATGATATTTTGTATTTAAGGAGAAGCCCGTTTCTGTAATTTTAAGCAGTCTCCTGAGAACATACACGCTGTTGTACTTCTAGGATATCTGTAATTGGTCTGCAGCCAATAAACTGATCTTTTGACTTCACCCAGAAGACTCTGTGTTTCTGTAGGTCTGAAACAGGAAGAACCCGAAGTCATAGGGTGTGTTCCCCTGCACCGCTGGGCTTAAAATTCCCAGTACTTCAGTTGGCGCCCAACGTGGGGCGATTTCAGTGGTACCGGTCCAAGCCAGAGGTTCGTGAGGAGCTTCGTGTGGAAATTCTGGAGGAAGGCCGCCACTTCATCGACCCCTGCATGTCGACGTGGTCTGAAAGTCTTTTCTGCGAGGTTCTCCGCGTCCCGACAGCTACGAAGGACTGCTGCCCTGATTAATCGCCCTGTTTTGGACCCTTGACGATTTTGGTAGAGCGAAACAATCGAGAGAGTCTTCTGGTGACGCCATTGATCATCGATATTCAGTTAAGTATAAGTAGAGCGTCTCCCAGTTTGAATTTGGTATCCTTCGGGATCATTTCGATTTGGAGCTTGCAAGTCCCAAAGCCAGAGGACTCGTGTATTCACGAGACTATCATAATTGATAATCCTTTGACGTTTGAAACTAGACTAGTGAGCGAAGATGCCTGGTTCTAGTGTATTTGGTAATTGGTTTTGTTTGAGTTGTAGAAGGGATTTCCAGTTGGAGGATTCATGTCCGGTTCCTCCAATTGGAACTCCAACTTATGAGCTTTATGTAAAACATGGCGTGGGCCCCATTGCATATAATGAAGTATGGATCCGATACACCAGAAAGGACGGTGTTTTAAAATGGCCCCAAAATGGTAGTTTCGATACAGATATCTTAGATAATTTGGAAGTGAAATTGTTTAAAAAGAAAGCCCGCCCGGCGATGTTTGATTGTTTCCGCCTATGGCGAAAGGAAGCCAAACAGAAGGAAATTAAGCTAGCGAAAAGGAATAAGAGAGAAAGAGGTATGTCAGTGATGCAAGCGGCTGTGCAATTTAAAGATAATGAGGAGGAACAAATGAATGAGCAATTGCACAGACAGCGCAAACTAGGGATTGATAAGTGTTACCCTGTTTTGTCACCCCTTGTGCAACATGAAGCAAAAGAGAATGAGAAAGATTCCCTAATGTCCCATTTGCTAAGTTCGCCACCCCCGTATGCGCAAAATGCCACAGCACCTCCACAGCTTGTAAATGTGCAGCCTCCAGTAAATATACCGCAAGTCTTCCCACAACCGCCAGCTCCTCCTCAGCTGGCTGCTATCCCTGCAGTGCAGCCCTCTCAAGGGCCGCCAGTTTTGCTACCTGTTGCCCCTGCGCTTCCTGCGACTTTGCCTAGCACGCCAGCGGCCTCCTCTGGCGCTCCATCTTGCACTACCCCGGTACCTGTAACTGAATCCGTTTTTCTTCCCTCTGTCTATCCCCCCGTTTTCGCCTCAACTTCTCCTTCAGCACGACAACGACCAGCTAATGTAGTTACTAGTTTAATGTTGCCTCTCTTTCGCCATCCAGTGCGACTCCTGGTTTACAGCGTAAGCAATTGCGTAGTCAGCTGCCTGGTCCCGACGAGAAAGAGGTGTTAGATCATCTGGCGCGTAGGTGGATTGGTTTCCCTTAACTCTATAATGTGGAATCAGTTGTTAACGTTTTTCACCAATGGGATGCCCCGAAACAGAGGTATGTCTTTGATAAAATGTGTGAATTCCTCTGTGAGGAATTGGAGGATAATGGTTCAAACCCAAACCCACAGGAATTGTGTCGAGTGCGATTTGATTTTGAAACAGGTACAATTGTGGGTCCCAATGTAGATAAAGCAGTTGCGACTTTATTGTCCCTCAGAAATGGTGATTGTCAGCAATCATTGTTCGAACAGGAATTCCCTGTGGGGAAAAAGGGAAAAGCGCGACAAAACCCTATGAGAGAAGTCCCTCCGGTATGGAAGGAAGCTGTTGCAGCTGATGCCGCTAATGGTATTGCTGCTATGCCAGCTCATTTTCAGCGTGTTTGGGTGCATGTCCCTTGGAAGCGATCTGAAGTAATAGCGCTCAAGCAGACATTGCCTGACCCCCGTAAAAACCCTACAGGATATTACAAGGAGTTATCACAAACTGCCGAATCATGTGTAATGAATCTGGCTGACATAGATATGTTATTTGGGAATGTTGTTCCACAGCCTTTATGGGGATCCATCCGTAATACGGATCATGCGGCAGAACTAGGGGGTACATGGGCTAATATCGTTGCTGCAGACGCTAGACAAGTTGGTGGAGCTGTGGTAAATATTTTAATTACCGGTACTATTTTTGATACGGAAAATTATTAAGAATAACTCAGTAAAATGAGAGGCAGAATCCGTGGTATTAGAGGTTCTAAAAGGGCTTTATTCTTTATACAATTCGAGAATTGTAGGCATCATGTTCCATCACCACGGGGGTTCAGGAAGTGAAAGGCGCTACATTATTGACAAGTAAGCAGTTTTATAGAAAATACATTACAGTGAAACAGATGTAAGAGGCGTAACAGCTGATAATACAGATAAAAGGTGCATACGTAACCAATAGAGGCGGATAGATGGGCGTAATTTAATAAACGTCATCATATGTGATGTCACAAGTGGGTGGATCCATAAGAGAATCCTGCAATGTCAGCAGAAATAGTTGGCAGAGATGCGCGTGCAGCCGCATGACGTGTGTTTGACGTGCAACTAGGGGGTGAAGGGGACTTGACATTTAGCTCTACATGTGGAGACAGAAGTCTGGGGGGTCAAGTCAACCTAATCCCGAATCATATCTAACATCCTATGTTTAAAGAACTATGTTATCCAAAAGGAAAGGTTTCTCGGGCGGAATCTATTCTATACTGACTGCTTAGTGCGTGTACAAGCGTCTAAGTGTCTACATGAGATTCGAGGGCAGAAATCTTCCATAGTAACAGGGGCCATGAATTACTTGCACGAGGACAGCAAGGCCGGGCTCTTCGCTCGGTAGCTGGAAGAATGTTTACCTAAACTACTAGACAGGAATGCATTGGATGAGGAGCGGAGCAGATAATCTTGAAGGTGAAATACAGTTTTTGGCAGGCAGACAGGCCGAAGTCAGGCACCGTTAGCCGCGCAGGGAGTAGGACAAAGTTCATGGATACAGATGCAGGCTCAGGCCGGAGTTTTCAGAGACAAGAGGCAGGAAAAGACTTGATGACAGGATTCAGGGCCTACTCGCCTGAACTGTAAAACGGGGAAAGTGAATCACATAAAGTCGGTGGCCTTTCATACTTAGGAATGGAGTATCTGACCCATTCATGGCAGATCTGAAAGAGGACATGTTGACGGTGGACGCACATGTATTTGCGTCTTCATAACTGGAACTGGAGGGAACATACATGTACTTGTAGCATATACATGGAGCCGTTGGGGTCTTCGATAGGGGACATAACTGATCACAAAATTCATATTTCCTCATTCCCTCCTTGTCCCCTACGAACCCTCAGGAGATATCAATCTTCATCAATCCGTCGATCTGTTCATACAACATCATTTGTTCTTCTTTCTTCATCCGGTATTGTGAACGAAAACTTGGATGTGGAATACACGATGTGGCACACAGGCCACAAATCGCTGGCCCACATTGTAGACATAAGCAGCAACTGAATAGTATGAGAAAGCCAATACCTAGGAAGGATAGTATTCTCCATCCCCAGGCCGACAACACGCCCCAGAACCAACCGGACCAAGTCCAGGTGCCTGGACTCTGGTGTATCTGGCTTACAATCTTATGAAGGCGAGTTATGGCTTTATATACTGACGGCGAATTTTCTGGTATGAAAATGCAGCAACTTGATCCGATGACCCTACAAGCTCCGCCCCTATCGGCCAGGATGACGTCAAGGACAAGACGATTTTGAAGAACAACAATCCGCATCGCAGACTGCTCCTCTGTTAAGTTGCCTAAGGCGGAAATAGTTTCATTTACTACGGCTTCAAGGGTCCTTGTTAATCTACGTATCAGCTTACTATTGGTGACTGTACCTATATAGGGAAAGAGACCTTTATTAAAATCTGTATATTTTTCCCATGCCGTCTCAGTGTAATCGACGATTGGGAGATCTCTCCGTTCTCTAGTGTGTACTAAATGGGTATTCCTATGATAATCAGGAGGAGCTAAAAAAACAGGGGGCAGAAGGAATGCTATGTAACAGGTACCATCCCAATCTAGAGGTAAGCGTGTATATGCGGTCTGGCCACATATAAAGTAGGAATGGCGAGAAGCTCTAAATGTGGACTTGCCTTGATCACTGAATTTTATTACAGTGGTGCATTTACTATGGCCCATATGTATTGAACCATTCTTTCTCACACATAATTCCCCTTTTACTGGGAATACTGACATGGCGGGCAAGATTGGTGTAGCTTCGGATTCAACGTTCAGGATCATGAGGTTAAGTGTAAAATTACCTAATCCATATACTTCATTTTCTAGATCAGTTCCTGTTCTTTTGGGAAGTCCCTCCTTGTTAGGGTAGCAGACTTTGAGCAAAACTAGGTTCAGGTTTCCCCATACCCAATTGTCTTGATAAACTACCGAGTTTGAATCTAAGGAATTAATTAAACTAAACCATGCTCCACAGGAGCCATTGTGTGTGAACGGATATGGAAAGAGAGGCAGAACTCCCTTATAATTCTGATAGGGAGGAAGTCGGCCACATATCCAACAATTTGTAGCATTGCTGGTCTGATGGGAATGATGTAACATACTAATGAATGTGTTGTTGCGCAGCGCAAATCTATAGGACAATTCAAGCGGAGGTAATTCGCTAAAAGAATGTTCTGCAGTTACATTGTGAGCATGCTTAAGAATAGGGTAATACATGTGCAATAGTATGCTGACAATGATGATCAGAAAACTTAAGAAAAACAAAATTAATAACGTTACTGTGCAATGACTACGCAGTGATTTACAATACGCATGTCTTTTCAACTGTATCTTCCGATTTCTTTCTCTATTCAGGTCTAGAGGATACATGTCAGGGACAAATTCAACCGCTTCACCTTAGAGAGGACTTAAACAATCAAATTGTCTGACTTATTAGACCTTAATTTTAGTTTATAGAGTTCAGAGTTTGTTAATTCAGTCTTTTCAACCAAAGGGAGTTTTGAATCAGTCTGTGAGGGAATGCAGGGCGTAACGTTTACATCAGATGGTAGTCCATGAAATTTCTTGATATGACTCGAGTGTAACCATCCTTTGCGACCTTCAACCTTCACGGCTGTCCTTGTTGTGAGTAGCACGAGTTGCGGCGATTTCCACCTAGGATCCAGCTGAGTCTTTCGGTCAAAATTCCTAACAAAAACCAAGTCGCCAGGAACCACGTCATGGGGCTTCACCTCAGTATTATCGGGAAAAGCTGCGGCTACCTGTGAACGACAAGATTGTAGTGCAGACATCAAGGAAGCCAGGTAATCTGTCAGCATATTACAGTCAACATCAGTGATTTTACGAGGTATAGGCGTCCCCCACATATTTGGTGGTCTACCGAAGATCACCTCGTACGGGGATAGCCCTGTTCGAGAATGTGCTACCATTCGCATGTAAAAGAGTGCAACTGGTAAGGCTACTATCCAATCGACTCCTTTTTCTCTACATATTTTGGACAATCTAATTTTCAGAGTTTGATTATGGCGTTCCACGAGACCTGCTGCCTCGGGATGTCGGACACAGTGAAATTTCCATTGATAGCCTAACAAAAGGGAAACGTGTTTCATTAATTCTGATGAGAATGGCTGGCCGTTATCTGAGTAGACAACACGTGGCAAACCATACCGTGGGAAGAATTCTCGAACTAATTGTTTGGCAGTAGTCGGGGCAGTGTAATCTGAAACCGGGTATGCTTCTGTCCAACGGGAAAGAGCGCATACAACTACGAGGACATATTTGAATCCTCGACAACGTTCCATCTGGATATAATCCATCTGGAGGACTTCAAAAGGGTGATCAGGAGGTTGAAATCCACCCTGTTCTACGGGAATGCTTTTACCTGGATTAAACTGACAACATATCATACAGGTACGGACTTTTTGTTTAGCTGCGGCTCGTAAATGTTTGTTGAACCAAATGTGTTGAATACTGTCTAGCATAGCTTTTTCTCCTAGGTGTGCTGGACTATGTATTGTGTTAATGATAACTTGAACCATTGAATCGGGGAGAAACCATATAGATTTTTCCTTCGTCATCCATCCTTGATCTGTTCGGATCCCTCCTAATTCAGTCCATTTCTTTATTTCATCTGGTGTAGCATGTGTCTGTATGTCAATTACATCAAGAGCGGGATCCTTAACTGTCATGCAACATGTTGGTGTCGGAACTATTGTCTTTGTCGTGTCAGTTGTATGAGTCTGATTCTGAGCAGTCTGTTTGGCTGTTCTGTCGGCTAAATCATTACCCTGAGAAATGATATCGGTAACTTTCGTATGAGCTTTGCATTTCATAATCGATATTGCAGTAGGTAGATGAATCGCGTCTAATAGGGCTTGAATGAGGGATCCGTGTTGGATGTGCCACAGCACGCCGAAGTCATGGACGACTCCAAATGCATAACGTGAATCTGTGTATATGTTAACTTTCTTATTTGTGGCTTGAATACAGGCTTGTGTCAGAGCGATGAGCTCTGCTGCTTGAGCTGACAAAGTGTTAATACAATTTGTTTCAATAACTTCAGTGTCTGTTGTGACTGCATAAGCGGCTACTAACTCTCCTATACTTGTTCTCATGCATGAACCATCTACATACAACGTCAGGTCTGGATCTGACAATGGGACATCTGTCAGGTCTTGTCTGGGTTTCGTCATGATAGAAATAACTTTACTACAATCATGTGTTAGTGGGTCTGTTCCACCTACTGGTAACAGTGTGGCAGGATTTAACGTATTACAACGTCTGATTTCTATGTGTGGCTGAAACAATGTTAATTCGTAACCCGTGAGTCTCGCTATAGTCAAGTGTTGTGTTTGTGTTCGGTTCAAGAGAACCTCTACTGCGTGTGGTACTTGTACTGTCAATTGATGTCCTAATACTATAGAATCGCTTTGTCTGATTGCTAAAGCTGTCGCTGCCACTGATTTCAGGCACGCAGGAAGAGCTTGAGCTACGGGATCTAATGTGCTAGAAAAGTAAGCACACGGTTTGTGTGATCCTGCTTGTTCCTGTGTGAGTACTGACAAGGCAGTACCTTCGCGTTCCGTAACGAAGAGTGTAAACTGTTTACTGTAACATGGTGTTGCTAAGACAGGTGCTTGGCATAAAGCTTTCTTTAAGCTTTCAAAGGCGTGTGTATGTTCTTGAGTCCAAGGGAGGACAGTCGATGTGGCTGCCTCCTGTGTTGTCAACTGGATGAGTGGTTTTGCTAGAAATGCATATTGAGGGATCCACTGTCTACAGTATGAAGTGAGGCCTATAAAAGCCCGCACCTCCTTTTGTGTCTTGGGTGGTGACATGTTAGCAATTAACTGGATGCGGTCGGGTGTAAGCTGCCTTCCCTCCTTGGACAGCGAGTGCCCAAGGTAAACAACTCGCTGGACACAGAATTGCAGCTTAGAAGGGGACACCTTGTGCCCCTTTTTGGCCAGAAATTGTAAAACCGTCAGTGATGCTTTTTCACATTCAGGTTCACTTCGAGCGGTGATCAGCAGATCATCGACATATTGAAGCAAGGCTGTGTTAACTGGCATGTGGATACTGTCAAGTTCTCGTTTCAGTGCTTGGCTATAGATGCTGGGGCTTTCTGTAAATCCTTGAGGTGCGCGTGTGAATTTAAAACTTCGTCCATTCAAACTGAATCCGAACAAGTATTGGCTTTCCGGATCTATCGGGACGCTGAAAAAAGCATTCTTGAGATCAATTACAGTAAAGAACGTTGCTTTGGAGTCAATGGCTGTCAGTAATGAAGAGATGTCTGGGACCACAGGGTATTGTGGTACAATGCATTTATTTAATTCGCGCAGATCAATAATTAATCGATATACTGGCGGGGCTTTTGGATCAGTTCGTTTAAGAATCGGAATTATCGGGGAATTACATACATTGGAGTTGGTTTCCACAACCACTCCTTGAGAAATAAGCTCGTCAATGATTTGCAGTAAAGCCACCACAGCATCTGGAGGTAACCTGTATTGTCGTATTCGTGGTAATACTACTCCTGTTTTAAGTGTGACTCGGTATGGTGTAATGTTCATGCAACCAACATCAGTGGGGCCTTGTGCCCATAAGTGTGTAGGTAAATTCTGCAGTCGGTGATCCATGTCTCGGGACACATAGTGTCCTTTGAAATCACGTAAAAATAATCTTACTCCTTCCGGAGAACAACATATTATAGCTCCTAGAGCTTTCAATGTTTTTATACCTAACAGGTTTTCTGGACATGATTTAGTAAGCAATAAATCTGTAGTTCGTGTCAAGGGACCAATCGTAAGTGGAAGGGGTTGTGATACTTCATTAATGATAGGTTTTCCTGAAAAACCAAGGGAAATATTCTGTGAGCCTGAGAGGGGTGCCCCTGGAACTTCACTGCGTCTTATAGTTGTTCTGCTTGCCCCTGTATCAAGTAAAAACTTTCTGTCTTCTCCTAATAGTTCACTATGTACATAAGGTCCCTCTTGGTCTACAGGTACCTCGATAAGGGGTAAGCCAACTTCCTTCTCTAGGCTATGTCATGTGTATCGCTGATAATCGGGATAGTCATATTGTGCATACTGGTACATCTGTTGTGTCGTTGCTTGTGTGGCAGCAATAGGCTGCGCTTGTGAAGTTGCTACGGTCTGTTGTGTAGCTGCTTGTTGCGGAGCTGGTCTAGATTGCGCATGCTGAGGGAGTTGTTGTTGATTCTGATCCTGTCTAGGTGGACGTGGTCTTTCCTTTGTTATACCTGTGGCGATATTGTGTTTTAAGACTGAACAATCGTGTATATAATGACCTGGCTGCTTACAATAGTTGCATGTCCCTTTCACAGGAACTGCTGAATCACTGGACTGTGTCATACCCTTTTTATGACCGCCAACTGGAACTGACTGGGCAACAAGCATTTTCATTTTTGTGTCTTTCATACGTCTTTGTTCATGGTCTTGTTCCTCTCTAATTCTATTGTGGTGATATTGTAACATCTGTAACATTTGTGACGGGGTGTTACCTTGCCAGGTACTCTCGAATTTCAATACTCTATTCTTAACTTGGGGCAGAGAATTTTCAACTAATTTTGTCACAAACAGATGTGGATATGATTCGCTACTTGCTTTTAGGCCACTATTTATACCAAAACATTTTTTGAATCGAGAATAGAAATCACTAGTGTCTTCATCTTGCTTTTGTTTACAGGCTGAGATTGCACCCCAGTCTTCCTTTTTCGTACTTAATAAACGTGGCAGTACTTGTACTAGTAAACCTGGTAACACTTTAGTCTTGTCCCCAAGCCCTGAACCTGGGGCTCGGGCCTTCTCTTCTGTTTCTAATGCTGTCCAATCTATCTTTTGGTCTCCCACCTCCCAATCTTTTTCTTTGAGTTTTTCGTAAATGCCAGCAGGCATTAATACTTTCAATATTTTCATAATGTCGGGGTAGGTATATTCTCCCATGAGTAACATGTCTTTGATCTCACGGTGGAAACCCGCTGGATCCTTGTCATGACTGGGTACCACTTTCTTCATTTCTAATAGTTCTATTTTAGATATGGGTGTGTATACAAATACACGTTTAAACTCATTGTCATCACCTTTTATTGGGTGCACTTCACGTAAGGGATTCTGTCTATCCATATAATACGTCGTTCTTTCCTTGGTGGGCAGTGAGACATGTTCTGGACATACGAAAAGATTATACTGGTTTCTGTATTCTAGTATTTCTCTAATTAAATCAGTACCTGAACCTCTCCATTTATTCGTGAGTAATTCAGTCAATATATCAGGTAAAGGACCAGGATCGGAGTGTTGGCTTTTATATAATATAAGGAGATGTTGGATCATGTATATACCAGCTAGACGCTGTTCATCTGGGGTAACGTTCAAAAACGTGCGAGCTAGTGCATCATCACTGTATTTTCCAGGACTGTCAGCCCATAGTACGGCTGATCTGGCTAATTCTTGTTCGTCCATTGAATCAAGTATATGATATCCCCTTCGTTCTCGGAGTAAGTTGTCGGCGGCTTGGAACAAGTGTTCGGGAGGTCTTATATTTATTATAGGTGTTTGGAAATTTCTATTATTTTCTGGACGTATCGGACGTACCGAATCATTAAAGCATCTAGTGTTATTAGAAAATCTTCCTCTACCTACATAAGCCATCGTGTCCACGTGTCCTGTTGGCATTCCTGATTCTTCCCCCTCCTCTCTGTTTAGTTCATGCTCGTCTACCTCTAATCTTTCTTCGTGTATTCGTTCTATTTCTTTGCGGATCTTTCGGTACATAGCTACTATACATAACTGTCTATCATGTCTTCCTTCTGATATATTCTGTCCCCAAGTGACAAGTTTTTGCATTTCTTCCGGATTTACCCCAGGCCGGTCTTGATTTCTGATTACACAGTTTATAAGGAAACGTAACAGTTGCCCCTGTACCTCTGCTTTCTGGTACTCCATGGCTCTGCTAATACTTTCAGGACCTCGCCCTGCCTGGACAAAGTGATATATATTTTCTAAATGTGTAGTCATTCCTGGTAGCTTCGTTAAATATATTGCAGCTCGTCGGATACGTAATGACGACAGCAGCATTTCGTCCCGTTTACCGGGCACAGGATCATATCCACAATCTACTAGAAGTTCCTTAAGCATGTCGGGAGTTGCTAATTTGGGCGTACGTTGGTGTGCTAATTCTCTAAGCGAAAGTTTATTTCCTCTAGGTGGTGTAGAAAAAATGTCTGTCGTACCTCCTGTAGCACCATCTGAGGTGCTGGGCGTAAAAGGATTTGTTGGATGTAAGACAGAAACCGTAGATGCGGGAAAAACGGTAGAAACAGATGTGGATGTCGGAACATGTGTCAGAGTTTGTTGTTGCGGAGGTACAGGCGGATGATCTTGGCGTTGTGTACCATCGGTAAGCGGTGTGGGTGGTATGGCATTAGCATACTCGGGAGCTACGTCATCTAAGTAGGAGGAAAGGAAAACATCTTCTGCGGTTTTGGGATGCCCTTTGGGATGTACTTTTATCGGAAACAATGGAGGTGGCAAATCTTTTGGTATTTCCGGGGTAGCCTTAGGTAACCCCTCGGTCAGAAGAGGATACATACCATTCATAAGGGCGTTTCTTTGTCTATCTGCTTGTTCTGATTTTACTCGGGTACCTTCCTCAATTAAGAGATTTTCTTGGACTTTATTTTTATTCCCCTTACTTTTCACTTCCTGTCTGAGTACTTTTTCTGTACGTCTATATGATTCTTTACGCCATAATTCAATGGCATCTTTCTGTGATTGTCTAGCTTTCTTTTTCCATAATTCTTCTTCTACTCTCATGATGCAATCTGCATCCCAGGTCCCCGCTGCGGGCCACCTCTGACTTTCTGGTAATTCCTTGGTGTAATCCACCCATAAATCAAGAAATAATACGGCGTCTAGGCCATGTTTATGATACATGAAATACCCTGGAGTGTCCCTAGGAGGAATGGGAACAGCTTCTTCGAGTACCCCTTTTCTAGTTTTGATCTGTCTTAATTTCGAGAAGAGCGGCATTTTGAGAACTGGTTATTTAATATGAAACACACTTAATACGATAAACACAATAATGAACAGTCATTCATACCACAATCTTCAAAACATATTAAAACATTTAACATTTAACATTTAACATTTGACGAACAATAATGATTAGAAGAAAACCAGTTACCGGCATAATACTTAATACTAGGTAATACTGAATTATATACGAGACATACTGGATATACTGCTAAACAGTACAGATACACTGCTAAAACAGTGCAGACCGGATCTGTGTACCCAAACCCGTCTTGACCGGCACGACTTATGTGCACGTCTAAACGCCTCCCCGGCAACGGTACTCACCGGGTAGCTCGGAACGGAAGGCCTCGGAACTAAACTGGACTGGACTGGACCGGACTCGACTCGACGCGGAACTTCGGAACTTCGGAACTTCGGAACCTGGTGGGCCTCTGTATACCTCGGATCTTGCTCTCTCTGCTAGGCTCTGGTCGGGATACTTCGCACTTCTCACCGCCTCGTCTGGGTGTTGATCGCAGCCTCAGTCGCCCCCGCTTGGCCGGAGGGAGATACAGGAAATCCTGCAGGTACGCGTTTTTGTCCGTTCAGCTGTGGCAGGAGACCGGGCCTGCAACGCACCTCCGGCGCGTGAGATGAGAAAGTGTCCCTGTTCGGGCGCCAATTTATGTGGTAAATATTTTAATTACCGGTACTATTTTTGATACGGAAAATTATTAAGAATAACTCAGTAAAATGAGAGGCAGAATCCGTGGTATTAGAGGTTCTAAAAGGGCTTTATTCTTTATACAATTCGAGAATTGTAGGCATCATGTTCCATCACCACGGGGGTTCAGGAAGTGAAAGGCGCTACATTATTGACAAGTAAGCAGTTTTATAGAAAATACATTACAGTGAAACAGATGTAAGAGGCGTAACAGCTGATAATACAGATAAAAGGTGCATACGTAACCAATAGAGGCGGATAGATGGGCGTAATTTAATAAACGTCATCATATGTGATGTCACAAGTGGGTGGATCCATAAGAGAATCCTGCAATGTCAGCAGAAATAGTTGGCAGAGATGCGCGTGCAGCCGCATGACGTGTGTTTGACGTGCAACTAGGGGGTGAAGGGGACTTGACATTTAGCTCTACATGTGGAGACAGAAGTCTGGGGGGTCAAGTCAACCTAATCCCGAATCATATCTAACATCCTATGTTTAAAGAACTATGTTATCCAAAAGGAAAGGTTTCTCGGGCGGAATCTATTCTATACTGACTGCTTAGTGCGTGTACAAGCGTCTAAGTGTCTACATGAGATGCGAGGGCAGAAATCTTCCATAGTAACAGGGGCCATGAATTACTTGCACGAGGACAGCAAGGCCGGGCTCTTCGCTCGGTAGCTGGAAGAATGTTTACCTAAACTACTAGACAGGAATGCATTGGATGACGAGCGGAGCAGATAATCTTGAAGGTGAAATACAGTTTTTGGCAGGCAGACAGGCCGAAGTCAGGCACCGTTAGCCGCGCAGGGAGTAGGACAAAGTTCATGGATACAGATGCAGGCTCAGGCCGGAGTTTTCAGAGACAAGAGGCAGGAAAAGACTTGATGACAGGATTCAGGGCCTACTCGCCTGAACTGTAAAACGGGGAAAGTGAATCACATAAAGTCGGTGGCCTTTCATACTTAGGAATGGAGTATCTGACCCATTCATGGCAGATCTGAAAGAGGACATGTTGACGGTGGACGCACATGTATTTGCGTCTTCATAACTGGAACTGGAGGGAACATACATGTACTTGTAGCATATACATGGAGCCGTTGGGGTCTTCGATAGGGGACATAACTGATCACAAAATTCATATTTCCTCAGAGCGAAGCCTGACCCTTTAGTAGCAGACCTCTCTGGTAGAATTATTACATACATGAAAACTATAATGCCTGCGATGCGCGTAAATTGGGATAAACTATCCGCATGTAAGCAGAAGAAAGATGAGACAGTGTCCGATTTCTTTACCAGGTTTGAAGAAACATTTATCGACCACAGTGGTCAGGACATGAGTACTGAAGGTGGCCAACGGTTATTTGTGGATAAATTTGTACAGAATCTACTTCCCGAGTTGTGTAAGAAATTAAAAGATTCAGAAAGTTCTTGGGCTGTTTCCTCTTCAGCGCAAATACTGGCTACTGCACAGTATTATGAAAATAGAGACAAAGATGAGAAGGATAGAATAGATAAGAAAACGAAAGAACTGAATTATAGGCAAACCAAAGGTATCTATCAGCAACCCCAACAGTTTCAGAATAATCAGCAAATGAATGGGTATTATCAACCACGCATCCCTGTAGGTCCCAACCAATGTTCATATTGCAAAGAGGAAGGTCATTTTAAATATAGTTGCCCTAAATTTATGCAGCGTAACAGTAATGCGCATGGCGCAAGAGGTAGAGGTGGTCAGCAAGCTCCTAGAGGCAGAGGGCGTGGAAATGTTCCCCAGAACGCGCGTCCTCTTCCGCCTCAAAATACCATAAATAGCTTTGATCAGCAAGCCAACGCGACTGGTAATACAGCTCAGTACTACAATAATGATTGTTATGCAGAAGACGACAATGTAGAAGATTATGATTACTAGGACAGCCGTAGACAGAGAGAGGGAGTTGTTTCAGTGCCAGTGGATCAGAGCGGACCTTATGTTAAAGTAACTACAGCAAATGTAACGGATCCCTTTCTGCTGGATACTTTGTGCTGCAAAGAGTTCAATCATGCATTCAAAACTCCCTGGCGCGCCTTTGTCTGGCGAAATGAATGTTTCAGTAGGTTTTTCTGGCGCCCCAGTTAGGAACCCGATTTCTAGTCCTATGTCACTTTCTGTTGGTCCTTGTGAGCTAAAAGCACCCCTCATCCTAACGACAGGTTGTGGTGAAAATCTATTAGGATTGGATCTGTTAAAAAGATTGCATGCAACACTATATTGTTCCCCCTCAGGAGTACAACTTACATTAGGCAAGAAAGTGATTTTCCCGATGTATTTGTCTAAAAATGCAATGCCACCTGAATTGTCATCCCTTCCGGATGTCCTTTGGGCTACTGGTCCCAATGATGTGGGTCTCCTGGAAATACCGCCATATGTGGTAACTTTAAAAGCCAATGTCAGATTCCCACGCATTCCCCAGTACAAGATCTCCAATGAAGGTCAGAAAGCTTTGTTAGCAATTGTCAGCGATTTGGTTAAAAAGGGTGTAATTGAAGAGACAAGAGGCAACGTTTGCAATAGTCCTGTTTTACCTGTCTTAAAACGAACGGACCCTTCACAGCCACCTGTTTACAGATTTGTGATTGATCTTAGAGAGGTTAATAAGATTGTTGTGCCACAGTTTCCAGTTGTCCCCGATATAACTGCCTTGTTAACTATGATTCCAGCCTCCGCTGCATGGTTCTCAGTGACCGATCTGAAGAATGCTTTCTTTAGCATCCCAATTGCAGAGGAGAGTAGAGACATTTTTGGCTTCAGTTTAGGAGGTCGCAGCTTTCGCTTTAAACGCGCTCCCCAGGGCTATTGTGAAAGTCCATCAATATATAGTCAGGCTTTAAAAGCGCAGCTTGATGCACTGGTTTTACCCAGTGGCGCTATCCTTATTCAGTACGTTGACGATTTGCTAATCGCCGCGGATACTGAAAAGATTTGCAAAGAAGCTACATTGTCATTGTTGCGTCATTTGTCTGCCTTCCATCACAAAGTGTCTCTCTCAAAGCTGCAATATTGTCGACAAGAAGTGACCTACTTAGGTCATCTCTTATCGAAGGAGGGAAGGAAACTGACCCCAGAGAGAATTCAAGCCATTGCACAATTAAGAGTGCCAAGAACACAGAGAGAAGTGCGTGCTTTCTTGGGCATTACTTCATACTGTAGGCATTGGATTCCCAATTTTTCCTTGTTGGCAAAACCTTTGTTAGCATTAACATGCAAAGACACACCGAATCCTATCCCATGGTCTGAAGAGTGTCAGAAAAGTTTTTGGGAATTGCGCAATGCATTGTGTTCAGCTCCTGTGTTGGGTACCCCTGACTACAGCAAGCCTTTTACATTGTATGTTCACGAAAAGAACGGTTGCGCATTATCAGTGTTAACACAGCCTTTTGGCGACAGACCGCGTCCATGCGCATATTTTTCATCAACCTTGGACCCGGTAGCGAGGGCATTGCCAAGTTGTCTGAGAGCTACAGCCGCCGCAGCTATGTCTATTCGACAATCTGCTGGACTAGTAATGGATAATACATTGATTGTTATGGTACCACATGCTGTGGACACATTGTTAAACAGGACCAAGACACAGCACTTAACTAGTGCGCGATTATCCGGATATGAGCTGACACTGTTAGCAAATCATATACACATAAAGAGATGCAACACGTTGAATCCAGCTATACTATTACCAATCCCAGCAGACCTAGATGAGATTGAGCAACATGATTGTCTGTTCAGAACAGAAGAAGAGACGAAAGGGAGAGTAGATCTTAAAGATACTCCCCTGACTAAGTGTGATGGTACCTTATGGGTGGATGGTTCGTGTTTCAAACTTCCAAATGGTGATACGACTGCTGCATATGCTATCACTACTTTGCACACGATTGTTGAAACTGCACGTGTGCCACAAAATTCGGCTCAAGCAGCAGAATTGATTGCCCTTACAAGAGCATGCGTGTTGTCTGAAGGAATGAAAGTGAACATATATACGGATAGCCAGTACGCCTTTGGCGTGGCTCATAGTTTTGGGCGATTGTGGAAAGAACGTGGGTTCCTGACTTTGCATGGAGCTAAGATTCAGAATGGCAAGTTGGTGAATGATCTTCTTGAGTCACTGACCCTACCGTTGCAAGTTGCGATTATGAAATGCAGTGCGCACAAGAAAATCACTGATGATGTTGGTCGTGGTAATGCGTTTGCTGATGAAGTCGCGAAAGAAACAGCAAAAGATGTGAAGACTCGAATGTATGTTGCAGGCCCTGCCAGATGGGTTGGTGATGTTGGAATGTGTGAAAACACAATAGAGATTGTGAAGTCCCTTCAAGCTGAAGCCACAGAGAAAGAGTTGAGCAAGTGGAGAGAAAGTACGGGTACGTTGGATGAGAATGGTTGTTGGATTGATTTGTCAGAACATAGGCGATTGTTGTTACCTGATGCGTATGTGCTTCCAGTGGTTACTATGGCACATGGAATGGCACATATCAGTATGAAAGGAATCTGTAAGTTGTTGGCTCCAGTATGGCAGAATGCTGGAATTCCCAAGTGTGCAGAGAATGTGGTCAAGAATTGTATGGTATGCTTGAAATACAACCCTGGTAGGGGAACCCCAACTCCAGCTGGTCATTTTGCGCCTCCATCATATCCATTTGAATTTTTGCAGCTAGATTTTATCCACATGGAAAGGTGCAACAACCTGAAATATGTATTGGTGGTTGTTTGCGCTTTTTCAAAATGGATAGAAGCGTATCCCCTAAAAGACAACACTGCTCTATCCACAGCCAAAGCCCTCGTGAAGGAATTTTTCCCTAGGTTTGGAATGCCAAGAATGGTGTGGAGTGATTATGGGAGTGAATTTGTGGGTCAAGTGATGAAGAATGTGTGTGAGGGATTAGGGATCAAGCAGAAGTTCCACGCTGCAAATCACCCCCAATCAGCTGGATTAGTAGAGCGCTACAATGGCGCTCTAAAACTCAAGCTGGCCAAAATCCAGGCGAGCTCCGGTCTTAAATGGCCTGACGCTCTGCCTCTAGCACTCCTGTCCACCAGAATGACTGTGCATTCACGAGTGGGACTTAGCCCATATGAAACAATTTTGGCCGCCCGGCCAATGTATGGGGTGTGCCAAGACCGACGAAATTCAGCGAAATCGAACATCCAGTACTACTCGATTACTTGTATGAATTGACGGCTAAATTGCGTGTTTTACACCAACAGGTGCATGATACTCTCCCCCAGGCCTCTGAGGCTCCAGGACACCCTATCGACCCTGGCACGTGGGTTCTGGTGAAGAATTTCCAGCGCAAAAGCAACGATGAGCCCCGTTGGATTGGCCCTCATCTCGTACTTCTGTCGACAAGATCAGCTGTTCGAGTAAAGGGGAAAAAGAACTGGATCCACGGCGCCCACATCAAAAGGATCCCTTTGCCTCTGCTGTATGACCAGTGGGTCCAGGAGGGTATCGCCGACTCTGAAACAGACACTGTACCTCGTTTTGTGCCGTTTAGTGATGCACGCGTAAAAGGCACAACTTCAGCACAACAGAGTGACGATATTTTGCAAGAAGCTGTGCCACCGTCAATTCGATTGGACACTACAGAGCCTGAACTCTTGTTTCAAGATCAGACCTGGCCGTTTTCACTATAACTTAAGACCAAGGCCTATGGACAAATAAATATTCTTTTCCTTACCTTTTTGGTTTTTGATAGCCACAGCTCTCCCATCTGAAGGACTTTCTTGATTTTTGTTTTTCGAACCACCATCCGGGTTCAGCCGCAGGGTCGCGGTGCCAAGACTTTGGGGTACAGGCCGAAGACGTTAGGTCAACGGTTCTGGTTGGTCTAGGGCGTTCCCTGGCCTGACAGGCGTACTCCTTAGCAGAAGATACTCACCCGCCGCGAGCGGCACGATTAGAGGATGGAGTTTTTCAAGATGGAGAGACTCGCTGAGGAAACGAACTTTAAAGCAAGAATGTGTAAAATAATGAAGAGCAAACGTTTTGTATTTTTATGTCTGTTTATATTATGTATTATGGTAGCGTTTAATGTAGGATTTGTATTCTTCTCCTCTCAAGAGCCCATTGCACCCACTGTACAGCCTATACCTCCTCCTACTGTCTCCTCACACTCTTTTCACCCTCTGCCTGAACATGAACAAGCTAGACGATCAGAGTTTGTAAACAACTCATTTATTCAGCTCCTGCACCAGCACCAACTAGTCATGAATACAACCAATTGCTGGGTGTGTGGTTTAATGCCACATACCATTAATAAGGGTATTCCTTCTCTAGTGCTGCCGTTTAGCTATAATGGATCGTCATCGGCATTCCAGACCATGTTTCTCTTTGCATTAGATGCCTACACCCCGCGACAACCGTGTTCCATCAGACCTAGCACCAATAATAAGGCCTTAATGAAAGGAGTTGCCGATATGAGCAGCGATATCGACGCATACTCATCTATACCCAAGGAAGAATTGAGAGCTTATGTAGGGTGGAACGCAACGGGGTATAGTATTAGTCTGGGTGAAAGACAGCGAAAAATTTCATCCCCAATTTGGGTCGTACCCCACATAGGTCGGTTCTGTTTACAAGGTAATGGTCAGAATCCAAGAGCTCAACTGGGGAGAAGTGACTGTACTGAAATGTACACTTTTCCATCGCAGTTTTCCCCTGCGTTTTTGGCTGCAATGACCGAGCATATACATGGTTGCCCCCTGATTTCTCGGGCACATGTTATATTGCAAATCTGCTACCGCCAACATTTACTGCTGCCTCTGACTATCACAAGACCAGAGTTGTGAGAGGCGTGATTAGTAAGGAGGATACTGCCGGTCAGGAAGCGGGAGACTTCTTTTTGGGTTTCCTGCCGTTTTGGGGACCTATGGTCAATAGTAGGAACCTGAGACAACTGACTCGTGTGGTTGAATCCACCGTTAATGTTACGGCTGGTGCCCTTGGTAATTTAACAGCTGAGCTCCAAGCGGATCGCCTCATGACTTTGCAGAACCGCATGGTTCTAGACGTTATACTTGCAGACCGCGGTGGGGTATGTAAGGTTATCCAATCTAGTTGTTGCATTTTCATACCAGATAACGCTCCAACAGTTTATCAAGCCATCTCCAAACTGCATAAAATATCTGAATCCATACACGTGGATAAAGGAGATTGGTCACTGGTGGGGTGGTTCTGGGAACTGATATCTGCCTGGGGTTGGAAAGTTCTGATGGTCATTGGAATGATCTTAGCCATTCTTTTCCTGTTCTGTCTGTGCATACAGTGTGCTCCTGCGATATGTGGCCTCTGTGCTACATTATGTGTAAGGAAACCTGTATCGAGGGACGAGCTAAGTAATAGGATGATGCTACAGCAACATCTCCATGACTTCATGAATATTGACCTAGACTCGGATTGATGTGAGCATAGTTATTGCCTATGTAAGGGCAAAAGGAGGGTCTGTCGTACTTTGCAATTTGGGACCGCGTAGGAGACAGGGCCCTACCCCTGTCTATTCCGGTATTAGCGAGCCGCGAATGGTCAATGCGGTATTTACAAGTGCTTTGTATAACGTTTTAGCTATAAATGCACTGTGTATATGATATTAACACTGTGTATACGATATGATACAGTAACTTCGTGGGTTCCATCTTAGAGCGGTGGCCATCTTATGGTTGCCCTCACATAGGCTACATATTACAAGCAAATACGGGCCTTTAGAGCACATGTGCCTTCCTTTGACTTCTCTGTGACCTGGGCAGCTTGGCTCCGCTGCCCCAGGTCAGTCCGGTCTCACGAGCTCCCCGTCCCCTGGCCACCTGTGATTGGCATCAGGGCTTGACACACCATAAAGCCTCTTCATCCCACGCGAGCCTCCAGCTAATCTCTTTCACACCTGACTGTTCCTGCTTTATGGCTTGTTTTCCAAACAGGAGATGCTCGTGTTTATTGGGGCCTGTTGATATCTGATGTGGGATCTGAGCCTCGCTGGGTAAATAATTGTGGGCTGGCTTAACTGGAATGTGGGATGGTCATCATGACTCTGCCTTTTCGTTTGTAATGTATACATTTATATGGCCATATCATAAAACAAGGAATGTGTGCCTGAAGCATGATATTTTGTGTTTAAGGAGAAGCCTGTTTCTGTAATTTTAAGCAGTCTCCTGAGAACATACACGCTGTTGTACTTCTAGGATATCTGTAATTGGTCTGCAGCCAATAAACTGATCTTTTGACTTCACCCAGAAGACTCTGTGTTTCTGTAGGTCTGAAACAGGAAGAACCCGAAGTCATAGGGTGTGTTCCCCTGCACCGCTGGGCTTAAAATTCCCAGTACTTCACCCACCAGTATTTTCTGTAGAGCCAAGTGCTGTGCCTGGCTTTGAATCATCATCCAGAGGAGAGACAATTGGTTGGAAGTGACTGACACTGAGCCAATTACAGCAGTTCTAGGTAACCAGGTTGCAGAGTGAAGCATTATTGTTAATTTCATACAAGTTATTGAAATTACTAGGAATAATTGCTTAATAATATTACACAGCTTATACATTTTTTTAATAAAAAGAATACCATTGCTTAGGCAATTAATTAATACTAACTTGCAATGGCAGAAGGATCTGTTTCTTTTTTATTTCCAAGAAGGATGCGGTATTTTTTTGCAAGGATTGCTTCTCAGCCTGTAGTATGTTTCTTCATGCAGTGATGTGCCATCCTCTGCCCATACTTTTTTTTTTTTAAACCAATTTTATTTGGTTTTATTACAATGCTTAGTACATAATACAGTGACAAATGACAATATGCATATTCCGGAAGTGATTATGAATAGACATTACACAGCGTATGAGCTGCTGGTTCAAATTTTAAACAAATAAACAGTAACATTAGAACCTTACAGGTCACAACAATGAGTCATGGCCTCCCGGATCAGGTTGTCCATCCAGTTTATGTTGCCACACACAAGTCTCTTACCATACTCCTTACTTGTTAATGCACTGTATGATGTAGCGATCTGTGCATCACACCCCTTCTTCACTCATGACAGTGGGTAGATTGAGGTTCTCTGGGGAGTGGGATCCTAACCCATGCAGGGGAGACCCAAAGACCTTCCAGCCAAAGAGATTTATAAGGCAGAGGTCAAACTGGTGCAGGGGAAAGCAGCAGGGAGACCACTCCTTTCTATTCTACAAGTGATTCTCTGAATGTTTGAAGATCATTGAGTAGACAGTCCCAGCAGGCAGCAATTGGGATTTTCTGTTGCCCACTAACCTCTTCCCTCTGTAGTACTACCGCCTCAGCCTTACCCCACTTAAGCACTGCTGCACACCAACGCAAGGTCAGAAAGCTGTGCCCCATCCAGTTCTTGGCTATGGAATGCCTTGCTATGAGGACAGCCAGGTCAAGAAATCAGGTGGTTGCCACCTGTGGTTTTTTTCATTAGAATGCACCCAGTAACACCGTTTCCATGGTGAGAAACCCCTCATAGCCCATCACCTCCACCATTGCTCCTGCAACCCCCTGCCAAAGTACCCTGGCTGCCAAGCAACTCCAAACATGTGTGATATCTGCATGTGGTGCATGGCATTGGGGATATAGAGGGGCGGACCCAAGCATGTTATGTAGTTTTCCCTCTGGGGCCGGCCAAACCACCATGCGCACTTACCTTTCTCCACCTAGCTGTGTTGTACAGCTGAGTGGAGAAACCAACACAACCTCCCATTATATGTCTGAGTGCCGAACCGAGGCGCTCAGACCAATCCCAGCGCGGCTGATATGCTGGGAGTCTGCCCAGTGTGCAGCCGTTCCTGGACGTCCAGGCGGTGTGGATCAGGAGGAAGGCGGCAGCCGTCGGAGCAGGTAAGTGTAATTTTTTTATATGTTTCTTCTTTTTTTTGTTTGTTTTCTCTCTACCCCACCTCACAACTTCTTAATACAAGCGATTGCTACTGAATGTGAACCCGCAGCCGGCGAGGCTGGAGTACCAATATCATATCAACCCTGTTCCCCCCAGTCCCAGGCATCCGTGGGCTCTGTGAAAAAGTAGCTGGTCTTGTGGCTTATGACTTTGAGCTTGGCTGGGAAGAAAAGAGAGTATCTTAGACCAATTTGTAGGAGCTTCTGATTCACTCCCAGAAAGGAGTTTCTGTGGCACTGCACTGCTGCTGTGTATTCTACAAAGAGGTAAATGCATGCATTTTCATAGAAGATTGGACCAACGGATCATGTTGCCTGTGTGATGGCTTCCTTGTCTCTATAATTTATCACCCTAGCCACCACAGGCCTAGGAGGGGTTCCCATGGGAGGTCTTCAGGCTGAAACCCGATGGGCATGCTCGAGCAGGAAGTAAGGGGAAAGCTTCACTGGTGACACTGTCTTCAGCAGCCAGTCCTCAAAGAATTGTATGGAGTCGGACCCCTCTGCCATGTCAGGGAAGCCCACTATGCAGATGCTATTGCGGCAAGAGCACTCAGTTGAATCCTCCTTTGCGTTTGTGGACTTTAACGGTAAGGGAACGTACTGTGATTTCCAAGTCTATAAGGCCCGGTCTCAGTTCTGGTATGGCATTCTCTGCGTCATTGAGTCTGGACTTAAGCTTCTTCTGACCTCCCCTGAGCAGTCCTGCATCAACGGCAACTGCGTCGACCCGGCCGTGGATCTCCTGTCGCGAGTCTGCGATCGCTTCCAGGATTTTGTTGAGTCTCTCCATCATGAGGGTCTTCTTGATCAGGAGCTGTGTTGAGGCGGTTCGATGGTTCCACGTTCACGTGCCCCACTGGCTGTGGGCCAATGCACCCTTGCCTCCACATGAGGCACGTGGATGCACGCCTTCCTCAGTAGTCAGATGTTAAGTTCCATGTCAGTGAGATGGAGGATCTTGCCACTAAATGGGGTCCCTCACATCAATCCTCGCTGCTCCATGAGATCTGCCAGGTCCCCGGACCTACTCAATAGGATTGTGCCAGGGCAACACATGCAGTCTCTCTTGGGAGCCCACGTGTCTGTGAGCGATCCTTTTTGGTTTCGTGCCTTGCGCTACTCCTCTGTAATGGCGTTGTCCTTCCAACAGCACTGGAGTGTGGTGTAGACCTTCCAGCCGCACCCAGACCTGCCTCACCCCTCTCCCACCTCCGTGGTGGACCGTAAGGGGGCCCTGAGCAATCTGGCCTCTTCCTCATAGCAGAGTATCCTAATCCTCCCTCTTCTCACCTCCTCCCGGTGGGTAGCGAGCAGTGATGAGGGCAAGCAGAGTCAGCTGCAGTGTCCTGGCTGTAAGGCAAAGCCTCACCAGCAAGAGGTTTCTGTCATCCCATGGTGGGGAGGCAGTGGACCCACGTAACCAATATAACAGTCTTTATGGAGAGCAAGGTATTTAGCCCCAGTGGAGGTCCCTCCTAGAGCAGTGCCTGTGGGCCCTGCCTTTCTTCAGTGCTCCAATTATTGAGCTACTCTCAGTATGCACCCAGCTGTTGTTCAGGGAGGTGGGAAAGGAGGGAACCCCCTTCAGCCATCCTTTACGGAGCATCGATACAAGGCAGGGGTCTTAGAGGTATTGAGGGGGCAGGGTGTGTCTCCTTTCTGGCCAGCGATCTCCTGCCCCCAGTCAAGTGTTCTTTGCTCCTCAATCTGGGGGGGGAGGGAATATCTTGTGGGGCACCAGCACCCCAGGCAGCAGTACGTCGAGACACTCATCGACCCTTGATCCCAGGAAGGCGTCGACGTGCAGCTCACCTTCTTTCTCTCGGCGGCCAAGTGGCACGGCTCATCGCAGGAGGGAGGAGGCAGGTATATGGACTTAGACAACAGAGGGCAGGGAGGCAGTGGGTAGGGGTAGCAAACTAACTGCGCAGGTCAGGCAGAAAGGGCAGTGGCAGAACAACGGCCACACAGGGCTGGACATGTGGAAGGGGTACTGTCTTACACCTTTCAGGGACTGCTGTACACTCCGGTGATCCAGTCCAGCAGAAGGCCTTTGACTGGAAGAAGTGTATCACAATTGCCCGGGTGCTCTGAAGGACCGGGAAACAGCATGATTCCGATGGGTTTTCCGCACCAGTAGCGGATAAACTACAAATCCCAGGAGCCTGTGCGTCGCATCGTGCGTGCACAGGAAATGACGACCATTCCCTTTCCCAACGTCTATGAAAACAGGAACACTCAAGGAAGACGCTGCAGATTATTCCTGACAGATTGGCGATTCCCTCCCTGGTTACGGAGTTGGATCCTTTTCAGCGTTTGGGGTGGTAAGGGTGTCGTTGACACCAACTTCACAATTCCTTAGCTGCCTGAGATTCCATACAAGGGGAAAATGGTTTGCTTGATTTGCCGCGTTGGAGTTACTTCCCATAGTTTCTCCGGAGCAAGAGTGGTGCTTGAAGGCGCATTGACAAAGAGCGCATGACATTGGTGTTTGTTTGTTAATGAGGCTTGATTACGGGGGCACTATCGAAAAACGCTTCCCTGCATTTGAAGGCTGTTAACGCTTTTACGAAATGCATACCTGCATATTGAAGGTTGATAATGCTACAGCGATGTGCATATATCTAAATTGATGCTCATAAGTGTGTGATTCAAACACGCCTTACCTTTGGAATGAAATCCTGATTATTATGTTTTATAAAGTACTGGTGTTACATGTTGTGTGTTTTTCGTTCGTCTTTTAGCAAGGGGTCAGTGAGAGGTTGACACTAAGCCTATTCGTTCCTCCCTTGTGAAGCACTCAATTACCAGTGTTGGTGGTTATCAGTTGGCCTACCAATCTATGTGTTGCTGGTTCCGTTGTTGGGTGGTGAGAGAGTATGTATCTAATGCACATTTTCTGTTTACAGTCTAAATTCACAAAGAGGGGTTTAAGCCTATTTCGCTCACAACAAGATTTTATAGCCTACAGAAGGTTTGATGAGAATTAATCGTCCTTCAGAAAAGTGCTGCAAGAATTTGTTAATTTTCTTTACAAGTATATAGAAGGGAGACATTAGTGAGTTCGATATACCACAGAGGATGTTGGCTTATAGTTAATGTATTCTAATATACACCTTTCTATTTCACAGGTCTCCCTCAAAGCTGTTCCCATCCTTTCCTTCCCCCGATTGACCTCCTTGATCTTCTGTGCTATTATAGCAACTCGGAATTGAGGGTGTCAATAGGTGGACCCATTTGAGCAACAAACCAATCCTGAGAGGCCTCCGAGAGACACGTGACATGTATGGTCTAGGCCTAGGCGAAAATTTCCGTTCCGCTCGTGGAAGTTGCGAAGTTTTGGCATTTCCGCGTTCCGCGGAGAATGCGGAGATGTTGAAACTTCTGCGATCCGCTGCAAAAGCGGAAGTATTTTCTTGTTCGCGCTTTAAAAATGCGTTCTCGCATGCGCGGTAGCGACTTACCGGATCCCTGCGTTCGCCGACAAATTTTCCTATCCGTTCGTGTGTGCCACGAGATGTTTTATTGTTGGTAGCCTGTCGCGCTATCCTGAGAGAGTTTGCAATCGCGAACACGTCATTCGATCCAGAACAGGAAATAAGCATCGCGAGCAAGATGGCCGCGCTCATTAGCGACCACATGGGCAAGTTAGAGATATATTTCTTCGCGAGCACGCAAAAACACATCACAAACGGGCGGGAAAAGCAATCTACGCATCTTTGCGAAAGTTCCGCGTGCTCGTGGAGATTTAGAGCAATTTCGCAATTATTTGCATAGGGCAACTACGCAAATTCCGCCCACCCCTAGTACGGTCTTGGACAATGGAGGGTAAGGAGGAGGGAGGGTTAGGGGCAGCAAGTTCGGACGGGGGCACCACAATGAAAAGTGCCACGCCAAACCCTGTGTCCAGTCCCCCTGCCATGCAGTATGAAGGACATCTTACTTTAGGTTACAAAAACCCTAGAAATTCACTGAAAAAATAAAGGTTAAACTGAAATTATAGTTAGGAATTATAAGAATATCTAACTTTACATTAACAAAACCTTAGAAATTTACTGGGAAAAACATAGGTAAAAGGGATTTTATAGTTAAGTGACAATGTCACGTAAAACATACTATTTGAAACTAATAAAACCACTGATATTCACTCTAAAGGGAAAATTACTTGTGCCCTCGTCAGGCACTTCTTTTGTCCTTAAGCGAGAAAGACAGACAGTCAGAGATAGCCAGAGAGAAGTAGAGAAAAATTATTTAAAGGGTCAAAGGTGAGAAAAAAGAGAGTGAGAGATAATTTTATCAGGGGGGATCTTGGCCTTTGCAACTGTCCACATAGCTCATTCCTTAAACATTGCTGGTTGTTTTTTTTGCTCTGGCAGGCTGGAGAATCAGGAAGGTTGCCCAGCCACAGAGAGGTGAGGCAGGAAGCTTGAATGTATCTTACTGCTGTGTGTGGGATGAGAACAACAAGTATCACCCAACATTATTAAGAGCCTTATTAGAAATTCAGGTATTGCTCCATTAAAGTATTATAAATGTGTTTTAGAAGTGCCCTTGCAGTCCTATTAAGAGTCCTCTTAAAGTGGCAGCTGTGCTGCCTCCTTAGAAGTGACAGTACTCATTGACTGTATTATATGTTTTATAAACAACCTAGTGTGCTCCAAAGTTTGGGGAAGGGCATGCTTAGCTTGGTTCACTGCTGACGTCTAGAACATAAGCAGCAGTGAGTGTAGAGGCCGTGCCAACAGCCCCATGAAGGCTCCAAGGATACGCTGGCTCTTACTAGTGATGTGCTGTCGCAAGAGTGCTCAATGAGTTGTGACTTCTGATGACAATCTGCTGTGACCTGCAGGTAAAGTGTTCTAATATAGGCAAAACTAAAGCATCCTTCTGAAATTTGAATATAGAGTACTTTTCAATTGGGTGAAAGTGACACTTCCACAGACAGTGCTTACAAAAATGCACAGTGAAGTGCTATATGAAAGCACTTGGCCACCCTCTTCAAATGCACATTACAGATAAACAAATGAGAGCATCAAGTTCAAACCCAGCAGCAGAGCTTGCATCACTAACAATTGAACCAGGCCAGTTGCACAGCCCCAGGAAGCACAGCTAGTGAGGCACATGGCCTTGCTCCTCGTTCTCTAATTTCTCACTCTCCCTCTTTTATGCATGTGCACACACAAAATTCTTTACTTCTCACCTTTTCACCACCCACTACTTCTCAACCTATTTGTTCACTTTTCGTTGTCTCTATTTTCTTGATCTCTCTTCCACTCACTTATGATACTCCCTTCTCTTGTCGGTCCTTTAACACAATTGTACTTTCCATCCAGCCCTTTTTTTCTAATCTTCGCGTCTTTCTGTGCTTCTTACTCTTTCCATAGCCCTATCTCTGTTTTTTCCTCCCTCCTATCCCATACCTTACCTGCTCTAGCTCTTCATCTACAGGATCCCATCTACCCTCTCTCTGCCCCCTCACTCGTTAAGTTTTCTCTTAGTTCTCCCTCTTTGCCTCCTACTCTGGTACTCTCAAGGTCCATGGGCTCACAGTGACAGCACTGCACCAAGACATGTGCAGAGAGCCTGACGGGGCAGGGACAAGGGCAGCATAAAGCTGTATCCAGCAAGGAGGTGAAATTGGGAAATGGCCAAACACACCTGGGCTCCAGCGAGGCTGCTCAGGATCCCAACCCAAGTATCTCATGTGCTGGCGGGGCAGGGGAGGGGTCAGATGAATGATGCTGCCGGCCTCATACAGTGAGGAATGTGGTGAACATGGCTCTTCACAGCTTTTTTTTTTAATCAAATGCTCCTTTGAAACCTGGTGGAAGGGAAAATGTTTCTCCTGAAACATGCGGATGGGAGGTGTATCTTGCTTGGACTTTAAAACGCAGAATGTTTGGGTGTTTTTAATATTAAATGGTTTGAAAATAAAAAATATATATGTTTTAGCTAAACCAATTCCAATTAAATGATATGGGCCGGAGATGGGTGTGGTGAGAATTTTAAGACAAAAGAGATGTTGGTATACCTCAAAAATGTTTTGTGTATTCTCGCTATCACCACCACGAGGTCTTCTGACGACTCAGAAGGAGGCAAGCCTGTGGTGTGTGAGGAGGTGGGGGAGTGTGGGCGAAGAGAACGCGTGGGAAGGACAAATTGATATGACTGGTGTGATATTATACAAGGGCCGTCACTAGTAGTGCTTTTTCACGCTACCACAGTTTTACGAGCCTGTGAGCAAACACATCATTGGGGTGGTCACGTGGTGCACAAACACACCACTAGGCGTGGTCACGTGGTGTTAAATTATTTTTTTCTTTTTCTTCTAAATTACTTCCTAACCACTGTATGGCCATCTCCGGGAGGCTGGAAACAAGAGTGAAGTGAGTGAATATGCTAGCCAAGAGGTCACAAGCAAGGTGGCAGGGGTCACAGCGGGTGGCCTAGGGGTCGCAATTGTGACCCCTTGACACCCCGAATTGACATCCATGGCAATGCTCCCATCCTGGTAGGGGTGTTTTTTCCAAGCACAGCTGAGAGAAACGATCTATCCCAACAAAGTTGGAAGTCAGTCCCTGGCAAAGACTTCAGCATTCGCTGAAAGTTATCCGCAGGACGGAAAAACAAGACAGGAAGTGCTGCTGGGAGAGTGCTAGTCTGTTGTAACGCGACACTGAGGGTGGGTGGGGTCAGTTAGCATTTCCTGTTTTGTCTCCTGTCCTGTGATTGGATCACTTTCCTCATAAGTAAATAACTGGATGGAAGGCGAGGGACGTAGAGGTATTAACATTTTATTAAATGTCTCTTTGGAGCAACTAGGCTTCGATCAGTCTGACTCTAGTAGTTTACTCAACTCGGAAAGCAGCCTGCGTTGACCACTGAGAGAAGGCTTGTCTTATACTGTCTCCTAACAAGATGGAAGCATGAAAACGAATCTGTCTTCTGTGAATGAATTCAGGTCATTATTAAAGATATAAACAACACAAGATTACAAAAATCAGAGGCCTATATCTCAGCCTTGTGCACTGAAACTTCTTCGTTGTGCTATACCTATTTCCAATCCATAATGATGTTAGTTAATCAAACCTTGTTAAATATAGTTGATTGAGTATGCTACTCTGTTCTAGCGTCATCACTAAACTTAAATTCTAACTTGCACAGCAGGTTTCTAATTTTGAATTTTCTAAACCTTGCAGCATCGCGATCTGACATCTTGCAATCGCCATCTCAAGTGGACGGGTAACCTGACATCTAGCTTTCTAGTCTGACCTTTCACGAAGTTAATCTTTTCCCACTGACTGCCGTCCGCCCAGCTTATCTCTGCCAACAGGCTCCTCTCGAGGGATTCAATTAAACAGTCAGTTCGCCTTTGCTGGTCATATTGCAGATGCTGCTCGTGATAAACTCGCCTCTGTGCTCGGAGTTAGCCTCTTCCTCGCTCCATCACTACTTGTCAATCCCTCTAAAGTCAGATATGCTCGGGCTCTGGAGGTCAAAGGCAGTAGGCCATGACTCATTGCGTCCACTCGCCGACGCCTACAGAGGCAATCTCCTCCCGTCCTACGCGTGCGTTCGATTCCTGCCCCCCTGCTCCTTTGGCGCGCAAATACTTCGGCAGTAATCTTGTAAACTGTTGTTTTATCTGACTGCTTCCTGGACCTAAGCCTTTCCTGGCAGATTTCTATCAATTATATAGTTTTCTCCAGTTATCCTAGTAATTTGACTTTCTACGTGGCCTTAGTTTATCCACTTGCTGGTAACTCATTTACTTTCTCGACAGCAATTACAGAACTTGTCGATTCCAGGCCCGGCGTGTTTGTTAAGTCCCCAATCCATGCAGATTCAACAAATATACTTTGCCCTGGTGCTGCACCACAGCATCCCGGGATCATACACGTGCAGCAGTGGTGTAGAAATGTTTTATTATCTTGCCTTTCTTTGAACTCCCTACTCACATTTACCTTTCCATGACGTCACACTGATCTCGCTAGATTTGCTAATGTTGCTTGTTTCTTAAAGTGTGCGATTTTCTTCCTTGTTTTGCTTCAAGTTTATCAAAGTGCATTGTTTTTCCGAATCAGGGCACTTTCAGGTACTTTGGGCAATAGTGATATTAGAGGAGATGGTTGTGCTATTGCATATCCCATCCTTTACTGTAAAGCAGTGTGGGGTATTTTTAACATTCGGAGATGCCTGTGGACCTCTTTACATAATGGCTGCATAAGGAATAATGTGAGCTACCAGCGACAATAGCATAATGTGGGTACCATATCAGTGAGACCGGGACAGGAGGGCCCATGTTTGTGCTCCTAGATCACTAAGCTATTTCATTTCAGTCAATTTAGGAATTGTCTACTACACCATAGTATCAAATATACTGCTGGATGGCGCACTGCGGCACTCCCAAGTATTGGAACAAATTCAATTTTATTCTCTTCTCCCTAAAAACTGTCAGTCGGAAAATAGAGCCATGTGACTTAATCCTCGAGAACTCCTTTTATTCTTTTGCATGTTTTAGAATCTAGTCGTCAAGCTCTAGGGACCCTGGCCTTTTGGCCTTTGGAGAGTTTGATCATTCTCCAAGGACCTGGTCTCTCAGCTCCTGAAGAATTTAATCATTCTTTAGGGACCGGGTATTGTGTCCCCTGGAGAGAAAGTTGCTGGGTCTTTAGTCTCCAGGAGAGTTCGACCTTGCTCTTATTACCAGGTCATGCGATGCCTGTAAGGTACGGTCATGCTCTAGGGAGCGCTTATTGTAGCTCCTGGAGAGTTTGATAAATTCTGTATGGCCTATGTCGAGTGGTTTCTAGAGAGTTAGATCATACTCAAGGGACTGGGCTTTGTGGCTCCTCCAGAGTTTTACCATGCTCTTGTGACCAGGTCTTGTGGCTCTTGAAGAGTTAGATCATGTTCTAACAAGTTGGTCTTGTGGTTCCTGAGGGGGTTTGGTCATGCTCTGTTGACTGGGTCTTGCGGCTTCTCCAGAGTTTGACCATGCTCTGGTGACTAGGTCTTGCAGCTCCCCCAGAGTTTGATCATGCTCTTGTGACTGTGCCTTGTAGCTCTTGAAGAGTTAGATCATGTTCCAGTAAGTGGGTCTTGTGGTTCTTGGAGAGTTTGGCCATGCTGTGCTGACTGGGTCTTGTGGCTCCTCCAGAGTTTGACCATGCTCTGGTGACTGGGTCTTGTGGCTCCTCCAGAGTTTGACCATGCTCTGGTGACTGGGTCTTGCAGCTCCCCCAGAGTTTGATCATGCTCTGGTGGCTCTTGAAGAGTTGGATCATATTCCAGTAAGCGTGTCTTGTGGTTCCTGGAGAGTTTGCCCATGCTCTGCCTACTGGGTCTTGTTGCTCCTCCATAGTTTGACCATGCTCTGCTGAATGGGTTTTGGGGCTCTTGGAAAGTTTGGTCATGATCTGGTGACTTGGTCTTGTGGCTCCTCCAGAGTTTGACCATGCTCTTGTGACCAGGTCTTGTGGCTCTTGAAGAGTTAGATCATGTTCTAACAAGTTGGTCTTGTGGTTCCTGAGGGGGTTTGGTCATGCTCTGTAAGACTGGGTCTTGCGGCTTCTCCAGAGTTTGACCATGCTCTGGTGACTAGGTCTTGCAGCTCCCCCAGAGTTTGATCATGCTCTTGTGACTGTGCCTTGTAGATCTTGAAGAGTTAGATCATGTTCCAGTAAGTGGGTCTTGTGGTTCTTGGAGAGTTTGGCCATGCTGTGCTGATTGGGTCTTGTGGCTCCTCCAGAGTTTGACCGTGCTCTGGTGACTGGATCTTGCAGCTCCCCCAAAGTTTGATCATGCTCTGGTGACTGGTCTTGTGGCTCTTGAAGAGTTGGATCATATTCCAGTAAGCGTGTCTTGTGGTTCCTGGAGAGTTTGCCCATGCTCTGCCTACTGGGTCTTGTTGCTCCTCCATAGTTTGATCATGATCTGCTGAATGGGTTTTGGGGCTCTTGGAAAGTTTGGTCATGATCTGGTGACTTGGTCCTGTGGCTCCTCCAGAGTTTGACCATGCTCTGGTGACTGGGTCTTGCGGCTCCCCCAGAGTTTGATCATGCTTAAGAGAATGGGAATTATGGCTCCTCCAGTGTCTGACCATGCTCTGGTAACTGGGTCTTGCGGCTCCCCCAGAGTTTGGTCATGCTCTTGTGACCAGGTCTTGCAGCTCCACCAGAGTTTGGTCATGCTCTTGTGACCAGGTCTTGCATCTCCCCCAGAATTTGATCATGCTCTTGTGACCAGGTCTTGTGGCTATTGAATAGTTAGCTCATGTTCCAGTAAGCGGGTCTTGTGGCTCCTCCATAGTTTGGCCATGCTCTTCTGACTGGGTCTTGGGGCTGTTGGAGAATTTGATCTTGCTCTAGGGCCTAGGTCTTGTGGCTCCTGGAGAGTGTGAGCATGCGATCTGGTAAATAGTATATATTCGGGTCTTGGAGACTAGGCCACTTATTTGGCCTTTACAGTGCGATAGAGAGCCGGGTGCTGCTGCTAGAGGCATGTGAACAGATCAATCACTATGCTTGTGCTTAATGGGTATGGAGCAGATGTGCCTCTTTTATGACTTGATGGAGAAGGGTTTAGTTATAGCTATGGCCACTCCTGAAGCAAAATACACTTCATCACTGCAACTGCATGTTTTGCTGTCTTTCTTGCAAAGCGACTAAGAACTATTTTGCTGTGTACTCATACAAACAAAATAAACATAAACATTTGCTGTAGTGTTGCTACGTTAGAATCATTTAAAAGGCTGGGCTTAAAAATAGTTTTGGAAGTTGTTGTCCCAAGAAAGTCTCATGAAGCAGTCTATCTTTTGCTTGAATTGTTGTAAAAATGTTATACATACATTGCTAGGCAACTCGCTTCGCATATCCGGCTTTTATTGTGCTAACGTGTTTTTGACGCCCCATTTAGTGAAGGCCTTTAGCATTAGTCAGTGCAATTGAATGTTTACCAACCAACCATTCTGGAGCCTGTTTTCAATGTACTTAGTGATTTAATGCATTTGTATTGTTTGCTAAAACTATATTAGCTAATCGGTTCTCTGAATTCAAAGCTAGCCCACAGTTCCAGGATTTCGTAAACAACTTTTCACTGTAGGAGGAGACACTTTGAGCTAGAGCCTGCACCTACAGTGATGCTAAAGACAGAAAAAAGTGAAAATACAGATTCTCCTTTACCTTGGTATATCAAAGAAAGCTACATTGGCTTCCCACTGTCCCGATCACACATATGCATGTTGTGAAGCTATGAGTGGGCATTAAAATCTACAAAATCTAGTGCCGGATCAAAATAAACCTTTCATATTACAAATAAGTTATATTGGACATAAGTCAAATTAGAATCTCGCCCTCAATCCAAGGCAGTGATGCTCGGTCAAGGAGCTGTTGGATCACTGTATTGGCTAGTACATCTGAGAGGTGTAAACCTGACAATAGTAGTTCATGAATACTGTATTGGTCCCCTGCTACTCACCACCACCTCTCCACTTTGCTTGATAATACTGGTGAAGGCTGGTCAATGTAGTTAATTTGACAGCAATCAGGGTAGTGTGTGCTCCAGTCGCTCTCTCTTCTCACATCATCTGGTTGCATCAGGCCGTCTAAAGCATCGAATGCACTCTTTTCGCTGCTTCCTCGAACTCTTGCTTGCCTTACTTCATTTTGCCTAACAGTGACCTGTCTGTAGTCTGCTCATAGGCTAATTGTTTTTCTAATGTATTTAATGTAATTTGCAATTTTTGTAGAACCTCATGTTCCCGAGAAATGCAAAAGCTTTAAATATATTTATCCACTGAAAAGAAACATAGGTTTCAGGGATGTTATAGTTAGAAATTAGCATTTAAAAAATCTTAGAAATTCAGTAAAAAACCACAGGTTTCAGGGACGTTATAGTTAGTTAGACATTTCACTCGTACAAAACCAGAGAAATTCGGCCATTATAGTGAGTTGAGCTAACTATAACTCGCGCCCTCGCAATGCACTGCTGATGACATCACATATTATATCACTCATATAATATGACCTATTCTAATGAGACTCCCGTGGCGGATGCCTGACGGAGTAAGTCATATTCACGGTTCCTTTGTATAAATTGTATTTTTGCACTATTTTGCGCGCCGTTTTTTAAATTGTTTTTTAAATTGTATTTTACTGTGCCACTGTTGGTAATTGCGCATTGCTCTTCTCTCCTGAGGCGGAAAGCCTGGAGATCTCTCGCTATACTTTTTTCACTCTGTTGTGTGGGGGACTCAGCCTCTCACCTTTTGGGGGGCAGCTGTGTACCTCGCTGCTACTCGTGGGGCCGTGCTTCTCTTCCCCTGCCTCCCTCTTGCCATGCTTCGGGGCGCACCCCTCTCAGCCGATTTGGAGCGGAGGGATAGACGCACTGGTACGGCGGCCATCTTAGGTGAGGCAGGCCTGCTAGTCGGCGGACTAGGCTTGCTGCCTCACGGGCGGGAAGTATAAAGTTAGCTTCCTTTCTGGGCTCTGGTCAGACCTATTCTAATGAGACTCCCGTGGCGGATGCCTGACGGAGTGAGTCATATTCACGGAGCCTTTGTATAAATTGTATTTTTGCACTATTTTGCGCGCCGTTTTTTATATTGTTTTTTAAATTGTATTTTACTGTGCCACTGTTGGTAATTGCGCTTTGCTCTTCTCTCCTGAGGCGGAAAGCCTGGAGATCTCTCGCTATACTTTTTTCACTCTGTTGTGTGGGGACTCGGCCTCTCACCTTTTGGGGGGCAGCTGTGTACCTCGTTGCTACTCGTGGGGCCGCGCTTCTCTTCCCCTGCCTCCCTCTTGCCGTGCTTCGGGGCGCACCCCTCTCAGCCGATTTGGAGCGGAGGGATAGACGCACTGGTACGGCGGCCATCTTAGGTGAGGCAGGCCTGCTAGTCGGCGGACTAGGCTTACTGCCTCACGGCGGGAAGTATAAAGTTAGATGGGGATGGCTCCGCGCAGCGGACGTGAGCAGCGGATACGCCTTTCCCGTGCCAAAGGAGCACCTAAGGAAAGCCCGTCTGCGCCCGTCAGCGTCCCGGATGCAGACGGATGCGGACGTGTCGGCATTCTCGGGATACAGTACCATGGAGGAATCAAAGTTTACTCTGCTGCACAGCTCTTGGCCCTAAGACCGTTTATGAATAGAGGCTGCAGTATCCATGACCATTCATTTCGGAGTAATTTCCTCTGTACTGGTTGTGGATGATCATTAATGGAAGGCTGAACAGAGACTGGCCCCGCGGAGTCTGGGCACCTTGTCACTCCGACGACGGGGCGGAGTCCATCTGAACGTTTTTTTAGCGGCGCCCTTTTAAACACTCGGTCTGCAAGCAAACATGCTCAGGATCTGTTTAACTTCCTATCTGACTCTAATCCCGCCTGCCTTTTCCTGATGGAAACGTGGTTTGGAGAAGCATCAAGCCCAGATGTAGCGATTGCCCTGCCCTCTAATTACTTTATGCTAAGAAAAGACCGGCGCATTGGCAAAGGAGGGGGAGTAGCTATGGTGATAGATAAACGCTTTGAGTGTTCCATCGTACCTACAGAAGACATTCTTGGGGCAGAAGCATTGGGCTTTTGTCTGACACTTTCACCCGCTCAATCTTGCGCGGGTTTGTTGGTTTACAGACCCCCTGGTCCTATTGGATCATTCTATGAGGAGTTGGACCTAGTGATTTCGGCAATGAGTGTACAATTTAAGCACGTCATTCTCCTGGGCGACTTTAACATTCACTTTGATACAGCGGATGCTGCAGATACCATCAAATTCGTAGACATTACTACTCCTCTGGGCCTGTTACCCTACGTAGTGTCCCCTACTCACAATAAAGGGCATATATTGGATCAGATTTTCTCTACTTCGCCTATTACAGTGGCGCCCCCCTTCCCCGTGTTATGGTCTGACCACCTGCTGGTGACCTTTAATATCCAGTTTAAAACCACTGTGGCTATGAGAGGCAATGGGGGTCAACCCCGGATGTCGCGTGCACTCCATCGTGTAACACCGGAAATGATTGATCAATATCTGCTAAGTCACCCCTGCTCGTCGACGGGTGACTTAGAGGTCAACCTTGTGCGCTTTCAAACTTGGTTCATGCAGTGTTTGGGGGATTTGGCTCCACCTAAGCGGACTTATAAGAAATCTACGCGAGCGTCTGCCCCATGGTTCACGCCTGCACTCAATACCAGTCGAAGGCTCTGTAAGAAAGCCGAAAGAGCATGGCGAGCAAACTATCTGGAACCATTGAGGGAGGCCTATAGGTGTTGCACCAAGGCCTATCACAAGGAAATCTATCTGGCCAAGAAAGCCTACTTTGCTCAAAGAATTGAGGAGGCCACCAACACCAGTAAAGAAATCTTTATGATTGTGAAGGAATTCACATCTCCTGCCTCCATCACGCAGCAGTGCTCCTTCTCGGAATCCTGGGTTTTGCAACTGGCAAGTGTTTTTGCCAATAAGATCAAAAGCATCCAGGCAACTTTTCCATCTGTTGGATTGGGGGAGTGTCTTATTCTGAACCCCTTGCCGTTGTGTCTGACTCGGGACAGCCCAGTTTGACGAGTTTTCCACCTATTGAGCCTCAAGTCTCACTGGAATTTCTTTCCAAAATGAGATCAGGCTCTCCGCTGGATCCCTGCCCCGCTAAGTTTCTTGCCAAAGTGGCTCATATTATTAACCCTATGGTTAATCCAATCTTAAACCGCTCACTGGAGACAGGGATAGTGCCGCTTGCCTGGAAAATGGCAATGGTCCTTCCTCTTCTGAAGAAACCCTCTCTGGACCCTGCCATCCATGCTAATTACCGGCCTATCTCTTTGCTCCCGGCCCTGGCTGAGGTGGCAGAAAAGCATGTACAGTCCGTTCTCTCACATTTTGTTGAGTCACACGGTGTCTTGCACTATACCCAATACGGTTTCCGCGCAAATATGAGCACGGAAACGGCACTGTTGGAGGTGGTGGAGGCCATCAAGGAGGTCCAGGACACCGGTGGGAAGGCACTGCTGGTGCTGCTTGATCTTTTGGCGGCGTTTGACACCGTTCCACACGATCGCCTATTGGTCAGACTCACGGAAATTGGCGTGGGGGAACGGTGTTCAGATGGTTTAAGTCCTTTCTTGCCAATCTGCAACATACAGTCGGGGCTCCTCCGTACTCAGCGGCAGTGCCGCCCCTGGAGGTGGGAGTACCACAAGGGTCGATATTAAGCCCCACTCTTTTTAACATATATATGTCCCCTTTGGCGGCACTGGTTGAGTCTTTTGGCGCCCAGATTGTCTCATACGCTGATGATACTCAGCTTCTTTTCACATGTGGAAAAAATATGGACTTTAACGGTGACCGTATTAAAAGCTGTCTGGGTGAGGTTTTTGCCTGGTTTCAATGTAACCAGTTGAAATGTAACTCTGATAAATCCGAGGTTCTCTTCTTCGGTTGTCCTCCGAACCCCTGTTGGAAGTCCTGGTCGCCGGCAGACATGTTTCCTCCCTCCGCAGTGGCCTCGTTGGCTAGGAATCTCGGTGTTAAGATGGACAATTGTCTTACTCTTAAACCACAGATTATGAGCCTGGTCGGTCAGTGCTTTGGGTTATTGAAAATGTTAAGGAAATTCCTTCCTTTCCTATCTATTGCCCATAGGAAAATTATGGTGCAGGCTATGATAGGATCAAGGTTGGATTATGCCAACATCCTTTATCTAGGTCTTCCGAAGTTCCTTCTCTCACGCTTACAGGTGGTGCAGAACTCTGCCGCTCGGGCTATCTTTGGCCTCGGCCATCGTTCCCATGCTATGGGACTACTGGAGTCTCTTCACTGGTTGCCAATTCAGAAACACATTGAATTCAAGGCTCTCACTATGGCGTTTAAGGCCCTTCATGGCACCGGTGCCCTCTATTTGAGGAAGAGAATTGGCTTTCATCTGCCTTCCAGAGCCCTGCGTTCGGCGTCATTGTCTTTGACCACGGTCCCGGCAATTAGGCGTGCCCGGATTGGTGGGCGGTCTTTTAAATATCTTGCACCCCGGGCCTGGAATGCCCTCCCACTGTCCTTAAGAAAGAGCGAGAGCTTACTGTCATTCAGAAAGAAGCTCAAAACGTGGCTGTTCGGCCAATAAGTCTTGTCTATCTTGCCGGAGCTCTGCGGTTATGGGTCTGATAGCGCCGGGACACTCTGCTTGAGTAGCTGAGCGCTCAATAAAACACCAGATAACATAACATAACATAACTCATGACATGGTCAGTGACATCATTCATGACATCACTGATGACATCTCAAATTACATCACTGATGACATCACAGCAGAATTGGTAAGTTCTCATAGCAGGCCACGCCCTCTTTGCCCACCAGTCTGCAAACACACTCCCTGGCGTGCTCTTGGATGGGGATTAAAGTCCCCTTCGCTGCTGGGGGTTCTTAGCAGCCAACTACCCTACCTGATACCTCCAGTAAGCTGTATACAGTGGAATTGCTGAGCTGTGGACACAGACCACGCCCCCTTTCTCCACCACTCTGCAAACACATCTCCTGGCCCGCTCTTGGTTGCGGGATAAAGTCCCCTTGCCTCCTGAGTGGTGCAGGGAGGGGGCGGGGCCTCCGGCGAGATGCCGGCTTCTGCTTTTTATTATTCTTGTTAGAAGGGGTGCTGTGTATGTTTGAATTTCTCAGGAACTACTGAATGGATTTACACCATTTGAAGCAAAGAGTGCTCTCTGGGTAAAGAGCTACCTCTCCAATTCCATTCAGCAGTTCGGGCTGTAGCCACGACAAAAGTTTCCTTTGGAAATTAATATGGAGAAAATGTGTTTTGGGACCCCCCTTTTTCTTGGTCCCTGCTTTACGAATCTCCCCAAAACTTTCAAGACAGAAGCTGACCGGAGCGCCCCATTCGTTTTGAAAATTTCACGAAGATTCGTCAACCGATGCCAAAGATATTGGCAAAAGAAAAAACACTAGAACTACCTACTGGTGATCGATATTTATATGCTTCCCATGCTACTGCACTACATTTTTCAAGAGCGTACAAAGACATGAACAAAATATTGAAACATGCATCAAATTTCTATGGAGGTTGGCTGTGGCTATTTAGTTTAATAAGTTTTCAGATCAGTTGGTGAAGGATCCATTAATCATCTGTTGTTTAAAAAAGGGAATTCAACATGAACTTCTATTTGTGGGCAATCTATCACTAAAGGATTCGATTAAAATGACAGAGTACTGAATTGCTGGAAGTATCAGCCAAAGAACTGGACAATAGACAGGCAGATAATTTCTTGCCAAATGACCCAAGAATACATTTAACGATATATGGCATACCTGCAGGTAATTCTACTTTGAGAACCCACACTAGAACAACAAGTGTTGACAATCAATGTTGATTACAGAAGAGACCTCGGTGAGAGTCATTTTTAAAACATTTGGGATGACCCCCTAATGGAGCAGGTAAAACAAGATTTTGTATACCTCCTTTAATTTGCATGAAATTAATTACGTAATCATTCTAAAATTAATTTACATAACATGCTGGAAGTGGAAGTGGTACTAATCAATATTTGCACCTTGATAAACATAAATACACGTGGGACTAAGTTGATAATTGCATGGCAAAATTAAATAATTAACAATGGTACGCAAACTAACCTTAGATTGTGATGAAATAGTAAAATTACATGGTTTATATTGCTTCATGATTGTATTGTGGCTTACAGTTATCGTATGGTAAGTATTATCGCTTTAAATGTTGCTGCAGCTAGGAAGATACTAATATATATTGGGATTAGTGTGGGTTTGAACATTAGAACCTTCATTTCTACATATTAATTGCTGTTATGTCTATTTTCGCTTAGTTAATATTCGGGCCTAATAAGCCGCAGTACTCAAGATGGCGTTCTCTGAAGTAGATGCCACCATGTGCACACGATGATTTCTGTGCATGCCCAGATGGCTCTGGAAGTCACAAGGTGAAATGAACTCCTGACATCGTGTTCCCTTCCAAGGTCGATGTGTTGGGGACTTGACCGCAAGCCAGTAGATGAACATATGAGAACCAAGGAAGAGACAAAGAATGAACCTGTCAATAGGACCCTTTTGCCTTGAAAAGATACATTTTCCTGGTCCCCACATGAGAATCGGAAGAACCATTACAAATTGTGAACTTTTGTGCCAAGTCACTATGCAGAACCAGTTTGCACTGGGAAAAGTGCAATGAACTATTGATAACCCCGAACTGTCCAATCAGAACATTTGGTCTGCCCCGAAAGTTGCCATATTTCGTATGAAGTAAGGCAAGGAAGGGTATAATAACCCCTCATCAGTCATTACGGAAGCGTCGTTGTTGGGATATAGTTTGCAGTTGCTGTAGTGGCCATTGCGGTTGCTATTTGTTTTAAACTTAGAAGGAGAGTTCTTGTTGGGTGGTTGAACCTTTTTATTTTCAACCTTTCTATTTTTCCATTAATTTCTATGCTGCCAGTCTGGGTGTGAAATTGATCCATGCTGCGGATTGATGTATGGACATTGCTGAATTGCTGAACTTTATATATTCAGAGTTATTGCGTTATATCCTGTATTCCACCTGATGGTTTGATCCCTTGGTGAGGGTCAGACAGCCTGTCTGAGGGAGTCTTTACCTGAGAAAGCGGATAATTCCTTATTCGATCTGCAGCTATTCGTCGCCTGTTCATTGGTAAATGATTTATTACGTTTTTCCTAAATTTATGCTTGATGAATTTCTAAATGCTTAATTACTCTTTAATAAATGCAAAATTTAAATTATGAGCTGTAGTAATTAAATGCAAGATTAAAGGGATTTATTAATGATTTAGATAAACAAAATTGAAATAACAAGAAACAAGTTTGTGGTTCTTAAAATTAATCACTGAAGCTATCAAATGTTTTCCTATACTTTAATTGTGTTTTAGCTAGTTCTAATTCACCATCAACCAGTCCAACCAGTTGGTACATCGACCAAACAGTGGAGTGCCTTGATGACAAAGTCAGGATTCTGAAAATTGTATAAAGAATGTGTATATAAAGTAGTAAGAATATTAATCCTGATAGATAATAAGAAACCCACATGTCCAGCAGCCCCTTCTCCTGTGTGCAGATCCGAGTGAATTTTGTGTGGATGTGAAGTGTGTTGGTGTTATGGGCCCCACCAATGAATGTATGAATGAACCTTTGTGAATAAGAATCTGCGACATAAGGAGAATATGTAAATTTTGCCCTATGCGCTGGATCAGTACCCCCTCTCTGCCAGATAGAGAGACTTCATCATAAATGTTGGTGAGTTTTCTTCCTCTTGATGATTGGTGGTTAAAGGTTTAGACATTTATGTGTGATTTTATCTGAGAAACAATTCTCATAATTTTAATGTCCTTCCAAGTGGTTTGACTATATCATTGTTCCATTAGCCAGAGAACCTGCACTGTAATAAATATGAATACTGCTTCCTGTATGTTGTCTCGGATTTTATTCACAGTTGACATTTTCCATCAAATAACCATACATGGAATGTTTCACAAGTAGACAGATGTTGAGGCAGCTGACACGTGTTTTGCCCCCCATTGTCCCATTAGCCTGGGACTTTCTCAAGGCTCATAGGTAAAACCGAAAGTCAGCAATAGGTAATCTTTTTTATAAATGTTCCACGAGAATCACTTGCGGCAGTGTGCTAGATAGGCTTTATGCGGTACATGGTTTTCCCTGTCTGTCCATGTCACGTCCCGGGCTAAATCCCTAAAAGTCAGTGCAAATGATATATTCAAACCAATTGGGAGAACGCACTCACCCCCTTTATACCCAGTTTACACACTTTGATATAGAGGCATTGAAGGTCCAAACACCAAGTAGCGACCTACTCTCAACAAAAAGGGTATTGCCCAACATAGAGGGAGGATTGGACCTTGTGAGTCAATACCACAAAGATTTCTAGAATACTCGAAGCAAGTAAAGGAACGCCTTTTAGGTAGGCAGAGGTGAGAATTTAGAAGATGAGAGTATGTGTAAGTATCCTTGTTTTTTCAAGGAACAGTTAGGGAAGATAAAAGGGTTTAAACACAGGGTAAATATAAAGGCTGGTGACATTCCAGGCAAACATAAGTTACATCATGTACTATTTAGTGTCAATGATGACCTTGAAAAGGAATTAGGCAGAGTGTGCCTGATGGAAAGTGGATTATTGGTAGGGGCAAATGTGTATCTGCCACTGGAAATAAGGCACTAACACAGTATCGGGCTCAGAATAGGTCTCAGAAAATTATTCCTATGCTCAACCCTTGTTAGCTTGGCTGCGAGCAGGCAGGCTTAACTTCAAAGACCAATATGTAAAGCATTTGAAAACACCAATTCAGAAAATAATTAGGACACAATGCTCAATAAAAGTCCAACACCAATTTATAAAAATAGGAAATATTTTCATCTTTCAAATGACACCAAAACAGCTAAAATCCAATGTAGGGAACCGGAAATATGAATTTTCAAAGATTTAGCATTTTCTAGCACATAGAAACCTTATAGCTTCTTATCTGGACATTTGGTCGCAATAGACCGGGTCAAAGTAAAAATTTAAGGCCAAACACAATTGAGCCCTGGGCAGCTACCCCTTGTGGTAGGTCCCGGTCAAAGTTTTTACCTTCTGACTTAGAAACTTTTCTGGAGCTTTTTCTCGCGGGGGCCCTCGATGCTCTTCACCAGGCCAGATTCGGTGAGAGTTCACTGGCCTCGGATTTCGCCTAATCCTAGTCAAACTCTGGAAGTAGGCCCTATGGAGCTTTTCAGCGGGATGAACCTGGATGGCAGACCAACTGCGGTTGGAGGCAGGCAGCTTGGCTGACCAGGTTGAGTCGGTCCACTTATAGAGCTTTTTTCCAAAGTTGCTCCAAAGTTCTCCAAACTTCTAGAACTTCTTCCTGAAGTTTCCCAAAGGGTCCCAAAGTGTCTCAAACTCACTCCAAGGGTCTCGAATCTCCAAGATGGTCCTTGAAAGTTGAGGACTTCATTCCCACAATCCACCTGGACAAAACCCTTACAAATCCACTGGTAGTTCTCCAGTTTGAGGATCCTTGGTGGTGATGTTACACGTGAGCTCTGTTAACCTGTAACTTGCAGGGAGTCCACTCTTTAGTCCTTTTACAGCAAGGTTAAGTCAACAAGCCACAGGCTGTAGTTTCAGATGATGTAGAAGGTGCAATCTTCAGAGTGCAGGCCTCAGGAAATGCACATCAAACTTCTCAGCATGGCCCATCTTGCTTTCTTAGGTTTCAGGCAGCAGATCTGAGAGGCTCTGCCCTTCTCAAATACTTATTCCAATTTCTCTGGATCAAGCAGGAGCTCAGTCCTGTCCAAAGGGCTGCAGGGTACCACCCAAAGGTCTGACCACTTCCTGCAGAGTGTGGCATTATTTTTTCCCAGAGTGCACCAATTCTTCCAAATTCCTAAAGGCTGATTTTCCAGCAGGGAGCTGGCTAAACACACCCCTATGATGGCTAATCTCCATAGTCTCTCCCCCTTGCATCTGCTCGTTCCTTCCTTAAGCCTAGCATCTGGCTGGTTTCAAAAGAATAGAGTTGTAATTGACACTGGCGTCTTCCCATTCCCTTGAAGTCCATTGTTTACGACTCCTCCCTGTGCTCTGGCATTCCTGTGCAACATAACACTGCCCTAGCAGCAGAGCTGGTTAACCCCAGGAGCTCTTTATTAATTCTTCAAAGGAGCCTGGCCAATCGAATTAACTCTGACCAATCAGGACAGACCACTGGAAGGTTGAATCTGGGCTTCCAAACAGGAAAGTCTTATAACTTCTTGTCTTTACATTTTAGGAGAAATTCAACAATATCATATTGTTGGATTTATTAATACCATTCTGGGAAGTCTTTGAATGGTATTTTAGACTTTTCCTATCAAGATTTAGTAGTTAGTAACTTATTGCAATGTTAACCTATGTGGCATGGGATTTGCAATGAGAAAAAAGACTTGGCCATTTTTCCAGGACCAGGGCTTATAAAAACATATTTTATAAGTACTCTGCGTATATCTGCAGGACCCCCACCCCTGGAACACCTAGGGGAGACTTTAGCGGTTCTGAGTATGTAAAAATATTGCAGATCCTCCCTCCATAGTGCTCCTAGCATCAAAGTCGATTATGGGTATCAATTTATCACAATGTGGGGAGTGAAATGTGCAATTGCACTTAACCCAGGGCCTATAAAACTCATTTTATAAAGGTACTCCTTATAACTACCTGAGCCCCCACCCATGGGACACCTAGGGTAGACCCTGGGGGTACCTAATATGCCCAAACATTGTAGGTTAATCATTTTTAAGTGCCCCAAACACCAAAGTCCAGTTTGGGCACAATTTACTTTTTAAAAGCAGTCCTGCAACACAAAGCCACCTTTAAACTGACCTCAGGCTTCAGCAGTGCACACATGCAAGTGCAGAACGGGATGCTGGCCTCAACTGCCATGCCCTATTATATACTAGCGACTGATAGGTAGTTTCAATCCCAATCCTCCATCCCTAATATGTACTAAGGCCTCATAGGGTAGGTCATGCCATTCACAGGGGTACCCCAACCCATAGTGTACCCTAGTGTGTGTAGGTGTTTTCACTGTATTCTAAATGTCTTTCAGCATAGCACTGGCCCTAGGCTTGGTTAGGCAAGCCCAGGGTCAATCAGAGTCAGTTACCACCAGTACCAGTCAGAAAAACGTTGAGGGGTGCCCAGGGCACAGGATGACTTTCCAACAGTGCCATCAATGCATAATTGAACCAGTCAAGTCAATTATGTGCCTCTCTCCTTTAAATGCAGCTTCAAATCTCAGTGCAGAGCTAAGACTCCACCCAAGAAGTCTTAATAAAGAGGCTCAGGTTGATTTTCATCCCCTTCTTAAGATTAGCAAGATTCTGATTTTAATGGGATGGGATAAATTGTTTACTAAGCTTGATTTGGCATCAGTGTAGTATCAAGGTGAGCTAGAACCTGATTGCAGACACTACACAGTGTGTGTCACCTGTGGGAACATTCTAATATAGGCCTCCATATTCCAAAGTATAATGAACAATACATTCAAGTCCATTGCAGGAGTAACAGGATTATGTTTTTATCTATGCAACTGACGGTGAAGAGCTTGGCAGCATCTTGGATATGGTGTTGAACAACATGCAAGAGTATGGCACTGTGGTAAAGAAAGAGAAGGGTGAGTTTCTGAAGGAGAGAGTTGAATATCTGCATCACATGCTGTCAAATGATGAGATTGAACCACAACCAGCGTTGATTAAAGCCATTGTGGACTCGCCACCACTTAAGGATGAGGATCGATTGAGGTCCTTTCTTGACCTATGTACATTTCAGGCAAGCATTATATCAGAGGATGCTACATGTACGGTTGGTATGAAAACTATCTTCCCATGAATTAATCATTTTCGGTAGGATCAAGATTGTCAGCATACATTTTAATGGATACGCTCCCTGAAAGGAACTTTTACCACATAATTATTGAACTGTGAAACGTTTAGAATCTAGGTGTATTAATGTACTGTGACCGTTTCTGTTTCTATTCATGTACATTGTTGTAAAGTGCACTGATACCCCTCGGGTCATGTTAGCGCTATATAAACCTTCTAAAATAAAAAATAAAAATAAAGGACAAATGATTGAAGCAGAGGCATTGAATCCTCATGACCGTCTCTTATCTTGTTGCGCAGCAGTTGATGTCAGTATTTATGGTTTAGATGCCATTCTCACCCCCCCTCCAATGTTCATTGTAGTAAAATAATAATGGGGCTCAATATCACACCTTGAGAGATGCTAAATTACACTATTATGTAGTTGATAAAGAGTTATTAGAATGGCCTTCCCAGGTCTTACCCCTTATATCCTCACTCTTGCAGGCTGCTACAGTCTCCAGCTTAGAATCGCTCAGTCCATGGGTTCTTCTTGTCTTTTCCTGCTCTAGCAGCAGCCTCCTGCAAGGTCGGAATCCTGTGCTTCATTTCCCAGAGATAAAGTGGTGGCCTTTAATTGTGTGTTCCCCGTATTACCATGTAATATATTTGATTACAGCAGCTGCTAGTATTTTGAGTAATAAAGTGTAATAAACGTAATATTTGGCACCTTTCCGCTGGTTAAATTTCAGATGTTCTATGCATAAGTTTTTTTAAATACTCATTTCTGCAGTGTAGGGTCGTGTTTCACTATTTCCTGCAGGGGTTTCTGCAGTATTACACTCTGCTTGAATTATTTCGACGGTGTTTGATTGTGTTTGGCTATTCTGCGGACCTCGAGTGTGGTTGAATGATATCCACAGAGCTTAGTTGTGTTTTACCACCAGCTCTGACCCCCAGCTGGGCAGAGAGATTGACAAACACTCCCCTCCCTGCGGTTGGCACTCCAGGGAACAGCCCGTGATTTGCAAGCGCACTACCAACCTCCTTGGGTTTGTCGTTGTTAATAATTCATGGTTTCCACTAACTCTGCTAATGTGTTTGCTCTTGTGGTGATTAGGGCTTGAATGTGAACTTGAGATACAGCAGGCGCTGGTGTTTAATAGGGAAGGGCTTGCCTGCGGGAACACTGCAGACTGATGGCAGGAAAAGCTTCCCGGGCATTGAATCATAGGCATCGCATTTTGGGCAATAAGGACGCCTACTTTATTTGAGTTCGTGTTTTTTGCTTTAAGGATTTGGAAAGTAGAAATATTTCTTTATTTCATTTATTTTGAATGGCGCTGAAATGCAGACGCAGAAAAGGTCTCTGTGTGTGGATTTGACATCCAACAACAGCCGTTGGACGTTGAACCCACACGCTGTCACTGCAACTTTTGTTTTCCTGCTTGTTATGTTTCTTTGAAAATAAATGAAACTTTCTGGGAAAAAAAATATTGGCACGAAGAAATAAATGTAAAAAATAGCCTTAAAACGACCTGTGTCTAATCTTTAAATATGGTCAGGCCATGCCGTCTTACAATAGGCTGGCTTGCTTTACGTGTAAACGTGATGCCAATTCAGTGCATAACCTTTCCCACAATCCAATCTGACTCCTTTTGGGGGCTCAGCTCTACTCCTCCGCGGACAGTGGAGTGTTCCCCTTGGGTTGGCCTTAATAACCAGACGTGTATATGTACTGTATGCGCTGGAAACCACAGTTGCCAATCGTGCTTCGTTTTTATTATCATTTCATTATTTGCTGCTTCTAATTTGCATTTAATTCATTGAAGTCTGGCGTTATTTTTTCAATTGTACCTTAAAATGGCCCTATACCTCTCAAAACCGGGTCCTAAAACTAATGGATACCTCCTGCTGTTGTCTGAAAAGGAAAAGAGCACATCCATCCACACCCCGTCCCCCCTGGTCCCCTGTAGCCACCCACGCCTCTATAGTAGCCACCCCTCACATGTATATTAGGCATCCCACGCCTCTATAGTAGCCACCCCTCACATGTATATTAGACACCCGCACCTTTATAGTAGCCACCCCACACCTCCATAGTAGCCACCCTACACACATATATTGGACACCCCGCACCTCTATAGCAGCCATCCCACATCTCTATAGTAGCCACCCCACACATCTATAGTAGCCACTCTGCACCTCTAATAGTATCCACCGCACCTCTATTAGTAACCACCACACACCTCTAAAAGTAGCCACCCCACTCCTCTACAGTAGCCACCTCACACCTCTATAGTAGCCATCCCACACCTCTATAGTTGGCTTTCACCCACTGACTTCTAAAGTCATCTCTGCAACCATATTTTTCTGTTCTCAGTTTCATTACTCATAGACTGAAATATTTCGCACCTTCAAGACAACCAGTTTACACAGGTGGTATTTTCGTGGAAGAAGGACTTGAGGTGAGGATGACACAGAGAAGTGCCCCGGGAATGTTGCTGGCAAAGCTGGGTGTTGCAGAAGAGCCTGTGGTTATCATGTTTTGCATTTGTAGGACTATGAGTGCACTAGCTTTGTGACTTTGAGGATTGCCCCTTCCCACTGATCCTGACTTCAGGCTTCACTAACCCTTCTTCAATGAATGGCTGCACGGCAAGGGATCGCTGCTTTTTAACCTTTTTTGACATTTTATCCAACTCTGGATGTTTTTAAGTGTATGTTAATGATCTCATGCATGAAGCACAGATAATATTTCGCACATGCTGATACATTGTGTGGCGAGATACCAATGTGGAATGTTGCATCCGGCATTACCATATATCGATTCACAAAACATTGCTTTGTAAGATGCTGTGCATGCACCAGACCAGTGGCGGCTTGCAGAGGTAACGCTGTGGGGCAGTGAGGCGGTGCGGGGCGGGGCTGGGTGGGGGCGTAGTGGAGTCCTACATACGATATCTGCCATAGTATGTCGGATGACACTATCCCCCCCAGCCTCACCCCGCCGCCTCACCGCCCCACTGCGTTGCCTCTGCGAGCCGCCACTGCACCAGACCACTGCTCATGTGCAATTCAAATCAAGACAAGGCATTTTTGTGCGTGCATATATGAGCTGCATTTCTACAGTCAATGCAGTAATAGATTGTCGACTGTTGCCAAATGTCAGGGGCATGCACAAATGTACCCAGTGGAAAGTGTGACCATCACTGACACGCATGCCAAGGAAAACATTCTGAGGGTTGCAGCAAAGTGCGCACTGAGCAACACCTTTCTGCACTCAAAGGTTTGCCTATCCTGCAGCACTGGCCTGTGGGCCATTGTGGGCAAGGCAGAGTTGTTAGTACTGCTAATTAACTGGAGCAATGTTTGGAGGTCCTACTGTTATAATATTTCAGATATCATTAATAAATACAATACTGAGCTTATTATTCTCCTAAAATCACGCTTCCAGTGTCCCGGACCGAAAGAGAGGCTGTTCTTTGAAGGAATGTGCAAATGTACAACACTGAATAATGGTAGTATTTCCCCAATAATTAGTTTCATCACATTTTGATAATGCGCTATTACTGTATTAAATCATCTGAATAGATTTCATGTGACGTGCTACATTAATAATGTTTTTAGGCACTGCAAATAAAGAGGTATGTGTGATATGCATTGATTCCGCATGCCTTTTTTATTCGTGTATTATTGCTTACGAATATTAATGAAAGATATGTTGTGGTGCTACTTGGAAAGTCGAAATCCCATGTTTCACCCTATGGATTCAGTACCTGTCCTGCAGCCTACATTGCGACTGCCTCCATGTAGGGGGTTTGATACAGAGATCTACTTGACTCACTCTCATACACTTTGTAGCTCCATCAGCAGCCTGCGTTGAAAGAACCTATGATAGTAAACTTCACGGTGACTATAGACGTTTGAGGAAATGACATGCTTCACATTGGAGACCAGGGAAGAGTCTCATGGAGACATTTCTCATATGGAAAGCTTACATGTACTCCTACCTCACCCACATCATTCTGTTCCTAGCCAACCAGCATTTCCCCATTTGGGAATTCCAAACGCTCTCTTGAATCCCCCGAGCCGCAGCCATATTACAGAATGGGCTTCAAGGCACATGTCTGGTGCACACCTGACATTTGTGCTTCAGTGCACATTGGCATCATGGCAGGAGCAGTATGGTCCCTCCGGTGGACAGCTTAAAAGAGAACCGCCCTTCTTGCAGAAAGGCATTGCTCACGCAAAGGGAGGCAGCCCAGTTCAGCTGTCACATGTCCCACTACAGAGCATGGAACACGAGGAACCAGATAAAAGTGCGACCTCCCCATGGGAGCAATGTATAGATGTAACACATGATAGATGTTCAATAAATAAAATGCTCAGGCAGTGTTATGACTTGACTATGAAACGTATAAGACTATTATTCACTTTAAATTTAAAGGTTACTAGTGTAGTAGCCCTAAATATAGCCTTTCAGTAAGTTGCTTTTTTGCCTAAATAATATGTGGGGACAAGCTGACCCCTTGGGTTTGCTATAATTGTACACACTCCATTGGCAAGAGGAACCAGTTGAGCATTCAGGCATTCGAGAAAGCAGAGAAGATGCTATGCAGGGCTGCATTAACAATTTAAAAAATGTTGCTTACCTTTATCTTTCCTGACTTTTGCTGCTTGCTATCCCACAGGGGATAGAGCACCCTATGCTGAAATGCCACCAGGGAGGGCAGAACTGTAGGCACCCACAATTTAGCTGACCAGACAAAGGTGGTTTGGGAGGAGGAGTGTCACTGCAATGGAGCATGTGAGAGGATCACCTTATACACCCTGATTCTGGGTTGTGCTATACTATTGAGTTGATAAAGTTTCCCCCAACTGTACTGTTACAATGCAATAAATCCAAGCTATTCATGTGCAATTACACGTTTAGCCCCCTAGAATGGGGAGTTACCACGTGGGAATGGATTTGCTGGACGTAAAATCACCAGGAAGTCCCATCTCAGTGAGTCTAAAGCATAATTTGCCACCTGATATTATCATATAGTAACTATATGATTCTGCCTCAGGGTGGGGTGGACGAGGGAAGAGGGTTGTTGGGGGAGGGAAGGGAAAGGCAATTCTGGCAGAGGTGAAGATTGTATGCTTACCCTTCCAGAAAATTGACAGGAAAATGAGACTTGGCTGTTGCTACAGTCAAAACCTCATATGATTTTTCTGGATTAAATTACTGCCCAGCAAAATCGGGTCTGGTGTTCCCACAGCTGCGGAAATCTGGTGCTGAGAAAATGTCCCACTTGAGATCGGTGGAGCAGAAATCCACATGGTAATTTTGCACAACCTGACTTGTAATAAGGGCCACAGCCTTATTCAGCTCTTCCCTTATGTGACTGGTGTCTTGGTACATTGATAACTTCATCTCTCTTGAAAGAGTGAGATTTCAGTGCGCGTTGGTGATGATCTGTGGGTTCAGCTGGGCTGTGGCAGCAATATCCCACTCTCAGGAAGGACTGCTCTTGCACGCAGATGTCTCATGGCAGCATATAAGGCAGCTTCCTCTCTAAGTAAGTCAGTTTCCCAGCTAAACAGACCAGTTTGCCTCCTTCTTCAGCAACAGGAGCCCTAGGTCCTCAGTCCTTGAGTCTGGTCCCAACTTGACTGGAAAGCAGCTAAGATGGTGTCCATTGTCCGGCCTTTTCACTGCACCGGTGACCAGACCTCAGTGAAGTAAGAATGTGAACTTACCTCCGGGTTCACTGTGCTAGATTCTATCCATAAACAGTGGCGGTTTGTATCAGACCACCTACCACTGGGAGCTGATACAGGGCTTGAAATTTTGGAGGAACCAATCAAGCCAAGTGCATCTTTCTTCTGGTATAGTCTGTCTCCATGGAGACTCACTTCCTGTAAAGTTCACACTGCCTCAGAGTTTAAGGCATCCCATAATGGTACTTGAAATGTGTATCACTCCCCTCTCTCTTCCAGACAGTCCTGCAATTAATCAGGAACTGTTTCTTCGTTACAGATTTTCTTTAGAGGGGTGCAGTTATGAGAAAATTACATGTAATGCGGATCCATCACTTAATGCTTTAATTGAACGTGAAATGCGTCATTGATTTGTGAGCGTGCAAATATCACCTATAGCTTGAGCAGTATTTGAGACAAAAGCTGCTTTGAGCTTCGGATAAAACTGCATTTAAAAAGTGGCACGCAGACATTTAGTGCTAGAGAGGTGAAAACATGCCTTAGCTGACATGCTGCTCAGATGCTTTCAGTCTAATTAATTATGTAAAAAGATGCACAAACAAATTCATGGTTGTTTTAAATGTGTTTAGTTTAGATTTGACCTCCCTTTAGAATGAACATTTAATTTGAAAAATGTGTTTTGAACTTTCAAAGTAGCAAATATATTTGTGCTGAATTAACACGCATTTTAAAATGTAGAAGAAAAGCTGAAATACACAGCAGTGATTTTGTTTGCTTTGGTAAGTGAGCACAAGACCTTGAGATAAGAATGGAATGCTTTTCTCCCTGTTTCTGTCTCTTCATGAAAAGACCTTTCTTATAATTTACTGTGGCTTACTTTTATCAGTATGCACTTGTTTAAACAAAACTTTATTCATTTCATAACTAGAGTGAATCTGCAAAGCACACATTTTTTTCTTGATTATTATAATATGTATTCACAGTTTCCCCCTAAAAAATACCTTTTTGTTGGAGAAAGGCTTTGAAAATGTAATTGTTTCCTCAGCAGGATGTTAGGAGATGAAGTCATTTAGCACAAAATTCAAATGTGTTACAACAAACTCGCCTGATTGATGACGTAATCAGTCATCCCATGGGGTGTTGATGTTTTCTGAAACTTCAATTGCAGTCACATGTTTTGTTAGAAATATATGCTGGTTGCTAGCTGAGGTGTGGGGGTCTTTGCTTATTTTTTAGCAGGGAGCTTGCAGAATCACACAGTTTTTTTCAGTTCTGCAGAGGGAGGAGGGGCCCATGGGCAGCTTCTATGGAATACACAGAGAGGCAGACAGAGATGGACAGCGCAAAGACAGGGAATCAGCTGTGGGAATGGGGCAGATTTAGTTGCTAAAACCCTAAGTTTTATGTTTTGGCTAGCTGGCTCGGTAAATACTTATTTGTCTTTTTCTTATTTCTCTTTAGAGGAGCTTTTTGCCATTATTAATTATTGATTTAGCTCCATGCAAAACTCACTCTTGCATTGTATTTCTTGAACTCTTATGAGTTCTGACTGACATTTATGTCTCATTTTCCATAAAAATAGGGATTCCTTCCTTTATGGAGCGCTTTGTAAGCAACCTATAATATTTACTGATTAATTCTATGTTTTCCAATTTTCAATTCTCTAACCTGATTGATATATGACATGAATACAGGGCTTGAAATTTTGGAGGAACCAATCAAGCCAAGTGCATCTTTCTTCTGGTATAGTCTGTCTCCATGGAGACTCACTTCCTGTAAAGTTCACACTGCCTCAGAGTTTAAGGCATCCCATAATGGTACTTGAAATGTGTATCACTCCCCTCTCTCTTCCAGACAGTCCTGCAATTAATCAGGAACTGTTTCTTCGTTACAGATTTTCTTTAGAGGGGTGCAGTTATGAGAAAATTACATGTAATGCGGATCCATCACTTAATGCTTTAATTGAACGTGAAATGCGTCATTGATTTGTGAGCGTGCAAATATCACCTATAGCTTGAGCAGTATTTGAGACAAAAGCTGCTTTGAGCTTCGGATAAAACTGCATTTAAAAAGTGGCACGCAGACATTTAGTGCTAGAGAGGTGAAAACATGCCTTAGCTGACATGCTGCTCAGATGCTTTCAGTCTAATTAATTATGTAAAAAGATGCACAAACAAATTCATGGTTGTTTTAAATGTGTTTAGTTTAGATTTGACCTCCCTTTAGAATGAACATTTAATTTGAAAAATGTGTTTTGAACTTTCAAAGTAGCAAATATATTTGTGCTGAATTAACACGCATTTTAAAATTTAGAAGAAAAGCTGAAATACACAGCAGTGATTTTGTTTGCTTTGGTAAGTGAGCACAAGACCTTGAGATAAGAATGGAATGCTTTTCTCCCTGTTTCTGTCTCTTCATGAAAAGACCTTTCTTATAATTTACTGTGGCTTACTTTTATCAGTATGCACTTGTTTAAACAAAACTTTATTCATTTCATAACTAGAGTGAATCTGCAAAGCACACATTTTTTTCTTGATTATTATAATATGTATTCACAGTTTCCCCCTAAAAAATACCTTTTTGTTGGAGAAAGGTTTTGAAAATGTAATTGTTTCCTCAGCAGGATGTTAGGAGATGAAGTCATTTAGCACAAAATTCAAATGTGTTACAACAAACTCGCCTGATTGATGACGTAATCAGTCATCCCATGGGGTGTTGATGTTTTCTGAAACTTCAATTGGACGACAGACCAAGTCACATGTTTTGTTAGAAATATATGCTGGTTGCTAGCTGAGGTGTGGGGGTCTTTGCTTATTTTTTAGCAGGAAGCTTGCAGAATCACACAGTTTTTTTCAGTTCTGCAGAGGGAGGAGGGGCCCATGGGCAGCTTCTATAGAATACACAGAGAGGCAGACAGAGATGGACAGCGCAAAGACAGGGAATCAGCTGTGGGAATGGGGCAGATTTAGTTGCTAAAACCCTAAGTTTTATGTTTTGGCTAGCTGGCTCGGTAAATACTTATTTGTCTTTTTCTTATTTCTGTTTAGAGGAGCTTTTTGCCATCATTCATTATTGATTTCGCTCCATGCAAAACTCACTCTTGCATTGTATTTCTTGAACTCTTATGAGTTCTGACTGACATTTATGTCTCATTTTCCATAAAAATAGGGATTCCTTCCTTTATGGAGCGCTTTTAAGCAACCTATAATATTTACTGATTAATTCTATGTTTTCCAATTTTCAATTCTCTAACCTGATTGATATATGACATGAATAAAGAGTCAGAGATCCTTAAATTTTGATTGGAAAATAACTACTCACAACCATCATTATTGCCCTAAATATTTATTTACATTTGATTTTCTCATGTTTATGCAAATTCTCCTTTTGGCCATCACATGGTGGCAAAGGTCCATCGCCTTAAGCGGAAAAACAAGGGGTAATGATGTTTTGCATTAAGAAATTACACTGAAATTTCCACTCCTTCAGTATCAAAAACACAAATGGCAGGAGCAATAGTATTTTGTGTTCGGCCTGTTCACAATATTCCCACGAGTTCATGGTAAAGTTTTGCCATGAACGACAAATAAATACACAATGTGGAGTAATGGCGTAATTTTGGAAATTGTGTGTCACGAACATACAGAAAATTCCCACAATTACCGAAATGCTGCTGGAGTAATTTTGATTTGGCCCAGCCTACTTTTCTTGTTAAAACTGACAACAGGATGTGTGACATGCAAGTAGCCCATCTATTTTTCTGCAGGTGAGGAAAGTGTTCTTGTCCTTGTTCCCAATCTCTGTTAAGGTGTTTCTCTTACGCCACAGTCTCACCTGGATGAAAGCGCTAGATACGGTGAGGGGACAACAAAGCATTGCCACCTATTCCAATAAGGTTTTGATGAACCAGACACACAGCAACCTGTCAGCTATGTTATGTGCGGATACATGGAGAAGAAGGAACACATGTACAGAGAGAGAGAGAGAAAGGGAAACAGTTGTCAAGGGGCCTGAAAGTTAGCACTACACGCATACACAGGAACTCCCATAAGGGGGCACTTCAGACCCTCATATACAAGCAAGCCCTCATCCTGTATGCACTCAGGGCAAAGAGAACTGGCTCAGTAATACCACTGATAGAGAACCCCCATACACAGGTGTGAGGCTACAAGGGCTGCACCCGACGGCTATCAGCTGACAAGGCCAAGTCAGAATGTTGAAATAAAGAACAGGCGGGGCGGGGTTACAGTGCCAGGTACTTTCAGCGCTACACTGCACGCCGGGGAGTGCACATATTGTTGACCATATGACTGTGGACCAATTTGTACTTCACTATGAGGTCTTTTTGAAAAGGGGCCAAAACAGTCCTGTAGGAGCAGTTACAAAAAGTGAACCTGAATGGGTAATTGCACCTGTCCCGTGCGTAGCTGGCTCTTTCCCTTGGTCTGGATCCGGTTTCTAAAAGAAACTCCCTCCTTCATTTGGGACATGAAGTCACCCTCTAGAGTTGGTGTGTTCAGTACTTCATAGTGGAGGACATCAGCCGATTGCCTCTCTTTAACATTGCTGTGTGCATGCATCTAGGAACAATGTCGGCACATGCGCACCACTACCGGGTGCAGTTATATAATGAGGCATAACTGGGTTGTGTGCATCTCTCAAAAGCTTGTGCACTCTGAACCCAGAGCAGTCATTTCCCAAGGGTACCTTCTCTGGACAGAACAGCGGCTAATGTAATGCATGGTAATTCTGGAAAAGTATTTGCGGATCTATAGAGGGCCGGGCACGACCTCTCTCTCCCGCTGGTATTTCTTCCCTGGAAAAGATTGAGCCCATTTTAATTTTGTCAAATTCTACAAATATCCTGGCTGACCCAACTTCACCTTTGCTCCTAAGGAATTTCGGTTGTGCTGAGACTGGTTTGGCAAGTACCTCATGGCTCTCTGAAGCATTAAGGATGTCACACTACACTTGGATTAGTGAAGGTTCCATGGTGGGCAGTTGGATGCTGAACTGCTCTACTGAGAAGTGGGTGGTTTGTTTATGGTGCCTGACTTGCAAAGAAAAAAACAAGACTCATCATGTCTGCACCAGCATTATCCTTGGCACAAACTCGACAATGTTGCTCTTCTGTTTGCCCCTCCCATTTACCACCGGATGAATTACTCCAATTAAGAACGCCTGGTCTCAAGATCCCTGAAAAGAGGAAAAAGTGATCCCTCTCTTTAAAAAGGCAACTTTGATGCAGCAGATCTATCAAATGTTTGGCCAATGTTTGTTTGTTGTTGCTTTGGAGGGGTACTCTTGATTTTCTTTCAGTCAGATAGCCCCCCTCCCCCCAAACACCATATGGTAAGCAGCCTGGTAGGTTTAGGGAACGATGCTCATTGCTTTACTGATAAGGAGGAGGCAAGCCTGATTGTGATGCAGGGCCTGTCTCTGGATTTCAACAGTATGGACTCCTCTGTCCTACTAGACAGGGTGGCGGTTGCCACAGTGGCCCATGTGGAGAGTGTCACCGTTAACTGATGTAAATCCTTTCGTTTACACAAAACCCAAAACGTTTCCTTGACAGAATAGATCTCTGTTTCTTGCAGAAAGTGTCACCCTCCTGTCAATCATTTCTCTCTATTGCATGAATTATTCAATATTTTGGTGGCCTCCTTGTCACCGTCTTTGAGATCTCACAAGTGAGGGGGTGGGCGGAGGCAGTCCTACACAGACGACACTCTGATATTGATATACAATCTGATATTGATGGCTTCCAACTGAACAACATGAAAAATGACATTGTCATTTTTGATACAAATGTAGAAAGAATCTTAAACATCTGTTGTCCATATCTCCCACCCAAATCATTGGGACAAAGGGTATCATGGGCATCTGGAGTTAGGAACTTACCATAGCACCCGAGTGAGATCTGTCACTGGTAGCTTTATCCATTAGCTGGTCAAACGTAGACCCATTTTGCTGCTTTTCTCTGAGTAAATAAAGCCTTCTTGGTGAGGGACAGTGGTTAAGTCAAGGGTAGATTACTGTAACTGCATCTATGCTGATCTGTGAACCAACAAGGAAAAGAGACTGCACAGAAGGCACCTGCTGTCAAGTTTATGAGAGTTCTTGGCAATATTCAGTAGTGTCTAGACATTGAACCATGTTTATACAAAAATAGAAATGTTTCGAGGGATTGGAAGCAGTAATTTAGAGTGCAAGATCTATTACAAGGAGATGTAGGACCAAAAATGTGAGTATGCCTTCTTGATGTCCTCATCGCTCTGATGGCTTCCTAGAGCGCTTTCGCTCACCATGCCTTGATTGCCAGGTTAGCCATATTGGATATGACATGCGAGCCAGGGCTGCTTCCCAGGTCGGGGCTGACAGACTGGACAAAGAAGCTATTGAGATAACATTTTAACTTCCGACTACTGTTGAATCCATCCACAGCGTTCAATGGCTCCTTCATCTTGGGTAAGGCCTTCTCGGGTGAGAGCAAGGCTACTGGATGAAGACAGAGCCAAGGTGCAATCTGTCATTTCAGCAGACTCTGTGTTCTAAGCTCCCTTCCGCTGTGGCTGGGACCTCATGAATCACACATTTTTGAGTCCTTGAAAAAGAAACTACTTACAGAACATATTCCCAAGGTACAATTTGTCTGGGGATTCAAAACTATGAATAGAAGAACTGAGTAATATGTGTAATAGTTTACATGTCTGGGTACCAAAGGAGCGCTCGTCGCTGCCCTCTCAAACTGTTTGTTAAATTGTTAAGTCAAAAAACAACAGATGTCGTTTCTAAAGCATAGTGACAGTTTTATGCGTGTGTCTGATTGCGGATTGTGTTGTATAATGATTAACTCCAACAAAGCCAGCAATATTGCAACTGTGTCAAAGTATTCTTTGGTTCGTATACCTTCCTTTATATTAACCTCCAACTGAAACATGTATCTGCGTTCCTACACAGTAGAACAAGGCGCGCATCTGATTTGCCCTCCTGTTCTTTGGACTCATTCATCTGAAGAATACAAAGAGATATTTCTGTGGGAAGCAACTCCCAGGTAAAGAACAGGCAGTCCTGACTCATCCCTTTAATGACAAATAGCAAACAAAGATCCTGGTACAACACAGAGCAAATGCAATAAGGGAGAACCACATGGCTCATTGCAACATGCTTATTTAATTACATGCACGAATTAAACTTTTGTTTATGATGTATTTTATTCATCTAAAACCTTAATTCTGCATGATGCACTTTGCAGTATGTTGCAGGCTGCCTGTTGTTTATCAAGAAAGGTGATTATCTCACTGCTTTAGGCATTAGTGCCTCTGAGTACTGTTTGTGCTTAGCAATATCAATGAGGGAACTTCCGTTTGACGTCAGTAACATGTCCAGAAATCCTCTTCTAAGCAGGGGCTTTTCTGCCGCTATTACCTCCACTTAACACAGACCCTGCAGGGTACATCACTTGCAGATGTTCTTTGTCATGCTTGTGTCGCTCTCTTGTATTGCAATGTCCTAGTATTTTGTCAAAAACTGCCTGAGAGCAAGATGGTAGTGCAAAGATGCCGCTTAGGCATTTTATTTCATATATTAAGAACTGCGCCAGGCCCAAACATCACAACAACGGAAGTACAAGCCCCCAATATCATGGGTCCAACTCCAGTGGTGCAGCACCAAACGAACTAACAGTGGAGGGACAACCCAGAGAGAGAGTGAGTGAGTGAGTGAGTGTGAGAGTGTGAGAGTGAGAGTGTGTGTGAGAGTGTGAAAGTGTGAGAGAGAGTGTGAGAGTGTGTGAGAGAGAGAGTGTGTGTGTGTGCGTGTGTGTGTGTGTGTGTGTCAGCCATGCTAAGTTCCAGCAAATAAAGAAAAAAAAAATATATAATCAAGGCCACAGTCTGGCGGCCAAAAAGCCTCATTTGGACCTTTATGTGTGAATAAAGAACCTGCATATACCTTTGCTACTAGAGTCTGTGCCCTTGTGTTGCGCCGCTGTGGCTTACATACTTTGGGACTTTGTCTCTTTTTTTGCTAACAGACTCAATAAAGACTTTTTTTAGATATCATGTGTATTTTACATTGATTTCTCCAGTTGGGTGCCATGTGTTTGTATTTACATTTATTTATTAGATATGTATTGGGCTACAAATAATGTGTCTTTTATGTCTATTAATTCAGGAGGAGGGGTCTTATTTGTGTATAGCACTATTTAAGACACACCATTTGTTAGGCACGTCATGTGGTCAAGACCGGGGCGACCTGGTTGAAACGCGTCATGCAGTGGATGTCGTGGTTACAATAAAGCACTGAATCTACGAAGCTGATTGTGGTCCGTACCTGTTCATTCCGCCCGCCCGTGATTGGATTTGGATTTTGGCAGCAGGATTTGTTTGCTCATTGAATCGGGACGAAGTACGGCTGTCTTCATCCATTACAGACCCTCTCCCCGCAAGCAGGCTGTCTGGTGTCAGTCGACATCGCAGAAGCGATTTCTCAAGTAACCCGGAAGGAATTTTTCCCGGACAGCCCCCGTCAGCAATTCAGTTTGAGAGCAGCGCACCGGTGGTTGCCGTAGAGGTCCCGGCTGATCTACAGAGTCGGAGGACGTTGAGGGAGGCAGGTGGGCTTCATTACGGTAAGCCGTACGCGCTCGTGAACGGAGCATTAGTGACGGGTGGAGAGATTAACCCCTTCCCTGCTCATGACGGAACCACTCCGTCATGAGTCACGGGTGCCGTGTGCTCATGACGGAGTGGTTCCGTCATGCTGCGGCCGTTGGCAGCCGCTCCGCCCACGCGGCGCTAATTCCCCGCCTGTGCAGGCGATTAGCGCCGTGGGCGGAGTCATGACGGAACCACTCCGTCATGAGCACAGCTCAACCGTGACTCATGACGGAGTGGTTCCGTCATGAGCACGGCGCCACCGCAGTGCCCCCAAACCCCCCCAGCGCCGCGGCGGAATTCCCGCCGCGGCAAAGGGGTTAAGTTAAGCTTTGATACTACAAGTTAACTGGCATTTTGATTACCAATACTATGCCGGTCATACAAACGGTGCATATCGTTATTGTTATACACTACCATGACATCCACAGCGGACGTGCTAAGAGACAGGGAGGCAGCTGTTGACGCTATGTTCTCAAACTTACCGGATGTTAGTGCAAATCCCAATGATAATGAAACTAACATTGGAATGAGCACAAGAAATGATGCAAAAACACTGCTCAAACAGCTAGAACTTTTACGCAGTGAACTCACCAAGTGGTGGGAACATAAGTCTTTGGAAAAGTATGTGGAAGCAGGCAGGGTGCCTCGAGGTTTAAGAGTGCTCATCGCACCATCATTTGAAAACCCAAATCCATCAATGCTCAAAGAATGGGCTTCAAATAATTTAGAAGTATCCATGAACATGGTGAAAATACTTGTCAAATAAGCTGTCATTGATAGAGCAGATATTCTGAAACAAATATAATCATTAAATGAAAAATTGGAGGCACATGATCAACAAGAGGCGATAAAAAAAGGCAGAGAAGAGATAGACGCCCGCCTTAGAAAACACGAGGAAACAATTAAAACAAGAAAAATATACAAGTTTGCCAGAGATAAACATGACTATGAAACAGGAAGGGTTTTCACATTCTCTCGTAAGTTTGACACTGTCAAAAGAAAAGCTATGACACCTCAAACAGAACATTTGGCTCCAGTAAATAATTTGAATCAAGATGGATCTTTAACAGATCTCAGCTCAGTACCTAGTAGTTCAGAATCTGATGACATTGGTCCAATTAATATGCAATCTTTACCTCCAACTAAATATACACCATCTGAAGAACTCGGTTTTTTAATAGAAGACCGCCGCCAGAAATTGCGGCCAAGACCACTCCAGAAAAAATCAGAAGAAGGAGACATAAATGCCGCAAACAAAGGTGCAAAATCAGGAGGCAACAAGAAAGGCAAGAAAGGCAAAACCTACCAAAGGAGATAAAAGATAGCACTTTATTGACCACACAAACCACAGACAATACAGTCATCAATGTATCTGACATCAATCTGGATACTGCAGAACTACAGCTATTGTTTTTAGGTCTATCTTACTGTCCGAACAATAGGTTCAAATATGCTCAGACACGTATTGATGTTTTCAAATTTATTTGCAAACTAAAACTTAGGAAGTACTTCAAGCTCAATAAAGCTGCTGAATCCGCATCTACTATTGACAATGCCAATCAACCCAGCATGAAACTGCAAGTATCAGACATTTCTGTTCTTAGATCTTTTCATTCTCTCAGTTCAGAACAAGAGGAACTTACAGACAATACACAATCAAACCTCCAGGAAATGGGCATCTCTTGCAGTGGAGCCATAAAGAGTCCGTTCCATCCACCTTCAACCTTTGTCCCTTTGATGCCCAAAGATTGCATTGATACGTTTAATGATATCATAACCAATGAATTGAAAGCGCTCAACAAGAAAATCTATAGCAAGAATAAATTCAAGAAATATTCTGAGATCCAATATTCCACTCTTATGCGCAAACTCAAGAAAGCGGATAATGACATCATAAACACCGCGGACAAAGAGGGTAACATTGTTTTATGGCCTAGACAACAATACATGCAAGAAGCAGAAGGCCACCTAACTGACACAGACTGCTACATTAAAGTAACACATCAAGCAATCATTAAAACCAAAGAATTGGTCCATGGATTCTTGACGCAGTGGAAAAGGGAAGGGTTGCTAAGTAAAAATGAATATACATTTCTGAAAAATGACCATCCAATCACCCCGGTGTTCTATCTGATCCCAAAGATCCAGAAAAAAGAAATCCCGGCACTTGGACGTCCGATAATTTCTGCACAAAATAGCTTGCTAGAGGCAACATCAAAATACGTTGATTTCTTTCTACAAAGCTTTGTGGAAAACTTACCTTCATACATCAAAGACACAGGTCATTTCCTCACCAAACTGCGACAAGTAACGTGGAAACAAGACTATCTTCTAATAGTGATGGATATTTGTTCATTGTACACTACTATCCGACACAGCGATGGACTTACAGCTGTTAAATACTATCTGTATTCCAGAGATATACATTGTTATAAGCATAACACTATGATTTTACAAATGATCGAACTATGTTTGAATAACAATCTGTTCCTATTCAATAGGGAGGTTTATCGCCAACTGCGCAGGGTGGCTATGGGGGCATGCTTCTCTCCCAGCTATGCATGCCTCCATGTTGGCTGGTGGGAGGAGCATGTCCTCAGGCATACTCACGGGCGGCTGTTTGATGAACACGTTATTGAATGGTGGCGTTTCATAGATGACATCTGTGTAGTTTGGCAAGGTACCATCCAATCGGCTGAGAGTTTTGTCAATGCCATCAATATCAATAACTCCAACCTACAATTCACAGCACACATTAGCAATCTTAGTGTACAATTTTTAGATGTTGAAATCTATATTGCTAATGACACAATTTAGACCAAACTGCACAGGAAGGTCATGGCTGGTAATTCTATCCTACATGCCCATAGTCCCCCCCCCCCCCAGACGTCTTATTAGCAGTATTCCCTATGGGGAGTTCCTCAGAATGAAAAGAATTTGCAGCACTGAAGTTGATCGTAAAACCTGTCAGGCTGAGGCATTTCAAAGATTTTTACTGTGAGGGCATACCAGTAAGGCTTTACTCACTGCCCTAACAAAGGCCAATACAAATAACACACTAGTAGTCACAACTGACCATACTGAGCCGGCAACAACAATTGTCAATCCAGGTGAATTGAACACAATAAGATTCATAACTACTTTCAGTGATCAAGAATACCAAATAAGAAAAATCATATTGAACAACTGGCACATTGTTAAAACTGACCTAACTCTTTCACGCATACTTCCTGACTCCCCCTCCATCACATTCCGCAGAGCTCCTTCTATGAGGGATACTCTAGTGAGAACCAGTCCTGAAGTCATGACAGCACCTACCACCTGGCTCTCTCTTAAAATCTCCCTCCTGCCCTACCTGTCTAAGATCCTGGAGGCACATGTCACCATCTGCCTCTCGCAATTCATTGAGGAATCCAACTTCCTAGAATCTAATCAAGCCGGCTTTAGACCTCTCCACTCCACCGAGACGGTCATCCTTGCCGTGATGGACAACCTCAGAAGCAATGCTGACAGAGGCTTTCCCCAGGCATTGGTCCTTCTGGATTTGTCAGCAGCATTCGACACGGTGGATCATGCCATCTTACTCCACCGTGTCGAGTCAGCTGGAATCCGTGGGGTCGCTCTGACCTGGGTCAGGTCTTTCCTTGCGGGAAGATCTCAAGCTGTTAAATTGGGCCCTTTCAGAGCCACCAGCGTCCCGTCACCCTGTGGTGTCCCCCAAGGTTCTTCTCTGTCACCTCTCCTTTTCAATTTGTATCTTCAACCCCTCATCCATTCTCTGGGTAAGTGGGAGGTCACCGTGTTTAACTACGCGGATGACTTACAAATTGTCTTTCCCCTTACTACCCCTGATGCTATTATTAATTTCCAGGCAGTCATGATACACATCCAGCAGTGGATGAATCAAAACCATCTAAAACTTAATCCTGGGAAAACTGAGCTCCTCCTTCCTGGGAGGAGCGCCTCCCTCTGGGGCCCTCAGTTCTGGCCCCCTGAGCTCGGCCCTTCGCCCCTTCCAGCTGACCGTGTAAAGAGTCTGGGGGTCATTATCGACTCTGAGCTCAGTCTCAAGGCCCAGGTGAGCGCCGTAACTTCCACTTGTATGTTCCAGCTCTACAGAATACGGAAAGTTGCCCACCTTTTGACCTCGGAAGCCTTACTACAGGTCATAATAGCACTGGTGATGTCCCGTCTGGATTTTTCCAATTCCCTTTACCTTGGCCTCCCAAAATCCTTACTGTCCAGGCTACAGCTTATTCAAAACCAGGCCGCTAGACTTGCCTTCAAGATTCCAAGATGGCAGTCGGCCAGACCTCTGTTCCATCAATTACACTGGCTGCCTATCAGTGAAAGAGTAGCCTTCAAGATCTGCTGCCTGGTTTTCAAAGCCCAGACTGGTTCCTCTCCGGCTTTCGTTAAGTCCTTGGTCACTTCTTACTGTCCCCCGCGTACCCTGAGGTCCACTCATCTCCAGCTTCTGGCTATCCCCCGTGTCAAATTTTCTAGGTTAGGTGGACGCAGTTTCTCCCACCTGGCACCTAAGCTGTGGAATTCTCTCCCACTTTCCCTTAAGACTGAGTCTCGCCTTCTGCCTTTCAGGAAATCTTTGAAAACTCTGCTCTTTTCACATCCCCGCTAAGTCTTCCCTGCTCTGCCTTGGTAGTCTATCAGCGCCAGGAAACCTATGGTGTCAGTGCGCTCAATAAATTCTCCTTAACATTAACATTAACATTAAAACAGGCTTTTTTAAATGCAACAATTGCAGAGCCTGCAAATTTGGTATCAACAGACAAGAATACACTGATGCTTTTGATCCTGAACCCATTCAAATCAAGGGTCATTACACATGCCGCACTGAGTTCGCGGTCTACATACTCGAGTGTACTTGCCATTTAAGGTATGTGGGGAGTACGAAATTGCAGGTATTTAACCGTATCCTGCAACATTTGCGTGCTATTGTCAATACATACTATAACTACCCTGTCGCCCTACACTTCAATCTGGTACATAACAACAACCTTAAAGGTCTTACTTATTTTGTTATTGATGCTGTTCCTAAACTACCCAGAGGTGGGAACAGGGAAAGAAGGTTACGCCAGATGGAATCACAATACATATTGACCCTGGATACTAAGATGCCTAACGGGCTAAACATGAGCGAAGATTTACATAATTTTTTTAAATTTGTTTTTGGCCCAGGGAATATATCTGATCTACCATGGTGTGCATCCCTTTGTGGCTACGACCTTATCTATTCTAAATTGATACAGACAGATTTATTTTAATGTCGGTACATGGTTTTATACATTTTATCCAGGTGAAATCTTTTAGCCAATATTTATGATCCTGTTATCTATCCCAGTTTTAGTTCAGTTTTAACCATTAATTTTGGTCTTAACTGGCGTAATGGGAGTTTTAGAATACTTGGTTTTTAATTGGTTATTAAGAGGTTCACATTTCGGATGAAATATGTATAGTTAGCATCTGTGCACATATTTATATTTATGTTTATATTCATATTTATATTTATGTATTTATATGTATATTTATGTCTGTATTGATTATATAACCTGTGTATCATTGGTTTATATATATATTATCTACTGGCGGTCGCCAGTAGATAGTTATAGTTAGGACCGTGTTTCCATAGGAAATCCGCAACATTCTATTTGGAATAACTTTGGCGCCGATTGACGAATCCTCGCGAAATTTTCAAAATAGGTGGGGCGCTCCGCTCCTTCCCTGAAAGTCTCGGGGGGATTCGTCAAGCGGTGGCTGAGAAAAATTGGGGGTCCCAAAACGCGTTTTCCCCATGCATTTTTCCATAGGACCTTTAGTCCAAGCTACAGCCCGAACGGCTGAACAGAATTTCTTGAAATTTGGCAGAGAGGTAGTCCTCAGGTCAGGGATGTGCCTTTTGCAGGTCTGGTGTAAATCTGTTCGGTATTTCCTGAGAAAATAGCATTTAAAAGCATATATATATCTATAGGCGCACTCCGTGCGCGTACGGTAAAACTTACCGTACGCGCACGCTGCCGTGCGCGAGCGCGATTCTGATTGGTTGTTAGATCTTAGTAAACATTCGAATCGGTCGAAACCAGGAAGTGTCGGCCGCCATTTTGTCTCTCGCAGTGTGAGGGGTTGAAAAACAAAGGTGGAGAACGTGAAAAGGGGGCAGGGTGGACAGTTCCTGACCCCCTAGCCTTTGTCAGGGGGTCCCAGAAAGACCCCTAAGGGCCAAAATGTTTTGACATTTTTTTACGAAACATCGCGGAGTACGCGTAGCGTGCACGTACGGTGTAAACGGAAAAATTCCGCGAATTGCGTAACGGTGCGCGAAGTGCACTGTGCGCGCACGGAGCGCGCACGGTGAAAAACCTTAAAAAAATAAATAAATACATAACTTAGCATTTAAAAAAACATACAAATTCACTGAAAAAACCATAGGTTTCACACATCTGACATCATCAGCAGAGGATTGCGGTCGCGTGAGTTATAGTTGCCTGCACTAACTATAATGGGGGAATTTCAATGGTTTTTCACGAGTGAAATGTCCAGCTAACTATAACATGTGTGAAACCTATGGTTTTTTAAGTGAATTTGCAAGGTTTTTTAAATGCTAATTCCTAACTATAACGTGCGTGAAACCTATGGTTTTTTCAGTGAATATATATATATATATATATATATATATATATATATATATATATATATATATTACCTACTGGCGGTCGCCAGTAGGTAGTTATAGTTAGGACCCTGTTTCCATACGAAAACCGCAACATTCTATTTGGAATAACTTTGGCGCCGGTCGACGAATCCTCGCGAAATTTTCAAAACTAATGGGGCACTCCGCTCCGCTCCTACCCTGAAAGTCTCGGGGGGATTCGTCGAGCGGGGGCTGAGATAAAAGGGGGTCCCAAAACGCGTTTTCCCCATGCATTTTTCCATAGGACCTTTAGTCCAAGCTACAGCCCGAACGGCTGAACAGAATTACTTGAAATTTGGCAGAGAGGTAGTCCTCAGGTCAAGGAAGTGCCTTTTGTAGGTTTGGTGTAAATCTGTTCAGTAGATTCTGAGAAAATAGCCTTTAAATCAATATATATATCTGAGCCAGCTTACGGTGCGCTTACGGTGCGCTTACCGTACGCGTACGGTGACGTGCGCGAGCGCGATTCTGATTGGCTGTTAGATCTTAGTAAACATTCGAATCGGTCGAAACCAGGAAGCGGCGGCCGCCATTTTCTCTCTCGCAGTCTGAGAGGGGCTTAAAAAACAAAGGCCAAAAACATGTAAAGGGGCTGTTTAGACAGCTCCTAAGCACCCAGCCATGTTGACGGAGTCCTCAAAGACCCCACAAGGCCAAAAACGGAATTTTAATTTTTTCGATAATTTCGCCGATTACGCTTACCGTACGTGTACGGTAAAAATTAATAAAAAAAAAAAAATTATCCATACTCTCCCCACCCCGTGTGCAAATGGTGCCCGAAGAGCACCATTAGTGCATGGCATATTATATCTGTGAAAAAGTAAAATATTACCTTTCACAACGAAGCGCAAAAATTATCCATACTCTCCCCACCCCGTGTGCAAATGGTGCCCGAAGGGCACCATTCGTGCATGGCATATTATAGATGTGAAAAATTAAAATATTACCTTTCACAACGAAGCGCATCATATGTCCTCCATGTGCGCACGGTGCGCGAAGCGCATCGTGCGTACATGGCCCATCTAGCGTAACGTGGGCACGCGGTACGCGTAGCGCACCGCGTGCCCACCGTGCGTGCACGGCACTAACTGCGTAAAGTGGGCGCGCGGTGCGCAAAGCACGGAACGAACTGCGTTAAGTGGGCGCGCACACCACGAATGGCGTAAAGTAACTTAGCATTTAAAAAATCTTACAAATTCACTGAAAAAACCATAGGTTTCACACACGTTATAGTTAGGAATTAGCATTTAAAAAACCTTGCAAATTCAGTGAAAAAACAATAGGTTTCACGCATGTTATAGTTAGCTGGAAATTTTACTGATAAAAAACCAATGAAATTCCCCCGTTCTAGTTAGTGCAGGCAACTATAACTCACGCGACCGCAATCCTCTGCTGATGCTAATACTGTATTTAGACACTTATTTGCCCATGTCTTCTTCCATTAAATTTTAGCTATACATATATTACAAATATTTTTTTTTCATAAAGACACATATGTCATCAGCAGAAGATTGCGGTCGCGTGAGTTATAGTTGCCTGCACTAACTAGAACGGGGGAATTTCATTGGTTTTTTATCAGTAAAATTTCCAGCTAACTATAACATGTGTGAAACCTATGGTTTTTTCACTGAATATATATATATATATAGTCAGTTTTCAGCCCAAATGTTTGACGCTGGCACTACAATTATGAGGGGCGGTGCGTCTCTTTCCGGCAGAGCCACGCCGGTGTCAATGAAACCAATTCTCGCCTTCCAGCAAGGTGGAGAATGCACTCACTCGTTTTCGGAAGTAGTCAGGTGGATTTATTTAAATATTTGCCATGCCCTACGCGTTTCAGTCAAGTTACTTTGACCTTGTTCACGGGATAATGTGATACAGAGAAAGGTCTTCTTTTATTTCTATCTGCACGCAGTTACTTCCTGTTTTATAATATGGTGCATTGTGGTTAATGTGGTACATATATTTGAAAAAACATAATGGTGTTTTACAAAGTGAATTTAGTGTTCTTATCTCTGTGTCATTTTTATATATATCAACAATATCATTTGTTTATTGTTCTTTCGGCAAGTCCTGCTCAGGTGTCAGTTTATATTAAACCATTTAGTCATTATTTCCAAGTCTTTTCAAGCTCTTAGGTGAGCAGTTTAATTTCATTTTGATTTAAATTTCTTTACGATTCTGGTGTCGTTCCATATTTTTAATCTTCTTTCTCTCACTGTTTCCATAACAACTTTATGACTCTCCAGTGAGTTGTTACATTGATCTGCCTTCTTGTTCTTTGCTGATGTTAACTCTTTAATGATATGGAAAGGATGTCAGAGATGTACATAAAGTTCTTCATCTTGGTTGAGACCTCTCGGATCCAGGGTTCTGAATGCAATTATGTGTCTAGATTCTTTTTGGGGTAAGATTTTTTTGGGGGCGTAAGATTTTTTCACGGTTTCCTCCCCTTTCTTGATGTGGTACTTGTTCTATGGCCCAGTACTTGAGACATTCCCACCGACTCTCATGTTCTTTCTCCATGTGTTTTTCTATCGCATTAGAGCGATCCTTATGTTTGGTGGCGCGAATATGCTCAAGGATTCTTTTCTTTGCTTCAAAAATAGCACTTCCTATATAGTGTAGCTCGCATGGGTACTCCACCATGTAGATTACATAATTGCTTTTGCAAGTAAGATGTTGCTTAATCTTCCATTTGGTGCCCTTTTGGATGTCCAATTCGCTTTTGGGTGTTGCAATTTTGCATGCCTTACACTGTTTGCATGGCCAGAATCCTTCTCTTTGTAGCCAAGTCATTGTTTGTACTTCTTTGAAGTGGCTGTGCGTAATTTTATCTGCGATGTTCTTTGCTCTGCGATACGTTAGATTTGGATGGTCTCCCATTATGTTTGCCAACGTTGGATCACGTTGTAAGATGCCCCAATGTTTTTTGATGATCTTGATTAGATTTTTGTTTTCCACGCTATATGTTGTTATTAATCTTATTACTTGTGGGTTGACAGATTCTTCAAAGTTTGATTTTTCTTTATTCAGTAAGTCCCCTCGTTGTTGATTTGCCACTCTCTGTAAGCTTTTTTCAATTAATTTCCTGGGGTATTTACGTTTCATGAATCTGTCACTCGCTTGTTGGCTGTGTTTATTGAATTCGTTATCAGCAGAGCAATTCCTCCTAAGTCTTAAGAATTCCCCATAGGGGACACTCCATTTCACGGTTTCTTTGTGGAAACTTTCCCGATGTAATATCGAATTTGTTGATGTTTTCTTGCGATGTAATGTTGTGTGGAGTATGTTATTTTCCACATAAATCTTGGTATCAAGGAAAGTTATTTGTTTGGCACTGATTTCAAAGATAAATTGTAATTTTTGTTTAATCTTTCAAAATATCTTTGGAATTCTAATTCTGTGCCATCCCAAATGATTAGGAGGTCGTCTATGAAACGAAGCCATAAGATGTTTTTTTCCAAGAATTCATCCGTTTCTGGGGCCCAGGCAACTTTTTGTTCGAACCATCCCATCGTCAGATTGGCATAGTTAGGGGAGAATGAAAAACCCATGGCACATCCCTTTATTTGCTTGTAAATTTGATTGTTAAACGTGAAAATATTGTTGTCCAGGCATAAGGTGATCATTTCTATTAGCATTGTATTGTGTTGACAATATTGAATGTTTCTTTTACCTAAAAAGTATTTGCAAGCCTGGAGTCCAATTGAATGTTCAATATTTGTGTATAATGAAACTACGTCCATTGTTATTAATTTAAAAGTAGGTTGCCATGTGATTCCTTCTAGTTTTTGTAGAAGATCTATGGTGTCGAGTAGATAGGAACTGAGATCTCTCACCAATGGTGCCAAGAAGTGGTCGATGTAATTTGAAATAGGTTCTAGTATAGAACCATTTGCGGAGACTATCGGTCTCCCCGGGGGATTTACTTTGCTTTTATGTATTTTGGGTAGGCAATAGAAAGTTGCCACATTTGAGATGTCATCAGTGATGTCATGAGTGATGTCACTGACCATGTCATGAGTGATTTAATATGTGACGTCATCAGCAGTGCATTGCGGGCGCGCGAGTTATAGTTAGCTGAACTAACTATAACGGGGGAATTTCAATGGTTTTGTATAAGTGAAAAGTCCTCTAACTATAACGCCCCTGAAACCTATGTTCTTTTCAGTGAATTTCTAAGGTTTTTTAAATGCTAATTCCTTACTATAACGTGCCTGAAACCTATGGTTTTTTCAGTGAATTTCAAAGGTTTTTTAATGTTAATTTCTAACTATGCCTACAGAGATAGAACATGTGAAAAAAGAAGAAAACACGCACAGAAAGAAAAAAAAGAAATGCAGAAAGAAGCAACAGAAGTCCTCAAAGACGAAGAAAAGTGCAGGAAGAAGGATAACGTGCAGAAAGAACAAACAGAAGAGCAGAAAGAAGCCTTGTTGCAAAATCATCCTGTACCCTCAACTTTTTTAGACGGATACTGGTGGTAACTGAGTCTGACTAACCAGTCCTTGAGCCAGTGCTATGTTAAAAGACACTCAGAATACAGTGAAAACACCTACATACACTAGGGAACACTATGTGTTGGGGTCCCCCTGTGATTAGCATGACCTCCTCTGTAAGCCCCTAGTATATAATAGGGCAGGGGATTAAAACGACCTCTTAAAACGCGCCACAGGGCGTGTATGCACACGTCACCTCATGCCCCATCCCCTCCCTTCCCCACTGTGTAAACACGCCCTGTGGCCGTTTTAAGTTGGGAGATTAAGTCCCCTTGAATCCTGAGGGTCCCTAGGGTCCAACTAGACCACCAGGTTCCTCCTGTAAGCACCACAGAGCTGCGTTGCAGAGAGATGTAAAAAAGGGGCTAGACCACCTCTCTGCAACGCAGCGCAGTGGCGCTTACTGGAAGCACCTGGTGGGCTAGTTGGCCCCCAGGGTCCCTCAGGATTGAAGGGGAATTATTTCCCCAACTTAAAACACGCCACAGGGCTTGTTTGCACACGTTAACTGAGGCCCCGTCCCCTCCCTTCACCACTGTGTGAACACGACCTGTGGCCGTTTTTAGTTGGGAGATTAAGTTCATTTGAATCCTGAGGGTCCCTAGGGTCCAACTAGCCCACTAGGTACCTCAGTAAGCGCCACAGAGCTGCGTTGCAGAGAGGTGTAAAAAGTGGCAAGGCCTGGACCACCTCTCTGCAACGCAGCTCAGTGGCGCTTTCTGGAAGCACCTGGTGGGCTAGTGAGCCCCCAGGGGCCCTCAGGATTGAAGGGGAATTATTTCCCCAACTTAAAACGCGCCATAGGGCGTGTTTGCACACGTCACCTCTGGCCCCGTCCCCTCCCTTCCCCACTGTGTAAACACGCCCTGTGGCCGTTTTTTAAGTTGGGAGATTAAGTTCCCTTGAATCCTGAGGGTCCCTAGGGGCAAAATAGCCCACTAGGTACGTCCAGTAAGCGCCATTGCAGAGAGGTGTAAAAAGGGGCATGGCCTGCACCACCTCTCTGCAACGCAGAGCAGTGGCGCTTACTGGAAGCACCTGGTGGGCTTCTTGGCCCCCAGGGTCCCTCAGGATTGAAAGGGAATTATTTCCCCAACTTAAAATGGGCCAAAGGGCGTGTTTGCACATGACACCTCAGGCCCCGTTCCCCCCTTCACCACTGTGTAAACGCGCCCTGTGGCCGTTCTAAGTTGAGACATTAAGTCCCCTTGAATCCTAAGGGTCCCTAGGGTCAAACTAGCCCACTAGGTACCTCCAGTAAGCGCCACAGAGCTGCGTTGCATAGAGGTGTAAAAAGGGGCGTGGCCTCAGAACACCTGTCTGCAACACAGCTCCCTGGCGCATTCTGGAGATACCTGTTGGGCTAGTTGGCCCTCAGGGACCCTCAGTATTGAAGGGGAATTAATTCCCCAACTTACAACTGGCCAGGGAGCACGTTTGCAGAGTGCTGCAAGGAGGGGGCGTGGCATCCGGCGTGATGCCATTCTTTTATTTATTCAATTTTCTTAAGAAGGAGGGCTGTGTGGCCCCCCCTTCTTTTTCTAATTTATTGGCCCTGGGGACCCCATCCCCCAGGGCCTGCACCCTAATTTTTTTCCTTTAAAAAAATTAATTTGGCCCTCCCAAGGCCTTAATCGGCACGGGGACCCCAACCCCCGGGTCATGGCCTTTTTTTTTTTTTATTCTTTAGGAGGGGGGCTGCGTTGCTCCTCTCCTCAGGCCATTTATGGCCCCGGGGACCCCATCCCCCGGGGCCGGCCTTTGTTTTTTATTATTTTAAAAAAATATATATTTATAGAAACACCTAGGACATGCTGGACCTATCACCATGACAATTTGCGTGATATTCATTAAAAGGCGACTATGCATACAATGAATCCACGTGGAATGTATTTACACCGCTAGAGAAGCTCTGACGTGTCTGACGCCCTACCGTGCCTTATCCCGGCGCCCCCGCCGGTGGGTACTCTCCCAGTAGACACCCTTGTTGTTTATTTATACAAACATGGGTAGCTATTGACGGGCACATTTATTACACACGCACACCAAGCCATTCAAAGGGGATTCAACAAAAATTCGACCAAACTATGCAAGAAACCCCCCTCACGGTTAATAAAACACACATCCACCGCCGGATGTGTAATACTTTTTCTTTTACTCTCTGGAAAGGAGACGAACCTCACTTGAGAGTCACAGCGTGCTCTGGCTGTGCCCAATGCTGTGTTACACCCACCAGTGCCCGTCGAGTGCCACACACCTCTGTGATGTATTCCACCAGCTAGTGCGTATGCTATGACACTCTCTAGCCCATGTGCACTGTAACACCACCCCGTGAATATGTCATGCCACACTTGCCTTCGCACAGGTTATATTGCCCCATCTAACGTGCCTTCCTCGATGCCTATGTTATAACGCACAGCGCTATGCCATACATATTACAATCTGGGATCCATATCTTTGTCACAGTGCATATGCAACGTTACACTCCCCAGCACATATTTTATATTACAACTTTAGAGACTAGTTAGGTTACACAACACTGCCCTGTGCATATTACACTCCAAGGCGCATATCGCATAGCAAGCGCTAGTGCCTGTACTATCTCGCGCTCTCCAATAAATCTGTCATTGCACACAATGTATTGCATATTATATTTCACGCCCCGGTTCATCTTATATCACACTTTTTGGTGCATAGTTTATACCATATACTATATCTAGTTTTCATTTACAATCGTGCTCTCAGGACTATGTTCTATATAACACTGCGTCCACCTACTCTTTTCACGGGCATTACATTTTGCGATGGGGGTGGAGGGTCAGGGGGTGTTTCTGCCAAGTGAGCCCGGAGTCACAGTCACAAACGTGCTCTTCTTCCTGAATAAAAGTGAGATTATGCTGCATACTTGTTCATATTTTAAGTAGTTCGCACAGACACACATTTTAAAAATAATAACATTCCTAATACCCACCTTCTCTGAACAGTTAGCTTGCTGCCCCATCCACCTCCTCCCTATCCTCTGTTGTCTGAATCCATGGACTAGCCTCCTCCCTCCTGCCATGCATGGTCTGATGTGCTGCCACTGCCCTGCATTTAGCATGATGTACCAGTCCACTCCTCCTGCCCTCCATTGCCCAATTCTATGGCCCATCCTTGACCTCCTGCTTAGCCTCTGTGCTTAGCTTGCTGCCCCTATTCTCTTCCCCCTGCCCTACGATGTCTTTGTGCATGCCCCTGCTCCATCCTTTTTGCCTACCATGTTCCATGGACCTGCCACTCCTATCTACTCTGAGTGTTCTGTTGAGCTGCCACTCCCCTCCCACCTGCCTAGCATTGTGAGATGACTGTAACCTGTCCCTGCCACCTCCACCGTGCCTGTCCACATGCCATGCCCCTATCCCCTTCCTCCTGTCTTCCATGGTTCATTTTACTGCCACACCCTTCTGCCCTCCCTGGTCTGTTGTGCTGCAACTGCTCCTCCTGCCTGCCCCACGCATTCTGTTGTGAGGCCCCTTCCCCTGAACTCTCTTGTCTGTGCCCAGGTCCTGACCCTCCCTTCTATCCTCCATGGTCCTTTATGCATGCCCCTGCACAATCCTTCTTGCCCATCATAGCCATTGTGCTGCCACTAACCCTCCCGCTTGCCATGCATGGTCTTCTGTGCTGCCATGGCCCCTCCCACCTTCCCTGTGTGGTCAGCTAGCTGCCCCTGACCCCCTCCCACCTTCCCTCCATGGTCTGTGTGTATGCCATCATAGTCTCATTGTTGCTCTCCATGGTGTGTCTTGTTTCTAGTGCCCATCCTGCCTGACCTCCATGGTCATCTTGCTGCTCCTGCCCTGCCCCCTTGCCCCCAGCCCTCTGTTTCCATGTGCAGACCCCTATTCCCTCCCTCCTGGCTTGTCTGTTCCATTGTAATGCCCCTGATCCGTCCCTCCTGCCCTTTATGGTCTGTTATGCTGCAGCTTTCTCTCCTGTCTGTCCATTATGGTCAGCTAGCTACCATTGCCTCTTTCCCATCTGTTCTCTGTTGTCCATGTGCATGGTCCTGTCCCTTCCCTATTGCTTTCTATGGATTGTTGTGCTGCACTCCCGTCCCGCATGCCCTGTGTGGTGTATTGTGCTTCTGCAAACCCTGATGCCTGCCCTGTAGGGTCAGTTTGGTGCACCTCTCCATGTCCCTCCTGTCCTCTGTTATCCGAGTCCATGTCCCTACCCCAATTCCTCCTGCCTACCATGATCCAATGAACCATACTTGCGAACATTTTGAACTTGGTAAGAGGGAGATTTTGAAAAATAACTGGGGTATTGATTTTCCCTTCTGAGTTACATTGAAAAAGAGGAGATTGTAGACAGAAGACAGATCAAATAAAGCCCATTTGAGCTTAAAAACATTGGACGTTTCCTGGCTGAAACGGGTCTGTTGGCATGTATGGTTGTACTACCACTGCCTCTTCCTTCTGCCCACAATGGTCTATTATATTGCCACAGCCTCTCTTGCCAGTCCTGTATTGTTGGTTTGTTGCCCCTGCCCCCCTTTCCACTGCCCTCCAGAGTCTGTTGCGCTGCCACTGCCCTTCCTGCCTGCCCATTGTGGTCAAATTGTTGCCTCTGCACTCTCCTACCTGCCTTCAATTTTCAGAGTCCGTGCCCCTGGCCTCTGCCTCTCAACAGTATCCCAATGAACAACTAGATTGCTAACATTCTATATTTATTACAAAAGTGTGGAACGCCTGACGTCATCTTGATGTAAACAAAACTGTAATACCTAGAGCATTTCCTTTAGAAATTACATATATGAGAGGGTCTTATTTGCATCAAAATTATGGTTAGTGCTCTAAAAAACTAAAATGAGGACATATTTTCTGAGTTTTCAAATAGCGACAAAGAACTTTTAAATTATTTGTAATCTTTATGTTTTTTTTATCCAGTTGACCACTTGATTAAATGTTGCACCTAGGGTAGAGGATGTGGTGTTACTTCCAGAGCTGCAGACTTTGCAACTGGGGAACCAGGTTGGAGTTTCTGCTTCAGCTCAACATTCTGTGATTCTGGTCAAATCACTTAATCTCCCCATGTCTACAACCAAAATGAATTTGATCTTGTGTGATGTAACCAATGCTCATGTAAAGCACTCCAATACCTGACAAGTCTGCACTATATAAAACTGCAAATACACTAAAATTAAGTGTTTTGCACACTTCTGTCATTGGGCTACTTGTGGGCTACATCTGGGTGATATTTGTGCTGCATTTGGGCTCTTTTGTCTCCGGTGGTCATCTTGGGAGATTTATTTGTTATGAAATTTCCTAATTTCCTCATTTACTGCAGTCTCCTCAGTAGGAAATACTTTCAGTTTTTTACTTTGATTCCATCAAGAAGGCATTCAGATATGTCACACATTTGCCATAAATTCAGAATGTTAGCACTCTAGTTGCTTATTAGATCACTGCTCACCAGGGAAGTCTGCTGCTGGTATTGAAAGTGCATGTTTCAGTCTGCATGTCAAAATATTTTAATGAAATAGAAGGGGATTTGAGAAGTCACTAAAATGTGCCCTAATTTTTCTTTCTGCAGCACTAATCATACTTTCTATGGCAAAATGATCCCCCTCGTTTTGTTCCTTTTTAAATTAAATGTTTTAAGAGTTACCACTTTATTCCAATCAAGATGGCTTCAGGTGTGCCATACGTTTGTCATAAGTAGGACTGTTAGCGCTCTAGTTGTTCCTTAGAACACTCTGGGAAGCTGCAGTAGAACACAAAGGAATCAACTGACAGTCTCTGCCCGTGTTGAATGTACATGTTTTACTGAGAATGTCAGACTTCATTCTCACATGACTGAGAAAGATAATGTGAATTTACAGAAAATATGCTCTCAGTTTAGCTTATAGATTACCTTCCAAACCTCTGTGGGAAAAGCATGAGAAAATAGTTTTCTCTCAAACATGATTCATGATATCACAGCAGAAGGCTTTTTCACATGGTAAAATCACCTTAGAACACACCAAAATTCCTAAAATGAGTATGGTACCATCAACAAATGATTTATAATGTAACTAAAGTCTTAAAAACTTCTATTAACTGCAATGCTTTTTAATGAGGTGCTATCATGTATATTGGTCCCAAGATGGCTGCCAACACTTCTTGGATGAAGTGCTGACAGCCAATCAGATCTCACAATAAGATGTGTGGTTAGGCTCCGCCCAGATATATATGTGATTTTGATTCTCTCAGGAACTACTGATCGGATTTACACCATTTCAGCAAAAGGCACGAGTCTGAACTGAGGACTACCTCTATGCCAAATTTGGTGTAATTCCGTTTAACAGTTCGGGCTGTAGCTGCGTCAACAGGTCCTGTGGGAAAATGAATGGGGAAAACGCGTTTTGGGACCCCCCTTTTTTCTCTGCCCCCGCTTGACGAATCACCATGAAATTTTCAGGTTAGCAGCGGACCGGAGCTGGCCAAAAGTTTGGAAAAGTTTGCGAAGATTCATCAATCGGCGCCAACGTTATTCCAAATAGAATGTTGCGAATTTCCTATGGAAAATAGGTCCTAACTATAACTACCTACATTGCCTTTGGTAGGTACTCTGTGAGCTTATTTTGCACATTTTTTACCTGATCCTATTATGGATTTACCATCGTCTCTTTGTGCTGCTATTTCTTGGCACTTTATTTGCATATTTGCACAACATTTCACAGTATGTTATTATCTTTGGTTATTCTATTTTGCACATTTGCACATGGGGTTTTCTTTTCCAGGAAATTGAGTTTTGACTCCCCATTAGCGACTACTATAAACATATATTTTTCATGTTATATATAATACTTTGTAACTAGGATTAGTTACATTTAGTAGTTGCTTATTTGGTCATGACTTCCTATATTTTGGATTATTGATCTATACTTAATGTCTATACATTCAATATGGACTTGCAGCCCATACATTTTACAGCAGTCAACCAGCTGCTTATTCCCTGTCTCTTTGAAATTTTAATTCTGTTCGTGTCACACACAGCACTTTACCTTGCACTTGCACTTTGTTCATGTTGAACCTTCTCCTCATGCTGATATATGGACTATAAATTTGTACAACCAGTGATGATCTGATTCCTGATTGTTTTTTGCACCCGTTAAACTCTGGCCACTTGGCCATACGTATAAAGTCTCTTTCTTTAGACATCATTTGTATTTTACATTGATTTCTACAGTTGGGTGCCATGTGTTTGTATTTACATTCATTTATTAGATATGTATTGGGCTACAAATAATGTATCTTTTATGTCTATTAATTCAGGAGGAGGGGTCTTTTTTGTGTATAGCACTATTTAAGACACGCCATTTGTTAGGCACGTCATGTGATCAAGACCGGGGCGACCTGGTCGAAACGCGTCATGCAGTGGATGTCGTGGTTACAATAAAGCACTGAATCTACGAAGCTGATTGTGGTCCGTACCTGTTCATTCCGCCCGCCCGTGAGGGGATTAGGATTTTGGCAGCAGGAGTTGTTTGCTTATGTACATATATATATATATATATACAGTTTAACATACATTTATAGTTAGGTGTGGTAAAAAAAGTTCTAGTTTTGTTTAAAAAAATAAAAAAATAAAAAATCAGAAATTCTGTTTTAAACCCATGACACATACCGAACCTACTTTAAGAAATAAAGTTGATATCAGTAGAAAACTGGGAACTGTAAACAGTGTTTGAATATATGGAGAGAGTTTACTCTGTACATCACTGTTTGCAAACAGTGAAACTCTCATGACACCACAGAGTATTAAAAAAAATCTATTAAGAACAGTGTACATTCTATGCAACAGTTGCCAAAAAATAAACTATTTGCTAAAAACAACCAAGATCTGAAGGTGTTAAAGATCATACTATCTGCACCCTTCATACTTTTCTGAAACCTTTACAGATAGCTCTCTGCATGAAGCAAAACAAGCATGCGTATATGGGTTAGTGCCAGGGGCAAACACACTCTTCCATGTTAAGTATAAACGATCATGCTGACACAATTATCTCTAATAACTCAAGGCTCCTTAAAAAATTTAGTATCTAATACATAGAATCTTTTTCCTGTTGGAAACTATTTCTGCAGAACCAAAAGGTTGTGGAGACCATAATACAAGTCAGTTGTCACTTGTACACAGATTTACTCTTGAATGCAAACATTTCTAACATGTTCAATAACTCTACATAGCTATGGTGTATTTGAAGCACACACATTTGGTAAACACTTACACCCATTAGCTGCACCCAACCTGTACAAAATTATGCAGAATTATTATGGTAATTACTCGACAGTATGTAAACTGTAAAACAAACTTGCACACTTAATGGATGATGTCAGAGATGTCATTAATGATGCAATAATGTCATAGAACATGTCATGTGGGATGTTATATGTGATGTCATAAGCAATGCATGGTGGGGGCGCAAGTTATAGTTAACACTGCTAACTATAATTGTTGAATTTCTGAGGTGTTTTTGTACAGTTCACTGAGAAATTCACCTAACTATAACATTACATTAACCTTAGTTTTTATTCAGTGAGTTTCTAAGGCTTTTTTTTAAAACAAAACCAGATCTTTTTATCACGCCTAAGTAAAATATTACTTTAACTTAATTTTTTTTCAGTGAGTTTCTAGTCTTCTTTTTAACGTAAAATAATACTTATTTACCATATGTAAATGCAAACCCCTTTACTGGTCTGCTTACTAGGGTGTGGGGAGGGACTGGACTCTTCGCTGATACCTCTCTCTGTAATGATAGGTGTTTGTAGTAGGGTGTGAGAAGGGACTGGCATCTCCTTCCAGACCTCTCTCTCAGATGACGGGTGTGCATAGTATGGTGTGGGGTGGGACTGTCCTCTACTTTCAAATCTCTATCTCAGGTGAGGGGTGTGCATAGTAGAATGTGTGGAGGGACTGGCTCTCTGGTGAGACCTCTCGCTGTAATGATAGGTATGTGTAGTAGGGTGTGGGAGGGGACTGGCCTCTCCTTTCAGACCACTCGCTCAGATGACGGGTGTGCATGGTATGGTATGGGGAGGAACTTTCCTCTCCTTTCACATCTCTCGCTCAGATGATGAGTGTGTGTAGTAGGGTATGGGAGGTTCTGGCCTCTCTGGTGTGACCTCTCTCTGTAATGATGGGTTTGCATAGTAGGGTGTGGAGAGGGGCTGGCTTCGCCTTTCAGACCTCTCTCCAAGATGACGGGTGTGTATAGTAGGCTGTGGGGGGGACTGTCCTCTCGTTTTCAGATCTCTCTCTCAGATGACTGTGTGCATAGTAGGGTGTGTGAAGGGACTGGCCTCTCTGGTGAGGCCTCTCTCCGGAATGAAGGGGGTGCATAGTAGCATGTGGGAAGGGACTGTCCTCTCCTTTCAGACCTGTCTTTCAGATGACGAGTGTGCATAGTAGGGTGTGGGGAGGGACTGGCCTCTTTGCTGAGACCTCTCTCTGTAATGATAGGTGTGCGTAGTGGGGTGCGTAGAGAGACTAGCCTCTCCTTTCAGACCTCTCTCTCGGGATGACAGGTGTCCATGGTAGGGTATGGGGAGGGACTGCTCTCCCCTTTTTAACCTCTCTCTCATATTACGGGTGTGCATAGCAGTGTGTGTGGAGGGACTGACCTCTTCTTTCAGATCTCTTAAATGATGGGTGAGCATAGTAGGGTGTGGGGAGGGAGCGTCCTCTCTTTTTAGACCTCTCTCCGATGACAGGAGCTCAAGCAGTTTTACATGATATACCTCGATGGAAATCTCCCAGCTCGGATGGTATTCCATCCAAATTCTCCCCACCTCTTTGCTCCTCAGTTTGCACCTAAAGTTCTCTAGCTCTATACTACCTCCCTGGAGCAGGGACTCTTCTCTGACTCCATTAACAAAGTCATAATTTCCAGAATGCTTAAACCCCACCAGGCTGTGACAGATTTGGCCTCTTACTGCCCACTATCAATACTTAATGTTGACTTTAAGATTCTCACCAGACTACTGGCCAATCAACAACTCCTGCATCTCACATTCATAATCCACCCTGACCAATCAGGCTTTGTTCCAGATCGTGGCACCTCAAATAACCTTTGCAGGCTTTGGTATGTTATGGATGGCTCTGCAGATTGCTTTCCAAGAGCGGAGTATGTGGCCCTAGATTTAGAGAAGGCCTTTCATTCCCTTTGATGGGATTATATGCTGAAGGTTCTTCAACGGATGTGTGCAGGCCTTGGCTGATGTACATAGATCTGCTTTCTATACGCAGTTCCTAATGCTAGGGTCAAAACAGGGCAATGTATATCTCGCTCCTTTACTCAAGGTAGAGGTATGTGCCTGGGTGCCCCCCCTCACCATTGCCCTTTTCAATAGCTATGGAACCTCTAGCAATTGAGTTGAGAACATAAGGTGCACACTGAGGTATCCCACTAAAGACTACTCTCCATGTAATATACTTTATGCAGATGATATACTTCTTTATGTCTGCAATGCTCAATTTGCCCTAGTTCTTATAGCCCGTACCGTTCTTGGAGTTCGAAGAGATTTCTGGGAAGAAACTGGTCAAAGTCCTGCATTTTCCTTCTTAATGTCGGGCATGCCCCACCTCTACTCCCCCTAGACTCCTAGGCCCACTAGGCATACATGGGGTCCTGCCACATTCAAATACCTAGAAATCAATGTATCTGTATAATGCACTAGAGGATTTACGAGACAGTAACTTTGGGAGAGCTATTTGGTCTCTGAAGACCCAATTCTCATTCTGGGAAACATTACTTCTGTCAGTTATGGACTGGATAGCACTCATCAAAATAATGCCTCTTTCCCACCTTTTAGACTTTGACTGATTTCCCCATAGCACTTCCTTGAGTCTTTTTCACGATCCAGATGTCATTTGGCTCAAAGAACATAGATGAGTGGAAATGGCTACTCTGAAACTTCTAACTGATGACAGTGGATTAGGACTACCCAAATTCGAACAGGAGTATCTCTTGGTCCAACTTCAATGGCCGACTGGCTGGATAGCAGGAAGTTCCCTCATTGAGGTTGGCCTCCCTGATGAGGGATGAACCTCAACCTCCTTACACATCATTACCCTTTCAGCAAAGTGCCCCTGCCTACTTTCCATTGCCCTATATTGCCTTTGACGTCCACCGGCCCTCCTCAAATGTAGATCTCTCTATGCCCCGGCAATCTCCTTGTCAGGGGTAGCAGACTTCAACTACTCTATACCCAGCCACATTTACTAGAATGGGCTGCACAGGGAATTATCACCCTATCTGATTTCTTTTCTAACGGGGAACTGTCATCATTTGATGCGCTTCAAACAGTGTATGCGATCCCGAACAACTCAAACAAGTCTTAGTTATAACATTTTTGGTTAGAGCCACGGAAACCCCCTACAAACGCGGTTATACACGCACTCTATACATTAGGAAGAATTATGCATTTAGTCCATTGGCTATACCAAGCTCATCCCTAACTTTTGGATTGTGCCACAACTCCCCTCGAGTGAGAGATGGGGACGCAACATAGGCCTCCCACTACACAATTCAGACTGGCGCTGAGTATTATCCTACCTTCATTTGGTCTCTCACAACGCCAGCTTTAAAAATATTCAGTTCAATATTGTGGATAGGGCCTACCTCACCCCTGTCTCCTTTTAGGGTCACCCTCAGTTTGCCCTTGCAGTTGTTTCCCTTATGCCGACCTTCCGCACATGTTATGGTCATATGGACTGCAGGGGACTTACTGAGATGGAGTTGCTTCAGTACTGTCCGAAACCACAGGACTTTGTCTAACCAATTCCCTAGAGATGCTTATAATGGGCCTTTCCCCTCATTCTGACTCCAAAAGGACATCAACAAAATTTGTTGACTTGCCTCTTCTACTGGCAGAGTGCCACATTACAATACTATGGAAGAACCCTGTATCGATGACCATTCAGTCCTGGGGAGCCGCAACTACCCCCTGGCTCACATCTGAAAATGTCCACTTACATAGGGAGGAGAGAGAGGGCTTGCATAAATACCTCATAGTAAAAGACTGGGCTTTGTTGGCTGAGAAATGTTCATATTTGATGAAAGATGATACGCGCCACCACATTTATAGTACTCTAGTACTTTTTCCACTGATAGACACTACCTGACCTACAGTTACTTATGACTAATCCAACACGACGAAGCTCAGAGTTTGCCACAATGCCTGGCTCACTGAAAATGTTTGATTGATTTATATTTGCCTCACGGTTAGCTCTCACTACCTTTTGCAATAGGAAGGAACCGATTAGGGTGGGAGAGATAGATCTGGGGGAGAGGGGAGGAATATCTTAAGCATGTAACACGGATCTCATTTACAAAGGATTTTCTGCAGGCCTGGCACCATCTCGTTTTTCCACTGTTAATCACTACCTGAACCCCGGTTACCTATGATGAGTCCAATACTGCACAGCTTGGAGTTCATCATGATGCCTGGTTCACCAGAAATAGTTGATAGATTTATATTTGCCACAAAGTTAACCCACATTACCTATTGCAATAGTAACAAACTGATTAGGGTGGGAGGATGGGAGTTGTGTGGGATGGATAGATAGTTGTATGGGCGAGGGAAGAAAAACTTTGTGAAACTTTGATACGCTTGGTGACTGTGCTTGCTACTCTACATTGTATACCATAAAGATATATACTTCCTCAATGGTTGCTTTTTGGATCTTTCTACAGTTGCCAGTAATTATCTTAAGCAAGGAAACATGAATCTCATTTACAAAGGATTTTCTGCAGGCCTGGCACCATATCAAGACACTCTCTAGACAGACAAATACTAGCCAACTGTCCCCCTCTGTGTTACCTGCTTCTGTGGGGCAAGAGATAAAGTAATGTGTGTTCAGTGACCCAAATAGGGACGTATTGCATTGTGGGAAGTGTGGTAGGCGGCACAGAAATATACACCACCATCTTGTAGCTTAGCAATGTGGATTTAATCAATTATGATGTAATCTTCAGATTTTCTGCTTATGCACCCTCCGTTGCATTTCATATATTTAACTCATAATTTTACAAATGTATATTGCACTAAGTATTGTTTACACATGTACACTATCTAAAGATTATATTATAGTTTCATAGTGTATTCATTATTTATATACTTATTCACATGATTTATAATGTTTTATAGAAATAACTGAAAGTGCAATAACATTACTACGTGAATTTTTGCAGTTGACATCATTCAATGTGAGGCCCGCCCTTTTCAAAATAATTACCAACGTTTATTTAAACTGAGTACAGACAAGTACTAGACAGAGAGGAAGGCATTCAGCCACCTGGGAGAATCAGCTGCAACAAGCACAGCTGTAAATATCCATCTTGAAGGCCCCAGGCAGGCATCCTGGAGGCAACTTGGCCTTATTGAGTTGCTAAGTACCCCATACCGCTCTCAGCATAAACACAGAGAGTGACCTTCTTAATACAGAAAAACACATCTGTTGTTCTGCTGAAGTATGCAGGTGAGATGTCCCCTTAGAAACTCATACAGGCCTTTGTTGTGCTACAACAGCTAGCTGAGGGCAAGCAGGGAGGGGTTAGACAACAGAAACTGGTTTCATCTTTCCATGCCAGCAGATTTTGAGGTACCATTACAATGTTGCAGTTCTTTTTATTATTTTGCTTATTAATGACTTTCATTGCCACTATTTTTCTTATCTTGATAATTACAACTATACATATTATATGCACTAGGAAAGGATGGTAATTTAATATATTCATAAAATAAGTTCCTAGTTTGACATTTTCAGTGCATCTGTTCAGAATAAAAACACATTTGTAAACCCAAAAATAATCCAGTGTGTCTCACAGGACTGATCATTCTCTTGTAGTGTGCAAGTAGATTGCGAGTTGAAGCCCACCTGGTTTTCTCTCTCAAGTTGGTAATTTGGCATCGAGCCTGCACTGTCACCAAAAGGTCTAGTACACTTAATTTTCAGCTGTCTTTTGAACACATATCAGTTACATGATGGCAGTTCAGCCCAAGACTGCCTTGTGACAGTTCCACTGAAAGTCCTTCTTACAGTGTTCCATGACACTATAGGAGAGCTGCATAGTATGTCACCACAAGATGAAAAGAGAGTCAGAATTGCTAAAGACATGCATTAACATTTGAAATAGTACTATTTATGTAAGGAAGATAAACTTGAATTTTAATAGGAAGCCTTATTGGTCAACCAGTCCCTTCCTAATGCTGGTTTACTCTAGAAAGAGCTTTTTTTATATACAAGTGCACTCGCGTTGTATGAAACACCCTCATGTAACACCTAGAACTGCCAGTTATGTTATGTGTATTTGTAAAGAACACTCCCCACCTGGGAGGGTATCCTGGAGATCGAAGCAGGCTTGGTTAGACCTATCCCAAGGTTGAGCATTAGGTGAAGAGCCAAGTCTTCAGTTTCTTAAAGAGTGATGTGTAAAGGCTGGTCTTTTCAGATTTTAGGAGCAAGGTAGGAGAAGGTGCGGTTACTAGATCTGGTTCCGTGTATATGATATGTGTGTGGTTAGGATTCCTTTTGCGAAGGTGTCTGGTAGGTTTTTTGAAATGTATCCAATTGTTGAGGTAGGTGAGACCAATGTTGCACAAGGCTCTGTAGGTATGCATGAGGAGTTTGAAAAGAGTGCTTTTGTGGACTGGGAGCCAGTGGAAGTGTTTGAGGTGTGTGACAATGTGAGAGCAGGTTGTCAGTTTGAGTGTAATTCTGGCTGCTGAATTCTGTATGGTTACCTGGTGAGTAGTGTGTTGATTCCTACGTATAGAGCATTCCCATAGTCAATCTTGATGATGCTGAGGGCCTAGGTGGATGAGTGTTCTACAGGTGTTGAGAAAAATCTACTTAAAGACATTCTTGAGCATCCCCAGGATGTGGAAGCAGGAGGCAGACACTGTGTGCACTTGGCTTGTTGTGGAAAGCTAATAATTCATCTGATGCTATTCACATGATTGATAGGGTTGGGAGTGGGTCCAGGATTGGCAGGCCATCAGGTAAAGTTCCATACTAAAGCGTCCTTGCCAAAGATACTTATTTCTGTCTTGTCTGTGTTGAGCTAGAAATCAGTATACAAGAGATGTTCCCAAAGTAGTAATTTAGGAAAAGCCTAATAACTTGGCAGGTGAATAAAGGATGGTGAATCCTACATTCAAGAGTAAATAAATAAGAAAAATTATTCCATTTTAGTGATACACTTATTCATTTACAATTATTCATATTCATTGACATACAAGTCCTTTACACTACATCCCACAACAGGAGGCAATACCGGTGATCACCAGTACCCCACCCACGATAGTGCAGGTACTTAGATGCCAATGTTATGTAGGCACTGAATGAGAATGGGGTGTGCTGGACGTGGCCCTTTAGGGATTTTCTTCTCTGGACTTTTGTTTTCTGTTGCTGAATTTGTTTTTGTTGTCTTTTAGGACTCTGTGTACCTAACCACTGCTAATGATTGCTAAGGTGTATGTGCTCTCTCTGTCAAACACAGTAAAATTAGCTTACACCTAATTGAAACATTTAATTTGCTTCTAAGTTCCTGATAAATGGCAATACATGTACCCAGGGCCTGTAAATTACATGGTACAAGGGCCTACAGCACTCATTGTGCCACTCACAACAGTAACATTTTACCACATGTCTCAGGCCTGCCAGTGAAGCCTGTAGTGCAGTTTTTAACTGGCATTTCAGCCTGGTAAAATAAACCTTTCACCAGGCCTGAACCTTCCTTTTTATTATATATAAGTCCCCCCTAAGGTAGGTTCTAAAAGCTCATAGGACCATGTGCATTGCTTTAAAAAAAAGTAGGGCATGCGGTTTTAACTGTAAAGTGCACTTGCAGGGAAAAACCCCTAAAGTCATTGTCCACTGTTGTAAGGCCTTTCTCTCCCATTGACTAGCACTGGGTAATCTTAGTACATTTAACCAGTGATAACATTTGATTGGGAACAGATACAATTTATATTCAAATGAATTGTAATTTGAAATCCTCTTTAATGGGGAAATCAGACTTCAAGTCACAAGTCTGAAAATGCCACTTTAGAAAGTTTTCATTTTCTTGTCCTAACCACCTGTGGCTTTTTTCACTTTTCTGGATCACATGAGTGTGAATGACTCTGCTGTTGGGATTTGTGTAGTCCTCCCAGAGAGTAACAAAAAGGGGACTAGATGTGGCCAGGATGGTTCTTCATGCCAATATAGCTGGGAGCGGGGCTGTGCACTGCCCCAGTTGCACTACAAAGGGATTGACTCCTGCACACGCAAAATAAATTGACACCAGCTTTTTTGTCACCCCAGAGTTCTTGAGAGGGGAATGGAAGAATTTTCCAGAACGAGATATGAGGGTAGTAGAAGGAATCCTCTCACTTCAAAGTCTGGAACCAGTTATAAATATTGGACTTTCAGAGCCACGTCTCGGTACGCTGCTAGACCTGTTGACATTACAGAAGGACTGCCTTCCTCCCCATTGAGGGCCCTGCTGCTTAAGACCTGCCTTGCTCCCCAGCGGACTGGCCTGCTGCTACCAGAGGACTGACTTGCTGCTACTATAGGACTGACTGGACGCCCAGTGGGCTGCTCTGCTGCTTGAGAACTGTTGTGCTCTCTGAGAAGGAAGACTGGACATGCTCCCTTCATTCCTAGCTTACCTGAGTGACTTCAAGGGTAAGTTGGCTGACCTCCTGTCTGAGCTACAGGGACACAACAAGCTCCAGGAGCTGCCCTGCAACGGCCCAGCTACCATGCTGCACTGGACCTGCCCGAACCTACGACTATATCAAAATTACAATGGTTCTGTCGGGTACAACCATATCCAACTGGATATGCAGCAGGATGTCTGAATGAATCAGCAGTGACACCAAGACCAAAAAAACTCAATATCCTTATATGAATTCATTCATTTATGAAATTTGTCATCAAAAATCATTTGCAAAAGCCATCACAATACAAAGACATAACGAATAATGACCAAGGTAAAACTTAGTGCTCAGTGAAATAAGTGCGAAACAACATACAGTGTAATAGTACAAAAATAAATATATTATTGTTGTTGGCCAGCAAAACCAAAGTTCATAGTAGTCATGCACACTGAAGCAATTCAATAGTTAGGGCAGACTCTAAAGACTGGTCCGGGGAAATTGTCGACGTTTCAACCCTATTGATGCACTACTAGTAAGTCGGTGCGGGTCTTCATCAGGACACAAGTAACAAAAAGATGGCCTGTGGAGAATAAATTAACTTAAAGTCAGAAGTGTCACAGAAAACTGAAAAATTACCAATCAAGGGTAATTTAAGGTGGTGTCCCACTCACCTATACTCTGGGCGGGGTATTCAATCCTTTCCGCAGATAGTGATTGAATGCATCTATAAATGAGTAGAATAGATTCAAAATTCCTACTCAACAGACTTATAAAATTACAGAACTATTAATGTGATTTCAAATAATGTGCGTGGCAATTGAAGCTCACCTCAATAATGAACGTCGTGCTTATAACTCTGTCACGAAATTGATAAATTGTCTATTGCTTCTCGATAATGGTCCAAGGCGATCCAATCTAAAAGCCATTAAGTTAAAAAGATACGATTGATGTAATAAATCATACTCGTATCCAACTATTCTTCATTCACATAGTACTATTAAAATAGTTACAGGGGAGCTTACCTCCTAAAGTTCAAATGAGGCGAGAAAACGTCACTCAAAATGCTGTTACACTCGATCTGCCAAATAAAGATTGTGAATTAGGTATACGCTATTTTGACCTAGCTTGATGTTATCAAAGTTACAGAGTTACAGAAGAGCTCTAGGTCTCGGGATTACCTGAGTCCAAGTGATTGAACGGCATGCAAAACGTCTCGGCTCGTCCGTGTCTACGAAAGACGCGTTCGAAATGAGCATTAAATATGTAGCCTCCATTGCGCATGTATCGCTGCGTCAGTTTGCTGTTGCTAGGAAGCGACGTCTATGCACGTCTTCACGTGATCGTTGTCTTGACAACATTGAATGCCCAAGGTTGATAACCTTGCTAACTTCTCGTCAGTTGCATGATCATTACTTCAAACGAGCACTGTTCTAAGCTAAGCTCCCCAGGACAACACGGGCAGCCAGACGCCAAGGCAACCCCCTTATTCCGTCGATCCCCATGCACTAGCGCGACACCTGGGCATTGCAGTGCCTGTATCGCTGCATCCATTGGCTGGTGCTAGGAGGCGACGTCAATGTACGTCTTCACGTGATCGTTGTCATGACAACTCTGCACGCCCAAAGTTAATATCCTTGTCAAACCTTCGTCAATTACATGTTAGTTACATCGAACGGGCACTGTTCTGAGGTCCCTATTCAGCCAAACAGGAGAACAGACGTCAAGGCTACATCCTCATTCTGTTGATCCTAATGCGCTTGTGCGCCATTTAGGAGTTAAGGGGCGACCGGAAAGGATTATCCGTGATATTTATCGAGTATGTACAGAGGGTGCTCCCGATCTATGAACTGTGTATGTGCCTAGAGAAAACAATCTCGCCATGAGTTAGATGTCATATATCACACATTTTGCAAAGCGATAATTAACAAATGTTGTTCGTTCATTAAAGGCAATTCTTTCAGATTCGGGTGTTAAAGCAATTCAATCATGTTGCAATTGTAATTACAATATCCAGCATAGCTTCATACAGGTAGTTGGTCACATACAGATCTTATACTGTCAGATTTGTAAAATTGTATACTCATTGAAATTTACACATTACATACATAGTGGGAGATGTAGATTCATTAACATGTGTTACCAAACATGCAATTTCATATGCTAACCAGAACCAGATTATAATTGCCCCATCTGTTTTGTTGTCTCCTCCATCTCGTTCAGCCCGTGGTCTATTAGGTCAAGCTGATGTATCCATCTACATTCTTTATAGTTCAGGCACCTTGTAACTGAACCACCTCTTGCACTTGGAATAATCTTCTCAAGTACCCACCATGTGAGATTGTGTGGAGCGTGTTGGTGTGTCATATAATGATCAACTAAGGGTGCCCCTTGTACCTTGCATCTTATCCTGCTCATATGCTGTAAAATCCTCACTTTCACTTTCTGAGTGGTTTGACCAACGTATATACACCCGCAGGGACATCTGATGGCATATATAACGTTGGTACTGTTACAATTTGTAAAGTGTGGGAGTGTGTAAGTTCTGTTGGCGTGTTCAAATGTAGTGCCCACATAACATAGCTCACAGGCCTTGCACTGTCCACATTTATGATGTCCGGTTACTGGAGGAAGACCAAAGTGACCTCTAAGGTCCAATGGTTTTGGTTCATCAAAATATGCATTGACCACTGTGTCTTTTATGTTTTTCCCCCTCTTGAAGGCAAAAATGGGGTTCTGTGTGGTCTGGATTTCACTCGCAACCAGGTTCCAATATTTCTTTACGATCCCTTTTATTTCGTTACTCCTGGTGTTAAACGTGGTGACACAAACCATTTTGTCTGTTTCTTTAGTTTTCTGATGGATTTCTAAAAGTTGTTCCCGGGGGCAATACCAGGCACGTTTTTTAGCTCGTTTTAGTAGTCCGGTCGGGTATCCCCTCTCTTTCAGACGGTTAGTTAATATCTCAGACTCCTTGAAATAGTCTGTTCTCCTCGAACAATTTCTTCTGAGTCTGAGATATTGCCCATACGGGAGGTTATCTCGCAAGCTGCGTGGATGGTGCGATTGATATTTTAATAGTGAATTCCTCTCCATTGGTTTGCGGTACAAATCACTATACAGAGAACCTTCTTCCACTCGGAAGGTGACGTCCAAGAAATCTATGGCCTTGTTGTTACTGTTCATAGTAAACTTGATGTCATCAGATCTCATATTCAGCCAAGAGAAAAATTCATTCAAACTCTCATTACTTCCAGTCCAGATCATTATGACGCCGTCGATATATTTTTTCCATACCGAGATCGAATTGAGGTATGGATTTGCATGATTGTATAGATGTTCCTCCTCATAATGATCCATATAAATGTTCGCCAGGCTCGGCGCATAGGTTGCGCCCATGGCTACTCCTTTACATTGGAAGTAAAACTGTCTTTTGAATACAAAAAATTTTTTGTTCATGGCGATCTCAAGTAGGGAAATTAGAAAGTCTGTGGGGATCCAATGGGGCCTTGGTCTGGTGTCTAAGGTCGTTCTGATGACTCGCAGTGCAGTGTCTTGAGGAATCGATGTATAAAGTGATGATACATCCAGCGTAACCAAAATTTGAGTTTGTATATCGTACGCTTGGCCTTCCAGTAGTTGAATAATGTGCATTGTGTCCCTAACAAACGATTTTGTCTGAGGAACGAATGGTTGCAAAAAATGGTCTATAAATTGGTTAAGTGGTTCCAATATGGAGCCGCAACCAGATACAATTGGCCTGCCGGGTGGTTTAACAATCTGCTTATGGATCTTCGGCAGCGTATATATCGTTGGTATTCTAGGTTCCTTTTTGTTTAAAAAGTCATGCTCTGATTGGCTCAAAAAACCCTCAGCAAGACCTTTCTTGGTGACTCTTGCTATCAAAGATGTCAGTATCGGGGTAGGGTCTCTTGGAGTCGGTTGGTAGCTATCCCGCTTCCAAAGTTGAAGTTCCAGTTCCTCCACGTAGTCGCTGGTGTTTTGCAGCACAACCGCACCCCCTTTATCCGCTGCCTTGATTACAATGGAGTTATCTTGACTCAGTGAATGAAGTGCTAATTTCTCTTCCTTAGTGATGTTGAATTTTATATATTTCTTCACGTCAAGGGTTTGCATCGTTTCTTGAAGTACAATCTTTTCGTAAGCCAATATTCTCTCGCTCATCATGTATGCCCCTGGTGTAAAGGTTGAGGGCGGTCTGAAGCCAGTGGCAGAGGGGGTCGGATTGTAAACATTCCTGCTGAAGTAATATTTCAACCTGATCTTTCGAAAGAAGCGTTGAAGTTCAATTTTCAGTTGGAATGAATCAGGAATCACCGTGGGTATAAAGGAAAGTCCCTTTGAAAGTACCTCTACCTCTCTCTCTGTACTGGATATGGCGTGGTCTGATAGATTGACTATGGGATCCAATGCATTCCTGTGGTTGTTGTTTTGCTGATTCGCCAAGTTTGTCGGATTCTCTGGTTCTCTGCGAACAGTGCATGAGCCTAGAGTGGTTAATTGATTTGGCATATCATTCGTGTCTGTGATGGGAGAAAAGTGTGGTGTAGTATCTACCATCTGTATGTCTGTCTCCTTGTGGAGATCTCGCCATGTGCCTCTGGTTGGTAAAACCGAACTCGCGATGCCGCTTGTTTGGTATTCCTGCCTCTGCCCCATCCTCCACGTCTCTCCCAGTTCTGTGATCTCCCCCGTCCTCTGTTGTGTGGACGATAGCCCTCTCCTAAAAAATGTGCGCCCTGATTGGACTGATGACTAGTAGAGGGTCTGTCGGAGTCAGAATCTGTTCCACTACCTGCAGAGGAGTTGGAAAAAGTATAAAATCTCCTAGGGCCCTGTCTACTTTTGTTCGTAAAGAAACCCTGACTGTCCTGTTGGTAATAACCCTCTGAAAGGTAGGGATATGTGATGTTCTTGTCGTAATTTCTCAAATCACGAGATAGTTTGTCAAGTTTCCTATTTAGGGTTATGGTGTTAAATTCCGTAAGGGTTTTCTCAGCTCGATCTAATGCCTCCCGTGCATTGGTGAGTGAAGTATCCTCGAGAATCTCTTTCTTCAAATCTGCAATCTCCTGTGCAAGTTTCTTAACGTATTCGATTGCAGTTTCTATTCCCAAGACCATCCAATGTCTAGAACAGTTATTTGCTATAAAGCTGAACCCCTCTCTAAATTTCGGGACATCTATGAATATTGCTGGTTCTATGCGAATTTGCAGACCCTTAGGGATTATATTAGACTGTAAATACTTTGTTAGAACATGTCCATGTAGACGAGATCTAATCAATTTCTTTTCCAGTCTCTCAATCTTAGCTAGTTTTTCGTTCAGGCTTACATCTAAGTGCCTCTATCCGACCCTAATAGAAAACTTGAGGCACCCTGATCGTGAATTAGTTTTGTGATGTAATCCTCACTATAAGATAGCGTTTCTCTTTCAGACATACTCAGACAAATGTACACAATAAACAATTACAATATTCACAAACAAACAAACAAATGAGAGTAAAAACCCTCGCAGGTAATCACCTGCACTGATAAGTTTTCAAAAAGCAATGGGGTAACCCAGTATCCCTCAGAACCTGGGCAGACTTATATCAAAATTACAATGGTTCTATCGGGTAAAACCATATCCAACTGGATATGCAGCAGGATGTCTGAATGAACCTACAACTAAACCTGCCTAAATCCTGGAAGCCTCTACTAGAATGAGTTCCTCATCCTTTGCCATGCCTCCCCAGGTCCTAAACTATTGGTTGGCATTAGTTGAGCTCCTCCTGTGAAGGAAGGTGATATCCTGATGTTTTGGGCAGTTTGTGACCACAAACAGGCCTGTATATGCCGAAACTTTGCCGCCAATTCGAAGCTCTGGTGAAGCCAACTCTTTGCATACCAGAATCCTCAAGCGATGACCAGCAACATGAGGTCTGCACATTCACACTACAGCAACAGCCTGTGGTGACTGCCAACATGCCTGACTGGATCTTTGTTCTACAACAGAGAACGCCCACGAAGCTAGGCCTGCTCTTCGTGCTACAGCAGTGCCTATCCGCACCGCTCTTTCTGCATCTCACTGCCCCCTCCACCGCAAATGGGACTCTTAGTGCCAGACTTTGAGAAGATACCTATTTTAGTGGGACCAACCTTTCCCTGTATCTGGCCAATGCTCCATCATGGTTGCCCTAAACTTGTGACGTTCGTCGGTCTAACACTATCAGATGACTGTGAGTGGTGCTTTGTGATTTTAGGCACTATGTCTACCGAAAACTTCAAAACTCAGTATCTCTGGGATTTTTCTTGTATTCTGTTTTGACTTAATTACTGTTTGTGTACTGCATAAAAGCTTAACTCACTGCATCTAAGTTAAGCCTGCCAGCTTTTGTGCTGAGCTACCAGAGGGTTAAACATAGGTTAATTTAGTGACTTTTGTGATTCACCCTGAGAAGGATTACAGTTGTTGCCTAAGTGGGGCTTCCACTCAACCAACAAACCAGTTGTTTACAGGATGGGCCACATTATCAAATACAATGGAAAGATCCAGAAGGATGAAGGACACGGTGTCTCTTCTATCTATGATCTATCGGATGCCATCTGTGGAGGCAATGAGGGCGGTCTCAGTGCTGTGGTTGAGTCTGAAACCCGATTAAGGGACATCGCAGTGCTAATTGTCGCTGAGCTAGGCTGCTAATCATTTGTTCATGATCTTCAATAAAATGTTTGCTTTGAAAAGTAGCAGGGAGATGGGCTGGTAGTTGACAAGTAGTAGTTGTAGGGTACGCTAAGATCATCTTAAGGGCGGAACTGTGGCATGTTTCCAGGCATCCAGGAAGGTAGCTGTGTTGAGGCACAGGGTCAAGACTGATTTGCATATGGCCATGTCTGAACTGGGGTGGCGTGGTGAGCAAAATAACAATGGATTAAACCCAGATCTGTGACTGGGGGTGAATGTTTTGCCAATGTGCAACATTCCGTCCATCATCTTTTGTGTTTAGCTGTGTTGATTGAGTCATTCAGGATGGGGGTGAGAGTCATGATGGGGACATGCATCCAACAGTGCTCTGGAGTGTATAGATCACACAGTAGCTGCGGTTTCTTGGATGGTAATGATGGGCCAGGTGGTCAGTGTGGTCTTCCAGTTGTCCAGGAGGACTGGTAGGAGGGCTGTGAAAGTTGAGGGATCTGGTTAAAGCCCAATGTTGTCATACATGCTGGTGATCTTGTTGCTAAAGAAATGGGACAGCTCATTGCAGAGGTCCTGTAAGAGAGAGATGTTGGTTGAAAATAATGCTGGAAAGGTGAAGTCTTTCACTATGGCAAAGATTTCCTTGGCTGTTGGTGCTGTTTTCAATGCATTCAGTGATGGCGATTGCAAGAAATAAATTATCTGATTGAGGAGGGTGGAACCCTTCTCAAGTAGGTACCACAATTCTTCTCAATGTAAAGTCACATGCAAACACCAAATTAACCTGTGCTCAACCCTTGGGTAGCTTGGCACAGAACAGTCTGGCTTACTTCAGCAGCAATGTGTGAAGTATTTGTGCCACACTTCAAGCAGTCACCCAACGAAAACACACCACAAAAGTAACCCACATCAGGATAGGAAAAGTAGAGCAATTGTAAATAAATAAAACAAGACAAAGATGACATAAATTCAATTAGTAGAACTAGAGATATTCACTTTTAAAGATGTTAGTAAAAAAAGTGCCAAAAATGCATAAAGAGACAACTGTGGATACGTGGTCGCACTGGACCAGAACAAAGTCACAAGTTCATGTAAAACTTACAAAAGTCCTACTTTTTAAATACACTGCATCCTGCACCCTGAACTTTCCTTGGCCCACCCCATGGGTTACTTATAAGTATAAAAAGAGGTGAGTTTGGCCAGGTCGACATGGTCGTTAAAAATTGCACACAGGCTTCAATGGCAGGCCAGGAACATGTTTAAATGGCTACTCTCTTGAGTGGCACAATTAGTGCTGCAGGCCCACTGTAGCATTACAGGCCCTGAGTACATGTGGTACCACTTTACTAAGCACTTTATAAGTAAATTAAATATGCCAATTGGTGACAAGCCAATGTTACCATGTTTTAAGGAGTGAGTACATGCACTTTATCACTAGTTAACCATGGTAAAGTGTGCAGAGGCCAGCAAAAAAAAACAAGATCAGCAAAAAATGGAGGAGGAAGGCAAAATGTTTGGGGAAAGACCCCCCAAAGGCTGCCAGGTCTAACAGCGATGCATTTTGTGGCTCTGATCTGTTGGTACTATCATCTAAGGGCTGACCTAAAGGTTCTCTTGTCGGTGCTATCTTGGATTAGTTTTCAACGGCTCTCTAGCTGCTTGTAGTCATGTTTGATGGTTTTTACCTCTTTCATGTATCAGCTTGCTTGAAGTCGGCTTCTGGTGGCCTTAGTGATCTTGACCCTCACCAAGATGTCTGTACAGGTGATAATTCAGGCATTAAAGTTGGGGATGGATCTTCTGAGGCTGTTGAGGCATTGTACGCAGTGGTGTTGGAGCTCTGAGGACCAGGATTCTTTGAAGACCTTGTTGCAGACACGACAAGTGGATTTGATGGTGGCATTCCTGTGGTAATGAGGGAAGGGTATGTTGAAGTGGACAAGGGTACGGTTGGACCAGGTGATGGGTGCTGGCTAGCCAATACGGGGTTGCTTAAGCAGGTTTAGATGGGGTCCAGAAGGCATGGGTGGGGCCTTCTGCTCTCTGGGCAAGTCCAAGGCTAGACCGCTCCTCCAGGAGTTTGAATGTGTTTGTGTCGCTGGGGTCCTCCATGTGGCAGTTGAGGTCTCAGTGGAGTATGGAGGCACTGGGGTCAAATATCAGCGGTGTGATGATTGTGCTTTCAGAGTTGGCTTTGGGGTCTTTGGAGTTGATGAGGAACTTGAAAGACAGGTGTTCCATGTTGCCATTGTTTTTTTACAGCTGTTGTGGTGCACTGGATATGCCACTGGATATTGGATGTGCTACTTGAAATGATTGTGATTCCATCTCCAAGTCTGATGGTCCTGTCCTGTCTTATGACAGTATACCCGAGGGGGATTGCTGCGGTGATGTTGGTGGCCAACGTGGGAGTCAGGGAGAATAGGTTTGGTGTGCTTTCATGAAGCATGTCCCAGATTTCGTTGTCATGGTAGGTGAGTGAGCGGGTTTTGAGAAGGGTGCAGGATAGGAAGGGATGAGGTCCGGAAGTAATGGGTGTGGGTGAGTTTGGTCAGGTGTGTGCTGGTTGCTATGATTGTTGTGTGTGGTGCGTGGTCAGTGCAAGAGAGGGTGTAGAAGAGTGCTATATAAGGTACACGTGGTGCAGGAGAAGGCCATTTATGTGTCATACTCTTTTGCTCTACTTATGGGACAATACAAATCATTCCTAACTCAAAGACTAAACTGAGCCCTTATGAGGTAATAATAGGACAACTTATGATTATTCCTTAACCCCACCGGTTTCCTCCACATTGATTCATTTGTATATGGATGATAATATGACAACTCATTTGCTGTCTCAATAATTTCTGTTTGCAGGTACAATCTACACTGCCCTCTTGCCCCACTCAAGCCTTTCAATATCTGCATTGGCATTGGATGAATGCGAAGGCTGTGGTAAATTTGAAAGTTGAAAGTCAGTACTCCAACCCTGGTGGTGAGGTATGGCTCAGATCCTGTTGACGACAAACACTGCTGTGAAGTGCCAAGGACTACTTGTCTGGATTCACTGTTTGCGTTGCAAGAGGACCACCAAACTGAAATAGTCTGGACCTGGCAACTAAGGTACCCCTGCATCTGTTCATTTCAACCAAAGTGGTTCTGCACCTACAGTGCAAATTGCTACTGCCTTAGTGGCTCAATAAGCTCCTGCTTCAGCACCTGGATGTTCTCCTGCTACTGCTGCCCAGCTTTATAGCTGTCTTTGTAAGGATGAGCGACTGCTTGTGAATGGACAGTGCATAGAGCCTGTGGTTCCTGATTGGGAACCAGTAACTTGTAATGAGTCGTCTTTAGCACAGCCAGGCTGGTTTACCTGCACCAAGGGAGTAGCACACTCAATTGAAGTTCTGCTGCTGTGTGCATTGCTCACCCTTGGACTACCTCAAGAAGGATGAAGGCCAGGTAAAGCATGTGTTTTTACACAGTGTGCTGTTATGTATGTGTGCCTGTAGCAGCACTGCAAGCGGAGCTCAATGTGGCTTTGCATCTAGATCTAAGGATGCACGAGTGCCTGTGAATGGTACAGTGCATAAGGCCTGTGGGTCCAGATTGGGAACCCCAGGGCTGGCTGGATGACCATATAGAGATAGAGGACTCCTCCAGCTGCATTCCTGAGAGCTGGAGTAAGTAGTCTCTGCTCAAATGGGTCTGGGCTCATCCCAGGAAGGAGAGGGGTTGATAAGGGAATCATACAGAGTAGGCCTGGGGCCCTTTGGTAACCTTTTGATGCACATATCACTGAAGCTGACATCCATGTGTGAATATCTGGTCTCTTTCAGGGCCAGTGTTTTGGGCTAAGATTAGAGACTGTCCTGCTGTGATACACTGATCTCTGGAGAAAGTGCAAAACAGAGGATGGACTTCAAAGACAGAGACACCAAATCACATTTGTGTCTGGAAATGGATTATAAAAAGGGGAGCTTGAGGTTCCCTAAATATCAAACTGAATCTGTACATCAGCATGGATAAGCTCAGCATAGGTTCTGACTGTTGTAACCAGGACAGGAGAATACGTGTCTGCCAGTATCCAATGCTGGGTGTGGTGACATCACCCATGAGAATCAAGAAAATTCGCCTAGAGCCTGCAACACCAGCTCCTCTGTCACACAAGATCACAGGACCCTTTCAAGAAAAGGAGATTCTGCAGGGAGCAAGGTCCAGTTGGGATCCTACTAAGGGAATCCCATTAGAATAGCAAGGTCCATCTGGAGCACCCACTGATCGGGCTGCCTGTCCATGTGAGCTGGTACGACCCCCCGTATGCCAGGTGGTGGCTGTGGTGAAGAATAAAGGTCATCACCCTTGGTGCCACACTGTGACAAGAGAAGGGGGTTTTCCCTGTGCAGCGCCATGACCTGAAGTAGTATGTCACATTATTGGTACAGTTCAAGGCCCTTGTATGTCAGGTGGAGGCCATGGGCGATTGAAGACCATTGCCATGGTGCATCATTTTGATGAGAGGAGGGGTATTTCCCTGTGCAGTGCTGTGTCCTGAATGGGATGTCTACCGGTGTTCTTCTGTTCACGACCTCCTGTATGCCTGAAAGGTGGGGTGTGGTGTAGTGAATGTGCTGTTGCCCCGAGGCAGCATGGAACTGGGAAGAAGGAATGGTCCTTGACCCACGGAGAAGAGCAATGAATCCACAAGCACCCAAGACTTGCCATCAGATTTAGAAAGACTTATAGTCTAACCGGGGGGAGTGCTGCCAACTCCTGCTACCTTGACTGCAGGATCAAGATTTCTGCCCATTGCTGGGTTGCAGACGCGCATTCAGACACTCCGCTCCAACAATCCAGCAACAGAGCAGATAAGAGTGCATACTGGCCTATTGGTCCTCAGGGAGAACTTGCTCTCTATGGCGCGGGACACTTTGACTTTCACCAAGTCACTATGGACCTCACTGTGGCATCACCCCTCATCAGCCAGGCTAGCTTGAACCCAGTGGTGCAGAGAGCACTGGACCCACGTCTGGACATATCCTTCCCACTAAAAGTGACAAAAGCAAAAGGAACAAATGATGGACTTAATGCTGAACAATGCAAACATTTATCCCTAGTCCAAAAGATCTGTCCATAAATTGTTCCTTTTGCATTTGTCACCCCGAGTAGGACGTGGGTCTCGTGCTCTCCATGCCACTGGAGTCAAGCTAGTCTGGCTGATGAGGGCCGAAACCCCAAAACCAGTCCCAGGATGCTGGTTTCTGGTCCAGGGAGGACCTGGCCTGGCAGTTCAGGCTGGACTGTTCCTATGGTGAGCAGGGTCAATACTGAATTGCATATGGCTGGGTTTAAACTGGAATGGCATGGAGAGCAAAAAACGATAGAATTAAGTCACAGATCTCTGTACTGGGGTGAATGTTTGACATTGTTCAACATTCAGTCCATCAATTTTTCTTTTTGTATGTGTATGCAGGCTGCAACAGCAAAACCTTCCTTTTCATTGCCGCATCACTCTTCGACTTCAGCTGCCTTGAACTCTCTTCATTGGCTTCCAGTAGCCAAGCAAATCTAGTTTAAATCGCTGTGGATAGTACCCAAAGCCTTCCATCATACTGGACTGCACCCGTTCTGTTACAAGACACAATGCTATGTACCATCTAGATTGCTGTGTTCAGGTATTGCCAGCTTACGGAAGGTTCCTGTTAGAACTGGGGGTCTCTAGTTGGCTGAGGCAGTTACCTTAGTCCAAATAGGGATCCTTGCTTCTAGTCAGGGAAACTCCTGCTCACCCTCTTGTAGTTTGGTATGAGCAGCCAGGCTAATCTTCAAGGCAAAGTGTAAAGTATTTGCAACCACACTCCCAGTGACATAGTGATAACACTACAAATGGACACCACACTGATGTATGAAAATAGCGGCATCTTTATCAAGAAGAAAAATACCGTAAAACCAAACGATAAAAATCCAACATATGAGTATTCGTAATATTTCACTTTGCCGATTATTAGGCCAACAACCACTTGTAGGTTCTTGCGGTATTAATGAGCAGTTCACGATGTTCAAATGCAGTCCTAATGCAATGTTATGCAGTTCGTAATGCAGTTTGTATTGTCAGACTAATGCAGATCGTAATTCAAGAATAATTCAATCCTCAATGCAAGTAATCAGGCACTTCATAATGCAAGAATAATGCAGTCCTCAATGCACGTAATCAGGCAGTTCGTAATGCAAGAATAATGCAATCCTCAATGTACGTAATCAAGCAGTTCGTAATGCAAGCATAACGCACTTCTTAATGCAAGTAATAAGGCAGTTCGTAATGCGAGAATAATTAAATCCTCAATGCACGTAATCAGTCAGTTCATAATGCAGGAATAATACAATCCCTAATGCAAGTGATAAAGCGGTTCGTAAGGCATGAATAATACCAGGCCAATCGAAGTGGTTAGCGCGGGAACTACTAGGCCCCAACCACTGTCAACAGTCCTGAACTTCCAAGGGCGGCCCCGGTTCTTCCGGGCAGGTCTGGGCCACTCGAGGACTCAGCGCGTCTAACGCGATGCAGCGGGAGAGAGATGGGAGCACTCCTGTACTCCTCCTGCATGCCTCCCCAGGCCACACACACTTGCAGCTCCCAACCAGAATCCAAGCCTTACCTGGGGGATGCGCTGCCTCGCTATCTCTCTCTCCCCGCTCATCGGTCGTCCTGCTGGGCGCTGGCGATGACGACTCAGCTCCGATGCAAGGCGACGCTGTAGCCGGACAGGTTACGGCACTGCCTTCTCCGTTGCTGACAATCTTGGGCAGATTCCTCTTGTGAACAATGATTACAATTACCTCACGACTTCCTTAGCTTTACGAATTCCTTTAGCACGTTGCGGCTCGGGCCGGCAGCTGCGATCTTGATCCGCAGCCTCAGTTACGATGACGGCTTGGGCCACAAACAGCTACACAGCAGCATGGACGATGATTCACACTGCGGGGGCACTGCAGTCACAGGGCACTTTCCAACCAGAACCACGGACCCCATTGCAGTCTCAGGCTGCACACGCACAAGCACCAAGCATCGCTGAGACTCGGTTGGGCTTCGGGCCACACAGTCCCAGGGCAATGCTTACGAAGGTCTCAGGCTGGAAAAAGCACACGCACACAGCGTCGCTGAGACACACTTGGAAACATTGATGTTCCTGAGTTTCCACAACAGGGAGCCAGCTCTCCTCGGGCCCTTGGAGACAAGTTACTTTGGGACACAGCACACAGCTAAGTCATTTCAAGCAGGGGGACACAGCACACAGCAAAGTCCCTTAGCCTCTCCTTAATTAAATCAGCAAACTGCAGGCCAGCCCCAGAACACACAGCAAGGGTCAGTCCCTCTGTTCAGTCTCTTTAGCTGTTCTTCCTTGGCAGAGGTTCCCCTTGATCACAAAGTAGTTTCAATCCTTTTCATACTTGATCAGTTCAGAGGTTTCAGCTCTCATAGTTATACCCCTAAATGTCTTTGAAGTCTTTGTGTTCAGGGGGCACTGACCCCTGTCCAAACCAGTTCTGGGTGTCTTCCTGCCAGTGACACCTTCTTCTTTTGATAGTGGGGTCTGGTTTCTCAGACACTCAGCAGGAGGTGGAGCCATTCTTCTATGGCAGCATCCCAGGCCTCTTCACATCAAGGGGGCTACTCCTCCCCCCTACACTCCAGATGTAGGTCAGCCTGTTGCTGTCTCATCTACTCCTCCCCTGGGTCAAGACACTTCCCATATCCTATCACATTCAAATTCAGACAGTCAATCCACAACCAAGACACACAGAATTGTTAGAACAAAAAAGCCAGCCCCTTCTAAAAGCGAGGTTTCTAAACAAACAATTCAAAAACCACCTTCAAAAAAAGATGTGTTATTAAATTGAGAGTTCAGGCACACTAAACTTCACCTCTCCATCTTAAACCTATGTAAAGATAGGCTGGAAACATATTACACAGCCTTCCCCATTCTGTCCTATGGGCAAGATGGCCTTGCAACAGTGAAAAACGAAATGGAGAGTATTTCACTGTCAGGACATGGTACACACCTCAGTACATGTCCTACCTTTCACTGACACTGCACCCTGCCCAGGGGGGTACCTTGGGTCTACTATAGGGGTGTCTGATGTGTATGGAAAGAGAAGGGTATGGCCTGACAAGTGGGTGCACTTGTCAGGACAACATGGCAGTTAGCAAACTGCGAGCACGCACTGCAGTGGCAGGCCTGAGTTCTCTTTTGAGGGCTACTTATGTGGGTGGCACAATTAGTGCTGCAGGCCCATGAGGAGCATTTGTATTACTAGCCCTGGCACACAAAGTGCACTTTACTAGTAAAACAAATATACCAATCATGGAATCACTAATCCATACTACTTCATACAGGGAGCACTTGCACTTTGACACTGAGCAGCAGTGGCAAAGTGCCCAAAGCATCTAAGTTGGCAACACCACATCAGAAAAAACGTCTAGGGGGAAGGCAAAAAGTTTAGGGAACTTTAGCCAAAAAGGGCCAAGTCCAACAGTTCCCAAATCCGAGAAAGCCCGAATTGGTGACAGAGTATCTTCTGTACGGGAGGCTGATCTCTGGGAGCGCCTGCCAACCTCACTTCGCTCCATTAGCAACCTCTGTGCTTTTAGGAAAGCCTTGAAGACCTGCCTCAACAATCTCTAGGTCTTTGTACATATTCAGATTAGTCTCTGATAGCGAGTGCCAAGAAGCCTGTAGGACGAAATGTTTGCACTTTATAAGTATGATGATAATGATAATATTTATTATTGTTATCCCACACAGAGCATAATGGCAGTCACACCAAATGTTTCAGTCATGCCCCTTTTGCAAACACATACCCTTCTCTTTATTGGAATTGCCTGTATGTCAATGATTCCCATTGATGAGGGCTCTGTAGGTTGAATGGTAGAAGGTTCTGCACATTTAAGCGATATGGGCTTCATTCCTTCCTTGTGTGATGTCATGGAGTTTCATGTTTCTAATGCCCCCTTCTAAATAGGTTGCCATTGCAAGGCTAGGTGCAAACAGTGGGTGCATGTCAAATACGGATAGCGAAAAGAGGCCGACTGAGGGAAAACATATAGAATTTGGGGTTTCTAAATTAATTCCTCAGGTTATCCCTCGTGTTGTTTTTTCTCTAGAAGGCATTACCACACTTAATTCATGTGACTTCAAAATGATGTCCTAAGTAATTTCTTCTCAGAGTAATACCGGTGTGGACTATAAGTCAAAAGCAGGAAATGGAAGGGGGCTTGATGTTGCTTCTCTGAGCAGCAAAAAGGGTGCATGCAGTGTGTTATACAACACATAGTTTCAATGTATAAGTTTAAAGTCCATAAGGTATGAAAGCCCAATACTAACCCTAGCAGCATTCCTACTCTGCAGAAGCAAATTTATTCATGTGCCCATCAGAATGTTTTGTACCCAGTAAATATACGAATGCTCAAAAGATGTGTTTATTTCACATGAGAAATTATTCTGATACACTTTGCTCACCTTGAATTCCGAGTAATTCAAGCCATAATTTTGAATCGGCTACTTTCTCTCTCCCTTGTGGGGCTCTGCATGGATCATCTATCAGTCCAACTCTGTTTAACATTTATGTTACAGAGTTGGCTCTTTTGGTCAAACCATTTAGCCTTGCGTTGACTTCCTATGCCAACGACACCCAAATTGTCCTTCCGATTAAAAAAACGGTACTGAGGTCTCGGCTTCTTTCTTTGATAGTATACTGGCAATTAGTTCTTGGATGTCCAAAAACTGCCTTAAACTTAACTTAAAACTGAGATGATCCTGTTCAGTAATCCATTGCCTGTCTGGTCTTCTAGCTGGTGGCGGAAGAATTGGGACTCCCCCCATCCCAGCAATAAAGGCAAAAATCTGGGTGTGATTCCAGATGAAAACTTAAACTTCAAACCTCAAGTCAACTCTCTGATCTCCTCCTGCTTCTACCTTCTCAGAAGGATTTAAAAAACTCTTCCCCTTTATCCCAGTGGAGGTGAGAAAGACAGTAACCACGGCACTAGTCCTTTCTAAACTGGATTACTGCACCAGTCTTTATGTTACTATGAAGGAAAAACCCATATTAAGCTCCAGATGGTGCAGAGTGCGGCTGCCAGGCTTCTTACGGGGACCTCTAAATTCAATTTGATGGCCAAAGAAATTCGGCAGATGCACTGGCTTTCAGTCAGAAGCCATATTAAATGTAAGGCTCTGTGCAAAGCCTACAAGGCTTAGCACAATACTGGCCCTAGGTTTCTGAAACATTCTTTTTAGATACACACTCCTGGCAGACGGCTGCATTCGCTAGGGGCGAGTGTCAAAACCACTCCCAGAATCTACAAAGCCAGTTGGGGAGACTGAAGCCTTGGAACAACCTGCCCTATCACATCAGAGCTCTGCCCACCCTCATCTCCTTCAGAAAAGAGCTAAAACCGTGGCTCTTTAACAACTAGGCTCCCTCCTGCTCAGGTATAGCCAACGCCAAGACACCTCAGGGTAGATGCTTGGTTAATAAATTGCTTTAACATAACATACCAAGGGATATAACTCCCCGTACAGTTCTACTGCCAGTGGAAATGAGAAAGCATGTACCAGAATCTAAAAAATACACCATTACTGATGCTATCACATGGTTGGTTGCCCTCCTCATACGCCAGTGTTTAACCACTTTGTATGGGGACGCTATCCACACATTACACCGAGCCCTTGGGTAGGACAACATTGACTGATAACTATTGTGTGTGTTTTTATTGCAGGAACTATTCTTCGTAATTCAATATCTGTTTTCTTTTTATATTGTTCCTAATTGTTTAGTGATAAATGAGATTGCAAATCTGTTGTAAAACAACACAAAAAGAGTCTAATTATAGCAAAATGTTCACCTTCAGTCCCAGCATTGGAATATTACCTGTTCTCTGCTCCCTGTTAACAGGTAATGGGACTGATTAACAAAAGAGGTTATGAGTACTGAAGTAGAACTACAGGAGTACTCCTTTACCTACTACTACAAGCCTTTGGGACTTGACCCCAAAATTTTTTCCTTTGTATAATAGTTGCCATTTTGCCATGTTGAGCTGCATTTCCTATATAAATATGTGTTCAACAAAATGAAGCTTACATATCAGTCAAAATTGCTTTAAAATTGATTCAAGACCTTTTCTGCATTGGTTTCTCTGACTTTTCCAAAGAAATAAATGTCACCAGTAATTACTGTTTCTTCAAATCTTGGTTTCTGGAAACAAAAAGTCTTCCTAACCTTTGTTTTAAAGAAATTGATTAAAATAGTTTACTTTTGCACATCAGTGTTTAATACTATATACAAAAAGATTCCGCTCTATTGTTTTTCTGTACAGATGCTGAGGAGAAACCAGGAGGAGGACCTGCATTGGAAGACTTCCAGCTTCTCATTTTACAGGAGCTTTGGTCTTTTGCAGTAAGTGAAAACTTTTACTGCAGGCAGGGTATATGTGGGAAAATACTAAAGGGACTTGGACATCTCTAAGATGGTTACTGGCAATGCGACCACGTTTCTCCAAAGCCAAGCTGTGTGTGGCATTTAGAAAGTGTTTAAATGACCATGCCCAAAGTTTATCACCTTTTTTTCTTGTGTGCATTTAGACACTTAGACCCAGATTTACATTATCCTTATAGCCCACCACAGCGCGGTATACTGGCCATTAAAGGCCTAGCCAAAGGCGAGGGTCTTTAACAAGTGAGCAGGACTTTAATGGTCAGTATAGCTTGTATTAGTGGGCTATAGGGCTATTGGTACATTCCTCGCCATGAGGGTAGAATATCCCAAATATATAAAGAAAGGCCTCTGGAGATCGAGGGGGTTACACCAAGCCACATTCTTGTGGGCCCAATGTCTTTGTTTTGCAGGGCAGCTGTTGTTAACTGTTGAGCATTCACAGCAATAACTGTGAAAAAAGGCTCGAGTTAGCCCCTGGTTCTCCCTGGTCTCAGATACCAAGATTTGCCTTGTTTAGCTGAACCAGGCAAGCCCTAGAGCTGAGCAGCATTCCTCCCTCTTTTCTTCCAAGGTTTTTTATTTTTTTTATTGACATTTTTGCAAATACAAAACTCTTCAACAACAAAACGGGCCAGTTTGTTGTTACAATAAATCAAAATGCTGGTTGGTTACAGTACATGCATTAACCCATGAAGCAATTTTAGGTCTCTTGGCGTGAACATCTTCGGTCCAGTACCAAACAAATTACATACATCCGTAACTACTCATCAGCAACCAGCATGCAGGAGAGCACATCTACAAGCCCCATATTCGCATCTCCCCTCTCCGCAACTTATGGATTTCCAGTCTGTACCACATCAGCAACTTCATTCTGTCCCCGAGCCCATGTCAGGAACGGTTCCCAGATATCACAGGGTCTAGAAGTAAGGGGGCAAGCTCCCAGAATACAGTTAATTGTGCGTGCCCATAGGTGAAATCCGCTATCGAACCCTTATGAGTGGGAACTCTCCTCCTTCCCCAGTGTAGTGCTATTTGACGTTTAGCATATAATAAAAGCAAAGCGTGCAGTTTACGCAACTTGGGCGGGGTGTCTTTGACATATCCTAATAATCCAAGAGCTGGGGATGGGACCTCCGATCTTCCAACAATTTGGTTCACTGTGACGAACACCTTGGCCCAATACCCCGCTATCTCCGGACAGTCCCACGCTATGTGCAAGAAAGAAGCAGGGCAAAACCCGCATATCCAACAGCTTTCATCTTCTTTGAGCCCCATACGATGCAGACCTACAGGTGTTCTGTATACTCTGTGCAAGTATTTAAAATGAATCAGCCTGAGCTCATAATTGGGAGAAAGCTCTCTTAACTGTCCACAACAAAACTCCCACTATTCTTCAGTTACTGGGGCGGAAAGCTCTTCATTCCAATATTGGAATGATTTAGGCTGAACCAAAGGAGCAGATGTCTGCATATGCGTGTACAGTCTCGTAACAAGTTTGCGAGGGGAAGGGGATTTCAGCAGGTTCTCCAACGTCAACATGGTCGGAGGGGCAGCAGGGAAGCTCCCACAGAGGGCTCGACAAGCCGTGCGCAGTTTGTGATATAGGAACAGCTCAGAGAAGGATACCATCCACAGTCGGAGGTGGTCTGAATTCGTTTTCAGGGAACAGATCTGCAAAAGTGTGAAGATGCATAGTCTGTATTGATGCCCTGCTAATTCCGTCTTCCACACAGGGTAGCATTGGATTACAAGCTAACGGGATCGAGGGGGCATACAGCACAGGGATTCCAGCCCGCTTGCGCAGCTCCTCCCATGCCCAACGCAGCATACCGGCGGAGTCTATATCTCCAAGTGGGTGTTTCAACGCTTTATAAATGGCTACTTTGAGCGGAACTGGTGCTACCACGTCTAGCTCCACAGCCACGAGAGGCTGATAGGGCGTTGGGTGCACCCAAAACTGTAAAAATTGAGCCTGAGCGCAAAGTGCACAGAGATGCATGTCCGGCGCTCCCAATCCCCCCTGTCTTAGCGAGAGTGTCAACATATTCCAGGACACTCTGGCCTGTTCGCCCGCCCATGCCAGGGAAATGAGCTGTGACTTAAGAGTGTTGAAAAAATGCTGCGTGAGCGGAATCGGAATATTGGCGAATAGATACAAAAACTTGGGCAGTATGACCATTTTTGCTAGAGCTATCCTGCCAGTCAGAGACAGCGGCAATTGCGACCACAACTTTACTTTTCCTTCCAACCATGTCACAGCCTGCCCATAGTTCAGATTCCATACCTCCTGTGTGTTCCGACTGATCCAAATGCCCAAATACTTGACCTCCTCTGCTTCCCATTTTAAAGGATATTTAGAGCGTACCTGGGGCGTACCATCCGTTAGGGGAAATATCACAGATTTTGCCCAATTAACAACAATGCCAGCCAAGCCACCAAAGCGGATAAATTCCCTTAAAATCGGGTCTAGATTCTCCTCTGGGTTGATGAGATAAAGAGTTACATCATCTGCGTAGAAGGAGATTAGCAGGCTTCTGGTGCTAAAGCATATACCTCGCGCCGTATGGTGCTGCCGAATACGAGCAGCAAGTGGCTCCATTGCGATCGCGAACAGGAGTGGAGATAAAGGGCAGCCCTGTCTCGTGCCACGAGAGATGGGGAAGGGATCGGACAACAAACCGTTCACCTTGATCCGGGCTCTGGGCAAAGTGTATAGTAGGCGTATACTTCTAATAAAAATCGGGCTAAACCCCATCCGACCTAGTATAGCAAAGAGATATGGCCATTCCAGTGTATCAAATGCTTTGGTGGCATCCAAGAACACCACCGCGGCACGAACCTCTGGGTGCAGGTAGTGCAAGATGGAGAAAATTGTTAGTAGATTATGGGATGTAAATCTTCCCGGGATGAATCCTGACTGATCCGGGAGCACAATCATGGGAAGAAGCGGCTGCAACCGGTTTGCAAGCAATTTGGCTAGAATTTTAACATCCCCATTTATCATCGATAGTGGTCTATACAAATCAACCTCAAATTCTGGCTTACCGGGCTTCAACAAAGTAATAATCAAAGCTTCCCTCATGGAGTCAGGCAATATCCCCTCCTCCAGAGCTTCCTCATACACCACCCGCAACCTAGGCGCCAGCCCCTCGACGTATGCTTTATAGAAAGCTGTAGTCAGACCATCGGGACCAAGGGCCTTATCAAGCCTCAGGCTTATAATAACCTGGGCAACATCTTCAACAGTGAAGGGGAGATCCATATATTCTCTGTGGGTGTTATTGAACCAGACCAACGCAATCGAGTCCAAGACCGACTGCAGCCCCTCGAGGCACGTATCTTGGGTAGCAGTATAGAGTTGGGAGTAAAAGGTAGAAAAAGCATTTAGGATTTCTGCCTGGCCTCTAACAACAGTGTCTGGTGCAGTGTATATTTCATGTATGAATGTTGTGGGTCTCGGTGGTCTGATCATACCCGCTAATGTTCATCCTGGCCTGTCCCCCTCTCCGTATCGTCTTGCCTCTGCATACATCCCAAGGAACTTAAGCTCTCTCTGTGCCTCCTCTGAGAAATCCAGCAGCTTGGTCTCCAAAAGGCCAAGTACGGTGGGATCATTGGTGGAGTAAAATCTCCCCTCAAGTGCCTTAATTTGAGCCTCTAGTGAAGTAATCGTGCCCCTGATTGCCTTCAACACTCCCGCCTGTCTGGCGATACACTGACCCCTTATCACAACTTTGAAAGCCTCCCATGGGGAGGTCTCAGTGGCCACCGACCCAGTGTTCAAATTGAAATACTCAGTGATATCCTTCCGTATCTCTTCTTTGAACGCCTCATCAATTTATTTATTATTTATTTATGGCATTTATAGAGCGCTCTGTAACCCTACGGGCATCCTGGCGCTGTGTACACTAGCTAAAAACTTTGTGCAGCAGGGAGAGCAAGGAAGGGAGTCTTATGAGTCTGAAATCATTAGGTTCTGGGAAAGAGCCAGGTTTTCACCTTTTTTCGGAAGGCCATCAGTTCATCTGTTTTCCTGATGTCGATAGGTAGGCTGTTCCACAGATGTGCTGCCGCTATGCTGAAGGCTCTCCCACCACAGGTGACTTTCCTAAACCTGGGGGTGTTAATAAGTCTGGAAGAGGATGATCGAAGGGACCGAGTGGGTTCATACCACTTAAATTTGTGTTGAAGTGGACGAGGGCCCATCCCGTGTACTGCTTTAAAGACAGTGCATAGGGATTTAAACAGAATTCTCTGGCGTATAGGAAGCCAGTGGAGGTCTGCCAAGGCAATGGTGGTGGAGGCTCTTCGCCCTCGAGAGAGAGTCAGTTTGGCCGCGGCTGCCTGAATAGTCTGAAGTCTAGAGATCAAGTAGGCAGGAGACTCCAATAATAGGGAGTTGCAATAATCTAGGCGGCTGAGAATAGTGCTTCTTACTACAGTGGCTCTGACCTGTATTGGTAGAAGAGGCAACAGTTTACGCAGCCCTCTTAGTAGAGCGAAGCAGCTGCCTACCTGCTTGTTGACATTGGTCTCGAGACTCAGGTTCTCGTTGAAGCTCACTCCGAGGTTCCTTACTGCCTTTACCGGGGTTAGTGACTTCCTAGGCTCCAGAGGCCAGAAGTCTGAAGGAAGACTTCTGGTGACTCTGCCTACTTTGCAATGCATTATTTCAGTTTTTTCACTGTTGAATTGCAAGGAGTTCTGTTTGAGCCATGATGTCATTTCCCGCAGACAGGAGTGGAAAATTTCGAGTGAGTCTGCCTGAGTACCATCAAGGGAAATCATCAACTGCGTGTCATCCGCATAGTTGATCACGCTGATACCATAAGTCTTGATGATGCCCAGCAGGGGTTGCATGTAAATATTAAAGAGTATTGGGCTTATTGCGGACCCTTGTGGGACCCCGAAAGGAACAGGAGCAAATTCCGACTGGTACGGAGGAATTGCTACTGCCTGCTGTCTGTCTGACAGATAGGAGTGGAACCAGCCAAGCGCAGCTCCCCCGACTCCGATGTTTTGCAGTCTGGTCAGTAGGATGTCATGATTTACCGTATCGAAAGCGGCGGACAGGTCGAGCAGAATAAGAGTTGCTGACTCTCCCCTGTCCGCCCTCATTCGTAGATCGTCCAGCACCGTCAGCAAAGCTGACTCAGTCCCGTGTGCTGGTCTGAAGCCGAATTGCTCTTCCTCCAAGATGTTATTGGTTTCCAGGAACAGGGCCAGGCCTCTGCTGACCAGCCGTTCCATGATCTTGATTGGATAAGGCAAGAGTGATATGGGTCGGTAATTTTTATGGCAGCTTGGGTCAAGGTTAGATTTTTTCAGCAGGGGAGTGACGACTGCTAATTTCCAGTCCCCTGGTACAGTACCTGTATCAAAGGACTGTATACACAACCGTCGAAGTACTGGAAAAAACTCATTCCCAAATTCCTTTAATATTTTGTGCGGTAGGGGGTCCAGCGGAGATCCCGAAGTTGTACTGAGGGCTGTCTTCACAAATTCTGATTCCGTCGGGATATCGAAATTCTCCAGGGTTGTCCTTGGAGTGAGGGATCTTATATTTCCTACATTTTTCTCGCTGCAGCCCTGCACTCGGGGGGAGGAGGCATCCTTCATGTTCTCGATTATCTTTGCGACTTTTTCCTGGAAGAAGGAAGCTAGACCATCGCATAGCTCTTGTGATGGTCTAATTTGACTGTTGGCACATTCAGGGTGAGACAGCTCTTTAACTAATCTAAAGGTGTCGCGGGATTTGTTGGAGCTGTTAAGAATTAGGTCTGCGAAGTAGTTAGCTTTGGCGACATGAATTTCCTTCTTGTAGTGCCCTATTGTCTGCCTCCAGGCCAGCTTCTCCTGTTCTGAATAGTTTATTCTCCAGCGCCTCTCTGCCTTTTTGCAGATAGTTTTCAGTTCTCTCAGATTATCGGTGTACCAGGGCGCAGAGGGTTTCCCTCTTTTTCTGATGACTTTCAATGGAGCAATAACATTAAGTTGCCTAGTTATCTCTTGGCATAGTGAATGGTAATTAGTGGTGATATCATTTTCAGGAACAATCGAAGTACCAACTAGACTGAAAACAGACTTCCCTTCCTCTTTCCTTTTTAGCAGACCCTTCCAGTCGCGGCTAATAAAGGTCCTGGTCTGTGTGTTTGTTGATTCTGTGTTACACAACGTGTAGATGTTAAAATTTCAAGTAAAGCATATGGCAGGATGCGCCAAGTGAAGGCGCATTGCGGGGAATTCGGAACGGTTAGTTTCAGCAAGCAGGGAGAATGATCCGACAGCGAACGTGGCAAGTGCGCTATATCAACAGTCCAGGTGGCTATGTCTCTAGACACCAGCCAGAAGTCCAAGCGAGACCATGCGCTGTGGTGATCGGAAATACATGTACCCTCCTTGGTCCATGGGTGTCTGGCATGCCATATATCTACTAGGTCACCGTCAGTGATTATAGCACGCAATGTGGCACTAGCTGTCGGATGCAATGAGCGGGAGTTGCCTCGTCTGTCTAAGTCATTGTCTAGGATAGCATTAAAGTCGGCCCCCCACAACACCGTGCTACAGCCCATCGCCCTGATCTTCGTCCAAACATTATTGAAAAACTCTGGGGAATCCACATTGAGCCCATAAACGGTCCCAATAACCATAAAAACACCACACAATACCCCCCGTATGAGGACATACCGACCTTCGGGATCAGCCTGCACCAGCCCCTCCCTCCAGTCCAATCCCCGTTTAATCAGTACAGTCACCCCGCGCGCATAGTTGGAATACACGGATGTATAAACCGTGCCCCACCGACTATGACGAAGCCTCTGTGAAGGTGTAATGTTGAGATGTGTTTCCTGCAATACACAAATATCTACATTGTGTCTGGACAAATAAGCATGAACCAGTCTGGCTTTTCTACCATCATTAAGCCCAATGATGTTCCAAGTAACACAATTTAACACATTAGTGGCGCTGTGTGTAAGGTGCATTGACTAATTCTATACATGTAGTGGTCCCACCATGACCTCCAACCATGGACTGCACACGTTAGCCAACCATTCAAATACATATTGGCATAAAACGATAAACCCCACTCAACCCCCCCTCCCACCACCCACTCCAACCCCCCAATTAGGTTGCAGATTAACCCCCCCAGAAATAGAAACACAAAGGAAATCAAGCCAATCATTCCAAACAAAAATGTGACTCTTCCCACGGGGGCGCAGTAGTGCCGGCAAACTACATTGTTCCCACAAGGTGGCCGGGAGTACTATGGATGGCGCCAAATACCCAAGAGCTCAACCATGCTATCAATACAAAATACGCTGAGCGGAAAAAAAAAAAACAAAGTAAGGAGCAAAATAGGAGACCAGCAGGCCTCAATCCGGTATCCAACTTCACATTCCTCTGGACCCCACAGTTCAGCTTGTGCAAAATAACAAGCAACCCATCAATACGATACCCATATCAGTCATAGTGACTTAGGTTGTTTCCTGTGGTCACCTCCGCTTTGCGGTTCCCCTTCGCATTCTTGCCTCCAACATGCTTTGCAAATTTCAGTGCAGATTTCGAGTCTGTGAAGAAGTGAGCAGTCCCATCATAAGATACTTTCAACTTGGCGGATACAACAGGGAGTATGGAATCTGTGCCTGCAACAGGATACGCTTGGCCGGGAGAAATTCCTGTTGCGCCGCCTGCACCGCCGGTGTTAAATCAGGGTAAAAGGAGATGGTGTCGCCTTTGTGCTTAAGTTGTCGTTTTTCTCTAGCCAGCCGGAGAATACAATCCCTGTCCTGATAATTCAATAGTTTGGCTATGATAGGCCTGGGTGGCGCGCCAACAGGCGGTTTCGGCCCCAGCGAGCGATGAGCTCTTTCCACCATGAACACAGATGACAGGCCGGGGTCAAATAGCTCATGGAGTAGATCCGTGATGAAGGACTCAATTTTAGAAATCGCTGTTGTCTCAGGAATGCCCATAATTCGGAGATTGTTACGTCTCATTCTGGCTTCTAAATCCTCATTCTTAGCTCTGATGACCCCCAAGAGCTTGTCCATGTGTAGTAACTGTTCTTTAGTTTCCACCTGAAACTCGTGGAATTCAGTTTGGCGGTTCTCAAGCGCATCCAGGCGTGTTTCATGTGTCGTGACCTGGGATTTGACTGAGTCTAGCTGCAACGTCAAAGTGTCCAGTTTTGTATCAATGGTTCGAAGGTTGGAACGCATTTCCAGCATAAGTGTTCGCAAGTCTTCGCCCTGTTCCTCCGCCTGCGAGTCATGTTGACTACTAGACCGTGTCTCATCCTCCGCTTCCGTATGGCGTGTAGAACGTTTGTTCTCAAACGTCAACTTCTTTTGCTTCGTATCTGGCTTGCCCATGTCAGTGGTGGCGTGGAGCACCCTACAGCGGGGGAGCCGACCAGAGACACACCAACTTAATCTTCTCTCGAGCCGCCCCGGCCACTTGCGCTCAGCTGTTTTAGTTCAGATTACCTCTCCCCTTCCACACCGCGGCGGCCACAATCAGCCCGGGCAGCACTTACGAGGGGCAGCCCAATGTCGCACCTTTAAAGTGCCCGTCCAGTTTGCAAACGTCACGTGGGGCCCAGAATGTTCAGGATCTAGTAATATACAGCCACGTTGCAGAGGCCCACCTATCCCACAGCCACTGACGTCCAAGATCCACCCCAAGGTAAAGCTCCCAGGAGTTCCACTATGTCGATGGCACTGCCCAAGGATGAATATTCTCGACCATCCAGCAGCCGCAGACACAAAGTTACGCAGCCACCACGTACAACCGCACCACGACGCTAGAATAGCAGACAGGGCACAATTCCACACCTCCACCAATAGTCTCTCCAGGGCACTAGGGTTCCAGCCAGGGCAAGCCTCAGTTCTCTCACGGCGCTACATCAGGCCATCTAAACGTGGCATCCACAACAGCCAAAGCACTTTTCTCGACTCATGGGAATGTACTTACTTCCAGTCTGATGATGCACTCGAACACCACAGGATTCAAACGCACGCTGCAGCGGGTGAATCTCGCATCGCGGCCGTCCGAGAATGCATAGCCCGCATGTCCTGCATCAACGTGCACAGATCGCGGCCCCCGCTGCCAACATCCAATCTGTAGGTCCGCCAGAAAGGCTTTAGTTATGCCGTCACAGGTGGTTACAAGCAGATGCTACCCCAGGATGGTGATCGCCAACCACTGCTGCAACCCGCTCTGCACCATCGCCCATGAGGGGGCTCCCAGGCTCGAGGAAGAAATTTCCAAAGCCCGCCCGCTGGGGCACAGTCGTGGGTCCAAGCTCAGGCACCGCAGGGCGTCGCGGGTCTGAGTTTAGGCACCGCAGGGTGCCCAGCCGCCTTCCGCAGCTCCGCGCGGTCTACAGGTCTCCAGAAGCCGCGGACTCGCGCTCACGGCCTCTGCCCCGCAGTCCAGCCCCGGTCTCCACAGCCTCCGGCGTCCAACCAACGGCATCTGCAACTCAGCCCCAGAGCGGAGTTGAGACGTCGGAGCCCCCGTAGCAGGGTCCGCCAGTATTCCCCAGCAGGACGGTGAGCTCAGGGCAGGAGAGCACACATCCAGAGTACAGGATTATTGCAGGATTTGGTCCCGGCCGGCGAAGCACATTTAGGAAGCGGCCATTCCGCTGCGCAGCAGACCACGCCCCCCTTCTTCCAAGGTTCCTGTGACACTGTGAGCTATGGAAGGAGGGAATGCGCCTGAGTGCCCTCCTGCCCAGGCTCTGCATTTTGCTTTTCCCTGCCCAACACATATATTTTGGAGAGACAGAGGTATAGGGTGTGTATTAGGACATTATAATGTTGAGTGGGACTATACCAGGTGTTACAGGCCGCTGCTGCTCCATTGTCTTCAGTGGAGATCCCAACATTCTAATGTTCTAATGCATGATCAAACAATTGGGGCCTGCTGTTTGTCTTGCACACTTTTACAAAGTGGATTGCACAAGAGGTTTGCTGTTTTAGTCCCTTCTCTTTGAGATTATATGCCCTTCAAGGCAGGGACCTCTTAAGTATTTTGGGGACCGTGGGCCAAAATATTTTAGGGGCCTCTATTTTGAAAAGCTTTGAATTCATAATCCAATTTCAGCTCCTTTGTGCCCTCTATGGCCAGGTCATTGACAGTGCTCAGACACACACGTCCACATTCTAAATCTCTTTATATCTAATATTCAGGGATAGTGACAATATTGCAACACAGTACCAGCGCATTAACTTTACTGAAAATAATCTCTGCGACACCCACCCTTTTCTCATATCAAAGGTCCTGTTTTGATTTTAAAGAATCATTTTATGGATGTTGCATGAAACAAAACACGACATTTCTCTGCAAAATTTCTGTAATGGACTCTCACACATCACCCCCATTAAAAATAAACGAAAGGAAAACTGTATTTAAAACAATCTGTTTAAGAATTACTCAAGGTTATCCGGGCAAGACTTAAAATGTGGTGCCTACTTTTACATTTGTACTGCTGATTTGTGCTATTATATATTTGTAACCATGTAATATAAGTGTACATACTTTTATGTATGTCTCTGGCATGCAAATAAAAGTAATGTGAATTTGAAGAGTGCCAACCGTAAACTTAAAGAAAACAAATGCAGCACCTCAAGAGAAATGCAGAATGGCACAGCACAGACTTGTGAGGTGAGTCCAAAGCAACAAAGAAACTATAAAACCTAAAGGAAGGTGATAGGAGCTTTAGGAGGTTCCAAAGTACACTCCCAATGCAATAGTATAACCTGATGTTGAACTTACTTTCATTGCAGAATGGCCATGAATATGTTCTTTTATAGGTTCTTTATGTTTGTAGTCAAAATACATATATCAGAGGAAAGGAATTCTGTGGGATAAACGCGGGACAAATGCATTGCTGTGCCATAACTTGGGAAATGGTGGAGAATCCTCCTGTCCTTCTAGAAAGATCTGTACGTTGGGCAAATGTTGGCTCCAATAAAGGAGGTTCAAATACAGAAAGCTTCCAGTGGTGTCCCTAGTCCTGAATTCTTAAGGAGGGTTCACACCGGGCCACAGAAAACAACACATATTTGCTTAACATTTTTAAATAAGGCTTTGTATGCATGTATGTTTGTATATATGTATATTTAATAAATAGATATTGTAGGAAACTGAATTTTCTGCATGGTCACACCTTTAATCTGGACCCTATTTCTGTTGAAATTGGAACTCTGTATATTATTACCCTTGGTAAGCAGAACAAAGGGCCTTTGCTTCCCTTTTAAACATGGTTAAACTGGCTCCCTCAATTGACTGATTTAGTTTACCTATAAGTCCCTAGTATATGGAATAGAAAATATATCCAAAGCCTAGATGTTAAATTCTACTTGTGGTCTTCAACACATATTGTGCCGTCTACAGAATGGACCTGGCAAACATGGCTTTACGACTATCATGTGCCTGACTCCATTGGCTTGGAAACCTGATGTCATCCCAGTCAAAATAACCCTAATTGATAAGTGGGAAACCCTGCTTTCAAATATTAATCAGTTATCCCTAAGTACACCTTCCTGTCCACAAAGTGGTTGTCTGATATTACATGTGTGAAAAATTAGCATGTTTCTCCAGTGACTAGACCCTAAAAGCTACTTTCACTGGCAGACTTGTATCTGAATCTTAGAAAATGTTAAAGCACAGATTATAAACTGTAAATAGTAACTTTAATAGGATACTTCTAAATAGTAAATCAAAGACTATCGTTCATATTTATTGAGAGGCCGATTATGATCTTGGTCGGAGTTGCCTCTGACTGTCATCATCGAGGAATTGGGACCGACTTACCTCTGGTCGGCGGTCTCGACCAACTAATTATGATGCGAGCGCACATGGTGTGGTCGCATACTCACATTTCCCTATGGGAGCTTGTGCTACGGTCGGCTACCGTCCGTAGCACAAGCTCCCATACGGAAATGGGAGGTTGTGTTCATCCCTGCACCGAATGGCAGGCACCTCAGGGTGCCTGCCATATTGGTGCTGGGATCAACAGGGTGACACCATAGGTGCCCCCTCGCCCCCCAACCAGAGACCGCAAGGAGCAGGGGGCCCATCTAGGGACCTCCAAACTTGCTTTCTGACAAGCTTTCCATGTTGGAAAGCCCAGCATGGAAAGCAAGTCAGAAACCGAGCATCGTAATCCCAACAGCAGAAATGCCGTCCATTTGGATTACGGGCCGGTCTCCAACTGCCTGACGGACTCCTTGAGCCCTTCGGAATGCAGCCGGAATGACTGGCTGGTTTCAACTCCGTCCACCTAGATTTCAATTAGGCAGCCGAAATTGAACCCAACGATTATTTATTTATATTCTTATATAGCGCAGGAACTCGACCCCCGAAGGGGTATCTCCGCGCTTATGGTTACCAAAGAGCCCAGATCTTATCTAATGCAGGGAGAGTACCAACAAGAGCCTAACAGCCGGCAAATAGGAACGTTTTCAAGGATTTTTTAAAGATTAGAAGATTAGTAACGTTTTTGAGAGCAGGGGGCAATGAGTTCCAAATGATTGGTCCTTTGTAGGACCAACGATCTTGGTCAGAAAGCCTCCGACCTCAGGTCGGAGGCTTTCTGACTGAGATCGTAATAGGCCCCTAAGAGTCCAATTAATTGGTGAAGTTACATTTCTTAGAGAAGCAACTTTGATTCTTACCCTTTCCTTGCCTGAAGCTCCTGGAGGCTAATTATATTAGCTCTCGAGCAGCTGCCCATTCAGTGTTCTGCCTTCATAAAATGGGAAAACTGAGCTCAGGGCAGGAACAATGACTTGGGTGTGGGTAGGTGTTTTCTTCCACTTTCCATAAGACCAGTTAGGATGGACAGAGGAACTTAATTAACTTGTAATTGGGTCTGCTGTTTCACAAGTAGATGTAAGGTGAGACCTGGTGAAGGCCAGGCTGGCCCCAAACCTAGTGGTAGGGCAGCTACCCACATAACGGATTGTGAGTGACAATATAGGAGAGGACTGATCATGTCCCCAGAATTTTTTCCCATTGATTAGGGAGTGTTTAGGAGTCACCTCCATCCACTGGTTAGTGGCAACTATAAATGTGGCACCCCAAGGAAAACACCAACATACTTGAAAGCACCATACCCACCACTGACACAAGAACCACACACATATACTTACCCACATATCAGCACCCGCCACAATGCAACACCACCACAACCATCACTACAGAAACCATTACCACACACACAGATTCACCAACATCCCAGCACTCACCAACAAGCACCACCATCACCACAACCACAGGCACCAGCACCAAACACACACACACACACACACACTCACACACACCCAGCACCCACTTAAAACAACCCCCTATACATATATATGTTTATTATAAAATAACCCCTCCAGTGCCTGCTTCCTCCCATCAGTACTGTAATTTAGGTGGGCCCACCAGCACCAATTGTTGCGGACAGGGAATTATATTTTATAATCAGACTTTACCTCAGACTCATAGAGATAAGGCCGTTTAGGCAGAAAGATTGAGGAAAATAAATAAAGGAAAACAATAACAAGAGGACAGGGAAGAGATTAAAAAAACATGCCAGGGTGATAAAAATGCACACAAAGTGTAGAGAGGTGCACGTTTTTAAAAATCGAATGGAGTTTCATAGAAATTGATAACACAACTTTCTGTTTATTGTTTGTAAACAATCGACTAGGTTTCACAGAATGTAAATAAGTGAAATGCTAGAAGACTCTACAAGTAATGGTTTATTTTGAAATGTTCAACAATATTCAGACACAATATAGAAACTAGAACAGATAGAGAAGAACTTAGGACCTGATTATGATCCTGGTGGTCTTCTGACCCCCAGACTCGCAGTGGCACAGCAGTGGCGGTCTACCGACCACCGCATTACGACTTCTAAAGTCAATGCAGCAGTGTACCGTCAGCTGCACCATGGAACAGTCATTCCCTGGCAGTGCGCAGGAGCACTACAATGCAATATGCTGAGTGGAGACTCACGCAGTCCTGCTCAGCATACTATGATTTCCTGGACTGCCAGCCTTTTCATGGCGGAGCCCCGCCATGAAATGGCTGGCTATGCAGGAACAAAGGGGGGCCCTACAGGGCCTCCCATGGCCCCCCACCATGGAGATACATTCAGGGGGGCACAACATGTGCCCCCTGCCTGTACTGTCACAAAGATCCAGCACGGCATGGGCGTTTACGTCCATGCCATACTGGAACTTTTTTCTGTTCCCATTGCAGTGCCTGCATTTCCAACTCATAATACGATTGGCGGTCCTTGGGTGCTTTTGCACAGGTTTGGCTCAGCGGAGGCGGCGTTGCCCCAAACTCGTAATCAGACCCTTAGTTCCAGGGATTCAAGACTGAGGATCATGCAGAGTGTAACCATCTTCTCCAGTTGAAGGCTAACAGGAAGACACTTCCAGCCTTCACTCAGATTGGCTGCCTGTTTGCCTGTAGTTCCAGATGGGCTATTTTCTTGCTGCTGAAAATTGGTTATATTGTTCTGAAAAAGGTATGCAGCTGTGAATCATTTATGTAATTGTAATTGTAATCAGTTTTCTATAGTGTGTAGTTACCCTCGGGCATCCCAGCGCTTATTCAGACACACCTTGGCCAAAACCGAATCAGACACATCACAGAGGAAATACGTAAGATTTCAGCAACTTCCGGAAGCGAAGAGTATCAATTTCTGACCGCAGCTCCAACGGGAGCGCGTTCCAGAGGGTGGCTGTATGGACCGCAAATCTTCTGCCACCAGTACAGGCCTTGGCTACTCTAGGAACCTGAAGTAAAAATTTCTGGTCAGAGCGCAAGGCTCTGGAGGCTTTATAGGGCACCACTAACTTCCTTAAAATGGGGGGGCCTTTGCCCTGCAGAGTTTTGTGAGCTATGCAGAGAGATTTGAACTTGACCCTCTCCCGAACAGGGAGCCAGTGCAAAGACTTCAAGGCTGATCTAGCCGACTGTCTCCTAGGCACATTGGTCAGTAACCTGGCCGCGGCATTTTGTACTTGCCGGAGCTTCCTCAGCGTTGCTTCAGGGGCACCAAGGAAGATCGCATTACAATAATCTAACCTTGATATAATCAACCCCTGCATAAGTAACTTCCTTGAGGAGGGAGGGAGAAGGGGCAGAATTTTCCGAGCAGAGCGAAGAAGCCCACAGCAAATCCCTGCCGTTTTCTTTGCTTGGATCTTAAAAGAGAGTTCTTGCTCCAACCAGACTTCCAAGCTCTTAATCTCCTGCTTGGGGCAGGGAAGATCCCCCAGGCAGCTAGGCCAGCTATATAGAGGGAGTGCGGGAGCCTTGTGCCCCAGCAACATAATTTCGGTTTTAGAACCGTTCAGTTTCAGTGCCGATTCGCACATCCAGGTATAAACCTGGGACATGCATTGATGCAGTACATCCGGATTCTTCACCAATTGGGACAGAGCCACCACCAACTGAGTATCATCGGCGTAGCTAACTATTTTTATCCCAAATGGGGCCACCACATCCTCCAGGGGGGCCATATACACATTAAACAATGTGGGGCTCAAGGAAGAGCCCTGTGGCACCCCACACTGGAGCGGAATTGATGAAGAGCGCTCCCTGCCCTCCCAAACCTGATATGTCCGGCCAGTAAGGAAAGAGCGGAGCCACTGCAGCGCCACGCCGCTTACCCCTGCGTTAGACAGACGTTGGATCAGCACTTGGTGGTTGACGGTGTCAAAAGCTGCACTGAGGTCCAGGAGGATCACTGCCACTGATCCTCCTGAATCCAAAATGCTTCTTGCTTCGTCCACCACTGCCAATAGGGCGGTGTCAGTGCCATGACCTGGGCGAAAGCCGGTTTGAGTATCTCGTAACAGACCGTTGGACTCCAGAAAGCTGGACAATTGATGGTTCACCAGCCTTTCTGCGATCTTACCCAGTCCCGGCAGCAACGAGTTGGGCCTGAAATTTGCCAAGTCCGAAGGATCCAGACTAGAGTTTTTCAAAAGAGCCTTTACAACAGCCCTTTTCCAACCCGGTGGCACGACACCCTGAGCCAGGGATATGTTGATGAGGTTCTTGATCGGGGCCGCGATGACAGATGCCACCTGTTTCAGGAACCTCATCGGGGCAGGGTCCCCTGGAGAGCCACTCTTCATGGAGCTAAGCTCCTTTATGACTTCTGACTCTGATATCGGGTCAAACGAATCCAGTATGGCATGTCCTACTCTTCCTTGGCTCACTGAGTCAGTGCTCTGTGAAGACCGGGGTAACAGAGATAGAATATTCTCTATTTTCAGATGGAAGTAATCCGCAAGTTCCCTGCACTTCTCAGCGGGGTTATCATGGGTGACTGATGGCTCAGGGACTTTGAGGAGCTCCTTAACCACTTTAAAGGTCTCTCTAGAAGAGTTGGACGCGTTCTTTATTTTTTCCTCGAAAAATCTTGCCTTAGCAGCGCGCAAGGCATTTTTATAAATCCTAATTGCTGCGCGATATTCCGCCCGACTGGCCACCCCCCAGTCCCTTCTCCAGGTCCTCTCCAGCTTTTTGCATCTTCTCCTCAGGGTTCGCAATTCTGGTGTATACCAAGGGGCCGAGCCCATTCTGATCCTATTCTTAGCCACTCTTTTTAACGGCAAAACGGCATCTAAGGAGTTGATCACCCACTGATCGAAAGCCAGATCGGCCATTGCCGGATCAGCGGCCAGGGGAGGGCAGGAATTCTCAAGCTGAACAGTCCAACTTTCAACTGAGAGTTTAGACCAAGCCCTTTCCAATGAATAAACTCTGGGAGACAGAACGGATCTTGGGTCACATTGCAGGGTCATAGGTATCAAGAAATGATCTGACCATGGTAAAGGACAGGCAGCCAGAACCTCTAGGAGCGGGATGTTTGCAAAGATAGGATCAAGAAGGTGACCCTTAATGTGAGAGGCACCTAGATTGTTTAAAATCAGGTTATATGCTTTCAAGTCACAGCACAAATCGGCAGCTGTTAAGTCTGAAGGCTCATTAAAGTGGAGATTTAAGTCCCCCAGTACCATAAAGTTGGTGGTAGCGGAGGCCAGCAGCGTGACAGTTTCCATTAAGGAGCTAATAAAGCCACCTAGGGCCCCTGGAGGGCGATATATAAGCACGCCTGAAATTGTAACAGTGGGGGAGGTTCGCAGGGAGAACTGACAACTTTCACAGTCCTGTATCTCACTGTTCTGAGCCCTGCACACAAATACATCTCTGTATATGATGGCTATACCTCCCCCTCGGCCCAGGGGTCTATCCTGATTGTATATAAGGAAGCCTGGAGGGAGGGCGCGAACCATGTCCGCACCGGAACTGGCCGTAATCCAGGTTTCTGTCAAAAACAGAATGTCCAAGTCATGGTCCTGTATCAAGAAGTTGATCTCTAGTGCATGACAAGGCAGGGATCTACAATTTAACAGGGCCATTGATAAAGTGTTCTTACCCCTGTCAGCTAGTGTCACCTTACAGTTCCTACATGCCAAAAAGGGTTTAACTCCCTTGTGAATGTACTTACACGTAGTTATTTTAGGGGCACGCAGCGACATAATTTCCTGCCGAGAATATTTCAGTCGTCTTTCTGTAGTTGGAGCCAAGAAGCCTGGCCCTAAGCCCGTCCTGGCCCAGACGGGCTTTCCTCTGGCACTCCTCCGGCGCGCCGCTGCGCGCGATCGCTGCGCGCTTGCATAATGAAGAGCCTAAATAGAGTGTGGCTGATGGAACTGGCAAAGACTAGCCTGCTGACCCAAAGAGCGTGATCTCAGCGTCTACACCCAAAATGGCAGCCGGGTGTCGAAGGAATCACCAAAGTGAAGAAAAAAGCTTCAAAACATCTTTTAAGGTGCAAAGATGCAAGGCAGGGGGGAACGAGGGGTCTCACAATGTCAGAGGGAGCACAAAATAAAATTACATACACCACAATCCTATATTGCAAAAAACGATTAAAAATACAATTTAAAAGGAGCTAATCTCCAGTCATGTGTGAGGCAAGGTAATAGCAGCAGGATGGACTAAATCAGATCGTTGTGTTGAGCAAGAGGATCCCTAAATAGACTTTGCCTAAGGGGACTGGCAAAGACTAGCCCGCTGACCCAAAGAGCGTGATCTCAGCGTCTACACCCAAAATGGCGGCCGGGTGTCGAAGGAATCACCAAAGTGAAGAAAAAAGCTTCAAAACATCTTTTAAAGTGCAAAGGTGCAAGGCAGGGGGGAACGAGGGGTCTCACAATGTCAGAGGGAGCACAAAATAAAATTACATACACCACAATCCTATATTGCAAAAAACGATTAAAAATACAATTTAAAAGGAGCTAATCTCCAGTCATGTGTGAGGCAAGGTAATAGCAGCAGGGTGGACTAAATCCTATGAAACTCTAAGTAGGCCTTTAGTACTATGTTTAGTAAACTGGTAGAAAGAAATGAGGGGCTGATGATATAAATAAGTAGAAATCTGGCCAGAATGTTACAATATTTTTTCTTACTGTAAGTATTGTTGTCACTATTGTGTTAATTTTTATGATAGTTACAATTCATATTCTATGCACTAGGATAAGGTTTTGATATTAAATCTTGAAAGTATAATCCTTGTTTCATAATGTTCTTGAATGCACCTTATTGTGATGAAAGAGGATTTGGAGTTACACTAATTATGCCTGTGATGTCTCACAGGACAGATCATTACCTGGAAAGCACTGCATTCTAGTATTGCTCAGTGGATGGTAGGGTGGTTGCAGTTCATCAGTCTTTCTGTCTCAAGTTAGCATATTGACTAAGTCCTTAGTGTTAGGGTTCTAGAAAGCCCATGTCCTAACCATGTTCTGAAAATTCAGAAAATGTATCGCTGCATTGGTACAGAGCAACCACACCTTCAGCAGTGCCAGTCACGGCCTTCTTATAAAATTGTTGGGCCCCAGCACATGTTTGTTTACAGATTAAGTACTGCTCCCACACCCTCGCTCCATCTGCCACCCAGTGTTGGATCAGTGAGCGTGCCAACTATGAATGGTTTTACAACCATTTCATGATGGCTATTGTGGATCATGCACATGTGGATTTGGACTTCTGAAAAAGATTTTTCTTTTGCCTTAGAATCCTTCAATAACCAGCTTAATTTCCTAGTAGGTAGGGGGGGTCTCAATGACCTTCAATGACCTTTAATACATGAAGAATTTGACGTTTTCCTCATTAAGCTTTCATACCAGCACCACTGGCCTACCTGTGACTTCCAAGCCTAGGAATGTGAAGCAAAATGGCCATTAATAAGAGAATGTTGGGCACAATGTAGGAATGTCTGGTGTGTGGAGTTCTGTGTGTTCATGTGCAAAGACCCTCTACCTAAATGTTGACATCAGCAGTCTGAAAGCAGAGGGATATCCTTGTGCCCCACCATGCTACTTTTCCTGATTTTACACTTCATACCCTGTCATTATCTTGGCAAATAAAAAGCCTGCTCTTAACACTTTACCATAATAAAAGGCATGCTTGCCATGTGTGACACAAAAAGAGTTGATCAAAAAGGCGTTCCAATAAAAATGCAAGAAAATACTCCACAGTGCAATTTTGTACTGATTGCATGGAGGTGAATATAGGTGTTCTTGCTCACCTTCCCCTGTCAACCTGAACTGACCCCTACACACATGTTTCTCCTTTTGCCAAGGGCCTTTTTGTTCAGCACTTGAACAATGAAGATACACTATAAAGTCCTCAGATTTACCCTTGCTTTATATTATTTCTGTATTTGTCCATGTGGGTATTTATTCCAGGGATGTGGAAGGAGACCCCATCTATCCTGCCTTGCAACCCAATCTGAATATGGTACTGCTATGAGCAAATAAACAGTACCAGTCCTACACTTGTGACAGTGCCATTACCCACAGGTCTGTGAGATCAAAGTTGAAGATAGAGCAGTTTCTGAATGAAAGATTTAACCCAAGTCAGCTTTGTTCCCTCCTCCACCACCAGTGAATCCTCCTTGTCATTGGACTACCAGGAGCACTGAGCCCCATACATGCACGACTAGAGTACGGCAAAGAATAAAGGTTGAACGGTGAACATAAAACCACTGAAGAGCTGAGTAGTGGCCCTATTTGCAGGGTCATCTTCAGACATTTTGCCTTCACTCCTTAATTTCTTCTGAATCCGTTTTTGCTGACCTTGCACTTAACAACTGCTAACCAGTGCTAAACTGCTTGTGCTTTCTCCTTCAAACATTGTAGAATTGGCCTATACCCATTTGCAATATTTAATTTACCTGTAAGTCCCTAGTAACATGGCGCTAAATGTGCCCAGGGACGGTAAATGATTTGTTACTAGTCGCCCTGCAGCACTGATTCTACCACTTACTCTAGTATCCCTTGAAACATATCTAAGGTCTGCCACTGCAGTGTGTGTGTGCAGTTTCCAGCTGCCAATATGACCTGGCAAAATAAACCTTTTGCCAGGCCCAAACCTTCCTTTTTAATACATATACTGCCACCTACCACACTTGCATATCACAAAGGCCCTGCCTGACCACTATCCCAAAGGGATTGTCATTAGGCTATTGCGATCCCAGACAAGCTGGACAGGATAGGAAGGAAGGGAAGGGGGGGGCGGGTGGAAACCTCTAGAAACTTCTCCAATGTCAAAGTAGACACTGTGTATAAATATTATACCAGAGACCCAGTACACTCCTCAACCTATGTATACTTTACCAGGCAGAAGGACTGCTGTGCTGTGGCAATGACTTCTAGTTAGCTGGACTGCTGCTGTGAAGGACTGCTGCCCTGCTGTGTTGACCTGCTGTCCTCTTGCCTGGGTGAAGAAGACTGGACCTGCATCTGTTGTACCCAGGAGCCTAGAGTGACTTCAAGGGCTAGTTGGCTGGCCTCTTGACTCGAGCCTCAGAGACAGAAGGCTCTAACTACTTCGACCCCAACGCCTAGACTCTGTCATCCATGATTCTACCCTGCCAAATGGAGCCACCTCAGTTCTGGATCTTTGGAGGTGGTCCTAAGGTGCTCTACCAGGCTATACCTGGCAGCAGAACGGACATAAGTCCTCTGCTGCGTGGCTCAACCTTGAGCAGAACACATGCATCGCCACCGCTGTGTGGGTCTTTTTCGTCACCAAAACCTGCATTGCAAGCCTCATCCTTGGCGGAGGCGGTCACATCCCTCCTCGATAGCAGCCTCAGCGCAAGACTCTACATCGCAAGTTTCGCAGCTCTTCAGAAGCGGCAAATCTCCCTGAGTGTGCAATGCACCCTTGATGCCCGACTTCAAATTGCAAGCCCCCATTGACGGGATACTTAAAAGACAATGCAGGACCTCACATTGCAGATTGTCCGCTTCTCGAAACTGATGCTTTGTGTTTAGGCTGTGCAATGCATCTTCAACTCAGACCCTCGCAGCGTTCAGCAAACCAGGATTTAAGGTACTTTGTTCAGCGGGCTTAACTGGGTTCCTGTAGCCAGCACGAACTCCACTGCGGTCAGCCTGAACTTGTGACTTTGTCCTGGTTCAGCACAGCAAGATATCCACAGTTGGAGCTTTGTGCTTTTTTGGAGCTATTTTCACTGACATTTTTGAAAATTACATCTCTCCAATTCTACTGATTGGATTTTTGTCATTTTGATCTTGCTTTACTTATTAAACGTTACTCTATTTCTCTAACTCTAATTCCAATTGAAGCTCAGGTTAGATGTTCTTCACATCTAACATGGGCTTCAATTGGAATTCCATAGAGCATATTATCAAGCCCATTATCGCCGTTTTAGCGGCAGTTTTCTGCCGCTAAAGCGGCGATAATTTTATCGCCTGGCTTGATAATATGCCCCTACGTGTGGCTGTGTCTCTGTATATGTATCTGCATTGTGTGGTCTGTGTGAAATGTGTTTATCTGTGTCTTTGCAGAGTTTTCTTGTCTGTGGTGTGTGGAAGGGAACAAGTTGTGTGCATTTGTGTGCTCACTGTGTTAGGTTTGGAGTCTGTTTTGGCTGTCTGCATTGTGTGGAGGGGTGAAGCTGTATGTGTCTACATTTGTTTTTTCTTCTCAGATGGCCACCGGGTGTGGTCATGCACCAGGGACATCGTCGAAAAAAATAAACAAATTGGGAAAGCCAATAGTACTGTGCTCCAGGTATTATGAGCAAGAGCTATTGGCTTTGTCTATGTTTGTTTTACAGTATGATTAGTGGCTGAGCTCCAAAATAAAAATGGCCCCATTAGTTAACTATATATCTAAACAAGCCTTTAATGCTATAGGTCTCGCATCTGCAAGAGTGTGAGCTATTGCTATTGTAAATGACAATTACTTTTATTTGTGTGTTTTAAATAACCTTCAAGCGGTGTGTAAACATACACTTCGTACTTATAGTCCTTGCTTAGAAAAAGCAAGGCTGGCAGAAAAAGAGGTGAAGTTACTGCCACCCTTGCTTCTCGTAAGCAACAACTATAAGTACAAATTGCATGTTTACACACCACTTGCAGGTATTCAAAACACATAAATAAAAGGCATTGTCAGTTACAAAGCCAACAGCTCAAACTCTCACAAATGCGAGACCTATTGCATTCAAATGCTTTTTGAGCTCTGAGACGGAGGCAGGGACAGTGACGCCAGGACATGCATATCAAATGCAAGAGGGATGAGGAGGCAGCAGTAGACAAAACACACCTCGGTCTTTAAATGCACAGCATATGTGGCAAGATAGGAGAAGGATTTACAGCCCTGTTTACAACAGAGCTCTGTAAACCCCAAACACTGGTCTCCAGTGCTCCAACTTTAAAACACAGAAATAGTGCTCACAAGCTCTGCATAACAACACATGCAACAGGGGCAGTCCTTGAAAATGGGCGGAGCTTTTATAGATCATATCTTCAGTACAGCATGCCTCACAGAGACAGCACAAGTGCTGCCTAGGCGAGACCTAAAAACGGGCTTTGCCTCTGAAGAGATACTTTGGGCCAAAGCCAGAGAGTGGTCACCTAGTGCTGCTGGGTATACTGACCTCTGGCTGCCACTGTGAACACAGGCAAAGCCTGCACAAGAGCACACAGCATGACTGCTGTGTGCTTTATCACTTTGATAGTTATGAGACTGCAAGAGGACATGCAGGGGCGTTGGGAGATAGAGACAGGCTAAATAGAAGCAGCTGAATTGAGACAGCATGGATAGCACCACATTGTCAAATGTGTTACTTCTTTGCTCTTCCTCCCTAGACAGGACGTTTTATCTCACATACATTTTAGCATTCCATTGCTAACAGAGGACTGGGAGCAGAAAGTGATTTACCCAGAATTACATTAGAATAGAGTCCAGGGGCCGCCCTGATGGTATTGCTTAGTTTTCATTGCTCAAAAGTGGCAGCAAAGGGCACAGAAGAAGAGAAATGTAGAAGAAGAAAAGAGGGACATAAAGAGATGGAAAAAGTCAGAGACTTCAATAGTTATTTTGAACAAAGAGGGAAACAGCTTGTCGGTGGAAGTGGCAGAGGAAAGGATGCAGGAGAAAAGAGGCGCTAGGAATGTACTTGGCTGGGAGTGGTCCCGCTGCAGCCTTGCTGCTTTGTTGAAATGGAAATACAAGAAGGTTTTGTAATGATATCAAAAAGCACTCTGAAGCAGACAGTGTTTGCAATAGTATTATAGAAGTGTAGGTCCTCATTGCCAGGAGTACATTTGTGATCTTGGGAGCCTGTACTCTCCCTTTAAAAGCTCCCACTGAGAAGAGAAATGTACTCTCCCTCTCAAATGAAAGAAATGCAGGTAGTGAGTGAGTACTTGCTCATTTAAAACACTGCCCGGAAGAGTTACTCATGAGGAAAATGAGATGTGAAATTAAGAAAGGGGCTCATATGAAATAGAACAGAGACAGGTTCAAAGCAAGTGTCACAGGAAAAAAGTGAGGTTCACAACTAAACTTGTAGAGAACTGACAGAGAGAACGAGTGCAACAGCATAAATAGACAACGTGGGAGAAACCGAGGGCATAGATTGGCTCGAGGCAAATATCTCAAGGAAAGAGGGAAAGTGTCTAAGAGAAACAAAGAGAAAGGAGAGGAACTAAGAGTAAATAAAGAAAGACTAGAAACGACGAGAAAGACAGAGAGAAAGAAGGAATATAAACAGGAAAGGTGAATCAAAGAGAGATAGATCTAGACAAAGGGGTGGCAGAATGATGAGAAGGGAGAGGGTGACAGGAATGGGAGGGAAAGGGATCAAGTGTCACTGGAAATGCAGGTGTGAGAAACAGAAAGTATGTGTGAAAGCTGATGGACGACAGTCGCAGAAACAGAGGGGCATATCAACAAGGGCTTTATCTCTGCTTTTATGGCTTTAAAAGCCAAAAAAGCAGAGATAAAACTAGCACCCTATCAACAACAGGGCATGTTAGCACCCTTTTACTCTACGCTTCCCCTTGCATCGCTAATGAGATGCAAAGGGGGTGTTCCAGAGTAAAATAATAGGAGAAATGTCGCTAAGCGAAATTTGTCCTATTATCAAGAATATCGCTAACCCTGTTAGAGACAAAAAAAGCAGCGCTAACCGCGGTTAACGCTGCTTTTTTACGTCTGGTATTTTTCTGACTTAGCCATGATATCCTATGGAAGGTGGATATTTTGGCTAAGTTTGCCTGTCCCTATCAACAAGCTAACGTGAGATTAGCGCTGGGTTTTCAGCGATAATCTCACGTTAGCCACTTAGCGTGAGGATTTTTATCGCTATTGAGATAAGCGTTGCTAATAGCACGCTATCTCAGAGATAAAAATCAACACTAGCCGGTGATAATTATCCTAGCGCTAAGTGCGCTTAGCGATAATTATCGCCGGTTGTTGTTGATATGCCCCTAAGAGAGCACGAGAGAAAGAGTAGAGCGAGGTAAAGTGAGAGAAAAAGTGAGACTGAAAGTGCAAAATATATAGATAGGAAAGGGAAAAGATTGAGGGGCATATTCTCAAGGAAGTATCCCTGCATTAGCGGCACTTTTCAGCAAATAAAGCGGCGATATTTTTATCGCAATATTCACAAGCTGTCGAAAACAGCCGTTAACAACAGCTTTTAGGTGAAATGGACCATTTTCAAGATCGCAACTTCTGTCAGCGATAATTATCACTAATGATATGCAAGGGAGGCGTTCCCTTGTAAAATGTGACGTTAAACCAAGATTTTCCTATTCACAAGGGGAATCCTTAATTCGAGAGGAAAAAAAAAAAGTGGCTCTAACTGCAACTAGAGGCAGTTATTTAAGACCAGAAAATATCTGTTCTTAAAACGGAGATGACCATTGGGGCCTCATTTCAGCAGGTTTTGTTGCTGGACCGCGCTGCAAACATTGTTGCTGCGCTGCCATACTACAAAGTTACAGGGAAGGACTGGGCACCATCAATAAGATAGTGCGCATTCCTGTGCCCCAGTCATGAAAAGTGTTGCAGCGCTGCGACAAGACAGCGTTGCAACACTTCTCACTATGCCCTTCTTGCGACAGCATGGATGCGCTGTACTCACTGCACAGCACTCCATGATGCAAATAATTACAGTTACGTCAGGAATCCTGACTCATATGTCTGCACTAAATTCATGCATTGCTGCAGTTGTGTCACAACCATGACGCAACTCCAGCAATGCATGGGGCCAGCCTGTCCCTGTGGCACTGCGTCACCCTCACGCCTGCCATCAGGCAGGCGGAAGGTACTGACGCAGTGCAGTTCATGAGGGGTGCCCGAATGTCTGCGCTGTTGGAGATCCATCGGTGTTGGTTGCGCACTGCTGTGTCATTGTATGCAAGCATTGGTGGAGTGTTGATGTGGAGGGAGTTGACGAGACGTTCTTCATTGTCCCTGATCCAGCTGCAGGAGTGTGCGATGATGGCGGTGGCGTCGGGTAGGCAAGGTGAAGATGTGATGTATCCAATGATGGTCGGTCCAGGAGATAGAAGAATCCGGTGTTGTGGCTGAAGTTGCAGCTCCCGCTGGCGGAGGTGACGTGCTTGACCTTGTGTCCTGCTATGTGGCCTGTTGAGGTGAGTTGCTGCTTGTGTCTGATGTTGGGGACCATACCCTGAAGGTGGTGCTGTTCTGCTCACTGGGGTTGTCCTGGTGGAACATGAGATAACCGAGTAGGATGTTGTTGGTGGATGGGAGACCCTGGAGTTCAATGAGGTCAACAATGGTATTTGAGAATGGGGGGCCAAGGGCTGGGGGGCCTGCACATGAGGGTGCTGCAGTGGATGTGCTTGGGCTTGGTCCGGATCTGGGAGTTGAGGTGGTCCATGGCCACCCTTGGGTCATTAGAGTGCGTGGTCAGTCAGAGTGGGCCTCTGTAGGTGATGGCAATGCAGCCGTCAGTGATGGCGATGGCGATGTACGGTCCAGAGCAGAGGTTGGTCCTGGCAGGCTAGGTGGCGTCCAGGGTTGATGGTGAGGAGGGTGCTGGCGTCGTAGCGGTGGAGTGTCCATGAGGAGGGCTCCTTGGTGCTGAGCGCGGTCCAGGGGTGGACGGACGCAGACAAGCTAGCCTATGGTTTGCCTTTGGCATGGGAGACATCCAGTACAATGCAGGCAGTACATCATTACCTATGCAATTCAGACAACACAGGTGCCTTTACATCGCATGTGAGTTCAACACATTGTGAGGTCAGTAATGGGGTAATTTTAAGTATTTTGTGTGGGTATGGGTTTTAGATGTCGGATCTGCAATTTGGGGTGTGCATTTGGGGTAAAATATGAAATTTGGGGTGTGCATTTGGGGTAAATTATGACATTTGGGGTAAAATATGAAATTTAGGGTGTGAATTAGGTCGATTGTGATTTTTGAGTGTGTATTGGGGCCTCAAAAAGGAATTCATGGGTTCACGGTTGGGATTGGTGTGCAAAGGTTAGTGTAGGGTTCCACTCACTGGAGTGGGAATAGTGATGTACATGTCTCTGCAATGCAACGCCTAACCTACTGTTGCAATGTGCCTAGTTTTAATATGCATTGGAATGGAATGCAATGTCATGTAATGCGTTGTAACTACGTATGTGCCTTTGGCACACGAGTGTTAGTCCCGCTGTGCATGTGCGCACAGCGGCTGAGATTGAGATGTGCTGGGGGCAAGGGGGTACTGGACAGCTGTGAGGTGGTAAACGCCAGAAAGAATACTGGATGGTGCCTGGACGCGGGGATGTGAGTGAGCGGGTGTCGTAAATATTGTAATTAGGGAAGTCTTACCTCGAAGCCAGGCCCCGTGTCTTCGTAGCTCCTGCTCCCCTGTGTCTGCTTCCAGGAACAGGAATTTGGCATCCAGGCTCCCTACCCTGAGTCAATCACAACGCTGCGATGCGGCAGTGTGATTGCTAATTTGCAACAGGACAAGTCATGCAGCCAGGGGCCGGAGGAGTGGGCATTTTCTCCATGCAGGCTGTAATGCAGCCTGCATTGCGAACAGGGAAGTGCGCATGACTGCTGTGTGCGGCCTGAGTGGGCCGACCAAACAGTAATTCCTTACGTGCAACCAGGTGTGGTGGTGGATGCGATGCGTATCTCACTACGTTGGTGCGCATGTGCGCTTCTACCATTAACAGCTCCAAGGGTCGCAAGTCGGTCTTCTCATGCAGGTCAGCAACGTGTCTCCATGCGTCCTGCCAGACTTCACCACCAGGTAGGCGCGATCGTTGTGCATCAATGTTTACCGACACGGATCAGGCACTCCACAGCTCCTCGACATCCCACTTCAGGCTCCAGACGCAGGTCCAGCGAGGTATCAAGGATCCAGACATAGGTCCAGCGAGGAATCAAGGATCCAGAGGCAGGTCCAGCGAGGTATCAAGTATCCAGACACAGGTCCAGCAAGGTATCAATGATCCAGACGCAGGTCCAGCGTGGTATCATGGCTCTCATCCTGGTCATCCTGGATCTTGGCTGGCTTGCAGGAGTTGTTGATGTGTGCTGCACTTGTTCCTGTCTGCTACATTCTGCATGTTATTGTATTTTATGCCTATTTACTTTTTGATGTTGACTGGCAATTTATTGCATTAGAGGCAAGAAAAATAAAGTTGGGCTGGCTAAGGTGAGTTTTCTTGTCGCTAATGGGCCTATCGCTAGTCATCGTTGGCCAACGCAGGAATTCCTATCGCCATTGCGCTTATGTTATCGGTAGTTTGCACCCCCGTTCCCTGTTACTATCGCCATGTTGCGACGGCTTGTTAATACGACGCAAACATGGCGATAGTTTTCAGGGTTAGGCAGCGATAACTAAAATGCAGATAACTTGCGTTAGCGATAGTTAGCGCCCATCCTTGATAATGTCCCCCTTACCCCTTACTGTCTCAGAAATGTAAATCTCATTGTTTATTTGTACTGTAAACACTTAAAAGACAAGTAATGCATTTTGAATTGCACGGCCGTTCATCTGCAGCCCGAAAAGGGACTTTTGAGCAGTGTCCTGGCTCAAGCTGATGCCCCACCCCCATAGAATATGCTAAGTGTCTCACAAAACTCCCATATTACACAGATATTCATCGTTCTGAGACTGAATGGGATCCCCCTGAAGAGTAGGGCCCATTACCCCCCTGCCTTAAATGTAATGAAAAACACAACAGTACATAGTAGTGGTGTTATTACCACCTGGGGTCAGAGCCACAGTTTTGCATGGCTGGGTGCTCTTGATGGGTGTGCCCAATGCACACCAGGGGTCATTGGGAACGTGTTTCACTAAGCATATACATTTTACTTGTAATTTCTCATAGCTAGTCAAAAGCTGCAAACAGCATACATTGATCACAGAGCAATGGTTTCATTCCGAATTGTGCTCTTTGCAGCTCATGCACTAACTCGGAGAACTTCCGAGGTAAATGGACGTGCTTTAGACAATGCATTGCCTCAATAACATTGTCCCACATATAACTGAGAGTGAATAAATGTTAGACCTGACATCCTTGGCGTGGGTTTTTCCCCTATCTTTTGCCTCTGCTACCTGGATTTTTTATGCTGTGCTGAATTTCGTTTTTGCTGGTTTAGATGCTTTGGACACTCTGCCACTGCTAATCAGTGCCAGTGTAAGTGCTCCCTGTGTAAAGTATCATATTGATTGGATATACCTGATTGGCATATTTGTATCACCATGAAGTCCCTAGTAAAGTGCACTGTGTGTGCCAGGGCTGGTGATGACAGATGCTACTAGTGGGCCTGCAGCGCTGATTGCGCCACCCACATGAGTAGCCCTAAAATGGTGTCTCAGGCCTGTCCCCACTGGCCGGGCCTAACCCTTCCCTTTTTGTACACATCAGTCATCCCTATGGAAGGCCCAAGGTACCCCCCTGGGCAGGGTGCAGTGTATGTAAAAGGTAGAGCATGTACTAGTGCAGGTATCATGCTCTGGTAGTGAACAGCGACCATTTTGTGTGTTCACTGCTGCAAGGTTATCTTGCTCCATAGGCTAACATGAAGGAGGATGGTGCCAATGGCCATCCGCCTATCTTCTCATAGGAACAAGATAAGACATGAGTGTTTGATATCCCTGAGCTCAGCATTTAATAACACATCTTTTAGGAGAGGTTGTTTTTAAATCCTGAGATGGAGAACAGTACTTTTTAGAGAGTAGCTGTTCTCTTGTCTGACCCTTCTGTGTGCCTGGGCATGCTTGTGGATTGACTGTCTGGTTTGAGAGTGACAGGGGCTGGGGAGCCCCCAGGAAGTTGGATGAGTCAGCCCTTTGCTGAATGACTGCATTTGCAAGTAGAGTGGAGGGTGGAGATAGCACCTGGGAGTGAATAGAGCTGTGCCTGCCTGCCACACTGCTGGCTCCACCTCCTGCTGGGCGGCTGACGACCCTGCCTCTCACTCTGAAAGGAAAGAAGAAGCCAGGAAAACAAAGTGCTCCAGCAAAACCCAGAACTGGATCAGACCGGGCTCAGGACCCACTTGCACAAAGACTTCAAAGACTTTTAGGGGTATAAGTACAGGACCCCTGACAACAGATTTTTAGATTCTACAATCAAGAGGAACCTCTGCTGAAAGACGGACCGCTGAAGGACTGAAGGAAGATTGCCTTGCTGTGTGCTCTTAGGGCTGACCTGTTCTGCTGTGCAATTGAAGCTGAGGAGGAGAAGGGGTCTTGCTGTGTACTGTGACCCTGCCTACTTGACCTAAACAAGACTATGCTGTGTGCTGTGTCTTCAACTTTGAATCTCCAAGGGCCCGAGAAGAGCTGGCCTCCTGTTTGGCAACCCAGGGACATAAAGGTTGCCAAGACTTCAAGACTCTGCTGTGTCCCGTGAAGTGCGCTGGCTGCTCTCTGCTTTGCTTGAGGGCGCCGCGCTGATCTGTGCCTGAAACCGGCTGCCGCGTTGAAAAGATCGACGTGCTCATCGGCACGTGTATTGCTGCGGCCAAAAGATTGTGGGGTGTCCCCAGAGCTAGCGAAGCTGCTGTGAGGTTTGGCTGCGCCGCGATCGACCCGCTGACACGGGGCGCCTTTTAATATCCTGCCCGCAATTCACCGCCACGGCCCGGGGGCCCGAGATCGACCCGAAGCTGTTTCTCCCCGCTCCACAAAGCCGCAGAGAAAGAAGCAAGGAGGCCGCGACCTGATTGGTTGTTGGTGGAGGCTTGGCCAAAGGAGCCGCGCTGCGAGTGGCTGGCGCCCGGTGACATCTGACGTCGTCACAGGGGGCTCATCAAGGGAGCCGCGACCTGATTGGCCCATTGCTCGAGAGCTGCAGGAACCCTGCACCGAAGAAGCGCTCCGACGCGCGGAGTCCTCGCGCCCCGGCCCGCATCCCGGTGAGTCTGTGCAGGGAGAGGGAACCCCGTTAACTGTAGTGGCATTCTTCTTAATCCCCGAACGTCCCGCATAGCGTGTGGGGCCCGGGGACTACCGCCCAGGGTGCAATCGCCTGATTACGAATGAGAAGAGCAGCCGGAGAGGAGCGCTTCGGTTATAAGCGCAGGGGCACGGTTGGAGAAGGTGTTTTAAGTACTGAGAGCCTACAAACTTATTCTTTTAGAATACTAAGTCACACAAAAGACTAGAGACTATCTTTCTATTTTTCTAACAACTAGAGAAAGCTGAAGAGAACCGGAAACTAATGTGCAATGCTATGGTAGTTGATTTTTATTGCTGAAACTAGATAAAGATATATTTTTAATATACTCACCTGTGCGGTCTGCATTTGTGGTGTAATGGGGGGTCATTGTGGTGGTTACTTGCAAATACTTAACACATTGCCTGGGGGATAAGCCTGTCTGCTCGAGCCAAGCTACCTAGAGGGTGAGCAGGGGTTATCTACAGTGTGTATCCCTGTACCCTGATTAGAAGCAAGGGTCCCTATTTGGTCTAAGGTACTTACCTCTGCCAACTAGAGACCCCCAGATCTAACAATAAAATTATGGAATACGTACAATGTTGCACTCTGTAGAATATACCTTTCGTGTGCAGGTCTTGCAGTAATAAGGTGCGCTTCATTTAATGGGTGCGTTCTAAAACTTGCCTTCGATTTTGTTTAACCCGTGTTTACATTGCAGAGCCTCTGGGGCATGTTCTCAAGCAGTTATCGTCGTGACTGCAGATAGGACTTTTCTTGCGATAATGTGCCAATCGCAAGGTATCGCCGGCTATCGCCGGTTTCACTATCGGCATCACGATGTTGTTATCGGCTGTTTTCTCCGCCGTTCCCTGTTATTATCCCAATGTAGCGTGGCCTTGATAATACCCCGCTAACAGGGCGATAATAATCAAGGTTAGGCGGCGCTAACTTTTCTGCCGATAAATTACGTTGGCGATGGTTATCGCCCGTCATTGTGAATATCATCTAATGAAGCCGTTTCCCCAACGAATATCGATGTGCACTTCCCTGAGTCAATGGAGTATGCTTTGCATAACAAAGTAGCTAATGCCAACAATCTGGAAGTACCAAGTTAGGAATATTGCAGGTCTAGAGCTTGTGGAGGCATGGGGGAAAATAACTTATTGCTGCTCATAGCACAAGATGGGTATTCCCCCTAGGCCCGGGCACACTGCTCTTGAAAAGCCTAATACATGCCTGCTTAGGCAAACTTGTTTAAAGATGCTTGAAACTAATAATATGTCATTTGTTAGTACTCCCAAAGCTACTCCTATTGTATATGAGATGGAACTGACCTTTTAGTCAACGGTGAGGATAGCCTCATGGAATGTAGTGGGACTGGCCAAACTCTTGCCTGATGTGCTATGGAGAGAATTTATAGACAACTATGATGTATGTCTATTTCAGGAAACCTGGTGCCTTGCACCATTTCACAGAAGAAGGTATACATCCTTTTGTGTTGATGCGATTAGGAGCTCAAATGGGAGACCCTCGGGGGGATTGGGCATATGGGTCAAGACCTCTCTTTGATGAACCATTGGCTCTATACCTTGTGGCTCTAGGGATGTATTGGCCCTTAGGCTCTTGTTCCCCTCTGGTCCGTCTATAAAATTAATAAACGTTTATAACAGGGTAGTGGGAGGGAATAATGAAACTTTGACTATTTCCCAACTAGAGCAACAGCTCCTGACCCCGAGGACAAGAGACTTAATATTGATGGCGGGAGATTTTAATACAACTTTTGAACCAATAGCGGCAGCCCCTGACGACTTATCCACTGATTTGGATAATCATTGGGGTATACCCGACCTAGATTTGCCCAAAGTTAGATGGACACCCAAAGCAGGGAAGCTTTTGGCATTAACCTTAGAGTATGACTTAACAGCCACCAATGGCAGGTGTACCACAGATCGGCAGGGGAAAACCACCTTTAATAGACCAGGTCACTGTAGCAGAATTGACTACTTCCTAGCCCAAGTCGAGCTATGGCCTACAGTCTTGTACATGGAGGTGATTGATCGCTTTGACAGTGACCATAATGTTCTCAGTCTATCACTGAGTATTAAGGAAACTCCCCATCCTGGGAATAGGGGTCGCAGTGATATTGGTGAGCTTGAACCCACGAACAACTTGAGAACCATTAGATGGGATTGGGTAGGTAAATACCCTGCAAAAGTCTCCACCAACTTGAGAAACAAAAAAATGCCATATATACACGAGAAGTTAGGGGAGACCATAAGAGAAGTCCTTGGCAAAGAAAGGAAAAAGAAGAAAATCTGCCGTAAGACTGAGTCCTGGTATAACAATGCCTGTAGAGTGGCAAAAGGCGAGCTTGTGAATTCTATAAGATCTAAATCACAGGGTCAGATAATGAAATCAAGGGCACACCACAGGGTGACAATTAATAATGCAAAAAGGGAGTAGAATGAATCAATATGGTAAGATCTGCATGATGCCGTGGTAGAGAGGGATTCTAGGGATTTCTGGAAAAATGTGACTATCGCGTCTAGGGGTAAGAAAACTATACTGGATTTTTGTATCCAACCTGAGGAGTGGGTTGCACATTTTAGCCACCTATACACAGACAATTCTAGGTTAGTAAGACAGAAGTAGCCATTCGTTCTTGCACTTCTGGTTGTGCCCCTGGACCCAACAGGATACCCAATGATTTATATAAAGAAGATCCTAACATTTGGGGACCATATATAAACCTACTCTCTAATAGCATTCTCTCAGTCATGGAAATACCTTCCTCCTGGAAGTTGGCTGAGCTTGTTACAACTTTTAAGAAGGGGGATCAAGGTCTACCGGTGAATTATAGACCCATCAGCCTCATTGATTCATTACAAAAAATCTTTTGCAAACAGGTCCTTGTTCATCTTCAAGAGTGGATTAGATAGGGTGATATTATTTCAGAGTGGCAGGCTGGTTTTAGGAAACGAGTGAGTACTCTAGATCAAATATTCCATTTCCTGTGCATATTTTGGAGGGAAGTCACTATTCGCAAAGGCAAACTTTACGTTGCCTTTGTGGATTTACTTGCCGCTTTTGATATGGTACCGAAAGCAAAACTGTGGAAGTCTTAGAGAAAATGGGAATTCCAGCACCACTCCTTAATATTCTAATAAGACTCTACGCTGACACTCTGGCACAAGTGAGGTGGGGTGAAAACGGGGCCTTAACTGAAGTGATACACATTGACAAAGGAGTTAGGCAGGGGTGTGTATTAGCACCTACCCTGTTCACCCTGTTTATCAACAATGTCATTGGTTTTTTGAGCAGGGATGGTTCTGAGGAGGGAACCGGGCCCCTGCTCTCCTTTTTGCAGATGACACTCTGCTTATATCTAAGTCGCCACAAGGGCTCCAGCAGCTACTAGATGATTTCAGGAATTTTGCTCGGGTAGGGGGCTGGAGCTAAATAGTTCCAAAACAAAATGCATGCTGTTCTCATCTAATTCAATGACTACATGCAAGAAACAACTTGATGTGGGTGGTAAGCCACTAGAATTAGTGACAGATTTTGATTATCTGGGCATTAAATTTACCCAGAATATGAGTTGGGCCCCACAACTGAATAGAGCGCAGTTAACTCTGATCCACGAAACGGCAACTATACTGAAATCTATAAGAGAACTAGCTCTAGAAAGCTTACTTCAGCATTGGAAATTTACAATACTAAAGCCCTAGGTGCTACTTTATATGGTGCTAAGATTTAGGGTTGTTCTTTTGGTAATAACCTCTCAGTTACTGAGCAGAAATTTCTAAGATCCCTAGTTAATCTTCCGTTGTCTGCTCTGTTGATCCCTCTCTATTTAGATCTTGGTCAGAAGAGGATTTTGCATAAAATTAGATTGTGGTCACTTAAGTTTTGGCATTGAATATGGACCCCTACAGCACTCACCCCTGATAGGGTTGGTCTTCGTGAGCTGATGATAGCATCTTGTGTGGTTAAGATACCCTGGATGCTTGCAGTTAAGAATTTGCTAGTTAAGCTAGGATTGGTTGCTTATTGGCAAGAACCAGAAACTCTCTGTCAGATTAATAAGCATAGTCTTAAAAAGTGTATTGGGGTTTATTGACACAGATCTGATAGTGAATTGTAATGGATCAATTTCAAATGATTTTATGAATTATAAATAGACCCTGTTATTTGAGCCTACGATGGATGAAATCGAACCCTCATTAGCGAGGAAATTATACCTACAGTTTAGGTACGGCTGCCTACCCCAAAATCACTTTAAAAGTAACTGGTGTAAAACAGGAGAAAGCGTCAAAGACTACTGTCCCTGTTGCCTAGGGATTTCCAAGTCACCTGAATGTTTTATTTTTTTTGTCCTTTGTACTTCCGATTACGTTTGAAATGGATTGCCCCCTTTTGCAGAAATCTGGGAGGCAGGAGATATAGGGAGGTGTTCAGAATATTGAAGACGAACACAACAAGTATGATTGTATTCTGCATATCCAAGTTTTTAACCCCTTGAGTGCCCCGCCCTTTCCCCGCCCTGTGCCGGCCCTTTCATTAGCGGGCGGGGTTCATGACGAGATAGTCTCGTCATGGGCACAGCGCAACCGCGGCCCATGACGAGACCATCTCGTCATGGGCACTCAAGAGGTTAATGGCTGTGTGGGTCAGGCGTACTAAGTACTCCCCTGTCAGTTTCTAGGATCTAGGACTTACGGTGTACCAATTACTATGGTGCTGTAAAATTTCTATCTGGGGTTCTGGTTCATCGTACAAGCACATAGCACTTTAATGTGTATTTTGGTCAACTTATATTGCTGTATTGTAAATAGGCTGTGAAGGTCTTTTAATTATTCTATGTTTTGTTTTTAATTATGTTCCATTCTCCCCCCAAATACACCTTAATGAAGTTTTGAAATTGTAAATAAATAGTCATTTTATTTACTGCTATTGTTATAGTGAACTCCCTTTATTTGCACATACACTGATGCACTTTGACTGATTCATTTTATTGCGATTGTATATTGATTGTAAATGGTTATTCATAATGAGATGTTTTACTTGTACTGTGTGTCTGCAAGTGTGTAATTATATGGTGTACTTTTATGATCCACAGTGATCGAAAATAAAGTCCTTTTGAATATCATCCTGAACTTTCATCCTTACACTGAGAACTGGGGGTAAAGCTGAAGAGTAATCTAGGGGAGCTGTGTGTAACAGAACCATGGCTATCAGAGGCGCAGCATGTTCAGTGGCACCGGGGCTCAGGGAGCGAGGGCCCAATTGGTCGATAATGACAGCTGTGTTTTACTACCCTCTAGTAGATGAAGGGGCCGGGTTACTTGCTGCCATACCTTACATTTGCACTAAAGACTCTGAGTGACTCAACAGAATAGACACACTCACAAACTGAGATTCTCTCTCTTTCTCACACACACGCGCACAAACACACACACAAACTCACGCACACACGAAGAGAGCCTTAGAGAATCTGGGGGTTTTCCGTTTTCCAAGGTACTATAATGGGTATAGTGTTCCCATCTGCACAGGTTTAAAATATTTTATAGACGACCACACAAGATACACCGGTCACATACATATTTCCAGGTGTAAATAGGTATCTTGTCAGTGAGTTGGAAAGGATTGCATCAACTATGCAACTGTGCACTGTCCCAGAGCCCCCACGATTCAAGATTCCAAGTGTGAGATGCCATCCAGTACAGATTTCTTCTCGAGTTGTCCCACTCGACTTGGGGCATATTATCAAGAAACAGCGTTAAAATTAACGCCGCTTTTGTGGTAGAAAACTGCCGCTAAAGTGGCGATAATAGGCTTCATAATATGCCCGTGAGAATTCCCATAGAAGCCCATGTTCTGGTGTCAACATGGGCTTCTATGGGAATTCTATGCGGCATATTATCAAGCCCATTATCTCCGCTTTAGCGGCAGTTCTCTGCCGCTAAAGCGGCGATAATTTTAACGCCGTGCTTGATAATATGCCCGACTTGTCCTTTATCTTGCTGTAAATTCACGACTACCAGGATGCAAAGTAAAAACCCAGGACAGGATGAACTACTCGCAAAGGGAGTCAGAAAGTGTTAGAGTTCTGTTTTCTCAGGATACACACACAGGGGGCGTGCATGCTGGATTGTCAGGAGTACTTGTAGATAGTCTTACAATTCCCTGTACCTATATCCCTTTAATGTGCATTTGGGCCTTTATACAAAAAAAAGTGCAACTTGCAAGTACCCACAGCTGTTTATCCTGAACGTTGCAAATGATACCAAAACCATGAGTGTGCCTCCCCAAACTTTTTTTTGTGGGCCTAATTATTCAAGTCAGTCCATATTACTTAAGTCAGTCAACAGCATGTCTAGCCCCCTACAGAGCTACACTTTCCCCATATAACTACAACAACAAAAACCAAAAGAATAACAACTTCAGACACGTAAATGGAAAACGTTCAGTAAGGACTTGCCAGACGTGATTTGTCTGATGAGGCTGACTCAGACCCAGCCCCACCGTCCTTCACGACACTGCTGCCTGTAGGGAATATCTATTTAGAGCACTCTGGGGAAGACTTACAAGCCCCTTGCGACACTTTTACGTCGGCGGTGGTGTAGAAAATGCGGCCAATTTACAACGTGACGAACCTAGGGAGATGCATCACGTTGTAAAGCCCTGCGTCACATTATACCTGTGTCAGGTATAATGTATGCAGGGTGGGCGTTCCCATGCAAAAAGCCATGTAGAACTGATGCAGTGATATCTACAAGATTTCACTGCGTCCCTCTACGCCTTCACTGCCTCAAAATCTCTACGCCTGCTCAGACCAGGCATAAGGAATGACGCAGGGCTTTTTGAATGGGACTCACCCATCTGTTGTGGTGCATTGCTGGAGTTGCGTTACTTTCATGAGCAACTCCAGCAATGAGTCACTTTTGCGCCAACAGATGTTTCAGAATTTCTGACGCATCTGTTAATCTTTGCGCCATGGAGCACTGTATTGTAAATACAGCGCATCCACAGTGGCGCAAGGACATTTGACGCTGACGTGAGGAAACTGATGCATCTATGCAGATGCATCAGTTTCTTGTAAATGTGCCCCTGTCTCTGCTGTGCACTCTAATAAGGCTGGCTGGCGAGAGTGAGGGGCACAGGTGAACTTCAGGCTTGAACCTGATGACATTCAGTCAGGCTCTCCAGCCCCAGCTGTCTCCCTCTTGCCTTCCCGGAGCTGCAGCACACATGTCCGATACAGGGCTCTCCCTGCTTCCACACCACCCCAGCAGTTCCATGACCAGGCCGGCAACTTAGGTCCAGCATTAGAGATGTAAAGTGGCTGAATACCCCCCAGCTCCAATCGCATCAGCGTTGTGGGCTGATCCTTTTCCTCCTAATAAAACCTGTTTTGAAGGGTAGGAAAAAAGTATCCCCATTTTTATTAGGCTGAACAGTCAGAAAATCAGGATGTAAACGGATGGCACCTTCAGTGGGAGCTCAGCCCTGAGCCAGGCAGAGCCTCTCCGAGGAAGAGGACGGGAGCTTGGCGGGACGAAAACCGGGGAGGAGTGGGCAGGGGGCTGCTGGAATTTAGCTACCTGTTTGAAATGCGTTCCTCTAGGAGATGGTGCTCACAGGGGAACAAAAATGTCCTAAAAATGTCCGGCAACGCTTGGACAAAATGTAAGTAAAAAATTGTATGCTGCCTGCACCTTTCGGAGATTTCTGCCTTGGCCTCTCATTAACCACGTTCTTCGGAGACAGCACACCCTAAATGATTAGCAGAACACATCTGTTGCAGCAGCTCCGATCGGACCATAACAGCTGGTCTTTTTCGGCTTGGGAGGAAGTGGGAGCTTCAATGCTGCAATAAAATGCAAACAGCTATGGGCCTGAAGCACCCACAGTGTAACACGAGCAGGGCAGGAAGAAAAGTAATAAAATAGTCCCCCCACTAACAGATAAACACAACCAAGGGTACTGACACGGTACTCAGTCTCTGCTGCCTTTGAGGAACAAAGAGACCACGCATTGGAAATACAATTGGTCTCACATTTGCTTGAGTTAGAGCGATTGGCATTGTAAATGGCCATGTTTTTTTACCCATGTGTTATGGAGTGTATGTATGTGGTGTGTAGTGGAATTATGTGGGTTGGATTGGAATTGTGTGGAATTATGTGCCTTTGAATTGTGTGGTGTGGAGTGAATTTGTGTAGTGGAATTATGTGGCATGGAGTGCAGTGGAATTGTGTGGATAACAAGTATGTGGCATTGAGTGTACTGGAATTATGTGGAATTGAATTGTGTTTTATGGAGTGTAATTTTGTGAAATGGTATTTTGTGCTGTGGACTGGTATGTAGTAAAGTTTAATTATGTAGTATGCAGTTGAATTTCTTGGCATGATGTGTAATTCTGAGGTGTGGATTGAATGTTTGTGGTGTGTTGTGTTGTTGAGCTGAATTATGTGGTTTGGTGTCGAATTATATGATGTGGAATGGAAATGTGTGGAGTTGAATTGTGTGGCCTGGAACTGTGAGGCACTGAGTAAAATTAAGCTGATCGGAATTATGTGGCATGGTGTGGAGTGTATTTATGTGGATTGATGCTATGTGACAGAGTGATTTTATGTGTGGTGTATTTATGTGGTGTCGAATAGAGTGTAATTCTGTGAAGTTGAATTATGTTGCGCTGAGTGATGTGATGATGAGTGTAATTATGTTAGGTAGTGTTTAATTGTATGACAGTAAAATTGTGTGGTGTGGGAATTGTGTCACACTAAAAATCCAGGTATGCTATAAATAATGAAACAATTGAAGGTGCTCTCATATACCATGGAGGTGGGCGAGCCACTGAAAGCTTGAAAGCTACTAAAAGCTCTAAAGCCACTGAAAGCTCAAGCCAGGATCAGCAAGTGCTTTTTATTTAACCTCAAGCCCAAAACAAGCCAATCTTTTATGTGGCTTCTTCTGCTATTCATGCCCTATCCTCTCCGGGCAAAGAGTTAAAACCAATACATTAGCATTTGAGATACAATGAAGAGGTACATAGCTACCCATTTAGTGAATGGCTTGTATAAAGTTAAACCAAAACAAGCACCTTGTTCAACACAATATCTGTTGCAAGTGAGAGCGCATGCGCTGACGCAGGTGAGACCGAAACATGAGCAAAATCAAATGCAACTCCATTAAAGTGTCTTGTGCCTTATTTTCCAAAATGCTAAACTGGAAACTAATGTCCAACATGATCAGGAAATTAACAGTAGTTTTTGTAAGTTAGTTTTGAAACAACCCCTGTAATGTGAATACCTAAAACGTTACAATGTTGTGCCTGCTCACCAACAATTACATTCTTTTGCACCTTTGAGAACACCCATTTGCCCAACCTTAATTTCAACATGTGTCACTATTGAACATCGTTCTTATTTGCGGAGTATGCAAAGTGTTGCGTTACACTTACAAACACCAGTGTTTGCAGAAACTGATTACTTGCATTGGGTTCTGTAAATTGCACATAGAGATCACTCATTTGGGCTGCAAGCTTAATCTTGGTGCAAAGAAGCAGGCAAAGATAGGTGGACCAGACTAAATTGCATGAAGGGGGATCCCTGCTGCCCGGTATGCCTGGTTTTGGGGATACATGGAAACCGTAGAACCCAGCCTGGGGCCGCTTTTCAGACATGAGGATGGGTCATTCCCTAGCTGCTTCCAATTCTTAGCAGTAATGGGGGCGGTGGGGCCCCCATTCATTCAGGATCGGGGCCTCAACTGCGGCAGCTGGGCTGGGCATGGGCAGCGAGCAAATCAAGGGAATTGAGCGGTGGGCATCTGGTGCGTTTAAACATTATGTACGCCCCTCCTTGTACTGAGTCAGTTCTTATCCCCTCCCCCCCGTATGGGTCCAACCGAGCTGTCCAGGACGGTGTGGATTGTGGGGCTTTCCTATGTCACACCGGAGCAGCAATGGGCAGTGGCCAGACGCAAATTCAGCGTGATTTGGCAGTGGGACACCAACATAATTTGGATGGGTCTTTCAGGAATGAAGTGGGAACAACTGCTATCCGCAGTGCGAGAAGCAATGGGGAGAGGTGGCAAACCGGACATGGTGGTAGTCCAGTTGGAAGGGAACGACTTGGCTGCAGTAGGTAGGAGTAGCCTGCTAGTGAAAATGCAGGAAGGCCTAGCTGTGTTGGCAAAATGGGTGTGCCCAGCCGAGATAATCTTCCCGGAGATAATACTGCGGAAATCCTGGAGTGGGGCCTTAGACCGGGGGAAGGTGGAGAAAGCCAGATGCAAACTGAATAGCACTATGACAACGGCTAGCGGCTGGGGTTTTGTAAGGCACGGTTTCATAAACATAGGATCGCCAGGCTACCACCTGGAGGATGGTGTGCACCTAACAGGGCTAGGGATGGATATGTTCCTGCTCAACATTGTAGGGGTGCTATAACAAATGAGCTTCGCATAAAACGGTGGGCGTGCGTAGCGGAGCAAGGGGGGAGCTGCCTCCGGTCGGTAAAACGTTAGGTAGCATGGCAGGAGAAAACCTGGAAGGATAGAAAAAGGAGAGAAATTGCTAGAAGTACAGGGAAGGCTCGCGCTGTGTCCTTGGGATGCCTCATGGCAGGGGCACTGAGAGAGCCAATAGTGGCTAGTAGCCACAGAGAGAGTAGATGGGCGGCTCCCGCAGGGCCCTTGGGATGCCTCACGGCTGGGGTACCAGAGGAGCGAGAGGTATTACTCAGCCGCAGGCTGGATAGATGAAGTGCTCACATGGGGTCCTTGGGATGCCACATGGCAGGGAACCGGAGGAGCAAGGAAGGGGCCAAGATGGGTTTGAAGGCAAACGGGACGGCACTAGCAGCCCGGGCGAGTCCGGAAGGACACCCACCAAGTCGGTAGCAAGTTGAAGCCTAGCACCGTTGCAACAATGGCCCTGATATTTAGGACCCTCCCCAGAAAGTGATTTGTCAGAAAGCAGGTTACAACCAAGAATGGACTAAACGAGCTATGATGGCAAAATCGGTAATGAGTCAACAGAATGTTATGTATGACCAAGTAGAGGAAAATGTATAAATGGTCAAGTGTTAATAAACTGCGACCTTTTTTGGCACCAAGCAAGTTGTCCCTGGTGTATGTGAAGGTGTAATGGGCACATTTTTAGGAAATGGCTAAGGGAGAGGGAGGGGACTCACCTCTTGGGAGGGGTTTGCAGGTCACACAGACAATTCATATCTGCTCCTCTCCCCCCACCACCTCAATGCCTAAGAGCAGCAGGAGTAACAACTGCCCTGGACAGGAAGCGACAGCCGTTGCTGCCCTAGGAGCTCTCTGCAGCAGTCGGATCTTTTCATCTGCACAGCAATATTAGATTTCCAGCTCTCCGAACTCAATAAAGGCGCCTGCACTCTAGCGCAGGGTAATGGGGAAGGCGCTGAACAAGAATTAAAGGCACACTTCCATAAGACTTTCTTCTGTGCAATGTGTGTTCTCAGGATACACTGGGACTCTCCTCTGAAGAGAGACTAAGGTGGAGTGCCACCTGGGAGTGCTACAAATGTGGTTCTAGGGAAAGGGAATGAGTGGGCCTGCACCGAATCCCTCTGCAAACTGGTATTACTGTGGTCAGGCAAACAGCTGGCTATTGAATGGATTGTCAGAGAAAAGGAAACAGCTTAGCAACCAGAACGTGCAAGAGACACACACACACACCCGACGTGCAGCATTATCGAGCGTCGTTCTTGATTTGATCGCACTTTATGGACCTTTGGTGTTCAACTGAAAGGGAGCACTCAAGTGGGTGCCTGCTTTAGCCCCGGGGGGACTGGCAAGTGCATGTCTCGATGGGGGCGCTGGAGTCGGTCCCTTCTTTGGCCCCGGGGGGACTGGTGAGTGTATGATATGATCGGAGCACTGATCATAACAAAAGCATGCCAAATTTGAATTCCAAGGTCTTCATGGAGACCAGCACAGCACATTGTGCCCACGCCACTCAGACAGCACTGTAGTTTTAAAGCAAGGATTTCTATGTTTTCTGTAAAACACTGGCAATGCCACTGTTAGATGCAAGATCGCAGAACAGTAGCTGCTATGGGCGCTGAAGCTGAACACAGGCAAACAGTAACACCAGCAGGAAACAGCTAAAAAAAAGAAGAAGGATTGACCACGAGCAAGCAAGGATTTTTAATGGACACTGAAACAAACCAATGAAAAGCAGAGGTGGTCTTTTAAGCCCACAACGAAGTATATACTAAAGTATATACAAGATGTCTCGAAAGCTCGACCTAAAGAGGAGGGACAAAGAGGCAGGACTCACAACTAGCAAGCAAGGATTTTTAAAGGGAACTCAAACAAAAAAATGAATTGCATGGGAATGGCTTTAAGCCCACAGAGAAGTACATAAGAGGTCATACGCTTATGCTTGACCTCAAAAGTGACCAATACTTTCAATTTGTGGCAGCTTCGGACTTCTAAAGACACACTGTATAAGTGTTTTGCAAGGTATGGAACACTACATGGATGTGAGCTTGCTGCAGGCAATGTCTGTTTTATTCCAATTGAAATCAACAGTAAAATCTGTCCCAACAGACCATAAAACAGTCCCACAAACAGTCAAAAACAGCCCACACACTGATCTGTCAGACCAACCTGTCGTACACTGCTTGACTGCCCTGTTGTCTAGGCTGACCCCATGTATGAAGTATGTTAGCACCAATTTCGAAGTGTGGCAGTATTAAAGTCAGCATATAAGTATTTACTCTGCTTTTAAGGTCAAACCTGCGTGAGCATGTGGTGCAGATCAGAGCTTCCGAATCCCCTCTACTTCCACGGACGGAATGATTTCACAGTCACACACGCATACACACATCATACGCTGGTGGGGCCCATTACACCAACATTCACCCTAAATCACACTATCCGTGCCCTGTAAAGGAGAAACACCTTTCACATATGCTCTATCTAATCTGCCTGTACTTTGAGGTCAATGCGACCAGCTAGTTGCTTGTGGATCTAGCAAAATACATTTCAAAGGATACACAATAAATCAATAAACATGACCAGAAATAATCACCCGAGACAGGAATTCAAACAGATTGTTCATTTATCTAAAATTTCAAGAAAAGCCAATTAAATGCAAATTTCATTTCTCTCATATTTACCTATTCTGTCTAAATGTCAGATCCTAAGTCAGAACCGGTCCTCTGTAGAAGTATTAGAGTCTTCTGTCGTCATGTAGAGTCATCGTCCTCTCCGTCAGCATAGGGACCTCGCATCATCAGCTCGGTAAGAAGTGGCGCTAGACCTCTCTAGTCTACTATTATTTATACTAAAATTTACATTCTATAAAGTAACATTTATTTATTCAGAACGGATGAATGGCGGAAATAATGTCATCTTGGTACTTTTTCGATATTCTACGGGTTGTTCTCACGCATAGATTGTCCCAAATAATGAATAGCAGAATTGAACGTCCATGACTAATTCGCTACTTTTACGGATGTCTCTACTAGGTGAATTTGTTTCAAAAGTTGGTTCACATTGAGTTCGTATCAACTTTTCCGTCTTTCAGGGGCTTTTGGCAGATGTCCCAGACTTGTCATCATGCTTATGGCTTTTCAGTTCATCGGAGGTGCAAGGTCACAGGCAGAGCGAAGCCTTTCTGTAAATTTCCAGCAACTCCAATGCAGGCTGCGGGTGGTGGCCATTTTATGGCAGGCCACAATGGACAACTTTAAGCAAAATAGACATAAAACAGAATTACTGCATAGAAATGATTATACAGTGTTATTCCCCTGCTAATACCCTTATGTGTGTGTATTTATCTAGCCATTTGCGACATCAAAAGCCATTAATGCATATTAATTATAAGCGCAAAACACCATAACATCACATAAGCAACATCGTTTTCTGTCAGTTTGCTCACCAACTTAGTTCACTTGTTATTTAGCCATGCAATAGCATTCCCACGTGTAATTCTCTTGTTAATAAGGTTGATTAGACAACATTCGACAAACTTTTAATCATTAGTAATTAATCAGTAGTACTTTTAGTTAGAACATGCGAAAATGAAACAGGTATTCGGTTTTAGAGTAAAAACCCTGCTCCATCAATCCCCCCTTTGGTGATATATAATCACCACAAAAATCAAAACCCCAAAAATCAATTTTGTCTCCCCTTTTGGAAGAATTTGAAATATCTTCTTGTTCTTGTTTTTAGACCCTAGTTTCCATCTCATCTTCCTTTTTAGTTTCTATATACATGCTTTCTCTTAGCTCTTCTAGTTCTATTTCTTGTGGATCTCTTTCTGATTTCTTTTTTCACTTTTTAACATTTTCTTTTGTGATTTTCTTTTTATTTCTTCTATATCTACAACACATACATCCTAATCTAAGGATCAATAATACAACTATTACACAAGTTAATGGAAATAATATCTTACCAAATATGGTACTACCTATCTTAGCTACAAAGTTCTTAATAGCAATCATCTTGTTAGCCATTTTAGTCCAGATACTTTCAGCTTCCAGTGGTACTAATTCTTCATGCAAATCAGTAATATTTTTGATGTAAACTTTTAGATCTTTACTTTCGTCAGGAATGTAAGTGCAACAATGTTGAACTTTCAGCATTCCACAGACTCCACCCTCTTTTGCCAAAAGAATGTCAAGGGCAAGTCTATTTTGCATCGCCATAGCACGTAAAGCAACCATTTCTGTATTAACCAAAAGAAAGCCTCCAGCGGTGCTTGTTGACAAGCGATCTACCACTGTTGACAGCTTCCGAATGCCAAATGCATTCAAAGAAATTCCCACTGCTGGAATTAAAGCTCCAAAAATATCTCCTACAATTTCTGTCCATGTTTCTCTTCTATAACGTGTTAATGTGTTAGAATGTTCAGCATCATCTACTCTATCCATGTGAAAAATATTTGGAAAGACCAGGCCAACATAACATGTACCAAACCAATGGTCAGGCAAACGGTTATAAGCCTTGTTCCCACAAATATAATACACTCCCGGAAAAACTGGATCTTCTCCTCCTCTAAATCCCCATCCGGTTGCAATAAAGTATGTATCATGGCACTCACTAGTCCCTATCAAATAATAATCATATTGGGATCTCTTCCTGGTAATGCACAGTTTCCCTTTCTGTGGGGCATCTATAGCCATAGTTGGACTGGCTCCATTTTTCAACTCTTTTTCTTTCTCAATATCCCACATTGTGTCACCATTTTATGCCCTTCTGCTTTCTTGTGCATGTTCAACCTTCTTCTCTCAACCATGTCTAGAAAATTCTTTTCTTCTCCCTTCAAACTACAAGTTAAATTATTTCTAAAAACATAGTCTAAGGTTAATTCTTTCGTTTCTAGAAAAATCTCACCTAAAGTGTTAGCATCCTTTGCAGGATTCAATGCTTTATTCATAGGCAATTGCCCAAGAATATTATCTATATTAGACATATTGTAATCTAATTTCCCTAACTGATAAAATATACTAATCAACACACTACAGGAAATTCCATACGTAGCCGGAAGATGATGATAAGTCACTCCTTCCGAAACAGAGGCAGGTAATTGCATGCAGACGTAGCAATCCCTTACTTCCATTGTCTTTACGTATTCATACAACAATTTAGAAAAAACATTGCTAGAAAAATCGTTAATTGACCTATCTTTATGTATATGTACATTACTAGTTCTAGTTGGAACTACTTTTAATGGACTCTTCCCTATATTAGTCTTGTTCTCAGTATGACCTTCTAAAGTGTCTATAGTGACTCTAAATGAAATCAGTAGAGCAAGCACGCTCCAAAGCAGCATTAATAAACCTGTACAGCAGCAGCACATTTTACACCATCTTTTCAGAAAGGTACATCTACTTTTATTCTCAGTGTTAGCCATTTTGTTAGTTTGACCGTGTCTTTTGACTTAGCCTCTTCTACTCCTCTACTGAACTTTTAAGGGCAGCAAGTACCCATCAGATTATTAAACTCTATTAATCTTAGTATTACTTCTTCTTCTCTTCTCCAAGTGATTTTTCTTTGATTCACTCAATTTGGATTTTCATCACTTTTCACTGTCTCTTCATCATCATCAAACTGTATCAGGTCCTGAACATCCGTCTCTTCTCCAATGTCGGACAAGATAACTCTCAGGATTCCCACAGCTTCTTCTTCAGCAACCTCCTTCAGTAAAGCCTCCTCTGGACTTCCTTGGCTGTCCGCCTCTTCTCCTTCTTCAGGCAGTGCCACATATGTCCATTCCGGTGACTTGTACCTCTGGTTTGGTTTTCTTACTCTTTTAGTTCTCTCAGGTATCTTTGCTTCTTCTTCCTTGGTAGGATTCTGACTTGACACTTCGTTCACTTGTTCAGCTTTCGAAGAGTTAACTCGTGTCAGTCTGTACCTTAGTCTCTTTATCTTATTTGGCCAAAGATCTCCTTTAGCATTTCTCTTTTGCTTTCCTTCTTTATTGTTTCTTTCTCCAAGCCAAGTTCTCTTTCTCAGAACTCGTCCTCCATGAATCTCATTGTCACTTTCATCAGACTCTGTTTCAGTTGCTACTGGTTCATTAACAGCTTTCTTTTCTTTAACAACTTCCTTTTCTCCAACAGTCTCTTTTTCCACCAATTGAGATTTCCCTACTTCTGTCCCTCCTCGGGTCTCCGACACGCAATCTTCTTGCTGTCTACTTGTCTCTCACCTAGCTTGTTGTAGATATTCCCTACACCTCCTCGGGGTTTTTCCGCAATCTGTCCCTCTCTGTCTTTGTCTGTCCCTTTTTCTTCAATATTTATCTCAGGTGGAACTTGTCCAATTTCCTCATGCGATTCAGGTGTCTCTTCTGTTGGAACGTTCTTTTCTTTTCTTTCTTTCTTTTTGTGTTGGTCACTCTCAATTGGAACCTCAGGCAATTCTTCTGAGTCTGAGCTTGCTTCTGCAGTTTGCACTGTTCTCTTCAGAACCTCTTCTGTTGGGATGAAAGCTTCTCTTGACTCACTTTCCCCACTTTCAGGATTCTTTTTCCTTCTTACTGCCTCACTGTCTGCATCATCACTGGAATCTTATTCTTCAAAGTATTCTTTTCCAGTACCATCTCTTGGATTTGGAACTCTCAGTGTGTGGCTTGCATGTATCCAATTTTTCACACCAGCGCACTTCACAGCAGTCTTTGTGGTCAAGATGACTTGTCTTGGCCTTCCCCACCTCGGAACCAGGCAATTCCTTCTTCTGTGGACTTTTATCCTTACCCAGTCCCCTGGGCTCAGATCATGGTTGGTTTCTTTTCAAGTGTGGTGGCGTTTTCTCCAACCTGGTAAAACAAGGAATGAACTGCGTCAGCCAGGCCTTTGCAGTAATCCAAAATCATGTCATCAGTTATAGTCATCAGCTTGTTCACTGGTACATATGCATGCCTCATAGCCCGTCCCATGATAATTTCATGTGGACTCAAACCTGTTGTTCTGTCTGGACTAGACCTAATGGTCATCAGGACTAGAGGCAAGACATCGGGCCATTTCATTCCTGTGGCTAAGCACATTTTGCCAATTCTGTTTTTGATAGTACCGTTCATCTGCTCAACTACCCCAGAAGCTTCTGGTCGGTAGGCACAATGCAACTTCTGCTGTACACTCAATGCTTCACAAATTAGACCCATGATTTCATTATAAAAATGTCCTCCTCTGTCTGATTCAATGGTTACTGGGAACCCGTACCTTGGGATGAACTCTCTTAACAGTAATTTGGCCACTGTTATCCCATCATTTCTTCTTGTTGGGTACGCCTCCACCCACCTTGAGAACAAACAGACCACCACCAGGACATACCTCAACCTGTTGACTGGGGGCATTTCAATGAAGTCTATCTGCATTCTTGTGAAGGGTCCTCCCTCCCTGCCTATTGTTCCTAGGCTCACCACTGTTTTCTTTCCAGGATTGAATTGCTGACATATCAGACATCTCTGGCAGAGGCTTTCTGCTATCAGTCTGAACTTTTGACTGTACCAGGTTTGCTTAAAGGCTCTTATCATAGCATCCCTCCCCAAGTGTCCTTGGCCATGATACATCCTTGCCATTGTTGACAACATGCTGTTTGGCATGACTGGTCTTCCATCCCTATAGACCCACACATGATCTTTTTCTCTAGGTGCACAACCTGCCTTCACCCAATCTCTCATTTCATCATCTTCTGCCTCATCCTGCAGCTGTCTTACTTCCTCCCATGTCCCTACCTCATTAGTAAACATTAATGAACAAGAAGACATTTCCCGTTCTTTACTCCTGTTAATTGAGTGATTGTTCCTTGCACAATATTGTGCTATGTCATTGGCAAACTTGTTACCAACTGTTACAAAATCATCACCATGACCATGAGCAGCACATTTTACAACTGCTAGTTCTTTAGGCAGCTGTATCGCCTCTAGCAGTTTTCCAACCACTTCAGCATTCTTTATGGGAGTTCCACTTGAGGTCAGGAAACCTCTTTGTAGCCATAGCTGGCCAAAATCATGGACAACTCCGAAGCCATACTGGCTGTCAGTCATCACAGTCACTCTCACACTTCTCCCAATCTTGCATGCTTTTGTCAGTGCCACCAATTCTGCCACCTGAGCGGATTTAACTCCTTTCAAAGGTGATGCTTCCACAACTTCCGAGACTTTGCACACAGCATATGCAGCACTCAACACTCCTTCCTCTGTTCTCAGACAAGATCCATCTACAAACAACACATGATCACTTTCAGGCAGTGGCAGATCTCTTATGTCTGGCCTTGGCTTTGTGCAGTAATCAAGTACATCCAGGCAATCATGATCAACATCATTTCTCACTCCCACACACTCAGCATCAGGCAACAGTGTTGCTGGATTCACATTCACACATCTTTCCAGACTTACATTGGTTGTACCAAGAATGACTTTCTCATATTTAGTCAGCCGACTATGAGACATAAACTGTGTCCGGCTCCTTGTTAAAAGGATTGCCACATCATGAGGTACGAATACCCGTACATGGTATCCCATTATTATTCCCTCACTTTGTTCCAGACTTTTGCAGGTAGCAGCTGCTGCTTTTAGGCAACCTGGCAAACCCACAGCTACTGGGTCGAGAGTTGCTGAGAAATAGGCAATTGGCCTTCTCAGACGTCCGTGTTTCTGGATTAACGCTGAAAGTACACATCCATTTCTCTCACTACAGTACAGTTCAAATTACTTTTCATAATCAGGCATCCCTAGGGCAGGAGCTTCACAAAGTCTGTCTTTCAGCTCTCTGAATGCAGCCATTTCTTCTGGGTTTAGTTCTAATGGGTCTTTCACCTCACTTTTGGTCAATTTAATCAATGGGTTGGCAATCAGGGAAAAATTACTTATCCACTGACGACAGTAACCCACCATTCCCAGGAACATTCTCACCTCTCTTTGTGTCATTGGGGCTCTCATTCCCCTAATGATTTTGATTCTGTCAATAGTCACTTTTCTCAGGCCTTTCTCAATATTGTGTCCCAGATACTGGACTTCTTTCTTACAGAACTGCAATTTGGCTGGAGATACCTTTAATCCTCCATCTGCCAAGTGATTCAGCAATGCAATGGTATCTACTTCACAAGCTTCACGTGTTTTTGATGCCACAAGTAGGTCATCAATATATTGGACCAAGACTGAATTTTCAGGCATTGTCAGACTTTCCAGAGATTTCTTTAGCAATTGATTAAATATTGAGGGGCTCTCTGTATACCCCTGTGGAATTCGGCACCATACCAAAATCCGCTCTCCAAATCTAAAAGAAAATATTGGCTGGCTGTCATGATGCAATGGGATTGAAAAGAAAGCATGACACAAATCAATTACCGTGTACCATTCTGCATCATGGGGAATCTGATACTAAATCACTGATGGATTTGGCACAATAGGACAACATGGCAAAACAATCTTGTTAATCTTTCTCAAATCTTGTACTATTCTGAACTTTCCATTAGGTTTCTTCAGTCCCATTATCGGTGAATTACATGGGCTGCTCAATATTTCTCTTAACACCCCTTGCTGGATCATCTTCTCAATTAAGGGTGTTATTCCTTCAATTATTTCAGGTGTCAATCGGTATTGCGGTATGTTTGGGTAAACCACTCCCTCTTTTACAGTAATCTTTACTGGATCTATATTTCTCATCAGGCCCACATCTTCTCCAGTAAAATCCCAAACTGCTGCTTTCACTGTCTGTTTCAACTCTGAGGGTAATGCATCAGGATTAAATATTGCATATGTTCCCAAAGCCTCACATTCTCTGTTATCCATGGTCATTCTGTATAGCACATCTTCATCAGGTGTCTCAAAGGTTATACCATCTGGAGTACAGAAAATAGTGCAATTCATTTTGCACAGCAGATCCCTGCCTAACAGGTTCACTGGACTGGTGTCACACACCACGAATCGGTGCATGTCTGAAAATTTCCCTATTCTAACCCTTACTGGCTCAGTAAGTAGTGTCTTGATCTGTGTATTGGATACACCAACCACTTGGATCGTTTCATTCGAGAGAGGAAGATTCTTTATATCAGCTGACCTGACAGTTGATCTCGTGGCCCCAGTATCAACTAGGAAAGTGATACCCTCACCATTAATTTTCCCATCTACAAAAGGTCCTGCCTGGTCTATTTCTAGAGTTGCGCCAAGTACGCACTCCTCCTCCTCTCTTCGGCACCGTCAGAAGTCTCCCTCAGAGTCACTTCCCTCATTTTTCAGCCAGTACTGAGATACAGCGCTTGCGCGTTTTGGTTTTATTACCTGCTCTTCATCGTAGAACCCCGATTCTTGGCTGTACTTCTGGGATCCTTTTCTCTGTGGCAAGGGTGGTTTTGGCACCTGATTCTGCTGCTTATCAGCCTTCTGCTGTTGCCGATGCTGACCACACCCCTCACTCTGCACCTGCGAATTCAATGATGAATTATCATTGTTAGTGGACGGTGGATTCTTACACTCGGATTTCCAGTGCCCCAATTTTCCACAGTTGTGGCAGGGGAACTTTTTCTTTGCTTCCTCTATATTCCCTTTTCCTTTTCCTGGACCAAACCTTGGTTTATTTCCTGGGTTATATGCCTGTTCAACCAGCTGAGTTTCCTGTCTTTCTGCAACTTTCACCTGTGCCCACATTGCCTTTTCTTTCAGCTTTCTTTGCTTTGCCTCAATCTCATCACTGAAGTATTTTGCATGTCTCAAAATCTCATCAATCTTCTTACTCTGCCAATCCACGGTATGCTGCTGTATCATTTCACTGATTTCAGGCCGCAAACCGTACACAAATCTATACACAAAATGACTCAGATCCTTGTCACCCAGATGTTCATCTCCGCTGAACTGCTTAAAAGCTAGTATCAGTCTTTCATAGTAAGCATGGACTGATTCTTTCAATTCCTGATGTGTTCGGTCTATTTTAACCCAGTCTGTCTCCTTGGGGGGTACTTTATTTTTCAAGAAGGCCATAACCTGCTCGTACTTTTTCATTACCTCCGGGTCTGGAGCTCCTGGGCCCGATTCACAGAACAAACTGACCCCTGTGCCCCACACAGACGGTCGCTCACCTCTCACTGCTGCTGCCTGTCGCCTGCTGCTGCCTGTCGCCTGCTGCTGCCTGTTGCCTGTCGCCTACCTGCTGGTACCGACCCCGCTCACGCCGCTCCCTCCTCACCTGCGCTGACCTCCGCTTCACGCCGCTCTCCTCCTGCTGCTGCTGGCCACTCTCCTCGCCTCCTTGCCGCCGCCGCTGCCCCGGTCACTCGCCTTCCTGCTTTCCCGCCGCTGAGCCCGCAGTCCCGCCTCTCCTCCCTGCCCATTGGCCACCCAGCCTCCCACCTCCCAGCGGACCCTCCCTCCCGGCTCCTTACTTAAGGTGACCGCGGCGGGCTGGTCAGTGTGACCCCTGTGCCCCACACAGACGGTCGCTCACCTCTCACTGCTGCTGCCTGTCGCCTGCTGCTGCCTGTCGCCTGCTGCTGCCTGTTGCCTGTCGCCTACCTGCTGGTACCGACCCCGCTCACGCCGCTCCCTCCTCACCTGCGCTGACCTCCGCTTCACGCCGCTCTCCTCCTGCTGCTGCTGGCCACTCTCCTCGCCTCCTCGCCGCCGCCGCTGCCCCGGTCACTCGCCTTCCTGCTTTCCCGCCGCTGAGCCCGCAGTCCCGCCTCTCCTCCCTGCCCATTGGCCACCCAGCCTCCCGCCTCCCAGCGGACCCTCCCTCCCGGCTCCTTACTTATGACGCCCCCACAGCGACCGCGCAGCGGACGCGCGCAGCGGGAGCGCCGACTGAGCGCCGAAGGTGCGCCAAAGGTAAGCCCGTCTGCGCCTGTCCGCGCCTGGACCGCGCCCAGCGCCAGACCCCCTGGCCCCCGCGCCCGCCAGCCCCCCCGCAGGACCTACGACTTCGCTACGCTCATCGCACTCAAACCCGCCCGAGCCCCCGGATGCCACCGAGCGTCCCCGCGACGCACCCATGGACCCTTCGACTGCCGATCCTGCAACTTCTCCTGCCTCCGAACAAACACCACGCCCACCAAGACGGACAACAGCAACCACCTCAAGTGCATCCTGATCAACACCCGCTCCATCCACAGACACGCCGTGGAACTCTGGAACCTCCTCGACACCGCATCTCCAGACGTCGCCTTCCTCACGGAAACCTGGATGAACGACTCCTCAGCCCCCGACATCGCCATAGCCATCCCGGACGGCTACAAGATCATCAGGAGGGATCGCAGCAACCAGACCGGAGGGGGCATCGCCATCGTTCACAAAAGCACCATTCGCATCTCGACTGACTCCACCGACGCATTCAACACCGCCGAATACCTGCACTTCCAGATCCACACCGACCCCAAGACTACCCTCAGAGGCACCCTCATCTACAGACCCCCGGGACCACGCGCACAGTTCTGCGAAGACATCACGGACTTCATCAGCCCTCACGCCCTCCCCTCCACCGACTACATCCTCCTCGGAGACCTCAACTTCCACCTGGAGAACAACAACGACCGCAACACGACCACCCTGCTGGACAACCTCGCCAACCTCGGACTCCAGCAACTGGTCAACACCCCCACCCACTACGCCGGCCACACGCTCGACCCCCTCTTCTCATCCAGCAAGCACATCACCTTCAGCCACTGCACCGGACTCCACTGGACTGACCACAGCTGCGTCCACTTCAGCTTCAAGAAGAACACGGTCCACCACCACCCGAAGCAGGTTCCCCACAGAAACTGGAGCAAGATCACCGTCGACCAGCTCACCACCTCCCTCAGCCAGAACCCACCGGTCAGGACAACGGACCCTAACACAGCAGCCCTCGACTTCACGCAATGGCTGACCTCCTGTGCCAACGACCTCGCCCCACTGAAGAACCCACTCACCAGGCCCAGAAGCAAGAAGGCCCCCTGGTTCACCGACGAACTCAAGGACTCCAAGAAGGCCTGCCGCACCCTCGAGAAGGCCTGGCTCCTCGACAAGAACACAGACAACATGACCGCCCTCAAACTCGCCACCCGCAGACATCACCAGCTCATCCGCACCACCAAGAAGAAATCCTTGAAGGAACGACTGGACAAGAACGCCCATGACAGCAAGGAGCTCTTCAACATCGTCAAGGAGTTCTCCAACCCCAGCACCAGCAACAACGACATCACTCCCTCGCAGGACCTCTGCGACTCCCTCGCCTCGTACTTCCACCACAAGATCGCCGACATCCACAACAGTTTTGGCGCTCCACCCCCGCACCCATCGACCGAACCTACGCACCCCGCCGCTATCCTCCAGACATGGACCAAAGTGACCCTCGAAGACACGACACGCATGATGAACACCATCCACTCCGGATCTCCGACCGACCCATGCCCCCACCATGTCTTCAACAAGGCCGCCTCTACCATCGCACCCCACCTCCGAGACATCATCAACGCCTCCTTCGACACAGCCACCTTCCCAGAGAGCTGGAAGCACGCCGAGCTCAGCGCACTACTGAAGAAACCAACTGCGGACCCGACCGACCTCAAGAACTTCCGCCCTATCTCGCTCCTTCCTTTCCCTGCCAAAGTCATCGAGAAGGTCGTCAACAAGCAGCTGGCCGCCTTCCTCGAGACGAACGGATCCCTCGACCCATCGCAATCCGGATTCAGAGCCAACCACAGCACAGAGACCGCCCTCATCGCAGCCACCGACGACATCCGAGCCCTGCTCGACAAAGGTGAAACAGCGGCACTCATCCTCCTTGACCTCTCCGCAGCATTTGACACTGTCTGCCACCGCACCCTAGTCCAACGCCTCAACGACACCGGCATCCAGGGGATTGCTCTGGAATGGATCATCTCATACCTCTCTGGCAGAACACAGAGAGTACGCCTCCCTCCGTTCCGCTCTGAGGCCACCGAAGTCATCTGCGGCGTCCCGCAAGGATCATCGCTCAGCCCCACTCTCTTCAACATCTACATGAAACCCCTCGCTGCCATCGCACGCCAACACAACCTCAACATCATCTCCTACGCCGATGACACCCAGCTGATTCTCTCCCTGACCAGAGACCCCGACACCGCCAAAGCCGACCTACACGAAGGGATGAAAGATGTCGCCGAATGGATGAACATCAGCCGCCTGAAGTTGAACACGGACAAGACAGAAGTCCTCATCCTGGGACCATCGCCCTCTTCATGGGACGACTCCTGGTGGCCCCCGGCCCTGGGCACCGCACCCAAGCCAACGGACCACGCACGCAACTTGGGCGTCATCCTGGACTCCTCCCTATCGATGACCAGACAAGTCAACGCCGTCTCCTCATCTTGCTTCCACAACCTCCGCATGCTCCGCAAGATCTTCAGATGGATCCCGACTGAGACCAGGAAGACTGTCACCCAGGCCCTCGTCACCAGCAGACTAGACTACGGAAACACCCTCTACGCCGGTACAACAGCCAAGCTTCAGAAAAGACTTCAGCGTATCCAGAACGCCTCCGCCCGTCTCATCCTGGACGCCCCCCGACGCAGCCACATCTCGAGCCACCTAAGAGACCTGCACTGGCTCCCTGTCAACAAGAGGATCACGTTCAGGCTCCTCACCCACGCACACAAATCCCTCCACGACCTGGGCCCAAGGTACCTCAACGACCGCCTGACCTTCTACACGCCCACCCGACAGCTACGATCCGCGTACCTCGCCCTCGCCGTCGTCCCTCGCATCCAGAGAGCCACCGCCAGAGGAAGATCCTTCTCCTACCTGGCGGCTAAGACATGGAACTCCCTGCCCGTCCACCTGCGGCTGACCCAGGACCACCTCGCCTTCAGGAAACAGCTCAAGACCTGGCTGTTCGAGCAGTAGCAGACCCCCTCCCCCAAGCGCCTTGAGACCCTTCCGGGTGAGTAGTGCGCGATATAAATTCCTTGATTGATTGATTGATTGATTGAAACTTAAGACTAAATCCTAAACTTAGTACCATTCTGGTATTCACAGAATGCACCTAGTACTTCTGGTATTCACAGAATGAACTTACTACTTTTGCTATTCACAGAATGAACTTAGTACTTTTGCTATTCACAGAATGGATTTACGACTCCTAAACTTACGTCCGCACTCGGGCCGGAAATTCCGGCCCGGAGGCGGAGCTTCCGGCCCGGAGGCGGAGCTTCCGGCCCGGAGGCGGAGCTTCCGGCCCGGAGTTGGAGATTTCGGCCATACCTAAATCGGCCGGAATCCCCACCTCCGGGCCGGAAGCTCCGCCTCCGGGCCGGAAGCTCCGCCTCCGGGCCGGAAGCTCCGCCTCCGGGCCGGAAGCCCCGCCTCCGGGCCGGAATTTCCGGCCCGAGTGCGGACGTAAGTTTAGGAGTCGTAAATCCATTCTGTGAATAGCAAAAGTACTAAGTTCATTCTGTGAATAGCAAAAGTAGTAAGTTCATTCTGTGAATAGCAGAAGTACTAGGTGCATTCTGTGAATACCAGAATGGTACTAAGTTTAGGATTTAGTCTTAAGTTTGTTCTGTGAATCGGGCCCCCTGTTTTTTGATCTCTCGGGTATTCCTTAGTGGGCCAGTCTATGACTATTTTACATTCTGCCCACAGGTCTGCTGGTACAATTATATCAAACAGACTATTCAGGTCAATCCACAGTACTTTTGACAACTTTACAAATCTTTCGACTTGTCTGTACCACTCAACAGGCTTTTCCCTTAGTCGAGGGAAATCATTCGTAAATGATAAAATATCCTGTCTGGTCCATGGGACATGTACGTACCCACCTCCTGGAATCTCTCTCATGGGATAAGCTGTCACTGCCTTCTCTTTTTCTGTCAGGGGAAATGCCGAGTAGGTTCTATCTACCCCATACTCTCGCTTTCGATACCATCTGTCTTTCCATCTTTCTACATCTCCCCATTTCTTCAACAAGGCAATCATTTCTTTAATCTGTCCTGTTAGGCCTGCATTGTTCAGATTCTCAATATCCTTGTCTGAAAAATCCACTCGGTTTGTTTTCTGTAAAGCTTTCACCTTATCCATGTCAATTTCCACTTCACTGGCTATTCCTTTCAACCTGTCGTGTATGTTCTTTGCTCTCCATGTGATGCTTTTACATAAGAAGAGGATCTCCCCTTCCTGATAATTCTTCAGTGTTTCTGTAGGTATGGTTCCTACTATCAATTCTTCCATTTCCATACGTAGCCTAGCTACATCCATTCCCTGTGACTCCTTCTCCTTTTTCTGTAATGTTTTCAGCCAATCATTCAAATCTTCAGCAGTTATCACAGATTTTTCCACACCCCCTGGTTCTGTCACCCTTTGCGGTTCCAAAATTGATCCTCTGTTCCCTTCCATACATCCAGAATTCAAACTTGAGTTAGTCTGCACACTCATTTCCCCTCCACATACGGTATGTCTCCACTGATTTTCTCCTGTTCTCCATTGTGTTTCTCCCGCTCTCATTTCTGCCTGCTCCGGAGGTACAATCAACCTATTGCCCACATATGGCACCGTCAAACCATTTTCACCCGTCCTCTGCTTGTCAAAAATCGGCATAACCGGGCCTATTGTCACAGGCACTGTAACAGCCTCAAGATTCTTAGTCAGCTCCCTGATTTTCTCTGTTAGTTCAGATGTAGTTCTTGCTAGTTCTCTGGTCTTTTCATTTTCAAGTTCATTCTCTCTTTCTATCTCTCTTTCTCTCTCTCTCTCTCTCTCTTTCTCTCTTTCTCTCTCTCTCTCTCTCTCTCTCTCTCTCTCTCTCTCTCTCTCTATCTATCTCTCTCTCTATATCTCTCTCTCTCTCTATCTCTCTCTCTGTCTCTCTCTCTTTCTCTATCTCTCTCTCTCTCTCTCTCTCTCTCTTTCCACCAGAGAACATCCGCTTTTCAACTCAGGGGCTGTGGCCTCTGTCTTTATAATCCGCAGGGTGTTTCTCATTGGGGTAACTGCCGTTCCTACCTCCGGTTCTCTTCTATACGGGGGTGGTCTTTTGTAGAGCATGTCCTCTAGGACATCATCATCAGACTCATTTGCCTCATATCTTCTGGTCTCTACATTATGTTCCTTTTCTGTACACTTTCTCCCTCCTGATTCTTCTGCCGTTCTTACAGGATATAATCCCTCGGTCATACTGGCATCTCGCCACCTTCTCATTCTGTCATGATGGGTTTCGCGATCATACTTTCGCCCAAACATGTATCTGTAGCTACCCCCACCCCTCTGCTTTTCTCGTTCATGCATTTCATCTTCCCATTCCGTTAATGCCTCAAACTGCGTCGGCCTAGGCCGAGGCTCTAGGTTCATCATCTGCTCTCGTAAGTTCCTCAGTATGGCCAGATTAAATGAACCATGTTCTGGGAACGCTAACACTCCATCGTCTTTAGTGTATTTCACCCAGTTTTCTGACCAAATACAGGTATGATACCCATACTTCGCAACCATGAAGGATGCCGGGGTTCTTATCGGGGGCAATAACTGTCCTTCCCTTGTCACTATGTCTTTATCCTTGTCAAACCAGGTTTTAACCTTACTAAGCAAGGATTTTTTCTTCTTTTCCTCAGCATGGTAATACATCTTTCTTATTTTCCACTAGCTGTTTACTCTTACTACAGCTGTACGATCTTTTGTCCAATTGCAGCGTGACTCACACCAACGCACCAATCATGGAGCGGCTACGTCACTGACTCAGTCCGCGAATCCTAGCGCGACTCACACCAACGCACCAATCCTGGAGCTTCTACGTCACCCTGTATGTCTCCCAATCCTAGCGCGGCGTACACTAACACACCAATCTCTGCGCTTCCACTGTTCTAACCCACTGTCGAATCACAGCGCGGTCTCCCTGACGTCAGCAGTCGCTGCAGTCGCTTCTGCTCCTGTCTCCTGTCTCTTCCGTCTACCCCTCCTTTACAAGACTACTTGCTAGACTTTGTTTCAACTTCTACGAGTCTGTTAGTTACAACATACAAACATCTCCATTGTCTGCTTCACTAGCTACAGAACAGCAAAAGACCTTTCCCACGAGAATTCTGCCTTTCCCGAGAACAGCGCTTACCTCTGCCCTACTACAGAATCGTTACTTCCGTTGATAAAGTAGCACATCCCTCTACTTTACCCTTCTAACAAGCATCAATTAACTGTTTCCCTCCGGAATGCTCCTAAGAGTTTCACAATTAACCAGAATGCCTTCTCATTCACGCACTTACACACCAGAAAATGTAGCACATTCACACAGAATTCTGTCTTTCCTGAGAACAGCGAACAGTCTGTCCTACTACAGAATTATATCATATGTTAACAAAGCAGCGCTTACCTCTGCCCTGTCCTTCTAACAAGCTCCGAGAATACCTATTACTTCTCCAGCGGTAAGCTTTAACGGAATACCTTACGGATCCCTGGGACTTAAGACCAGAGTTTCACAGATAACCTTTGCTATCATATACACTTCTCTCACACAGAAAATAAGTTTCTAATGGCAACACACGGCAATGCTACCTTGTCGAACCCAGACAATGCGACGCGCAACTTCAATTGTCACACGTTTTCCCCTGTCTGCATACAGGGCTAACAATCCCGCCTTTTTCCGAGAGCAACACTCCCTCTGCTCTACTACGGAACTGTCACCGACTCCCTACATCCCAGAAGCCGTTCACAATACATAGAACTCAACACGACTTCAACATATAGTGTTAGTACAAATATCAATCAATAATCAACAAGCCTATATACACGCAATTTCGCTAGATCAAGACAATAGCTAACCATCATTCTGCTAACAAGAAACTGGTGCAGATCAGAGCTTCCGAATCCCCTCTACTTCCACGGACGGAATGATTTCACAGTCACACACGCATACACACATCATACGCTGGTGGGGCCCATTAAACCAACAATCACACTATCCGTGCCCTGTAAAGGAGAAACACCTTTCACATATGCTCTATCTAATCTGCCTGTACTTTGAGGTCAATGCGACCAGCTAGTTGCTTGTGGATCTGGCAAAATACATTTCAAAGGATACACAATAAATCAATAAACATGACCAGAAATAATCACCCGAGACAGGAATTCAAACAGATTGTTCATTTATCTAAAATTTCAAGAAAAGCCAATTAAATGCAAATTTCATTTCTCTCATATTTGCCTATTCTGTCTAAATGTCAGATCCTAAGTCAGAACCGGTCCTCTGTAGAAGTATTAGAGTCTTCTGTCGTCATGTAGAGTCATCGTCCTCTCCGTCAGCATAGGGACCTCGCATCATCAGCTCGGGAAGAAGTGGCGCTAGACCTCTCTAGTCTACTATTATTTATACTAAAATTTACATTTTATAAAGTAACATTTCTTTATTCAGAACGGATGAATGGCGGAAATAATGTCATCTTGGTACTTGTTCGATATTCTACGGGTTGTTCTCACGCATAGATTGTCCCAAATATTGAATAGCAGAATTGAACGTCCATGACTAATTCGCTACTTTTACGGATGTCTCTACTAGGTGAATTTGTTTCAAAAGTGGGTTCACATTGAGTTCGTATCAACTTTTCCGTCTTTCAGGGGCTTTTGGCAGATGTCCCAGACTTGTCATCATGTTTATGGCTTTTCAGTTCATCGGAGGTGCAAGGTCACAGGCAGAGCGAAGCCTTTCTGTAAATTTCCAGCAACTCCAATGCAGGCTGCGGGTGGTGGCCATTTTATGGCAGGCCACAATGGACAACTTTAAGCAAAATAGACATAAAACAGAATTACTGCATAGAAATGATTATACAGTGTTATTCCCCTGCTAATACCCTTATGTGTGTGTATTTATCTAGACATTTGCGACATCAAAAGCCATTAATGCATATTAATTATAAGCGCAAAACACCATAACATCACATAAGCAACATCGTTTTCTGTCAGTTTGCTCACCAACTTAGTTCACTTGTTATTTAGCCATGCAATAGCATTCCCACGTGTAATTCTCTTGTTAATAAGGTTGATTAGACAACATTCGACAAACTTTTAATCATTAATAATTAATCAGTAGTACTTTTAGTTAGAACATGCGAAAATGAAACAGGTATTCGGTTTTAGAGTAAAAACCCTGCTCCATCACATGCACTATCGCATGTGTTCTCATGTGCCACACTTGATGTGTTATAATGGGCCTAGAACCTGTTGATCGCTTACCATTTGGTAAATAGTTGTGCTCTTATCTTCTGCCTTCTAAGTGGGCAGTGCTCATCATGCATCACTTCCTTTTCTTTCTGTGGTGCACGTACCAAGCACAGATTAATTTAGTTTGATCAGTGTCCCTTGGCTGTTCATCCACTGCTTTCGCTGTGAATCAGGTACTATTTCTTCTCACCCTCCACCCACTCCCCCGCCCCGTCTGGTGTTCCCGGCTTAAAAAAACATAAATCACTGTGATGCAGTCAATGCTGGCCACATCATAGCTCTTTTTTTTCTTGTTCTAGCAGAGTTTACCATAACGCGCCCATGAATTACAAAGGGCTGTGCGTGTAGGAAGCCAAGCCGTCTCTATTTTTCTTTCTTGCCAGGAGATGAACTGGCCGGTGGGAGTAAAGCACAATCATGTATTTTTTATTTTGATTTTTATTGTGACTGTAATTAACCCAAAGCAGCCACCAGGAGGAGCAGTTTTAAAAGCATGCTTATTGTTCTCCCTCTCTTTCTACTCACAGGACATCAGAGGAGTTTGTCAGAGCCTTCTGTTGTCCTGCTGCTGCCAAAATACCTCATTCAAAAAGCCACCCCCAAGCAATTTTCCCACTATTTTCATTCCATAGCTGGGTAGGATAGTTCTGTGAGTTCAGTGCCCGCAGCATATCGAATAGCTTTCACGTCACATATTTATTCTCCGTCATCTTTTGACAACCACTCAACATGTTGTCAATCACCACCAAAAGAACCTACAGCTGGACATTTTCAGTGTGCAAAATTTTATTGTGGAACATCCACTTTTTAGCTTAACTGACTAAGGGGCATGTGCATCAAACTTGTGTTTTGCGATTACCAAACTGCGATTTTTACAGAAACAATTTGCGACTCGCAAAATGCATTGCGCTAAAATGTTGTGATTCTATCAAATTTGCTATCGCTATTTGCAAAATAGAAATACTGACTCGCTATTTGCGACTCACAAATTGCGAAATCGCAATTTGCGAGTCGCAAATAGCGAATCCCATAATACCATTCACCATGATGATGTCAGAGTCAGGAAGTGGCCACACCCATGCTGTAACCTGTGTGCTGAGAGTGAGAAGGAGGAGGCAGACTGCCGGAGAACTGCAATTAAGAAGAGTTTGTGATTTTTAAACTGGTGCAGACAGCAGCATGGCTAAAGAAACATCCCTGAAGGAGAGAAAAAGGCAAAAGAAGTTCAGTGGAAAGGAATTGGAGTTGCTAATCGAAGAGGTGGTGAGGAGCCATGACAGATTGTTTGGGAAACAGTCACTGCAAGTCCTTGAATCAGAAAAAAGAAAATTGTGGCTGGCAATGCAAAGGAAAACTAATGCAGTGGGAGTTGCTCAGCGCAGCATTGGAGATTTGTGCAAAAGGTGGTATGACCTGTGTAGTCATGCCAAAGAAAGGGTTGCGGAAGCAAAAAAAACTGGAAGTGGCCCATCAACCCAATCAATCCCCACAGCCATGGAGGACATTGTGGAGTCTACCCTACAGCCGGAGGCAGTCGTTGGAGTTTCAACAATAGATTCCTCTGCACCACCCACTACCTCCCAAGGTAAGATGCATGCCACTTTATATACACATTTCAGTGTTAGCAAACAAAGGGGCATATTTACAACGAGGCGATCAAAAATTATCGCCGCTTTAGCGGCCGTTTTTGGCCGAAAAGTGGCGATAATTTTATCGCTATATTAGAAATGTCACGCTAACGCGTGAAACCTTGCTTTAGCGTGGGGATTTCTAACGCCCAGCTTTGCATCTCTAATGAGATGCAAAGTGGGCGTTCCTGACCTGACATGATAGGAGAAATGTTGCTAAGCGACATTTCTCCTATCATCAAGCCCCACGCTATGAAGCATAGCATCAGGAAAAGTAGCGATAACACCTGTTATCGCTACTTTCCTAACACCTGCTTCAGGACTGACTTAGCCATGATATCCTATGGAAGGAGGATATCATGGCTAAGTTTGTGAGTCCCTATCAACAAGCTAACGTGAGATTATCGCTGGGTTTCCAGCGATAATCTCACGTAAGCCAGTTAGCGCTAGGATTTTTATCGCTGAAGAGATAAGCGTTGCTACTAGCACGCTATCTCAGCGATAAAAATCGGCGCTAGCCGGCGATAATTATCCGAGCGCTAAGTGCGCTCAGCGATAATTATCGCCGGTTGTTGTTGATATGCCCCTAACAGTGTAAGTCAGATCCGGGTTGTGCAGGAAATAGTATTCCAGTTGATGTTTTACTTATGACACGCTAATGCATTATGGGAATTGTAGTCAACAACACCACAAGGGAAGTCTGGTGACTAGCAAACAAGATCAGTTCAAATGCATTGTGCCATAGCAGTTAGTCTACAAACAGTGTATTTCAAAATAACTTTATTAAACAAAACATTGTACAAAAATTAAAACATGTCCGAAATACCAACTAATCATGCACTGTTCTACATCACAGATGCACGTGACCAAGAGTCTGAGGACAGTGATGGACTTGCACCCCCAGAGAGTGAGTCTCAGTCAAAAGAGGACATAGTAGTCTCACCAGCATCTACAACACCAGCTCCAAAAAATCACAGGACCACTGTGGCACCATTCCCAGCATAGGAAACAGGAGATGAGGGACAACCGGAGCCCACAATAGCACAACCAGTGGATACACCCACATCCGGACCACGTGGACAGCTGCAATGTGGGAACATGCGATTCAGGAGAAGAAGGGCAGCTGCACTGGCGAGATATGGCGAAGGCAAGAGTTGCACATCACATGATGGTCTAGAGAGTGCCATGTTAAGGGTACAGCGCCTGCAGGTGAAACACATGTGGTTAATGCAGGGAAACCTTTCCACTCTTGCCTGCAAAATGGGGACATGACTGACAGCATCAAGCATCTAACAACAGCTGTGCTGGAAGGTCACAGGAAAAGCTGTAAACAATTTGGAGAGATGACTGTAGCACTCAGGGACCTATGCAAAGTTCTAAAAGATGATCAGGTGTCCCATCGCAGAAGACACAACCAATTACTTGGACACTTGGATGGGTACACTAGGGCCACCAACTGTCTTAGCACTGCAAGTGCACAACTATCCCGACGTGCAATAGCCATGCAGTTGGAAATTAGCCATTGCTGCGGAGATGTTGCCAGGGGACTGATCCAAGTCACAAATGCTGTGGAGCAGACGCAGACCAATGCTGTTGCTGGCAGTAGTGTCAAGGGGGGGTGGAAAGTGAGGATGCCTCCAGCCACAGTAGCAGTTTGGCACCAGTGACGGAATACAGGAGGCGCAGCACACGGAATACGGCAGGATCAGAGAGCTCACAAAGGGATGTGTCTGCCCCCCCCCCCCCCCCCCTGAACGGGCAATGGGAGTGAGAGGACAAAGGAAATAGTGTAGCCATGTCCACAGCTATTGTTTCTGGTGAAGCAACCTGAAACTACATTTGTCTGGACTGAAGTAAACTACCATGACATACCGTTATGGGTAGACATCATTATTTTCAGGCTATGCAAGTGGGAATTAATACTACAGTTTACGTTGTTTGAAATAAATCTAGCTGGCAAAGTAACAGTGTTGTGTTGCATTGGATTAATACTCACATCAAAAACATTTCTGTGTGAGTTCTGCATGTTGCGTTCTCCCTTCAGCCTCACTTGCTGCACTTCCTGTTTGTTGTGGGTGTATGCTAGCCTTCTCCTCATCGGGGTCACTATTCGATGTTTCTAGAGGTACGCCTCTGGCAGTTGCAATGTTGTGCAACATGGCACATGTGTGCAATTATCTTACAACAGATGTCTGGCCTGTATTGCAAGGCACTGCCAGTTTTATGGATGCAGCGAAAGCGACTTTTCAGCAGTCCAAAGGTCTTCTCAAACACATTTCGCGTTGTCCTGTGTGCTGCATTGAACCGGTGTTCACTCGGTGTGCTTGGATGCAGGTAAGGTGTCAAGATAAAAGGACGCACAGCATATGCGCTGTCACCTGAGGAGAAACAGCATATGTATTAGTCAATGATATGTTTCACATTAAAATGTAGATATGCATGAGAGAGTGGATTGTGTTTACCAAGAAGGAATCCTTCTCCAACGTTACCCCCAAGAAGACGTGTATGTATGGAGCAGTGCCTGAAGATATAGAAATCATGCATATCACTTGTATGTTCAGTGAATGATATGACTTTCTATTCCTGAAAATATATTCATTCACTGAGGGTGGACATATGGCTACATGTGTCCCATCTATGCAAACTGTTACAAGGGGGATGTTGGCTATCTGATAAAAGTCCATTTTAGTTTCAAACAATTCCTGTGGGGTAGTTAGGAATCTGATGTGTTGGTGCATCCGCAGCAACATAGCTTCCAGGAACGCGTTGAAGAACCGCGAAAGTGAAATTTGTGACACTCCGCCAGCTGTAGCTATCATCCCCTGGAAGCTACCAGACACTAGGAGGTGCAGGGAACACAGGACATGCACATGGGTGGGGATGGCATGTGTCCTGAGAGATTGAGGCTGCAGTAGTGGGTCTAAATCTGCAATTAGATCATATAGCATTGCTGCATTTAATCTATACTTCTCATAGATTTCCTCATCTGTCTGCCACTACAGAGTAATGCGCACTCTGAAAATGCGCTGCTGTATCCTCCTTCTCCTCTGCGCTGCTTCTCTTAGCCTTATCCTCCTCGCCATGACGTAGAGCGCTGCCATTGTGAAACATTCTGCGGCCTTTGGGGCCTGTTTAAATGCTTTCCAATATCTTTTCCACCTGTTTTGAATGTTTTCACCTGGTTACCACCTAGTTTGATTTGGTGGAATTTTGCGAATGCAAAATAGTGATTCCTTATTTTTTCGCAATTTGCGATTTTTCATGCATAGCTTTGAGACTTCGCAATTGTTATTCGCCAATAGGGATTCGCAGATTTTGCTAATCGCAAAATTGGTGATCGCTAAAATTAGCGAATACTTAGGATATTCTGCGATTTGGGTTAATGCATTGCTTATTGCTATTTTGCGACCGCAAATGCACATTTTGTGCGATTCGCACTGTTTGCGATCGCAAAATAGCTTGATGCATCTGGCCCGAAGAGTGAAAACTCAGATTAATGCCTTAATTCAGAGTCCCTTTAAACGAACGACTTTGTGAGCCAAAAGGCCAACATTCCTTAGAGGTGTTCCACAATCAGAGGCAGTACTATGGGCTTTCAGTAAAAACTCTGGGGCATATTTACAAAGGCACTGAGCCACAAGGACAATCACTTTTTAGGATGCTTCAGTGGCGCAATGCCCTGCTCTATATTTACAAAGCGGTATTAAGCCACTTTGCATGGATCAACGCTGATTTGTAAATATATCGTACCCTTTCAAGCAGGTATCTGTGTGAAAGGAGTGTTCAATGGGTGTTGCTGTGGCCGTTCCTCCACAACACCCATTGCTTTTTGATGCTGCCCCAGATTTACGAGTATCTGTAAATCTGAGGCAGTGCTAAAAACTAACGCCCTTAAAAAGCCGGTGTTGGAATGGCGCAATGAGGAGAAATTATTTTATTTCTCCTCATTTTTGCTCTTTCTATGTGCGCTGTATTCTGCAGCACACTGAAGGAGCAAATCGCCTTTAATGATTGTTTATGTGCAAGAAGGTGTCCCTTCCAGCACATAATATCCGGGCAACACAGACACCCTTGCACCATGGTGCCAGGGTGATTGCATGGCAGGGATGATTTCTTCCCACGAAGGCACCCTGACACCATGGTGCAAGGGTATCTGTGTTGGTGCTGGGCAGCTTTTTTAGCACCAGCGCAAGGGAAAACACAGGGGTGCGCCGTATTTGTTTTTGGAATGACGCAGGTTGGGGGTCGCCCCTCTGTGTTACAGCCCCAAAATCTCCCCCCTATCCACACTGCCTCCCAGTTGAGATATTTTCCAAGTTTCACACACTATTGCTGCTTTTTTTCTTTTTGACAAAGTTTACCCTAACACAGCCATAAGTTCCAAAGGGCTGTGCCAGTGGGAGTCTGCATTACTCCCAGGAATCACTCTGGCGCTTCTATGACTGAATGCGAGCATTTATAGGAATGCAGCTGCGAGTACAATATCATTCATCTGCCATCGAACAACTCAATGTCCCTTCTCTGATAATCTTATCCCACCAGAGGCAGTGGGGACAACATCTGTAAACCTACAGTGGTTCGTATTTGCATGAGGTTTAGGAGAGCAGATGTAGAGGTTGGCAGAGTCCAAGAGCTAGCTGACATGATTCAGAGAATTTACAGCCATGACTGCAGAAAAAACACTGACAGGCTACTTTTTTTCTTGCTTGCTTTTTTCGCTGACATTAACCATCCCGTTGACCAACACAAGCCCTCCCCTTCTTCATCCGACCCACCCTCCTGATGTGCCCTACTCTCCTCGCACTCCACCGACTTGGCGAAGCCAATAGCTCGTCCATTGGCAAGACATATTGTCTTTGCCAATGCTTTTTTATCTGTTAGCAGGGGTCCTGTAGGAAACCGGATAATTGGTTCTAGAGATAAGCTGTGCAATTGCCTTTAATAAAAGATTGTTCCTATTTATGGTAAACTGTAGTGAAAGCCCTGTGCTTTATCCTTGCATAATGCATGTGTGAAAGGCATCAGCCATGTGCGGGATCTCAGTGGTAATTATATGATATACATTTCAAAGGTGATTTTTTTCCCAGCAAGATGACAGCTGGCGAGCACTGTGCAAGTGGCTCTCCACTGGGTCTTCTCGCCTGACCAGGATGATGGCCTATGTGTGTGTTGCCAGGAGGAAAGCAGAACTGCAGTTATGTGACAATTATTAGTAATTTTCTGGTTGGCCTGCAGATTCAGATCAGAGAGAGGCACTTCTTTCCTCCAGATGCTGTGGGATGTCACAAGGGCTCCCTGCTGTCTTGGACTCCATGTAACTGATGGTGATGGTTGAACATCGGCCAGCATCCGGAGAGATTAAAGACTTGAAAGGGAAATTCTGGGGTATACAATCACAAGGAAATGGAGCAGTGCGGGGTTGCAGCAATATTTGCAGCACAGCGCCGTGTCATTGAAAAAATACAGGGATGCACAACATTCACAAGAATACAGAGCGCCTCTGTGTTTGTCCCTTGCGCTGGTTCAAGGGTGTCTGTGTTGCAGGGAACGATTTTTTATGTGCACGAAGGGACACCTTCTTCCACCTAAACAATCATTAAAGGCAATTTACTCTATGCGTGCTTCATTCTAAAGCACACATAGAAGACTAAAAAGGGGGCAAAATAAACGTATTTCTTCTGGTTGCGCCAATCTAATGCCTGCTTTTGCATGGTGTTAGTGTTTGGTGCTGCCTCAGATTTACAGATCCTTGTAAAACTGGGGCAGCGTAAAAAAGCAATGGTTGTTGCAGTGGAACACCAACAGCAACAACCATTGCATGCCTCTTTGACGCAGAAAACTGCATCAAGGGTGCCATATTTACAAAGTGGCGTTAACCCCTTCACTGGTAGGCCTTCCCCCCCCTGTGCTAAGCCTTTTTTGGCTATTTGGAGTAGTTTGCGCTTAGGCCCCTGTAACTTTTTGACCAGATAAGGCACCCATGCCAAATGTGTGCCCTTTTCTTCCAACATCATGGGGATTCTAAAGGTACCCAGGGTTTGTGGATTCCCCTAGAGGGGACACGAAATTAGCCAAAATACAGCTAAATTTGTTTTTGGGGGGGAAAAATGGGAAACAGTGCTGCAAATGAAAGTGTCTGTTTTTTCCCCAGCAAATGGTATCAACAAAATATTTGTAATGCTGAAATCACCATTTTCCCAGCTTTGAGGGACTGACAGACGTTTGTCAGAAAACCAACATTTATTACACAGTTTTGGCATTTTCCTGGGATATAGTCTATTTGTACTATTTTTTGTGCTTTTAACCTTCTTCCAGTTAATGGTAGAAATGGGTATGAAAGCAATAATGGATCCTGGAAAGCTATACATTTAAGAAAAGTAGACAAGATTTTGAAATCAGCCAGGGGTCATTTGTGTAGATTCTTCAAGGTTTCTTAATAGAAACTAAGAGTTGAATATAGGAAAAATTGAAAATTAGTTGAAAAAAACAGCCATTTGTGCCAACGTTTTCACCTGTAACTTCTTTTAATTATGACAGCTGTTTGTAAGCAATATACCGTTACACCCGCTGGACCTTTCTGGTTGTGGGGATATATAGGACTTGTAGGTTTACCAAGAACTCAACGAATCCAGAGACAATAACTGAGCAGCGTCTTGCAAGGGTTTTTTATTATGTACCGGGTATATAGCAATTAATTTGAGAAAATATGTACATGGAAAAATCGGTATGAAAGACAGCTATGTATTTCCGAAAATTGGAACAAAATATAGAGGGGCAGATTTACAAGCCCCTTGAGCCATGGGAAAAATGACGCAAAAGTGGCGCAAGGGGCTTGTAAATCTGACCCAGAGTTTAGAAACAAAAGATATTTGCACATTTCTGAAATTGTGAGTACCCATACTAGCATGAGAATTATAGGTCATTTTTCAAAGTGACTTCTTTTTTACACTTTCTCGTTCATTTGGAAGGCAGAAATGCATCGAAAGTCAAAAACAGTTGCTCTACAACTCTGTGTTACCCTAAGTCTCCCGATAAAAATGATATCTCACTTGTGTGGGTAGGCCTAGTGCCCATGACAGGAAATGGCTCAAAACGCAACGTGGACACACTTTATTTTTACAGTGAAAACTGACCCTTTTTTTGCAAAGTGCCTTGTTGTAGAATTTGAACCCTAGCTCTGCCCGCACCTAGCAAAACCTAGCAAACCTACACATTTTTAAAAACTAGACACCCAGGGGAATCCAGTATGGGGTGACTTGACTGGCTTTCACCAGGTTCTATTACACAGAATCCCTTGCATACCTCAAAAGTTACTTTAAAAAACACATTTTCCTCACATTTCTTTGGTGGAAAGTTCTGGAATCTGCGTGGATCCACAAAATTCCACACACCCTGCATTCCCCAAAGTCTTCCGAGAACATGGTACCTCAATTGTGTGGGTAGGCCTAGTGACCATGACAGGAAATGGCCCAAAACGAACGTGGACACGCCACATTTTCACAGTGAAAACTGATCCTTTTTTTGCAAAGTCCCTAGCTGTAGATTTTGAACCTTAGCTCTGCTGGCACCTAGGGAAACCTAGCAAACCTATACATTTTTCAAAACTAGACACTCAGGGGAATTGAGGATGGGGTGACTTGTCTGGCTTTCACCAGGTTCTGTTACCCAGAATCCCTTGTAACCCTCACAATTGGTAAAAAAAAAAACATTTTCCTCACATTTCTGTGGTGGAAAGTTCTGGAATCTGTGGGGACCAACAAAATTCCACCCACCCCGTATTCCCCAAAGTCTTTCGAGAAAAATGGTACCTCACTTGTGTGGGTAGGCCCAGTGCCGACGACAGGAAATGGCCCAAAACGCAACGTGGACACACCACATTTTCACAGTGAAAACGCACCCCTTATTGCAAAGTGACTAGCTGTAGATTTTTAACCCTAGCTCTGCCGGCACCCAGGGAAACGTAGCAATACATTTTCGAAAACTAGACAACCAGGGAAATCCAGGATGGGTAATTTGTCTGACTTTCACCAGGTTCTGTTACCCAGAATCCCTTGAAAACCTCAAAATGTGTCCAAAAAACCCCACATTTTCCTCACATTTCTGTGGTGGAAAGTTCTGGAAACTGTGCGGATCCACCAAATTCTACCCACCCCGCATTCCCATAAGTCTTCAGAGAAAAATGGTACCTCACTTGTGTGGGTAGGCCTAGTGCCCGTGACAGGACACAGCCCAAAACAAACATGGACACACCACATTTTCACAGTGAAAACAGACCCTTTTTTTGCAAAGTGACTAGCTGTAGATTTTGAACCCTAGCTCTGCCGGCACCTAGGGAAACCTAACAAACCTATACATTTTCGAAAACTAGACAACCAGGGAAATCCAGGATTTGGGGACTTGTCTGGCTTTCACCAGGTTCTGTTACCCAGAATCCCTTGCAAACCTCAAAATGTGTCCAAAAAACAAAATTTTACACACATTTCTGTGGTGGAAAGGTCTGGAATCTGCGTGGATCCACAGAATTCTACGCACCCCGCATTTCCCAAAGTCTTCCAAGAACAATGGTACCTCACTTGTATGGGTAGGCTTAGTGCCCGCGACAGGGAATGGGCAAAAAACGCAACTTGGACACACCACATTTTCACAGTGAAAACTGACCCTTTTTTTGTAAAGTGCCTAGCTGTAGATTTTGAACCCTAGCTCTGCCGCCACCTAGGGAAACCTAGCAAACCTATTCATTTTTTAAAACTAGACACCCAGGGAAATCCAGGATGGAGTGACTTGTCTGACTCACACCAGGTTCTGTTACCCAGAATCCCTGGCAAACCTCAAAATCTGTCCAAAAAAACCACATTTTCCTCTCATTTCTGTGGTGGAAAGTTCTGGAATCTGCGTGGATCCACAAAATTCCACCCACCCCGCATTTCCCAAAGTCTTCCAAGAAACATGGTATCTCAATAGTGGGGGTGGGTCAAGCACCCGTGACAGGCAAGGGCCCAAAACCTATTGAGGCGACATCAAAATTCCAATCACAAAACAACTTGGTTTTGCAAGGGTTGGGTCCCATGAGTTTTTGGAACCGGGCTCGGCGGCCATCTAGGGAAACCCACCAAACCCACATATTTATGAAAACTAGACACCCTGGGGAGTCTAATGAGGTATGGCTTGCGTGGGTTCCCCAACATTTCCCTACCCAGAATCCCCTGCAAACCTCAAATTTTTGTTGAAAAAATCAAAATGTTCACATATTTCTGTGTGGGATAGTTGTAGGATCACTTGGCAGACACAAATTTCCTACCACCAAGAGCTCCTCCAGGTCTCCCGATACAAACGGTACCTTACTTGTGTGGGTAGGCATAGTGGCTGCAACAGGAAATGGCCCAAATTGTACTGTGGAGACTTCAAAATTACCTGTGACAAAACTACCTGGTTTTGGGGGGGCACCTGGTTTTTTGGCCCCGGGCTCGCCCCATCTAGGGAAACCTACCAAACCAACACCTTTCTGAAAATGAGACACCCTAGGGAGTCCAATGAGGTATGGCTTGCGTGGATCCCCCAACGTTTCCCTACCCAGAATCCCCTGCCCAAACATTATTTTGCGTGTGGTACATTCTAAAACAAGCAGGCAAACACAGCGCAGGTTTAGAAGGACACTCGGGGCAGTACATAAGAGTTTCGTTCTGCGTACCTCTTCGCCAACAAACTCTACACCTCCTACTGGGAAAGTCTTTTGAGGGTGTGGGAGGAACGTGGTTAGGAAAGTGAATATTCTTTCAATCTACCCACATCCTCCACTACTCCAACTCTAGGAACACTTGCCTGTTCAACTATAACAAGGCTGTGTATTGCAGACTCCTGAAACTTAGCAAAAGTCATCTTTGACTCAGGACAACAATCCTTAAATACAACAAAAGCATTAAAGGTGGCCAAGTGGAAAAGATGGCTAGCCAGAAAACTGAACTGCATTTGGCGATGACACTGTTCAAGGAATTCACCTCCTCTACTAATGCAGACCAGTTTCACCCTGTTCCAGATGCATGTGAAGCAGAAAATATTTCAAAGGAGCAACTGGAAGATGCAGAGGGGATTCTCAGGAAACCAATGTTTCAGGAGATTTAGAGGCGCTATAGGAGGAGGGGGCAATAAAGCTAGAGACTAATTTTGTAGCCAAGTTAAATATAATAGGTTAAGTAAATATAAACTTGAGGTGCTTCATCGGTGGCTACTCACACATGGATGAGAGGCACATATTAATTTCCAAGTCACAAGAGACACTGTTAACTGCGCATTGAAGCAAATCCAAAACTTAGCAAACAGGATCTGTGGTGACGACACAGAAAGTTCCAGCTCACTTTAAGCATATTGTAGGAAAATACAGGACACAGTACTCCACAACAGCCCTGAGACTGGAGGTTTAGATGATCAAAAGAGAAGAAAAAATCTCATGGTGACTGAATGACTACTTTAATAGAGAAAATCTTGAGAAATACACTTACAAATTGCATCAATGGGGTTTTGTCTAAGTTGGAGCGGTGGGACTTCCCTAAATAAATGGAATCTTATCACCAGGTCTCTTTTTGACCTCCAAGGAACAAAATAAAATCTTTATGCCTCTTGCTAACTTTCTTCTACCAGGCTAGATTTTCAATGTAACAAGCTAAGAAACTCTATTGCGGTAGGCAACCATTGTTTTGTTATTATGGTAGCTGTATATAGAATGCAGATATCAATGGACGCAGCTAGTTGTTCCTTAAAAAATGAGCAACACCCACATTTTTTCCATGTGATGGCTAAGCTAAACAAGCCCATGCCAACCTCAAAGCAGCCACTACCACACACCACCACCTCATCAAAAACACAAGGAAGAAGGCCCTCCAAGACAGAATAACCAACAACGCACACAATAGCAAAGAACTCTTCAGCATCATCAAGGAGTTGGCCAAACCCAACAGCGAGACCACAGACGTCCCACCCTCCCAAGTCCACTGCAGCAGATGCAGAACCTTCTTCTACCACAAGATCAAGACTATCTACGACAACTTCAACACCCAGGACCACCCCACCATGCCATGAAAAAGGTGGCAAAAAGGACACCCGTGATATCTTTGGCAGTGTCGGCAGCGGCAGCAGCACCGCCAGCATATACATGCCGGTTGCAGATCACTGGACCAGCGGGATCCTTGATCCCGGTGGAGCCGGCGGTCTTGTGGCGGTCTGGCCGCCACACTCTTAATACTGTGGGCGGACTTGCAGTGTGAGGGTGGTCGGACTGCCACCACAAGTACAGCGGTCCTGTGGGCAGCCTTACTCAGAATTAGGCCCTTGGGCCCTTATTACAAGTGGCTTGGAATAATCACTCTCTCAGAATTACCATTATCAAGAGATCCAGTAATATTAGTATAGACAAATAACAGAGAATATATTTTACCAGCCACATTGGAATTATTAGACCGCTGAAAACGAGAGGCTAAGTGGAATCAAAACCTCTAGTTCTATTACGTCACAAATCAGGCTAAAAATGTGCAGAAATAACCAAAATACGTGTCTACAGTTAAACAAGACTCGAATATGTTATGTTATGTTATGTTATGTTATGTTACAGTGCATTTTTATAGCGCTCGGCTACTCTAAAAGAGTGTCCCGGCGCTTTCCACAGGCAGCTACAGAGTATAACAACATAGCAAGAAGAACAGAACCCAAAAGAGAAAGAAAGAAGCCCACCTAAATATGACTGATAGTTGTTACAAACTACTTGTTCTCGTCATCATGGGGCAAGTTTATACAAGTTTGCATTTCCTTTTCTTGTTCAGTAACATTCATCTAACATAGGATAGATTTTAGATCGTATTTTGTGGGCTTGGGATTAGATTGTTGTTTTATAGACATGGAAAATATATATTGCTTGCCAGGGGGAAGAAGATTTTTTGTGCAGGAAGGAATACATTTGGTTCTCTATGACATCTTTAGTTGCGGCAGCAGGGATCTGTTCGGTGTGGTTTAGTTAGGAATGTAGGTGGGGAAAGAGAAATATATGGAAAAAATAAATGTTATCATTGCTGTGAACGTCAATGGTTTGATTATTGCACAGGACAGTACTGCTAAAAACAAATCCACATTAACGACCATAGTTGTTAAGTTTTATGAGTTCCTGGGGATTTTTTTAGTTAAGAGAGGCATATTTACTAAAACTTCATGCATCGTAGGGCAGCAAGCAAAGTTACTGCTCTGGGTTGTGTGAACGGGGGAGAGCAGAACAGCGCCATATCTACTGAGATATGCATCGCTCACAAAAAGAGGAAGTAATGAGGAGAAATAGAAATATTTATCCAGAACTTCAATATTTCTCATTCTGGCTACTTCCTGCTTATTATGAACTTCCTGCTTATAATGATGTCATCCCCACCCAATGCCGTTACTGTTTGAATATTTTAACAATCATAAAATAGCAAATGTAAATATTACTAAATTGCTATTTTAAAGCAGGCTACATACAGACATATCAAATTGCGATTCTAAAATAGCAATTTCTTATTTTTCCAAATAGAAAATAACTATTACTTTAGTACAACAAGCCCCTAATGTGTTGTTGGGTACAAGATACAGGAGAACAGTAATAACCTTACATGAAGATACTACAGTTGTGTTTGATGTTCTCACCAGGCATGTACTTGTTTTATCCTGCACGTGGTATTGACAGTTCTCCCTTCCCTTAAAGCAGTCCTTGGAGTCTAGACATTAAGGACCCAATTATTTTCAGTAGTATCTGGTTATCTATTCTGCATTCAACTTTCAGACCAGATACCCGCCTCAGAACAAAACCCTGTTCCCTAGGCTTGTCCACTTAGAAATTATCCTACCTCAGATGTCTGGCATCTGCCTGTCCCAATACACATCTCTGTTATCATCTATGGCCTTTCTCCTTTGTTCTTTGCTGGTTCTGCTGGGATGTGCCTGGCATTAGGAGAGACCCCATTAGGGTGGTTGCAATATGTCTGTCTAACACAAGCCCTAGTGAACAGTGGGTACTTATCCTTGTCTGTGTAGGAATGTTATTCTGCAGTGCCCTTCTAGGAAGACAAGTTACCTACTGCCCATGAGAGGAGCCAAGCTGCCAAGACCTGGTGGTGGTGACAGGCCAATAAGACTAAAATAGAGCACATATCAAAAAAAGACACCTTTCAGTTCAGGAAATGTAACAACATATAGTTCAATTGGTCATTCTGACATTAATTCCATCGGCATCACCTGCTTGCCACTGTGTGCTGGGGACATAGAATGAGTTTGGCTGTTAGTGAGCCTCCACTTTAATTGCCAGTTTGTACCACCCCTTTTCCACAGCACAAAGGGACATGAGGATATTTCTCTTTCACTCTTTGCCTTTTGAGACTGACCATTGCCTGTGGATATCTGGTTTGACTCTAAAAATACTTTAATTATCTCTTTACACCTTGCAGTTCTAGAGGTAATGACATTTATAGCCCTTACGTAATAGTTTCAAATAAAAGGGGAGGTGTTGGGTCTTCTGATGTAAGTGTAGATTTTAACCTATAGAAAGTGTATCTTTAAGGGAAGTAGGCAGTGAAAGTTGATGGCCATTACTTCCAACAGCCTCTGTACTGAATAAAATACGTACTCCTTACTTCATGCCGAATCCATCCTTTCAGTTGGGGATGAGTGCCTAATGGAAGGTATTGTGTGTAGAGCGCCCGCCTTTTTAGAGCTGCCTCATCGGTGTTGTCAGACTGTGGGACAGTGCTGGATATGTTGTGGGATCTATTAAACTGTGGAGCTATGTTGTCCCTGCCCCTATCATTGCTTTGGACATACGCGTCCCTCCATAAACTCCACAGTGGAGCGTATGTGTATTCTACCTCGACTGAGTATGCTGCATTGTGCCCTAACGACCTGACATTATTATCTGTGTGAGTGAAATGTAAAAGCCTACATTCATTCGACATTGGATTTTTACAGTTTCACCAGTTAGTAAATCGGTGAGAGTCACAAACAGTGATATGCACACTGATCTAGCTTTAGTATTCATGGTTAATAGTTGTTATGGTGATATGCACTCCATTCAATTTTATGCATATTGTCATCACTACTAACTACTGTGGCAAGAAAATTAGTGAGTATAATTTAACTTAAGCCCTTCACTGCAAGGCCTCCCCTCCCCCTCGAGCTATGTCTTTTTTGGCTATTACGGCTAGTTCGTGCTTAGGTATCAGTAACTTTTTTTCTTCCAACATCCTGAGGATTCTAAAGGTAGCCAGGGTTTGTATAGTCCCCTGGATGGGACTCAGAAATTAGCCATAATACAGATAAATGTAGTTTTTGGGGGGAAAAATTGAGAAAAAGTGTTGCAGAAGAAAGCGTCTGTTTTTTCCCTGCAGATGGTTTCAACAAAGGGTTTGTGGTGCTAAAATCACCATTTCCCCAGATTTCAGGAACAGGCAGACTTTTGTCAGAAAACCAACATTTTCTACACAGTTTTGGCATTTTACTGGCATATAGCCTATTTTGCCTCTTTTTTTCTGCTTTCCACCTCCTTCCAGTTAATAGTAGAAATGGGTGTGAAAACAATAACGGATCCTGAAAAGCTATACATTTCTGGAAAGTAGACAGAATGCTGAATTCAGCAAGGAGTCATTTGTGTAGATCCTTCAAGGTTTACCTATAGAATCTATCAGTGTTATAAAATATGTTTTAAATAGAGTTGAAAACAACAGCCATTTGTGCCAACGTTTTCACCTGTAAGTTTTAAGTATGACAGAATTTTCAAAGCAATACACCGTTCTATCCGCTGGACCCTTCTGGTTGTGGTGATATATAGGACTTGTAGGTTCACCAAGAACCCGAGGTACCCAGAGCCAATAACTAAACATGGCCTTGCAATGGTTTTACACTGTGTATATCGGATATACTGCATTTCATTTGCTAAAATACATAGAGTGAAATATGCACATCTCCGAAATTGTGGGTATCCATATTAGCCTGTGAATCAGAGGACATTTTTCAAAAGAACTTCTTTTTTACGCATCATCTTACAGTTGGAAGGCAAAAATGCATAGAAAGCCAATTGGTAATAACACGTGTTCTACAATTCTGTGTTTCCCTTAGTCTCATGACAAAAATTGTGCCTTACTTGTGTGGGTAGGCCTACTGCGTGACAGGAAACAGCCCAAAATGCAACGTGGGCACATCACATTTTTCCAGTTAAAACTGACCCTTTTTGTCGCAATGTGCCTAGCTGTGGATTTTGGACCCTCGCTCAGCCATCACCTTGGGAAACCAAGCAAACCTGTACATTTATTAAAACTAGACATCCAGAGGAATCTAGGGTTTGGTGACTTGTGTGGCTCTCACTAGATTCGGTTACCCAGAATCCTCTGCACACCTCAAACTTTGTCAAAAGAAACACATTTTACTCACATTTCTGTAATAGAAAGTTCTGGAATCTGCAGGGAGCCACAAACGTCCATCCACCCAGCATTCCCCTAAGTCTCCTGATAAAAATGGTACCTCACTTGTGTGGGTAGGCCTAGTACCCGTGGCAAGAGACGGCCCAAAACGCAATGTGGGCACATCATATTTTTCCAGTTAAAACTAACCCTTTTTTCGCAATGTGCCTAGCTGTGGATTTTGGACCCTAACTTAGCTTGCACCAAAGGAAACCTAGCACACCTATAATTTTTGAAAGCTAGACACTCAGGGAAATTCAGGATGGGGTGACTTGTGTGGCTCTCACTAGGGTCTGTTATCCAGAATCCCTTGCACACCTCAAACTTAAAAAAAACATTTTCCTCACATTTCTGTGATGGAAAGTTCTAGAATCTGCGGGGAGCCACAAACATCCACCCGCCCAGCATTCCCCCAAGTTGCCCTATAAAAATGGTACCTCACCCGTGTGGGTAGGCCTAGTGCCCGTGACAGGAAACGCCCCAAAACTTAACGTGGGCACATCATATTTTTCCAGTGAAAACTGACCCTTTTTTCGCAATGTGCCTAGCTGTGGATTTTGAACCCTAGCTCAGCTAGCACCCAGGGAAACCTAGCAAACATGTACATCCTTGAAAACTAGACACAACGGGAAATGCAGGATGGGGTGACTTTTGTGGCTCTCACCAGGTTATTTTACCTAGAATCACTTGCAAACCCCAAACATTGTAAAAGAAAACACATTTTCCTCACATTTCTGTGACGGAAAATTCTGGAATCTGTGGGGAGCCACAAACTTCCAACCACTCAGCATTTTCCCAAGTCTCCCGATAAAAATGGTACCTCACTTGTGTGGGTAGGTCTGGTGCCAGAGACAGGAAACAGCCCAAAATGCAACGTGGGCATATCACATTTTTCCAGTGAAAACAGACCCTTTTTTCGCAATGTGCCTAGCTGTGGGTTTTGGACCCTAGCTCAGCCAGCACATAGGGGAACCTAGCAAACCTGTACATTTTTTTAAACTAGACATCCAGGGGAATCAAGGATGGGGTGACTTGTGTGACTCTCACCAGGTTCTGTTACCCAGAATCCCTTGCAAACCTCAAACTTTGTCAATAAAAACACATTTTTCTCACATTTCTGTGATGGAAAGTTCTGGAATCTGTAGGTAGCCATGAACGACCACCCACCCAGCATTCCCCCAAGTCTCCCAATAAAAATGGTACCTCACTTGTGTGGGTGGGCCAAGTACCCGCGGCAGGGAAGGGCCCAAAATGTATTGTGGGGACATAAAAATCATCTCTCACAAACAACCTACTTTTTCCAGGAGGCCACTGGCGTTTTTGGTACTGGGCTCAGGGGCCATCTAGGGAAACCTACATAACCCAGACAGTTCTGAAAACTAGACACCTTGGAGAGTCCAGGGAGGTGTGGCTTACATGGATCCCTTTACATGGATCCCTCAAAGTGTTCTGTGGTTCTTTAATAGGTGTATTGACCTAAGGGATTTAAACTCTATGATTTGGGTCAACAAGCATCTCCTATCGAACAGGTGGAGAAGCTATCCACCTTGAAGGATGTCAAGATCTTTACATATAAATATAGGCATTTTTGTCTATATGTTGTGGAGTTGTGTCTAGATATGCTGTGAAAATGCACAATATGCACAAATTGCTGAAGAAAACGTGTTTAGAGTGAGGTGTTCATGCAGGAATCCAACCTGGTGAAGGAGGAGGTTGCCCACGCCAGTATTTTAAAACCGTTTGTTGAACCTGAAACTTGTATCTTCATAACTGATGCTGGTCAGCATTGGTTGGGAGCTGTCTTTCTCAAAACATGGAACAGCGAGGAGGTAGTGGTTGTGTTTGCCTTGCATAATTTGAAAGCTGCCAACCCATCCTACTCTCTCATAGAATCGGATGTATTTGGTATGCTGGTTGGGTAGTGATCATTGCAGGAACTACTTGTAGGGCTCCAAGTTTACAATACTGCTTACCATATTGTGAACCTCAAATTAAAAAAAATATATATATATATTTTATACATTTCCTGTGGAAAATTCCACTTATAGTGGTATTTTGAAAGGATGTGGTGTTTTTTAGTAAAAATAATTTGAGTCAGACGTGGCCAAAAATTAAGTATCTGGATGAAGAGGTGGCTGCGTATCAAGATGTAGTGATAGAGGTATCAGATGTTGATGGAGTTTTGTGGTGTACTGACTTACTGTTTGTTACTTCTGCTACGTGGAATAGAATTTTGAGTACATCTCATGAAGATCACATAGGCATGGGGCAATGAAAAGGAGAATAAGCATGAACTTTTGGTGGACTGGCCTGGACAGATATTGGGAACATTAAGGGCCGAAATACGATGGTGGGCGGTTGCAGTCTCATGAACGACCAACCTCCGGTCAGCGGTCTCAACACCGTGACTGCAATGCGACCGCACATGGTGCAGTCGCATACTCCCATTTGTTTTTGGGAGCTTGTGCTGTGGCCATAGCAGAAGCCTCATGAAAGATTCTGTTAATTCCTGCACCGCTTGGCAGGTGCCTGCCGCACGGTGCAGGGATTAACAGGGGGGCACCATAGGTGTCCCCTTGGCCCCCAACCAGAGGACGCAGGGTGAACGGGGCCCTACTAGGCTACAGGCTTTCCATGTCAGAAAGCCAGACATGGTAAGCCTGTTGGAAACCGACATCATAATCCCTACGGCGGAAACACTGTCCATAGGGATTACCGACGGGTCTCCGACTGGCCGACGGGCTCCTTGAGCCTGCCTTAATCCAGCCGGATGGCCGGATTCACTTTTGACCGCCTGCATCATAATGCGGCTGTCAAAACTGAAACTGTAATGAGACTCAGAAAGCCTCTGACCTGTGAGTCGGAGGCTTTCCGACTCACATCGTAATTAGGCCCTATGTGTTTTTGTGCATGTTGTGTGCCATCAGTGACAAGTTCCAGACATAACGTGACGCAAACTGGGTCGGCATAATATTGGACCTATGTCCACCGTGAAAGGTGGATGCAAGTATGGCATTGTTGTGGTGAATTCTTACTTGCGATGACCAGAAGAGAAGTTTGTTAAGAGTGCTAACAGTGGTAAAAATATTGCGATTTTGGAATGAGTGTACACCAGAGAAGGAATTCCCTATTTAGTAATTTATGGCAACAGGGTTCAGTTTACCTACTCTGAATTTGTTGATTCCTTGGTGCATCTGTAAGTTCAGCACATGAAAACCCCTTTTTGAACTTTTTGGAATATGTACAGCTTTTTGAATTGTAGTTCCTTGCACCATGTTTAAGTGAGCCATGAGTAGAGAAGTTTCAAAATGTTTCTCTCACAAATACTAAAATTACAACCCATTAGTCAAAGGTTTTTATAATGTGGGTTTTCTCATTAAAACTGGTTCTTTTTATCTCTTCAGCTCAATGAAAAAATAACTCCAATAAGTTACACAATCATGAGGCAATTTTAAGTCATGAAAAAGGCACCTCCATTTTCATTATCAACCAGCTCTCCGGAGGAGACATTGCCATTTTGCGGTGAAAAAAACAGCACTATTGTGCAAACATAGGAAAAGCGAATATGTCTGCAAACTATGGATAGGTCAACAATCGAGATCTACGTGAAATTTGCTCATGTAGTAAAAACTTTTCACACCGTTGAGCAATGGGATCTCCCTGGAAATGGTGTTCCTCTCAGCTGCCAAACAGGTTTCTTACAATGTGTTATAACATTCAGTTGTGGAGGCTCCTTTGAAAGGACATACGTGTTGAAGTGTAGACACTCTCAAAATTCTTCTGGGAGCATCAGGGAGTGTCATATACCTGATGTCAAGAGGGATTGTCATCAGAGGGACACAAGAGAGATCTGAGGAGAAGAGACAGATATAGAGAGAGACCTGGAAGCACATCTTCTGGAATCATGTTTCCAAATAGTGGATTATTCACGCATAATATCACTTGCCATGAATAATACAAACATTTTCATGAGCATTAAAGAATTTACTTTCAGAGCAGCCTAAACGATTACTAACTATAACTGTAGCTTTATTTTATTTTTATTTTTACAATATTTTATAGCGCAGACATGGTCAGAAGGTATCAGAGCGCTTTACAACAGTAGCATGATACAAGGGCACAGCAAGTTACAATTACAATAATTAAGTTCAGACATTTGCATCCGTAGCTGCGGCCAGGACAAATGCAGCTGTTGGACAAGGGACGTACACGGATCAAGCATCTATTAGGATGGTGGGGACACACAGTGAAGGTAGCTCATCTCCTGGATGGAGTACTTGGGTTTGGTCGAGGGTGATTAACCCAGGTGTCTGTCAAACAGTAGGGCTTTAGGTCCTTTTTGAAGGTGACTATGTAGGTTGATAGGCAAAGGGAGGAAGGTAAGGAGTTCCAGATTTGTGTGCCATTACCAGAGAATGACTGACGCATGTACCATTCTCAACTGAATGTGGGGGGTTCTAGGAGCAGGGATTGGGCTTTTATGGAACCCCTCTTTGCTCCCGAGATTTTCAGTTTCTCACTTAGATAGGAGGGTGAAGAAGAGTGCAGTGCTCTGTGGGTAATGCAGGCGGTTTTGAATTGGGCCCGAGGTTCAATGGGAAGACATTGGAGGGCGAGCAGGGCCGGGAAAATGTGGTCACATTTCTTGAGACCTAACACAAAGAGTGCTGCCACATGTAGTGCTGCTCTCAGTGGGCCTAGATGAACTTTAGGAATGCCTGAGAGAAGGGAAGTTCCATAATCTAGTCTAGAGAGGATGAGAGACCATACCACTGTTTTGAGGTATTGTTCAGAGATCAATTGCCTTACGCCCCACAGCTGCCTGAGTTGATGTCCTGCACTTTTGTCCTTGGCTGTGATGTGGCTGAGGAGGTTTAGATGATTGTTAAGGGTGATACCAAGGGATCCAGCACTCTGGACAATGACAGGGCAGCCATCCAAGTCAGGAAAGTTGGCCATCCATTCCTTTACTGGGGTTTTTGCTTTCGGCACTAAGATCAAAAGAAATTCTGTTTTAGTTGGGTTGAGTTTTAGATGCTGGTTAAACATCCAGTTTTTAATCTTTCGGAGCGTGAATGAAAGGAGGGCAAGGTCTTCTGAGAAAGAGATTTTCATGTATATTTGAATGTCGTCAGCGTAGAAGTGGAAGAGCATCCCAGTGTTCCGTGAGAATCACACATAGGGGCTGATTCCGATGTCGGATGGAAGGGCTCCGACCGATGGTCGGAGTCCTCCCACCCACATTGGAATGTGCCGTTCGGATTCCTTTCCGACCGAGCCATTCCGATGGGCTTGGTCAGAAAGGAATCCAACTCCTTTCCGGATGGTTTACGGCAAGCCTCTTTCCGACCGAAGGATTACGATGGCAGTTTCCCACTGCCTTTTCGTGCTTGCCTTTCCGGCACGAAAAGGCAGTCGGAAACTATCTTTGGGGGCCCCAGTAGGACTCCCATGGGTGCGAGGCACCTATAGTGCCCCCTTGTTGATCCCTGCACACAGGTGGCAGGCACCTTAAGGTGCCTGCCACCGGGTGCAGGGGTTAACTGCACCCCTGCATTTCACAATGCGAGCATGCATTCCGTTCAGAATGCATGCTCCCATTGTGAAGTATACGAGTGCGACCGAACAGGGTTCGGTCGCATCATACTTGCAGGTCCATAACCGACGACAGTAGGTCGGTCGGTTACAGTTCCTGACCGATGTTGGACGGACTTCGGTCCGTTCGACATCGCAATCGGCCCCATAGTGTTTTAGGTATAGGTTAAACAGGATTGGGGAGCAGACTGAGCCTTGATGGACCCCTTGATGAACATTGACTAATCTCGAAAATGAGCTGCCCATTTTCACCATTTGGGAGCTGTTGGTTAGGTAAGCGGAGAACTAATTGAGGACTGTGCCTCCACAACCCATTAATTGTTAAAGAATGTGAAGGAGGTCCAGGTGGTTGACAGTGTTGAATGCAGCGGACAAGTCCAGGAGGACCAGGAGGCAGGAGTTCCTGGACTCGTGGATTCTAAGGGAGTCATCGACTATTTGAAGGATCGCACTTTCTGTACTGTGGTCCTGACAGAACCTGATTGGAGAGAATCTAGGAGATTTTGTGATCAAATGTGTGAAGTAAGCTGGGATGCAACGCAACTTTCAATGACTTTGCCTAAAAATGGAAGTGTGGAGACTGGGCGTTAGCTGTTCTTGGTCTCTGGGTCGAGCAATTGTTTTTTCAAGAGAGGAGAGGCTTGACCCACTATTAGTCGTTCTGGAAATAGGCCCTGCTGTAGTGAAGAGTTAACCATGTTGGTCCATAGGGGGAGTAGGTGTGTAGCAAGAGATTTGCTGATAGACCCTGGAATTGTGTCCTGAAGGTGGTTCAAGGGTTTCACGTTGGAGATTGTTCGCTGTAGATCTCGTTCGGAAATGGGGGAGAAAGAGGACCTCGAATAAAGCACCTTGCAAGGTAGAATCTCAGTTTCTGGAGGTTCACGAGTGTATAGTGAGATATGGATATCTCTGACTTTTCCATCAATGAAATCCACAAAGCTGTTGCAGTGGGCCACTGATGCCTCAAGAGCTGAAGTGGTGGAGAGGTTTGTAGTTTGTGCGAGAACCTCGAAAAGGCGCTTAGGTCTGTTCTTGGCCGAATCCATGAGTGCTTTGAAGTGAGAGAATTTGCCTTTAAGGATTCTGCCTTTGTATTACTTATGCAAAGCTCATTTCTACTCAGGTGAGAGGGTGCTAATTTCCATTCTTTTTCACACTTTCTGATAAGCTTTCTTTCTTCATAAAGTTCTTTTATAAACCAAGGATTGGACGGTTTTGGTCTGGATAATTTGCACTTCAGGGGTGAAAATTTGTCGATAAGGGATTCCATGCAGGAGATGTATTTGTCGGTGGCCTCATTAATATCAAGCTGGGGTGTAATTGAGATTAGGGTAGGAAGGGCCATGATGGCCATGGCTTCTGTGTCAAAGTTGGATGTGTCCCTGAACCATATTTTTTCTTTCTTGGGTTGCCTGGAAGTTTTAGTATAAGAGCCAGAGAGTGAAAATGGGATCTGCATGTAGTCAGACCAGTCAACTGGAATGGGGTCGTATGATTGTAGATTGGGAGAATTGGAGATTATCAGGTCAAGGATGGGGCCTTTGTAGTGTGTGGACCTAAGGCAGTGTTGTTGGAGATCGTTGTCTTTGAGAAAGGCTGTAAAGGTGTCCACTATGCTGTTACCCTCGATTCCCCAGTGGATGTTGAATTCTCCAAGGAAGATCATGTTGTTTGAGCTGATCAGTTGAGAGGGGAAAAGATCCATAAATTCCTCAATGAAGGAATTGTTATGACCCAGTGGATGGTAAATCACATTGAGTCTGATGTTGAAGATCGACATTCATTTGAAAGACTGAAACTGAGTTGTTTGGAGGGTATTGAATCTCAGTGAGTTTCTGTGAATAAGTGCAAGACCTCCACCTAATTTATCTTTCCCGGTCTCTACGTAAGATGGAGCAATTGGGAGGAAGTAGAAGAGTTGGTGGTAACACCTAACAACACTCTACATCTTCTAATTCTTCCCAATTCCTCTATCACAATTGTGGCTCATCAGCCGTTGAGCCACGTTTCAGTGAGAATCAGGATATCAAGATTATGGTCCAGGATTGAGACCGATATCTCTAGATGCTGTTTGACTGTAGACCGACAGTTGTTTAGCAAGCAGTTCAAAGAGAAGCTGTTGACATTCTGATTAGGCTGCTCAGGGAGGGAGGTTGGGATTTGTATCTAGTTAAGAGGGGGTGACTGTACACCAGGATGGTGTGTGTTAGTTTGACTGCGGTCTGAGATAATGGTGGAGATCGGGTAACCTACTTCTGTAATAAAGGGTGGTGGGGTAGAACATGAAGCTGCGTAACTCTATAGGAGATAGGATAGTTGTGAGATGACTATGGAAGATTGTGTCCATTTGGGTCCGGGTAGACGGCTGTCTCTCGGTATGTAGGAAGGTATGGGGTTGAGAGACGTGGAGGGTGAATGAACGAGCCGCAAAGGGACAATAGAGACACGATAAGATGGGAAAGAGCCAATGAGAGGATGTCGAGAGGGGCAAGAATTAGGAAAGGGGCCTGTTGAGCAGTAGCCAGTTATGCTTATCATTTATGATTGGGGAAGATGGGGGTTGCTGGTATTTGGTGTTGGGAGAAGTAAGGGAAGTGGGCCATTGAAGTAGGGGCGGGGCTGGGAGGTATATGGGTCGAATGTGGTGCAGAGAAGAGGGTGGGGAGGGCATCTGGAGGGGGAGATACTGGTGTGTGGGAGGTTGGAGATGGGCTATGTGGTGATGATTCGTGGGGGGTGGAGTTCACGGTCTGGTGTTGGCTGTGAGCAATGGTTGAGGAGGGCATATTGGACTGTGGGGGAGTCCAGGGAGAGGGGGGTTGTCTGGGTGAACCATAAGGGTGGGGAGACAGTGAAGGGTGTTAGGGATGAATGGAGAGGGGGAGCGGGGAGGATCATTGGAGGGCTTGAGGGTGGGATAAATAAGGTTGACTGTGGCCAGGATTGTGTCATTGGCTTGGAACATGATTTTCCCGTTGTTGTAGATGGGGACTGAAGGTTGCCTGAGAAGCCAAAGGGAGAAAAGCATTTGAGCTTGCGACCAAGGTGTATGTTAGAGAGAGAGAACGTTCGGAGAAAACTACGTAGGGACCTGATCCATAAGTCAGTGTTGTATATGAAGAGGAGGAGATCAGTTTTGAGGGTACTTTTACGTTGGCGATCGAATTAGTCTGTGAAGAGGGTTTCTGGGTGGTCTCTCAGGCTCTTATGTTTCAGATTTTTATTTGCACACTTGGAAAGAGTTCGGGATATTTGATCCTGAAACCATTACTGCCAGACATGGACAGATGCGATGGAGGCGAGCTGGGGCTGATGAATGTCTCTGTCATGTTAGAGGGTGGTATGAGATGGAAGGTATGATTTAGATAACCATCGCTAGGGTAAAGATCGGCATTGTGCAATCATCTTCAGCCTTGTGAGACACACTATGTTCAGAGTTAGAGGGACACAATCTCAAGATCATCTGTATGTTGATTAGATGGGATTGTACAGATATTCGGAGGTTGGCCGGGTATGTTGGGTCAGAGGGAAAAATATGTCTGTATGGTCCCTGAAGTTTGTAACTCTTCAGAGGATGAGATCAAATCCAATTCATGATGGCCACCTTTTAGTTTAGAAATGATTGGGGTAAAATTCTGGCTAACAGAACGTTCAGAAGGAGGCATTATCAAGAAATATTAATTTATTGTAACGCTTTTGATGCTTAAAGGCCCCAGGTTTGGCAGTTATCAAAGTAGCAAGCGCAATTTCTTTATGGTCACCCAGAGTCATGCAAAGTGGCACTGTCTTTCTGTGTCGGATTTCATACAAAACTACCTGTGCTGCAGGAGATTGGGTGCCAGAATCAAGGGCCCAAACCGCACACCATCGCTGAAGGAGTGCTAGAAAATGTTGAGGCCTGATGTGGGCATCAGGAAGTGCAAGCCAAGGCCCCCCACTATCACCCTGGACTTTGAGATGTAGGGGTGAGGTGGGAATCGTAAGCACTCACCTTGTCCCTCTGAAAATGTCCGAGCTGTCTCTCTGGCCTCGGGCGCTTCAAGTTGCGGGAGCGTTTATTCTACTCCGGGAGCCATTTGCACGTCAGGCAGGTGACCGGGCGCCTCTCTCATGTAGCGGGGGCCTCCACCTCCGCTCCCCCATCGGGTGCACAAAACTGCCCATTGGCTCTGCCGATGCTTTTCAGGCCGCGCGCACCTTCAATGCAGCCTCAAATGCTGGTGCGGTCACTTCTTGACTCTGGGCGCCGTTGTTGGCTCACTGAGTCAGAAGGATTCAAAGGCCATCTTTGGGAGCTTCGTAGCTTCCAAAAACACTCTGCTGGCAATGTCCATTATTTGAGACCGAATTTTGTTGTTGATTATTGATCCCTTCTGTCTTGTAAATTAATGACAGTAATCATCAGCCAGCTCTGCCCTAATATAGCCCGGGCTCGAGCAGGCAGCTGTTATCCCACCGACTCGAGGTCCCGGCTCCTCACATCAAAGGCGCCTCCATCTGCAGATATTGAAGAGCCGATATTGTGTGATACACAGGAGGGCCGTGTCCTTCTGGTTTAAAGTCCTATTAAGTATCATGTCTGGGCCTTCACAGACTCTAAAAACAACCAAAATGGCCGTCATTTTTCTCTTGGAAAGGTGGGAGCCCTATTTCGGCCTGTAGGGGCTTAGAGCTCAGTGGGGGCCGCACCCAGGAAAGCAAAAAGGGAAACAATTTGTGTTTTTTTGCAAGATGCTTCTGGAAGCTGAACACAATCTTCCCAAGCAGTGAAATTAACTCAACATGAAAAGCTTATTTCCATAATACCAACTGTACAGTCAATAATGCAAAAAATATTTTGCACTGGGAAATAAACACTGGATGGCACGACTAGCATATTCGAGCCAAAGAAGTATCCATAGAGGTTTAGCATTAGCTTTCTGAAGACAGCCCTGGAAATCGCTGGCGAGAGTGCTGGACTCCGTAGGCGCACTGCAGTTTGTTCATATTATGTGTGAAGTCGTAGGTTTTAGGAAGCAACATTTTTCATTTTTCCATTATGTAGTACCAGACAAAAACATTATTCTGACTTTGTGAGCCAATTTTGCTGCAAAACAGTACTTTCAACGTGTGGATACTGCCACTGCTTCTACATGGAAGACGAAAGGTGGAGCACAAGTGATCTGAAGAGGGCGTCTGTTTCCAATGTGAAAGCATCCTGTCTCTGCACATTGTTTGCCTGCTGTATCCACCATTCTTTTATGATAAGAAGCCTTCGATCATTATACAAATATTACTTGCTCTCATTGCATATAGGCTGATTACTCCACAACGTTTTGTATATGTTTAATGCATTATCATCATTAGGGCTCCCGGTTTTATGGTATTTATTTTTTTAACATTACTGTCTGTATTTATCCATATTTATTTGTTTGCCATCTCATTGGTGTTTATCCATATTTATTTTGTATAGAATAAATGGAGCTGTAAAATGGGATATTTCCACGTTTATTTAACTCTTGGACATGCATTCATACATGGATGCCTGTCATGTTTTAGCAAATTAGGCAGCCATGTATAACAAAAGACTACACTTACTAGTGTTATACTACAAACATATGTTGGCATGAGCCTGTTTTTTTATGAAATATAATCCTGTTTTTTAACTCTCCATGCTGTCTATCTGATCAGCGCTTGCCCGGAATACATGAAAGACAGCATGGAGAGTCTCTCAAAAGCAACAGTATTTTTCCGTTTTTAAAAATAAATACAGACAGGAAATACCTTGTTTTCTATCTGTATTTATCTGTAAAAATCAGTGGAAAACCGGAAGCCTTAATTATGACAGTGTGCCTTTAGACCCAAAGTTCATATAGTTTTATAATGAACTTCACCGATACTGTAGTGACCTCGTAGAAGCCACACGTGCAGGACGCCAGACACACACAGACCACAGGTACTTAGTGGTTAACCGGAAAGACCCTGAGCGGTCTTCCGTATCTTTATTTATACCCCCGAGGCGAGCCCGCCTCGAGGGGTGGGGGATGTATGTACAGTGTGTACATTGTAGGGTAGAGGCCGAGTGGCTCTCTACATCCCTCCAACAGCCGCGGTCGGTAGTAGGAGTTCCTGCAGGGCGGTGACATTGGGAGAGGGAGGGGCAGGGTGGGGGGTAGTAAACTATGGATTATGGAGGTTTACAGGTAAGTAAACATATAAATTAATAAAACGAATTTCGTTGCGTGCACTGCATCCCCAAATGCGATGCAGTGCACGCAACAAAATTCGTTTTATTAATTTATATGTTTGCTTACCTGTAAACCTCCATAATCCATAGTTTACTACCCCCCACCCTGCCCCTCCCGACGTCACCGCCCTGCAGGAACTCCTACTACCGACCGCGGCTGCCCTCCAACATTTTAGATAATGTCAACCAATACAGTGTTTCTTCAAGGCAACGGGCACACAAAGTCTCTGAGTCTTTGGCTTGGAGCAGGATTACCTCGCAGCCGGGAGCCTTCTCCTCTGCTGGAAACACCTCTGTCCTCCAGGCTCTGGGAAACGGTCTCTTCTCTTTGAGCTCGGTTTTCCTGGTGGCTGCCTGCGGTTTGCTCCTGTCCGCTCTGTTGTGGGCCTTCACTTCGTCTTGGGGACCCCCTCTCCAGGGCCGCCGACCAGCCTGGGAAATCGTCATACTCCATCCCTACTCCTTCACCGTCCGGATCTGCTGTTATTTCTCCGTCGACCTTCTTGAAGTACGAGGCATTCCGTGTCACTCTCACGTCGCCTCTTCTAGCCGTGATCATAGTTCCTTTTGTTGACAGCACTGTCCACACCTCGGGTTCGAAAGGTGTACGGAACTTCCAGCCAGGATGCCGATCTTTCACTACCACCCTGTCTCCAGCCACTAGGTGGTGCTCTCAGGCTCTGCGGTATTCACTAGCCTTGTTGTTCGTCTTCTCCCTTCGATCTTGCACCGCTTCATCGTCATGTGCCGGTGGTCTCCAGGACGGGTCGGTCGGTATCCCGTCTCGCGGGGCTTCTTTGAAGAGGAGGTGGGCTGGCGCACACTTTGTCGTAAAGTGAGGCGTGTGTCGGTACGCGTCGAGGAACTTAGTCAAGGCTATCTCCACATCCTGTCCTTGTTCTACTGCAATGCGCAGGGCTCTGTTCAGAGTGCGCATTAGCCTCTCCACGTCCCCATTCGCCTGCGGCCACAGAGTTATCCGCCTATGCTTGATTGCTCGCCTTGCCAGGTATTCCCTGAATTCTTGGCCGTGGAAGGGCGGCCCATTGTCCAATCGGATCACCTTGGGGTTCCCTAGCAAAGCGAAAGTCTTTTCCAGAGCCATCCGTATGTGTTGGAACGACGTGGACTCTACTACCTCTACCACCGGGAATTTCGTGTAGGCATCCACAAGTACTAGCATCTGTCCATGGTTGGGAACCAGACCTTGTTCCTGAGACGTGCCTTGGTCTTCGCCATGCCCTGATGACCTTCATGCGCCAGTTGCAGAAAGCGCCCTTGCAGTGTTCTTGGGACAACCAGCAGGTGACCTCTTAGGACCGCGCCACACTCCCCCATACTCAGCTCATGACGAACTTGCCACAGCTGTTGCTGCGTGTGCTTCTCTTCCTCCGTGAGCGCCTGGTTGCCTTCCAGAAACCTCTTCCAGTCGTGGGATGCCAAGGCCTTCATGACTTTGGTCAGTGTCTCGTCACTGTCCGTGGCTAGGCCAACTTCTTCCAAGGTCACCGCATCTGGGCAAGCATCACGGCCTATCATCTGTACGTAGGCATCGGAATATTTCACATCCGTGGGGACGCATGCCGGGGGAAGGTCCTCTGGGTGCCGGGATAAGTAGTCCGTGCGGTATTGTTGCAGCTGTACTGCCCATAGTTCAATGCGGGGAGGTGCTAGCCGTGTAGTGCCTCCGAATAGTGGGACCAAAGGTTTGTGGTCGGTGATCTCGTTGAAGTCTTGTCCAAATAAGTATAAGTGAAAATGTTGGCATGCCCACTTTATCGCTAAGGCCTCTCGTTCAATTTGTGCGTACCTCGTCTCCGTATCAGAGAGTGCACGACTGGCATAGGCAACCGGCTTCCATGTGCCTCTTTCGTGTTCCTGTAACAGCACGGCTCCCTGACCCACCGGACTTGCGTCCACAACGAGTTCAGTCAGCCTTCCGGGGCAGAAGTACGCCATGACAGTTTTATCTTGCAAAGCCGCCTTGATTCTTACGAACGCTGCGTTGGCTTCCAACGTCCATGTCCAGGGCTGGTCACTGCGCGTGAGGACACGAAGGGGTTCAGACAGGGCGGCCAGGTTAGGGATGAACCTCCCACAGTACGTTGCCATCCCCAGGAAGCTCCTCACTTCGGTGGGTGACTTGGGGATGCTTGCCGACCGCAGGGCCAGCGCCTTCTTCAGATCCACCTTAAGGCCGTCTCGCGTGAATGTGTAGCCAAAGAAATCGATTGATTCTTGGTAGAACACACACTTTTCCTTGTGTAGCATAAGGCCATGGTCTCTGAGCCGTTGGAGTGTTGCTCTCAACTGGGCATGGTGATCTTCTAGTGTACACGAAAAGACCACGATGTTGTCGCTTAAATTGATCACCCCTGCCAGGCCTGACAGGGTTTCCTTAATGGTGTTCTGAAATACCTCCGCCGCCGAAGATACTCCAACACTGAGTTGCTTATACCTTCTGAGACCCACATGTGTAGCGAAAGTTGTGATGTACCTGCTGTTCGGTTCTAGCTCCAACTGGTGGTACCCCGCGTTAAGGTCTAGTTTTGAAAACCACTTAGCGCCGTTTAGGTCCGCTACGATGTCATCCATGGTCGGTGTTACATGGCGCTCTCTCTTGACAGCAGCGTTGGGTAGCCTCATATAGACGCACAGTCAAATCGCTCCTGGTTGTTTTGGCTTGGGAGCGACCACTAGCGGGGATACCCAGGGCGTGGGACCGGTGACTTTCTCGATGACGGCCAGCGCTTCAAGCTTCGCCAACTCCGCTTCGACCTGGGGCCTCAAGTTGTACGGTACCCGTCGGTGTCGCAGGGTGATCGGTTTGACTGTGGGATCTATGTGGAGCCTAAATTGTTTTCCTTTCAGCTTTCCCAGCCTGGAGAAAAGTTCGGGGAACTCCTTCATAATGTCCTCGGCATGTGCTTCATGCACTTCGCTTGTGAAGAACACAAGCCCCAAATCTTCCGCTGTGTGGCAGCTTAGGAGGGTGCCTTTCCTTCCTTCCGTCACATGGAATCTGGCCGTGGTGGTGAGAGGACCGCTGGTGACAGTTGTCTCGAAGGTACCTCTCAAAGGGAGGGGGTCGACGCCTCCATATGCGTATATTCTCACCTTGGTTGGTAGCAGAGGGCGTCAGTGCGCTAGTGCTTCGAACTGCTGGGAGTCCATAACGTTCACCGTTGCCCCGGTGTCTATGAGCGCCCGGAGGTCGGTGCCAAACACCTTGACTGAGCACATGGGCGGCGGCCTGCGCCGGCTCCCGGATTGTCCTACAAAAGAGACATAGTATATCTCGTCGTCCTCGTCTTCCAGGTCAAGATTCGGGTGGTGTGTTGCCCCCTTTTCTGTTTCATCCGGGTCAGCTACCGACAGTTGCCGTACTCTTTGTGTGAACCCTCTCGGTCTCCTTGGGGCAAACCGTGATTGGCCACTGCGGCACACCTTGGCATAATGGTTCAATTTCCCGCAGCGGGAGCACTCTCACCCTTTTGCTCCGCACGTGGCCGTGGGAGGATGATCTTCTCTGCAATTTCCGCAGGGTCCTCCAGGTGGCGGTCTCGACCTGACCGGTGCCGGCGCCGGTCGCCTGCGGATCACGTCGACGAGTTCCTCTTTGATCTGAGGAGGCCGCGTGATGCCCTGTGCCGGGTGCTGTTTGTGGAGGGCTGCGGCCATCTCTTCTGCCCTGACATCCGAGAGTTCATGTGACCTGGCTAGCACCAGGATCTGATCCAAAGTGATGCCTGGCTGACGCAGTATCAGCTTCCTGAGCAGTATGGATTTCCATCCCAGTATGATCTGACTTCTTATCTCATCCCTCTGGTCGGCAAACTCGCATGTGGCCGCTAGCTTTCTCAAGCGCGCATGAAACATGTCTACAGACTCATCCTCCAACTGAAGGGAGCGTCGGAACTTGAACTTCTCAAAGTCCGGGTTAAGTTGCGGATCAAAGTGTTGATTGAGAGCTGAGACCGCCGCGTCGTAATTGTCCGTGTTGCCTGTGTTTGGGAGGGTCTCGAATAGATCGTATATCTCTGGTCCCCCATAGAAGATTAGCAGGGAGCGCTTCAACGTGCCGTCCGTTTCACGGGTCCCCGTGAAATAGTTGTTGAGCTGGCCGACCCACGCTCTCCATCGGGGGGCTGCGGTGGCCGGATCCGCCATTTTGCTGAACGGCAGAATTGGATTGATTCGTGCATGATTTTGGCGTGGTTCATTCGCCCTTCCCCCTCCTCCTTGGGCCGCCTGCTGGGCTGGTGGGGCATTGTTGCCTGCTTGCAGCGGGACGCTCATGCTGCTGGCGGGTCACGACGGCGTGCCGGCCGTCGCGCACGGGAGGAGCGGCGGGGCCAGGGGAGGCGGGAGGCCTACAGGCGTGGTGCGAGCAGGGCGGTGCACTTCCCCTACCGTGGAATGGTCCAAAGCCCGTCCTTGCAGTCAATTCCTGGTAGCAGGTGGGGTGGGGACGGCACAATCACCCCAGCGGCGCAGCTCGGCAACCCAGATGGATCCCACAGCAGCAGATGGGGGACTTGCCGTTACCAATGCTTGTTAGCAACTCGAACCATGCAGTTGCCAATGCTTGTTGGGCCAGTGGTGCTTGGGCCGTTGCCAATGCTTGTTGGCTGCTTGTCTCTTGCAGTTACCACTGCTTGTTGAGGGGGGGGAGACAAGCCCACACTCTAGCAGGCGTGGCTGGCCGCCAGGCAGGCGGTTGTCTTCCAGCGTTCTGAGCCACTTTCCTTTTGCACGGCCGACGATGGGGGCGGGGCGCCTCTGCAGCCACGTGGAGGGGCAAACCCCTGTAGGCGAGGTTCCCCGCAAGCACTTCAAAGCTGCAGATGGTGCCGATTCAGCGCGCACAGCGCTCGCCGTGCAGCCTGTTCCAGGACGCGCCCTGCCCCTGGAGCGTGTCTCTGAGGGATCGGGAGGCACGCGGGCAGGCGCGGAAGAGCCGGGCAGCTGGGCGCTGCTGCCGGGAAATGCGCCGGGCGCCGGACGATCACCGGCAGCGGAGGAGCGTCGCAGGTGGGCTCCGCTGACGCCACGGCAACAGCGGCCACACGCTGAATGCACGCAGCAGGACTTCCGGCCTCGTCGCCAGTGTGGTGACCTCGTACAGGCCACACGTGCAGGACGCCAGACACACACAGACCATAGGTACTTAGTGGTTAACCGGAAAGACCCCGAGCGGTCTTCCGTATTTTTATTTATACCCTCGAGTGGGGGATGCATGTACAGTGTGTACATTGTAGGGTAGAGGCCGAGTGGCTCTCTACAGGTACCAGCTTTCTATATAATACTGCAATCCCTGTATGCAGTCACCGATTCGACGAAAAGACGTCAGCAGTTGAGTTCTGATGTCACAATGCCTCCTGGCACAGCTAGCAGGCAAGTTGAAAGGCAGGTCAGGTCAAGGAGCAGCTGTTTAAAGCAAAGAAAATTAATGAAATGTTGCTTCTCTTTCTTCTGCCTTATTTTTCTAGTTTACAGTGACTAGGGAAAGAACTTAGGGCCTCATTTGGATGGCAGTGGGACCGCCACGTCTCTCCATCGGTGATGGTCCCACCGCCATCTGTGACTGCTTTACTGCCGTTTCATATTGATGGCGGGCAGTTCTTTGGCGGTCAGAGAAAGCAACGACAATGGATCAGACGGGCTCAAGGAACCTGTCGGTCCGCCAGAGGTGCAGTAATACCTACAATGGTGGCGGTTCCTGCCAGACACCGCCATAGGTATTACAATGTTCCTTTCTGCCGGCCCATTCATGGCAGGGAACTCGCCATGAAAAGGCTGGCGGAAAGGGACATTGGGGGCCCGTAGCGGGCCCCCCTTTCATCCATGGACTTCAGCTTTGGGTTTTGGGGGCACCTATGGTGCCCCCTTCATATCCCTGCACCATGTGGCAGGCACCTCATGGGGCCTGCCACGTAGTGCAGGGATATGTGTAATGCTCATTTTTTGCTGCGTGTGCTGCTGCCTGCAGCCCCTGCCGCAATATCAAATATAGAAATTGAGACTGCCGTGGTGGCGGTCGCATCCTAACCTGCCTGGCGTGACCGCCAACTTGTAGTCAAGCGGTCCCATTTCCAAATGGATGGAGGTCCGACGTAAGTCTCACCGTCATCCTAATGAAGCCCATAATTATTTTTTGCATTCCTTAGATAATCATGGAAAAATTAGAATCTTTCTGCATGTTTCTACACATTAAGAGCTACTTGCACACCAAAGTTTTAAGTGGTTTGTGTGAAAGGTGATGCTGTTACCATGTGCTATTTGGCATATTGCAAGTCCCCTTGGAGTTCCATAACCTTATAAAAGAACTCAGAGTTTGGCCTCGCTCCTCTATATGGTTATGGAACTCCTCGGTAACTTGCAATATCCTTACAAGTTACAGCATATATATTACTAAATTCTACAATAGTTAAGATTTTTCAGACATTTTCTTTCTTACACTACATCACAAATCATGAGGTTGCTTTCTCGTGGTATCCTGTGAAATAATATAAATGCACTGTGTTTGGATCTCTCAGACAGAAGTGTGCATCTTCATTCCAGGGAGCTTACTTGTTTTCTTCAGCTCCAAGGCCATTGATTGATATCAAGTTGGGTTTGCACAGAGAAACCTTGACTTCACAGGGGTTAGGGAGCATGATAATGCCAGAAAGGTAAGAGCCAATGTTTTATATCCCTCATTTAGGTAGACAGTTCAGTTAGGGATGATACAATAGGACAGGAATCTATATAGAATAATATGTTGCCTATTTATATATTTTTATTTACTGTTCATTCTTACTCGTTACCTATCTTGTAATATTTTCTATACAATATTCTTGCATATATTTATGTGTGAAATTCAGAATGAATATATATTATAAATGTATTTTAATTATTCCTTTTTTTCATAATATATACATCTATTTTTGTAATTTATATGTTTTAATATTTGTAGTGTTGATTATATTAAAAAGATTTAGGGGTCGATTACGATCCGGTTCGGAAGGGCTCCGAATCGGATTCGGGTTTGCCGAATCCGACATGGAGCCTTTGTTTCTGACCGAATCGTACCCAGTTCCAAACAACCGATTACGATGCCCGTGAACAGTTAGGGCTGCCCGAATCACTTCCGAAAGGCATTTGGACAGGTCGTGTCTTTCGGAGCCGAATCGTACAGCTCTATGAACACGGTCTCCGAGCGAGCAATTACAATGACTGATTCGGACAGCCGTTCCAAATATGTTTCTCTGGAACGCATCGGCTGCCGGAATCTGTCTTTGGGGGCCCTCCGAATCAGATCTGTGGGGGTATATAATGGACCCCACCCTTTCCAACCATTCACAATGTGGCAGGCACCATGGGGTGCCCGCCACAGGGTGCATGATTTCCCCGAACCACCCCTTTCTTCAATGGGAGCCTGTGTTCTTTTTTGGAACACAGGCTCCCATTGAAGTCAATAGAAGTCTGACTGAATTGTATCCGGAAGCATCCGGATTCATACAAATTGCTTGGTCAGACTCTCAAGATCCGAGTTGTCCAGAAAACATTCCGGAACTGATTTGGTCGGAATGCTTTCCGGACAAGATTGTAATCGGCCCCTTAATTGGTAGGAGTGGGTAAAGTTAATTTCACCCATTTACTCTTCAACACCTTCTCTTAAATGGCTTAGAATGGAGTGGGGATTGTAAATGTTACCTCTTTATTGTCCAACACCTTCCCCTAAATGGGTTAGAGTGGAGAATAGTAAAAGTCACCCTTCTAGTGCCCAACACCATTCTCCAAATGGTTTACATTGAAGTTGGAATGGTAAATATTACCCCTTTAGTGTCCAACGCCTTCCCCTAAATGGTTGATATTGGAGTGTGATTAGTAAGTTTCACCTCTTTAGTGTACAACATATATGGTTAAATGGGTTACATTGAAGTGCAAATACTAATTGTGATCTCTTAAGTGTAGCAGGTAGTATACAAAATGGTTTCAATAAAAGTAGAAGTTAATGTATTTTTTTAGTACATAGCCTGTTTATTGCAATATGTTTTATTAAAGAGTAATTATTAGATATTACATTTTAGATATTGCCTTATGGATGTATGACGTTACAACGCACACTTTTACAACGCATGCACTTACAACGCATTTTTTACAACGCATAATCCATTACAACGCATGACATTACAACGCAGGACACTACAACGCATTTTTAAAAAATACCTTTACAACGCATTACCATTACAACGCATACTACCTTTACAACGCATACCATTACAACGCATAATATTAAATTACATTTAAGGTAAGTATTAGATAGTATAGGGGTAACAATTACTAATCTAACTCCAGGGGGTGCAACAGTAGGTTAAGTGTTGGATAGTATAGGGGTAAAAATTACTATTCTAACTCCAGGGAGTGCATCAGTAGGGTAAGTGTTGGATAGTATAGGGGTAAAAATTACTATTCTAACTCCAGGGGGTGCAACAGTAGGGTAAGTGTTGGATAGTATAGGGGTAAAAATTACTATTCTAACTCCAGGGGGTGCATCAGTAGGGTAAGTGTTGGATAGTATAGGGGTAAAAATTACTATTCTAACTCCAGGGGGTGCAACAGTAGGGTAAGTGTTGGATAGTATAGGGGTAAAAATTACTATTCTAACTCCAGGGGGTGCATCAGTAGGGTAAGTGTTGGATAGTATAGGGGTAAAAATTACTATTCTAACTCCAGGGGGTGCATCAGTAGAGTAAGTGTTGGATAGTATAGGGGTAAAAATTACTATTCTAACTCCAGGGGGTGCATCAGTAGGGTAAGTGTTGGATAGTATAGGGGTAAAAATTACTATTCTAACTCCAGGGGGTGCATCAGTAGGGTAAGTGTTGGATAGTATAGGGGTAAAAATTACTATTCTAACTCCAGGGGGTGCATCAGTAGGGTAAGTGTTGGATAGTATAGGGGTAAAAATTACTATTCTAACTCCAGGGGGTGCATCAGTAGGGTAAGTGTTGGATAGTATAGGGGTAAAAATTACTATTCTAACTCCAGGGGGTGCATCAGTAGGGTAAGTGTTGGATAGTATAGGGGTAAAAATTACTATTCTAACTCCAGGGGGTGCATCAGTAGGGTAAGTGTTGGATAGTATAGGGGTAAAAATTACTATTCTAACTCCAGGGGGTGCAACAGTAGGGTAAGTGTTGGATAGTATAGGGGTAAAAATTACTATTCTAACTCCAGGGGGTGCATCAGTAGGGTAAGTGTTGGATAGTATAGGGGTAAAAATTACTATTCTAACTCCAGGGGGTGCATCAGTAGAGTAAGTGTTGGATAGTATAGGGGTAAAAATTACTATTCTAACTCCAGGGGGTGCATCAGTAGGGTAAGTGTTGGATAGTATAGGGGTAAAAATTACTATTCTAACTCCAGGGGATGCATCAGTAGGGTAAGTGTTGGATAGTATAGGGGTAAAAATTACTATTCTAACTCCAGGGGGTGCATCAGTAGGGTAAGTGTTGGATAGTATAGGGGTAAAAATTACTATTCTAACTCCAGGGGGTGCATCAGTAGGGTAAGTGTTGGATAGTATAGGGGTAAAAATTACTATTCTAACTCCAGGGGGTGCAACAGTAGGGTAAGTGTTGGATAGTGTAGTGTAATATTATGCGTTGTAATGGTATGCGTTGTAATGGTAGTATGCGTTGTAATGGAATGCGTTGTAAAGGTAGTTTTTAAAAATGCGTTGTAATGGTATGCGTTGTAATGTCATGCGTTGTAATGGATTATGCGTTGTAAAAAATGCGTTGTAAAGGTAGTGCGTTGTAAAAGTTGCGTTGTAAAGGTTGTTCCCCTTGCCTTATTATATACATTTTCAATATTTTAATTTTCATTATTAAAATTACATGCCATAATATTTATTTATTCAACATTTATTGAAGGCATACATGTACACTTTGTTTAAAACCTATATACGTTTTTACATAAGAAAAAACTTTTATTATTACTACAAATAATATATATATACTTTCAGAGCGATGTTTGTAATTTTTATTTTTACACTATTTATTTTTAAGGATGGTACATTTATATTTTTTCTGTTACATACATTTGTTCAACATCATTTTTTAATCATCATCGACTAAAACTTCTTAGGGATGCTAGGAGATCCTACAACAAACTAATCAAGAATGCTAACGTAGATTACTTTCGATACCAACATGACCAGGCCGCTAACCACCCCAAGAAACTCTTTCAACTGGTTAAACAGCAATCAGTGGTAGCTCCAAACCACTCTGATTCTGGAGGCAGCCCACAAAGCAAATCTCATCAACATTGAACTCGCCTCAAAAAAGGCTCTACTGCCATCTTCGGGTCCTGCACCTCCTCCAGACCTCTTTGAGAAGCTCAGCCTGAACAACAAAAACAATGCATCATGGGGCAACATCACTCCCCTCAGTGAAAAAGACATCAGCAAGATTCTTCAGAGTATCAACCCATCTAATCATTTCAGCGACCCATTGCTACCTACCGTCTTCAAAGAAATCAAGAATGTCCTCATCCCCACCTGGACAAGAATTGTAAATGTTTCACTGTCACAGGGCTCGATCCCAGAGTGCCTAAAAGCAGCTCAGGTATTACCCATTGTAAAAAAAAATAATGCTGATAGGGCTAACTTTAGCAACTTCCGCCCTATATCCAACATCCCCACCCTAGCCAAGCTCCTAGAAAAATGCGTCCAATCCCAACTCTGTGCGCACATAGAGAACTTCCAACTCTTAGACCAGCATCAATCTGGCTTTCGGCAGGGGCATAGCACTGAATCGGCTCTCATTCACGTCTTGGTTGACACCTTAAAAATGGTCGACCAAAATTAATCCTGCCTCTTAATCCTCCTTGACTTTTCCTCCGCTTTCGACACGGTCAATCACAATAACATCATATCCATTCTGAAGAACAGAATGGGCTTCTCCGGTCAGGTGCTACAATGGTTCTCGTCTTTCCTCCACCACAGATCACAACGAGTCAAGGTGAACCACACTCTCTCCCAGCTCTCTTTAGTACTCATGGGAGTCCCCCAAGGGTCCGCCTTATCTCCTATACTATTCAACCTGTTCTTGGAACCTTTAGCTAATGCACTAAATTCCACGAACCTTCTCTTCCACATGTATGTGGATGATACACAATTCTATTTGAAAATCTCCTACCCGGACAACATCATCTCACTCAACTCTATCCTAACGTCAACTCAAAACTAGTAAACCGAGAACCACCTCCTGCTCAACACCTCCAAAACAGAATTCCTTCTCATCTCTCCTCCGAACCACATCCCCAAGGCAGACCTTTGGTTGAATCACCTTGCTGCCTTCAACTGCTACCCCCTCATTATAGACTCAGCCAAATCTCTTGGAATCACCCTGGACAAGCATCTGAACATGAAGACTCATATCGGCAATGTGTGTAAGGGAGATAATGACTTGATGAGGACACTCAGATATATCAAACCATTCCTCCCACAATCTGATTTCAAGCAGGTGGTCCAAGCGCTTGTGTTGCCGAGACTTGACTATGGCAGCACTATGCTCTGTGGACTCCCCAAATATACCTTGGCCCCTCTAAGGGCATCTCTGAATGCTGCGGCTAGGCTGGTTACATGTACCAAATAAAAAGGCGCACATATCCCCAGTCCTAAAATCCCTTAAATGGTTGCCTTACGAAGCTCAAATTCAGCTAAAGATGGCTTCTCTGGTACACAAAGCCCTACACCTCAAAACCCCCAGTTACCTGGCACAAAAAATTGAACTATCGGGGGGGGGGGGGGCGGTAGACCCTCAAGAAGTGCGAACTCTTACCTCCTGAAACCACAAATCTATATCAAAAGGAAAACCTGTCAACGAGCCTTCCCCAGCGCTGCCCCCGAAGATCTGGAACTTTCTTCAACTGGAAGTACGCAGAATCTCCTCCACAGCTGCTTTCAAACTGGAAGCCAAAAGATTCCTAATGAACAAGTTCTTACCTTAAATAGGTTATGATCATCCGCTCGAAGTCTCGGACCCTACAACCGTTAAACCATTTGATGCCACTCTTCTTTACCTCACCTTGCCCCCCTCTTAGCCCGATATGTATTAGTTGTTGTATTTTTCTCCTTTGACCCCTTTGTACTGTAATTATTCATGTTTATTATGCTTTTTTTATGTCAATATTGCATTTATTACCTTCCTTCCATCCTTTTGTAAAGCACGCTGATATCCTTTGGGATCTTGTTCACGCTATATAAAACTTTATAAATGAATAAGTAAATAAATGGTGTGCTGTTTAGACCAACCCGCACACAGCTCTCAATGGGAATGTGATTTCTGATGCCTAGCTTATAACAGAGGATTGGCCATACCCTGGTTTCAATACATAAAGCATCAAATGTCTTTCCTAGAGCGACTGGAACTCTTTTCTTCCCCTTCTGCTATTACTAAGGCTGACTTAACCTGGGTTAAAAAGATATTTCTAGTGAGGAAAACGGGGCTCAGAGAGGAAGGTGGATCTGCTAAAACCTTTGTAAGGGAGTATGGGATCTTGCAAATTACCCCCAATATGGAGCAGTATCTGCCATGGGTATTTGCTACCTGGGACTGAGTCCTCTTAACCAGATTTAGAATAACCAGATAAAGGTGGCACTTAAACTTTTCTTTGGGCCAGTTTGACACCAGTAACATGTTTATTTATCCTTGAGATACGTCCTCATCCCAGAGATTTCTGTTTTTATTTTTGTATTTTGATGAGATCTTGACAAATCTTTTACTGATGTCTCAATGCTTTTATTGTGCTTTTATGGCTGTGTTCTACTGCAGAAATAGATTATCTATCTATCAACTTCTGTGGTCTGTTTCATTGTTCAACAGTTTTCCTGGGAGTTAGTCTCAGTAAGGTGCTGCTGCTTTTTGTATAATGTAAGAATTTTTTAAGGTTTTCTATAGGGTTTTTGTTGGTAGGGGTATGTAGGTTGAACTAGTTAATTGTAGTCATAGTGTAGGTTCTACTTTTTGGGTTTTTTATTCATACTTTCTGTTATTTTGTTTACTAGTGATTCAGGTGTTAGGCCTACTTATAATTTAGAAGTACTGTATTTATAAATTATTTTCTGTTATGTTATTTTATGTTATGCTATGCTATGTTATACGTTTTACAGGTGTACCGATCTGAAGTTATCGTATGAAACATATGGATTTTGTGGGGTTTCATCAAATGAAACTATTTTGTTTTCTAGTAAACCATTAGTTTTAATTTTGATTTACTTTGATAATTGCAGGTGTCCTAGAGCGATTCTTTTTTCACAATTGGTCTGATTTTTATGGTTCCTTATAACATTTGATTGCTTCATTGGATTTAAATTGGGGCTCGATATTTTTTTCTTTCAGGATTTTGGGGAATTTTTGTATCAGTCTTTTTCCAATTTTAATTATTAATTTACATAAGCATCTGGAATTTGGGCTGGTGACTGTGTCCAGAGCTTTGTAGTCTGCCAATCCAAGTGTCTTCAAAGTAGTCCATTAGGGGGCTTAGATTGTGTTTGCTTTGTTAGTATAATGGACTTTCTATATGCAATTTGTGGTGGTTAGATAACTCTGTTACGGGGCATAGGCTAGTGCAATACTTTTGTTATTTCAAAGGCAAATTGACTGTTTGTTGCATATTCTACGATTAGTGCAGATTGATGGAGGTGTCTCCAAATGCATTGGTTAAAATGGTAGTAACAGATTTTTATGGCTGTGTGTGGGCATAGTTTGAGTGGATTATTATTTTATATGGTGAGTAGCTGTTTGTTTTAATTTTATTATGTTTTAGTAGTTCGTAGTAAGTTTATTAGGTGCAAGGCGATTATGAATTTAATATTAGTGTATTGATATTCACCATGTATGGTGTATATCTGAGTGAACGGTTTGGGGCATATTTTGAATGTTCCATCCATCATCGATGTTTGAAATTTGCTTAATTGTATATGTAATCTGCTGTAGCAAATTTAATAGTGCATTTCTCATTGTTAACGTTGTCATATAGAATAAAGGGTTTTTCATTATGTGTGGTGGTTTACTATTCGGGAGTTTGGATATCTTGGTATCTTCTATCAGTGTTGGCTATTTTAGCTTGTGCTATTCAGCATTTTAAGGAGGGTGTAGCTGGTAGTTGGCCTGTGATATGTTTCGGGGTCTCTTGGGAGTATGTCTTTTAGTATTTTAGATGTGGGTTCTGGGGAACTAGTGCTTGCCTCTCTTAAATCTTGCAGCACATCCCTTACTTCGATTTCAATTACGTTTGGGGGGTGGTTGTGTTCTCTAACATTAATAACAGCATCATCTTTTGTTGTAGCCCTCTCATAACAAGCATCCGAGGACTATTTTGTGAATTTCCAATTAATATTTTCAGTGCTTGCACTTTCTTGGCTGCAAGTGTAGCCCGTGTGAGACAGGAATTGTTTCCCTTTCTGTGATGTGATGTTTCTATCATTACATCTTCAAATAGTTTAATAATATAAGTAATTACATTTTAATAAGTTTACTTTACATTTCTGATGTGTATATACACAATTATTGCAATGGTTTGCAATTTATATGTATATATCTGTGTTCTTGATGGTAATTCTAACCTTTTGTTTTCATTTTTACTGTTTTCATTAGAGGTGTTATAATGTGGAGTGGATGGCTTACTTTCTGTTGGGGAAAAAGGTTGCTTGTCTGATGCGACCAGTGTCTTGCTTTTGGCGCTCAGTGCTTTTTAGCACTATTTTTAATTAACAGTTTGAAAATAAATATCGCCTGTTCTACCTATTTGATTTTTATCATTTTGGTGTACTTTAATGTATTAAAGTTCATTACATTTTTCTAAATTGGTTAGATTTTTTTTCTTGTGTTGTGTTTTTCCGTTATTACTGTTTGAGTACTGACTAAATACTTTACACATTGCCAGTAGGTTAAACCCGTCAGCAAGAGAATCACGTTCCGACTCCTCACCCACGCACACAAAGCTCTCCACAACCAAGGCGCAAGATACCTCAACGACCGCTTGACCTTCTACACTCCCACCCGCCAGCTTCGATCAACCAGCCACACCCTCACCGCCGTCCCCCGCATCCGAAGAGCCACAACAGGAGGAAGATCCTTCTCCTACCTGGCTGCCAAGACGTGGAACTCCCTCCCCATCCACCTCCGCCTGACCCAAGACCACGTCTCCTTCAGGAAGCAACTCAAGACCTGGCTGTTCGAGCAGTAGCGGACCCCCCTCCCCCAAGCGCCTTGAGACCCTCCGGGTGAGTAGCGCGCTATACAAATGCTTGATTGATTGATTGATTGAACCTGGCTGCTCTGTGTCATAGCTTCCGAGGGTTTGAGCACAGCCTTATTTAGTGACTTATGTGATTCACTCTGGAAAATATTGGTATTATTATTTGAGGTGCGTTCTTTCCCCCCTCAACTAAGCTCCTATTGCTTACACCCATGCTGTTTACTTTGGTGGGTAGATGCAAAAGGTATATGGACCTTAACAGACCAATAGATGAATATCATTGGCCCAACCAGCCTACGCATGTATATGTGAATGTATGCAGAGCCAGAAAATTTCAAAAATCTAAAAGAATTCCTGGGCACAGATGAGTTCTCCAAAAACGTTATAAACTTTACAGGCAGGTATATTGTGGTTGATCTGCAAAGATCCAGAGTTGTGGTTAAAACTATGCATATGTTAGGCCTATGCTTGTGCATAATGAAGTCATTGATAATAGAGCAAGATGGCGGCCGTGCTACTGGCCGAGTGAGGTAGCGTTTTTCACTCCGCTGGACCACGCCGATATTTCAACGGTCCTATCCCTTCTGGTGCCCGGCTACGTTTGGGGAGTTGTTGGGGAAATGCCAGCGAAATGTTAAGGAGGCTCGCTGTCTCCAGAGGCACGGCGGAACAATCGTAAGGTGAAGAAAAAAACCAAACAAGGAGAGATGACGATCTACGCACAGGCTTAGGCTCAGGCGCCGGCGCCAGCGCTGTACCCAGCGAATCCGAAGATCGTCGACCGCTGACTGGAGCTTTGCCTCGTAAACCATCATCTCATCGTCAAACTTTTTCCGCTGCAAGTCTCAAGCTCAGAGGCAGAAGCCGTTCATATGGTGTATGGTGTTTTGCCGGAGACTCTGGAGGGAGGTCGGACGACGACTCAGAGCCAGCGTTTTTCAGCGCCTCAGGTGTGAGCGTGCACTTGGAGCTGATTCCGTTCTCCGAGACGCCGCCATTCAGGGTGAAAATTCCGGGGCTATGTCTCCTCAAAGGTGATCGGACTCCAAACTGTGAGTAACATGAGTAACATGAGTAAACTGGATTGAACTTGAGCCGTTCTCTGAAAAAACCCTCAACGGGGCCGACTAAGCCGATTGAGCAGTGGAGAGGGGGTCTGCAACATTGTATCATTGTATCGTTTGATGGTTTGATGGTTATACAGTTAATGTACTGCTAAATCCAGAGCCGGTTGCTGTTTGGATTCGGATATTTAACACAGCGGAGAGGAGAGGAGAGTTTGCTACTCTCTTTAAGCCCTGGGGACTTAAAATCGTATGTCTCTCTAATTAACCAGAAATTAATCAGCTGCGGCTTCATCTCTTTTTGAATACTGAAATACTGAAACTGTTTCCTTTCTAAAAAGTTAAAGGTTAAAAAGCTACCGTATTACGTATGGCACTAGCATTCTGCCTGGATATCCTAAGACCTGCCCTCTCATCAAGACGGTGCTGGCGGTGGCGAGCTGATCAGAGCCTGAATTCCAATATATGTTACACGACGACTAACAGAAAGTTTATCCTTTCTGCGGTTTCTCAGCCTCCTTCCAGGTTCTTCTCGGACTTTTTTGCTCTACCGGTAATGCCACCAAAAGCTTTGAAGACAGCTCCTAAGCCGGTGAAGCCTCGCAATCCTACTCGCAATCACCCTCCAGACGCTGAAGCCAACAGCGCACGGGCCACTCGGAGGGGCAGAGCTCCAATGTCGGATAAAACTTCTGTTCAGGGGTCGTCAGCTGTCACGACTGTAGCCTCAACTTCATCCTTGATACCGGGTAAGGTCCAGACCCTGTCGGATTTCTTTGCCAAACTGGGAGCAAAGGAAAAAACGGCTACATCTGTTTCCACTGCTCCATCCGCTACATCGGTACCGGCAACAGTTGTTTCTACCTCCACTATCCTGCCTCCCGTAGAGCAACGTTCTTCCTTGACAGATATTCATGCTCATTCTCTTCATTCTCTTCATGCTGTGACCAACTCCAACCATCTGATCCCTACAGTGGCTACCCCTGAAACACTCGACATGTCACAATCTACGGTGTACCCCTCTTCATTGACAGTCCCGTTCCTCTCTGTTCCCTTGTTATCCGCATCTGGCTCTGCATCACCTCAGTGCATTATGGATGATGCGGGTTCCACAGTCCATCAGGAATCTGTTGGCTTGGGAGCCTCGGAGGAGGGTCGTGTCACAGGTGCGATCAGTGATTCAATGGAAAAGTTCTATTCTGTTTCAGATCACTCGCTGTCTGACGAGGAGGAGGGTCATCTCGATTTAGAATGGTCAGATTACGACAGCGAAGCTGGTGATTGGCGACCCAGTGTGACTACAGAAGCCCAGGCTACTGACACAGTCCGTAAGGCCCCTGGTATCAAGCCTCCAGGAGATCAATTTCAAATTGACCTTCAGACATCATTAAATTCCAAGGTTGGAGCCCCTGATCTGTCAGAGGAGGTTTCTCTGTCAACAATATATCATACAATCATCCAACATAGAGAGGCAACAAAGCAAGAGAACTTACGCACTCAGTCAGTGTGTCGTAAATTACAAAACTCCCTTCGACGCGTAATCAAATCAACAGCGGAGATTAACACGAGAGTTACTGAAGCTGAAGAGAGGATCTCAGCACTCGAAGATGCTGCAGCTGTCCAAAAAGACTTGGTTACCGAGGTTAAGGAACAGCGAAAAGACATAATATGGAAGCTATCGGACCTTGAGAATCGCTCAAGAAGGAATAATCTCCGCATTCTGGGAGTTGACGAGGATATTGAAGGAGGCGATGCTCGGCAATTTATAGTTGAGCTTTTCACCGAAGCGTTCCCAGAGGTTACCCAATGGAAATGGAATCAAGAAATTCAGAGAGCACATCGCTTCCCGCTATCAAAAAGAAAGAAAACATCCTCTACTAACACTAACAGTTCTTACCCACGTGCTATTCTGGTTTGTTTCAACACTTTTCTTGCTCGCGAGTGTGTATTCGATCTAGCTCGACCCAATAAAAAAAGATCTGCCAAGGGCTGCCAGTTTTTTGCTCGGCCCGATCTTGCAGCAGAGACAGTAGAACGCCGCTGGCATCTCCGTCAGCAGATCCCTCTTTTTCAAGCGAAAGGTGCCCAAGCTTTTTTGCTCTTCCCCGCAAAATTGAAAATAATACATAAGTCAGAAACAAAATTTTTTCTTTCTGAAATAACTGCAAGAGACTATCTGGACACAATGTAGGGAAAAGGGAGCGCTAAGGGTGGTATAAAAAAATAAAAAAAATCAAAAAAAAATCAATGTTTAGAATATTGGGGGCTGACTTATATAATCTAAAAAAAAAAACAAAAAAATATTTTTTTTCTTTTTTTGCTGCATTTCTCTTCTCGTTTATTGCTTCAATGTGTTAAAAGGAAGTTAACAGACTCTTTTTTCTTCTGTACCACTTTAACATGATTTAGATAGGACCGACTCTCTTATAATATATATCAAGTATATTGTTGTTGGCCCAGCGGAGCGTGGTCTGACGCTTACTCAACCATCACAAGGACCCCTGGTCCTGAGCTCCCGTTTTTGGTTAAAGGGTAGGGGGGGGCAATGGGGTGGGAGGGCGGGTTGGAAGGTGGGTAGGGGGGGTGGGAGGGTCACTGGGTGATATTGTGGTGGATACTTGAGGTGATTGGCCATATAAGTAAGATGCATGGCAGGGTGACTTTAATCTCTTTTAAAGTGTTAATTATGTGCTCTTTTTTGATATGTTGGTGGTATATTTTATATAATCTCTTTCAAAGTGTATATACGTTTATATGTATGATGTTCTCTTTCTTTATTAGGCTCAATGGCAAATCGTAAATTGACCTGTGCAACCTGGAATATTTGTGGGTTAAATGATCCTAAGAAGCGTAGGATTTTTTATAAGCTGATGCAGGTCATGCAAGTGGATTTGATCTGCTTGCAAGAAACTCATATTTCTTGGGCCAACAGGCACTATCTTAAGTTTTTGGGCTATGATTTAGTGGTTACCACCAGACAAACCTCCACTATTAGGGGCGTTGCTATCATCTCAAAAGCTGGAGTTGCCCAACTCAAGAGAACTAAACAAGATAATACAGGTAGATGGTTAATCGCTGAACTGCTCATCAATAACTCTGTACTTTCGATCTGTTCAATATATGCCTCTAATCTGGATGATCCACAGATTTTAATGGATTTAAATGTAGAATTAGCTAATTGGCCGCACCCGCTAATCTTCTGTGGTGATTTCAATATCAATATTCCTAGTGGGCTAGATATCACTAAATCGATTAATTATATCGGTAGGAAACCTCAGGTGTATAAAGCACTTCGTATATTAATATGTGAGCATGGTCTAGTAGATATATGGCATGTTAGTAATCCAGCACTTAACGGGTTTACTTTTTATTCAATACCCCATCAAAAATTGGTTCGTATAGATTACGTCTTTGCTTCTGTTGAAGTTTTGAAATCTATTAAGGTATGGCTCGATCCACGGACTATATCTGATCATAATCCCATAATTTTTAGTTTTTCTTGGAATCGACCTCCGCACTATATTAGATCTTGGACTTTCGACAGGAAGCTGTTGTTGGATAAACTTTATCATGAACGGATGTCAGTTTGGATTCCAGACTTTTTTTTAATCAATAGTAATTCAGCATCTGTAGGCCTGGTCTGGGACACCTTTAAAGCTGCCCTGCGCGGGGAAACTAAGAGAATTGCGTCTTATCGGTGGCAAACCGAGCAGCAAAATCTTAAAAATAGGGCTTTAGCACTTCGACAAGCTGAGCTAGACCTAAGCACTAGCATCCGTATCGGTGGCGATCTAACCATTTGTCAGAAAGCGGTCGCTCTTGCCAAGGCTTACTTTCTTGATCCTTTATATGCTGATATAGCTATTAAGTACTTTCAATTTCGTACATCAATGTATGAGTTTGGTGAAGCATCAGGCAAGGTTCTGGCAAAAAGAGTACAACAAAGGGCAATAGCTAGTCATATAACAAAGGTTAAAGACCGATTTGGTACTCTACAAGACTCACCCAATGGTGTTTTAAACACCTTTGTGGATTTTTATTCAACCTTATATACTGAGGAACCAAATATTTTTCAGCAACAACAAAGTCAATTGGATCATTTTTTAAAATCCTTTGAAACCCGGAAGACTGCTTCCGAACAGAATTTAATCTTGGTCGAACCTATAAGTTGGGAAGAAATCGAAGCTGCCATGAAATCTTTGTCCTCTGGCAAGGCCGCAGGACCTGATCTCATTCATCTTGAATTTTATAAAACTTTCTCACATCTATTTAAACAACAGATGCTTGAAGTTTTTCAGCTTGCTCAGAAGGGGGTCATTCCCGAGACTTGGCGACAATCGACCATTGTATTATTCAAAAAGAAAGGAAAGGATGAACTAAATCCAGCATCTTATAGGCCTATAGCACTAATTAACACTGACAGCAAAATTTATTCCAGGGTTTTAGCATTTCGTCTCGTCCAAATTATTTCTCCATTAGTTTCCATTCGTCAACATGGTTTTATTCAGGGTAGAGATACCACTGATCATATCAAGCGTGTTATTGCACTTTTAGATTGGGCTCAGACTACAAAATCTCCCCTGGGTGTGATCCTGTTGGACGCCGAGAAGGCGTGCGACAGGGTCTCCTGGGGCTATCTCTGGGCTGTTCTTCGTTGGAAAGGGATACCGCCTGAATTCATTCTTGCCTTGCAAACATTATATATTTCCCCAATTGCTAAAATTCGTATTTCAGGAGAGGAATCGAGTTATTTTCCTATTACTCGTGGCACCAGACAAGGGTGCCCTTGTTCCCCTCTCCTTTTTGCTTTATATATTGATCCTTTTCTATCCCTGATAGAACGAGCACAAAACATTTCTCCGATTATCGTTCATGGCACTGAGTACAAAACACTGGCATATGCTGACGATATAGTAGTGTTAACAAATAATATTACTGCATCTTTTCCTGTATTGGAGATTTTAGCAGCTCAATTTGGCTCAATCTCTGGATACAAATTAAATATTACAAAAACTCAAATCTTGCAATCGTCAGCTATGCCAATAACAACTGTTTCTACTGTTTCACAAGCGACGTATTTAGGTATTCAGATATCGGCGGACGTAGGCCAAATTTCAGATTTAAATTATTCTCCCATCATCGATCAGCTTCATAATAAACTAGAACGGCTGAACCATCTCCATCTCTCCCTATTTGGGCGCTGTAACGTTCTTAAAATGTTGGTACTTCCAAAATTTTTGTATTTATTCCGGTCCATCCCGCTATTAGTTTCTAACCTCACTTTAATAAAGGCACAAAGAATCTGTCAGAGGTTCTTATGGGCATATCGTAAGCCACGACGAGCTGCCAAATGGACTTATCTCCCGCAAGAACGCGGGGGCTGGTCAGTTCCAAATCTTACTTACTATTATTGGGCGGCGATGATTCAACACTTTGCCTCTCCACTATTTGGTAAGAAGGTGGTATTACAGCCATTTTTGGCTCCTTCAATTTATTCAATTTCATTAGGTAATGCTACACAAGGGATACTAACACGTATTTTAGAACCAAGCTATTTTAAAAAAACGAGGTTTAAGGTAGCCTGGGCCTTGTTTACGATCTGGCAAAAAATTCGTCGATTATTCTCTAACTATAAAATCAACTTTTATACTCCATTGAATGCGTCCGGGCTTCCTCCAGTGATATTTCAAGACTCAATAACTGCTGTCTGGGCTTTGCAAGGCCTTACCGACATAGGCGACCTAGCTGATTCTGACATGCTAGCATCTTTTTCTTTTTTACAACATAAATTTGAATTGCATTCTAACCAATTTTTTAAATATCTACAAATTAGAAGCTTTCTTGAGAAAAAATTGTTAGAAAATCCAGCATTGTTTGACAAGATTTTGATATTTGAACTGGTTAAAAAACAAGCCAAAATTGGCATATTGTATCAAACTCTGCTGTCCCGACTATCAGACGATCTCTCGAATTTCAATAATAAATGGGCAGTTAAACTTGGGGTACCTACTATAGATTTAAAGGTACCACTTATGCTAGCCAAGACTGTTTTTGTTTCCGGTACTCTCCCCACTCAAAGTTATATGGCTATGTTTAATCTCTATCATACCCCAGCTAAATTAGCAAGATGGGGGATCGCCTCGGGGGCCATAAGTTCGTCATGTCCAAGATGCAAATTTCCATCTGCGGATTCTCTTCATATGTTTTTTGACTGCCCTGAACTATCACTCTTCACTAATAAAATTGAAATATTCCTCACACAGATAACTCAATCTTCAATTAAAATTTCTGCTGAAATGGTGATTACAGGTTACCAATATGCCATGGATACTGCTAGATCAAGATATCTTCATTCCTTTCTGTTCATTGCAATGGCAATGTTTAGACTCTGTATTACCTCTATTTGGATAAATCCTCAACCTCCTACTTTCTTTCATTGGCAGGCCAGGATGTTGGCTTGGTTTAAGCTAGAAACTGCTGTACGTAAGTTTCAGGGAAGGAGAAGACGTTTAATTGCTGCTAAAAACTGGGCCCCATTTCATGATTGGTTAGCAAATTAATAAGTTGTTTTCTATAATCAACTGTCATGTATTTTTTTTTTCTTTTTTTTCTCTTTTTCTGTTGTTTATTTTTAACCTATTGTATATATTTCTGTATTTCTTTTTATGAAGTTTAAATCGCCAATACCTTTTCCACCACTGTAAAAAATGAAAAATAAAATAAAAAAAATAAAAAAATGAAGTCATTGATAATAATTCACATGCAGTTGTTTGATTTCTGTGTTTAACTTACACATGTGTAAGATGTTCATGCAAATATATGGGACTCCCCAGAAACAACTAATATGTTCACCTCAGTACCCATTACATTTCCTGATCAGGGAACCATTATACGTGCAAGCGAAAGTGAAACTAGCAAAACCCGATTTACCAAAGCTTTGCACTAGTGCTACCAGGGATCAATGCAGCAAAATGTCATACATGCCAATTACTATCCAGGTGTTTCATGCTAGAAAGGTGGACATTACACAGCAGAAACACCCATTTGCACTGTTTTAAATCAAGAGAGTGTTACTGGGGCCTAAGAGTGTAAACATCCATAGGTTTTGAGTCAAAGTCGAGTCTACTAAGCAATACAGACTGGGATTTGTGTAAAAAACCTACCACCTAATTTGAGCAGGTAATAACAAGAGAAATGTGTTTATTTCTCAGAAAAGACCTATTGCATCATGATGTAGTGCACTTCACATATCCATGTGTCTATGCACTGGGATTTACATCAGAATATATTCCTTCATTACAAATCCTGTGCTAGACAGCTCACACTCCCCACTGCACCATGATCCCAGACTGTGGGCTACGCAAGGCAGCGTTGTTCAGGTGCTGGCACTGGGTCATACCAGCTGCAATCAGTCTTAATAGATATATCTCGGGCTCTGTTTTCCACTTGGGCAATGAACACAGCAAATTTGTATGAAAAATGTGTACATCTGGCCTGATTTTTTCCCTGCTCTGGCCAAAATTCTCTTTTTGAATGGTGAAACGTTCTAACTGTAGGGTATTCTTAGTAAACATATCATATTCGCCAAAGATTTCTTGACTTTTGCCAGAGTGGCCAAGAGTACACCAGTACCAGCATAAACATAAGCACACCCACAGCTTCTGATGTGCACAGCTTCACATCTGCCTGCAGAGTTTCCTCCTTTGGGAACTGGACAACCCAGTGAATTAACGGTCTCTCGACACCCCAAGGACACGCTTTTTGGTTTGCACATTTTTTAACTTCTATTCGTAATTTGGATGTAACTAAATTACACTTACACTTAAATGCATATTTCTGTTTGTGAAGAGGGCACATTTTACTTGTACGTAAGAAGAGACTGTGAACGACCTTCGAATTGTGAAGGAGCTTCGTGGCATCAAGAAAAGTTTCAATGGAGCCACGTTAATTGCTGGCCTGGATAACTACAATTGTGTCTGCCTACATAGCAGTAAAATATAGCAATATTAGGTGTTTAGAAGAGTTCTGACAACTTTTGGCCCTGGTGCCACTTCACCTGCTGCACCATTCAAATAATGACCCTGTTGCCTGCAAGATAACTGCACTTGTGACTGCTCGTTTAGTAGTAAAATATAGCAATATTAGGCGTTTAGCAGGGTGCCTAGAACTTTTGTTCCTGGTGCTACTGTACCTGCTGCACCACTCAAATTATGACCCTATTTCCTGCTAGAAAAATGCGCTTGTGACTGTCTTGTTTAGTAGTAAAATTTAGCAATAATCTGGGTTTAGAGGGGTCTCTAGAGCTTTTGGCCCAGTACCACTGAATCTGCTGAACCATTCAAATCAAGTCCCTTTTAACTGCAAGGTAACTGCAATTGTGACTGCCTGATTAGTAGTCAAATATAGCAATATTAAGTGTTTAGAGGAGTTCTGACAACTTTTGGGCCTGGTGCTACTGCACCTGTTGCACCATTCAAATAATAACCTGTGTACTGCAAGGTAACTACACGTGTGGTTGTCTGTTTAGGAATAAAATACAGCAATATTAGGAGTTTAGTGGGGTGGCTGGAGCTTTTGGCCGCGCTGCCACTGCACCTACTGCACTATTGAAATCATGACCCTAGTGCTTGCTGGATAACTGCACTTCTGACTGTCTGCTTGGTTGTAAAATGTAGCAATAATAGGTGTTTAGTAGAGTTCAGACAACTTCTGGGCCTGGTGCCACTTCACCTGCTGCACCATTCAAATAATGACCATGTTGCCTGCAAGATAACTGCACTTGTGACTGCTCGTTTAGTAGTAAAATAATAGTAATTTTTGGTGTTTAGTGGAGTTATGACAACTTTTAGCCCCGGTGCTACTGCACCTGATCCATCATTTAAATCAAGCCCCTTTTAACTGCAAGGTAACTGCAATTATCGCTGCCTGTATAGTAGTAAAATATGGCAATAATAGGTGTTTAGAGGAGGTCTGACAACTTAGGGCCCAGTGCCACTGTACCTGCTGCACTATTCAAATCATGACCCTGTGGTCTGCAAGGTAACTGCACTTGTGACTGCCAGTTTAGTAGTAAACTATAGTCATTGTAGGTGTTTAGTGGGGGTGCCTAGAGCTTTTGGTCCTGGTGTCACTGTATCTGCTGCACCATTCAAATCATGACCCGGTCTGTAAGGTAACTGCACTTGTGGCTGTCTGTTTAGTAGTAAAATATAGCATAGGCCTTGTATATTAACTTTATTTTTACTGTGCAATGTGTATTACAACATTTTTAATTTGATCATAATGACCAAATAAATTAAGTTGAAAAAGATCAGTCTGATAATGCCAACAAAGTGTAAAGAAAGGTATTGAGGCATGAATAGGAAATGCCACGTTCTAAGTGTAAAGCATCAGCTTTACACAACTAAAAAATACAAAGCAGTGAATGAGGCTTAGACATTGTGAACAGCTTTGATAGAAGTATCATAAATGTGTGCAGCCAGGGGAAGTTAACAAAAAGAAAGTTCCACACTAAAGTGAAGGAACACAGTAAGTCAGTTTGGGAATGATAAGACCCCCTCCCCCTTTAAGATATATTAAATACAAGAGATTTCACAAGCACAGCGCTGCAGGCGAAACCTAAAAAGAGACATATTGGACAGGTTCCTCTCTGTTGTAGGAGGTCCGGACAACAGGTGTGTGTTTTGTATGTACATGTAATTCAGTGCTTAATTCGTTATTTCAATTCCAACCGCTCATTGTCATGAACAGGTAAATATCATCATCTACAAACATAAACAATGTATAATTTTAATACACGCATAATATAAGTTAAAGATTACAAGAAGAAATACTGCATGGCTAACCATACTGTTTCAGGACAGAGAAAGCACAGGAGTGGGGGGAGTGACATTTTATGGTGTTTGAATGTATAGGGAAGAAACCGCAAACAACTCATTTTGCTGATCCCACTGCTTGTTATACTCTGTTGGAGGTGGAGTTGCCTCAAATAGTAATAACTAGGATGAGGAGATGTAGATGAGGGCGTAATTGTTGTTGCCTCCTACACAACAGCTGTGCCGCCAGGAAGGACAACACATCTATTAACCATGGGGGAATTTTACCAAAATGAAATGTGTGTTACATGTTGATGATATCTGTTATCGTTACAGTGATACAATGCAATGGAGATAACATGTCTTGGTCCTCCTTCCTTCCAACATGTTTCAGCTCTTTCCATAGCTTGAAAAGGGTCTTGGGCCTTCTTCAGGGTAAACAGGATCTCGAGTTTATTGCAATTGTAGTTGTATTTAAATAGCACTAACTACCCTAGACAAGGCATCAAAGCACTTTACGCAAGGCAGCACGCTGCTCCAGAACCCAATGTTAATGGTTAGTTCAGTACTATTGGTTACTGTTAATTGTTGGGATTAGTTATACACGGTCAAAGCAAACCATTCCATGCAGTCATTTCATTTTTTTTATGGTGGACTAAGGGAATCCTGTGATCCAAATGTACAGCAAGAATCACACTTATACTGGATACTTGATATCATAAAAGATAAGGCAAGTGACAAAGTTATCTGGATGGGGAATTTTAATCTGGCCCACACAACCCTGACACGGGTAGATTACCCCTTAGATAGATGTTAATGGTGCTTTATACCATACTCTCAAATTGCCTACAACTTCTTTGAGCCTCCTCAATGTGTGGAGAGAGACCCACCCCCAAGATAAAGAGTATTCCTACTTTTCCTATGCCCTCACATCATACTCCAGGATAGACCTAGTCTAGAGTACGAGTCCAATGATCACCAAACAATTGAAATAGATCTATGCTTGGTGTGGGGGTAGAGGCGCAGACATAAAGACTTCTGGCGGTATGACCACATGACTCTGAAAAACAAATTATATTAACAAAAGATAAGAGCCAAGATGAAAGAGTCCTTCTAGAACAACCAGCCCAAAACTACTTCCCCCAGTGTTAACTGGGATCTCCTTAAGGCTCTTCTGCATGGTAAGTTGATTGCAATACTAGAACATCGATGCAATAACTGGTCGCTCATGAAAGCACAGCTGGTAGAGGAACTGAAGGCAAAAGAATCTCAATATAAAGCATAAAAGATGCTAGCGCTTTTGTACCAGGTGACAAGGTTGCAAAGTCAATTTGACCTTTAGCTATCATAGAGGTCAGAAAGAGTGTTCCTTTGAATTAAGCAGACATTTTATGAAAAATCTTACAAAGCAGACACACTTCTGCGGAGAAGTGTGGCTCAGGGGTTAGAGGCGGCAGACCCGGAAGCTGAGATCGGTCCTGGACCAGGGTTCAATTCCCCGCCTCGGCGGGTCTTGGGCTAAAAAAATTCCACGGACTCGATAATTCTCGCCCCGGTGCCTCCTCGACTCACGGGTTCACACTCTGCGACTCTGGGCAATAGCTTGCTTAATCTCCACAACGGCCCCTCGCGGAGGGATGCCTTACTTTCACCTTGTGGATACCCTGCTATCTCACAGGGGAATACCAGGACGGGTTCCCTAAGCAAGCGCCGGGAAACCCACAGCGGGTAGCTGTGCGCTATATAAGCTCAACTACATTTACATTTACTCCTAGCAGCTAGAGCAGCAAGTTAAATCACAAAATAGAATAGTGAGTGTACAGCTGTGTAATAGAGCTAAATTGGTCCCTGCTTTCTACAGTGACTTATAGCAGCCAATGCCCAGACACGCAGGAGATATGAGATTCCCTGGAGCCTATTAAGCTACCCTTGCTAGGACAAGAAAAGAGGGATGAGCTACAGGGTGAGTCAGGCAGAAAATGTGTCCATGTGTCCATTCTTTGCTCAAGTGCAGTTCTTTTCCCAATTTTGCACTCTGAACATTAATTGACCTCACGATCTCAATGCTATTATAAAATCCCTACTTCCTGTGAGCAATGGCATAAAGCAAAATTATAGGGCCCTCTTGCAGAATGTGACAAAGGGCCACAAATTCTCCCATATCTCACAGATATTCCTTGGCCTTGGGCTGAATGGGCACCCTGAAGAGCTGGGGCATCTGTGAAGGGTTGGGGGGGCTGCACCACTGGGGCTGTAGGAGCCTGCATTACACCCCTGCCTATGACTTTAGGCTTCAGAACATCATTATATCTGCCTAGACAGCCAGCCACTCATATCTTCTTGCAGTGGGCATTCAAACCTGCTATTATCTTTTCTCTTACACGTGTTGCTGTAAACTTTCCACATTCATGTGCATCCTCCCATGACTGCCCACAATCCTCATCTAACACACAGCACACACCTTCCCCCACCATAATCTCCCATCTACTGACACACATAATATAGGGACAGGGTACTGTGATTTCACTTAACACATAAATAGATGAATCCCACTATCCTGACTCCACAGTTAAAATGTTTTTCATTAGTATTCTACACAAGTGAGGACAATCATAATTGGACGCAGTCATTGTCCCTGAATCAGAGTTTGAGGATCCAGCTATAGACTAAATTCATGTAATGCAAGTCAATGCAATTTATCTAAAATCTGTGCAAAAGTATAAGAAAGGAAGAGAGAGATTCAACAGAACCAAGTTTAGTAACTAGGCTGTTAATGGCACACCCACTCTGCGAGATTTCATAGTATTTCACTTTTTGGAAGGGCACTCCTCGCTTTTTGGAAGGTGGACTTCAACTCAACAGAAGGGTTTATTCAGTATTTACCTATAAATCTATATATCTGCAGGGTAACATTTTGGGCTCTCCAACAATTTGAGTTGTTATGACATAGACTCCTGTAAGTAAGAATCAGATGCAGACCTTCCGTAACTAGAACATATGTAGTTGATCACAGTTCCACTTCACAAGGAGGAACTGCACCATCTAGTTTAGACAGGCCACCCCAGAGACAGTTCAAAAGTTTCTTTTTGTAAAGAAAAAACAATTGCTGTGTGCTACAGAGCTGCAGGTGTACTAGAATTCTTGGTATGCCTTATAATGGTAAAATAAACCCCCACTGGACAAAAAATGCATAACAAAGTTATCCGGAGACCTGATATCTGACACTCTTCTAAAGTACACCAGGTATAATAACATGACTAAGTTGGCAGACCCTGATTTACAAGAAAGTTTTTCATTATCCTCTCAGGACCGACAGAACTATAAAACCAAATTAACATCCCACAAGGTAAAGACTCTGTGTTTAGGGGGATTTAAAAATCTTATACCCTTTAGTAACCTGCAGACGAAAGGATGTTCTCCCACCGGCATCCCATCAACCTTCTGATGCCCTGCTGATATTGCTGACCTGGCCTCTTTAGACGTGTCGCATAGGATTTTTTGGCCAGTTACCAAAGAGGATAAAAAAATTCACCACCCCTGTGAACTTTGATGGGATCCATACCTTGTTCCATACACCCTACTTCCCAGACTGACTTGTAAGGCTTAACTGTGCCCTTTGCCCATGGGGCCCTGCTGTAGCTGGAGGCAGACTCCAAAAGTCATGACATGTCTGTTAACAAACTGAGAAGTTGAATGCTACCAGTGTCAGATTGCCCTCTAGAAAAAAGGGTGATGCTGGCCCTTAGGGCTTCTTAATAATTGTGGAAAGAGTGGCAGATAAATTGGACTGTCCACTGTGAGCTCCAGAAGGGATGGGGTACAAAGACTGCAACATTCAAAGCAATGCCCGCAAGACTACCTCCTCTAACCTTCTGCGAATCTGAGCAAAACACTTGGGTATCATAGTGAAAGGCAGAAAAGCAAAGTAATTTATACTGGACCAATCCTGTAGAAATGCATTAATCGCTAAAGCATCTAGGTCTGATCTCCAGTTAAAATACATCTGTCAATCAGGATGCAAATAGGTCTTTATCAAATGGTCCCCAAATCTTGCACAGGGTATCAAAAATCTGACCATTCAGACGGCAGTCGGTGCTGTCATGGATTCCTTAAGTACCAGTCTGGCACCATGTTGCATGGTCCCAGAGGATACTCCATCCTCACCGAAATTTGCTGTTTGAGTCAGAATTCTAACTTTGCTCTGGCTGATTCCACTAGGGGCATTGATCTTGTTCATCCCACTTTGTTTATATAGCTGATTGAGGTCAGATTGTCCATGCGTAGGAGGAATGCACATCTGACCCTGCCTTTTACCGGGCACTGTACAGCAAAGGAGCCTGAAAGAAGCCTCAAACAGTTTAAATGCATTGACAACTCTGACCATCTTCCTCCACCTGAGAAGGTGCTCAGCCTGGAGACTTGCATATGGTTCTAATAATTGATCTTGAGGGTGGGTATCGGAGCTGTTCCAGATGTCCACATGGCTTAGCCATCAGTTTATTTCCACCTTTACCTCCAAGTCTAAATAAACTACCTGTGAGAATTCTAGACCCCTTTGTAAGTGCCTTATCTTCATCCCTAATCACCTGTCGACTGGACTATGCAACACTGCCTATGCTGGGATATGGGGCTATTTGCTAGTATGACGAGCGGTGTGCGACCCACTTCGCATTTTGTATTTAAAGCTCCCTGAGCCATGGGTTGACGAGCCCGGATCCCGCACCCGCGCGCCGTGAGAGGTACTATACCTGATAATTTTTTGGCAGTCTACAGCACCCCGCATACGTACCTGCTCCCTGCTGACGAGAGGCAATTACCTCGAAACACGTGTCCAGGGATGGCATTTTAACTTTTTACTCGTGGCATAGGTGTACCCGCCGCTGTCACTACATTCTCCAGAATCCTATGGGGCTATTTGCTAGTATGACGAGCGGTGTGCGACCCACTTCGCATTTTGTATTTAAAGCTCCCTGAGCCATGGGTTGACGAGCCCGGATCCCGCACCCGCGCGCCGTGAGAGGTACTATACCTGATAATTTTTTGGCAGTCTACAGCACCCCGCATACGTACCTGCTCCCTGCTGACGAGAGGCAATTACCTCGAAACACGTGTCCAGGGATGGCATTTTAACTTTTTACTCGTGGCATAGGTGTACCCGCCGCTGTCACTACATTCTCCAGAATCCTATGGGGCTATTTGCTAGTATGACGAGCGGTGTGCGACCCACTTCGCATTTTGTATTTAAAGCTCCCTGAGCCATGGGTTGACGAGCCCGGATCCCGCACCCGCGCGCCGTGAGAGGTACTATACCTGATAATTTTTTGGCAGTCTACAGCACCCCGCATACGTACCTGCTCCCTGCTGACGAGAGGCAATTACCTCGAAACACGTGTCCAGGGATGGCATTTTAACTTTTTACTCGTGGCATAGGTGTACCCGCCGCTGTCACTACATTCTCCAGAATCCTATGGGGCTATTTGCTAGTATGACGAGCGGTGTGCGACCCACTTCGCATTTTGTATTTAAAGCTCCCTGAGCCATGGGTTGACGAGCCCGGATCCCGCACCCGCGCGCCGTGAGAGGTACTATACCTGATAATTTTTTGGCAGTCTACAGCACCCCGCATACGTACCTGCTCCCTGCTGACGAGAGGCAATTACCTCGAAACACGTGTCCAGGGATGGCATTTTAACTTTTTACTCGTGGCATAGGTGTACCCGCCGCTGTCACTACATTCTCCAGAATCCTATGGGGCTATTTGCTAGTATGACGAGCGGTGTGCGACCCACTTCGCATTTTGTATTTAAAGCTCCCTGAGCCATGGGTTGACGAGCCCGGATCCCGCACCCGCGCGCCGTGAGAGGTACTATACCTGATAATTTTTTGGCAGTCTACAGCACCCCGCATACGTACCTGCTCCCTGCTGACGAGAGGCAATTACCTCGAAACACGTGTCCAGGGATGGCATTTTAACTTTTTACTCGTGGCATAGGTGTACCCGCCGCTGTCACTACATTCTCCAGAATCCTATGGGGCTATTTGCTAGTATGACGAGCGGTGTGCGACCCACTTCGCATTTTGTATTTAAAGCTCCCTGAGCCATGGGTTGACGAGCCCGGATCCCGCACCCGCGCGCCGTGAGAGGTACTATACCTGATAATTTTTTGGCAGTCTACAGCACCCCGCATACGTACCTGCTCCCTGCTGACGAGAGGCAATTACCTCGAAACACGTGTCCAGGGATGGCATTTTAACTTTTTACTCGTGGCATAGGTGTACCCGCCGCTGTCACTACATTCTCCAGAATCCTATGGGGCTATTTGCTAGTATGACGAGCGGTGTGCGACCCACTTCGCATTTTGTATTTAAAGCTCCCTGAGCCATGGGTTGACGAGCCCGGATCCCGCACCCGCGCGCCGTGAGAGGTACTATACCTGATAATTTTTTGGCAGTCTACAGCACCCCGCATACGTACCTGCTCCCTGCTGACGAGAGGCAATTACCTCGAAACACGTGTCCAGGGATGGCATTTTAACTTTTTACTCGTGGCATAGGTGTACCCGCCGCTGTCACTACATTCTCCAGAATCCTATGGGGCTATTTGCTAGTATGACGAGCGGTGTGCGACCCACTTCGCATTTTGTATTTAAAGCTCCCTGAGCCATGGGTTGACGAGCCCGGATCCCGCACCCGCGCGCCGTGAGAGGTACTATACCTGATAATTTTTTGGCAGTCTACAGCACCCCGCATACGTACCTGCTCCCTGCTGACGAGAGGCAATTACCTCGAAACACGTGTCCAGGGATGGCATTTTAACTTTTTACTCGTGGCATAGGTGTACCCGCCGCTGTCACTACATTCTCCAGAATCCTATGGGGCTATTTGCTAGTATGACGAGCGGTGTGCGACCCACTTCGCATTTTGTATTTAAAGCTCCCTGAGCCATGGGTTGACGAGCCCTGATCCCGCACCCGCGCGCCGTGAGAGGTACTATACCTGATAATTTTTTGGCAGTCTACAGCACCCCGCATACGTACCTGCTCCCTGCTGACGAGAGGCAATTACCTCGAAACACGTGTCCAGGGATGGCATTTTAACTTTTTACTCGTGGCATAGGTGTACCCGCCGCTGTCACTACATTCTCCAGAATCCTATGGGGCTATTTGCTAGTATGACGAGCGGTGTGCGACCCACTTCGCATTTTGTATTTAAAGCTCCCTGAGCCATGGGTTGACGAGCCCGGATCCCGCACCCGCGCGCCGTGAGAGGTACTATACCTGATAATTTTTTGGCAGTCTACAGCACCCCGCATACGTACCTGCTCCCTGCTGACGAGAGGCAATTACCTCGAAACACGTGTCCAGGGATGGCATTTTAACTTTTTACTCGTGGCATAGGTGTACCCGCCGCTGTCACTACATTCTCCAGAATCCTATGGGGCTATTTGCTAGTATGACGAGCGGTGTGCGACCCACTTCGCATTTTGTATTTAAAGCTCCCTGAGCCATGGGTTGACGAGCCCGGATCCCGCACCCGCGCGCCGTGAGAGGTACTATACCTGATAATTTTTTGGCAGTCTACAGCACCCCGCATACGTACCTGCTCCCTGCTGACGAGAGGCAATTACCTCGAAACACGTGTCCAGGGATGGCATTTTAACTTTTTACTCGTGGCATAGGTGTACCCGCCGCTGTCACTACATTCTCCAGAATCCTATGGGGCTATTTGCTAGTATGACGAGCGGTGTGCGACCCACTTCGCATTTTGTATTTAAAGCTCCCTGAGCCATGGGTTGACGAGCCCGGATCCCGCACCCGCGCGCCGTGAGAGGTACTATACCTGATAATTTTTTGGCAGTCTACAGCACCCCGCATACGTACCTGCTCCCTGCTGACGAGAGGCAATTACCTCGAAACACGTGTCCAGGGATGGCATTTTAACTTTTTACTCGTGGCATAGGTGTACCCGCCGCTGTCACTACATTCTCCAGAATCCTATGGGGCTATTTGCTAGTATGACGAGCGGTGTGCGACCCACTTCGCATTTTGTATTTAAAGCTCCCTGAGCCATGGGTTGACGAGCCCGGATCCCGCACCCGCGCGCCGTGAGAGGTACTATACCTGATAATTTTTTGGCAGTCTACAGCACCCCGCATACGTACCTGCTCCCTGCTGACGAGAGGCAATTACCTCGAAACACGTGTCCAGGGATGGCATTTTAACTTTTTACTCGTGGCATAGGTGTACCCGCCGCTGTCACTACATTCTCCAGAATCCTATGGGGCTATTTGCTAGTATGACGAGCGGTGTGCGACCCACTTCGCATTTTGTATTTAAAGCTCCCTGAGCCATGGGTTGACGAGCCCGGATCCCGCACCCGCGCGCCGTGAGAGGTACTATACCTGATAATTTTTTGGCAGTCTACAGCACCCCGCATACGTACCTGCTCCCTGCTGACGAGAGGCAATTACCTCGAAACACGTGTCCAGGGATGGCATTTTAACTTTTTACTCGTGGCATAGGTGTACCCGCCGCTGTCACTACATTCTCCAGAATCCTATGGGGCTATTTGCTAGTATGACGAGCGGTGTGCGACCCACTTCGCATTTTGTATTTAAAGCTCCCTGAGCCATGGGTTGACGAGCCCGGATCCCGCACCCGCGCGCCGTGAGAGGTACTATACCTGATAATTTTTTGGCAGTCTACAGCACCCCGCATACGTACCTGCTCCCTGCTGACGAGAGGCAATTACCTCGAAACACGTGTCCAGGGATGGCATTTTAACTTTTTACTCGTGGCATAGGTGTACCCGCCGCTGTCACTACATTCTCCAGAATCCTATGGGGCTATTTGCTAGTATGACGAGCGGTGTGCGACCCACTTCGCATTTTGTATTTAAAGCTCCCTGAGCCATGGGTTGACGAGCCCGGATCCCGCACCCGCGCGCCGTGAGAGGTACTATACCTGATAATTTTTTGGCAGTCTACAGCACCCCGCATACGTACCTGCTCCCTGCTGACGAGAGGCAATTACCTCGAAACACGTGTCCAGGGATGGCATTTTAACTTTTTACTCGTGGCATAGGTGTACCCGCCGCTGTCACTACATTCTCCAGAATCCTATGGGGCTATTTGCTAGTATGACGAGCGGTGTGCGACCCACTTCGCATTTTGTATTTAAAGCTCCCTGAGCCATGGGTTGACGAGCCCGGATCCCGCACCCGCGCGCCGTGAGAGGTACTATACCTGATAATTTTTTGGCAGTCTACAGCACCCCGCATACGTACCTGCTCCCTGCTGACGAGAGGCAATTACCTCGAAACACGTGTCCAGGGATGGCATTTTAACTTTTTACTCGTGGCATAGGTGTACCCGCCGCTGTCACTACATTCTCCAGAATCCTATGGGGCTATTTGCTAGTATGACGAGCGGTGTGCGACCCACTTCGCATTTTGTATTTAAAGCTCCCTGAGCCATGGGTTGACGAGCCCGGATCCCGCACCCGCGCGCCGTGAGAGGTACTATACCTGATAATTTTTTGGCAGTCTACAGCACCCCGCATACGTACCTGCTCCCTGCTGACGAGAGGCAATTACCTCGAAACACGTGTCCAGGGATGGCATTTTAACTTTTTACTCGTGGCATAGGTGTACCCGCCGCTGTCACTACATTCTCCAGAATCCTATGGGGCTATTTGCTAGTATGACGAGCGGTGTGCGACCCACTTCGCATTTTGTATTTAAAGCTCCCTGAGCCATGGGTTGACGAGCCCGGATCCCGCACCCGCGCGCCGTGAGAGGTACTATACCTGATAATTTTTTGGCAGTCTACAGCACCCCGCATACGTACCTGCTCCCTGCTGACGAGAGGCAATTACCTCGAAACACGTGTCCAGGGATGGCATTTTAACTTTTTACTCGTGGCATAGGTGTACCCGCCGCTGTCACTACATTCTCCAGAATCCTATGGGGCTATTTGCTAGTATGACGAGCGGTGTGCGACCCACTTCGCATTTTGTATTTAAAGCTCCCTGAGCCATGGGTTGACGAGCCCGGATCCCGCACCCGCGCGCCGTGAGAGGTACTATACCTGATAATTTTTTGGCAGTCTACAGCACCCCGCATACGTACCTGCTCCCTGCTGACGAGAGGCAATTACCTCGAAACACGTGTCCAGGGATGGCATTTTAACTTTTTACTCGTGGCATAGGTGTACCCGCCGCTGTCACTACATTCTCCAGAATCCTATGGGGCTATTTGCTAGTATGACGAGCGGTGTGCGACCCACTTCGCATTTTGTATTTAAAGCTCCCTGAGCCATGGGTTGACGAGCCCGGATCCCGCACCCGCGCGCCGTGAGAGGTACTATACCTGATAATTTTTTGGCAGTCTACAGCACCCCGCATACGTACCTGCTCCCTGCTGACGAGAGGCAATTACCTCGAAACACGTGTCCAGGGATGGCATTTTAACTTTTTACTCGTGGCATAGGTGTACCCGCCGCTGTCACTACATTCTCCAGAATCCTATGGGGCTATTTGCTAGTATGACGAGCGGTGTGCGACCCACTTCGCATTTTGTATTTAAAGCTCCCTGAGCCATGGGTTGACGAGCCCGGATCCCGCACCCGCGCGCCGTGAGAGGTACTATACCTGATAATTTTTTGGCAGTCTACAGCACCCCGCATACGTACCTGCTCCCTGCTGACGAGAGGCAATTACCTCGAAACACGTGTCCAGGGATGGCATTTTAACTTTTTACTCGTGGCATAGGTGTACCCGCCGCTGTCACTACATTCTCCAGAATCCTATGGGGCTATTTGCTAGTATGACGAGCGGTGTGCGACCCACTTCGCATTTTGTATTTAAAGCTCCCTGAGCCATGGGTTGACGAGCCCGGATCCCGCACCCGCGCGCCGTGAGAGGTACTATACCTGATAATTTTTTGGCAGTCTACAGCACCCCGCATACGTACCTGCTCCCTGCTGACGAGAGGCAATTACCTCGAAACACGTGTCCAGGGATGGCATTTTAACTTTTTACTCGTGGCATAGGTGTACCCGCCGCTGTCACTACATTCTCCAGAATCCTATGGGGCTATTTGCTAGTATGACGAGCGGTGTGCGACCCACTTCGCATTTTGTATTTAAAGCTCCCTGAGCCATGGGTTGACGAGCCCGGATCCCGCACCCGCGCGCCGTGAGAGGTACTATACCTGATAATTTTTTGGCAGTCTACAGCACCCCGCATACGTACCTGCTCCCTGCTGACGAGAGGCAATTACCTCGAAACACGTGTCCAGGGATGGCATTTTAACTTTTTACTCGTGGCATAGGTGTACCCGCCGCTGTCACTACATTCTCCAGAATCCTATGGGGCTATTTGCTAGTATGACGAGCGGTGTGCGACCCACTTCGCATTTTGTATTTAAAGCTCCCTGAGCCATGGGTTGACGAGCCCGGATCCCGCACCCGCGCGCCGTGAGAGGTACTATACCTGATAATTTTTTGGCAGTCTACAGCACCCCGCATACGTACCTGCTCCCTGCTGACGAGAGGCAATTACCTCGAAACACGTGTCCAGGGATGGCATTTTAACTTTTTACTCGTGGCATAGGTGTACCCGCCGCTGTCACTACATTCTCCAGAATCCTATGGGGCTATTTGCTAGTATGACGAGCGGTGTGCGACCCACTTCGCATTTTGTATTTAAAGCTCCCTGAGCCATGGGTTGACGAGCCCGGATCCCGCACCCGCGCGCCGTGAGAGGTACTATACCTGATAATTTTTTGGCAGTCTACAGCACCCCGCATACGTACCTGCTCCCTGCTGACGAGAGGCAATTACCTCGAAACACGTGTCCAGGGATGGCATTTTAACTTTTTACTCGTGGCATAGGTGTACCCGCCGCTGTCACTACATTCTCCAGAATCCTATGGGGCTATTTGCTAGTATGACGAGCGGTGTGCGACCCACTTCGCATTTTATGCTGGGATTACCACACAGCTCCTACAGAAACTCCAGACCATACAGAACGCCACAGACAGATTCATACTCAACCTCCCTCCCATCTCAGAAAACTCCACTGGCTCCCCATATAGAAGAGATGCCAAGTCAAGTTGATGATCCACATATACATGGCACTACAATCAACCACCGCCTGAGCTTCCACCAACCTTCCAGACAGCTATGTTCTGCATCCCTCTCACTTGCCCACTCCCCACCACATCCACTGAAGTAGAAGCGGAGGACGCCCCTTCTCCTACCACACAATGAAGACATGGAATGACCTCCCCCTGCAGCTACTGACCACAGCTTCTCTTTTGGAGTTCCAAAGGGCACTTAAGACCTGGTTGTTCAGCTGAGCTCCTTGGACCGGCAAGCACCTGGATACCTTACTGGGTGATTAACTGTGCTGTAGAAATTGACTGATTGATTGATTATCCTTAATTCCTGGAGAACCCTGTCATAAGGAGGTCCTGGGGAGATCACTTGAATGAAAGACTAAACAAGGCCTGCTAGTCTCATCAAACCCCAATGGAAAACCTGCTGTTGATGTCATATTCAGCTCCTGCTTAATTACCTTCAGCTCTGAATCAGGAAATAAGAAAACGTCCCTTTCTGAATCTACTAAAAATCCTGAAATTCCATCCTCTTGAGGGCGTCAGACTCGACTTCTCTATAGTTACAGTGAAATCTAATATTTCAATCAAGTTATGCTCTTATCCCTGCAGCAGGCTCTTTTCTTCACCCAGAAATACCATTTGTCCCTGTTTACCACCATCCTTGGTCCCCTGGACCTGAGAGCTGCCACTATTGGTTTTAACAGGTTAGTGAAACACTAGGGAGAGGATGATAGGTCAAATGGTGTAATCTTGAACCTGTACATGTGCCCCTGCCAGAGGAACTGCTAATATTTTCGGTGATTGTCAAATATTTGCACAGTTCGATAGGTTGCTGCAGGACCAGAGGTTTCAGCTGTCTGGTACCGGGAAGTGTGCTGTGGTTCCATCTCACGGGCAACTGGAGGTGTGGTGAGTTCATGAGGAGTCTCCCCGATCGGTCGGACCTGGTGTGAGGCGGGTTCAGCGGGCGCTGTTTGTCAGCCTCGGGTTGCGGGTGTGTCCTGTATGCCTGCTTTCATCGGCTGGAGGTGGAGTTCGTGGTGGAACGGGCGTCTGGCAACCTTTCGGTGACGACGTGTGGAGCGCAAGGCAGGGAGCTTCGTCCTGGGTAGCAGCGAGCGGACATCCTGTGAAGCAAGATCCGCCCTCAGGAGCCGGCGCGCCAGCCGCATTGGACCGGTCCCTGTCAGTTTCAGTCAGCGCTGCCGGGATCCAGCCGCGTCAGCTGTTCTTACCGTTCTAACTAGTTCCTCTAAATTGTGGTGCAGGAAGCTGGCGGTAAGCGGCGCAAGTTGTCCGTTCTGTTCTTCTTCGAGACTGTGGTGAGTGCATCAAATTTTGTGGCATAAGGGCATTTCCTGTTTCTGTTTAACTATCAGGTACCCTGAACAGGGAGCCAGTGGCTCTTAAGCGAAAAGGGGTCTCTCAGGCATCTTTTGTGAAAGAAGATTTTCCCGCATTTTACCCGGGTTTGATTGTCTATATTGGGGGGCTCAGTCAGCGTAGTCACAATGGGAACACCTGGCATGAGTCAACCCCCGTCCTTTTTGAACGACTGTGGGGACCCGGATATCCACTGGAAAGATTGGGCCAAACTGTTTGAGTCATACCTCATTGCCATGGGAGGTGAAAGGTTTTCAGCTCTGAGGAAACAGCATATATTACTGCACAATCTGGGTGTACATGGTCGAAAAGTTTACGAGACTCTTCCGGAACCTGAGCTGAAGGATGATGAGGGCATTGATGTTTTTGATGTGACACTGATGAAGCTGTTGTCACATTTTGGGGATAAAGTCAATGTCGTGTTGGAAAGACACAAGTTTTTCACCAGAGTTAAGGGAAGTGTGAGTCGATCAGTAACTACATTGCAGCATTAAGGGGTCTAACGCAGTTGTGCGATTTTGGGGATCTCAATGATTCTCTCATACGCGACCAACTGGTCAGGTGCACAAACAATAGCAGGATTCAGGAGAAACTGTTAGCTAAAAATCCCACTTTGAAGGATGCTGGTGGCCATTGCGCAATCTGTGGAACATACGGCGAAATGCGTAAAAGAAATGAAAGTCAAAGAAGAGGTTGTGGCACAAGTACAAGTGGATGAGCAAAGTGAAGGAGTTTGTAAAGGGTCTGACAAATGGAACACGAAGGAAACTCAAGCCACTAAAGCTAGTAGAGAAGGGCATAGTGCAAAATGTTATAGATGTGTTAGCAGTAACCATCTTGCAAATAACCCTATGTGCACGGCCAGAAGTGTCATGTGTAAAAAATGTAACAGGAGGGGACACCTAGCTAGAGTGTGCAGAGAGGGGTTCAACAACATGGTGAATGTGGTTAGTGGTAGTGAGGAAACTCATGCAAAATATGTATTCCAAGTGAGGAGCATGGCAGTGGGGGGAAAACAAAATTACCCTAAATGTATTGTGATGTTCAATAACAAACCCCTGGAAGTGTATGCAGATTCCTGTTCCCCCTTCACGTTAGTGAATGTGCATGATTTTGAAGAATCATTGGGGGGGTCAAGAGAGAGTTTAGAGACTCCTGACATCAAACCTGAAGGGTACACGAGGGACCCCATACCCCTGGTGGGCATGCTGTTTAGCAACATTGATTTCAAAGGGAGGTCCACGAAGGGGACTGTGTACATTGTAGAGCATGGGGCTAATCTTCTGGGGTGGCAGCACCAAAGAGAATTGGGGATCAGGTTAGATCCCAATGGTGAGAATCAGGTGATTATGGTTGACAGAGGTAGCAACGAAGGGAGTCTACAGACGAAGTTTCCCAAACTTTTCACCGAGAAATTGGGTAAACTACGTGAGTTTCAGCACAGAATAAAACTCAGACTTGGAGCCAAACCTGTGGTACACAAGACTAGGTCAGTTCCTTTCCATTTGAGAGAAACACTTAAGGAAGAGTTAGATAAACTCTGTGAAATAGGGGTCATACAACCCGTTGAGGCCACCGAATGGCTTGCGCCCCTAGTTCTAGCATCCAAGGGTAATGGGAAAGGTATTCGCCTATGTGTGGACCTACGCTCGTTGAATGAAAACATTTGGGTGGAGAGATTCCCTCTTCCCAACATAAATGAGATGTTGAGCACCATGGGCAAGGCATGTTATTTTTCAGTTATCGATCTGTCCAGGGCTTATCACCAAGTAGAGCTGCATCCAGAGTCAAGACCATTGACGGCATTCACGTCACCGTTCGGGGCGTTTATGTTTGTGAGAATGCCTTTTGGTCTTGCCTCTGCAGCCTCAGTATTTCAGAAAATAATGCAGCAGGTACTGAGAGGGGTAAAGAACACCCTTTGTTTCCAAGACAACATTCTGATGTATGGGGACACTGAGGAAGCACATGACGCCACCCTTCATGCTGTGTGTCACAGACTAAGTGAGGCAGGGTTAACTGTACAACTGGACAAGTGCAAGATAAAGGTAACATCTGTAGACTACCTGGGGCATACCATCAACAAAGAGGGGTTTAGGCCCAAGCATAGTTTAATCCAAGCTGTCAGTGAGGCCCCACACCCAACCAATAAGGAGGAGCTCAAATCCTTTTTGGGATTAGTGGAGTACATGTCCAAATTTGTCAGGAACTTTGCAGATTTGTGTGTGGGCCTTCGCGAGCTCCTGAAGAAAAATACGGCTTTTGTGTGGGAAGAAGAACACAGTAGGATGTTTGAAGTGATAAAAAGGTGCATTTTGGAATCTCCAGCATTGAGGTCTTTTGATCCAAACAAAAGAACCATTTTGACCACTGATGCCTCCAACAAAGGCTTGGGTGCCATGTTAACCCAAAAAAGTGATGGGGAGGAAAGAGTGATAGCGTTTGCCTCCCGTACCTTGTGTGACGCAGAACGCAATTACTCGGTCATCGAGAGGGAGGCATTAGCATGTTTTTGGGCAGTACATCACTTCAAATTCTTTTTGTGGGGTAACAAGTTTACCGTTCACACAGACCACAAACCACTCACATTCATGTTTTCCCCCAAACAAGCACAAAGTATGTCACCTAGGATAAGCAAGTGGGTGCTGGGGCTGGAAAACTTTAGTTTCAAAATGGAGTACTTACCGGGGCAGAAGAATGTGATTGCAGATTGCTTGTCTAGGTTACCCGTCAAAGGTAATTACAGTGAGGAAGTGTTAGATGTCCCCATTTGCGCGGTGCATCTCCCCTCGCTGACTGATGCGGAATGGAATAAGGGCATGGAGGAAGATAACGCCATGGGGATGTTGAGAGAACTCATCGTCAAGGGTTGGCCTGACAAGTTATCGGAGGTCCCTGACATAGTTAAAGATTTCTGGGAAGTCAGATTTGAACTGTCCATCATAGCTGGCCGCCTGCAAAGGGGGGAGAAGATTGTCCCACCAGAAGGGCTGAGAAAAAGGGTCATAGATCTGGCCCATGAAGGGCATCTGGGCAGGAGCCTTACTAAGAACAAAGTGAGGAGTTGCTTTTGGTTTCCTAGAATGGATTCGGAGGTGGAGAGAGCAGTAAAGGAGTGTGTCAGTTGTGCTAGAAGTGACAAAAGCAAAGTCATCCACTGTGCTCCTCTGGCTCCCATAAATGTACCCATATCTCCATGGACTAAACTAGCTATGGACATTGTGGGCCCTATGGACATACTGGGGACACAGAAAAGATTCATGTTTGTGTTGGTGGATTACACTTCCCATTGGGTGAATTGTAAATTTACAGCGTCCACCACAACTTCCAATCTCATTGCGTTTCTAAAAAACATCTTCGTGTACGAAGGAATCCCCGCGACCCTGGTAACGGACAATGGTGTGCAGTTCGTCTCTGATAACATGAGAGAGTTTTTGGAAGAACTCAACATAAAGCATGAGAGGACTGCTCTCTATTGTCCGAAAGCCAATGGGTTAGTGGAGAGGGTGAATCAGATGATTAAAGAGCAAATACAACTGGCCATCACCAATGGGTTGAATGTGGAAGAAGAGTTGAGAGAAGCTTTATGGGCATATCACACCACGTCCAATGGGGTAACAGGAATATCCCCGTTTGTGTTTCTCAGAGGAAGGGAACCCAGCACCAAGATGAACCCAAGGTGGTTGGGGGGAGGAAGAAGAGTTGTACCAGACTTAGGTTGTGTTGAGAAGCGTCTAGAGTCTCATCAACAGAAGTACAAAGAGTGGTACGATGGGAAGCATGGAGCTAAAGAGGTAGAGATAAAACCCAACTCCCAAGTATGGGTCAGGAAACCGGGTAGGGTGCAACCGGGAACGAGCAAATTCGGAGCACCTCAAACAGTGGTAAGCACAAGTAAGAGTGTAGTTCGCCTGGACAACGGACAGACATGGAGCAAAGACAGAGTTGTAAACACTGAATGAATTTCTTGTTCAAAGGTTTTGTAATCCCTGCAAGGGGAGATGTGTTATAATGTTATATGTATATTGTAGTTGGTATCTCCCTACACCCCTCCCCCAACCAGGAAGTGGTATGTTCCGAGGGAGCTCACCTTAGAATGTTCAGGTGAGCTCCAGTCAGTTTGAGAGCGGATGGTCACTAATAAAGACTATAAACTTCCACTGGTGTGCAGTAACATTATTACAACAGTATCTTTTACATCTAAATGAATCATTTTGTACCCTGGAAGAAAAATATAACTGAGACTAATAATTGCCTCAGTTTTGTCAATAAAGAACAAATTGGTTGAGATCTTTCAAAGGTGTCACTGGCCGAAACTTCTTGCTTTTGTTTTGAATTAAAAATATATTGCTTACAAACTTTTTGGGGGTGCACCAAACAATGTTATATCACCCCTTTCTGGACCAAATTATGTACCGCCAGTGAAATTAAATCTGCACCCTCCTGAGAGAGCTGAATTGGACCAGGAAACCTTTGCTGTACTGGTATGGCATAAAATTATAATTGAAACCCTCATTTATTTTAAGAACCCAAGTGTCACTTGAAATAATCTTCAATAGTGTGCACAATGAGAAAGCCTGCATCACCCTTTCACAAGGGGGAGGAGAGAACAATCACCTTTAACTTCCCCACCACTTGTTTGTCCTTTACCGATGCCAATGCATCCTCCCCTCTTTCTTTGTTAGAAGAACATTGGATGGGTATATCTATACTTTTAGCATTTAAGTTAGGTGATGTCTATTTGTATGGCACTCTCATCACCTGTGGGGGTATCTAAGTGCTTGAGCAGGTGTAGAGGTGAGTGTCCCTTCAGGGCAGTTCGAAGAGCCAGGTCTTCAGCTTCTTTAGCAATTCAAAATATGAGGAGAATGCTCCGCTATGTTGTGGAAAGCTGCTCCATGTATTTGACGCGTTTTGTGAGAATGAACAACCTTCTGTTCTGCTCTTATGAATGCAGGGGATATGTGTGATTGCGATTGAAGCTGACAAATGAAATCTAAGGAACAGAAATATGTTCACATAGTAATTGTTTGGGTACATAAATGTAATAGTATGTGTGAGTGAGATAACAATAAATGTTGTGGAACTAATTCACAAAGGTAATCTTACAAATTTATATTATTTTACGATTTTTTGGCTATTCACAAACAAATTTACGAGTAGTATCTTTACAACTGTCCATCCTTTATGGGCAGATTCTCAACCACTAATGCGAAGACTCAACAATCATAAAGATAATACTCGTATAATTTGTTTTTGGGTAGCAAAAAATTGTACACTTACACAAACGTGTAAGTTTACCTATGTGAATCAGGCCCTACGTGTTTACTAAGGTACATAAAAATGATGTTCTCTAAGGTCGGATTTTTCACAGTAAAGTAATTTGGGCTGTACACTTGTGTTCCCAAGGAAATGCGTGAAGGAAAGCATTAATGTTTTTTTTATTTTTTTTTAAATAGTAAAATGATTGTAAAATATATAGTTAAAGTGAATGTTTTACTGAAAATTAATGCTTTATTTATGATAATAATAGAAAAAGCACATAGAGAACATTAAAGAAAGTTGAAGTGGGGTCTGAAGTAGGTGGTACGGCCAGCAAAGTTAACCCTGACCAGACCAACACCCTCGTCAGTGAGGAGTGAGCCTTGTCAATTGAAGCAAAAGCATTCACGTTGCTACCAATTTCCTTAATAAAATTGCCACCAAATATGGATTCCTGGTTATTCAGTTAAAACTTAGGCCCAGAAAGCTTACTGAACTTTGAATCTATACTCAGTAGGGAATCCTTTATGTCGATCGTATGTCAAACCAAGGTTTATATTCCCCAAAAAACACACAGCCCTTTGGACTCACCTAGAAACTACCTTTTGTTTGGAGGTTCACCTGTGTTTCTTGCTTGCTCAGCTAGACACAAAATTCTTGTTAGTGGACCAAAGTGTCTAACATCTTGTCTAGGCATGATGACCAGGGTCAGTCCACACGCCTTCTAGGATCCTTACACCCTCTACTTAGTAAGGTGATTTTTTTAGCATCCAGAAACCAAGTTGCGTGCGCTTTATCTGTAATAAAAAGTCTACGGCATTCGGCCCTCATTTTAGACGTAGAGGTCCTTCCATGTGTAAGGGTAGGGAAACCACTCAATAGAATTTAATCATGGGAACAAATCCAGGTCAAAGATGGAGTTGCCCTATGCATCCAAGATAACTATCTGTAGCTTGTCGGACGATTTTACTTTTTTAGAGGCATTAGCGATATCTTCATACATATAATATGTATTAGACCTGACATCCTAGGTGTGATCTTCCCTCATTTTTTTAATTCAGCTTTGTTGGCATTAGGACACTTTAATTGCTAACCAGTGCTAAAGTGAGGTACTCTCTCCCTAAAACACAGTTAAAATGGCCTACACCTGTTTGGCACCTTTAATTCACTTGAAAGTCCAAAGTATATGGTACTACATAGTACCCACGGTTTGTAAATTAAATGCTACTAGTGGGTCTGTTACCCATTTCAGTAGCACTTTAAAACGTGTCTCAGGCATGCCACTGCAGCCTGTAGTACAGTTTTAAACAGCAATTTTGACCTTGTAAAATAAACCATTTTGCTAGGACCAGACCTTCCTTTTTAATACATCTAAGGTAGATCCTAAAGATCCCTGGGGAAGAGTGCCCTGTATTTAATAAGTAGGACATGTGGGTTTAAGTTTTACATGTCCTGGTAATGAAAAACTCCTGCATTTATTTTTCTCTACTTTAAGGCCTATCTATCCCATTATATGGCATTGGATTACCTTATTACATTTAATAAGTGGTAACCTTTGAGTGGGAGCAAGTAGAACTATATTGTTTGACTCAAAACAAGTGTAATTTAAAATCCGCTTTAAAGGTAAAGTTAGATTTTAAGTCACAATTATGAAAATGCCACTTTTAGAAAGTTTGGCCGTTTCATGCCCTAACTATTTGATACCTGCTGCCAGTGTCCTGAATCACATAAGTCTGAATGGCTCTGCTGTTGTGGGCTGTATATGCCTGCCAGACAGTGAGAAAAGCAGAATGGGTCTAAGCAGGATGGGCCTGCTGTTCCCTGCCCCAATTACACTTCAATGGTCTTGCTTCCAGCACACCCAGCAGAACCTGCCACTAGCCTTTTGTAACCCCTGACGTTTTGGAGCTTGGCAGGGGAACAGAAGTAATTTCCAGGAGCAAATGTGGTTGTAGACCAGGATGTCACCCCATTTCAAAGCCTGGCACCAGGTGTATAAATTGGACACCGCTTTAGTACATTCCTGGACCTGTGGAAGGCTTCAGAAGGACTGGCGGGACCTCCAGAGGACTGCACTGCTGCTACCAGAGGGCTGCCCTCCTGTTTGAAGACCTGCCTTGCTACTTGAACAATCTCCTTGAACCCAGGAGCACCAGAAGAAACTCATATGGCCTCCTTTGTGAGCTACCTGAACATAACAAATTCCAGAGACCTTAAACCCTGCACCTGGCCTCTGCTGGAGTTAATCCTAATCCCCTAAGGGATTCTCCCAGTTTCTGGACCTTTTGAAATGGTGTTAGAGGTGCTGCTCCTGCCTTACCCTAAAACTTGGGACCTAAAAATATTTTACCAAAAAGTGCCTTGAGAACCAACTGGTACCTACCTGCCAGCCAATCCACCCAACGTGCATCGCCGGTCAGCCTGACTCCACTGCAGGAAACCCTGTTCAATGGGAGCCCTTCACACAGTTATCCGGCCTAGTGAGACCCTGTTGGCTGCAGCCTGCAGCTTCAGCCCACTGGAGATTTTCTACTTGCAAAAAAGTGACAACATCAGAAGGTAAAAATCTTCATCTTGACTCCATCCAGCGGTTCCAACGATAATGCCTCCTCCCAGGACACCATCTGCTGTCTTGCCCCACTAGATTCTACTTTCTAAGGAACTTTGCTTCAAAATTTCTTCTAAGTCCGAATTTAAGCTGAGACAGAGCTTAAATACACCTTGTGTATCCAACACGTACTCAATCACAGTTGGCCTTAACTTTTGACTGTGCCCTGGTTTCCTGCGATTAGATACCAGCAGTTTGCGCTTTGTTCATTTAGGCACTAGTTTGCACTAAACGCAATAAAATTCATTGCTCTAGTTCTACTAATTGGATTTAATTTGTGTTGGCATAAAATAATTTATTAAAAATGTACTCTATTTTTCTAGATTGGATTGGGATTTTTCTTGTGTTATGTTTTCATTTTATTACTGTTCGAGTGCTGTAAAAATACTTTAAACATTGGCTCTAAGTTGAGCCTTACTACTTTTATACCTAGCTACAAGAGGGTCAAGCATAAATTAATTTATTGACTTTTGTGTTCACCCTAACAAGGATTGTGGTTGTTGCTTCAGTAGGATTTTTATCTCTCTCAACCAATCACCCAATTTCTTCCAATATGCAGTATTATCATACAGGTCATTAGAGTACTGATCCATCAGTTCATCATATGGCCTTTTGTTTGAACCATCAAATGTACCTATATTTTGGTCCTGCCATAGAGACTTTAAGTTCTTTTCACAATGCAGAATTGAACCTCCAACATCCATATAACATTCAAACCTATTTATTGAATTGACTGCAGAATTCTTCAAAAAAAGGTACCTCATCCTTCCCAGATTCCTTAATACCACTATTATCGATAAAGTGAAAGCTCTCACAATTAGCGAATTGAAGTTCCACAACTTCAAAATGAGTAACAACACTTAGATTACAAGCATTACATTCTCAATGTATAGATTTGTGTCATTAAACCTTTTTTGTCAAAGAGTAAGATTCATTTCATATTTTTAATTGATAATTCATATCAAACGTGGTAGCGCTTTAATAAACGTCTGTTTAAACTTTGAACTAGTAATTACTCTCTTAAATACTTTCGAACGGAAACAAGTGACTATTGTAACACTTATCAAACTCTGAACCTTCATCAAGAACATATAAACATTAATCATCCTGCCGCATTTTGAAACTCTTCGTCATTGACAGAGCCTCGGGGGAGAAACAGACATTGTCAGCTAGTCAGAAGATTCAGGCGCTGAACGACGGCTGCCGCGAAACAAATCACAGCTTTAACCAAACAAAGAATCACCGCCCGCCCACAGCGCCAGCCGAAAGCCTTTCTAGGAGAATCCAATTAGTGTGTTAAACAAAACGATGCATGAAACATATCAAACTCGTCTCCGTGCAAGATGCACACCATCTGCACAATTTACAAACAGACCACTGCCCAGAGCTCCAAAATCACAGCAAATATTACATAGGTGCAACATGTACTTAACTCAAGCAACAAGAAAAGAGGTGAGTCCAATAAGTGCATTACCCCGCATGTGCCGCACATTATTCATAGAGGCTGCTACATTCTTAAGGAAGCATTGGTATCCCATCTATTCTTTATAGTAATATTGGGGCTGATAGACACAGTGGCAGTGCGAGCACTGCCGCACTGGCGGTCCGACCGCTCTATTACGAGTTTGGTGGTCAGACCGCCAAAGGACCACTGCAACTGCTGGGGATCCCAGATCCCGAGGGGTGGCGCAGCAGTCTGAGACCCACAATATGCTTGGCGCTGCTGCTGTGACACCACCAAGCATATTACCAGTTTCCTCACTGCCACAGTTTTCATGGTGGTAAGCCAGCCATGAAAAGTGTAGCGGTGAGTAAACAAAGGGGTCCTATTGGGCCCCCTGTTGTCTTAGGGCCAGGGGATGCATGAAGGGGAGCACATGGTGTCCCCCTTGTATGCATGCACCCCCAATTCCTGCACTGCATGGACTTAGCAGTCCATGTTATGTTAAGTTACTAAAATTTGTAAAGTGCCTGAATCAACCCCGAGGGGGTATCTCTGCGCTACTATGGAATCACAGGCAGTCAGTGTTAGTTACTGAAAAGCTCAGTTTTGAGAAGCTTTCTAAAGTGAAGATGATCCGGGCACTTCCAAAGGTGAGAGGGTAAGTGGTTCCAGTAAAGGGGGGACAGGTATGAGAAGGCTTTGTTCCCGAGCGTGTTTTCCTAAAATGAGGAATCATAAGGAGATATTTCTCCCTAGATCGCAAATGTCTGCTCGGCCGGTACGGGGTAAGAGTTTTTTCAAATAACTAAGTCCCCTGCCATTCAGTGATTCATGTACTATACAACAGATCATGAATGTGATTCTTTTGCGTATAGGAAGCCAATGTAGTGAGCGCAAGAGGGGGAGAGAGGCAGTTCTGGCTAGAATATCCTGCACTAGGCAGGCCACTGTGTTCCCAGCCGTGTCAGAAGGCGCCGTGGTGGTCCCACTGCACTGCCTTTTTTAAGGCTCACATACAGACCTTTGAAAGGCACTGCTGTGGACCAGCCTCTGCAGAACCAACAGACGAATAGAGAACTCCTAATCAGGTGAGCAGGTGGCAGGGGGCTTTGGCGGTCTGGCAGCGGGGCACGGAGGTGGCGGCCCGCTGTGAGCCTGTGAAAGCCGTAATCAGGTTCATAGTCTCTACCCGCAAGATAGTCAGTGTGAGAAAGTTCTTTATTAGTTGGGGAGGATTGGTGACCACCACAAGTACTAGATTCACTATCCTGTTAGATCCAATCAAAGGGTTCAGTAATTTAAACCTGAGCTCAGCCCCTAGCAGATGGCACAGAGAACTTTAATTTGAAAATGTGCTAAAACTGTTAAAGTTTCAAAGTCGAAAACACAACACAATAGCAATCCAACTCCATTTGATAAAAATAGAGAACAAATTTAATAAGCAAAATGATATCTAAACACCAAAAACACATGGGGGAGCCAGAGATACATTTTGAAAAATGTAAGTGAAAATTAAACTAACATGCTCAAAGTGCCAACTGTGGTCAATGTCCCTGTAGATCAGGACCTGACGATAATTTAAGTTGACCTTAATGGAGCTCTGGTTGGATCCACCAAGTAGGATGGTTCTACCGGGGCCTGAAACTAAGGAAGTTAGAAAACGTTTGTAAGTACCAACCTGAAAAAAGATTTCTCCACGAAAAACAATCCTTAAATTCAATCCTACTCCATGGAACTGCCAATCAGATGCTTTTCATTCACGTTTCCCTTGAAACTCTGGAGCAAATGTTTTGAAAAAGTTCCCAGACTTTTTTGGTGTCCAACCAACCACATGAGTTCACTTCCAAGGCCCCAAAGGAGCACTTAGATACTTTAAGGTTGTAAGGCAGAGGGCAACAACAAAGTCCAGTCCAGTTTCAGTCACTGTTCACTTGGGATTCTTCAGCATAATGTCTTCTTCATCTTTTTTATGTTCCTGCAGGCACAGAGGGGATCAACCTTATCATCCTTGGCAATCTGTCTGTCCTTGGATTTCAAGGTAAAGGAGGTCGAACCTCCTCGGGTCCTTCTGAGAGGTCTCCGATGCCAAGTGCACAGTATACTTTTGCAAGTCTAGCTTTGTTCTGATGAAGGTGACTTGGGGTGGCACATTTATGCTTGGAACAAGATAGTGGGCAACACACAGCTTGGTCAATTTATATTCCTGCATGCCCTCATCACTCCGCTCAAACTTGTTTTATCCGCACACAGTGGTATAATCTAGAATAATATTCCATAAGACTCATTATTAAACACAATTGAACTTTGTCCTCTGTAACAGGTGCCTCCACAATAGCTTTCTCAAGATTGTCCTTGGGTTCAATGCCATGCGCAGACAATTTGTGCCCTAAATACTCAACGCAAGGCACCTCAAACTTGCCTTATTCTACTTTTAGTGTGACATTCTTTCCTTCGAGAATGGATAATGCAGATATTAGTCTCTTATTATTGATGTCTCTGTCTTCAGCATGTATTACCAGATTATCTTGGAAACACATAACGCCTTCAACATCCTTGAAAAGAGTATCCATCAACCACTGAAAGACAGCTGAAGCAGAGGCTGACTGAAAAGCATTTTCTTGAAGATGAAAGCTCCTTCGGTGATAACAAAGGAAGTTTAATAACATGAACCCTTGTGCAGAACAATCTGGTGATATGCTGAAACCATATCCAGAGTAGAAAAATGATTGCTTCTTGATCCACGATATAATTTCTGTAATAGTGAGTAAAGGGTGTCTAGCCACCCAAATTCGAGAATTAATGTCTCTCACTCATTCATAAACTGCCATTGGCTTTTTGTGCCAAAACAACTGGAGAAAGTTATTCAAATCTTTCAGTGGACTCAATAATATCTTGCGCACATCATTTACTTATTTTTACTGTTTTTTTGCATCTTTATAGACATCGTACAATCACAAATTTAAGTTACATTTGCTTCATACATTTTTACAATTCTGTTCAAACGGTTCATCTTTTCGATGGCATAAATGTAGCAGTATGCATCTTGTGTGGTGCTTAAACCTGTGTGTGTGTTTAATAACTTTATTGTATGCCCTATTTGCATTTTGAGATGCACTTCCTCCCTGAAATTTCTGGTCTGGTAACTACCGATGTGGGTTCTCAACTGATAACTTTAGGTCTAACTAGGTTCACAAATGGGGGGGTTGGGTTGGGGATAAGTTCAGGCGGGGACATTTTGCCTGCCGGTCATTATGTCGTCAGTGTTGTGTGTTCAAGTATGTGAGGGATATGCAACAGTTTCTTTGGGCCTTTCCGGATGCCCGGACTTTGTACGCATTGTTACAGGATGTTGCGAGTGTGCGGCTGGTTAGAGCCTTGGGTGTGATCCTGTGGGTGAGTTTCTGGTCGCTTAAGTTGTTGGGGTCTGGGATGCAGGGAGTGGCTCGCAGTGTACAGTCTGTTGTTTAAATTGGTGCAGGAGCAGGGCCCATTCCATGGAGATTTGGCACTTACAATTCCCACTCACTTCTTCATTTCTAATCGCTCCCTCTTCTGCTGTCCCCCACTTATTTACCGATCCCACCCAGGCTGACATAGGCGGCCCCGCCGGGGCTCGCCAGTGCATGGCTATTCCTCTCTTAGCAGCAACCGTGCCAGTGATGCAAACAGTTTCTGCACTTTGTGTTGTTTTCGCCGTCGAAACTCTCCCAGCGTGCTAGCTTCCCATGTGTTAAGGTCTCTTAGACCCGTGACCTCCTTTAATGTCTCGTGTATGGAGCTCCAGTAGGGTTGCAGTGTGGGGCAGGTCCAGAACATATGCTGGAAAACTGCATCGGAAACCTGACACCGGGGTCATAGGAACTGCGTGTCTGGGTATTATCGTTAGAGATGGGCCGGTGTTAAGTATGCCCGATGTAGGATGTAAAATTGTATATTTTTAAAGCAGGCATTTCGGGAAACTTACTTGGGATACTCTATTGCGTGTTCCCATTCTTTGCAATTTAGTTGTCGTCCTAGTTCCTCTTCCCATGTCTGTCGTAGGGAGTCTAATGGTTTGATTGTTAGTTCTAATGTGGTTTTTTAAAGCCGGTAACTAGGTGCCAGCAGCACACATGTGGAGGATAGTGTGCATTACTGGGTGTGTCACGGGTTCCCCTTCGGTTAGGTCCCAATATGGGCAGCAACTAGCAAAGATTTGTCTGTGGAGCAGGAATTGCCCTGGGGGAGGTCAAATTCCTCCATTAAATGATTAAATGGACGTAGCTGTCTGTCCTCAAATAGGGATTCCACCTCGAGTAGTGAATGTTCTGTGAATATCTGCAACCTCCGGGCTGAGTAATATCTCTCATTTCGATTCAGTCCAATCAGAGGTAACAGTGGGGAGTAATGGGACCTTCCTGAGGACATATGGTGTATCCTCTGCATACATGTTCGAGCTATTGACACTTGTAGTGGGTAGGTCTGCATAGGTCTGGTGCCGGGTAGGAGCAGTCCGCAAAGCGCCGGCAGTGGTATAGGCCCTGTCTCAGTGATGGTTTCTCCCATTTACTGATCGACTGTCCATTGAGAAAGCCACTGAAGTTGCATGGCTAGAAAATATGCCTTGAAGGATGGAGCCCCAGTCCTCCGCGGCCAATTGATAGTTTTATTTTGGCCAACGTGACTCTTTTTTGGACCGGACCCCAAACGAGGGAGCTTACAAGTGAATCTAGTTCCCTGAAAAAGGGACAAGGGGGAATGACTGGGAGGTTAGTGAAGTGGTACAGCAATCTGGGTACTATTATCATTTTAGCCAAGGCTACTCGTCCTATGGGAGCCAGGGGAAGGGTCTTCCAAAAGCCCACCGCCACCCTTATTCCTGCCAACACCTTCTGATGGCTTCCCTCGAATAAGTCGGTAGGGGAGTGGTATAACCTCACTCCTAAATATCCAGGGGCATTCTTACTCCATGTAATGTCCTGACCTCCCATATTTATGTTCTGGGGGGTGAGGTCTGGGCTCAACGGGCAAATTGTGGATTTGCCCCAGTTGACTCTAAGCCCTGATGCCACTAGCAGGTCATCTGCATAGAGTGAAATGGGAAACAGCGTTTACAACGCTGCTATTACCAAACAGGTAGGTAACAACGCGGTTGTTACAACGACCGCATTGTTACCACGCGTGGCTTTACTTCGCAAGTCGTTTCTACGACTTGCGCTAGGTGTCGTGCAACACCAGGGAAGATGTTGGATTATAAATCCAACACCTTTCCTGCTGTTGCGCTTACTGGAGTAGGAATAGTAATTTATACTATTCCTAGGTCCAGCGCGCCACCTAGCGCAAGTCGTAGAAACGAATTGTGATGTAAAGCCACGCTTGGTAACAACGCGGTCGTTGTAACAACCACGTTGTAACCTACTGCGTGGTAAAAGCACGCTTTGTAAAGTGCTATATTCAGTGAAACGCTACTGGTGGTGCCTGCTATGTGAATGCCCCAATGTTTTTCCCTCTTGGCATAAGTGAATTTCTAGTGGGTCTACTGCTAAGGCAAACAGTAAGGGGGAGAGGGGACACCCCTGCCTCGTACCCCTCTCTACCCGGAATGGAGCTAACACATATCGTCCCATATAAACTCTCTTCAGGTGAGTTTTGTGTGTAGCAGTTGTGTGTACGCTTGCAGGGTGGGGCCTATTCCCACCCTACGGAGGACTTTGAAGAGGTATGGTCATGTGAGGGTATCAAAGTCCTTATCCAGGTCCACTATCAAACAGGCAACTCAGGGATGAGTGTTGCTAACTCTGTCCTGAATGTGGAATAGCCTACGTATGTTTTGTGATGTGTTTCTGCCAGGGATTTGTGCGTATTGATCTGCTAGTATCTTCCCCAGTATTTTACAGTCCTCCGTAAGTAATGTTCTTGGCCTATAAGAAGCCAGGAATTTCAGGCCTTGGTTCGGTTTCGGCAATGACACCAGGATAGACTCCCTGAGTGATCCCAGGAGATCACCATTCTCTAGTGCGTCTTCATACATTTCTACTAGACGGGGCACCAAAAGTATAGAGATGGTGTTATAATATACTGTTGGGAACCCGTGGCATTCCTGGGGCTTTATTACGCGCTAGTGCTTGGATCGGCTGGGTTATGTCCGTGGGTGTGATCGCTGTGTCTAACGACTCCTTATTCGATGATGGGATCTGTGGTACGGTTAGGGAGTCTAGGAATCTTTCTACCGCCCTGTGGTTGTTCTGTGTTGGGTTTCTGGGTACACCCGCGTAATAGTCTTGGAAGAGTTGTAATATATCTATTTGTGATCGAACTGGAGTTCCGGTTGGGTCTAGTATTTCTGTGATTGGTTTTTCATTTGTGTCCTGCCCTCCCTGTGTGCCTTTGCTGCGTGTACCTTAAAATTGGACCTGCGCAGATCTAATAGGATGGCTGCATATGCCGTTTTGGCTTCTGCTACCTTGGTCGGGGATGCTGTATTTGTGTCTGCTGCTTTGGTTGTGGCCGCCAAGTTGGGGTCTGCTTTCTCCAACTCCCGTTCTAGGGTTCTCCTAACTCCAGCTATCAGTCATATGCACGTTACCCTAGCAACCACCTTAAACGCATCCCACTCCAGTAGCCTGGACTTTGTTGTGCCCGTATTTGTTATGAAGTATTCTCGTCTGCTCTTCTCCTGATCATGCCGTAACACCTGATCTGTCAGACATTCTCATGGCAGTCTCCAAGTGGGCACTGGGAGGTCACCCCTGTGGGTTAGGAGGTGTGCGTCATGGTCCGAGAGCACCCGGCCTAAACAGTAAGATTGTTGGACCGTGGGAACTATTGTTAGAGTACATAGCAATCGATCCAGTCTTACCCATAAATTGTGGGGGATAGAGTGAAAAGAGTAAAGTTTAGTTTGTGGGTTTCAAACTCTCCATGCGTCCTTGAGTGCCCAATGTGCAACCCATGACTGGTAGCATTCTGTCTGTTTCTGAGTTGGGGAGTGTGCGGGTGGGGGGTGAGATCTGTCTAGGGTAAGTTCTAATGCACAATTATAGTCGCCATCTAGTATGCATCGTAAGGTCTTATATTTGGCTAAAATCCCTGAGAGGTGTTCCTAGAATTTGTCTTGATCTATGTTTGGAGCGTAGATACTCCCTAGGAGTCCCGGGTGTACATCCAGGAGTCCCTCCAGAAGTGCATATCTACCTTCTTTGTCCACCGGTTCTCCTAATTTCTGAGCCAGATCATGGTTCCTCTCGTGTACACATAATATGTTGTGGCGCCGAGAGTACCCCGCCATCACATGCGCAGGCGCTCAAGGTTCTTGCGCTTTTAAGTGTGTTTCATGTAACATAGCGATCTGAGCGTGTTGCCGCTTGATGTGGGAGTATATAGCATACCATTTGCTTGCTGTGGGCATGCCTCTAACATTTAGTGTAATGAGGCTAATGTTGGTGTTTACAGTTTTGCTAGACATAGTATGGTGCTTATAGGGCCCGGTGCACTATGCCTGGGAGGTTCAATAGTGCCTGGCATCTCCCTGCTATGCAGTCTATTATTGTTATGTGGTTGTGTTTCCCGCCTGTAGGATGCTTCCAATAGTGGGTGTGCGGTTCGGTTAAGGTGAAGGAAGGTTAATAGACTGTAAGGGTACTTGGTCCTAACTCTGTGGCCCTACCGCCCTTGGCAGTACGTCCAAACTGAGCATTACGTGAATACTCTAGTGTGTTATTGAAGGGGTCGTGGCTTCTTGTTCCTGCTTTGTGTGCCCAATTTCAACTAATAGATATGGAGTCGGCGCCTGTGAATCCCCCAGGTGTCCCCGTGTTGTACCTTCGGTACCTACGTGTTCTGGAGACATAAAGCACTTGTCTGGGGATGGGATTGAGGCTACATCAATGGTTCTCTGGGTGGGGGAGAGAGCTAGTGGTATTGGGGACATATGAACCACTACTCAAGTCTTTCAGATAAATGTGTCCGCCGTCTGTGGGGTCACCACAGGCAGGGTTATCGAGCCCTCTTGAGAGGCATGTCGCTTATGTCCTCTTCTGATGTGAATATGTGTGGGCCTCTTTCTCCGTCTGAACTCCCTATTGTTGGGCCCAGTTCAGCTGCCGCCTGTGGCGCCTTCCTGCTCTTTACTATTATTTGTTCAAGATCCGGGGGCCTCGATAGCCTGGTCAGTCACTCGGGACGGTGTCTCTGTGCAGTGTACTGGCCACCCTCCGTGTTGCTTGCTCCCATTGGGCCTCATCCACTTCCAGCGCCACTCCTGTCCTCACCTTGGGGAACAATGATGCAGCCTGGTCTCAGGGCCTGTCGGAACCATCTCGCTCATTCCTTTATCATTGGCACCGCTCTCGTCAGTATGAGGCGGGCATCGCTGTTGGCGCTCCGGGCTGTTGCTTCTACGGAGCTGTTGATCGGGTCCCGGGCACTGCCATGTTTGGGGCAGTCTCTACCTCACTCGCCCTTTCTTGCCGCATAATGTCCCCCTCGCTTCCCTGTGTCGGGTGCTTGCTGATTGTTTGGGATGGCGTAGACACAGGCTCTCTCCCCCTTCTAGTGTTTGGGGTCCACCGGCGCCGATTGTGACCGATGCGTGGGCCGCTGCTTGGAGCCTCAAGCAGGCATGTCCGCCATCATGGCTCTCTTGGCCATGCGCCCCCAGTATCTTGACCACATAACATCCAATTACGTATGTAATTTAGATCTAATGATCACAGGAACATTTCTAAGCTTGAATACAGCACTTGTATTCAAGGTTCATCTTATTTAAGTTGCATCTTATGTTTACAGCTTTTCAGTTTGCCCAGAGTTTCAGTGGACACTCTTCTAAATTTCAACTCCCACTCCGAACATTGCTGAGCCCACACATTTATGCATTCTTTCTTGAGAAGTACCTGTTCTGGATTTTTTGGATACAAATTAATCCCCAGCTTGCGCTTAAGTAGGGATGAGCTGTACTTTGTTACATATACTGTTGCTTGAGTGGTATTGCCACAGTATCAAATTCACCTAATAGTTTAATAGGGCACCCTCCACATGCACGGGTCTAATCTTGGAAGTTTTTATTTTGGCCCCTTGGAAGTTCTTCCGATCACTAACTACAATCAAAGTAAAGGGGTATCTAGTATCTGGTATTACGTCTACAAACCTTCCCTGATACCTACTTGACAATATAGTCTCTAAAAATGAATGCCGCCGACCTGCAGTACACAATTTGAATTTCGTTAATGCATAACACAACACTTACATCCCCAGAGTCCGAACTTACTAAATTCACATTCTAGTCATTAACTACTTTGAAAAGCTTGGACTGTTAGTTCTTGCTGAACCTACACACTTTAGAAAAATAACTTTTCTTCTTGCATTTGATGCACACCTTATCAGTGACAGGGCATGAAACTGAATTACTGTGAATGATTGTGACTGCCACATCTGTAACATGCAAAATCTTTGGATTTACTTATACTCCCACCTATTTTTTTCCCATTTGTCCCTAACCACAGCTACCACATTGGGGGATGAAACTGGGGACATCTCCGACATATATGAAGTTGTGCTCTCAATACCAGCAGCCAGGGCAGAAGGAAAAGTGAAGCAGACAGTAAGAGAGTCTCTTTGAACCACCATGCAAAGACATCTTTCAACTAAGTCAAAGGCCTTTTTAAGGGTCAAATTGGGCGTGGATAATAAAACCTCCTGGATTTTTATATTATTGGTATGTTCTACACAGATTCACCTGGGAGTTGATGACGTCTGTAAAACTTGTGCCTCTTCAAAGTGACATTCTTATGAGTTGTGTATCTAATGTCCAGCATTTTCATTGCCACAGAATATTTATCTTTGATATCACTTTCATCGAACACAATTATATGAGCAAAATGCTTGTGAACATTCTTTCCCTATGTACATAGACAATACTTAAGCAAGACATACTTCTTCTTTTATGTAAAAGCATTCCCCTCAATGGTACAACTCAAAACCCTCCTTCCATTGTTGCCAAACAACACACAGGGGGCCGATTACAATGAGTGTCGGAAAGACTCCGACCTCAGGTTGGAAGTTTTCACTACCGACCGCCTAATTACAATTTAGGCAGTCGGAATTGAAACTGGCCGGTCATTCCCGCTGGATTTCGATTGGCTCAAGGAGCCCGTCAGCCAGTCAGAGACTGGCGCATAATCCCAATGGACGCCATTTCCACAGTTGAGATTACCATGCTCGGTTTCCCACAGGTTTTTGATGTCAGGCTTTCCAACATGAAAAGCCTGTCAAAAAGCGAGTTTTGGGGACCATAGCAGGGCCCCCTTCTCATTGCAGCCTCCGGTTGGGGACCGAGGGTGCACCTATGGTGCCCCCCTGTTGATTCCAGTACCGCGTGGCAGAAACCTCGAGGTGCCTGCCATGCGGTGCAGGGATGAACACAATCTCCCATTTTTCCACGGGCCTGCACCAAATGTGAAAAAACGTGTTGTAGATCACAGCGGGAACGGGATAAAGGAAGAGAGACCACAATGGGGATGGTAAAGAAAGAGAGTTACTATTTGTATGGAGTTATAACAGCACTACAGTACAGATTAAGCTTAATTTGTTTGCAGGCGACAGCACAGAGTTATCCTTGTGCAGCCCCTACCCCGACATTCGCTACTTAGCGATACAGCTCCCGTATTGATTCTGGCCCTCACATCCACTTTCAAATAATCTCTCCTCAGCAGAAACGTGAAATACACCATGGGGCTTCACTGTCCATTTGAGTCACTCCACGTCCACCTGAGCACTACTTTAAATTATTGACCATTGTTCTGATGATGACCTGAAATCAATTAGGTTGAAACACTGTCGACTACCCAGCTAAAAACACTGATCATTTTACATATCTTGAATGATAAAAATCTACCCTGTATAAAAACCCTTATTTACATTATCCTGACCACAGTACTATTATCACTGTGTTCGCCGTTTACTCTGTAATCCTCACCCTTGGATCACTGCGCCACTCACTATCACTAGCACGTCCAGTGCTCACTTTGTGTGTTAATGGTCACTGTATATCAATCTGTACTGTAGTGCTGTTCTAACTATGTACAAATAATAACTCTCTTTCTTTACCATCCCCATTGTGGTCTTCCTTCCTTTATCCCGTTCCCGCTGTGATATACAACACGTTTTTTTGTCTTTGTCCTAATTAAATTACTTCCAGTTGAGACATTGTCGTATGTTACAAACTTTACCCGGTCTCATCTGGGTTAACAGGTTATACTCCAGTTTAGTTTCTTCACTCCAAATGCGGTCGCATTATAATTGCGGTGTCAGGACTGCCGACCGGAGGTCGACTGGTCCGGAGACCGCAACGGTGTCAGTCGGAGGCAACTAATAATAAGGCCCTAGGTATCCCAGGATTTGGTAATAATAAATGGAGGAGAAATAACACTTTGTTACATGGTAATAAATGATAATAAACTAATGCCAGATATGACAATATCTCACAACTAATAGTAGTATACTAAAACTAAAACAGAAAATGTATTCTGCATTATTCATATCAAAATATGCTACTAATTGTGTGTGAATCACAGTTGAATCTTTGCACAATCCATTAAGAAAGACATAGTACTTGAAGCAAAGTAATCCCAAATTGTAGGAATACATTTAATCCTTAGTGTCAAATGTGTGCAAATCACAGAAGTAGACTCGCATTTAGTGCAATACCAGTTGCCAAAACTCTGGTGTAAATGTGTGCGAATCGCAGTTGTAGACTCTCCTACAGTGTAACACAATGTCCAAAATTTTGTGCAAAATGTGTGTGAATCACAGATGTAGACTTGCCATATAGTGAAACCAACATTTTTAGTACGCTGACAATCAACATTTTCGTAAGCAGCTTCTTAGTACAGCAGGCACTGACAACGGACGTAATCTTACGATGCCCATCTGCGGTATTGTGACATGAGACAACATCACAGTCACACATATTCGCAGTATGCTGTTAATCAATATCTTCATAGGCAGCTTCCCTGTTTAGCAGACGCTGACAAAGGAAACAGTATTATGCTGCCCCTTGGCGTCATTTGAGACATTATCATGGCCCCAAAACACTGTGCAGGAAAGGAGCTGCACAAAACAGGAAACACCCGAACAAAGGCAAATTCCGACACTTGCAGACTTACCCCAAATGACAGAAGGAACAGTGAAGCTGACAGAAAGAGAGTCTTTTAACCACCATGAAAAGATAATGTCCAACAAAGTCAAGGGCCACAAAGAGCCAAAGTGGCATGTGAGGGGTCAACCTATCAGTCAATCATCGCCACTGAAAATAAGTTCCTGATAAACTTTGGCTTAAGTTCATTATGCTTTGATTGTTGCCACCATCAATGTGCAGGTGACCAGGATCACTACTACTGTTCAACTGAAGATTCCAATATCAACCATCTAAACCCCTAGTTACATTCCACGAAACATGAACACAGAACATGGCACGTCACAAAAGTCTACAGGACCAAACAGGAGCTTTCCAGTCAGAAGTCAAATTTGTCCGACGCCTGTCCAGCCTTGCGATGCCCATCTGGGCCACAGCCTGCTGTCTTGCCCTGCTGATGATTTATTTACTTCAATTTCAGAGACTGAGGACCTGATTACGAGTTTGGTGGTGTGGGAGCGGGCTGCCACGCCAACGCCCTGCTCCTATGCCACCAAACTCATCGCAGACCTCCCACCAGATTAGGAGTTTTCTCATTGGTCTGGGGGTCTGGGGGGCGGTGCTTTTGCAGTCCCAGTCAGTGAGCCTTAGAAAGGCATCGCAATGGGAAAGCCAAAGCAAGTTCCTGCATGGCATGGACTATTAAGGCCATGCCGTGAAGGAACTGGGGATGCATGCATATAGGGGGCACACCATGTGCCCCCTCTATGCATCTCCATGGCCCTGAAGCACCAGGGGGTCTTGTAGGGTCCCCGTAGTTTCCTCACTGCCACACTTTTCATGGCGGACTCACCACCATAAAAACTGTGGCAGTAAGGAAAATCTTAATGTGCTTGGCGGTGCCGCAGCAGCTCCGCCGGCATATTGCTGGCCTCAGACCACTGCAAGTCTGCCAGGGATCATGGATTCCCATGGTGGTCCGCCCGTCCAACTCATAATAGTGGGGTCATACTGCCGCCGCTCTAAGTCAGAAGGTAAAACTTCCAACCAGGTTGAGCCTGGTCTCTGTATTCGACCTATGCTCCATTGCGGTCACCATTGACTTTTGACTTTTTCTTAATCTAGTTCGACCAGTTGCCTGTGGTTGTCACTTTGTGCTTTTGGCTAAAGCATAATTTAAACTTGACTTTTAAAATGTATATCTGTGGTTCCTGTTATTGGAGTTTTGGCATTTTGGTATCTATTTGTTCATTATGCCTTTCTCTATTTATATCAATTGTAGTGGGGTCTGTTGCGCTTTAGCTGCATTGGTACAGATAAATGCTTCACATTTCTCCTAAGTTAAGCCTGTCTGCTCTGTGCTACAGCTACCAACGGTTGAGCTAAGGTTGAGACCTAACTGTACTTGGTACAGAATTGTGGCATTATTACTTAGTGGGGACTTACATCCTCTCCAAATAATAATTCACATTCTCTCAAGATGGATACATGAGTGTATAGAAAAAAGCAAAAATAATGATATGAATCATGAAATGAAGCAACATTCGATTTGTGGATAGACCGAAAAATCTTTTTGTAAACATACATTTAAAAGACGTTTACTACATCAACAAAATGTTATGAAACCAGCATCAACTGTAAGTATTGAAATATCTAAGTAAATTTCTTGTATATGTATTCCTTGTTCTTAATCGTTAATACATCGTTTCAAAGCGACACCACAATGTGACAGATATCCGCACGCACAGGATAGCTCACAAGGCGTAGACCAGGACATATCACAAAGAAGAACCAGCATTTCCAAAGATAATAGGTCTGGGCTTGACAAGCGTGCACAATATAAAAATAAAGGAATGACCAAGCAGTCCAGGTACATTTGCCATGGCACTGAAATGTAGTCATTTTGAGGCACCTGTGCACATGTGATCAGGCAAAATGCCGTCATTCAGTGTGCAAGACGGCCAAGTGAGTGATGGGAGTTGACCCATTACCCTATGCTGTGTGTTGTTGTGGGTGGAAGTAAAATGTAAATGACACTTGAACAGACCAATGGACGAGGAGGACTGACTAAAAACCCCTCTATTCATCTATATATGGTTTCCCTGCATAGCATTAACCTCCTCCATCCACTACAGGAGGACCGCATGCTCAACCTTGCCAAAGCTCATGATGAAATTGAAGAAAAGCATTCTCTATCAGCAGCTGTGTGTTATATGTGGGTACAATTTACAGGTGGTGGGCATAGGTAGAGGCTGAGAGATTTGTTGTCATTAGCAAGTGTACTAGAGTGAGAAATCCCTCAGGGCTATTTATTTATTCCACACATGTCCATACTCAGGCGATATCTCACCCAGCTCCATGCGTTTGTTTGTGAGAAGCACAAACATCTATGTTTCTCAAATTAGGGGATACCTTGACAAACATTTTGAGTGGCTAAAGCTCTATGAATGAAGGATGGTGTCAGCACACATCTCTTTGTAATCCCATACAAAATGTCTTCTTTATTTTTAATTAAAACCTCGTTGTAATCCCATAAAAAATGTCTTCTTTATTTTTAATTAGAAATGTTTCTCAACTTCACCACAGGGCATACAATTGTTGTGGCTATCTCTCCCAAAGACGAGAACCAACAAAAATTATGTTTTCAGTGCTATTCTATGGAGGAGCATAGCAAATGTATCTGGATCTCCCTGAGAGGATCGTCCTAAGAGTAACCAATTTTATATGTACCAGTGTTTAAAGCACATGGGGGGCCTATTCATAAACTTAGTTTTGTAGTATGTTCATTAGTACTACATTGGTAAGAATATGTGTAAGTACTAAATGTGGGAGAAACAGAGGGGAGTGGCTGGAAAATGGAAATACATAGTGCAGTTGGAGGGTTTAAGAGGGTAGTAAGGAAGGATTTAGGGAGTGTTATGGAGGATTATATAGAACAGCATACATCCAATCACAAAAGAATAAACCCATTACTGTTCACAAACTACTCTCCTATAGTACTACTGCCAAAAAAGATCCAAATGATATCCAAAGGACAAATGTACCCCAGTTCAGAACTGGAGCACGTCCAGCACTAGCCATAGGCTAACCACTTGTAATGCAACACCCTCTTATGGACAATTAAGAAGATAGGAACTTAGGGGTCGATTAGGATGTAGGGCGGATCGCCACTGCCCGCATGGCGGTGACGATCCACCCTACATCCTTCACCACCTGCCACCCATTTTCCCCCGCCATATTAGTATGGCGGGGGGACCCCGGCAGACGGGAAGACCGTCCGCCGGTTTTCTGCCGGTCAACCAGTCAACCAGGCAGAAAAGGGGCTATATATGGTGGCGGTGTCTGGTAGACACCGCCATCCATATTAGCATGGGCAGCGGAGCATGGCTTTCCATGGCGGGGACCCCGCCATGGAAAGCCATGCGGAGTCTACTTTTGGGGGTCCGTTGCGGGCCCCCAGGGTATTGGGGGGTGGGGGAGTGCACATGGGGGTACCTATGGTACCCCCCTGCATTCTCATGGACATGGTGGCAGGCACCTCGCGGTGCCTGTCACCTTGTGCATGACAATGCACACAGTGCATTCCCAGCATTGTGGCAGGCGGTGCTGTGAGCATCGCCCGCCACAATGCTGCGAATGGAGGATGCCACCGCCGCAGTGGCATCCTAATTGCAGGTGTGGGACCGCCGAACCACTGGCGGCCGGTCTCAGCACAGCTAGGGTGGCGACATCCTAATCGGCCCCTTAATAATTGAAGTAATGTTAAAATAAATACAATTATTTAAAGTATTGAAAAATATAAATAAGTTTAGTTTAATGTTTAAAAAATTGTCTATAAAATAAACTTTTTTTAGCATATATTTAATAATCTCTTTTCATTTTAAAAATGAACCTGACGTTAATTTACATTTAAATAATTACATTATTTAAGATTATTTTGATTCATCACTTTTAATATTTAAATATATAATTTTGTGACTGTAGTGGGAATTGTGTTTCGTAATTCAACTTCAAAACAATCAATTTAATGTATTCAAACTAATTACATTTTTATTTAAAATTATGTCAGTAATGCTTATTATATTTTTTACATTTAAAAATAAACTTTTAATCTTTCTCTATTCCTGTCCATATCGACATCTTCACCCCGATTGCAGAGGTTTCTGCTAGGTGCGAGGAATGTCAAATACGGTCATAAAGTCTCTACTAGTCATATTTGATGTTTTTACATATGCCAAACCCAATTTCCAGGGTGGGAACATGTAACTCTATCCTTTCAGTAACTATATACTTGTAAATGGTGAATAACCAAAAGTTGTAAAATTACTCAAAAGCAGAAGACTACATTTACTTGTAGTAAATCTGCACATGTAGATTACATTTGTGAACAGGCCTTACAGATTACATGGCCATAACAGTGCATTGGTTGAAAGGTATGTTAGGCAGATGTTTGATTTAGCCTTTCAAGGCCTACTTGGAAAGCATGTTGTAGAAACTTTCGCAATTTTTCCCTTCAGGCCATCTAGGTAGACTTAAATGTGTATTTTTTGTAGACTCTTTAAAAATGGATCTTGGTGGTTAAGTGACTAAATGATAAATTATAATATATGTTAGCATTCTAGTGCATAGAACTCAAATGACAAATATAGCAAGAGTGATTTCTATGACGAAATTAGTATGGACGTTGAAAGAGTTAATATCAGTAATAAATACCAGTCACTGTTAAAGAATGAATTATCCAAAAACATTTTTAAACCTCACCAAATCTATGTTGTGACCGATTCAAAACTATTTATGGAAATATGAGTGAATATCTATATTTTATGTATATGCTAAAGCATGATGTATGTGTCTTTACTAATTCACATACATTTACATGAGTGTTATGCTTAAACTACCCAATACGGAACGTTCTCAGAGAAATGGATGTATGTAATCCGACAGAAGCAGGGAATATTTGGGCCTTAGTTTCTCCATGTGCCCTGAAAGCTGCACGTGGTCAAGTGCAATGGAAAACGTTATACCTTTTCCTCACTTAGGGGCTCATTATGATGGCGGAAGGACCGCCATCACTGAGCATTTTACCCACCGCCATCCTAATTAGGATGGCGGTGGGTATCGCGGCTGACACAAAGTCCATCCGCCGCTTTTCAGCCGGTGGCAATCTCACCGATTGCCTGGTGGACAGAAAAGGGCCACCTATATGGTGGTGGTGCCTAGCAGGCACCGTCCGCCATATTATGATGTGTCCTGGGAGATGCCTTTCCATGGCGGTGCTGCCGCCATGGAAAGGCTGGTGGGAATTTGGTTTGGTGGCCCATTGCGGGCCACATCAGTGTGGGGGCAGGGTGTAGGTGCACTATGGGGGTACCCATGGTACCCCCCTACATTCCCATGCACAAGGTGGCAGGCAACGCGTGGTGCCTGCCACATTGTGCATGGAGATGCACATCGTGGCATTTTGGCATTGTGAATGGTGCTGCAACCAGCAGCACCGTCTGCAGTGGTGAAAGGCCAGGATGCCCCCGCCATACTGGCGGGCGCATCCTAATTGGACTGGTGGGACTGCCGCCGTCTGGCGTGCGGCCCTAGCAACGCTATGATGGCGGGCGGGCTGATGTCCGCCCGCCATCATAATGAGCCCCTTAGAGCAGTGTTTTTTTGAATGGAGAAGAGCAACACCTTTAGGAATGGCTAATAGAATGCATTCCGGTTGTTTATTTACCCTGGAAGATTTTCATTCTTACACCATAGAGGGTCAAAAGTAAATTACTCCACAGGAGTAAATCCGATGCTTCTGTTGTGTGAAGCATCGAATCTGTTATGTGCTTCCCTTAATTGAAATAGTAGATTACTTCTTTGACACTCTGTTTGATTCACCTTTTTTTCACAGTCATTCATAATTAGGCTGTGGGCAAATAATACATTTCCAGCAAGCACACAGCAAACGCAGCTCACACATATGCACATAAGCACTTATTCACATATGTATGTTATGTTATGTGTATTTAGCGCACAACTCAACCAGGAGGCTATCCAGGCGCTAAAGTAGGAGCTGTGTGTGCCAAGCCAGGTTCCGGAATAAGTGAAGAAACAGATTTTCAGCTTCTTGTGAAATTTAAGGACTGTGGAGGGGGATCTGATGTGCATGTTCTTCCATCTGTGACTCAGGCGAAATTATACCCATACTTAAATGAAACATCTGCTGTGAGAGTAAATTAATTTTGCAGCAAAATATCCCTTTGTGAAAAAGGTATGTTGGATCGCAGGAAAAGTTCCATTTAAATTATGGCAGACAGATACAACTGTCTGAAGCCTGACCTAAAAAGGGGAAGGTACTGATCTTCTCCAAGCAGCAACAAAGACAAGGATCACTGAGAAAATATTGATGCATACAATATAGACATAAAAATATCGGAAAATAAATATTGTTAATGAAAATATTACCTCTGATACTTGACTAATAAATCCACTAATATCGAGAACACAAATATCGGGCTAGATGTAAACAGCATTTTTGTTGTAGCAAACAACCCGAAGCGCAGAATCGGATTGTTTGCGAACACTAAAAAGGCATTTCCAAATGTACAAAGCCCTAATTGTGAATGAGTAACCTGTTACTGAATCGCAATTTGCGTTTACGAATCGGTATTTGGAAGGGCATGTTGAGGGCGTCCTTTCCAAATACCAATTCGCATTGGTATGTACAAATGTTTTGTGACCAAAATGCTGTCCAAAACATTCACACTTTACCACTAACTCAAAGTTGGTGGTAACCCTTTTGCAAATGAGAACAGTTTCCCAAGGGTCCCCTTTCTCTTTGAGAATGGTTGAATTGTTGTTTTTAAAGCAGGCAGTGATCCAAGGGGCTAGTGCCTAACCTTAAAAAATTTAACTTAAGCATTACATTTTTTTCTTTTTAAAAGCTTTCTGTTTTCCTATAGAGAAAACGGGCTTCATTTAAAAAAATTGCTTTAGTTAAAAGCAATCACAGATATTGTGGTCTGACGACCGTAGTTGGCCAGCATTCCTGTGATGGTAGCAAATCGCAGTGGGTCACAAATTGTGACCTACCTTATTAATATTCATGAGTTAGGTCAAATTATGACCCACTACGAATTGCTATTTAATGACTAGGTGCTAAATAAGCCCTTTTCACATTAGTAATAGTGATTACCAAATAGCAAATCACACAAAAAAATCACTATTTGTTAATCGCTATTATTGTTGTTCGTACATCTATCCTATTGTTAGAAAGTTATCCTTTTTTCATGTTAACCTACATTTTTTTGCTGAATGATACTGGTGGTAACTGACTCTGGTTGTGCCCTGGTCTCTGCCAGCAGGCCCAGGCCAGGGCTAGGTTAAAACACAATACATGTATATGGAACACTATGTATTAGGGTACACTTATAATTGGCCTGACAGACTCTAAACGTCCCTAATACGCAATAGGGAAAGGGTGGTTAATCTACCTATAAGCCCTTAGTAGATAATAGGGCCTGGAGGTTTAGAAGCCCAGCTGTTTTTATCCATGTGTTCACTGCTGAATGGCTGTCTAGCATTTTAAAAGCAGCCTTGCTTTGCAGACTGCCTTTAAAAATAAATTATTACTATCAGCATGGCCTGCTGTGGAAATCCCAGTAGATAATAGCAGGGGGATTGAAATTACCTTTAAGACCCTACTATATAATAGGGCATAGAGGTTTAGAGGACAGCAGCTTCCTTTGCACTTGCATGAGTGCACTGCTGAGTGCCTGAGGTCATTTTAAAAACAGTCCTGCTCTGCAGCGCTGCTTTTAAAAAGTAAAATCACTACAAACTTGACTCGACGGAGTTATGGGAACTTTAGAATTAATAATCTAGATTCTTTTTTACATATTAGGTATCCCAAGGACTCCCATAAGTGTCCCGGGGTGGAGTGTCATGTAACTATAAACAGGGTCCATGTGAAAGATGTTTTATAAACCCTAATGAGTTTTCAAATTTTATTTTATTTTTCATAGTTACTACAAACCATTGTAACATTTGTTTAAAAAGTATGCAGTAGAATTATTGTTATACACTAATAAAATCAACAAAACACATGCTAAAAAATACTGTACAGTAAAAAAAAAGGTTAACAGTGCAGGCGATGGTGAAATTCGTTGGTTCGCAAGATAAAGTACAACAAAGGCTATCCAGGGTAAAGGCTATCAGCTGGAGAGAGCTCTGCAGCTACACAATAAAGCCAGAGCAGGGGTATGGGCTGTAAAGCATGAGGTTTTCAAAGGATGGCAATACAGGCAGGGAATGCCAGGCCTACCTACCCCTAGTACACTGTGCCCCAGGCTGAAGGAAGGGATTTGCAGATGTATGGGGAAAGGGATATGTGGAAATGAGCCAATCTGAGAGTTGGTTTAGTTAGCTCTTACTGCTCTGTTGAAATTTCAGCCATCATGGATTTTGGAAGAATAGTACTTTCTGAGACAAGAAGATGCGACACTTTGGAGGAAATGGTCATGCACCTGGGTAGCATCCTGCATCCCATTGGTAGGGGTGCCTCCCTCTTTATGCCCAGAAGCTGAGAATAAATATGTGAGAGTTGCATAACCTCTCAGTTCTGCTGCCTAAAACTACAGAGACAAGTAGGACTGTCCTGCTGGAATCTGTATGCACCCAAAGGCCTCCTTCCTGACTGACTGTGCCAGCTGCACAATATGATAATACAGCCCTGCAGCTACAGGACTCCCTGCAGCTACAGGTTCACAGAGCCCACCTGCATCATCTCCACCAAGAGTCCATGTCCTGGAGTGTGTCCAGTGAACTTTTAAGGATTTGGCCTGGTGCATTGTGAGAACTGTGGTTCAAACCTTCCAGAGACCATCCAGGAGATTCCAGACCTTTGGATTTTGATTTTGTTTTGGACCCTTTCAACCCACAAGGAGGACTTCAGGAACCATCTCCTGAAATGTGGAGAACCTTTCAAAAAAATCTCTCTAAGATGACCGACCTAACGGCGAGATTCAAACTGGCCACCTTCAACCGCGACTTGGCCAGGATTCCAGGTTCATCTCACTGAAAAGCTTCAGAGGACTCACTTCCAGGATTTGACCCGGAGCACCTTGAAAAGCAAGTCAACGAACCCTCACCGAATCCAACCATGTGAACAGCAGAGATGGCCCTCGGAAGAAAAAGCTCCAGGAAAGTTTCTAAGTGTGAAGGTAACATTTTGACCGGGGCTTCCTGCTTAGTGTATGCAGCCAGGGCTCCATCGCGGTCGGTCAAGCGTGACCAGATGTCCACGAGTGGCGCTATAGTTTTTTAAGCACTATATAGTGGTTAATCTTTGAAAATTCATATCTCTGGTTGTCTACATTGGATTTTTGTCGTTTTGGTGTCTATTTGTACCTAACAATATTTCCTATTGTAAAAAATGTATGTGAGATTTTTATTGCGTGTTGTATCTTACTTATTTGATGTCTTACTTATGACTTACTTATTTGATGTATGCTTTTCAAACCTGTCTCCAAATTTAGGCCTGACTGCTTGGTTACATCTACCAAGGGTTGAGCAAGGGACTAATTTATTGAGACCATTACTGGACTTTATACCATGTTAGTGGACTTTTTGCCAGTGGTAGGTGTACACTTACTACTACTAATAACCCACTGTCCAACACCCATTGTTGTTGAAAATTTACCTTGAAAAAAGACAAGAGGTGTTTGGAAAAACAGGAACAAGTATGTTTAATTAAACATAGCGGCCGGGAGAGCAGCAACAGAGGCATGTCTGAAGACTGTCTTGATGTACAGAGGTTTTGGCCAGCATTATATACAGTTCTCGAAGTGAAATGAAGCAATTATACATTCTTGTAGTGCAACGAAATCCAGGCCTAGTCATTACTATAAATTCTACCATCTGATAAGGGGGCACAGCTGGCTCTTGACTTTGTGGAAACCTAAGGTGGGCCAGTGTGTATGTGTACAGATATCTGACATTGGGAGTGCACGATCACTGCATGTAGTGTGCATGCTGTGTTCTGATTGGCTGAGTGTTCCTAACTACATATGGCATCTGACTTTGTGGTATTCTGGGGACCTGAGGCCAAATGTGTTTAATTGGAGTCAATCTCCTCTGACCTTTTGTGGTGTAGCAGCCAACCTGTGGGATTGATCTGTGTTTTCCATGTTTGCGCGTCTGTCTTCGGGCTATGTGTAACCCCACCCATCATTCGGTAGGCCTGGGTTTGGGTCGCAGGGAATGTCTGAACATGTATCTCTGACTCAGGGTTGATGGGGAGGTCATCTCGGGTGAATTCAACGGCAATGATAGGAGTTTATTATTATCTGTACATATAACACGGCAGTCATTGATATTACTTTTACCAGCATTCTCATTATTATGCGCACATTTGTCGTGGTTCACATCAACATCATATTTACTGGAATCGACATTGTTATGTGTACATATATTATGACATACACCAATATCGTATTTGCCGGTATTGACATTGTTTTGTGTACATATATTATGGTGAAACCAAAGGAAATGATGGACGGAGTGTTGAACATTGCAAGCACTCACCCCCAGTCAACTGATCTGGGTTTAATCCATCACCGATATTTAGCCCACTCTGCCACCCCAGTTCAGACATGGCCATATGCAAATCAGTCTGACCCTGTGCCTCATGGGAACAGTCCAGCCCAAACTGCCAAGCCATGTCTTCCCTGGACCGGAACCAAGCTTCCTAGGACCGGTTTCTGGCATTTCAGCCGTCTTCAGCCAGGCTTGCTTGAATCCAGTGGCAAAGTAAGCAAGGGACTCACGTCTGAGCATACCCTGCCAACTTATGGCGAACAAAGCAAAACCAAAGGAAATGATGGACGGAGTGTTGAACATTGCAAGCACTCACCCCCAGTTAACTGATCTAGGTTTAATCCATCACCGTTTTTTAGCCCACTCTGCCACCCCAGTTCAGACATGGCCATATGCAAATCAGTCTGACCCTGTGTCTCATGGGAACAGTCCAGCCCGAACTGCCAAGCCATGTCTTCCCTGGACCGGAAACAAGCTTCCTAGGACCGGTTTCTGGCATTTCAGCCGTCTTCAGCCAGGCTTGTTTGAATCCAGTGGCAAAGTGAGCAAGGGACTCACGTCTGAGCATACCCTGTCAACTTATGGCGAACAAAGCAAAACCAAAGGAAATGATGGACGGAGTGTTAAACATTGCAAGCCCTCACCCCCAGTCAACTGATCTGGGTTTAATCCATCACCGTTTTTTAGCCCACTCTGCCACCCGAGTTCAGACATGGCCATATGCAAATCAGTCTGACCCTGTGCCTCATGGAAACAGTCCAGCCCGAACTGCCAAGCCACGTCTTCCCTGGACCGGAAACAAGCTTCCTAGGAAGGGTTTCTGGCATTTCAGCCGTCTTCAGCCAGGCTTGCTTTAATCCAGTGGCAAAGTGAGCAAGGGCCTCACGTCTGAGCATACCCTGCCAACTTATGGCGAACAAAGCAAAACCAAAGGAAATGATGGACGGAGTGTTGAACATTGCAAGCACTCACCCCCAGTCAACTGATCTGGGTTTAATCCATCACCGTTCTTTAGCCCACTCTGCCACCCCGGTTCAGACATGGCCATATGCAAATCAGTCTGACCCTGTGCCTCATGGGAACAGTCCAACCCGAACTGCCAAGCCATGTCTTCCCTGGACCGGAAACAAGCTTCCTAGGACCGGTTTCTGGCATTTCAGCCGTCTTCAGCCAGGCTTGCTTGAATCCAGTGGCAAAGTGAGCAAGGGACTCACGTCTGAGCATACCCTGCCAACTTATGGCGAACATAGCAAAACCAAAGGAAATGAAGGACGGAGTGTTGAACATTGCAAGCACTCACCCCCAGTCAACTGATCTGGGTTTAATCCGTCACCGTTCTTTAGCCCACTCTGCCACCCCAGTTCAGACATGGCCATATGCAAATCAGTCTGACCCTGTGTCTCATGGGAACAGTCCAGCCCGAACTGCCAAGCCATGTCTTCCCTGGACCGGAAACAAGCTTCCTAGGACCGGTTTCTGGCATTTCAGCCGTCTTCAGCCAGGCTTGTTTGAATCCAGTGGCAAAGTGAGCAAGGGACTCACGTCTGAGCATACCCTGTCAACTTATGGCGAACAAAGCAAAACCAAAGGAAATGATGGACGGAATGTTGAACATTGCAAGCACTCACCCCCAGTCAACTGATCTGGGTTTAATCCATCACCGTCCTTTAGCCCACTCTGCCACCCCAGTTCAGACATGGCCATATGCAAATCACTCTGACCCTGTGCCTCATGGGAACAGTCCAGCCCGAACTGCCAAGCCACGTCTTCCCTGGACCGGAAACAAGCTTCCTAGGAAGGGTTTCTGGCATTTCAGCCGTCTTCAGCCAGGCTTGCTTTAATCCAGTGGCAAAGTGAGCAAGGGCCTCACGTCTGAGCATACCCTGCCAACTTATGGCGAACAAAGCAAAACCAAAGGAAATGATGGACGGAGTGTTGAACATTGCAAGCACTCACCCCCAGTCAACTGATCTGGGTTTAATCCATCACCGTTCTTTAGCCCACTCTGCCACCCCGGTTCAGACATGGCCATATGCAAATCAGTCTGACCCTGTGCCTCATGGGAACAGTCCAACCCGAACTGCCAAGCCATGTCTTCCCTGGACCGGAAACAAGCTTCCTAGGACCGGTTTCTGGCATTTCAGCCGTCTTCAGCCAGGCTTGCTTGAATCCAGTGGCAAAGTGAGCAAGGGACTCACGTCTGAGCATACCCTGCCAACTTATGGCGAACATAGCAAAACCAAAGGAAATGAAGGACGGAGTGTTGAACATTGCAAGCACTCACCCCCAGTCAACTGATCTGGGTTTAATCCGTCACCGTTCTTTAGCCCACTCTGCCACCCCAGTTCAGACATGGCCATATGCAAATCAGTCTGACCCTGTGTCTCATGGGAACAGTCCAGCCCGAACTGCCAAGCCATGTCTTCCCTGGACCGGAAACAAGCTTCCTAGGACCGGTTTCTGGCATTTCAGCCGTCTTCAGCCAGGCTTGTTTGAATCCAGTGGCAAAGTGAGCAAGGGACTCACGTCTGAGCATACCCTGTCAACTTATGGCGAACAAAGCAAAACCAAAGGAAATGATGGACGGAGTGTTGAACATTGCAAGCACTCACCCCCAGTCAACTGATCTGGGTTTAATCCATCACCGTCCTTTAGCCCACTCTGCCACCCCAGTTCAGACATGGCCATATGCAAATCACTCTGACCCTGTGCCTCATGGGAACAGTCCAGCCCGAACTGCCAAGCCATGTCTTCCCTGGACCGGAAACAAGCTTCCTAGGACCGGTTTCTGGCATTTCAGCTGTCTTCAGCCAGACTTGCTTGAATCCAGTGGCAAAGTGAGCAAGGGACTCACGTCTGAGCATACCCTGTCAACTTATGGCGAACAAAGCAAAACCAAAGGAAATGATGGACGGAGTGTTGAACATTGCACGCACTCACCCCCAGTCAACTGATCTGGGTTTAATCCATCACCGTCCTTTAGCCCACTCTGCCACCCCAGTTCAGACATGGCCATATGCAAATCAGTCTGACCCTGTGTCTCATGGGAACAGTCCAGCCCGAACTGCCAAGCCATGTCTTCCCTGGACCGGAAACAAGCTTCCTAGGACCGGTTTCTGGCATTTCAGCCGTCTTCAGCCAGGCTTGTTTGAATCCAGTGGCAAAGTGAGCAAGGGACTCACGTCTGAGCATACCCTGTCAACTTATGGCGAACAAAGCAAAACCAAAGGAAATGATGGACGGAGTGTTAAACATTGCAAGCCCTCACCCCCAGTCAACTGATCTGGGTTTAATCCATCACCGTTTTTTAGCCCACTCTGCCACCCGAGTTCAGACATGGCCATATGCAAATCAGTCTGACCCTGTGCCTCATGGAAACAGTCCAGCCCGAACTGCCAAGCCACGTCTTCCCTGGACCGGAAACAAGCTTCCTAGGAAGGGTTTCTGGCATTTCAGCCGTCTTCAGCCAGGCTTGCTTTAATCCAGTGGCAAAGTGAGCAAGGGCCTCACGTCTGAGCATACCCTGCCAACTTATGGCGAACAAAGCAAAACCAAAGGAAATGATGGACGGAGTGTTGAACATTGCAAGCACTCACCCCCAGTCAACTGATCTGGGTTTAATCCATCACCGTTCTTTAGCCCACTCTGCCACCCCGGTTCAGACATGGCCATATGCAAATCAGTCTGACCCTGTGCCTCATGGGAACAGTCCAACCCGAACTGCCAAGCCATGTCTTCCCTGGACCGGAAACAAGCTTCCTAGGACCGGTTTCTGGCATTTCAGCCGTCTTCAGCCAGGCTTGCTTGAATCCAGTGGCAAAGTGAGCAAGGGACTCACGTCTGAGCATACCCTGCCAACTTATGGCGAACATAGCAAAACCAAAGGAAATGAAGGACGGAGTGTTGAACATTGCAAGCACTCACCCCCAGTCAACTGATCTGGGTTTAATCCGTCACCGTTCTTTAGCCCACTCTGCCACCCCAGTTCAGACATGGCCATATGCAAATCAGTCTGACCCTGTGTCTCATGGGAACAGTCCAGCCCGAACTGCCAAGCCATGTCTTCCCTGGACCGGAAACAAGCTTCCTAGGACCGGTTTCTGGCATTTCAGCCGTCTTCAGCCAGGCTTGTTTGAATCCAGTGGCAAAGTGAGCAAGGGACTCACGTCTGAGCATACCCTGTCAACTTATGGCGAACAAAGCAAAACCAAAGGAAATGATGGACGGAATGTTGAACATTGCAAGCACTCACCCCCAGTCAACTGATCTGGGTTTAATCCATCACCGTCCTTTAGCCCACTCTGCCACCCCAGTTCAGACATGGCCATATGCAAATCACTCTGACCCTGTGCCTCATGGGAACAGTCCAGCCCGAACTGCCAAGCCACGTCTTCCCTGGACCGGAAACAAGCTTCCTAGGAAGGGTTTCTGGCATTTCAGCCGTCTTCAGCCAGGCTTGCTTTAATCCAGTGGCAAAGTGAGCAAGGGCCTCACGTCTGAGCATACCCTGCCAACTTATGGCGAACAAAGCAAAACCAAAGGAAATGATGGACGGAGTGTTGAACATTGCAAGCACTCACCCCCAGTCAACTGATCTGGGTTTAATCCATCACCGTTCTTTAGCCCACTCTGCCACCCCGGTTCAGACATGGCCATATGCAAATCAGTCTGACCCTGTGCCTCATGGGAACAGTCCAACCCGAACTGCCAAGCCATGTCTTCCCTGGACCGGAAACAAGCTTCCTAGGACCGGTTTCTGGCATTTCAGCCGTCTTCAGCCAGGCTTGCTTGAATCCAGTGGCAAAGTGAGCAAGGGACTCACGTCTGAGCATACCCTGCCAACTTATGGCGAACATAGCAAAACCAAAGGAAATGAAGGACGGAGTGTTGAACATTGCAAGCACTCACCCCCAGTCAACTGATCTGGGTTTAATCCGTCACCGTTCTTTAGCCCACTCTGCCACCCCAGTTCAGACATGGCCATATGCAAATCAGTCTGACCCTGTGTCTCATGGGAACAGTCCAGCCCGAACTGCCAAGCCATGTCTTCCCTGGACCGGAAACAAGCTTCCTAGGACCGGTTTCTGGCATTTCAGCCGTCTTCAGCCAGGCTTGTTTGAATCCAGTGGCAAAGTGAGCAAGGGACTCACGTCTGAGCATACCCTGTCAACTTATGGCGAACAAAGCAAAACCAAAGGAAATGATGGACGGAGTGTTGAACATTGCAAGCACTCACCCCCAGTCAACTGATCTGGGTTTAATCCATCACCGTCCTTTAGCCCACTCTGCCACCCCAGTTCAGACATGGCCATATGCAAATCACTCTGACCCTGTGCCTCATGGGAACAGTCCAGCCCGAACTGCCAAGCCATGTCTTCCCTGGACCGGAAACAAGCTTCCTAGGACCGGTTTCTGGCATTTCAGCTGTCTTCAGCCAGACTTGCTTGAATCCAGTGGCAAAGTGAGCAAGGGACTCACGTCTGAGCATACCCTGTCAACTTATGGCGAACAAAGCAAAACCAAAGGAAATGATGGACGGAGTGTTGAACATTGCACGCACTCACCCCCAGTCAACTGATCTGGGTTTAATCCATCACCGTCCTTTAGCCCACTCTGCCACCCCAGTTCAGACATGGCCATATGCAAATCAGTCTGACCCTGTGTCTCATGGGAACAGTCCAGCCCGAACTGCCAAGCCATGTCTTCCCTGGACCGGAAACAAGCTTCCTAGGACCGGTTTCTGGCATTTCAGCCGTCTTCAGCCAGGCTTGTTTGAATCAAGTGGCAAAGTGAGCAAGGGACTCACATCTGAGCATACCCTGTCAACTTATGGCGAACAAAGCAAAACCAAAGGAAATGATGGACGGAGTGTTGAACATTGCAAGCACTCACCCCCAGTCAACTGATCTGGGTTTAATCCATTACCGTCCTTTAGCCCACTCTGCCACCCCAGTTCAGACATGGCCATATGCAAATCACTCTGACCCTGTGCCTCATGGGAACAGTCCAGCCCGAACTGCCAAGCCATGTCTTCCCTGGACCGGAAACAAGCTTCCTAGGACCGGTTTCTGGCATTTCAGCTGTCTTCAGCCAGACTTGCTTGAATCCAGTGGCAAAGTGAGCAAGGGACTCACGTCTGAGCATAACCTGCCAACTTATGGCGAACAAAGCAAAACCAAAGGAATTGATGGACGGAGTGTTGAACATTGCAAGCACTCACCCCCAGTCAACTGATCTGGGTTTAATCCATCACCGTTCTTTAGCCCACTCTGCCACCCCAGTTCAGACATGGCCATATGCAAATCAGTCTGACCCTGTGCCTCATGGGAACAGTCCAGCCCGAACTGCCAAGGTATGCTCAGACGTGAGTCCCTTGCTCACTTTGCCACTGGATTCAAGCAAGCCTGGCTGAAGACGGCTGAAATGCCAGAAACCGGTCCTAGGAAGCTTGTTTCAGGTCCAGGGAAGACACGGCTTCGCAGTTCGGGCTGGACTGTTCCCATGAGGCACAGGGTCAGACTGATTTGCATATGGCCATGTCTGGACTGGGGTGGCAGAGTGGGCTAAAGAACGGTGATGGATTAAACCCAGATCAGTTGACTGGGGGTGAGTGCTTGCAATGTTCAACACTCCGTCCATCATTCCCTTTGGTTTTGCTTTGTTCGCCATAAGTTGGCAGGGTATGCTCAGACGTGAGTCCCTTGCTCACTTTGCCACTGGATTCAAGCAAGCCTGGCTGAAGACGGCTGAAATGCCAGAAACCGGTCCTAGGAAGCTTGTTTCCGGTCCAGGGAAGACATGGCTTTGCAGTTCGGGCTGGACTGTTCCCATGAGGCACAGGGTCAGACTGATTTGCATATGGCCATGTCTGAACTGGGGTGGCAGAGTGGGCTAAAGAACGGTGATGGATTAAACCCAGATCAGTTGACTGGGGGTGAGTGCTTGCAATGTTCAACACTCCGTCCATCATTCCCTTTGGTTTTTCATATATTATGGTGTACATTGAAATCGCATTAACCAATATTAATAAAATGTTGATTTACACTTACATTAAAACACAAATATCAGAAAGAAAAATATTGTCACCTTTATATAAACAAATGATGTGTAAAAAATATCACCTCACACATCATTAACTACATTAATATTGCCAATATAATTACATTATTATTATTAAACATGAAAAACTACTGTTTACATTAAACAAATAATTACAATAAACATTAAGCAATATATACGCATGTTTGAACAAAGTAAAATATATTACATCAGCAAAATAGTTATAATTCAATAAAATATAAATCCATAAAATTATAGGTAAAAATTATTATTAGCATAAGCTACAAACATTTATACAATCTAATATTAACACACACACACTATGGGGTCTATTAGGATGGAAGACGGATGGCCGCCGCTGGGCCGGTGGTGGCAACCGCCGGACCGGCTGCGGACATCTGCCCTCGAACGCAACCCTGAAAACCGCAGGTCCCATTAGCATGGCGGTGACGACCACGGGGGTGAGAATCTCCGCCCGACACTTTTCCTCCAGCACCAGTCCGCACGCATGCCTAGCGGGTGGAACTGGACTGCTACAATGATGCCGGTGCAGGGCCAAGCTCCCCCGGCATGATTATGATGCCGGCAGTAGCCAGCCTTTCCGCGGCGGTGGAATCGCCATGGAAAAGCATGCGGAGAATGTCTCCGGGGGACCATTGCGGGCCCCCAATGTGTTGGAGGGGTGTGGGTGCACGGGGGGTACCATATGTCCCTGTACCAGGTGGCAGGCACTGTGCAGTGCCTGCCACGCAGTGCAGTGACATGCATGACATACTCCTTTTCACACAGCGGTGGTGCTGCTGGCAGCAGCACCCGCCGCAATGTTAATCGCCAGAATTCGACTGCCGCAGTCGGATTTCGATTTCAGAGCATCCTAATTGGACTGGCGGTTATGCCACGGTCATTGCGGGTGGTCTTTTCCTGCTACCATGGCAGTCGGGGAGAATTTCTGAACGCCATTCTAATAGGCCCCTTAATGTTTGAACTACATATTAAACATGATAAATGAAACCTCAATTAGTGATTACTATAGAAAGACATAACTGATAAAAACAAAATTCAAACTAAAACTAAACTAACCAATAAAATAAAGCTATAAACAAAGTTAACCAATAAAATCACACAGACAATTAAATCAACAATATAAAATGCACACAAATGTCATTAACTGAATACTTAAAAAATTACAAAAGCTGCAAGATGAGGAAACTTTGCAGGAGTCCCTGACCAGACCCTTAAAAAGGAAATAAATGCATCTCGACAACTACCTTGAAAAAAATTAAAACATATTTAAACCAAAACTTACTTTTAATTAAACTTATAAATGAAAAATAACAAATAATTGACAAAATTCTGAAAGTTCTATCTCTTTAAAATTACTGACTTTAAAAAAATACCATAACTTCGAAACTACTAACCTGCCAAAAAACAACACCAATCACAAACCAGATAAAAGACATTAAAAAGGTTCTGACACTGGAAAGTTTACTGGCACTCCTGGGCATACCCGTCTATCGTCTTTTCGTGTTTTTTTTGTCAAACATTTTTTTATTGAGACTTACACCACAATAAGTTGCAATTCAATCATATCAATCAGACCATGACCTCGCACCCCATCGCTATATCCATGATCAGCTTTCCTTTATCTTATATAGTCTGTCGTTAAATGGATTCCTTTCTTTGTATTACCAAGTTTAGTAGTTTAACGGTTCTCCCTTTTCACCCTAAACAAAACCCTTCCCTCCTCCTACATCCCTCCCTCCTTCCTACACATTAAAAGAAACATTAAAATAAAATGAACAGAACATGGTACTCAGATAGGCCAGAAGGAGCATACTTTGAATGGGGATATTTTGCCAGACATACAAACGCTCTGCAGGACTGAAAAATTAAGATAACATTCATGCTTGTAAAGGGCAGGTCACGTGGGAGACAACCCTTGAGAAACAATTCCCCCATTGGCTATTCTGCAACTTTACAGCACAACCATCATTGCTCACTTCTTCCACACAAGGTGCAGGACCAAATCTCAATCTTCCCTTAACACTCTTGGCTTCTGGTAGTTTCACCCGCACATAATCACCTTTCTCCAAAATCACACTCTTTGCCCAGTTTATGACATTGTGGCGTTCCTTACTACTCCTAATCCTGCTCCTCGCCATTTCAATGTCATTTGCCCGAGTTCCGTGGATTTTACTCTGGGCAAGTTGTTCAATCAGGCAGGCCTCAACAAATCCTTAGAACCCCTGCCTCTCAGCACAGTAAAAAGTGAAATCCCAGTCACACTATGGGGAGTATTAGAGACCAAAGCATGGCTTGCACAGCATTACCCACATCAATACATCCGAGTACAGCCCCTCTCACACAAACATAAATCATTCTATTAGCTCCCTCAACTTGACCATTTCCCTGGGGGTGGAAGGGAATACACCTTTTGTGTTTGATTCCAGCTCCTTTCAAAAATTGTTCCATTTCTTATGAAACAAACTGTACCCCATTGTCGGACAGCAGTTCTGAAGGAAACACAGCCCTTGCAAAAACATCCGTAAGGAAACTGATGACATTCCTGGTGTTAGGGTCACAAATAAAATTTACTTCAAGCCATTTAGACAAATAATCGATCAACACAATGGCAAACCTCTGAGCTGATGGAAGAATTTGGAAAGGTTCAAGGAAATCAATACTCGCTCTCTCCCACACCTTCCGAGGTACTTCAGGGATACTCATAGGCGGAGTGACACACTTCAGCCCTTTGTCATTCTTACACAATTAGAGCACTTACTAATCCTGTCTTCCACATCCTTGTCCATTCTGGGCCACCAGAAGATCTCCCTTAACCTCTTTTTGATCATTGTCATACCGAAATGATCTACTTGACTATTATCAATGAGTTTTTCTCTGACAACACATGGGGGTTTCAACTTGTCTATTCTGAAAACCAATCTATTTTCCAAGGAAAGTTCAAACTGAACCTTACTAAAAGGTTGAAGGTCAACATTAAGGCAACCTTCTCTTGGGCAACTATTTTTGGTGTACTCCACCACTGTTCCGAACACCAAGTCTTGGTCAAAGGCAGATCTTCACAATTTTTTGTTCTTACCTCCCGAAATGTATTTGACGACCAAAATCATACTCCAGTAGTTTGAGACTTAACCTCACCAGTCTACCTGTTGCCTCGGAAGAGTGAACATTCAAAATGGATATCTGTGGTTTGTGATCTGACCTCAATTTAAATATAGTGCCCCTAACATAAGCTTTAAAACGCTCAACCACCCAGACACAAGCATGCATATCACGCTCAATAACAGAGTTCTGCCTTTCAGTGGGTTTGAGCATGCGAGATGATCGCCTCTACCCTGAGATAGCATAGCCCGAGGCCAATCACACTCGCATCCACAGTTATAGTTAAAATTTCCCCAGGAATAAATGGACTCAACAAAGGAGCGGTGGCTAAACTTCTTTTGATCTTGTCAAAAGTGAGCATTTTGTGACCCAGCCCACACACAATTTTTCAATTTTTTTTAACAAGGCTTGTAGGGGTTCAGCAATGTTTGAAAAACTTTTCATAAACTTTGCATAAAACTCACACATTCCCAGAAATGCTCTCAACCTTTCTTTATCTACAGGAACAGGTACTTTTTCAATAAATTCTAACAATCCTGGCCGTGGACCAATACATTTGCCAGATATCACATGACCGAAGTATCCTACCTCACTCCTCAGTTTAAGACCTCTTTCACTCGTGAAATACAATACCACATTCAACTTTTGAGGTGCTCAGGACTATCCTTACCAAAAACCAACACATCACCCTTACTGCTCCCAGCTTCTCCGCTGGATCTGTACTGATATTATTAGCTCCAACATGCTCATGCATTGATAGACACAGTAATAAATTATTCATGTCATTGGTGAAGCTCTGATCCGAATCTTCTGTAACAACATTCACCTTCCCTCTTTTAGCTCTGCAATTTTTTCCAAAATGACCTGTAACACAGCATTTATTGTATTCTCTGGAAATAGCTGGACATTGCTTGTAGGCAGCTAAATGAAATTTGGATCCACAGCAATAACAAACATTGACAGCAGTTGGAGGTCTCCTCCATTTCATCGCTTTTGGTATATCAATGTTCTTGTTCAAAGGAGGTTTGGTACCCTTTGCTAACAACACAGTATCATCAGCTTTGTTAAGTTCCTTAACTGAATGCTTTGAATCCTGTATGGCATTGGCAATCTCTACATCCTCATCTAAAGGTGGATTCTTGCATATGAGGAACTTTTCTTGTATCTTCTCATTACATCACCTGATAACTAGCTGGTCTCTAAATATTTGGTCTTTAAAATTACCAAATTCACACTTTGCTGCCAGTACACGGAAAGAGGCCACCGAGTCTGTTGATACGTATTATCAGCAGACTCGGTGGCCGTCTGCTCCCTGGAAAAAAATGTGTGCCTCTTACAAATAAATTTGGTGGTTTGGAAAACTACTTTTTCAATCTCTTAACAGCTTCTTCATACTCATCCAGTTATTTGCCATCCTCAGGTGTGTAAACTGGTAAGTGTGTGAAGATTTCCGGACCTTCCATACCCAGTGAATGTTCTAACATCTACCTTCTCCTTTCGGGATTAAGCTTGAAACATTAAATTGCCCCCAGAAATGCATTGAACGCTCGAATACACTCCTTCCAAGGAACAGTGAGCTCTCCAGGTGAGTGTAAGAATGATGGAGGAGGGTTAAAAGACTGCATGATACCAGTGAATTACCTTATGGAGTGTCATAGTAAATATTGCGCTGTAACTGGAAAATTCACTACTGGCTTGTAAACTGGCTCAAATCAGCTGACACAGGTGTGCCTGTCACCGTAAAATACCAGGTTTCTTACTATAGTAGATTACAAGCTGGACAAATAGGGGTGTCCCTGTCGCCGTAGAGGGTTTAAGCATCTGAACACCAAGTTGAAATAGTATCCCTTTTGAGCCACAATTTGGTCTCTTAATAATTACTCCTCAAAATGAATACACTCACAAGTAGAAACTAACCCTCTTAGAACACCGACAAAACTTTGCATGGATGCACCAGGTAGTCAATAAAGCTTATAAAAATGGTGCCTTTCAAGGATTATGTTCTTGTGAGGTTTAAATCTTACATTCAACATTTTTAAGGCCGATGCATACTCATCTTCAATGTCACCATCACACATAACGAGTTGACGAGGTAAATGTTTGTGAATCTTTCTGCCTTCAGAACCAAGGCGTGAAAGCATCAGCCTCAATAACATCAAGATAAGCTTCAAAACCCTCTTTCGATTGTTCTCACTATTGCCTGAACTACCAGGACTTGGAACAAATGGAGGTGGAGGTACAATGTTCTGCTGCATTCTAAATAGTAATCCTACTCAAATCCTAAATGCTGAAACACTACTGATGCTCATAAACTTACATAAATTGAACTCAATAACATAGAAAAGCTGCAAAAATCACAATTACAATTCCAAAATGTTGAAAGTAGTATTCACATCACTTGGAGGTCTAGAACCTTGATGACGAATGCATATCACTGTTAAGTTTAAAACATTTCAAAAAATGAAACACAAGGTGTGCATATCACCATAAATCAATATTTTAGTGTAGTATGCATGTCATTGTGAAATTAAAACAAATTCAAAATAATGACATGGAAGGTGTGCACATCACCGTTAAATTGATCTGCTTCCCATGTAATCATGTATGATCGTGTCACAGGTTATTGCCATGTATCAGCTCGCAATGTGCAAGGTGTGCATATCACCATAGACTGGAACCATTAGCATGAACAAGGGAGAACTATACAATTTGCCGCTGCCGGAGAACAAAAGTGCAGGAAGAATGTTGAAAATCCTTCCAGCGATCAACACTGCTCCCTCCAAGATGGCAATGTTAGGCAACTAGAACTAGAATTCTCCCCAGCAAGGGATGCACCACATGCAAGATGGCCGCGGTTGACCTCTATGCGTTATATCTGCATTAACCTCAGAGGCGTGTTCTATTTCCATAGGCAAAGGAAGGAGTGGTGCAAGCACACCGCAGTATATCCAATATGACCTCCGAGTATGGCTAGACCGTGAACAAAGTTGCCAACTGTCGACGGAAAAACTGAAATTTTCCAACAGTTGAGTGGCAATAGAAATCACCATGAAGCAAACATCCTCTGTACCAAGAGTGCCGCTCCCAAACTGAACTCACCGGTGAGCTCACTATGACATTCCTTCTTTCCTTCAAATCCAGTGCTGCTAGGAACGCTGTAAAGATCCACCTTCCTGCCAGTATTGCTGCCAATAAATAGATGCAGCTCACCACAGGCTTTAGTAGGAATCATTTCTTCTTCTTTTATTACGCATTTGTGCACACTGGCAGGGACGCAGGATTACTACAGCTGGTGCTGCAAGGTTTGAAAATATACATTCCATTTCACACTCCACGTCATCCATTATGCAAATACCATTATGAAATCCCACTAAGACGGTCCCAAGACCATTAGGTCTAGCGTGTAAATGAAGGCCTGTCTCCGTGGAATGTTTGTGTTTGGATCTGTGACAGGATGACGACAGGAAGATTTCATAGTGACGTGCATGGGTGGATGAGTGAGTGAGTGAGTGAGTGAGTGGATCACTCTGTAGTACATCAGTGGAAGGTTGGTTGGGTGAATGAGGACATGCATTATAATGAGTGTGTGGATTGCTGAAGAGGAAAGAACAGTGTGTTGGGGGCAGTAGCAGTGTTTGGAGACAGTGCGGTTGTGGCAGTGAGGGGAGAAATGTGGGAGGCAGGCAATATACGGGTTAGGAATTGCGAATGAGTTAGTGGTTGATTGCATGGATGTATGGTTAGATGGGATCATTATAGCACACAGCTAAAACTGCCTCTACCTAGACCTGAAAAGGAGAAAGCAGTGATCTTACCCAAGTGCCAACTCCGACTGTGTAACAATCGCCCCTGCCTATCAACCATCGGTTGAAGATCCAGGTGGTGCCGATCCTGTGATCTCTCTCTGATTCTGAAAAAAGGTCTTCTTAGTGAGTTAGATATCCCTTCCACATAGAGGCTCGAAAGCTCTCCTCCAAAAGCACAGGAGTGATGTGTTGGGTGCCAACACCTGCTGCCACAGAATATACAGAATGAAGGTAACAGTTGTTTGGTGAGCTGTGCGATGCATCAAACAGGATACACCAAGCCCAAATATTGCTCTCCGTTCTTTCACTGAGAACCTCGTGCAATGCTCTTTTCAGGACCACACAGGTATTGTGTCTGGCAAACAATAGAGCTTAAATTGGCACCTCTTAATCCCAGAGGGCCAGGATAAGATCTCCTCTGTCTGAGAGATGCAGCTAGGAGATAAAAGGAGGCAGGAAGCACTGGCAAAACAGACTACACGGAACTAATGTGCAGTTCAATTGCTAGTACATGAAACCGAGAGATGCCACTGATTCAAAGCTCAAATGCCATTGCAGGATCATCCAATAGACCAACCTCTATGCATCAGACTTAATGGAGGTGGGGAGAATGGATTCTAAGAATTATCCAAGACAGGACAGAAGGACAGAACTCCGTGGAGGAGGCACCAGCGCGAGAGAAAAGGCAACAGAGCAACAGAGGCAATCAGGTGATATGGCCTTTGTGAGTACTGGCAGAAGGCCTGCATCACTCTGACCCATGCTTGTTCCAAAGGAGGCACAATGATGTAAAAGACAATGTTAGCTCCTGCACATGTTGCTGTGCTCCTTCAGTGCTTGCTGAAGCAGGCACAATGCCAGACAAGAAGCCCTGCCCTCTTTCAAACAGGCAGAGCTGTTCTGCAGAAGTGGCATGTGAGAGTAGACACATGTAAGAAATTGAGTGCTGGTTGACTGGGTATCAGTCCTGATCAAACAGTGACCACAATCCTTGTCCAGGTGAGGCACAAGCCAAATCTCTGGTAGCTTGGCATAGAGCAGTCAGGTTTACCTTAGAGGAAATGTGTAAAGTATTTATGCAACACTTCAAACAGTAATCAAGTGTAAAACAGTACACCACACAAAAAGCATCACACACCAGATTAGAAAAATAGTTATTTTTAATAAAGAAATTGAGGTCAAAATGAAAAAAATCTGATCAGTAGAACCAGAGATATACAAGTTTAAAGTTTTCAGAGAAAAATGGCGCCAAAAAGACCAAAGCACCATCTGTGGATATCTATTTGTGCCTAGCTGGGACAAAGTAACAAGTTCAGGCCTACTGCGATGGGGCGCCTGCCAGCTACACAGACCCAGTTTTGTCCGCTGAACAAAGTACCTTAAATCCTGGTTTCCGGAGTGTTGCAAGGGTCGATGTCGAACATGCGCTGATGCGTCGGTTCCATGACGTGACAAGCTGCGATGCGGGGTCCTTCATCGTCGCAGAGGATCCTGTTGCCAAGGGCTTGCAATGCAAAATCCAACGTTGAGGATGCATTGCATACCTGGAGCGATGCATCAGTTCTGAGGAGCTGTGAGGCTGTGATGTGGAGTCTGTCGTCGTCATTGAAGCTACCATTGATGAGAGATGCAAGGGTTCGCGCTGAGGATGAGTTGAGCAACGGCGGTTGTGATGGGACAGTAGGCTGCGATTCGATCAGGGTCTTTGCGATTGTGGAGATCCATGTAGCAGCAGCGATGCATGGGTTCTGCTCAGGTTTGCACAGCAGAGGAGATGTGTCAGTTCCGCTGGATCCACAGAGGCTGGCATAGCCCTTTAGGCCCTTTTCATGTGTCAAGGACTGGGGTAGCAACACTTAGCAGGGTGAACTAACAGATGGCATGATCCAGGTGATGGGGTTTAAGGTAGATGGAGCCTTCTGTTCGTGAGTCTCAAGTCAGACGGCAAGTCAAATAGCCCTTGAAGTCACTCTGGGCCCTGTGTTCAACAGATGCAGGTCTATTCCTTCTCATCCAGGCAAGAGGGCAGCAGGCAGCAGGTCAGCATAGCAGGGTGGCAGTCCATTCAGCAGTACAGCAGTCCCTCCTGGCAGATTATCCACAGGTCCAGAATTGTACTCAAGAGTAGGTGTCTGAGGCCCAATATGTATACCCAGTTCTGCCTTTGAAGTGGGAGACACTTCTGGAGGCATGCATTTGAAGTTCACAGGTGCCCTGCCTTTCATGCCCTGGCTCCAGATTCACTACAAGGGGTATGCAGCCTTTTGTGTGGAGGCAGGACACAGCCTAATAAAATGTAAGTCAGGCTGTGCCCAGGTTCTCATTCCGATCGTGCCATCCAGGCACACCTAAACACCCTATTGTATGTGGCCGTCTAAGAGGAATACACAAAGTCCAACTGGCAAATACAACCAGTCATGAAACCCAGAGACAGGCTGCAGGCATCAAATGGCTAAGGCAGGAAAATGTCAGCTTTCTAAATGTTACATTTCAAAATTGCAATTTAAAATCTGACATCACCATATGTTAGGATTTTTCCTTACAATTCCAAAGATAAAAATCCGATTGGCCTCAAACTGCTCGTCCTACCAGCGTGTTACCCCAAGGCATTGTGGTCCATGAAGTAGCGTCGGCGAATACGCCTGTGCCAAAGTTTTAAGTGAAAGTAAGTGTCGCGTTCGCCATCCCTGGACACGTGTTTCGAGGTAGTTGCCTCTCGTCAGCAGGGAGTAGGTATATGTGTGGGGTTGCCACTTAGACTGCCAAAAAAGTATTCTCAGGTAAAGTACCACTCATGGCGCGCAGGTGCTGATCCATGGGCTCGTCAGCCCCACCGGCTCAAGGGAGCCTGAATACAAACAAAAATCCGATTGGCCGCACACTGCTCGTCCTACCAGCGTGTAATCCCAAGGCATTGTGGTCCATGAAGTAGCGTCGGCGAATACGCCTGTGCCAAAGTTATAAGTGAAAGTAAGTGTCGCGTTAGCCATCCCTGGACACGTGTTTCGAGGTAGTTGCCTCTCGTCAGTAGGGAGTAGGTATATGTGTGGGGTTGCCGTGTAGACTGCCAAAAAAGTATTCTCAGGTAAAGTACCACTCATGGTGCGCAGGTGCTGATCCATGGGCTCGTCAGCCCCACCGGCTCAAGGGAGCCTGAATACAAACAAAAATCCGATTGGCCGCACACTGCTCGTCCTACCAGCGTGTTACCCCAAGGCATTGTGGTCCATGAAGTAGCGTCGGCGAATACGCCTGTGCCAAAGGTAGAGCAGTGTGCGACCGATTGGACTTTTGTTAATATTCAGGCTCCTTGAGCCGGTGGAGCTGACGAGCTCATGGTTACGCACCTGCGCGCTACGAGAGGTACTTTACCTGAGAACACTTATTTTAGCAGCCTACACAGCAACCCTACACACTCACCTAATCCCTGCTGACGAGAGGCAACTACCTCGAAACACTTGTCCAGGGATGGCTAACGCTACACTTACTTGCACTCATGACTCGAGCATAGGCGTACCCGCCGACGCTGACTTCAGGGACCACAATTCTTTAGGGCAACACGCTGGTAGGTAGAGCAGTGTGCGACCAATTGGACTTTTGTTAATATTCAGGCTCCTTGAGCCGGTGGAGCTGACGAGCTCATGGTTACGCACCTGCGCGCTACGAGAGGTACTTTACCTGAGAACACTTATTTTAGCAGCCTACACAGCAACCCTACACACTCACCTACTCCCTGCTGACGAGAGGCAACTACCTCGAAACACGTGTCCAGGGATGGCTAACGCTACACTTACTTGCACTCATGACTCGGGTATAGGCGTACCCGCCGACGCTGACTTCAGGGACCACAATTCTTTTGGGCAACACGCTAGTACGTAGAGCAGTGTGCGACCAATTGGTCTTTTGTTATTATTCAGGCTCCTTGAGCCGGTGGAGCTGACGAGCTCATGGTTACGCACCTGCGCGCTACGAGAGGTACTTTACCTGAGAACACTTATTTTAGCAGCCTACACAGCAACCCTACACACTCACTTACTCCCTGCTGACGAGAGGCAACTACCTCGAAACACATGTCGAGGGATGGCTAACGCTACACTTACTTGCACTCATGACTCAGGCATAGGCGTACCCGCCGACGCTGACTTCAGGGACCACAATTCTTTGGGGCAACACTCTGGTAGGTAGAGCAGTGTGCGACCAATTGGACTTTTGTTAATATTCAGGCTCCTTGAGCCGGTGGAGCTGACGAGCTCATGGTTACGCACCTGCGCGCTACGAGAGGTACTTTACCTGAGAACACTTATTTTAGCAGCCTACACAGCAACCCTACACACTCACCTACTCCCTGCTGGCGAGAGGCAGCTACCTCGAAACACGTGTCCAGGGATGGCTAACGCTACACTTACTTGCACTCATGACTCGAGCATAGGCGTACCCTCCGACGCTGACTTCAGGGACCACAATTCTTTGGGGCAACACGCTGGTAGGTAGAGCAGTGTGCGACCAATTGGACTTGTGTTAATATTCAGGCTCCTTGAGCCGGTGGAGCTGACGAGCTCATGGTTACGCACCTGCGCGCTACGAGAGGTACTTTACCTGAGAACACTTATTTTAGCAGCCTACACAGCAACCCTACACACTCACCTACTCCCTGCTGACAAGAGGCAACTACCTCGAAACACGTGTCCAGGGATGGCTAACGCTACACTTACTTGCACTCATGACTCGGGCATAGGCGTACCCGCCGACGCTGACTTCAGGGACCACAATTATTTGGGGCAACAAGCTGGTAGGTAGAGCAGTGTGCGACCAATTGGACTTTTGTTAATATTCAGGCTCCTTGAGCCGGTGGAGCTGATGAGCTCATGGTTACGCACCTGCGCGCTACGAGAGGTACTTTACCTGAGAACACTTATTTTAGCAGCCTACACAGCAACCCTACACACTCACCTACTCCCTGCTGACGAGAGGCAACTACCTCAAAACACGTGTCAAGGGATGGCTAACGCTACACTTACTTGCACTCATGACTCGGGCATAGGCGTACCCGCCGACGCTGACTTCAGGGACCACAATTCTTTGGGGCAACACGCTGGTAGGTAGAGCAGTGTACGACCAATTGGACTTTTGTTAATATTCAGGCTCCTTGAGCCGGTGGAGCTGACGAGCTCATGGTTACGCACCTGCGCGCTACAAGAGGTACTTTACCTGAGAACACTTATTTTAGCAGCCTACACAGCAACCCTACACACTCACCTACTCCCTGCTGATGAGAGGCAACTACCTCGAAACACGTGTCCAGGGATGGCTAATGCTACACTTACTTGCACTCATGACTCGGGCATAGGCGTACCCGCCGACGCTGACTTCAGGGACCACAATTCTCTGGGGCAACACGCTGGTAGGTAGAGCAGTGTGCGACCAATTGGACTTTTGTTAATATTCAGGCTCCTTGAGCCGGTGGAGCTGACGAGCTCATGGTTACGCACCTGCGCGCTACAAGAGGTACTTTACCTGAGAACACTTATTTTAGCAGCCTACACAGCAACCCTACACACTCACCTACTCCCTGCTGACGAGAGGCAACTACCTCGAAACACGTGTCCAGGGATGGCTAACGCTACACGTACTTGCACTCATGACTCGGGCATAGGCGTACCCGCCGACGCTGACTTCAGGGACCACAATTCTTTGGGGCAACACGCTGGTAGGTAGAGCAGTGTGCGACCAATTGGACTTTTGTTAATATTCAGGCTCCTTGAGCAGGTGGAGCTGACGAGCTCATGGTTACGCACCTGCGCGCTACAAGAGGTACTTTACCTGAGAACACTTATTTTAGCAGCCTACACAGTAACCCTACACACTCACCTACTCCCTGCTGACAAGAGGCAACTACCTCGAAACACGTATCCAGGGATGGCTAACGCTACACTTACTTGCACTCATGACTCGGGCATAGGCGTACCCGCCGACGCTGACTTCAGGGACCACAATTCTTTGGGGCAACAAGCTGGTAGGTAGAGCAGTGTGCGACCAATTGGACTTTTGTTAATATTCAGGCTCCTTGAGCCGGTGGAGCTGACGAGCTCATGGTTACGCACCTGCGCGCTACGAGAGGTACTTTACCTGAGAACACTTATTTTAGCAGCCTACACAGCAACCCTACACACTCACCTACTCCCTGCTGACGAGAGGCAACTACCTCGAAACACGTGTCCAGGGATGGCTAACGCTACACTTACTTGCACTCATGACTCGGGCATAGGCGTACCCGCCGATGCTGACTTCAGGGACCACAATTCTTTGGGGCAACACGCTGGTAGGTAGAGCAGTGTGCGACCAATTGGACTTTTGTTAATATTCAGGCTCCTTGAGCCGGTGGAGCTGATGAGCTCATGGTTACGCACCTGCGCGCTACGAGATGTACTTTACCTGAGAACACTTATTTTAGCAGCCTACACAGCAACCCTACACACTCACCTACTCCCTGCTGACGAGAGGCAACTACCTCGAAACACGTGTCAAGGGATGGCTAACGCTACACTTACTTGCACTCATGACTCGGGCATAGGCGTACCCGCCGACGCTGACTTCAGGGACCACAATTCTTTGGGGCAACACGCTGGTAGGTAGAGCAGTGTGCGACCAATCGGACTTTTGTTAATATTCAGGCTCCTTGAGCCGGTGGAGCTGACGAGCTCATGGTTACGCACCTGCGCGCTACGAGAGGTACTTTACCTGAGAACACTTATTTTAGCAGCCTACACAGCAACCCTACACACTCACCTACTCCCTGCTGATGAGAGGCAACTACCTCGAAACACGTGTCCAGGGATGGCTAATGCTACACTTACTTGCACTCATGACTCGGGCATAGGCGTACCCGCCGACGCTGACTTCAGGGACCACAATTCTTTGGGGCAACACGCTGGTAGGAAGAGCAGTGTGCGACCAATTGGACTTTTGTTAATATTCAGGCTCCTTGAGCCGGTGGAGCGGACGAGCTCATGGTTACGCACCTGCGCGCTACGAGAGGTACTTTACCTGAGAACACTTATTTTAGCAGCCTACACAGCAACCCTACACACTCACCTACTCCCTGCTGATGAGAGGCAACTACCTCGAAACACGTGTCCAGGGATGGCTAATGCTACACTTACTTGCACTCATGACTCGGGCATAGGCGTACCCGCCGACGCTGACTTCAGGGACCACAATTCTTTGGGGCAACACGCTGGTAGGTAGAGCAGTGTGCGACCAATTGGACTTTTGTTAATATTCAGGCTCCTTGAGCCGGTGGAGCTGACGAGCTCATGGTTACGCACCTGCGTGCTACAAGAGGTACTTTACCTGAGAACACTTATTTTAGCAGCCTACACAGCAACCCTACACACTCACCTACTCCCTGCTGATGAGAGGCAACTACCTCGAAACACGTGTCCAGGGATGGCTAACGCTACACTTACTTGCACTCATGACTCGGGCATAGGCGTACCCGCCGACGCTGACTTCAGGGACCACAATTCTTTGGGGCAACACGCTGGTAGGTAGAGCAGTGTGCGACCAATTGGACTTTTGTTAATATTCAGGCTCCTTGAGCCGGTGGAGCTGACGAGCTCATGGTTACGCACCTGCGCGCTACGAGAGGTACTTTACCTGAGAACACTTATTTTAGCAGCCTACACAGCAACCCTACACACTCACCTACTCCCTGCTGACGAGAGGCAACTACCTCGAAACACGTGTCCAGGGATGGCTAACGCTACACTTACTTGCACTCATGACTCGGGCATAGGCGTACCCGCCGACGCTGACTTCAGGGACCACAATTCTTTTGGGCAACACGATGGTAGGTAGAGCAGTGTGCGACCAATTGGACTTTTGTTAATATTCAGGCTCCTTGAGCCGGTGGAGCTGACGAGCTCATGGTTACGCACCTGCGCGCTACTAGAGGTACTTTAACTGAGAACACTTATTTTAGCAGCCTACACAGCAACCCTACACACTCACCTACTCCCTGCTGACGAGAGGCAACTACCTCGAAACACGTGTCCAGGGATGGCTAACGCTACACTTACTTGCACTCATGACTCGGGCATAGGCGTACCCGCCGACGCTGAATTCAGGGACCACAATTCTTTGGGGCAACAAGCTGGTAGGTAGAGCAGTGTGCGACCAATTGGACTTTTGTTAATATTCAGGCTTCTTGAGCCGGTGGAGCTGACGTGCTCATGGTTACGCACCTGCTCGCTACGAGAGGTACTTTACCTGAGAACACTTATTTTAGCAGCCTACACAGCAACCCTACACACTCACCTACTCCCTGCTGACGAGAGACAACTACCTCGAAACACGTGTCCAGGGATGGCTAACGCTACACTTACTTGCACTCATGACTCGGGCATAGGCGTACCCGCCGACGCTGACTTCAAGGACCACAATTCTTTGGGGCAACACGCTGGTAGGTAGAGCAGTGTGCGACCAATTGGACTTTTGTCAATTCCAAAGATACCAAGCATGAGTAAGTTACCTATTCCCATTTGGAAGTTACAGATTATTAAATATAATAAGATAACAACAATTTTATCCGATGGGAGAGGCATGCCTTACAGTACTGAAAAATGCATTCAAGAGTTTTTCACTACCAGGACATGTAAAGCCTAAAAATATGTGTCCAACATTTAAAACACACTGTACCATGCCTGCACTGTGGGCTGTCCAGGGCCTAACCAGGATGGCTTATGTGTATTTAAAAGGAAAGTTTGGGCCTGGCAAAAGGTTTATGTTGCTAGGTCAGTATGGCAGTTTAAAACTGCACACACAGGCTGCAATGGCAGACCTGAGACATGTTTAAAAGTGCTACTTAAGTGGGTGGCACAATCAGTGCTGCAGTCCCACTAATATTTAATTTACAAGACCAAGGCATGGGTAGTGCCACTGTCATAGGGACTTACAAGTAAATCAAATGTGCCAATTTGGTATAAGCCAATCATACCATATTTTAAGATGAGAGCACAAGCAGTTTAGCAGTAGTTATTAGTGGTAAAGTGTGCAGAATCCTAAAACAAGCAAAAACAAAGTCAGTAAACAGGAGGGTTGAAGGCAAAAAGTTAGGGGGAAAACCACACCAAGGGTGCCAGGCCTAACAGTAAGACATCAGTGCATATGCAATTGCAGATACAGTTCCAGTCCTGAGCTGGCAGCTGCTCCAAAATCAGAAACATCAGTACCCTGCTACAGTTTAATCTCTGCCCAATGCAAGGGCAATGAGAAATGTACCCCAGGGCTCCTCCCTGAGCCCCACCCTCTTCAACCTCTACATGGCCCTCTTCACAGCCATCGTCAGAAGCCACGGACTCAACATCATCTCCTATACCAACACCCAGCTGATCATCTCCCTCACCAGCGAACCCACAGCCACCAGAATCAACTTTCACAACGGAATGAAGGATGTCGTTAACTGGATGAAAGACAGCTGCCTTAAACTCAATTAGGAAAAGACCGAAGTACTCATCCTGGGACCTCCTGGTGGCCCGCTGCAATAGGAACCCTTCCCACTTCTACGGACCACGCACGCAACCTCTGCATCATATTGGACTCCTCACTCTCAATGAACTGCCAAATTATCCTCATCCTGTTTCCATGTGCTCTGCCTGCTTCGAAAGACTTTCAGATGGCTCCCCACAGAATCCAGAAAGACGGTCACCCACACACTCATCACCAGGAGACTTGACTACAGCAACGCTCTCTACACCGGTGTCACCCAGAAAAAGCTCAGGAAACTACAGAACGTCAAAAACACAGCAGCCAGACTGGTCCTCTACATTCCCCGCCTCAGCCACATAACACAACACCACTGACAACTCCACAGGCTCCCAATCAAAATCCCCTTGAAGCTCGTCACACATGCATAGAAGGCTCTCCACGATGTAGGACCAGAATATCTGAACCACCACCTCGCTTTCCACACACCAGTCAAACAACTCAGCTCCTTCCAACTCGCTCTGGCCTTCGTCCCATGGATCCACAAGACCAAAACTGGATGAAGATATTTTTCCCACCTCGCCGCCAAGACCTCGAACACCCTGCCACTCCACCTCAGGCAATCCGCGTTGTTGACCCAATTCAGGAAGGACCTCGTGACCTGGCTCTTCAACTGAACCTCCAAACCCAAATGGATCACCAGCCCTCCTTTCCCAGCTTCTTGAGATCCTCACGGGTGAGGAGCAGCGGTTTACGAATCCCTGATTGATTGATTGAATGCAAAGGTGACTGCATGGTATTGGCTAAGCTCGACCCCTCTCCAGGCAGCATCTGATAATAATGCGCCTCCATTACCTTGAATGGTTGTACTATTGTCCATGCACTTGCATCGCAGAAATTTTCAGAACCTTATTACACACAATGTCCAATGAAACAGAAGCAAACGATAAAGAGGAAATAGTTCAAAGCTTTCTGTACGTACATTTATTCTTTTTGTGTTGAAAACTTGTGATGCAGCTAAAGCTGTATCCGGCCAAACCTAAAAATCATGTGGCACAGCCTTCCTATTTGCAAGATATAGGGGCATATTATCAAGCCAGGCGATAATGGGCAGAAAACTGGAAGCTAAAACGGCGATAATGGGCTTGATAATATGCTCTATGGAATTCCAATTGAAGCCCATGTTAGATGTGAAGGACATCTAACCTGGGCTTCAATTGGAATTCCATAGAGCATATTATCAAGCCCATTATCGCCGTTTTAGCTGCAGTTTTCTGCCGCTAAAGCGGCGATAATTTTATCGCCTGGCTTGATAATATGCCCTATAGTTTGTTCTCGCAGATCCAGAGAAGAGGCGACCGCTGGCTGTGTGCAGCAATGGTAAACAGATACACAATAAATAGCGTTTTGCTTCCTACAGAACCTGTCACCCCCCAGCTGCACTAATTACCTGTGCATCAGGGCTTCAGAGAAGCATGTGATACCCCCCCCCAGGAATGATACAGCAATATCAACTTTACATCGAATTCACTTTCCTTCAGTAGACCTGGAAAACATATCCGTGTCAATCACCCTCAATTTTGTTATATTGTGCAGTAATCACAGTCTAGAGAACTTCAGGCGTTTTACTCATCAAAATGAGTCTTCCGGTGTTTGAACAAACTGAAAGCTTTTCTTTTCATGAACCATGCAGTAAACAAATTCCTCTGTTATTATGCCGCTCGCAGTTTTCCGAGGTTTATTCATTTTGAAATGTCAGGTTAACCCCTTACTACTGCACATATTAGAATTCCGAGTTTTGGTGCTAACACCCTATCCCTGTACAGGGGCGGCTGGTGACTTTTGAAAGTGGTGCGGCGTAAACTTTCTGTTGGAGTGCACCGTGGCGAGCGAGCGGAGTGAGCGAGCCTGAACATGGTGCATTTTCAAGCAAATTTGAGAAGCAAGAAGGCTAATAAAGCAATTGTGAAAGTGCAGTTATTACATTAATAAAGGGATGTCATATAACAACATGTAGATAGAAATGTTTCTGAAGCTAGGTCCTGCCAGTGCCACGCACCTCTGAGCAATATACACGCTGTGTGCCAGCTGGGCTTAGCGTCAGAAACATTTCTATCATTATGTTTTTGAAGCTAGGCCCAGTGCTGGCACTCAGTGTGTATGCTTCTCAGAGGTGAATCACGTGTGGCAGGGCCTGTAGCTTCAGAGTATAAATGACTTGGATGCATCGCATATGACAGAAATGCACAATACTTTCCTAGAAAGCGCTGTAAATGACTTGGATACCAACGTTATGACAGGGGTGCAGAAACAAATTGTTTTCACGTAGGGCCAGGCACAGCCAGCGAGGATGAGGGCCTATGGAGGGATGGGACGAGCCGCCTGGTTGATCACCTTCTCTAATGTGCAGCTCACAGATTTTGAAAAATCTTGGAATCGAGTACTAATTAGCATATTTGAAGGAATCCCAGGCAGAGATGTCACCAGATGTTTGTAGTAAAGTGATGAAAAAGACCAAAATATTTCAAGAATGGATAACAATGAATTAGTACCAAAAGCCTCACCAAAATAAAGATTTGGCCTCCTTGAACACCTGAATGAACAACAAGTGCAATGGCCCAGGTTAAATATTGCAAATATTTCACGCCTTGTAAGTGAGCAGAGCTCTATGTTCAGAGGGGCCCCACCCTTCAGCTGAAGAGAATCCCCATGTTGTGGGCGGGCTTCCTGAAACCATAGCTGGCAAGTTTCCCAGGTCCATGCACGCTGTGATGCTCCAGTCCAGATTTTTTTCTTTTAAATTCTGGGACTTGTAGCCCTATTTTATAATGGACTAAACAAGACTACAAGTCCCAGAATTCAATGAAAAAACCTAGAATGGAGCAGCTCATCAGGCATGGACCAGGGAACTATGTCAACTATTGTGTTATATTGTATTGCAATTGCATTTACATAGTGCTAACTCCCCCTGACAAGGCGTCAAAGCGCTTTTTCGGCGAGTCGCACACTTTATGTAACTTCTTTGGCAATCAAGAGCTGCTCTGGACTAGGAAGGCCTCTGAGTAGAACCACAGGTGCACACCAGTCGCCCTCTTGACTCAAAAATGGACGTGAGGATGGGTGTTTGAGAGTGGTCCCATTAAGGTGAATAATGAATAATTAACACTTTTTTCATTGGGTGATATACTTTTGAAAATAAAGTGATCCCATTTTGTTTGCCAGGTTGGTGAATAGACCTAAAAAGAGGACGACCCATGCCAAATCATGCGTGGGAGTTGTCAGGTGCTCTTGTGGATGTCAGATGCATAGTAAATTCCCACGTAGAGATTCAGCCCGGTCTGAGAGGGAGCTCAAAGAGACCTCAAAACGTGTGACTGTCACGTCTAAGGAGTTAGACTTTAGGTATCTGTAATTACCGAGATCAGAAATAAGACAATAGCAATGACCTTAGAAACACAACTTATCACATCTTTTACAAGCAATCCCCTACTCTTCACACATTTGGATTCCCCATTCTCTCGATTTTAAGACGTAGAGATAGATAACTGCCGAGTACATTTTTCCCCCTTTTTTTGTCCCTCTTAAGGATTAACTCTGAACGATGAACGTGGCGCGGCAGCAGTCTAGTGTAGGCGCTCAGATGTGGGAGGAATTGGAAATGCATTTTCACCGCTCTGTCAGTAGCCGCGGCAGACTACGAGCTGTATCTAGTTTCATAAACATTATAACTTCACCGTTGAAACCTCTGCGCACAAATGTCTTCCACATGGTCTAATCAAATAAAAAGCTTACAAGCCAGTTGTCACTTCATATTGGGCAGCTGGGATCTGAATGTTGTGGGTGACTGGGGGGGAGGTAAACATGGCGGCCGGTGAGTAGGGGGTCGCGTGAGAGCGCCATATCATTGAAAAACTAAAGCAAGTCGCGCGTGGTGGGGGGCCGAGGGAGAAGAGAAGAGAATAAGAATAAAATTAAAATTAAAACAAAAACTTACCTGACCCGACCGCCTTTGCTCCTGGTCCGCGTTGGCGCCTCTGCCGCCTTCAAACAGGAACACCGTCGTCAGCACACTGGAGTGCAACCCCTCAGCCAATCCTGGCGCTGCTGCAGCGCCAGGATTGGCTGACGGCACAGCCTACTCCTCGCCCGCCGCCTGCCCATTAGGAGACCGAGGGGCTCCTAATGGGCATGCGCAAGGCAGCAAAAACACAAGTACGCATGACTGGGCACGGAGTAAAAATTAAGCTCCATGCCCACTCATGCGCACTTGTGCTGCCTTTCCCAAAGGCGTCTGACAATGTATGTCAGTCAACATAACGCCGGACCGCCCACGGTCCGACGTCATGCTGACTGACATTCACGAGAGAGGAGGGAGCTGCGGGAGCTGCGGGCACGGGCGGGGGCGGGGGGGCTACGCCCCCACGCCCCAATGGACGCACCGCGCCTGTCCCTGTAGTTTTACCAGGTAAGCTTTGGCAGATCAAAGCAGCTAAGGAAAAAAGGGGAAAAAAAACGGAAAATACCGAAACATGCGGATTTTGGTGCTGCGAGCCCCACAATCAACATGTTATACCCCATTTTACAACGGTGAATTTGTAACAGGCGATAGATGTTAGTCTAGGCGCGCAACAACCATTGGGCTCAAGGGGCTTCAGCCGCCCCCCCACTCCTCGTGCGTGTCAGCGTGGCTGAGACGGTTTCCCAGGTGTGGTGTCGGGCCTCAGGCCCTCATAACAGGAAATAACGAACACAGACACCCAGGGATATGGTGTGGCAACTGGCCACGAGCACGTGCACTCGGGCCCTTTTATTGACGGGGCCACGTCACTCGTGGCACCCGTGATGGATGGGTGTGGGGGTGCAGTGTGTCCAGCCCTCGAGGGAGTGGCTGGGATTACAGGCACTACATTCCTCCCCAACTTTATTGAGGGACAAACAAAGTGTCAGTCCAACCTGTGGGGAAGAAGCAAACGGTTACCTAAATACCACAGGGTCCATCAGTCTCTCGAGTCAGGTGGCAGGACAACCTCAGACATGGGCTGGTGAACTTGGCTAGCAGCAGGACCTTCTTGGCGGACACCCGTACTTTAACCTGAAGGACTCAGGACACGACTGGTGGCTTGGAGACGTCCGCTGCATACCATCAGTTCGCTGACAATGCCATGTCTTGCTGTCTTGCATGGCTTCCTCTTGGCTGATGTTGGTGATGGTCTGTGGTGAGTTCTAACAGTTCTTTTTTTAGCGTGCTGCGTCGTGACCATGCTTGGAGTCTCAAATGAGGTTTCACGGAGGTGTTGCTGGACCGACTGTCCCTGTTGAACCACTTGGCTGTGACCGGTAACCTATCGGTGGGGCAACGTCTCTCCTCGCTCTCCCGCCTGGGGAGGCCCGTCGTCGGGGATGGTGCAGGACCGTAGGAAGGCTGCGCTGGAGCCGCTGCTTGTGTGCCGTCTGGGGGCAGCTGCAGGACCGCCGAGGAGCCGTTGCTCGGTCGCATGCACAACCCTCCCGGGTGGATGAGACTTGGCCAAGACTTGCACTCGCTGCCGCGGTTCCGGTGTAGGCCAGGTTCACAGGTGGTTTCTGGCTCCATTTAGTCGGCTTGTGTGGCGACGGTTTCGGACTCCAGTCCATCGGTACTCGGGGAGTGGTGTTTGACGCAGGTGTTGATGGCTGGCGCGGTGATGGTTGCTAGCCATGCGGTGAGTCGGAATGACAGGCGGTGGTGACTTGCTGGGAGAGTTTGGAGGTCAGGATGGACTTGGGCAGCCACGTGCCTCCTCCTGGCTGATGTTGAGCGTTGGTGGCGGCTTAACACGTAGAGTGTGTTGATCGTCTCTTGCCTGGCTTGGGGCCACTGCTGACTCCGTCTTGAGGCGGTGTGAGGCCGGTGACCCAATGCTGACCTTCACCCGTGGCATCCGCGGACGGGAGCCGGGATGCCACTTGACTTAGACTGCCGACGTTTGGGGATGGACGGTCGCCTGGGGAAGCGTAGGGATGAGACGCGGCTTGCGCTTGCTGCAGCTTATGTTCGGCTCATCCGGTAGAGCTGTATCCAGGGACGTCGGTCCGCCTCGGTGGCTGTCTGGTGTGTCAGGGTGTGCTCTGTATCTTGCTGTGAGTCCTCGGTCTTCTCCCTTTTCTGGTCTGTTCAGCCCACCTGCGTTTATCCAGTGTTTCAGGGTGACAGGGCTGTCACTCTTCTTTCTTCGAGGGCGTTGCGCTTGGACCTCGAGGCGGCGCTGTCACGGCGCCGGCTTCTGCCTTCACTCCGGCGCGCTCCTTGCTTGCTGGGCGACGTGACGTCCAGTCGCGTGTCGCTGGCGTTGGAGCGCCTGTTACTGTGGCGGCCTGCCACGTGGTGTGTGCGACTCCTCTCTTGCCTGTCGTGGGTCACCGCCGACTCCATCTTGAGGCAGGGTTGAGGAGAACACTGTGTTGCTTTCGACCGCTGCGGGTTTGACTCCTCTCTTGCCTGTCGTGGGTCACCACCAACTCCATCTTGAGGCAGTGTTGAGGATGGCACTGTGTTGCTTTCGGGCCGCTGCAGCGCTTTGCTGGTGCAGTGGTGACGTGGTTGTTCTCTGTGCTGCGTTCAGCTGTGTTTCTTTGTTGAGATGTCTCGTTCTTGGACGCTTTCCTCTGGCACTTGGGGTGCCTGTGGTGTGGTTGGCGATTGTGCCTGTTCGCCAGTAGGGGCGGGTGATGCAAACTCTTCACTTGCGCTGGGTTTGGGCAGCCATGTGTGTGGTGCACTCTCTGCACCAGTCTCTGCTCACGCTGTTGGTAGGGACAGCTCCTTTGAGACGTTGCTGGTCTGGCTCGTCGTGCATTCTTGCTAGTGGGGCTTGTATTTGGTGTTGCTGCTTGAGTTTGGTCAGCGCTTGCCTGGGCTGAAGAAGCTTCGGGCTTCCTGGGGTCCCTTGGTGACGTGCACAGTCTCTTCTCTTTTTTAAAATCTCGGCAGCCCGTAGGGGTGGCGCGCCATGCACCCTGTCCGTCTTTGTGTGCTTCATTTGGGGCTTGGCATCTTACTGGGCTTTGCTGTCCTTTGATTCTTGGCACGTTCCTTTGCTGGGGTAGTCCTAGGCCCTTGGTATCTCTTAGCTAGGTGTGGGTTTCTCATGCGTGCATTCATCTGGTACATTGGGCATGCTGCATAGGGACAGAGATACTGTCAGCCTCTCTTGTGCCCTTCTCTTGCAGGGCAGCAGGGTGCGGTCAGTTCTGGCACTGGATGAGTTTGGCTGCCTCAGTTTCTATTGAGCAAGTGTGGCGCAAAGTTGTAGGTGTCCCTGTTTTCACCTGTTAGTTGGGGTGGGGTTGGATGCATTCTTCTGTTAGCGCGCTTCCTTTCCTCTTCCTGGGCATTGCGTGCTCAGGCTGTGCTGCTGTGGGCCTTTGGTCCCGCTGTTCTGGAAACTCTCTGCTGGGTTGACAGTTTCTCCCTTGTGCTTTGTTGTTGGCTTCCAACAGTCTCTTGGCAGCTTGTGTAGCTGTGGTAGGTTTGGACTTCCTAAGCTCTTTGCTATGTGGGGGTTTGGAGATTCTTCCTTTCAGCCACTTGGCAGCGCCTTTGGCACCTCTGTGCCGGGGTGTTGGGATCAGTGCTCAGTCTCTTCTGGCTGTGGCTTGTTGCCTTTTGGCGTTGCTGCTTGGAGCTTGACTTGCTGTGTTCCCCTTATTTGGACTGGGCTTACCAGGCCATGCAGTTTCTGGGCTTCCCGGGTGGGGGCAATCAGTTTCTCCGCTTCTCGCATGTAGGCAGCTCACAGGGGGCGTGCGGCCCTCTCTTGGCAATCTCTTTAGTGATTGTTGGTGGCATAACCCATTTCCCATGGGGGGGGCGCCTGCAAGTCACTTGCTCGTTTTTGTTGCAGTTCCAGGGCTTCTGTTAGGTGGAGCTGTGGCCACCTCTATCCGTCTCAGGCAGTCTTTACAACGGTGCATACACCAGTTTGTCTCCAACTGAAGGTAAAGGAACTGCCCCATACTTGAGTGGAGGAGCAGCCTTGCTTTTTCTAGGACTGTGTGCGCAACGCTTGCCTTCTTCATCTGTTACTCATGCTTTTGTCCACTAGTAGGTATGGAGTCCTGTACGCGTGCAGCAGGGCGCCACTAGGTGGCGTCAGCCGCTTCGTTCACCGGCCGGGGCAGACTGGCTACCGCTGCAGGGCCGTGCTTCTCATGTGAGCTTTGTGGGGTGACTTGAGGACTCTTTGTTGTATGCACTGATGCTGGTGCGGTGAGTGAAACGTTGGCCTGTCTCTCTCTTTATTGCTGTTGGAGCCACGGCTGGCAGCCTCTTCCCCTTTGTTGCGGCGGTGATGAAAGGCCACCAGGTGGCGGTGCAGCGTATCCTGCTGGCGTAGCGGTATAGTCAGAATGGGCCTCGGCAGTTTTCTATGCTGCAGGCCTGATACAGTTGTGCTGGTGGTGTTTGACACCGTCGAATGTGCCCCCGGCGGCTGCCGCGATATCCACAGTGCCGGATGGACGCAGGTCAGGCAACTTCCTCTGCGGTGTCCAGGATTGCAGTGCGATGGGCACCCTCACTATTACGACCCGGGCGCTAACGGAAGCAGACACGGCTTTGCAGACAGCAGGGTAACCCAGGGGGTCGTGTGTTCTCTTTGCCGTGAGGGTGCGGGGTGAGTGCCTTTTGTTGGCTTATCTTACTTGCGCGTATCTTTTGCAGAGAGGACGTCGGCAAGCAGGGGCCGCCCTGCTGTAGCGCTGCTGGTCCGGTCGTGCTGGGCGGCTGTGGGAGCGCTGGGGCACGCAAAGAGTTAGTTAATACTGGTGCACCTCGTGGTGCTCGTCAAACCCTGTGGGGTCTGGGTTTTTTGGGCCTTCTCTCTGCTCGCTGGCTGCATTGTGACATTTCTTACTTGTGATTGCGTCCTCCTTGAGCGAGCAGCGGCAGCAGGCTCTTCCGGCCGGAGTTGGGGCCTGATCAGTGCAGGTGCAGCTTCCGTTCTTGCCGTCCTTTTTGGCAGCCTTTCCTGCTTTTTGTTGGATGGCAGTGGAATTATTGGTGCATGCCTCACTGTGGAGGCCGCAGCACTTCCCCAGCGTGCAGGGTGTTCAGTAGGTAGGCGCCGGCAGGATCGGGCTGCTGTGCTACGCCACACAGTCTTAGTCACCCACCTCAGGGCCTCTCAGCGTCGCGGGCTACTGCAGGTGCGGGGCTGCCTCATGTTCGAGGAACCCATTTCCCCACCAAGAAGCAGTGGGGCAGCAGCCACGGCACGCATGAGGTCAGACCCCCTCGTCGCCAATGTGGTGTTGGGCCTCAGGCCCACATGACAGGAAATAACGAACACAGACACCCATGGATATGGTGTGGTAACTGGCCATGAGCACGTGCACTCGGGCCCTTTTATTGACGGGGCCACGTCACTCGTGGCACCCGTGATGGATGGGTGAGGGGGTGCAGTGTGTCCAGCCCTCGAGGGAGTGGCTGGGATTACAGCTTCCTGCGGGACACTAGAACGTGTCTCGCAGGACACTACACCAGGGACACACACAGCCGCACCCGAGCCCTTCACAGGTCTTTTAAAAACCATTTGCTTGTTAGTGAGACTCTCCACTCGGCCATCCTTCAACAATCTGTTGCATTTTGGGAGTTGCAGTTTCTCTTCACCTTAACTAAATCAATTGAACTAAACCACCTGAAAGCTATGATATGGAATAGCAAAGCCCAGGACTGAAGGGCGCTGACCACGCACACATGGAGCCATCTGGTGACTCTAAGCAAAATGCCTGTCTCTCATATCATGGATTGCTAGACATCATTGCCATGTTTTAAAGTGTGTGAACTCAATCTAGGAGTCAAAAAGTTCAGTTTATGTGAAGGTGGTTCTCCCACATCAAGCAACCTCCTGCTCTTTTTCCTCCATATCTTATCCATTCCAAACCTTAATGAGGTCAGAGAGTGCAATGTGTGATAACAACCAGAAGAGAGCAGTGTTGACAAGACAAGGTTTCGGTACAATGTTTTTGTCTGGCTGATCCCAGGAATCCACTCCAGTTGCTGTAAATTTCTACTCAACAGCTTTGCTGGGGAACAGACTGCCTGATCCACTGAATTGTGAAGCTAAATCTTAGGTGCAGTGTCCTTTGTTTACTGTCAAAATGTGGATTTCTAATAGCAAAGCAATGTATTCACTCTTAACACTAAATCAGTATTGTTTATTATTGAATGGTGGTAAATCTCCACGGTGGACGGAAAATGTAGTCTTAATTCTGAATGCAATATTAGATCAACATCCAGGAACTCGCAATGTTGTGGAATTTGACAAACATTTGCATACAGAATACACGTATGCTTCTATCAAGGGCAGAGTATTGAATATTTACTTGAAAAGGTGTGGGTGGGGCACATCCTAGGTCTGTTGCAGGTGATGGGAAGGGCTTTGTTCAAAATAAAGTTAAAAAAACAAATGCACTTTAGCATTACATTTTAGCCCACATCAAAGTAACCTGCACATTTACACATGAAGAATTAGCAATGCATGAGAGTAGAAAAAAATGTGCAAAAGAATTCCACAACTACTCTGAGAGTCTGTGATTGCAATAGATTCGAGGCAAGAGTTGTAGAACACTTTGTGAATTCCATAGTAGTCAGAACTTTACTCCAGATGTAGGAAGAAAGATCGGTGACTACCGTTCCCGAATACTTTTTGTGATTCGGACCAAGGACTGTGGCTCTTCCAACATGGGTGAAATATGGAATAATGAGATATGTGTTTCTTTGTGAAGGTCTCTTGCATCTTCATAACTCAATGTCTTCTCATGCAAATAATGGCTGTCACCTTCTTAGCAGGGTGGAATGCTAAAGTTCCTTAAGTTTGTATGCAGCCCTTTCAGGGAATATGGGACTAATCCTTGATGTCAATGTATGTATTTGTACATGTGGTTTTTGTATATGGTGCACACTCAGCCAAAAGACATGGAGCTCTGTATAGGGTAGAAGGCACACATACAGTCAATTAGCGATAGGAGAGATCGTTGGGTTCTGGGAGATAAATTGCATGTTCACTGACTTGTTATTCGATGTTCTTTAAAGAGGTGAGTCTTCTATTGTTTCCTAAATTGGAGCAGCATTGGGGCAGTCCTGATGAATGTGGGATGTTGTTCCAAAGGGTGGATACATAGATGGAATATGCTTGCTCCCTTTTTTTTTCTTTTATACACCTCTTAGTCACCAGGCTGATGCTGTTCTGCTTGCGGGAGTGCCAAGAGCCACCCGAGATGGTGAGCTGGTCTGCTAGATAAGCGGGGTGCTGGTCGAGTGTCAAGTAGGCAAATCTCTGAAACTCATTCTACCATTATTGTGTACAGAAACCATGGCCATAAATGTACATTTTACAGCCTCATGAGGACTATAGAAACAGTGTCTACAGTGGGACATAATTTTCTACAATTGCTCAGCTGTAAGGGATACAAGCTGCAAATAACATGAGATTCTGCAAGGTTGATATTGTATCTTACGCTTTCAAATTTCTGCATTGCTTACCAATGGACAAGATAATTTTACTTGCATTCATGTGTTTGTCCGGTACACATTTCTACCTTGACTCAATTCCCTTTTTTCTCACCAAAAGAAGTCTCTATCAACCAGAATGAACACTAAAACTCTAAATTTAGACAAGTAGCATCTGGTGTCAGACCTTTCAAAGCACATGATGCCAACAAGTGAAGCTATTTCCACTGACAACAAGCTATGAGTCGGCTCCACACCAGATCTTAAGAACAAGAAACACTAAGCAGTTTGGAATATGGAATCAGAAGTAAATGTTGGTATTCACAGCTATCTTTCAATTATATTTATATTGGAAATAATAAACACTAGTGTTTATGTGCCATATAAGAAAATAATAGCACTAAAATTGAAAAATGGTGCCATTATTGTCCCAATCCACAAGAAGGGTCCAAAGAGACTCCTGCAAATTACAGGCCAATTAGCCTTATTGATAATACACAGACATATTTTTGTAGCCAAGTCCAACTTTGTTGGTACGAATGGATGAAAAAACACAAGGTGCTGTCGCACTTACAGGCAGGATTACGTAAGACTATAGGTACGGTCAATCAGAAAGTCCACTTAATGACCATCTGCTGGAAGTTCATCAACATTAACAAGGGCCACCTGTATGCAGCTTTTCTGGGCATGAGGGCTGCAATCGACCTAGTGCCGAGGCACTTCTCTAGGAGGTGCTGCCATAAATGGGAATTTCACACAATCTCCTTCATCTTCTTGTTAGATTACATACAGACACATAAACTCAGGTTGTATAGACCAAACAAGGTGACTTGTCCCCCAAGATTCCTTTCAAATGTGGGGTGAGACAGGTATGTGTACTGGCCCCCACGCTCTTCTCCCTCCTTATGAGCAGCGTAGTGGAAGCCTTGAAAAAGCATCGACATGATGCTCCCAAAATAGCTAGTGCTTGTAGCCCCGATCTGCTTTTTGCTGACAATACCCTTCTGCTCTTGCGTACTTCTATGGGCTTGCAGGAATTGCTCAATCAATTTGGCCTAGGGATCAATGCAGGTAAATTCAAGTTCATGGTCATTAACCCTCATCGTACATTTAGGAACAAGATGACTCTGGATGGTCCTAGCATTGACCAGGTCAGGAGTTTTGATTATTTTGGAGTTAGGCTCATTGACAAGTTCTCTAAGGATCTACAGCTGACAAAAAGTAATTCCACACTAACACACAGAGCAACAGTCATTGCCAGGAAAAACCAAGCATCGACCAACAGGGCTGCACCCTCAGCCCTTGAGGTGTATAGAGCTGTTGCAATGGGTGGAGCATTATATGGTGCAGAAATATGGGGCTCAGCTGACACTTAGCAACTAAATATAAAGGAAAACAAATTGGTCAAATCAATCTGAATGTCCCAGTGAGTACACCACTCATACCCCTAAGATGGTATTTGAGCCTTAAAAGGGTCACCTAAAATGCCCACCTAAAAATCCAGACCTACTAGGTTGGAATCTGGACAACCTAGGAGTTAGCCCCTTATAATGCTGCTTTGCAGGAGCTATTGCTGCTAGACAGGCGCTGTACTACACCATGGCTTAAAGCAGTGAAAACCCTATGTAGTGAGTTAAAGCTTGCCCATGTGTGGGAAGATCCTAGAAACTAGAGGGGTAATTCAGCCAAATGGGTCAAAGGCATTTACTAGGAGTATGCTCTACAGAAAGAATGGCGCGAGGCGAGGTCAGATGGCCTGACAGAGTACCCCGTATTTTTAACCATTCCTTGATAGAATTACCCCTTCTGCAGCAAAGTCTCCGTACATTTGTTTTTGTGTTAGCACCTGCTTTAGCGCTGGTGGTGCCCTGTGCGACAATGTTTGTTGGAGCCCCCCACAGACCCCCTCACTACTACCCTTTAACAGTGTCCCCTCAAGTCTCCATAATGAGTGCCTTGTCTGGTGAAGCACAGACTCAGAATTTAAAACATAGCCCCATGGTTGGGGGTTACATCTACCAAAATGAACCCTTTTTGAAACATTAGAATAATGAAAGATGGAGAAAAACATCACAGTGCTCTAATCCCTACCTTGCAGTCTGCATGCAGCTCTTGGATGACAGTCATTAGCTCACTGTTCCATGTTAGGATTTTAACTTCTACATGGCTAGTAAGCAAAGGATCTCTCTGACAAAAGCACTTGACCTATTTAAACTATATACACTTGGGATCTGCATGGTATACATTCTTTGCAGCAGGCACATTAACAGCCTGTGCCAACATAAAATGAGCTAAAACTTCCACTTGACAAAACTCTTTCTCTCTCCAGGAAGAACATGAATCACTGGAGTTATCTTGACATTTTTATTGTTGTATGAAAATTGCAGAGGCCACCAACGCCACAGCAGGTGCTTTTAAAACCATAATATACTTCCAAACAGGCGCCCCTTCGAGGAGACAGCACCCGGTGCGATGGCACCAGTCGCACCGCCCTAGAGCCGGCCCTGAGCACACTGCCACTCAGGGCTTTCACCTTGAGGAGGGATGAAGAGGGGAACGCGGAGGGTGACTGCACCTTCTGTCCTAATATGGCACAAACTGAGGTGCACTTTTTATTAATTTGCCACAATTACAAAAATCTGAGAGGCAGGTGGATTCTTCCCTTATGCTGCAATCTAGACATAAAGCAGTGTTTGGTAGCTTTACACCAATTACACAATTTATACATCTGAACCCATTGTATTTGCTCTTTCAAGATTTTTAAAATGGGCCTGGTCTGTCAGACCAGGGGTGGTGTAGGCCTGTGCTGCAGATGTCATTAGTGCTTAACCTTTCATCATTGGCCATCTGTAGGCTGTCTAGAGATGGTGCCTGTTATGGCTTACATAGCCTATGTTCAGGGCGCTAACGCTTCTTATTGAGCAAATGTAAAATTGGAATGATTGTATTTGCTGGACTGGTTCTGGGACATTATGGATGGTCGTCTTACTGTTATTCCCCTGGACTTGGCTTGGTGCTTTGTCTACCAAAGGCTGCAATTGTTTACTCAGTAATGTCTAGAATTGTGTTATGGTACCTTTACTTTACTTTTGCACCTTCTAAGGATCCCAGCTTATTCAACTTTGGCAATTGTTGATATGAAATGCTTTCAAAATACCTATGCTGCTATTATCATATTTTTGCACTTTTTACACTCCTCATAGATATCTGCCCTTTGCTACTTGTATGTTTTATTCATTTTCATAATTTGGTCGCTGGTTTTTAGATTTTGGTATAGGCTTCACACATTCTGCTCTTTAACTCTTCAAATGCTGCCATTTGTTCTCCATCCAGTTCCAATGGGTCTCTCACCTCACTTTTGGTCAACTTAATCAGTGGCTTTGTTATCAGGGAGAAATTACTTATCCAATGACGACAATAACCCACCATCCCCAGAAACATCCTCACTTCTCTCTGGGTCTTCGGGGCTCTCATTCCTCTGATAATTTTGATCCTGTCATCGGTCACCTTTCTCAGACCCTTTTCAATATTGTGTCCAAGATAATGCACCTCTTTCTTGCAAAATTGCAATTTAGCCGGAGATACCTTTAACCCTCCATCTGCCAGATGATTCAGTAAAGCTATGGTATCTACTTCACAAGCTTCACGTGTCTTCGATGCCACAAGTAAGTCATCGATATACTGCACTAGCACTGAGCTTTCAGGCATGATCAAACTCTCCAATGACTTTTTCAACAACTGATTGAATATCGAAGGACTCTCTGTATACCCCTGTGGGATACGACACCATGCTAAAATATGCTGGCCAAACCGGAATGCAAAAATCGGCTGGCTGTCATGATGCAATGGAATTGAAAAGAAAGCATGACACAAATCAATCACTGTGTACCACTCAGCATCATGAGGAATCTGATACAAAATCACTGAAGGATTTGGCACAATGGGACAACATGCCACCACAATTTTGTTAACTTTTCTCAAATCTTGCACAATCCTGAACTTTACATTAGGTTTCTTCAGCCCCATTATCGGTGAATTACACGGGCTACTCAGTAACTCTCTCAAAACACCCTGTTGAATCATCTTGTCAATTATAGGGGTTATTCCCTCAATTATCTCTGGTGTCAGTCTGTACTGTGGGATATTAGGGTAAGTGATTCCCTCTTTCACTGAAATCTTCACTGGATCTACATTATTCATCAATCCTACATCTTCTCCAGTAAAATCCCAAACCGCTGTTTTCACTGTGTGTCTCAACTCCTGAGGCAAATCATCTGGATTAAACACAGCATATGTACCAACAATCTCACTCTCTCTATTATCTAGAGTCATCCGGTACAAAACATCCTCATCTGGTGTCTCAAAAGCTATTCCATCCGGAGTACAAAAAATTGTACAATTCATTTTGCGCAATAGGTCCCTACCTAACAAGTTCACTGGACTGGTGTCACAGACTACAAATCTGTGCATGTCTGAAAATTTCCCTATTCTTACCCTTACTGGTTCGGTAAGACGAGTCTTAATCTGTGTATTGGATACACCAACTACTTGGATTGCTTCGTCCGAGAGAGGAAGATTTCTAATATCTGCTGACCTGACAGTTGATCTCGTCGCTCCTGTGTCTACCAAAAAAGTAACACTCTCCCCATTTATTTTCCCATCCACAAATGGTCCTGCCTGGTCTATTTCTAGAGTTGCACCAAGTATGCCCTCTTCCTCCTCTCTTCGGCACCGTCAATAGTCCCCTTCAGACTCACTCCCCTCATTCTTTAACCAGTACTGCTGTACCAGGTTAGAACGTCTCGGTTTGTTTACCTGCTCATCATTGTAGAATCCTGAGTCCTGGTTATACTTTTGGGACCCTCTATTCTGCGGCAAGGGCGGTTTTGGCTCTTGACTCTGCTGTCTGACAACCTTCTGCTGTTGCTGCTGTTGATTACACCCCTCGTTCTGCACCTGTTGATTTAAGGGTTTACTTTCATTACTCACTAATGGTGGATTGGTACACTCGGATCTCCAATGCCCCAATTGTCCACAGTTGTGACAAGGGAATTTCTTTTTAGCCTCCTCTAAATTCCCCTTTCCTTTTCCCGCATATCTGGGTCTAATTCCTGGATTATTTGCCTGTTCCATCAACTGTGCTTCTTGACTTTTAGCAACTTTCACCTGTGCCCACATTGCTTTCTCTTTCAGCTTTCTCTGTTTTGCCTCAATCTCATCACCTAAGTACTTTGCATGTCTCAAGATTTCATCAATCTTTTTACTCTGCCAGTCAACTGTATGCTCACGTATTCTTTCACTGATTTCAGGTCTCAGGCCATATACAAACCTGTAAACAAAATGACTCAAATCCTTATCACCCAGGTGTTCATCTCCACTGAACTGTTTAAAAGCCAGTATCAGCCTTTCGTAAAAAGCATGAACTGATTCTTTTGCTTCCTGATGTGTTCGATCTATCTTAACCCAGTCTGTCTCTTTTGGGGGTACTTTATTTTTCAGGAACACAATTACCTCTTGGATACTCTTTAGCAGGCCAATCTACAACTATTTTACACTCAGCCCACAAGTCTGCTGGAACAATTATATCAAACAGACTATTCAGGTCAATCCACAGCACTTTTGACAATTTCACAAACCTGTCTACCTGCCTATACCACTCGACGGGCTTTTCTCTCAGTCGAGGGAAATCATTCGTAAATGATAAAATATCCTGTCTAGTCCATGGGGCATGTACATATCCTCCTCCAGGAATCTCCCTCATAGGATAAGCATCCACTGTTTTCTCTTTTTCTCTTACAGGAAAAGCTGAATAAGTCCTGTCCACTGAATCTTCCCTTTTCTTGTACCACCTATCCTTCCACTTTTCTACATCACCCCATTTTTGCAATAAGGCAATCATTTCCTTAATCTGTCCTGTTCTGCCAGCACCATTTAGATTTTCAATATCTCTGTCTGTAAAATCCACTCTGTAAGGCTTCTGCAAAACTTTCACCATATCCATGTCAACTCCCTCTTCACTCGCTATTGCTCTTAACCTTTCATGTGTATTCTTAGCCCTCCAGGTGATGCTCTTACACATAAATAACAATTCTCCATCATGATGGTTTTTGAGTATATCTGTAGGAATTGTCCCTGCAATAAGCTCCTCCAATTCCATGCGCAACCTGGCTACATCAATTGCCTGTGAATCTTTATCCTTCTTTTGAAGAACTTTCAACCAATCATTCAGATCTTCAGCTGTTATTTCAGTAGACTTCTTCACTGCACCCACTTGTTCTGCCATCCTCTGTGGTTCCAAAATTGTTCCTCCCAAACAACCAGTATTCAATCCTGAATTAGGCTGCACATCTAATCCTCCACTACATGTGTCATGTCTCGACAGCCTTGAATCATTTCCTCCTGTTCTCACTTTTGATTCCTCCAAAGTACAAGCACCAACCAAACCATTCCCAACATAAGGAACTGTCAAATTATTTTCACCCATTCTTTGTTTATCAAAAATAGGCACAACCGGGCCAATAGTTACAGGCACTGTAACTGCTTCAAGATTTTTCGTCAGCTCGCGAATTTTCTCAGTCAGCTCAGATGTGGTTCTGGCTAATTCTCTTGTTTTCTCTTCACTGACTCGATTCTCTCTCTCTCTCTCGCTCTCTCGCTCTCTCCCTTTCCGTGAAAGAGCTACTACTTTTCAGATCAGGTGTCACAACCTCAGTTTTAATAATTCGCAAAGTATCTCTTACAGGAGTAGAAACTGGCGTACTCTCTTCTGGTTCTGGTCTATACGGAGGTGGTCTCTTGTAAATCATGTCATCCAAGACCTCATCCTCATAATCAGTAACTCCGTACCTTCTCACTTCTGTATCAGGCACCTTTTCTGCACCTGTCCTCCCTTCCGCTTCATCAACAGTCCTCATAGGATATAATCCCTCTGACATACTAGCATCTCGCCATCTCCTCATTCGATCATGATGAGTCTCACGATCATATTTCCTCCCAAAAAAGGACCTATAATTGCCTCCACTCCTCTGCTTTTCTCGCTCATGCACCTCATCTTCCCATTCCACCAACGCCTCAAACTGTGTCGGCCTTGGTCTAGGCTCTAGACACATCATCTTCTCTCGTAAATTTCTCAACGCGGCCAGATTAAATGAACCATGTTCCGGGAATGCTAAGACACCATCATCCTTAGTATACTTAGCCCAATTATCCAACCATATACAGGTATGATACCCATATTTCGCAACCATAAAGGACGCAGGAGTTCTCGTCGGAGGTAGCAATTCACCTTCTCTAGTTATTACATTTTTATCTTTGTCGAACCACTTCTTTATTTTACCGAACAAAGATTTTTTCTTCTTTTCCTCCGGTTGGTAATACATTTTAACGTTTACCAATATTCTCTATTCCCTTCCGTACAGTTGCAGATCTTTGTCCAATAACAGCGCGACTCACACCAACGCACCAATCCTGGAGCGTCTATGTTACTCTGTACTCCTTCCAATCCCTGCGCGGCTCACACCAACGCACCAATCCTAGCGCGAGCACTATTCTGAGTCACTATCCAATCACAGCGCGGTCTGAATGACGTCAGCAGTCGCTGCAAACGCTTCTGCTCTGTCTCCTGTCACTCGTCTACCCCTCCTTTACAAAGCCTTTTAGTAGACTTCGTTTCAGATTCTACAAAATCTATTAGTTACAACATATAAACATCTCCATTGTCTGCTTCGCTAACCACAGAATAGTATAGAAAATCTTTCTCACAAGAATCCCGCTTCTCTCTAGAACAGCGCTTACCTCTGCTCCACCACGGAACAATCACTTTCGTTGACACAGTAGTACATCCCTCTAACATGCATCCATTAACTGTTTCCTCTAGGACTGCTCCAAAGAGTCTTACAATCAATTAAATGCTCATACATTCACGCACTTTCACACCAGAACATGTAGCACACCCGCACAGAATCCTGCCTTTCCCGAGAACAGCGAACAGTCTGTCCCACAGAATTATAACACACATTAACCAAGCAGCTTACCTCTGCCCATTCCTTCAAACAAGCTTAGAGAATACCTATTACTATTCTAGCTAAATAGGACAGGACAGGTCTCTCGGTAAAGTCTCTCGAGCCGCCGTCCTCAGCATAGGAAACGTCCAAACGCAATGAAGAAATGAACCAGCAAACGAACGAACATGGACCCTCTCTAGTCTAACATACTTATAGAGTATGTTGCAAATAAAGGTAACAAACAAATGTTAGATATCCGTTGAGCCACTGAGCAGAGCGAGCAGGAAAGGAAGTCTTTTGGTTACATTTAGAAAACCTATGCTTAGGAAAAAATCACAAAAATAAAAAGACGGAAGAAGGAAACTCGAGTTTGCAAATGTTTCTTTCGTAAATGCTCTTCCTTGATATCTTAGCAGAGCCACCGCAGCATTGTCATTGTTCATTGTGGCTTTATCCCTGTCCAAGGGCAATTGGACTCGTTCCCGGAGCTGCTGTCCTCACGGAAAACTTTCTAACCAGGCAAAGGCTGTGGTCAGGTGACTCTCGACCATGTTCAGCAAGGCCTCTCATCAAAATTCGATCACTCGAGTGCAGGCTGTAAATGGCAGCCATCTTTATTTAGGCCAAAACGGACCATCTTAATTAAAAGAGACAAAAACAACGTTACCACATCATAATGATTGTTCAGTGTTAAACCCCTCTAATACCCTTATGTGTATGTACTTATCTAGCCTTCTGCGACACAATAAAGCATTAGTACATGTTATTTTAAACGCACAAACACAAACAAATAGCATTTGTGAATAAAACCGCACACTATTATTAAGCAACATATATGCATCCCACGTGTAATTTCTCTCATTAGTAATGTTGGTTAGTCCGGACAAAACAAACTATTAATTAGTCGTTACAAATTAATCATTTAAATCATAACATATAGACGAAACTGGAGCATAAAACTCGATAAATTTTCAACAGAAAACTCTGCTCCAGCAACCCTACTTGCTAGATCTTGTACTTGTTGCTATGAACCTCCATGAATTTATGCATGTTGTAATCATTCGTTTTATGATGTTTCCCAAAGATTCTTGTTAGTATTATGTCTGGTTTTGTATCTTTACAAATTGTTTTCATTGGATGTTTCATGAGGTGTTTTATTTATGATGTACTGCGCTTTTTAAGCTTGTTTGTGACCGAAATAAAGAGAATATTGACAGTGATAAGCGGACCAGAAAATGCAATCAACAAATATGTGATGAAAGGAACACCTGGCGCTCATAATGGGGCCACTGCTGCCTGCTGGGGGGACTGCGGGTCCCAGAAGCCTCTGTTCTGCTCCCTGGAGGGAGGGCCATAACGCGTACTTAAAGCGCTGACAATTTCCTGCAGCGTGGGACGTGTGCAGGCCGTGCCTGGGCTAAGCCCGGGCCAAGAGTGGGCCCGTCCTTGCCCGTCATTGCCAGGAAGTGGCTTGGCAGGGCCACCCCCCTTACGCCTGGCTGCCGGACTGCGCCGCTGGTCGATATCAGCTCCTTGAGGTATTGTGTTTGTTTCCCTCTTTTTTCACCTGTTGGGCCTGAGCAGAAATTGATCTGGACCTCTCCGATTGCAACTAATTTAGGACTGTCTGCTAACACTGCCTGACTGCCTGCCAAGATATGTTATGTAACTGATATGAGCCCCTGATATTTGCCTGCTAATTTCTACTCTGTCTCTGGCCGCTGTTGCTGCAAGCATATCACTTTCTTGTGGCAGCTTCCCCTCTCTGCCTTACAACTGGTACAATTAGTGGGCATAAAGCAGCTTTGCATATATCGTTTGAATAGATTGGAGAATTCTCTCACCCAGCTATAATCTTTTGCTATCTAGCTACTTAGCTATTGGGCTGCGGTTTGCTAATTGTACGATCCCACAGGCTAACCTTTGAACTATCCTCTGTTTTATTATTGTTATTGGCTGGGTCTATATCCGCTCTTGGCCCGCGTGCTCAGCGTTCTGAGGGATGGGGAAGAGGAAAACTATCGAGGGCAATGGTGGTGGTGGTGGTCAAGTCGGGAAAGGGAAAAATGTCAGGAAGTTGCTGAAACATCCAGGTAGCAATTGCGTTTTTGACCACATTGGCAGCCTGATTAGCGAGTATGAAGGCATTTTAGTGGAAGAACCAGCTGCCGCGCCGACACCCCTCCTGACCAATTCTCTCCCCGAATCCCTAGTCCTAGCCGCTCACCCACCCACCCAGCAATGTTCCAAAAAACATCCTTCAAAGGGACCCTCTTACTCAACCAGGAGGTACTATTAGACACTGCGAGGGCTTGCTCACCCCCCATCAACTCTCACAACACCTCTACCAACAACAACTCGCAGCCAGGATCTACTATCCCTTGCGCAAACAGGTTCACTCCTTTATTGGACCTGTCTGATGACCCTAAGATAGATACTCTCCAGCTTCCTCCTGCATCCACTGCCGCGATTACACCAGCATGTAATCTAGAACCACAGGATACCCATCAACTTATAAATATGCTTAGGGCAGTAATAGGGACCATGACATCCATGATTGAAGGCCTTACGACCTTAGTCAAATCACTATTGCAGAACAGCTCCCCTCGCCAACAGCATGGCATTCCTGTGTTAGGAACCCATTTGCAGCCCCCTCATAATCACTGCACGACATACCAGGCAGCCACCCATGGAAGGGGCACCGTTTTTCATGGCCCCACTCAGCTCCCCATGCTATCCCTGCTCATAACCGAGCTTTACCCGAATCCACAGCTAATCGAACTAACAATCCTCATTTTATAGCTGCCGTGCAGGATCCCCCTAACAATCCTAGATCCACCCGTTCATCCCAGGGTCAGCAACCGCTATGCCACGGCCAACACCAGCCGAGCCTTCCAGCCATTTTACACTTATCACATGCCCAGAAAATTTACATGGTCAATGTTCCAAAACTCGATAAAAAGAAGGGGTATGAGGGCAAATATTCTTTGGCCAACAAAGTGTTACATTTGATCTGCCATGTCAGGGGATGTTGCTCAATGATCCGAGATGACATTGCTAGGGCTCGGAGGTTCACTTCTCCCTTTCAACCACTTGATTGTAACCTCCTTGCCCTAGAATATCGAACCTGCCCCCCTGAAGCCTCTTCTATCCAGTTTAAACGCTTTGCAACTTGCAGTCAGAACAGACAATCTGCCCCCCAATCACTTATACATTTAGCCGGTAGCTCCAACCTGGAGGTCAACAATTGACTACAGAGTGGAGCACAGTGGCATCCTGGATTATCTTCTACCTCCTTTAACTGCACAGCTAGCCTTCCCAGCACTCCGGTTTTGCAGACTGTACTGTGGTAAATAAATTTCCTTTACCGGGACTTAATTTGATACAGAAACATAATAAAATAGCTCAGTAAAATGAGAGGCAGAATCCGTGGTATTAGAGGTTCGGAATGGGCTTTATTCCAATGGACGATTATAATCGGTTGCTCCAAGTTCCATCACCACGGGGGTTCAGGAAGTGAAGTACATACTTTATTGACAAGAAATGACTTTTATAGTACATACATTACAATGAAGCGAATGCAGTAGGCGTAACAATTGATAAGGAAATTGACGATTCATATGCGTAACCGAAAATGGGTGTAATAAGGAGTAAAAAGAAACATAATTGGTTATGATGTCACATATAGGTGGATCTATAAGATAATACTTGGCATAGATGCGCGCGCAGCAGCATGACGTGTAATTGACGTGCAACTAGGGGGTGAAGGGGACTTGACATTTAGCTCTACATGTGGAGACAAAAAGTCTGGGGGGTCAAGTCAACCTAATTCCAAATCATATCTAACATCCTATGTTTAAAGAACTATGTTATCCACAGAAGAAGGACTCTCGGACAGAATCTATTCTATACTGACTGTGCGTGCGTGTACAAGCGTCTAAGTGTCTACACTGAATGCGAGGGGGTAGGAATATTCCATGGTAACGGGGCTATGAATTACTTGCATGAGGACAGAGAAACCGAGCCTTTGCTCAGTAGCTGGAAGAATGTTTACTTAAACTGCTAGACAGGAATGCATCGGCTAAGGAGTGAAGCAGATAATTCGAAGGTGAAATACAGTTCTTGGCAGAGAATAGGCTGATGTCAGGCTTCGTGAGCCGCGCAGAGAATGAAACAAAGTTCATGGTCACAGATGCAGGCTCAGACTGGAGCTTTCAGAGGCAGAAGGCAAGAGGAGTTTGATGACAGAATCAGGGCCTACTTGCCTGGACTGTAAAATGGCATAAGTGAACCATACAAAGCCGGTGGCCTTTCATATTTAGGAATGGAATATCCGGCCTATTCATGGCGGATCTGACAGAGGACATGTTGACGGTGGACGCACATGTGTTTGCGTCTTCATAACTGGAACTGGAGGGAGCATACATGTACTTGTGACATGCACATAGAATCGTTGGGGTCCAAGATAGGGGACATAACTGATCAGAAAAATCCATATTTCCACATTCCCTCCTTGTCCCCTACTTGCCCGTTAAGAGATATCAATCTTCATCAATCCATTGATCTGTTCATATAACATCATTTGTTCTTCTTTCTTCTTCCGTGACGAATGAAATCTTGGTGGTGGAATACACGATGTGGCACACAGACCACAAATCGCTGGTCCACATTGTAGACATAGACAGCAACTGAATAGTATGAGAAGGCCAATACCTAGGAAGGATAAAACTCTCCATCCCCAGGCTGATATCACACTCCAAAACCAACTTGACCAAGTCCAAGTGCCTGGGTTCTGGTGTATCTGGTTTACAATCTTATGAAGGCGAGTGATGGCTTTATATACAGAGGGCGAATTTTCTGGTATGAATACGCAGCAGCTTGATCCGATGACCCTACAAGCTCCGCCCCTATCAGCTAGGATGACGTCAAGGACAAGACGATTTTGAAGCACAACAATCCGCATAGCAGCCTGCTCTTCTGTTAAATTGCCTAAGGCGGAAATAGTTTCATTCACTACTGCTTCAAGGGTTCTAGTTAATCTACGTATCAGCTTACTATTAGTAACAGTACCTATATAGGGAAAGATGCCTTTATTAAAATCTACATACTTGTCCCATGCCGTCTCAGTATAATCGACAATTGGGAGATCTCTCCGCTCTCTATTGTGTACTAAATGAATATTTCTGTAATAATCAGGAGGAGCTAGGAAAACAGGTGGCAAAAGGAATGCAATGTAGCAGGTACCATCCCAATCTAGAGGTAGACGCATATATGCAGTCTGACCACATATAAAGTAGGAGTGGCGATAAGCTCTAAATGAAGATTTGCCTTGATCACTGAATTCTACTGTAGTAGTGCATTTACTATGGCCCATAGGTATGGAACCAACCTTTCTTACACACAGTTCACCCTTCGCTGGGAATACTGACATGGTGGGTAAGACTAGTTCAACTTCGGATTCGACATTCAGAATCATGAGATTAGGTGTAAAATTACCTAATCCATATACTTCATTCTCTAGATCAGTTCCTGTTCTTTTGGGGCGACCCTCCTTGTCAGGGTAGCAGACCTTGAGTAAAACTAGGTTCAGGTTTCCCCATACCCAATGATCTTGGTAAACTGCTGTGTCTGAGTCTATGGAATTGATTAAACTAAACCATGCTCCACAGGAGCCATTATGTGTAAACGGATGTGGAAAGAAAGGCAGGACTCCTTCATAATTCTGATAGGGAGGGAGCCGGCAACACACCCAACAATTAGTGGCATTACTAGTCTGATGGGAATGATGTAACATACTAATGAAAGTGTTATTGCGCAGCGCAAGTCTATAGGACAATTCATGCGGGGGTAAGTCACTAAAAGAATGTTCAGCAGTAACATTGTAAACATGTCTAGAGATAGGGTAATATATGTGCAACAATATACTTGCAGTAATTATTAAAAGACTCAAGAAAAACAAGATTAATAATGTCACTATGCAGTGGCTACGCAGTGATTTACAATACGCCTGTCGTTTCAACATTTTCCGGGTGTTTTCTCTACTCAGGTCCAAGGGATACATGTCAGAGACAATTCAACCGCTTCACCTTGGAGAGGACTTAAACAATCAAATTGCTCGACTGGTTGGGCCTAAGCTTTAGTTTATGGTGTTCAGAGTCACTCTGTTCAACAAAAGGAAGTTTTGAGTCAATGGGTGAAGTCACACGAGGTGGGCTGTTTACATCTACAGGAAGTCCATGAAATTTCTTGATATGACTTGAATGAATCCAGCCTTTCCTGCCCTCGATCTTCACGGCTGTTCTTGTGGTCAGCAGGACCAACTTGGGCGACTTCCACCTGGGCTCCAGCTGAGTCTTTCGGTCGAAATTCCTTACAAGTACGATATCCCCCGGAACTACGTCATGGGGTTTCACCTCAGTGTTGTCGGGAAAAGCTGCAGCTACCTGTGAACGACAAGATTGTAGTGCAGACATCAAGGAAGCCAAGTAATCTGTCAGCATATTACAGTCAACATCAGTTATTTTGCGTGGTATGGGCGTCCCCCACATATTTGGTGGTCTGCCGAAGATCACCTCATACGGGGATAGCCCTGTTCGAGAGTGTGCTACCATTCTCATGTAAAAGAGTGCAACTGGTAATGCTACTACCCAGTCGACACCTTTCTCTCTGCATATTTTGGACAATCTGATTTTCAGTATCTGATTATGTCTTTCCACGAGACCTGCTGCCTCGGGGTGTCGGACACAGTGGAATTTCCACTGATATCCTAACAGAAGTGAAACATGTTTCATTAATTCGGATGAGAACGGCTGGCCGTTATCTGAGTGAACAACACGTGGTAAACCGTATCGTGGGAAGAATTCTCGAACCAACTGTTTGGCAGTAGTCGGGGCAGTGTAATCTGAAACCGGGTATGCCTCTGTCCACCGGGACAGAGCGCAGACAACTACGAGAACATATTTGAATCCTCGACATCGTTCCATCTGGATATAGTCCATCTGGAGTACTTCAAAAGGGTGATTAGGAGGATGAAATCCACCCTGTTCTACGGGAACGCTTTTTCCTGGGTTGAACTGACAACAGATCATACAGGTACGGACCTTCTGCTTGGCTGCTGCTCGTAAATGTTTATTGAACCAAATGTGTTGAATGCTGTCTAGCATAGCTTTTTCTCCTAGATGCGCTGGACTATGTGTAGTGTTAATTATAACTTGGACCATTGAATCAGGAAGGAACCATACAGACTTTTCCTTCATCATCCATCCTTGGTCCGTTTGGATCCCTCCTAATTCAGTCCATTTCTTTATTTCGTCTGGTGTAGCATGTGTCTGTATGTCAATTACGTCAAGAGTAGGATCTTTAACTGTCATACAATGTGTCGGCATCGGGACTATTGTCTTTGTCATGTCGGGGGTTTGAGTTTGAGCAGTCTGTTTAGCTGTTCTGTCGGCTAGGTCATTGCCTTGAGAAATGATATCAGTAACCTTCGTATGAGCCTTACATTTCATAATTGATATTGCAGTGGGTAGATGTATTGCATCTAATAAGGCATGAATGAGGGGTCCGTGCTGAATGTGGGCACCGTGGGAAGTTAAATAACCTCTCTCTCGCCACAGCACGCCGAAGTCATGTACAACTCCGAATGCATAACGTGAATCAGTGTATATGTTGACTTTTTTATTTGTGGCTTGAATACAGGCTTGTGTCAGAGCGGTAAGCTCTGCGGCTTGAGCTGACAAAGTATTTATACGATTAGTTTCAATGACTTCAGTATCTGTTGTGACTGCGTAAGCAGCCACTAACCCTCCTGTATTTGTTCTCATGCATGAACCATCTACATACAATGTCAGGTCTGGATCTGACAATGGGACATCGGTTAAGTCTTGTCTAGGTTTTGTCGTTATAGTAATAACTTCAATACAGTCATGAGCTAGTGGGTCTGTTCCGGTTACTGGCAACAGTGTGGCAGGATTCAATGTGTTACAGCGTCTGATTTCTATATGTGGCTGAAACAATGTAAGTTCGTACCCTGTAAGTCGCGCTATAGTCAAGTGTTGTGTTTGCGTTCTATTTACAAGATCCTCTACTGCGTGTGGTACTTGAACTGTCAATGGATGTCCTAACACTATGGCATCGCTTTGTCTGATTGCTAAAGCTGTCGCTGCCACTGATTTTAGGCATGCAGGCAAAGCCTGAGCTACGGGATCTAATGTACTAGAAAAATAAGCACATGGTTTGTGTGATCCTGCTTGTTCCTGAGTGAGTACTGACAAGGCAGTACCTTCGCGTTCTGTAACAAAGAGTGTAAACTGTTTTCTGTAACATGGCGTTGCTAAAACAGGTGCTTGACATAAAGCTTTCTTTAGGCTTTCAAAAGCTTGTGTATGTTCCTGAGTCCAAGGGAGGACAGTCGATGTGGCTGCCTCCTGTGTTGTCAACTGAATGAGTGGTTTTGCTAGAAATGCATACTGAGGGATCCACTGCCTACAATATGACGTGAGGCCTATGAAAGCCCGCACCTCCTTTTGTGTCTTGGGTATTGGCATGTTAGCTATTAACTGAATGCGTTCGGGTGTAAGCTGCCTTCCCTCCTTGGACAGCGAGTGTCCAAGATAAATAACTCGCTGGACACAGAATTGCAGCTTAGAAGGGGACACCTTGTGCCCCTTTTCGGCTAGAATTTGTAAAACTGTCAGTGATGCTTTTTCACATTCCGGTTCGCTTCTCGCGGTGATCAGCAGATCATCGACGTATTGAAGCAGAGCAGTGTTAACTGGCATGTGGATACTGTCTAGTTCTCGTTTCAGTGCTTGGCTATAGATGCTGGGGCTTTCTGTAAATCCTTGAGGTGCGCGTGAGAATTTAAAGCTACGCCCATTTAAACTAAATCCGAACAAGTATTGGCTTTCCGGATCTATTGGGACGCTAAAGAAGGCGTTCTTGAGATCAATTACAGTAAAGAATGTTGCTTCGGAATCAATAGCTGTCAGTAATGACGAGATATCTGGGACCACAGGAAATTGTGGCACAATGCATTTGTTTAACTCGCGCAGATCGATAACCAATCGATATACTGGCGGGGCCTTTGGATCTGTTCGTTTAAGAATCGGAATTATCGGTGAATTACATACATTGGAGTCTGTTTCCACAACTACTCCTTGGGCAATGAGCTCGTCAATGAGTTGTAGTAAAGCCACTACAGCATCTGGTGGTAACTTGTATTGTCGCATTCGTGGTAGCACCACTCCTGCCTTTAATGTGACTCGATATGGTGTAATATTCATGCAACCAACATCAGTAGGGCCTTGTGCCCATAGATGTGTAGGTAAAGTCTGCAGTCGGGGATCCATGTCTCTAGACACATAGTGCCCTTTAAAATCACGTAAAAACAACCTTACTCCTTCCGGAGAACAACATATTATGGCTCCTAGAGCTTTCAGTGTTTTTATTCCTAACAAGTTTTCTGGGCATGATTTAGTAAGCAATAAATCTGTAGTTCGGGTTAAAGGTCCTATCGTAAGTGGAAGAGGCTGTGACACTTCATTAACAATAGGTTTTCCTGAAAAACCAAGGGAAATATTCTGAGAGGGGTGCCCCTGGAACTTCACTACGTTTTATAGTTGTTCGACTTGCCCCTGTATCAAGTAAAAATTTTCTATCTTGGCCTAATAATTCACTATGTACATAAGGTCCTTCTTGATCTACAGGAATCTCGATAAGGGGTAAGTCAACTTCCCTCTCTAGGCTAGTTCATGCGTAACGCTGATACTCAGGATATTCATACTGTGCGGTCTGATACATTTGTCGTGTTGTTGTCTGTGTGGCAGCAACAGGCAACGGTGGTGCAGCTGGCACAAACTGTATTGGCTGTTGTGCGGCTGGCATGGCCTGTGCATGCTGCAGAGCTCCTTGTTCATTCTGATCTTGTCTGAGTGGCCGTGGTCTTTCTTGTGTTTTACCTATGGCGATATTATGTTTTAAAACTGGACAATCGTGTACGTAATGACCTGGCTTTTTACAATAATTGCATGTCCCTTTTACGGGTCCTGCTGAATCGGAATGTGTCATACCCTTTTTATGTCCTTCAGCTGGAACTGTCTGGGAAACTAGCATTTTCATTTTCGTGTCTTTCATGCGTCTGTGTTCATGTTCTTGTTCCTCTCTAATTCTATTGTGATGGTACTGTAACATTTGTAACATTTGTGATGGAGTGTTACCTTGCCAGGTACTCTCGAATTTTAATACTCTATTCTTTACTGGGGGCAGGGCATTTTCTACTAATTTTGTTACAAACAGATGCGGGTATGATTCGCTACTTGCTTTTAGGCCACTATTTATACCAAAACATTTTTCAAATCGGGCATAGTAATCACTAGTGTCTTCATCTTGCTTCTGCTTACAGGCTGAAATTGTACCCCAGTCTTCCTTTTTCGTAGTTAATAAACGTGGCAGTACCTGTACTAGTAAACCTGGTAGTGCTTTAGTTTTATCCCCAAGTCCTGCTCCTGCAGTTCGGGCCTTTTCTTCCGCTTCTAACACTGACCATTCTATCTTTTGGTCTCCTACCTCCCACTCTTTTTCCTTGAGTTTCTCATAAATACCAGCAGGCATCAATACCTTTAATATTGTCATAATGTCGGGATAGGTATACTCTCCCATGAGTAACATGTCTTTAATTTCTCGGTGAAAACCCGCTGGATCTTTGTCATGACTGGGTACCACTTTCTTCATTTGTAACAATTCTATTTTCGATATGGGCGTATATACAAATACGCGCTTAAACTCGTTGTCCTCGCCTTTTATTGGGTGCACTTCTCGTAAGGGATTCTGTCTATCCATGTGATACGTGGTTCTTTCCTTGACGGGCAATGAGACATGCTCTGAGCATACAAAAAGAATATACTGCTTTCTTGATTCTAGAATTTCTTTAATTAATTTAGTACCTGCACCTCTCCATTTATTCATAAGCAATTCAGTCAATATGTCAGGTAAGGGACCAGGGTCCGAATGCTGACTCCGATATAGTATAATGAGTTGTTGAATCATATAAATCCCAGCTAACCTCTGTTCATCTGGGGTGAGATTCAAAAATGTGCGTGCTACTGTATCATCACTATATTTTCCGGGACTGTCCACCCAATGGACAGCTGCCCTGGCTAAATCTTGTTCATCCATAGAATCGAGAAAATGATAACCCCTTCGTTCTCGTAGTAGTTTGTCGGCGGTTTGGAACGAATGCTCGTTAGACCTTATATTAATTATAGGTATTTGGAAATTCCTGTTATTATCTGGACATATCGGACGTGTCGAGTCAGTAAGACATCTATTACTATTACAAGATCTTCCTCTACCTACATAGGCTATGGTGTCCGACTGTCCCGCGGGCAGTCCTGACCCTTCTTCCTCGCTTTGTTCGAACTCGTCTACCTCTAATCTTTCTTCGTGTAGGCGTTCTATTTCTTTACGGATCTTTCGGCACATGGCTATTATACAATTTTGCTTATCATGTCTCCCTTCTGATATATTCTGGCTCCATCTGGTAAGAATTTGCATTGCTTCCGGGTCTACCCCCGGTCGGTCTTGATTTCTGATCACACAATTTATGAGGAAACGTAACAGTTCCCCCTGTATCTCTACTTTCTGGTATTCCATAGCTCTGTTAATACATTCTGGATCTCGCCCTGTTTGGACAAAATGATATATTTTATCTAGATGCGCAGTCATTCCTGGTAACTTCCCTAAATACACTGCGGCTCGTCTGATACGCAATGATGCCAGGGTCATTTCGTCCTCTTTACCGGGCACCGGGTCATATCTACAATCTATAAGAAGTTCCTTAAGCGTACGGGCACTTATGAGTTTGGGTGTACGTGAATGTGCTGACTCTTGAAAAGTAAGTTTATTTATTCTGGGTGGCGTAGAAAAAATATTGGTAGCACCTCCCGTGGCCCCATCTGGGGTGTCGGGTGTGAAAGGATTCGTTGAACGTGACACAGCAACTATAGGTGTGGACACAGCTATAGAAGTAGCTGTAGGAACAGATGTAGAAACAGATGTGCTTGCCAGAACTTGTGACTCGATCTGTTGCTGTAGGGATACGGGTACTGGATCTTGGCGTTGGACCTCCCTGGTATGCGGTCTATGTGGGGCGGAATTAGCATACTCGGGAGCTGCGTCATCTAAATATGAGGAAAGAAAAACATCTTCTGCGGTTCTAGGATGCCCCTTAGGATGTACCTTTATTGGGAATAATGGGGGTGGCAAGTCTTTCGGTATGTCTGGAGTAGCCTTAGGTAATCCTTCGGCTAGAAGGGGATACATACCATTCATAAGGGCATTTCTTTGTCTATCTACTTGTTCTGATTTCACTCGGATACCTTCCTCAATTAATAGATTTTCTCGAACTTTATTTGAACTCTCTTTATTCTTTTCTTCCTGTCTACGTGCTTTTTCTGTACGTCTATGAGATTCTTTACGCCATAACTCAACGGCGTCTTTCTGTGACTGTCTAACTTTCCTTTTCCATAACTCTTCCTCGACTTTCATGATGCACTCTGCATCCCAGGTCCCCGCTGCGGGCCACCTCTGACTTTCTGGTAATTCCTTGGTGTAGTCTACCCATAAATCAAGAAATAATATAGCGTCTAAGCCATGTTTGTGATACATGAAGTGCCCTGGAGTGTCCCTAGGAGGAATAGGAACGGCTTCTTCGAGTACCCCTTTTCTAGTAGTGATCTGTCTTAATTTCGAAAAGAGCGGCATATTGACAACTGATCCGATACTTAATCTTGAACTCACTTAATACAAAAGCACAATAATAAACAACCATTCATACCACAATATGCAGGACGTTTTAACACATTAAACATTAAACATTAAACACATTTTTTAACCTTTAAAATAAACAACAATGATGATCGTCTGCATAACTAATCACCAAGCATAATTCTTGACAATAACTAGATACTTCGGAATACTTGATATACTGCTAAACAGTACATATACACTGCTAAAACAGTGCAGACCGGATTTGTGTACCCAAACCCGTCTTGACCGGCACAACCTATGTGCACGTCAGAAATGCCTCCCCAGTAATGGTACTCACCGGGTAGCTTCGGAAACGGAAGGCCTCGGAAACTGGACTTGAACCAGACTGGACTCGACTCGACTCGTCGGAAACTGGACTCGACTTCGAACTGATGGGCCTCGGTATACCTCGGATCTTGCTCTCTCAGCTAGGCTCTGGTCGGGATACTTCGCACTTCTCACCGCCTCGTCTGGGTGTTGATCGCAGCCTCAGTCGCCCCCGCTTGACCGGAGGGAGATACAGGAAATCCTGCTGGTACGCGTTATTGTCCGTCCAGCTGTGGCAGGAGACCGGGCCTGCAACTCACCGCCGGCGCGTGAGATGAGAAAGTGTCCCTGTTCGGGCGCCATTCATGTGGTAAATAAATTTCCTTTACCGGGACTTAATTTGATACAGAAACATAATAAAATAGCTCAGTAAAATGAGAGGCAGAATCCGTGGTATTAGAGGTTCGGAATGGGCTTTATTCCAATGGACGATTATAATCGGTTGCTCCAAGTTCCATCACCACGGGGGTTCAGGAAGTGAAGTACATACTTTATTGACAAGAAATGACTTTTATAGTACATACATTACAATGAAGCGAATGCAGTAGGCGTAACAATTGATAAGGAAATTGACGATTCATATGCGTAACCGAAAATGGGTGTAATAAGGAGTAAAAAGAAACATAATTGGTTATGATGTCACATATAGGTGGATCTATAAGATAATACTTGGCATAGATGCGCGCGCAGCAGCATGACGTGTAATTGACGTGCAACTAGGGGGTGAAGGGGACTTGACATTTAGCTCTACATGTGGAGACAAAAAGTCTGGGGGGTCAAGTCAACCTAATTCCAAATCATATCTAACATCCTATGTTTAAAGAACTATGTTATCCACAGAAGAAGGACTCTCGGACAGAATCTATTCTATACTGACTGTGCGTGCGTGTACAAGCGTCTAAGTGTCTACACTGAATGCGAGGGGGTAGGAATATTCCATGGTAACGGGGCTATGAATTACTTGCATGAGGACAGAGAAACCGAGCCTTTGCTCAGTAGCTGGAAGAATGTTTACTTAAACTGCTAGACAGGAATGCATCGGCTAAGGAGTGAAGCAGATAATTCGAAGGTGAAATACAGTTCTTGGCAGAGAATAGGCTGATGTCAGGCTTCGTGAGCCGCGCAGAGAATGAAACAAAGTTCATGGTCACAGATGCAGGCTCAGACTGGAGCTTTCAGAGGCAGAAGGCAAGAGGAGTTTGATGACAGAATCAGGGCCTACTTGCCTGGACTGTAAAATGGCATAAGTGAACCATACAAAGCCGGTGGCCTTTCATATTTAGGAATGGAATATCCGGCCTATTCATGGCGGATCTGACAGAGGACATGTTGACGGTGGACGCACATGTGTTTGCGTCTTCATAACTGGAACTGGAGGGAGCATACATGTACTTGTGACATGCACATAGAATCGTTGGGGTCCAAGATAGGGGACATAACTGATCAGAAAAATCCATATTTCCACAGTACCCCAATTAAAGGAAGATAGTTCCCGGGTGGGAAGTAGGAACAAGCAGTTCCCTCATTAACACTTGTGAGGCAGTGATTGAAGATCTTTCCACATGTCTAAGTTTCCAAGTATTAACATAGGCCCCAATTAGTCATTGCACCCCTGCTCGAAACGCTGCACATTGTTACAACAAACAAATGATGGACGGAATGCTGACAATGCATACATTCTCCCCCAGTCAAGAGATCTGGGTTAAATCCATCGTTCTTTTGCCCACTACACCACCCCAGTTTAGACATGGCCATATGCAAATCAGTCTTGACCCTGTGCCTCATGGGAACAGTCCAGCCCGAACTGCCAAGCCATGTCTTCCCTGGACCGGAATCAAGCATCCTAGGACCGGTTTCTGGCTATCAGCCGTCATCAGCCAGGATAGCTTGACTCCAGTGGCGTAGTGAGCACGGGTCCCACGTCTGGGAATACCCATCCCACTTAGGGCGAAAAGCGTTACAACAAACAAATGATGGACGGAATGCTGACAATGCATACATTCTCCCCCAGTCAAGAGATCTGGGTTAAATCCATCGTTCTTTTGCCCACTACACCACCACAGTTTAGACATGGCCATATGCAAATCAGTCTTGACCCTGTGCCTCATGGGAACAGTGATTGATTGATTGATTGATAAAAATTTATAACGCGCAAAACAATAAACCGCAGGTATCAAGGCGCCTAACAATACGATCAAAATTGAAGCAAACATCCTTACATATAGGCTTGCCGAAAGAGGCAAGTTTTGAGGGCACTACGGAATTTCTGTAGGGAGGGTAGGGATCTGAGGTCCAGCCCGAACTGCCAAGCCATGTCTTCCCTGGACCGGAATCAAGCATCCTAGGACCGGTTTCTGGCTATCAGCCGTCATCAGCCAGGATAGCTTGACTCCAGTGGCGTAGTGAGCACGCGTCCCACGTCTGGGAATACCCATCCCACTTAGGGCGAAAAGCGTTACAACAAACAAATGATGGACGGAATGCTGACAATGCATACATTCTCCCCCAGTCAAGAGATCTGGGTTAAATCCATCGTTCTTTTGCCCACTACACCACCCCAGTTTAGACATGGCCATATGCAAATCAGTCTTGACCCTGTGCCTCATGGGAACAGTCCAGCCCGAACTGCCAAGCCATGTCTTCCCTGGACCGGAATCAAGCATCCTAGGACCGGTTTCTGGCTATCAGCCGTCATCAGCCAGGATAGCTTGACTCCAGTGGCGTAGTGAGCACGGGTCCCACGTCTGGGAATACCCATCCCACTTAGGGCAAAAAGCGTTACCACAAACAAATGATGGACGGAATGCTGACAATGCATACATTCTCCCCCAGTCAAGAGATCTGGGTTAAATCCATTGTTCTTTTGCCCACTACACCACCCCAGTTTAGACATGGCCATATGCAAATCAGTCTTGACCCTGTGCCTCATGGGAACAGTCCAGCCCGAACTGCCAAGCCATGTCTTCCCTGGACCGGAATCAAGCATCCTAGGACCGGTTTCTGGCTATCAGCCATCATCAGCCAGGATAGCTTGACTCCAGTGGCATAGTGAGCACGGGTCTCACGTCTGGGAATACCCATCCCACTTAGGGCGAAAAGCGTTACAACAAACAAATGATGGACGGAATGCTGACAATGCATACATTCTCCGTCCTAAGTGGGATGGGTATGCCCAGACGTGGGTCTGGGCATACCCATGGGTGGCAAGGGTAATTTTAGGGCTTAGAGTGGGTATGGGTTTTTCGGGTGGCAATGGTGTTTTCAGGTTTTTCGGTGGGTATGGGTTTTTGGGTGGTAAGGGCAATTTTAGGTTTATGGGTAGGTATGGGTTTTTGGGTGGCAAGGGTAATATTAGGGTTTAGAGTGGGTGTATGGGTTGGGGGTTGTGGAATTTTAATGAGATTTATATATATATATGTGTATTTACTATATACCTTTGTCTATCTATCTATCTATCTATCTATCTATCTATCTATCTATCTATCTATCTATCTATCTATCTACACACATACACATTCTTAATTATTTATGCGTGTAATAGGAAAAACGTTTTTGACGCACACATGTTTCCAAAAAATCCTTTTAAGATCTTGCTGGCAAAACTTGGATCACACAAATTAGCTAAGGTGTACAGCTTTCTTAATATTGACCATGTTCGCCTTTACATTTTACCACACAGCATGAGGCGGCCAGCTATCTAGAGTAGTCATTGACTCCAATACAACTACAGACCATTACTAGGTTTGTGGGAAATGGACCTAATCCACTTTGGGTGATGCTGACCATGTGAATAATCTTTTTATTTATTGTTATATCTTATAATTTACCTATCTCTTCTTTCTTCCTTGTTTCTTTCTTGAGGCACATTAGAAGTCTTTTAGCACTATGAGGTTTTTCTCTTAGCGGAAGTTTGGAGAACCGTGATCTTTTGTGAGCTCTATCTGCATGCATTTTATAGCAACATGGGTTGCCACAAACAGTAAGTACCCATTAATGCATGAACTTGGTTTAAAAACTGCTTTTAATGCAATGTCTATATAAAATTAGCAAGGGCTTGCATGACCATATTTAAATCTGTTGTGGCCACAGATACAGCATATGTTTCATGACTTGTGGCTTCCTAAAGAAAGCTTCTAGCCAAAACGCGCACAAAAGAAATTCACAGTACAAAATAGCAAATTTTTCATAAATATAGTGTATAAAAGTCAAATGTACCACATAGGAACCACTGTTTTTGACATTATATTTATGATTATTTTTGCCAAATAGTGAACAAATTATTGAGGAACATTGTCTTTTATTTGTGATTGGATGAATGTTGTGGATGAATGAGAGGGTATACTGAGTATATGGTTAAAACAACATTGAAATACAATACTACAGAGGTTTGTTTTTAAAAAAAATGATGTATAAACAATGTTTCCAGTACATGTGGAACAGCACATCTTTTCTAAATAATAAATATATTTAACTTGATGTTAATTGTCCCTATGGTTATTGCATCAAAGTGCCCCAAGTATTGTCATAATGGATCTGACGATTCAGAAATTTAAAGTTGCCTAGGATTCTTTGTATATTTTGAGTTTTTTATCCCTGCCCTAGGAACTATATTTAGTAGCAGGGGAACCCCTCTAGATTCGCATTTATTGGTCCGTTAAACATCCATAAAAACAGGTCAGATAACATATGTTTCAGACTAACCCAGGAACGTTAAAACATGTAATTATCCAAGCTCTTCCACAAGAGGACATCTGGGGCCACATAAAAGTGCATGCACAAACGGGTCCGCCACCCTTTTGCGCATGCAGTTTTAGTCTGGGCCATGTACTTACACTATATTGCGATTCGCAAATAATTTGCGACTCACAAAATAGTGTATTGTGACTCGCTATTAGAAAGGGTCATTCCCTCCTAATAGTGACCGCAGAGCCATGTATGAATGTTTTGAGACCGCAATTGCGGTGGCAAAGCACTCGCAAATTATCGCCCTCTTCAAGAGGGTGGCAATGAAGTTGCAAATGGGAAGGGGTCCCCAGGGGACCCCTGCCCCTTTGTGACTAACTCCAAAAATATTTTTGAAGTGCATGCAGTGGTCCCAGAGACCACTGCCTGCCCTTAAAAAATGAAACGAAAACGTTTCATTTTTCTCCTTTTAAATGCATCCCATTTTCCTTTAAGGAAAACGGGGTGCATTTGAAAAAAAAAAACCTGCTTTATTTAAAAGCAATCCCAGACATGGTGGTCTGCTAAGCCTAGCAGGCCTCCATCCCTGGGAGGGCCTGTCATTCCCAATAGGGTCGCAAATTGCGAGAGGCTCATTAATATTTATGAGCCTCGCAATTTGCGACCCTATTGGGAATTGCAAACAGTATTAAACACACTGTTGTACATCCAAAATAATGCCTCGCAAATTGTGAGTCGCGAAAGACTCTCAATTTGCGAAGCGCTATTTTGCGCGTCGTACATCCGGCCCCTGGTTCTCTAACAGAGGAGCGATGGCAAGGACAATTTTCCCAGCTCTTCTTCAGAAGGAGGTAGACAACCAATGCTTCCAGCTTCCCTACAAGAGAGAATGACAGAAACTCTGTTCAGAGGAAAGGTGTACAACCAATCTCTTGTACACAATTGATTAAAGCACACAAACTACATGCCCATAATATTGCACTGGCAAGACATATATGTATTTTCCTTGCGAACGTCCACCCACCTGAGAACAGTGGTGGTGAGTGGTAGTACATTTTGTCAGCTAGTCCCAAGTTGCCCGGGGAAATAGTACATGTGACCCATTCACATTTAAGTCATTATACAGATATAGCAGAAGTGTCACAATGTCCCACTCCACCAGTTGAAGGTATCAGTGTTGGCCCAATTAAATTATCCATTAATGGACTGGTCTGGGTTTTGGAGCAAATCACAATGGTAAGTGAACACAGTGGCAATCACAGTAAAGCACTGACTTACATATACTGCACACCCATTCTGTGTCAGCCTATGCCGAATATCTATTTCCTTTACAGCATTTCAAATAGGAGGGAATGAGATCAAACTTACCCCAGGAGTCAAACACACCTGCATTAAAGTTGTTTAAAAAGCAAACATAATTTTATTTTTAAAAGGGGTGCGCTTAATATTGAGATTATTTTCCTGATGTTACTTGCTGTTAATTGGATGGGTCTAATATCAAGATATGTTTGATGATAAAAATATTTTTTACATAGTTATTATTTTTGCATCTGTTTAAAATGAAAACAGAAGTTTCTGTTGCCTCATTTGACTAATTTTCTATCTGATAGTTAAGCCCATTACCACTAATGCATGTAGGCATGAGTACACCAGCAAGCTGACCATTGTGCATTGTGTCCTCTCATGACACTTGTCCTCCAATGGCATTTGTCTCCCTTATATAAACCTCTATGCCATGGTATAACCAGCACACAGTCTCAAGTGCAGTTTTCCAATCCAGTTGTTGGCTGCATACGTTGGAATCCTTTGCTCCTTTCTCAGTTTGCTGGTTTGACATTTGGCTCATTGTACTCTGAAGGTTGTTTGCTGCATTCGAACGATTTTATGTACAGACTGCCAAGCTGCCATTTTCTGCCATTCACCACTGGTTCAGTTCTGCCCATTTAGGTGTTTTTTGTTCCTTGCTGCAGGTTAGATGATTTAATGGTTTAATTGCCTTAATTTAATCCCTTAACTGTTGCGGGTTTTCCACCTCAGTGCTGAGCCCTTTTATGATTTTATTGGGTACTTCATGTGCCATAACTTTCTTGCCACATAAAGTATCAACCACAAGGGCATGTGTGGCATCCACGCCGATCAATATTACGGTAGCTTCCTAAAATACGGAGTTTGCAGAACTTACCCCCTCCAATAAAAGCATTCCTATCTGCCTCTGGAGACGTTCTTTGTTCCCAGTTTCCATCCTGGTATATTTATCCACCTCTGGGTCTCGTTTCGATGCGCCCTAGCTTTGCTTTTGTGGCATATCAGTGCAGAGCTTGAAGCATGACGTGCTGCACAAAATTGGCTGCTGCTTGTGTTTTCCTTCTGGAGAGCAGTTAATTTACTTTTTCTTTGGTGATCTACATATCTAACTGAACTTCTCTCTGACCGTATAACATTTATTTTTCTTGATCTTTCTGCTTTCTTCTCGTATTTTGACCATATTATTTTGTGATGATCCTCTAATTTACAGTCATTTTGGAATGTCTAGATGCTGATTGTATCACATATAACTGACTCTTCTTGTCATCTTCTTGAGCAGTGTCTCTTATTGTTTTGAGACATTTGTCCACATACTTCCAGCAACAACTTGAGCTCCTGCTTTGATTACTATTCTGTGCTTAAATAGACTTTTATGGGCCGAACAAAACCCTCACAGAAGCTTTCTCGCAATAACTTGCTCCACACCAAAATGGCTAGTGATCAACTTTTTGGGGCTAAGGCTACCTCCTCTAATGCAAAGTCCGAGAAGGCTGAAAAGTATCCTGCATTGCACGATACCTAGTCCACTAACCCTGTTGTGGACACCACTCTTGATAAAGTGAAGGGTATGCAGCCTTTTATGTGGACCACTAATGAGAAACTTCAACAGATTGAAAAAAGATGGATTAGTATGAAGAACAAAATAGCAGAGATTGAGTAGCGTTAGCTCTCTTCATGATGTGTCTATCAAACGTCCTCTCCTTGGGCAAGAGATCCAGAAATTCACACTTCACACAGAGGATTTGGAGAACAGGAATGATCACAATAATCTCAGTTTATATGGTCTGCCAGAGGCCCTTGAGGGACCTAATCTTCTTGACTTACTTCCTTCCGGACCTTCTTGGTTTTCCCTGTGAATGAATGAATACTTTTATTTGTGCGGTTAATCAAAACCATTACAAAATACAACATATTTAAAAAGGAAGAGAACAGCTTTTAGAAGTATAAAACAATAAATATTTGTTCAAAAGATTATTAAAATCTCCATTTGTAGGTGTTTAAAAAAGAGGACAGTGATTATAAAAACCTTAATGGGCAGACCAAGTCAAAGGTTCAGTATTTGCCAAGCATCCACGGCCAAGGCCCTCCTTTTTGAAGAACTCGAATGGTGCGACTTACTCAGCGTGTGGAGAGTTACCCTTCAATAATATGCGGGTATGGTAAACAAATTTCCCAAAGCTGGCCATGTGCTTTACAATATCCAAAGTGTAAAGTTGTTGGACTGCCTCTTTTGCTGTACGGGTGCCCCATTGGAGAAGGATCGGTCTAAGATAGATTCGGCGAACTGACTGAAGGGCTGGACAGCAAAATAGATTATGGGCGAAGGATTCGCGTTTGTAATTGCAGAAGCGGCACTCCCTAATGCCTGACCTTATATTCATAGTTGGATATAGGTATTTTAAAGGGAGAGGGTGTAGTCTGGCAGCTAAAATCCTGTGTAGGGCTTGTCTCCCCACAGGCTGCCTGAGATGAGGTTGCCGACCGGTCCGTGTATGTGGGAGACTTTGGGTCTCATGAAAGCTTCTTGCTGCCAGGGATTCCATATCCAAAGTGTGAGAATGTAGACGCAATTGCTTTTTTATTGTTGCTTTAATAATAGCATATTTGGTTATGCTAGGGTCCCAATTCTCTTTAGCAAGCTGCAGAAGATCTTTGGCTAAAGCAAGACAGGCAGACCATGGGTTGCTGTATTGTAAGAAAATCGATTTTAAAGCAGCCTTCATAGAGTTTGAGGGGGCTGCCATTGTTAAAAAGAAGTATTTCGAGAGAGTCGCTAACTCTTCCAGCTTTTGTTGGTTAAGGTCAAATTCCAAATGAATGAAGGTCTTCCTGGTACAAGCTGGTAAACCTTTTGTAGGCGGTGCAATGTATTTTTTCCAAATCACTATTTTGGACTTGGCTGGATTAGCGACCAGCTTGTTCTAAGCATTGTATACAGAAAGGGCCGTAAGCGCTTTTTGGAGGCCTATTTTAGTATGGTCGAGGAGAACCAGGTCGTCAGCATACTGCAACAGCTGTATCTTTTTAAGGCCTGTGCGTAGCTAGAGTGGCTTCATACAGAGCCCGGCCCATGTCCGCAGTGTACAGATTGAAGAGCATTGGGGCCAGGACACATCCCTGCTTAAGCCCCCGGTCCGTGGTAATTTTCTTTGTGGCGGACTGACTCGTAAGTTTAACCCTTACCCAAGTACACAAATATAGTGATTTAATGGCTTGTAATAAGGGTGGACTGATGTTCCAACATGCCAGTTTCTGTCAAAGGATGGAACGGTCTACACCGTCAAAGGATGCTGAGTAATCGATGAAGCAGGCAAAAAGCGGCGGGGTGCAGTGGGACACTGCTTGATGGGCTAGACATGACAGGGCGATGATGTTATCCACTGTAGAGCCCCCTGGTTTAAACCCGGTCTGATTAAAGGGCAGAAGACCTCCCATCTTGACCCAGTCCGCTAATTCTGCCAAAAGTGAACTTTCATAGGCCATGCCCTCGATGTCCAGCAGGGCAATCATTCGGTAGTTCCTAGGGTCAGTGTTTGGCCCTTTTTTATATATTAGTTGCAGCAGTGAACCCCTCCAAGAATCTGGGACATCCCCCAGGAGCCTGCATTCTGCGTATAGCTGCACCAGGGTGTCAGGCCAGAAGTCTGTATCGTCCCTGAAAAGGGAGCCTGGTAGACCATTAGGGCCGGGGGCTCCATTCTGTCCTATCTTTTTTTAGGATTAAACAGACCTTGCCTTTGCCTGGGAGAGTTCAAGCAGCTGGAGGAACAACAGGCTCTGCTGGGGTGTTTCCATGTCCCTCTCTGGGTGTTATAGCACTGTTCTGCGGAGTGCCATTCAGGTCATCGGTGTACAGTCTTTTGACATGGTAGCTGCGTCGAGAGGGTTCTCTCAGTTGGAGGTCCTGTGAAATAGTTGGTTTAGATAGTTACAGAATTCTTGGGATTTATGCGGTGCCAAGAGGTCAAAAGTTCACCCATTGGGCCTCGGTGAGTTCACGTTTTGCCTTCCAAACTTGTTGTGAATGTTTTTTTGCTGCTAGTTTGAGTTCCTTTTTGGCAGTCTCTGACCTGGTTTTTCGATAGGCTCTTCGCTTGGCCTTTAGGTTATTTGCGCATTTCTTTATCGCTGGAGCTTGACCCAGAGCATATGTTGGATTTCGGGGATACTGTATGTGGTGTTCCCCTGCAACAGTGTGGCTGGTGCGTATGCAAGTTTCTCCCATTCGCCTATACAACACCAATTATTAGGACCGGTCTGCCATCTGATCCATGTTGTTTTCCATGAGGCAAATTCGTTAATTGTCTTTGCTCCTCATTTGATCCTTCTAAGGAGCCTCTGCTGTTCTTCATCCTGGGACGCTCCGATGCAGCGGGGGTGTAGCGGATGTCCGAAGTGATGGTTAAATGCAGAATTAAGGCAGCGTGATCACTTTCTCTCCTTGGAAGCAAGGTGGGTGCATGAGATATCCATGGCTTGGGCTTTGTAGATAGAAAGTGCGTAGTGGCAAGGTTGTATGCCCGCGTGAAGGCATTAAATCTCCCAGCGCTCCCTGCAGAATAACTTTCCGATACATCCTCTCCTATTTTATGCATGTTAAGAATCCCAAGGATGATAGGTTCCATGGAAGCAAACTGTATGAGCAAAGACTCAATCTGAGCAATCAGCCGATTGAGCTTGTCCTTAGAGGCCGGCCCGTGAGGATTGTAATATACGTTGATTAAGAGTAGGGATAATGGGCCCTGGCCCGTATTAAGACCTTTCAGGGTCCCGGCCAGGAACATGTCCGAGGCGTTCTTTATCTCGGTAAAATGGACTTTCAAGGCATATTTGATGTATATGGAGATACCCCCCGCAGGTCTCTCGAATATAGTGCCTTTGATTGCAGGTTTAAAGTATTTTGCATAATCTCCTATTGGAATGGACGTGGTTGTCCACGTTTCTTGAACGTAGATTAAATCAGCCCCTGCAAGGAGCGTGATCGTCAAAGTAGTTTGCAGAACCTTGGTCATCCCTGTGACATTCCAGGTCATGATGCTTACTGATTGGATGTTATCAGAAGGGAGTCTGGTCTGAGCAGGGCTGTTACTTGGGGCGAGCCGAGCCTTTGACGAGCCTGGCCCCTTACTTGATAAGGCCCTGAGATTTGTTGGCCAAGTGGGCAGCGACCCAGCCCCAATAGGCCGAATTTGGGGAGGGTGGGGGCAAAAGGGGAAGGGGGTATTAGATGTGGAAATCACCTGTCTCCCCCCCACGGTCCATCGACCCTGCACTGAATGTTCAAATTTGCTTGTGCAAGGGAACCCTCCCCAACACGAATCCCCTTCAGTATGCTAACTGTAGGGGGGTTCGTTGTAGGTGCCTGGAGGATAAATGGGTACTTTTCCTGTTCCAACCGCCGCACGTCGATCCCCCATTCTGCAAATTGTTCTTTTTCCATGAGGACTCGGTCGGCGATGTCCGCATTGGCCCAAGTTACGATGGTTTGTCCCTTTCCTGGTTGTGAAGGCAGGGAGGCGAATTGAACCCTGACAATGTCCCCGGTTGAAATGTGGGAGAGTGTCTGTGTATGGTGGAGGAGTGTCAAAATTTTTGTTCTATTAAGAGAATCATGATTGCCCTTTGTGGTATAGCTTGCAATCATACTTGTTTTTTGCGAATGGCCCCCTCCCAAAGTTCCCATAGGGGGCCTGATTGTCCCAGCGTTGTGAGGGGGCCGTTGCGTGATGAAAGTTGTGGCCACGTGGGTTGGCCCGGACTGGGTGGCTTGCAGGGGGCCTGGAAGGTCAAATTCCATCCCTTGCTTTAATCTTGGGGACTTCTTCTGGTAGGGGCGGCATTGGGCTGATACAAATGACCTGTTGGTTGACCTTGAAAATTACCCGGGGAAGTTTGTTTAATTTCCACCATGCCTGGTGTTGTTCTGGGTGCTATTAGGGAAGGTTGGAGTCCGGCCATTAGGCTGGTGGAAATGTCCCATTGATTGGCCTTGTAGATTTTCCGGGCAAGTTGTTGAATGTCCTCCATGCCTGGTGTGGTTCTGGGTACTAGTGGGGGAGGTTGGAGTCCAGCCGTTGGACTGGTGGAAATGTCCTATTGGTTGGTCTTGTACATTACCCGGGCAAGTTGTCCTCCATGCCTAGTGTGATTCTGGGTGTAGTTCTGGGTTCTAGTAGGGGAGATTGAAGTCTTGAAGTGGGGCCAAATGGTTACGGTTTTCCCAGGGGCGTAACACAGGCCACCGCATCACCTGCGGTGCGGGGGGGGGGCCTCAGCTGCAAGGGCCCCCCTCAGCATAGTAATCAGGTCTGAGTGCTCCTGAAAACATCTCGAGTGGGGGCCCCTCCCTGTACATTGCAGGGGGGCCCCTTAAACTTTCGTTACATCACTGGGTGTTCCCGGTCAACAGCCTCCCTGCTGGATTGGTGCTCTGTGAGTCGGAAATCCCATTGTTGATGGCATTTAAGGTGGTGGGGGCTGGCTGTCTGTGCTGGTCCAATGTTGGCGCAAGCCCTACTGTATCTGGTCCCCCAAACGTGTGGCTCCTCGACTTCTTAGAACTGTCCCCTGCTGCTGCATTCACTACTGAGCCCTCTAGAAATGCAGGAGGGGAGGACTGAGTAGCTGTTGTTGTTGGCCGCCGATGTAATTGTATTGGCTCCGGGTTTCATCCCCGGCCACTGACGTGTGGCTGCTGGTACACTGCTCAGTGTTGGCTGCGATGGGGCGTGTACTAATACTGAGCTTTAAATCCTCCACCAGCAAGGTGAGTACCATCTGGAGCGAAGACAGATTGTCAATTAGGACTAGGCATCGGGAGTCGGGGGAAGGGGAGGGAAGAAGGGGGTTGTCCCTGTTTGCAGCCAACTTGTCGATTTGTTTGGCCATCTCTGCTATTTTTGATGTAATGATTTGCATGGTGTCCATTTGCAGTTCAAGTTTCTCTGATTGCCATGTTAACACGTTCATGGCAGTGAGAAGGGATGTGCTGACTGATCTTAACAAGTTGTCCTGAGCACATGAGAGCTCGAAAGGCAGGAGCGATGGTGATCTATATAAAGAGTCACTTGTCTTCGGGTCGAGCTCAGGGGAAGATCCTATGGTAATGAATGAACCGCCTTTGCTAATAAGGGCTGTAATACCCGGGGTTGAAGCAGCGATGATCGTGTCTTCATTTGGTATGAGGCAGGTGATCTTTGAAATTTTGGGGAGTATTGTGCAGGCTGCTGGTGCCGGTGAAAGTCTCCCCAGCTGTTCCCAAGCCCAAGCCCTCTTCCCGGTTTGCTGTCTGTTTTATTGTATATAGATCAAATAAAGCTGAAGACGCTCCCAAGTTGTGACAAGACAAAGATCTTTTCGTCCGCCCCCTGAGCTGAGCAGTGTAGATGAGAGACGACGAGAGGATGACTCTGTCCCCTTTGGCGGAGGAGCTAGATCTGATAGCCCTCCACCTGTTGTTATGCTGGCCCTTGGGGATTTGTCTTTTACAGTTATGGCTCCAAGAAAGGTTTTGGCTGTAGAAGATTCTGGGCCCTTAGAAGCATCATCATCGTCATGTATGAATATGGGGGATGTTATGTCTATAGAGGTATCTAAACGCTCTGAGGGCTGGTCAATCCTGTATCCGGTGCCCAAGTTTGTCCACTCTGGGCTGCCCGCTATGGAGACGGAGTCCTTGGCCCTTGCCCAACTGCACAGATCATACGTATTCCCACTCTTGGAGTGGCCCTTAAACTGGACCTTCGACCGATCGGGCCCAACCTTAGCGGACTTGTTGGTAGACATATCCACAGCTGTGGCCACCGCCCTCCTAAAGGGGGGGCTGTAAAGCAAAGGAGCAACGAGGCGGGTGAGGGGGCACCCGGAGAGGATCTGCTGGCTGTGGAAGGAGGGGCCACGTGTTTGAGATCAATAGTTGGGAGGCAATTGGGTAGTAAAGGGGAGTGAGGACCAGTAAGTGACAGAGGAGGAGATTTGGTTCCCCAGGCGGGGGGGAAAAGAAGCGGAGAGAAGGTAATGCAGAACTGGACAGGCGCCGTGCGACAGCAGATTCCAAGCCGGATTACGGAGAGGCGCGAGAGCAGGGATCACTGGGGTGCCACAAGCTGCACCCATCCTAGGTGGGACACCTCTGCAGACACTCCTGGACACTTCACTCCGCGGTCTCCGCTAAGGGAGGCCGTGCTCTCGCTTGCAATCTTCGCACTTGCCTGACGAGACCTGTCTACAGCTTCCTGCCACACCGCTCTACCGTCTCTCAGGTGGGACCCCCGCAGTCACTGCTTCCAGCTAATTGAAGTGTAACCCGCCGGTGATTTTCTCTGGGTTGGGTAGATCAAGTCAGAGTCGGGTCTGGTTCCGGGCCACTGTGGTATATGGCTCCCCCGCTATGTCAACTCGCCTGCCTCACCTCGCCACGCCCACACAGGATAGAGAAAACAGCTGAATCAATCAATCAATCAATCAATCAATCAATCAATCAATCAATCAGGGAATTGTAAGCTCGCTACTCACCCGTGAGGGTCTCAAGGCGCTGAGGGGGGGGGGGGGGGGTCCACAGATCTGTTTAGCTGAAGAGCCAGGTCTTGAGGGTCTTCCTGAAGGTGTTCAGGGAGGGGGCGCGTCTGATGTCTGTCGGTAGCTCGTTCCAGGTCTTGGCTTCAATGTGATAAAAGGATCTTCCTCCTGCTCTGGCTCTGTGGATGCGTGGGGTTTCGGCCAGTGCAAGGTTGGAAGATCGGAGGTTTCTTTTGGGTACGTGGAAGTTGATCGTGTCGTTGAGGTATTTGGGTCCGTTGTTGTGTAGGCATTTGTAGGTGTGAGTGAGGATTTTGAAAGTGACTCTTTTCTCCATGGGGAGCCAGTGGAGACTTCGTAGGTTTTCGCTGTTCGTGTCGGGGGATGTCGGGGATGAGTTTGGCGGCAGTGTTCTGTATTGTCTAGAGTTTGTGGAGTAGGGACTTGTTGATGCCGGCGTAGAGTGCATTTCCATAGTCCAGTCTGCTGGTGATGAGTGCGTGGGTGATTGTCTTCCTTGACTCAGGGGGGATCCACTTGAAGGTCTTGCGGAGGGTGTTGAAGCAGCGGGAGTTGACCTGTCGGTTCATGGTGAGTGATGAGTCGAGTACGATGCTGAGGTTCGTGGCGTGGTGGGAGGGGGTAGGTGGGCTTCCGAGGGCGGTCGGCCACCAGGTGCTGTCCCATGCAGAAGGGGTGGTACTGAGGATGAGGACTTCTGTCTTCTCGGCGTTGAGCTTCAGGCAGGTGTTGGTCATCCAGACTGTGACGTCTTGCATTCCTTTCTGGAAGTTGAGTTTGGCAGTGGTGGGGTCTTTGGTGAGGGTGAGGATGAGCTGGGTGTCGTCGGCATAGGATATGATGTTGAGGCCGTGTTGTCGGACAATGGCTGCGAAGGGGGCCATGTAGATGTTTGAAAGTGCTCGGAGCAGCGCAGACTCTCTCTTCCCAGTGCTCCTTCTCTTAACCTGCAACAAGCTCAACTTAATTCTCTCTCTTCCAAACATCAAGGCATCATTATGCTTTTTCTAGAATTTACTGACCTTCTTCGTGTGCTAAATCCAAAATGTGACTCATTTGGTCTTGACATGGCATCTTCATATCTCAAGATATCTCCAAAGCCACCAATGCTAGATGTAAGAATTCCTTACCCTGAGGCCCCAAATGAGACACTTGAATATACGTTATGGCATTCTATGTCCTTGCCTCTGCAGGATAACCTACAAGGGTGCCACTAAACCTTTTGATGACCCTGCTAAATCGAGACTGTACCTCCAGAGCATTACATTGCATGCAATGAATACTGTTGCTCAGGGATATTAAGATCCTTTGTATTAATTTCCCTACCTATGGTGGCTTTATTTTTTATTTTCTTCTGCGATGCTGCCGATTTTGCTATGGTGTTGACACTTCTTATGTTCTTTTTAACTAGTTGTTCACTCAGATCTGGATGTTTATCCTCGATATGTTCTTTCTTCTATATTCTGATGTATTTCCTTCTTTCACTCTTATTTTAATTCTTGTTTTTTTATGAGTGCTTCTATGTTTTTTATTTTCCTCTCCGTTCCTTGTTTGTATTCTGTGTACATAATCAATACTGTTTTGTCCCTTCTCCTTTTTTGCAGCTTGTTGACCTCTTCCTGTATTTTTTTCCCGGTGTTCCCACTATGTTTAACGGTGTTTCGTGGAATATTTATGGCCTTCAACATCCAGTTAAACAACTAAAGGTACTCTCTTACTTGTCTAAACTTAATTCTACAATTTTAGTTTTTACAGGAAACACTTTGCAATTCCTCTCAATCTGTTATATTGAAGAGACAATGGTTTTTTTCTCTCCGGCAATTGATCACAAATGTGGTGTTGCTATATTTTGCCATAAAACCTTTCGATTACAAGTTGATACTGATGGGAGATGAATGTTTGTTAACGTTGTTCTGGCCAATAAGCATCTTACTTTATGGTCCTGTCAAATTTGACCCTGAGTTTTGGCATTCAGTTAAAGTAAAACGTGCAAATATCTCTAACTGTAATGTTATTATAACTGGTGACTTTAAACAATTGATGGACCCTTTTGTAAATAGAAAATCTAAATATAAGTTTAAACCTTATAAATCACACAAAGCATTTCAGTCAGCAATTACCTCCACACCATTGTTCGATGTTTGGAGGATTTGCAATAGACATAAAAGGGAATTCTGCTATGTTTCCAATGTCCATAATACAATGTCCAGAGTTGATTATATTTTAGTTCCAAAATCATTACTTCTTACTCTGCATTCTTCTGAAATTAGCTCCTTTTTTAACAACGGATTATGCCCCAATATTAACTTCCCTAGATATTTTCAATGTTGACTCCAAAACTGGTAGATGGAGATTTTAATAAATCATTATTATCTGATAAACAGTTTACTAGTAAAGTTACTGCTTTTCTACAATACATTTTTACTTTGACAATTCCAAAGGCAACTTTTATTGGCAACAATTGAAATTCATTCAAGCCTCATTTCAGGCCTTTGCCATTGCTTAGTCTGACAGGAAAAAATACTCTCTTATTGAAACAAATTAGGATAATTGAATATGCTTACTTTACCTCCAAATCTTCATTCATGCATTATTTGATTAGAGCTAAATCAGAACACAACAAGCTTGTCACTGTTAATGCCTGTAATATTTTGCTTAAAATTAAATCTAAATTTCATGAGGGTCAGAATAAGGCCAGTAAAATGCCTGTAAATTATTAATAAATAAAAACAGAGCGTAAGTCTCCATTATTATTGAATTTAAAAAAAAACTAGGCATCAATCTCTAATGCTGATATATTTAACTCATTTTAATAGTTTAATATGACATTATATGATGAATACACTGTCTCCTCTAACTCTAATCTCCAGAACTTTTTTGATGAACTTCCTCAACCACCATCCCATAGAGATACATTTGCAGAACTGGAGTCTGATATTACCACTTCAAGAGGTTTTCGATGCAAATAAATACCTGAAAGAGAGCTAAGGCACCTGGCCCAGATTGGTTTTTATTGAACTCATTTCATACTTGTCTTCATTTGTTGCTCCTAAATTATTAGAATTCTGTAAAACATATAGGCCCATCTTCTTAATTAATTATGATCGTAAGATATTTACCAAGATTCTGACTTCCCACTTCGGGCCCAATTCTGATCTCTCTTGAAGGGCTCCTGACGGCATCCGTTCGATTATGGACCGACTCGTCCCACCGTAAGAATAACGCCTCGCGCACCGCCCAACTCGTACCTCCTAGCGAAGCCCTCCGGACGATTACAACATGACCGACTCGTACAGCGCAATGGGTCCAATTTCCGAGCGACCAAGTACGATGCATGCGTCGAGCAGCCGGATCAACTCGGAGCCTCCGACTCAAAAAAGCTTTGGGAAGCGGTCTTGGGGGGTCCACCTTCACCCGTAGCCTTACGAGTCGGTTACAGGGGGGGCCCAAGGGCCCCCCCGACACATGCCTGCACAGCACGGAGGGCACCAAGGCATCCCCACGACAGGGGGCACCCTTTTCCATGACATACTTTTTTTTCTGTATGGGAGCCTATGTATGCAACGTACATCAGGCTGCCATAGACGTCAATGGGACTGCGAGCGACCCGAGTCCATCAGCACGTACTCGCATCATACTAGGGCGCTCGGGCCCAGGACCATGAGTCAGTCGGAAAGCTCTATGGGACCGAGTCGGCCATAGAGCTTTCCCAACGACATCGGAATCGGGCCCTAAGAGTCTATTTTTTCCCTGCTTGTTAAACCCAACCAATCTGTTTTTATTATGGGAAGACTTGCTGCTGATAATGCTAGAATGTTCTCTCATATTGTCAGTTTGGCTGGAAAATTTAACTCACCACTTGCAGCCTTCTCACTGGAAGCTGAAAAGTTTCACTGACAAAATATCGACCCTCAAAATATCCCCATACCAAAATATCATAATATTGATGTCAGAAATATCATCATCTCATACTTACAATGGTAAGTACAAAAATAAAGCAAAAATTATTGTTGTGATAAATATCATTGTATTAAATATCATTTTTTAAATATATATAAATTAAAATAATAAATATTAAATATATTAAATAGTAACATTAATTAAAGAAATTGATGTAATATATATTTTAACACATATAACAAATAAACATAATTAAAAAAGTTAAACACTCATATTTAATAATTAATATATATATTAACATATATCTACTTTCAAAACAATTATTACATTACTAATTGTAATTTATGTTATTTCAAAATATTTAATACAGAAATATAACAAATTAAAAACATATATATACACACACACACATATACCAATAGCATATAGGGCCTCATGTAGGTAGCATACAAGTTACCACTTCTTAAATACCGAACGTTACCGAATCGGTATTTAAGAAGTGGTAACTTGTATGTAGGTAATCCGTCGGTAAATATTACCGAATCGGTAATATTCGGTAATTACCGAATCGGTATTTACCGATTCGGTAATGAGGCATACCTTCCCATTGATGGGAAGGTATGCCTCATTACCGAATCGGTAAATACCGATTCGGTAATGGGGGGAAAACATGCAAGGGTGGCAGGGTGTCACATTGACACCCTGTTGCACCCCTGATTCGGCCATGTGTGCACATGTGGCACACATACATGCCCTAAGGGCATGTATGTCTGCCACATTGCACACGTCTAAGCGCTTTAAAATGCGTAAACACATACATTCATTATTTACCACCAACTATTAGTTGGTGGTAAATACCGACTCCTAAAAACACACACACACTCCCCCTACATATCATTTTTGTACTCGGAATTTACCGAATCGGTAAAATTACCGATTCGGTAATTTTACCGATTCGGTAAATTACCGAATACAAAAATGATCCCCCTACATACCAAAAGCCAAAATACCGGTCGGTAACGGTATAATTACCGAAAATCGGCCGTTACCGACCGGTATCTGGCTTCCTACATGAGGCCCATAATCTTTAAAAACAAGCCATTCTAATTAAATTAAAAAAGTAAACAACTTACAATTTAGTAAAAATATTTTACACATTAAAACATTGATAAATATAAATATAATTTCAAAAAAGAAAACGAAACTAATATATGCATGATAACAATAAAAATATATTGTAAAATATAACATTTAAGACATATACTATTTCCATTACAATTCATTTAAAACTATGCAAACTATTATACTAAATATATAAAATATGGACTACTTCCACTTCACGCAGTGCAAAAATAATAAAACTGGGTACAATTTACAAATCTCACTACAGTAAATGCAACAGTAGTGAAAGTGCTGGATTGTGAATAGGTAAAATTTGCTATTCGAACTCCAGCGAGTGCAACAGTAGAGAAACTCTTGGAGTGCAGAGGGGTAACATTTACTAATCCCACTCAAATCAGTGCAACAGTTGGGAAAGTATAGGAGTGCGGAGGTGTACAATTTACTATTTACACTCCAGTCAGTACAACAATAGGGAAAGTATTGGATTGCAGGGGGGTAAAATGTACTATTCCTACTCCAGTCAGTACAATAGTAAGGAAAGTGTGGGATTGCGGAGGGATAACATTTACTATTCCCACTCCAATGACTGCAACAGTAGGGAAAGTGTTTGATTGCGGAGGGGTAACATTTGCTATTCCCACTCCAGTCAGTACAACAGTAGGGAAAGTGTTGGATTGCGGAGGGGTAAAATTCACTATTCCCACTCCAGTCAATACAACAGTAGAGAACGTTTTGTATAACAGAGGGCAAAAATTTACTATTCCCACTCCAATAAATTCAACAGTAGGGCAAGTGTCATAGCGAAGGGGTGAAATGTACTACTCCCACTCCAGTTAAACCATCATTAAAACAAACAAAATAAAATTATTTTAAAACAAAGTATATAAAGAAAAATATATTTAATTAAAAAAATTAAAAAATACCCTATAATGTTGAATGCATATCACAAATAACTGCACATATTATTATAAATAAAATACAAGAATAATTTTCCTACAAATAAATAGTTTCATTTAGAAATTATTTATTAACAAAAAACATTTATTACATGAATTCAATGTAGTTGCTCTCCAATCTTTAACCCCACAAAACTCATAACTTGCACCTAAAACTTTACTTTGGGGAAAGGATGTGGCCTTACGGCTAGAGTGTTCGACCTCAACGCTGGGGAACCGGGTTCGAGTCTCGGCAATGACGCTCAATATCTCATGATTCTAGGCAAATCACGTAATCACCTCGTGTCCATCTTTAACGAAACTGGTACTACTGCTCTGATATTTTCAGGTCTAGTTCGCGCTATATAAAACTGTAAAAAAATAAATAAAATGCAAAATATTTACACTATCTATTTAAATAATTATCAACAAACTAATTATCATGAATTAAATATTCATTAGTTATAATTAATTTACTTCCTACAATATAGACCCACTGGGCGCAAAGGCACAAGTGAGTGACAGGCGGCACCCGGGACCCACCGGCGCGCAACTAATTGAGGCCCCGGCTTGAGGCCAACCTGTGTGGTGTAGAAAGTGCCCGAGATCCCCCATACACGGACCTCTACAACAGGGCCATAGTGCCGCCAAGCTGACTGTACTGCTCCCTTGCTTGCTACTGGGGGAGTCATAAGTTTCCCTGGCACTCACAATTACGACCTCTCAGGGGCGCAGGCCACACAGCTGCAAGTCAGAACTGCTGTATTGGAGGAGGCCAAGTCTGCTGCAACTCGACAGAGGAGGCCAAGTCTATCGTAATTCAAAGTGGGCCTCTCTGCAACCTGACTCCTGCCTCTGTCATTCCACACGTTTAACCAGCCCCGGTTGCACTGTTGCTCATCGTGGGGAGGCTGTCTTGTCCTCCCTTACCCCTTCTTCATCCTCTCCTTGTTTGCCACCTGGAACACAAACGGCCGCATCCAGCCCATTCCACTACTCTGTGAGTAACACCACCTACCTCACCAGGAAAACTGACAGGCCAACGGGGAGGGTGGTTATCTATCCTCCTCCCTCCCTGGGCAGGCGGCTGCGAGTACTGGCATAGGGCTAGACATACCGGACGGGATCTCAGCTCCAATGACGATGGCCAGTGGCAAAGGATCCAGGACGCAAACGCAAAAGACACTGGTAAAATTTGCATGGGGGAGGCCAGCGAGGAGACCGCAACTGCTGCCAAGGGTGGAGCAGGAGACCCTTGCTCCCAGTCCCCCCAGCCTGACCTCACCCTCCACGACGTTATGGAGGCCATTGCGGGAGTGCAAACATCTTTAGAAACCCGTATTGACACAGTAAACATTGAGGTCTCCCTCATACGAGCTGATTTGCATAAAATGGATGCCAGGATGAAAGACATCGAAGACACCACAGTCACACTAACATCCGACACTGACCTACTCAAGTAGCAGGGGGCTCAACCCCAGAACCAACAGGCGAGAATGGAAGGGCTCCTTGATGACTCTGAAGGGAGAGCGCGGAGAAATAACATTCGCATTCTCGGAGTTCTGGAATGGGTGGAGGGGCCGGCCATGGACCTCTTCGTCGAAGACCTAGTCATGAATCAGCCCAAGCCGAAACGCCTATCCGGCTATTTTTCCATCGAACGGGCTCACCGAGTTCCCGGGGGCAAGCCAAAGCCTGGAGCCCCCCAAGATCCATCATTGCACGTGTATTTAACTTTCGTGATTGGGATGTCATCCTTCAAACAGCTCGTGCTCGACCACCACTGACACTGGAAAACAGCACAATCACGTTTTTTCCAGACTTTACTACCAAAGTGCAGGCCCAACGGTGAAGCTTCACGGCGGTTAAAAAAGCATTGCCAGATAAAGACATAAAATATTCTATGCTTTTCACAGCGAAACTCCGAATATGAGGGCAAAGCCTGTTTTTTCTCATCTCCAGAAGACGCGTGGGAATGGCTGGAGGGATGGCGGCGAGTCGGGAAACCGACCAACGGAATGAATGACAGGACCAAAAATGTCAGGTCAACACTGGTGACGCACATCGCGACGCTCCTGCTCTTGGAGAACAGACCCCGGACTCGAAGGGCTAAATGGGTAAGACGCTGTGACCTTGAACAAACTAGCCTGGAGAACACTCGAGACCATTGGGCATATACGAGGACACATGATCAGGTATTTGGGTATATAGCGAGGCCCTGTTAATAGCTAGAGGAAGGAGATCAATGTCAATTAGGCCAACATGTTTACACTCGGCCGCAGGGGCTGTCTGAACTCAAGAAGGGTGGTAAGGATCTAAATGAAAGACTGTGTAACGTGGTTCCATCCTTTCTAATGGCGAGGGTTGTTCACCAAGCACTCCTTTCATGGGAGGGTGGGTGACAGGCACTCTACCTTGTTGGGGGGTGGCTAGTTTGGAATCCACCTTCAGGGGTGCAGGGAGGGGGGTGGTGTGGGGGCTTGTTGGGAGTTGTTTGTTGATGTTCATTTTCTTTGTCATGATGCTCAGGGACCTCTAGCAGGATTGATGAGCTGTGACTTACTTAACAGGATGCAATATGCACGACAGGAGGTGGTGCGGTCCCACGCACTGCGTTGCCAGCTCCAGCTGGAAGGCGCAGCAGCCGTTGACGTACAGACCTCACTCCCCTCCAGAGGGACTGTCGGCACCTCTGCCCTGGTCTTCCTATTGTTCCCCAATGGCTAACACTATAGTTACAAAACTGTCCGCATTGATATGGAATGTGAACGGACTGGGGGACAAGATTAACAGGGGGATAGTATTGCAGTACCTGAAGCAACAGGCTTAAATGCGGTCCTACCCTCCCTTGTCCATGCGGACCATTCCGGCTTTGTCCCCGGGCGGAATACCGCACTCAACATTCATCGAGTACATAATGTTTTAGCACAACAGCAATATGTAAAGGAGGATGCGGTGATATTGTTCGTGGATGCCTCTATGGCACTCGATTCGGTAGAATGGCCCTATATGTTTTAAGTACTCGCCCGCTTTGGCCCCAGGTTTGTAGCCTGGGTTTGGCTGCTCCACACTGAGCTCCGTGGCCAGGTGCAGGTAAACAATCGGACGTCGAGGGTGTTTGCGTTATGCAGGGGGACCAGACAGGGTTGCCCCTTGTCCCCTCTGCACTTTGCCCTTTTTTTAGAACCCCTGGCGTCGTCGTGGGTGAGACGGGATGTAACTCTCAGGGGCCTTAAATGGGAGGCAGATATTGAGGACAGAATATCATTATACGCTGATGATATCCTGATTTACCTGGCCTCCCCCTACGCCTCGATCCACAGTCTATTAAACATCTTTACAAACTTCAGCAAGTACTCCGGCTGTGCCATTAATTGGGTGAAATTGGTGCATTTCGTTCTCCATGGCCTTACCCCTAGGCTACCTAGAGGGTGCAATATCGAAGTGACAAGGGAGGGTTTTTGCTATCTGGGGTTATTCATCACTCCGGACCCCAAAATTTTTTATGATAAAAACCTTGTAGCCCCCCTACATAGATTCAAAGAGGACGTCAAACAATAGAGGTCACTGCCACTATCATTACCTGGTCAGGCGGCCCTGTTTAAAATGTTAGCAGTACCACGGTTCCTCTACCTACTCCAAAACTGCCCTTATCTGGTCCCTGACTCACACTTCAAAAGTGCGGAGGCGGAGATGCGTACGCTGCTATGGGACGGTGGGTCACCGAAAATTGCCTTAGCCAAATTAACAAAGGGGTAGTATGAAGGGGGTATTGCACTTCCCGACCTACGGCTCTATTATTGGGCTTCTCAGTTGGTGGTGATCAATCACTGACTGTACAGTCTCCCAACGAACCCGGCATACCACCTAGAATGGTATCAGACTGAACGGGAGGGATATCTGGGAGCCCTATACACTAGACCCCACAAGGGGAGATACTTAGGTCCAATGGTCCACACGACCTCCATTTGGCATTCAGCTACCAAACGCTTGGGCTGGAAGGGAAAATTGACAAAAGCAACGCCCCTATGGTCCTTTCAACAGCTCGGCTTACTATGCTACCATGCGGGGTTTGACAGGTGGGACACAATAGGAATCTCTACCATTGGCTATCTCATACAAAAAGGGAAGATACTTACCTTTAAAGAGTTACAGGTTAAATATGAGTTGGCGCCTAAGGAGGTTTTTCGATACTTACAAATACGCCATGCGCTTACCACAGCCCCCGTAGATTTAACAACCATACCGGACACATCCCCCCTGGAGGACCGACTTCTGTCAGAACCCCTCCTGACCAAGGCCATTTCCCTTACATACTGTACGCTATGCAATATTTTGCCAGAACCCTTCCTCGCTCTCCGGGATAAATGGCAGGAAGACTTGGGGAACATTGAGGATGAGGATTGGCAAACCGCTCTGATGTCCCCGAGAGAGGCAGCTATAAACCACCGCTTTCGCCTCATCCAACTTAAAGTTCTACATCGGACATACCTCACAGGGGTAACCCTGGCTAAGATAGGGACGAGACAGGATGCACTTTGCCTACGCGGCTGTAACCAGATAGCCACATTTTACTATTTTATTGTGGGACTGCCCCTTTATTAGTCACATATGGGACAAGGCTACAGCCAAATTTCAAGACGCGCTGGCGAAACAGCTCGCTTTGACACCCTTATTGGGGATTCTGAATATCAGGGAGGTCACTGATCTCACGGACTCGGAAACTAATTTACTACCCTGGGGTACACGTTGGTCAAAAGAGCCATCACCATGAAATGGGGGGCTGCAGACCGGCCTTTACTCATAAGGTGGGTGGCGGAAATGGACAGATGCATGGTTGCCGAAAAGGAGGTCTACAAAGTTAGAGGCTCCCCAAAAAATGGGACAAAAAATTGGGTTCCTGGAATGCTTATCGGGGGGAACTGTGCATTTCCCCGACAGTGGAACTAGAAATGTCTAGGAGACGAGCCACTACAATGTAAATGTCACACTGTAATATTGTATGTAAGACCGCTAACCTCCAACGATGTAACAGAATGTATATTGCTGTGAACGTACAAGTGACAACTGTTATATTATCAATAAAATTATTCATTAAAGAAAAATATATATTTACACAATGAACATAAGTAATTATCAATGTAATAATTAATATTAATTTAAAAATTAATTATTGATTATTTCATTCCAATACAAAACCCACATCTAAAATCTTTACAAAATATATATTGCACAATTAACATAATTAATTATCAATTAAACACATTTTATTAATTAAAAACTTAGGGCCCGATTATGATGTCAGTCGGCGTTCGCTCTGACCAACATCATCACGGAATCTAGACCGATGCGCACATGGTGCGGTAACATACTCACATTTCCCTATGGGAGCTTGTGCTACGGTCGTAACCCGGCCATAGCACAAGCTCCCACAGGGAAATGGGAGCTTGTGTTCATCCTTGCAACACGTGGCAGGCACCTCAGGTTGCCTGCCACGTGGTGCAGGGATCAACAAGGGGGCACCTAGCTTCAACCGTAGGTCGCAAAGAGAAGGAGGCCCTACTAGGAAAGCCAGGCATGGAAAGCCTGTCAGAAACCGAGTATCATATTCCCAACCGCAGAAACGCCATCCATTGGGATTGCGGGCATGCCTCTGACTGGCCAACGAGCTCCTTGAACCCGTTGGATTCCAGCTGGAATGACCGGCCACCTAGATTATTATTAGGCAGTCAGAAATGAAACGGTCAGAGTCTTTAAGACAGAAATTGTAATAGGCCCTAAATATTAATTCATTAAAATTAATTCGCTTTTCACCCTTTACCACTAAAAACTCCACACTTAAAATTCAACTTTAAAAAATGTATCACGCAATTAAAATAATTAATTGTCAATTAAGTAATTAATAGTATTTAACAACTAAGGGGCCGATTCCGATCCTGGAAAAACCGGGTACGAACCGTCGGATGGAGCGTTTTCTCCGTCCGACTCGTACCCGGTAAAAACACCATACAAACTTGCAAGTACGATTCGCACGGAAACACAATTTCAGTACAAGTCGGAAAAAACACCGACTGACTGCAAAATACATACGAATGTGATCCGGGACACCGCGGATGTGACGTCCGGACGGAGTTAGGCATGTTTTAACGTCCCAGCAAGTACGATTCGTACCGACAGCAGTCCGGAAGGCAATATTTTTACGACACCCAAAAAGTGCCTGAAAAGCGAAGTTGCCGCGATGCGAGCGGAATAGGGGGCCCGGTACGTGCCGCTCCCCCCCCAGCCCGCCCGCGGATGGATGCGCCGTACCCCCAGACCCCCCGCGGAAGGACACGCCATACCCCCCCAGCCCCCTGTCAGTACGGCGCGTACCCCCACCCGTGTATGTACGGCGCGTACCCCCACCTGTGTATGTACGGCGCGTACCCCCACCCGTGTATGTACGGCGCGTACCCCCACCCCCGTAGGTACGGTGCGGACCCCCAGCGCGTAGCTTCAGATTTCCCAAAAGGAAAGGACTACATGTACCATCAGCCACTCAGACTCCACCTAAGAACAACAGATACCTGCGTCAGCCAGTCCTCAACTCAACTTCTCCTCACTGGCAGGCAGCTATCTCTCCAGGTGGAGGTAAGATGGGAGGAGTAGGACCCTCTGCACTGACCACAACTACCATTAGGCCTTGTACTCCAAAGTACAGGCACCTGTGTCAGCCAGTTCTCAACTCAACTTCCCCTCACTGGCAGAGATCCATTGGTCCAGGGGGAGGTCAGTGGGAGGAGGAAGACTCTGCACTGACCACAACAACCATCTGGCCTTATAACCTGAGCTCTCAAAGAGACACCCATAATGTACCTCAATAATGATGTCTCACATCTCACTATAGAGTGTAAGGTCAATTTACTAAGCTGTGTTTACACAAGGCTATCCTTGGACACATGTCTTCCTAATTAGGTTGAAATTACCACAGACTCCTGAGCTTGAAATAATGAGCACATTACTGACACCTTGTCAAATGCCCCGGTTACTTACCGGTAATCTTCATTACTCCGAGTCCTAGTCTTCCTCGCCACAGTATTCACATATGAGCCTCCGGCACCACACAGAACTCCAAGTAAAATTAAAAGAGCAGCGCTCTAGTCTCCCCTCCCGCCTCCAATATGGCCCCCAGTGGCTTCAGCCAATCCCATAAAGGGATACATACCAACCATCTCGACCTGATAAACAAAGCCGCAGACATGAAGCCACCACCAGGGCCGGGAGGGAAGGGAAACTATACTGTGGCGAGGAAGACTAGGACTCGGAGTAATGAAGATTACCGGTAAGTAACCGGGGCATTACCTCCTCGTCCAGTCTTCCTCGCCACAGTATTCACATATGAGCCGATACCAAAGCAATCAGCTTCATGTAAGGAAAAGACCACACCAAAGTGCAGTGAAAAACAAAATTTAATATACAGAAGTACAGCAATCAAAGACAACCTCTCAAGGCATCCCCGCAGTCAGAACAGAAGATGCAAATGAAACAGAACCCCCACCCCCAACCTGGAGGCGGTAATGGGACATGAATGTATGAGGTGAAGACCAAGTAGCAGCCCGGCAAACATCCTCCATGGACACCCCTTTGAAGGAGGCCCAAGACACAGCAACAGAGCGGGTGGAACGCCCCTGAACAGGAAGGGAGGGAACCTCAGAAACCGAAGCATACGCCAACAAAATGGCCTCCTTAATCCAGCGACTGATCGTCGAGAGGGAGGGTTTCAGTCCCTGACGCGACAAACCATAATTGACAAACAAGTTGTCCACTTTGCAAAAGGAAGACGTGCCTGATAAATATATCAATAAAGCACGACGAACATCTAAGAGGTGCAACAGCGATTCCTCATCCGAGGAAGGATCAGGACCAAGACATGGAAGCACCACCTCAGAAGAAAATAAGAATCCACCTTCGGAATGAACGTAGGACGAGGGCGCAACACCACCCGGTCCGACAAAACCAACAAAAAAGGGGCAGAACGAAGGAAGGCACCCAACTCACCCATTCGTCTGGCAGAAGCAATCGCCACAAGAAACACCACCTTAAGTGTTAAAAACTTCAACCCCACCGACTCCAAAGGCTCGAAGGGAGCCAACTGCAAGGAGCGCAATACCAAAGGCAGGTCCCAAGGTGGAGGACACATGATAGGACGGGGGCGTTGGAAAGAGAGAGACTTAAAAAGTCTAGCAACCAATGGCGAAACAGAAATTAAAGGGAGGACATGGAACGCCTGAATCGCAGCCCACTGAGCCCGAAGAGTCGAAATGGCCAAGCCCAGCACAAATCCATCATTCAAAAAATCCAAAATGCGAGCCGTATCCAAAGAAGCCACCGACAGATCGCGACACAGACACCAAGAAACAAAATTATCCCAGTGTTTCGCATAGGATTTAAGAGTAGAAGGTCTCCTGGATTGCTGAATGACCCCAGCCACAGCCAATGAACAGCCAGTTCGCATCAACGAATCCCTCTCAAGAGCCAGGCCCGCAGACCCAAGGAACGGAACACAGGCAGAGGAAGAAGAGGACCCAACAGAGGATAAGGACTGAATGGCAAGGCCCACCCCGGAGACACAGCCAATTCCAACATCAGGGGATACCAAGGGCGACGCATCCAACCCGGAGCAATGAGAAGCACAAAGGATCCCTCCCTCTTGATCTTCTGCAAGACCGCCGGAATCAGGGGAACAGGGGGAAAGGCATACAAGAGACCCGTCGGCCAAGGGAACGACAGGGCATCCACCCTCCATGCATCCCGGCAAGGCATAATTGTGCAAAAGCAACGGATCTTGAAATTGTCCTGGGAAGCAAAGAGGTCGACAATCGGATAACCAAACATCCGCCGCAACCTCCTGAACATCACATGTGTCAGGGACAAAGATCCCATGGAAGGAAACACCCGGCTCAGACAATCCGCCACAGTGTTCTCCGTGCCAGGTAGATAAATGGCAGATAGGGACTCCAGATGTATCTCTGCCCAACAACAAATCCGACGGCTGAGGCAACTGAGGGATCGAACCTTGCACCCTCCTTGATGGTTCACATACGACATCACAACCTGATTGTCCGTTCGGACCTGTACATGGTGACCCTGAACCAGATCCGAGAAATCCAACAAACCCAGAAGTACTGCTTTCAGCTCCTTGTAGTTGGAGGAACATGACAACACCGACTGAGGCCAAACCCCCTGAGTCGTCGAATCCCCCAGAGTAGCACCCCACCCCAGCAGGCTGGCATCGGTAGTGACCACGCGGGTGGTAACAATCAGAAAGGGGCGGCCCCTGGACAGATGACCCTCGTCCAACCACCAACCCAGGACCACCCGAACGTCTTCCGACATAGGAACCAAAACAGTCATATCTAGGGAACAGGGGTCCCAATGCGACAAAACGTGGGACACCACTGGGTACATGTGGAGTCGAGCCCACGGCACCGTCAACAATGACGCTGACATCAGACCCTGAACCCTCAGCCATAGGCTCACAGGATAAGAATGCCCCACCAACAGGGCACGAACTGCAGACACCAGGGACAGAATCCTGGGAGGTGGCAGGAACACCATACCCAACCGAGTCCTGAACAGAGCCCCAATGAAAGTCAATTCCTGTGCAGGAACCAGGGAGGACTTTGGTACATTCACTAGGAACCCATGATGCTCCAGGACATGGCACACTCTCTGGACATGCAACTCCGCCTTAGGAAGAGAAGAAGCAGAAATTAAAATGTCGTCCAGATAAGAAAAAACACTAATGCCCTCCCCATGCAAATGTCCAATAAGAGGAGCCAGAACCTTAGTAAAGACCCTGGGAGCAGAGCAGAGTCCAAAGGGCATTACCTGGAATTGGTAATGCCGACCCATCACGCAAAACCGTAGAAATTTCTGAGAGTCTGGATGAACAGGGATATGGAGATAAGCATCCCTCAAGTCTATTGACGCAAGGAAGTCGCCCTGAGATATCAGAGGAAGGATCAACTGAAGGGAAACCATCTTGAACTTCTGGTGAGGGATGTAAGTATTCACCCACTTCAGGTCCATCACCGGCCGAAGATCCCCAGTGCGCTTTGACACCAGGAATAGGATGGAATACACACCCAGCCCCAATTGATCGACGGGAACAGGAATCACCGCACCCTTGACCACCAGGGATTCAATGCCTTCCAAAAGCGCCAATCTCCTTCTAGGGTCTCTGGGACAAGGAGTGGCCCTGAAACAGTCTGGGGGAGTCTGGATAAATCCAATATGCAATCCCTCCGAAACCACCTGCAGCACCCATTTGTCCGACACAGTCATTCTCCAAGAATCCAGGAAGGAACTGAGGCGACCCACAACCGGACCCAAACCAGGAGCGATCCAGTCACGATTTTGGTGCAGGATTGGAGGAGGAAGATGAACCGGAGAACCGGGTTTTACCAAAGGAAGGAGCACCCCGGCCACGCCCCCTTCCACAAAGGGCTGACCAGCCCGACCCCTCCTAGAAGGGCCAAAAGCCCGCTGAGAACCAAAAGAACGGAAGTGACCCGCCCTCTCCGGAGCCAGGAGTTTACGGTCTTCCGCCGTTTTCTTTACCATGTCATCCAGAGGTGACCCAAAAAGTTTAACCCCAGAAAAAGGAATCTTCATCAGGAGACTCTTCTGCGCAGCATCAGCCTTCCAGGAACGAAGCCACAACTGGCGTCTCGCAGCCACCGAAGACCCAGCCGCAGAAGCCGCCGCTCCCAAAGAGTCAAAGGACACATCCGAAAGCAGCCGAACCTGTTGTTCCATCAAAGCCAGGGTAGAAGAAACATCCTCCCCCTGGTCCAACAATTCTGACAGAGACTGAAAATCCTTAAGCAAGGATTGTATAGTGTAAGAAGCATAGGCAGCAGCCCTGATAGAAAAATTCGCAGCCGCAAAAGTGCGTTTCACCGCACCATCCACTTTACGGTCAACCGGATCAGCAGGAGAAGCATCTTCTGAAACCACAGTCCCATGAGATGACATGCTGGCCAACAAGGAATCAACCTTTACCGATGAAGGGAATTTCACCGCAAAATCCTGCAGCGGGTTCCGTTTATTCAAAAAGCGTGGAAAGGAACCCTTGTCCACATCCTTCCATTCATTCTCCAAGACCCTCAAGACTGAAGAGTGTAGAGGCAAAGAATCAGGTTCAGGACGTTGGTATTGCGCAAATAGATCTTCTTCCAGAGGAACAACAGAAGCAGGAAAAACCAAGTTCTCTCGAATGTGACCAAGCACCTCCTTCAGGTCGGCACCCTGCACAAAACGACCCCTGACATCAACCTCCTCCTCATTCTCAGAATCAGCAGGCGCAGCGCCATCAACCTTAGCCCGCTTCGCAGGAGGAACAGGCACCTGACCTTGCATAGCAGCAGCCACAGCAGAGTTGATCATCTGCTGCAACACGTCCATAGAGGGAATCTGTATACCAGAACCAGAAGCCATCACCAATGGATCAGGAGCATTAACATCCTTAGAACCACCCTCCATCATAGTGAAATACAAGTGGACGAGTGAATGAAACACAGGCACTCAAGACAACACTCCCGGTATAAAAAGGCCCCGTGGTTGCTATGCAACCAAACAAGCCAGTCCCTGCCTGCCAGCAATACATAAATGCCGGAAGAGAATACGAGCGCATGCATATAGACATGCAAAATACCGATGATGACTCAGACAGCCGCAGACCTGAACCGCAGTATAAAGGAACGTGAGCGGGAGCCTCCGGCCCCCACATCAATCAATCCTGCAGAGAAAACCAGGTACGAATGCCAACGGAAGCCTCCGGCCCCCAGAGCAAACTCACCCGGCCGCGCTACGTCCGCTCTGCAGGACGTGCGGTCGGGAATGTAACACCGTAAACAGGCAGGCAGCTCGAACAGACTAGCATGCCAAGAACGAGTCCAGAAGCGATTCGCAAACAAACGCCTCTAAAGTCCGCTAAAGCAGGACCATAGGCGCAAAGGTAGAAGAAGGGGGGAAAAAGCAATACATTTAAAACAATATGATTCCACAAATGAAACAACAAAACAATCCAACTACTTCCCCCCAAACTCGATACCCGAGGGCGAAACGGGGCTGCTCAAGCAGGACCCCAGCCCCACTCACCTGACCAACAGGCAATAAAGCACTCGGAGAAGTGCAGAAAAAAAGAACAGGTCGAGATGGTTGGTATGTATCCCTTTATGGGATTGGCTGAAGCCACTGGGGGCCATATTGGAGGAGGGAGGGGAGACTAGAGCGCTGCTCTTTTAATTTTACTTGGAGTTCTGTGTGGAGCCGGAGGCTCATATGTGAATACTGTGGCGAGGAAGACTGGACGAGGAGGTAATGTGTACATAAAATCTCAGAAATGCCTTGGGGTAAGGCTGTTACGTCAATGTGCCTGGTGACACATTGACACTGCACAGCACACAGGAATAACAACAACAAAATATTCACAATTGATGTCTAAGTATGTCCTGGGTATAATTTTGAACATGAATGTCCTAATTCACACATGTCGTCTATAGAGTGTCAGGTTCAAGTCACTGGGATTAGCTATGTTACATTCCATATTGTGACAATAACCATATCAGCACAGAGATGGAGCTGGACCATAATACTCATTGTGAAAAACTTACAATGCTGTCATTAAATAAATGGGAATATAATGAGGATAGTTGCCAATTTCCCCATAAAAGTCTAAGCAATCACTCAATGTAGTGTAGTTCCTATATCCCTAATAGGCTCTGCGCATTGGAATAATATACACTATAGATTCAACATAGGACTGAGGTCAGTATGTCTCTATCGAGTACATTAAACTTAATTACTTGTATGTGCCAGCTAACGCCGAGGTCACTAGAAACTTCTCGAATATACAAGAAGGGATTAGTTTTTGACAACCGCATAAACATGACAACTTTGTTTCCCTTAGTGTCGGAACAATCTCAGAACCGTGGAAACAATACAGTTTCACTCAATCAATCGTGCATGCTTCGTTTCTACAGAGTTGCACAGAAATAGAGAGACGGGCGTTTCAATAAAAAGGGTTTATTGAACAGTCTTATTTCTCATGCAAGAGATATGAACTGCTACAATCGCAAGACAGGCTGCGAAGTACAATATGTACAGAGTTAGCAGTAAGATGAAATAATACTGCAATAGCATGGTTTGTAGCTATGATATAGATTTATAAAATACATACATAAATAACACAGGCTAAAATGGGAATACTCATCTGATGGTTCTAAATAGTTCTACTCCAGTGTTCCTAACCTAAGTGTAGTACGAGGTAAGAAGTAGGTGCTGTTTTCTACAGTATAGCTGACTATATCTATAGTTGTGCCAAGAGTTGCCAAAAGTTTCTCTAAGTTCTAGTCTGCTCCATACCTTAGAATGTGCGAGGTTGAATCTCTTTCCGGGACTCTATATCTAACACCCCGCAAGGGGAGTCAGAAACACTGGAGCTGGACTCTCTGCGAGGAGGATGACAGTGTCTGGTCAGTGCATCAGGCTGGAACTCGATCTCCTTCCGAACTTGCCGTAGCGTACCGCAAGTAGGCAGTCGAGCTGGACCGTACCGGAACCGTGGTTTGCCAGGGCAAGTGCAGGTATATTTATACCTTGAAGGTGTTTAGGAATGCCTGTATTGACATAAAAGTCTGGCATCGGAACGTCATGAATGAACCCCTAAGGAATAGATGTTCATGCATAATAAATGAGTTCTTGGAGAAATCAATATCCAAGCAAGGGAAATTCCTAACAGCTTAAGAGTCTGCTTTTCCAAGAACTCGTTGTGACGTGAATGGACGTATGTAGGAGACCATGCCTGTATTTTGTTAGCATGGACAATGCCTAAATAAGGGCTGGATTTTCTATGCCTAAATAAGGGCAATATGAAGTGTACCTATATAAGGGCATAAATCGGGAAACCTGTATATGGAATCTAAATCTACACACAACAGAGTGAGCTGGTAACACTTCAAGGCTGAATCAGGAAACCAGCCAACCTCAGACTCCAACCCAGAATGAGCTCTCCAGCGACAATGACTCTCTGGAAAACTCAGACATAGAGGAAGAAACTGGCCCATGAGGTTTGGCTATACAAACAACACCAGTAAGTCAAGCTGGGTCCACTGCAGCATCTTTCACCACAGCTTCCAACAACCAGCTGATCCCTACCCCAACAGCCACACAATCAAGCAGGGGCCGCATCATCTCCAGTGCACCACAGTCTACTCCAGAGTTGAGGTTTCAAAACCCACTCAATGAGGATGGAGAATCCGGTCCTAGTCTGCAGGCACAAACCATGCAAGCCAGTGGGGGGAGGGCACATGTGGGCCCACGCCATCAAACAGCTGGTGACAAGGATGTCCAGGTCAACCTGTCCCGAGTCATGGGAGCGTTTAAGGGGTGCAAGGGAGCAATGGCCCAGATATATCAAGAACTCAGAGACATTAAAGAACTGCAGGTGTCCCTAGACTACTGAATGGAAAAACACAATGAGTAAATGGATAAGGTCATTGGGGTGCTGATGGACGTTAGTACCACCCTCTGCCAGGAATTTGCACACACAACTAACCCTCTCTGTGTGGTAACTACATCTGTCCCTTCAATATCTGCGGCAGCCACAGGGAGGGTAGGTGAGCCAAGCGAAGATTCCTCTGTAACCCCAGAGACTGCAGCTGTGGATCCCCCACCCGCCATGTGGTGGGACATCCAAGAAAAAATCCAGGAGGGTCAGATGGCAATGCACAAACCACCACCAGTAAAAAACAGTGCCCCTGATTTCCTCCTTTGTGCTTTAGCTATTCACTTTATTGACTATTCATCCCAAATGTTCAACCTCTGATGGGATGACTGTGTTGGACTTTAGACTCCGGTAACTGTGGTTTTGAACTCTATAATTTCATCCACTAACACTGACAACTTCACTCCATTGTATTACCATTTATGTTCCATATTGTGTTATTTCTTCTATTTACAGTGTCCCCCAAAATAATTAACTTAGCACAACAATACTAGCTCATGTGACATTTAGAAGTGTGTGATCCCTCTGATGAAAGTGTAAACTGTTAGGTCAACAATTACGTATGAATTGTAACTTAAGTGCAACAAAGTCACTTAAACATGCCACCACAAGATATACATACAGATGTACTGTATCTGACAAACCTCATTCTACAGTGCCTTACAACCGATTGTCACATGCACAAATAATCATCAAACGTTGACCTCACAACAAATAATCTGTGCCACTGACCACATATGTCATGTATAGTGAGGTTCCGTGTGAGACGGGACGGCACTTTTTGAATGGTGACGAATATGGATGAGTTTGGTATCTATGAACCGCAAATGACGAGTATAGTGGGTGTACGAAGTTTCGCTATACAGCCACGTATGGTTCGCCTCATTTTCGGGTTCGTTCATCCGAACCCTTGGGTTCCATTTTAGATACAGCGTCCATTTTGTTTCTTGCCCTCAGGTAGCCAGCGAACGGGCTTTTTGTCCGCTTCGTGACCCTGGAACTTTCAAGCTAGTACGAAGGACACGTGTTTCTTTGAGGTGACTTTTACGATGAGGGAAATGACACGAGTGAGGCAGATGGCCCCGCTCAAGGCCCATCTTGCCGCTCCGGTCTATTGTTTCAGTCACGCATACATTAGGCACGAGGTCTTTTGACCCCTCTATCGAGTTTCCTTTATTGCCCCTAACACTCTTTTCTAACCTGTTGTGCATCCTCGTTCTTTCCCCGCATTCTGTTTTTCGTCCTTCCTTAATGCTTTTATGGTTGGGAGGAAATGTGTTTATTGCGGAGGGAATATGTTTTTACAGTTGGGAACTGGCAAGACTGTTGTAATTATGTTCCGGCCTCCTGAAACATGAATGCGACCCTTTTGAAGTTTATTGTGGGAACCGAGTTGTAACCTTTGTTCGCCATACTGTGCTATGGCAAAAACGTGTATAAAAGGAGCGACCCACTTCTACGAATTTGAAGCAGTCTCCGAGAACCTACACGTTGTGTACTTCTTGAGACCTCTGTATCCCTGCAGTAAATAAACGCTGATCTCTGACGTCGCTGGAAGTGTCCCGTGTCTCTGTGTTTGGTACGCCAGAACAGGTAACCCACGAAGGTTTCAGGTGTTGTCCCCTGGCACCGCTGGGTCTTAAGAATAACCCAGTCCTTCAGTTGGCGCCCATAGTGGGGCCACATCAACGGTACCGGTCCAAAGCCCGACGATCGTGAGGAACTTCGTGTGAAATCTCCGAGGGAAGGTGCACCCCGCTTCATCGATCCAGTTGTCGAAATAAGTGGCCCGACGTCTTTTCCCGCGAAGATCCCCGCCTCCTGACGGCTGTGACGGACCGATGCCCTGACTGTCGACCTGTTTTGGCGCCTGGCGTAGTCCTTTGTACGGCGAGACGATTGACGGGCCTTCCTGGTGACGCCATTGTTCTCTCAGTTAAGTATTTGTGGGTCGCTCCCAGTGTTGCTTTGTTGTTTGCATGGTTCCATAGCATTCGTGGTTCTTAGTTGTTGGGTTTTATTTGACGATTGCAATTGCCAAAAACCGAGGGTCTTGCATCTTTGCGAGGACATCGTAATTCGATAGCCCTTGAAGTTTGTATACTTGGCTAGTGTGCACGATGCCTGGCCGTAGTACTTTGTTTGGGTTTCTCAAATGTTGCAGCATGGATTCCCGGCTGGAGGATTCATGTCCGATACCTCCGGCTGGAACTCCGCTTTATGAGCTCTATAGTCGCCATGGCGTGGGTCCTATCGTATATAATGAATATTGGGTTCGTTACACTAAAAAGGATGGCGTCCTTAGTTGGCCACCTCATGGTAGTTTCGAGACTGCCATTTTAGATAACTTGGAAGCTAAATTATTTAAAAGGAAAGCTAGGCCGGCCATGTTTGATTCCTTCCGGTTATGGCGGAAAGAGGCCAAACAGAAAGAAATCAAACAGAATAAGAAAAATAAGCGAGAAGGTGTCATTACGGTGATGCGCAATGCGGAACAGTATCAGTTAGACAAAGATGAGAAAGAGCAAGAAGTTAGCGCTCGGCTTCACCATATGGCAGTGGACAAATGTTATCCGGCGCTACCTTCTACGATCGATAAGACAGGAGAAGAATCAGTGGAAGATTCGCTTTTGTCTTATCTGATGAAATCGCCACCTCCCTATGCTCCTGATGTTATGGGTCCCGTTCGTCCACCTCTTCCTCAACCCGCTGTTTTGGCGGCTGCTGGTCAGCCCGCCGTTCCTCCCGTACTCCCGAATCCCCTTGGGCCTCAGATCGTACATCCTCTTGTTCCGGCTTCTCTCCCTAATTCGCCTTTCCAAGTCCCTCCTCAGCCTGTCGTTCCCGCTACTCCTGCTGCTGCGTCTACTTCTACTGTTTCCACCCCTATGGTTGCTACGCCTGTATCTTCTTCCTCTTCTCCTTCTGTTCGTAGTCGTCTCTTGACTGCTGTTACTTCTCTTTATTCTCCGCTCTTTGGGCCGATACTTGGTTCGACTCTTTCAGATGTTGCTCAAAGACGCAGCCAGCTTCCTGATGGTAGGGAACGTGAATCGTTGGTGAAAACGGCACGTAGATGGATTCGTAACCCTGTTAAATACACCCCACGTGTAGTGTTTGAAACGTTTTCTCAGTTTAATGTGCCCACGCAACGATTTGTGTTCGAAGAATTGTGTAAGTCATTGAAAGAGGAGTGGGACGATGATATAGCTGATGATATACCACCTGAGGTTTCCGAGCTACAGCTTCGGTTTGCCACGGGTGTAATTGTAGGTGACAAAGTTCGAGAGGCTCTGGAACGCTTGTTATCCTTTCGATGTACAGTGCAACCACGTGCGCTGTTTAAGGACGCGACCGCGGAATGGATGGCACAACCTGGTCAATATCCTATGCGGGAAGTTCCCCCGGTGTGGATGCCAGGTGATGCTGCTGCTATCCCTCCTGTCCCAGGCCATTTCCAGAGAGTGTGGATACACCTCCCTTGGAAACGATCGGAAGTGTTACAAGTAAAGCAATCCTTACCTGATCCCCGTAAGAATCCTGCGGGTTACTATAAGGAGCTGTCCCAATTGGTGGATGCTACTGTTATGAACCTAGCTGATATTGATATGTTGTTCGGCAATGTGGTGCCTCAGCCGATTTGGGCGAAAATTCGTCACGAGAATCACGTAGCCAAGTTAGGCGGTGACTGGGCTGCCCTTACAGCGGCAGATGCCCGGCAGGTTGGTGGGGCTAAACCCGAACGGATTATTGTGGCTTTGCCCCAGAGGATAATTACCCTCATGAAAACACTTATGCCAGCGATGCGCGTCAACTGGGACAAATTATCGGCGTGCAGGCAAAAGAGGGATGAAAGTGTTTCTGATTTCTTTACAAGATTTGAGGAAGCGTTCATTGATCATAGTGGTCAGGACATGGGTTCCGAGGGTGGTCAGCGGCTGTTTGTTGATAAATTTGTATCAAATTTGTCACCCGACCTTGGCAACAAGTTGAAGAATTCTGAGAGTGCGTGGGCTGTCTCTACCACTGCCCAAATATTGGCTACGGCCCAATATTACGAAAATAGAGAAAAAGAGGAAAGTGAGCGTGCAGAAAAGAAAACTAAGGATCTCAAAACTAAGGTTTTGTTGCAGCAAGCCTATCCACCGCGTTCGAATTTCAGTGATACACAGCAGCCAAACAGATCGCAATCACAGTTCTCTAGACCACAGCCGCGCAATGCTTCGCCTGCGCCTCGTTTTGTGCTGGGATATAATCAGTGCGCGTATTGTCGTGGGGAAGGCCATCTGAAGTTTGATTGTCCGGTTCTCCGTGATAGGGCCAATGGCATATCGGCTCGGGGAGGACGTAGCGGTCCTCAACAGGTCTCTCGTGGTAGAGGTCGCGGAGTTACCCAGAATCAGGCCGAACGCTTTGCGACGTCTTCGGATTCGCAAAATTGTTTCGATCGGCGCGAACAATCGTCCGGTCGGTCTACACAGTATCATGTGGATGATTGCTATGTTGAGTGTGATGTTGATGCGGATGGTATCTATTAGGACAGCCATAGACAAAGGAAGGGAGAAGTATCAGTTCCGGTTGATCAGAGAGGGCCATACGTTTCAGTAGCCACTTTGGGCGTTGTTGAGCCTTTTCTGTTGGACACTGGTGCAGCGAAAAGTTCCATCATGCATTCAAAACTCCCTGGCGCGCCTTTGTCTGGCTTAACGAACATTTCCGTTGGATTTTCTGGCGCCCCCGTTAGCAATCCAGTTTCTAGCCCTTTGCCCCTTACAATTGGGTCTCATGAGCTGGAAGCTCCTTTGATTTTGACTACTGGTTGTGGTGAGAATCTTTTGGGTTTAGATTTGTTGAAAAGGTTACATGCGACTTTGTACTGTTCTCCTGCGGGTGTGGAGCTTACGTTGGGTAAGAGCGTGATTTCCCCTATGTATTTATCGATGGATAAGTTCCCATCGGAATTGAGATCTCTCCCAGACTCCTTGTGGGCGACAGGTCCCAATGACGTGGGCCTGTTGGATATACCACCTTATGTTGTCCAACTAAAAGTTGGTGCGCGTTTGCCACGTATACCTCAGTATCGTATTTCCCTCGATGGTGAAAGGGCACTGTTAGCGATCATTTACGATCTGATCGGCAAAGATGTTATTGAGGAGACACGAGGTAATGTGTGCAATAGTCCCGTGTTGCCTATTCTGAAACGAACGGATCCCTCCAAGCCTCCCGTGTATCGTCTAGTTATCGACTTACGGGAGGTAAATAAAGTCGTTGTTCCGCAGTTTCCTGTGGTGCCAGACATTACAGCTTTACTGACTCTGATTCCAGCCACTGCATCATGGTTCTCGGTGATCGATCTGAAGAATGCGTTCTTTAGCATCCCGATTGCTGAGGAAAGCAGAGACTTGTTTGGTTTCTCATTAGGTGGTCGCAGCTTCAGATTCAAACGCGCTCCACAGGGCTACTGTGAGAGTCCATCAATCTACAGCCAAGCTCTTAAAAGTCAGCTTGATGCATTTGTGTTACCGGCTGGTGCAGCCTTGATTCAGTACGTTGATGATCTGTTGGTTGCTGCTGACACTGAACAGCTCTGTAGAGCCGCTACAGTGTCTTTGTTACAGCATCTCTGTGCTTTACATCATAAAGTGTCACCTTCCAAATTACAATATTGTTGTCAAGAAGTTACCTATCTCGGTCACTTATTGTCAAAGGCGGGAAGAAGGTTGACCCCTGAACGAATTGCAGCAATTGCTCGAATGCCTGTGCCAGCAACTCAGAGAGATGTGCGTGCCTTTTTAGGTATCACGTCATATTGCAGACAGTGGATCCCAAACTTTTCGCTGTTAGCGAAGCCATTGGTAGCTCTCACGTGCAAGGACGTTTCGACTCCTTTGCCTTGGACGGAGGAATGCCAGAAAAGTTTTTCTGAACTACATGATGCGCTGTGTTCGGCTCCTGTGTTAGGTACTCCTGATTACAGCAAGCCTTTCACATTATACGTCCATGAGAGGGACGGTTGTGCGTTGAGTGTTCTAACGCAACAATTTGGTGATAAGCAGCGTCCGTGTGCATATTTCTCCTCGACCTTAGACCCGGTGGCTAGAGCGTTGCCAAGTTGCTTGAGGGCGACAGCGGCAGCTGCGGCGTCTATTCGGCAGTCCGCAGGTCTGGTCATGGACAATATGCTCATAGTAATGGTTCCGCATGCAGTTGATACGCTCTTGAATCGGACAAAGACTCAACATCTGACGAGTGCAAGGTTGTCCGGGTACGAGCTGACCCTTTTGGCAAGTCATATACAGATCAAGCGTTGTAATGTACTGAATCCGGCGACATTGTTGCCTATTAATATGGAATCAGATGATGTGCTGCCCCATGATTGTTATTTACGGACTGAGGAAGAAACAAAAGGTCGTGTGGACCTGAAAAACACCCCCTTGTCAGATCCTGATGGTACTTTGTATGTGGATGGCTCTTGCTTCAAATTGCCGAATGGCGATGTGACGACTGCGTATGCTGTGGTGACATTAAGCACGATAGTGGAAACTGCGAGATTGAACCAGAATTCAGCACAAGCAGCAGAATTAATTGCATTAACAAGAGCGTGTGTTCTGTCGAAGGGAAAGCGAGTGAATGTGTTTACCGACAGTCAGTATGCATTTGGTGTTGCGCATAACTTTGGAAGATTGTGGAGAGAAAGAGGATTTATGACATCGCATGGTACAAAGATCCAGCACGGGCATCTCGTGAATGATCTTTTGGATGCACTTACGTTGCCTAAACAAGTGGCGATCGTCAAATGTAGTGCACATCGGAAAGTGACGGATGATGTTGGTCGTGGTAATGCATTTGCGGATGAGATTGCTAAGGAAACGGCTAAGAATCTTGCGACTCGAATGTATGTCACGAGTTCAGTAAGGTGGCCGACGGAGACTGGTATGTGTGAGAATACTGTTGAAAGTGTGAAAGCGATTCAGAATGAAGCTACTGAAGCCGAAAAGACTAAGTGGAAAGAAAGTACAGGGAAATTGGATATGCATGGATGTTGGGTTGACCTGACGGAATGTCAGAGGTGGATGTTACCGGATGCGTATGTATTAGCTGTTGTGACGATGGCCCATGGGTTGTCACATATTAGTGCGAAAGGAATATGCAAGTTCTTGTCTCCTGTATGGAGGAATGATGGTATCGCTAAGTGTGCCGAAAGAGTGGTTAAAAATTGTATGGTGTGCTTGATGCACAATCCCGGAAAAGGTACCCCCACTCCACCTGGTCATTTCGCTCCTCCTGCTTGTCCCTTTGAGGTTATCCAGTTGGACTTTATCCATATGGAGAGATGCAATAACCTGAAGTATGTTTTAGTTGTGGTTTGCGCGTTCTCCAGATGGATTGAGGCCTATCCTCTTAAGGATAATACTGCCCTGTCCACAGCAAAAATCCTGCTGAAGGAGTATTTTCCTAGGTATGGAATGCCGCGGATTGTGTGGTCGGATAATGGAAGTGAGTTTGTGGGAAGTGTAATGCAGAGTGTGTGTAAAGGCCTTGGAATACGACAGAAATTCCACAGTGCCAACCATCCTCAGGCAGCGGGTTTGGTCGAAGGGTACAATGGTACCCTGAAGCTGAAACTCGCTAAGATTCAAGCTACGACTGGTCTGTCATGGCCTGATGCCTTGCCTCTGGCTCTCCTATCGACCAGAGCAACTGTACACTCTCGAGTAGGGCTCAGCCCATATGAGATTGTGTTCGGTCGCCCTGCAAATATTTGGGGAGTCCCGAGACCTAGGGCTTTTGATAGTCTTGAATATCCAATGTTGATTGATTACTTGTATGATTTGACCACTAAACTACGGTTAATTCATCAACAGGTCGTTGAAGCTCTACCAGCACAGACAGAGGGTCCTGGACATCAGCTCCGGCCAGGAGATTGGGTGGTCACCCGAAACTTCGGTCGGAAGCGTAACTTGGAGCCCAGATTCGTCGGACCCCACCAAGTCTTGTTGACGACGAGGACAGCGGTTCGATTGGAGGGCCGGAAAAATTGGGTCCATGCCAGCCACACAAAGAAGGTACCGATCCCCTTACCAACCGACGGTTGGGTGAGAACTGGGATTTCGGCCGGAGAAACTGAGACTCCTCCGCGTTTTGTGCCATTTAGCGACGCTCAACTTGTGGAAGAGGATTCGTCTTTGCCGGATCCACAGGTGGAGTCATTAGTAGCAGAGAACCCAAGGTCCGACTCGTCATCTGCTTCATTGAACACTGTTGCGCCAGCTGAACAATTGTTTGTAGAGCAAACTCGACCTGGAAGAAGTCGATACTTTCTTCGTTCAAGGACTTCAAGGACTAATACAAATTAACAGTATAGTGGTTTTTAACGTTACGAATATTATGAACAATTACATCCTTTCTTTTTGAGTTTTTGTGCTTTCCACTGCTAAGAGACTCGTAATAAATTTGAACGTTTCAAGGAAACCTCGCCATCCGGGTTACCGTAGGGCCGTGCGGGTACTTCTTTCTGTTTAGCAGGTTTCCGACGTTAGGTTGGTTACTTTTGTCGATCTCTGGGAACTCCTGGGGATTGATAATCGCTACTCGGAACGAAGTGCGTCAAGTACGTCACGGACGGTTTGTAGAGGATGGCATTCTCTAAGCTGGTGGAAGAAGAAAGGGTGTTGGCACAGAGATCAGAGTTATGGAGGGTTGTACGAACAAAATGTTTTCTGTTTCAGGTGTTTCTATTGTTCCTAACTGTATCTATGTTATTGGTGGGTGGAGTGTATTTCGGAGTATCGTTGTTCTTGCCTTCTGTTTCACCTACCTCTTCTCTTAACCTAAGTTCCCTCACCACTGTCTCCCCACATTCCTTTCATCCTTTGCCTCAACATGAGCAGGTTAGACGTGCGGAATTCATGAATAATTCCTTTGTTCAGCTCCTACATCAGCATCAGTTGGTGGTGAATACTACCAATTGTTGGGTATGTGGGTTAATGCCACACACTATGGATAGGGGTATCCCGTATTTGGTCCTTCCATACAGCTCCCAGGGTTCAGCTCGAGCATTCCAAACTATGTTCCGCAGTGCACTAGATTCCTACCCCAGTCGAGAGCCACGGTCTGTCAACTTTGGTCCTGGGCCGTACCACAAGCCTTTGGCGATAGCCATAGCAGATCTGGACAGAGATGTTTTCGATGCATCACTCATTCCAGATGAAGAAGTGCAGGCCTATAAGGATCTGAGCGAGGCTGAGTATAGTACGTCAGTGGGAAATAGACAGCTTAAGAGCTCGTCCCCGATATGGATTGTACCGCACCTTGGTAATTTCTGTTTGCAAGGTTTGGGTCGAAATCCGAGAGCACAACTTGGGAACAGTGCTTGCACTGAAACGTATGTCCTACCGATGCTCTCCTCCCCTGTTTTTCTGACTGCTAAGGGCACCTATTTTGTGTGTTATGAACGCGCATATACATGGTTACCCCGCGATTTTTCGGGTACCTGTTATATTGCGAATCTTTTGCCTCCAACCTTCACAGTTGCTTCAGACTACCACAAAACTAGAGTCGTGAGAGGCGTTATTAGCAAAGAGGATACTGCTGGTCAAGAAGCAGGAGACTTCTTTAAGGGTTTCTTGCCGTTTTGGGGACCTATGGTTAATAGTAGGAACCTACGACAGTTGACCCGTGTGGTAGAGTCGACTGCTAATATTACTGCAAATGCCCTTGGTAATCTAACAGCTGAACTACAGGCGGATAGACTCATGACGCTGCAGAACCGTATGGTTCTAGACGTTGTTCTTGCAGATAGAGGGGGCGTGTGTAAAATTATCCATTCGAGTTGTTGCATTTTTATTCCTGACAATGCTCCAACTGTTTATCAAGCCATCTCGAAGTTGCACAAGATTTCCGAGTCCATACACGTGGACGAAGGTAATTGGACGCTCCTAGGATGGTTTTGGGGCCTGATGTCAACCTGGGGTTGGAAGATTCTGATGATCGTAGGGGCTGTTGTAGCGTTTCTGTTTACGTGTTGTCTTTGTGTACAGTGTGGTCCTGCCTTATGTGGCCTATGCGCTGCGACGTGTATAAGGCGGCCATCTGTTACCAAGGAGACATTGATGAATAGAATGATGTTCCAGCAGCATCTGAACGATCTGATGAATATTGATATAGATTCCGATCTTGACTAGTGCTTGCCTACATGAGGGCAAAAGGAGCGTCTGAGGTTCCGTGTGAGACGGGACGGCACTTTTTGAATGGTGACGAATATGGATGAGTTTGGTATCTATGAACCGCAAATGACGAGTATAGTGGGTGTACGAAGTTTCGCTATACAGCCACGTATGGTTCGCCTCATTTTCGGGTTCGTTCATCCGAACCCTTGGGTTCCATTTTAGATACAGCGTCCATTTTGTTTCTTGCCCTCAGGTAGCCAGCGAACGGGCTTTTTGTCCGCTTCGTGACCCTGGAACTTTCAAGCTAGTACGAAGGACACGTGTTTCTTTGAGGTGACTTTTACGATGAGGGAAATGACACGAGTGAGGCAGATGGCCCCGCTCAAGGCCCATCTTGCCGCTCCGGTCTATTGTTTCAGTCACGCATACATTAGACACGAGGTCTTTTGACCCCTCTATCGAGTTTCCTTTATTGCCCCTAATACTCTTTTCTAACCTGTTGTGCATCCTCGTTCTTTCCCCGCATTCTGTTTTTCGTCCTTCCTTAATGCTTTTATGGTTGGGAGGAAATGTGTTTATTGCGGAGGGAATATGTTTTTACAGTTGGGAACTGGCAAGACTGTTGTAATTATGTTCCGGCCTCCTGAAACATGAATGCGACCCTTTTGAAGTTTATTGTGGGAACCGAGTTGTAACCTTTGTTCGCCATACTGTGCTATGGCAAAAACGTGTATAAAAGGAGCGACCCACTTCTACGAATTTGAAGCAGTCTCCGAGAACCTACACGTTGTGTACTTCTTGTGACCTCTGTATCCCTGCAGTAAATAAACGCTGATCTCTGACGTCGCTGGAAGTGTCCCGTGTCTCTGTGTTTGGTACGCCAGAACAGGTAACCCACGAAGGTTTCAGGTGTTGTCCCCTGGCACCGCTGGGTCTTAAGAATAACCCAGTCCTTCAATAGATTTGTTGTTACCAATGTAGGAGGAGTCACATCTGACAATGCTAAATGATATTGACAACAGAAAAAGTATTTTGAATTACCATCTGGATCTAGATCCAATGCATTATAAATGGTACCCTATAATCAGTAGACAAAAGAAAAGTGAACAGAGAAGTACTAAAGATCTGTAAGCACATGTCCTTTCCAAACAAGTCTTGCAGCATCGCTTGTGATGTTACAAGCATATGTCAGTGGTGTGCCAGTAGCACTGTGTCGTACAATACAAAAACACATCTACTGCTACATCCAGATCTCACACATGGATTATATAGGTAATGTGAAAGAAATCTAGATTGGTCTGTTCTCACAACCACATTGTGTAATAGCACATGATGCCACACATATTGCAAAACAAACAACACAAGATAGGAAAGAGGTCCATTGGAGTTGTAGCAACTTCCATCCCTCACTGTGCAAGCAGGCTTCATGACAGATCTGTATGCTTAAAATCTGTGAGACACAAACTCCCAGGATCAATCCATGTCGAGGTCGTACTCAGACACAGCATCATATACCTGCTGATGTCACAACTCTGAAGTGTCCAACTGTTGAAGACAAGGCAAAGTTCACTGTAAAAAATGATATGAAAATAGATTAGCTAGGAAAATTCTAGGTCTCACAAGTATCTGCCAACTTTAACTTCACCCAGAACAATGGTAATTGTCACATCTGCAAAGCTTTAACAATACCATGTGCATATGACATTAACTATTTATAAATATCCAGCACTAAAATGTGTACATACACATTGTCTTCACAACTACACTACAACAATCAATGTAACACCGGAAATACATCTCAGTGCACACTTACTGTCATGAAAAGTAGTTGTTGATGAGCTGTTGTCACATTTCACATCCATCCTCCTTACTACTGTCATCATTAGACAGTCCAGGATCCCCAGCCAGTTGTTCTTGTTGGTCTCCATCATGTTCAATGAGAGGGATGTTTTTCCTCACTACCAGGTTGTGGCATAAGCAGCAGGTGACAGTGATCTGACACACCTTCCCAGGTGAGGATTGTAGGGCTCCTACGGATTTGTCCAGAAAGTGAAATCTAGTCTTCAGAAGGCCAAAAGCCCGCTCTACTGACTGCCTTGTTCTCCCATTGGCCTCATTGAAGCAGACTTCTACTGGGTGACAGGATTCCTCAATGGTGTCAATTACCATGACTGGTTGGGGTATACTGAGTCTCTTTCATGGAAGATTGACAGGAGTTCAAAGCATAAGCAAACATTTACTGAATATACACACAAAACCACATAAATAAAATGTTAGAATGATTCACACTTACCAACAAGCCAGGCCCTCTCTGGGAGGATTTGTGTCATCAAATGGGGCATGATGCTGTTCCATAGCATCTAGGAGTCATGGGCTTAACCTGGTATCGGGCACAGATGTGTGAGATGTACAAATCTGCCAAACAATCCACCCGCACATTGATTGAGTGGGAGTGCTTCCTGTTCCCATACACCTATTCATTGGCCAGTGGTGGTATTAAGGCAATAAGTTTCCCATCAATAGCTCCTATCACATGTAGAATTCGACCATATTCATAAAAGTCAGCTTTAACATTGGCAATGTCTTCATCTTCATGTTTGGGAAACTGAATGTACCTGGCCATGTGTCTCATCAAGGCCTGCAGTACATCACAAAGTACATTGCTGAACATAAGCTGGGATCTCCCACCAGATGTTGCTACAGTGTACTGGAAGGAACTCGTGGCCAAGTAATGTAGTACTGCCATTATCTTAACTATTGGTGTCAGAGTTGTTGGATAGTTATGATGCGGTTGTAATGAAGGTTCCAACTTCTGGCTCAAATCATTGATGGTCTACTTTTTGAGACGGTATTTGCAGATCACGTCTCTCTCTTCCATGGTTTCTAGGTCTGGAAAGGGCCTGTAGATGTGAGGCTGTCTTCCTGCTCCTCCATTGCACCTATGTGTAGAGAGTATACACATCAGGTGTTACATAACATTGTCCTCAGTAACATGTACTTAGACAAACACAAACTGCCATGTGACGACACATACCAGTATGTCAGTGCAAACCGACATTTAAAAATATATGTACAAAAAAAACAATATGCATACTTACCTTTCAAAATATGAGGCAATTTGTGTAAAAGCCAGGAATAAAAGGACAGTGTACTCATATTTTGCTAGTGACAGATTTGTGAGAGGCCAGTTCAAGCAGTAGACAGTCCAAATTGGTTCAAGCAACCAACACATGACGTATGTATGTTTACTGGTTGGCCAAGTTTTTTTGTAATCACAGTAGGATCATGTTATGATTACCATTCAGTAAATCACATATGTTTGTAGTTGCACTCAGCACATTATTCTTACAACTATGGTATGCTGGACACTTCTAAGATACACTGGACATTTGCATTAATCTGCACATGGAAACTTAAGTATGAAACACATAAATCACTCACAATGTTCAAGTGAGTTACACTCTGTTGATTTGGGTGTGGTAAATTTGGGTGGCCTGAGCCACAGCCAATTTTGCTCTCTGTACCTCATCAAAAACAACCCTACCCCCCCCCTGAACATCACCCAGATTAAACATTGGGTGACAGTGGCTTTCACCAATGTCCTGTGGTGTATTCGCACATGGTCTGCTTACTACCTACGAAAAAGAGGTAAACATCAAACTGTAGGCAGTGCTTTCATGCTTGTTTTACCTGCCAACAAGTGTTTTAGGCTCCTCTCAAGATGAATTTGTGAAGGGACTGTGGGTAATTTACGTAGATGCTCCTTCAACACACAAGAATGTGAATCCAGACATGGTGGAGGCAAAAGCCAGAACATTGGCAAATGTGTTACTGGCAACCAAAGCCTAATTCTAAAGTCGCAGTAGGCGGTTCCAACCTGAGGTGGACACAACCATAGGCTATTACTTACTATGGTGACAGTCGCGGATCATTTGATGTGTCCGCCTATTGTAAAGACTGACGAGGTAAAATTCCATTACTGATAGAACAAGCTGCATCGCGACTACAAGAAATTTTGAACAACGTGGTGGGCGTAGAGACACACATCATTCACAGCCATTGGCTAAAGTCGAAAGATGAGACTTACGCAAAACAATCCTTTTGACCACCTACACAGAAGACCACCTATGCAATCTACATATATGGCACGATTTTCAATACAACTCACTAACTAGCCTTCAGAAACTGCACTTTTTCAGACCTCTCCATCTCTCTGCTGATATTCTCTATCTCTGGGAGCCACAATGACACGCTATACAGGGAGCAGGGTCCCTGCCTTCACAGCTCAGGAGCTGGAGACCCTGGTAGACGTGGTCCTTCCCCTGTATAAGCAGCTGTATGGCACACCAGAAGAGCAGGAGAGTACTATTTAGGCAAAAAATACTTATCTACATGTCTGATATCCATACACTTAGGGCAGATTGTATCAATGAGACCCAGACAGGCTTCTGATCACAAATGTATGAACGTGTGTTTGGAAATGTTAGAGACATATGTACTGGTTGTTGTGTGACCGTACTTTTATGTAGTTGACATCATACTTGTCATGCACATACCTCACTATTGACCACATATGCTGTATGTGTTTTTTAGGCCTTTAGGCATCACTTTTACAGAATGTTAGATGTGTTATTTTCTTTTTTTGCTAAAGAACTCCTGGAGGAGTCATAGCTCTTTATACTCAAATGGTGATTGTGATCTGTCAGTTGCATATGTGGATTAAGTGATGATTTATATAGTCACAACAAATACTCAACACACATAAGAGCACGTTAACATTACGTCAGCCATGTCACAACACCTCACATAGCAGATCGTAGTGATCAACAATGATCATGTCAGATATAGGATGGCCACCAGTTGTATGGGCTTGAATGTTAAATCAGCCCATATGATGGTCATGTTTGAACAGTGGTCCAAGCATGCATAGCTGAAACACACACAAGGTTGTAAGCCCCGAATGGGCCATTTCTCCAGCTGAAGCACAGTCATGTGGCCAATGCTACTGATGTACAGAGTAGTCCATCTGTAGATTTACAAAGCTTCCTTTGTGGCCTTATAACCTCTCTTTGAAATATGGTTTAGCAAATATGTCCTTAGTGTAGCAAAATATGTACAGGTGAGGCACAGACCCTGATGTCTGCAACATGTACTCATTGTGTCCATCAGCATGTTTGCATGTAAAATAAAAGACCTTTACCATACCTGCTGGCAGTCAGACTGTCATGTGTGATGCCTACATTGTATGTGCACATTTGTGATGTTAAACATTTCACCTGCAGATATTTTGAGACATCTGCAGTGCATAAGTGCACCACATGCTGTGTTGTACTGTGGCAATGATTATTGTACAATGGTATGTTGATGTTGTGCCCTGCACACTGGCACACATGGCATAAAGTTCATTGCTGGAAATCTGAATTTCCAAAGGCTGACACAGACAAATGTGATTTGTTGTCCTAATGTGTTGCACAGATGTCCATTGTTCCTCAGAGTGTAATCATCAAGTTAAACACATATGTTACCTTGCATTTTCTTCCAGCAACGTTTACTGAACTAAATGACAAAATATCAATTTAGGTTAAGACAGAGTGAATAAGAAATTTAGTCCATACTATTTAGGTGTATGTCCAGGGAAGAACTGCTACTGATCCCGTCAGGAGGACACAATGGTGTGCTGCGGTAGCTGGTAAAAGCTTACATACCACCTGGTGCTCTGGTCCTACTGGACTGAAATAAGAGTGATGGCGTACTCAATTAGGGCAAGGTCAGGATAGAGGGTGGTGCCAATGGTACCTATACATGATTTACTTTTTGGGGGGGGGATTGGTCATCATGTGCAGTGCAAACATATAAAGTCTGCTAACTTGTAAAAACTTAAGCTAGCTGAATTTGATCTATGTGACTACCTAGCAATAGATGTACCTCTTGCATGTGCACTAAGTGTTTGATTCCATGTCATCCTTACAGGTCAAACACCCATCAGAAGGTGTTCCTGTGGAGGACAATCGACCAGAAAGTGGGGTCCTTGGGGGTCACATTGTTAAAGTTTGCAGGAATCTGTTAGCATGAGCTGAAAGCCATTTTGTACTTGGCAGCCATTTTAGTTAGCTATGTGCTAGCCATTTGCTTTCTCCCTCTTCCAGAACCTCACACATGCTCAGAAGGGCCAAGCTAGTAGAATGCACCTGCTCCTAGTATAGAACTGTCAGGCTGTTCTAACTGATGTCAGCAACTCATTACTCCTCCTACTTTTTGAGAGTTCATTTTCTGTATGACCATCTATGTGTGTAACTCTTCTCATGTGTACTTGTACCGCCTTCTTTTGAGCCCCTGTGTGGGTATATAAGGCCCCTGTTCTCTGTACTCCTTAGAATGCCTCCTACAGTGACTTGAGGGTACTGTGTGACGTAATCTCCCTCATGTGAGGTTTAATAAATGCATTGTTTTTATATTACAGCTTCTGTGCCAATCTCTTCTTTGTTGGTTTAAAAGGACTAGGTGTATTAGTGAAACCCCTGAGAAGGTTTTGATTTCTTCAACATGTTGGTTCAGTTTCCACTGTCGTAAACAGTGGCAGGACTTGTGAGGCTGGAGTAGGTAAATTGCTGAAGTCCTGCGGGCCTGTCACCTCCAGGCAGAAGAGGCGTATACTGCATCCTGGTACCCCTAATGGCCTGTATACTGGCGGTGGTTTATCCCAACCTCGATGGGCAGTTGAGAAGAAGACAGTAGCAAGGAGGGGGTGAGTATGGGCATTAGTAAACATTGTATAATATCATGTATGTATGTTTTTTCACAGCCAGTTCTTCTCACTTTTAGATTTAAGGAGACTCCAGACCAATGAAATGTGTAAAATGTAGATTATGCAACGATATTAGTAGGTGCATGGTAATGCCCGTTGACTATGGGCCATATAAGGCTAAAATAGGCATGTTACTGCTAGTTGTGCAGTTCACAGTAGAATGGCCACACAACAACACAAGGTCTTAAAAAACATCCACTACATACTGTAGTCATGCATAACAGAGATCCCCCAAAAAACACTTGTTATCCTAGTCTCTGAATTGAAGCACCCCCACTTCTGTGTTAATTGATGCTGGACCACTTGACTGTGACATGCCATAGAATACATTCATGTAGCAGGCAATGCACAGCTGCAGGCCTTGGCAAGTGGTGAAAGGGCCAACACCACTGGTGCTTTATGTTGTCCAATATAGAAGCTGGCAGGTGTGAACTTATGTGTAGTAATGTCACATGTCAGACTGCTCCTTAAATAAAGTGAGGGACGGAATGCATCCCATTGGATATCTAGCTAATTGCATGTTTTGGCCTATGTGTAGCTGACAAAATATGTCTGTGATAGGTTTACAGAGTAGGTGTTACCATGGAAATACATGGATGTGACAGTCATACATTCCCTATGTCATTGATAAAAGTCACAGGGCAGATCAACATTTTGAAATATCCATATATTAAAAACCTAACTAAGTAGGGCATATTCAGTCAGGTGAGGAACATGTGTGCGTCTAAGAGGGTCAATACTTGCATAATGACAATTATCAGGGAGGGATAGGCTGACATGTTGTGGTGAGATGAGTACTTCAGCAGTATTCACAGGCTTGTAATTAATGTTGTTAATACGTAGAAAGTTACATGATTTTCCCTTCTGTTGTGGACACAAATAAGGATTCTACTGTGCCTGGAGGTATTATAAGCCACATGTCCTTTCACTAATCTGCAATCATTGTAATTGTCTGAGTAATAAGCTGTGTACACATGCACCAGTGTTGACTGTGTGTATTCGTAGGCATGCACTTGTTCACTGGTCTGCTGTGCTGACATGAGACACTACTTGGAAACAGAATTGGCACCTTTCAGAGCCAATATTGTACAGCTGACTTCCATATGAGGTACACGTGTGGCACTTATGACTGCATCATTTGTCAGTGGACAGGTGTGCAAATATAATTTGAACTGTGTGTAATGGGCTATTCCTTGTCCCTTTATCTTGATAGCAACATTTTAAAGGGGTTCACTGTAGCAGGTGACATGCTGTTCAACATGGTCTTGATTAGGGAAACCTCACCAAATGCTGATTGTTGAGCTTTGCAGTGGTAGTCATTTTTTCTTTCCATGTCTATTCTCCATTTGAGAACATGAGGTAAGTATGGTGTGCTACAATGACATAAGAAGTTTTCGTCAAAATATCTGCCGGTACATACATGTTACATTTTGAACAAGGTCACACCTGAAGTCATATCAGACTGTGGTTGTGACACCATTAGGTGAGAGTGTGCACAAGTCATGTAGCTATCATGCATGCGCTACTGGCTATATATGAACTAATGTAGTCATCCAAATATAAATTGCAAAATCTGCATTTCTGATAAGAGTTGTGTTCAGGCCTATGTGGCCTGTATATGTAGACAATTGACGTTTATTGTTTTGTACTCTGTTTTTCAGCATCACACTAGGGCAGTGAAGGAGAGAGTGCCACAACAGTTGGGGAAGCAGCTGACCACAGTGGTTCACATGCTGGCAGTGACGAAGAGGGAATCAGTGGTGCAATGGGTAATGGGAGGGCCACGGAGGAGCTGACAGATGAAACAACAATGTATTCTTTGTCAGAGTCCAGCTCCAGTGAGCCCTCCAGGTAGTGGTGGATCCCCCTTGACCTGTGTCTACTCAATTTCAGTCCACCACCCCCCTACCATCTCCACCCTCACTGCTGCTTCCCAGCAGACACAAATGGTGTGATTCCTGGAGGGTATTCACTCTGACATATGTTACCTACAGAGATCCAGAGAGTATCCACACTCACAGCAGCCTTCACCCAATTCCAACTTTTCACCCGCCATCCTTCCTCTTCCACATCCACAATCCCTATTCCCATACCTATCCAAAGCAAATGCAAACATGACCGCACATCCACCTCAACATGCACACACGGCACACAGCACACAAACACACGTCATAACCCAAAACAAAGACACACATGCCCTCAGCAGACAAGAGACACCCTCACTAGCACATCCACTGACATGCAAAAAGACTCCACGCCCACTGCAACAAATACCTCCAATACAGGCAGACACCACAGCAGCAGACACAGCCACAACAGACACAACACCAGCAGACACAGCCACTACAGACACCACACCAACAGACATATCACATCCATCGCAACCCTCCACAACTTCAACCCTTGAATCACCCCGTACCCAGTCTGCTAAAAAAACTGAGCCTGATTGCGCTTGACCTCTTCCCTACCCAAACTGACCAACCCCCTTCCAAACCTAAGAAGAAGACCCTGCCACCCCTCCATACCATTCCACATCAACCTCAAAAAAACAAAACCAGTCCCCTACTAAAACCCAACCAACAAGCCACAGAACCTGTAAATGAAAGGGTACCCATCCAGGCAATGCCCCATCACCTCCTAAAACCAAAACAACATCTTCCCCATCCCACACCAGTACTTCTGCAGGTAAGAAAAGTAAGCCTAAAATAGTCCCCCCATCTCAATTCCCTTCACCACCCTTCATGGATAAAAAATTCCTAAAATGTTGAAACCCAGCACCCTCCATAAGTATCCTGCCCTCCCACTGACCCAGACGACTCTCCCAATTCTGAGCCCAGCCTTTCCAAGGACCAACCCAGCCCACCCTAGTTTTGTCCTTTGGCTGCATGGCTTGCCTCCTAGATGCCCCTTCCGGGGTGGGGGGGTTATCCCTTACGGTGTATCTGAAGAATAGTTTGGATTTGGCAACTAAAAAATATTCCCATCATTTATTAAGCAGAATATTTTTTTATGAATTTCCTGTCCAGTAGTGTTTCTTGTCTTCCGCCCTGTGGTATACTAAATTTCTTGAGCTACGTAATAGATCTTTCTATTTTAAATATTAGAAAGAGAGAGGTATTACTTATGCATACCAATTTGTGACAGATAATTCTGTTGTAAATTTGAATTCCTTACAAACACATTATCACGCGACTGACCCCTCTTCTATTCAGTGTTTATTTTCCAAGTACCACATGACTTCGGATTTATTACGCCCTGTACCAGCTGTAACTCTTGATAATGTTTTGCAGGCTACTATTCCCAAAGCTGCCCTCACTTGTAAGACCTTGCTATCTCCAAAGCTCACTAGAACGAAAAGATAGAACTAAAACTAAAAAAATTGAACTATTTCATTTTCCACCTAATACAGGGATAACATATGGATTAAAATATTTTCAACCCCTCAAGCTACTCGTATTACACAGTCAATCCTTTTTATATATCTTAGCTGTTACTACACCAGAACATGTAGTAAAATTTGACCCCTCTGTTTTTCCTTTATGCGGGTTCTGCTCTAAATATAATGGCACCTTAGTTCGTATGTTGTACAACTATTGCCATGTTTAAGTCTTTTGAACTGTGTTCTGGTCTAAATGTTTAAACGCATTTCAGTGTAACATCCTGCTTACACTACAGAATGTTTTCTTGGGTTCTTCATCACCTGATATTGATCATCTGTCTTCTAGACCCATACTGTTAGACCTTTTTTATAGCAATTACTTCTAAAGTTATTCTTTCCTGTTGAAACGATTTTTTATAAATTGTCCTTGCTTACATGGTGAAGTTTTGTATGCGAATATCACAGAATACATACTACATTTGCCCAGACTTTAAATATAAAGATTGAATCTGATTTATACTGGTTACCTTTTGCTACTTCTTTCTCCTTGCACTCTTCATTCTCGTGCTCTAATTTCTTTATACCTCCCCTCTCTCCTTTCTCTTCATTGCCTTTCCCATTCTTTTCTTCCCTTTTTCCTGCCTCTCTTTTTAAATAAATCAAAATGATTTTTCACATTTTACATTTTTCTCATGTTTGCAATCCTTTTACTATGGGCCCGATTCACAGAATTAACTTAAGACAAAATCCTAAACTTACTACTTTTGGTATTCACAGAATGCACTTACTACTTTTGGTATTCACAGAATGCACTTACTACTTTTGGTATTCACAGAATGGATTTACGACTACTAACTTTACGTCCGCACTCGGGCCAGAAATTCCATCCCGGAGGCGGGGCTTCCGGGCCGGAGGCGGAGCTTCTGGCCCAAAGGTGGGGATTCCGGCCAGTGGCGGAGTTTAGCCATGGCCAAAATCTCCACCTCTGGGCCGGAAGCTCCGCTTCCGGCCCAGAAGCTCCGCCTCCTGCCCGGAAGCCCCGCCTCCGAGCCGGAAGCTCCGGCCCGAGTGCGGACGTAAAGTTAGTAGTCGTAAATCCATTCTGTGAGTACCAAAAGTAGTAAGTGCATTCTGTGAATACCAAAAGCAGTAAGTGCATTCTGTGAATACCAAAATGGTACGAAGTTTAGGATTTTGTCTTAAGTTAGTTCTGTGAATCGGGCCCTATGTATCTACTTATATGACTGTCATTTTTATATTATTATTGCTTCATGAACTTGCAATAAGAAATATTCAACAACAAAAAAAGCTATCAATGACACATTTGTGTCCTTTTTCCCACCCTCACGAGGATTCTAAAGGTGCCCAGGGTTTGTGGAATCCCCAGGAGGGGACTGTGAAATAAGCTGAAATATAGCTAAATTTAGGTTTTTCGAGAAGAATGGGAAATAGTTATCTGCAAAAAGTGTCTGTTTTTAAAAAAATATGTAAAAGGAGTTGTAAAAAACAGCCAATTGTGACCACGTTTTCACCTGTAACTTCCTGTCACAATGGCAGATTAACAAACGTAACAAACCAGTATGTCCGCTACTCTCACTCTAGCCACGGGGACATAAAGGGCCCGATTCACAGAATTAACTTAAGACTAAATCCTAAACTTACTACTTTGTGGTATTCACAGAATGCACTTACTACTTTTGGTATTCACAGACTGCACTTACTACTTTTGGTATTCACAGAATGGATTTACGACTACTAACTTTACGTCCGCACTCGGGCCGGAAATTCCGGCCCGGAGGCGGAGCTTACGGCCCGGAGGCGGGGCTTCCGGCCTGGAGGCGAAGCTTCCGGGCCGGAGGCAGAGCTTCCGGCCCGGAGGTGGAGATTTCGGCCATGGCTAAATCTTCGCCACCGGCCGGAATCCCCACCTCCGGGCCGGAAGCTCCACCTCCGGGCCGGAAGCTCCGCCTCCGGGCCGGAAGATCCGCCTCCGGGCCGGAATTTCCGGCCCGAGTGCGGACATAAAGTTAGTAGTCGTAAATCCATTCTGTGAATACCAAAAGTAGTAAGTGCAGTCTGTGAATACCAAAAGTAGTAAGTGCATTCTGTGAATACCACAAAGTAGTAAGTTTAGGATTTAGTCTTAAGTTCATTCTGTGAATCGGGCCCGTAAAGTTAGTAGTCGTAAATCCATTCTGTGAATACCAAAAGTAGTAAGTGCAGTCTGTGAATACCAAAAGCACTAAGTGCATTCTGTGAATACCAAAATGGTAGTAAGTTTAGGATTTTGTCTTAAGTTAGTTCTGTGAATCGGGCCCTACGTCCGCACTCGGGCCAGAAATTCCGGCCCGGAGGCGGAGCTTACGGCCCGGAGGCGGGGCTTCCGGCCCGGAGGCGGAGCTTTCAGGCCGGAGGCGGAGCTTCCGGGCCGGAGGTGGAGATTTCGGCTATGGCTAAATCTCCGCCACCGGCCGGAATCCCCACCTCCGGGCCGGAGTGCGGACGTAAAGTTAGTAGTCGTAAATCCATTTTGTGAATACCAAAAGTAGTAAGTGCAGTCTGTGAATATCAAAAGTAGTAAGTGCATTCTGTGAATACCACAAAGTAGTAAGTTTAGGATTTAGTCTTAAGTTCAGTCTGTGAATCGGGCCCAAAGGGTTTATAGATTCTCAAAGAACTTGAGGTCTCTAGAACCAACAATTTAGCTGCACATTACAGTGGGTTTTCATTACATACGGAGCATAGAGCAATCTAAACAGTTAAAAATAAGTATGAAGAAAATCCATGTTTTTCTGAAATTGTACACCAGATATTGAGTTTAGAAGCAGTCAGAATTTGTACATCTCTGAATTTGTGGGGATGCATACTGCCAGGAGATTCAAAGGGAGTTTTGCAAAATGTCTTCTTTCTTTCGCACTGGCCTACATTTGTAGGGCACAAATTCAAAGAAATCTTATTGTGAACGACAAATGTTCTGCTATTCTGTGTTCCCACGCTTTTCCCAATCCAAATGGTACCCCACCTGTGTGAATGGGCCGAGCACCTGCAACAGTCCACTGTAAAATGTGACCTGGAGGCATATTTTACCTAGCAGAATCCATGCTTTCTTTTTGGATTTTGGGGCATAGCTGAATTGCTACAGAAATCTCGACACTGGGGACTGTACAGGGTGGTGTAACTTCTGTGGTTCCTCTGAGGAGCTTTTACCCAGACACCCTTGTAAATCTCAAACTGTACCTAAAAATACAAAGTTCCTCATATTTCTGTGAGGGAAAGTTTTGAAATCTGAGGGGATCCACAAATTTCCTACCACCTAGCATTCCCCCACGTCGCAGGATAAAAATGGTACCTCACTTGTGGGAGTTGGCCCTGCACCTTTTACAGGAAAATGGACACTATAACTTTTTCCACTGAAAAGAAAATGAACCATTGTTTTTCAATTTGGTAGGCTGTGGATTTTGGTCCCTAGCTCAACTGGAACATATCTGAAAATTAGACACCCGGCGAGTCCAGGGTGGTCCAACTTGTGAGGCTCTCACCCGGTTATTTTACACAGGAGCCCTTGCAAACCTCAAACCATGGCTAAAATGCTAATGTTCCTCACACGTATGTGCAGGAAAGTTCTGTAACCTGCAGGGATCCACATATTTCCTACTACTCAAAGTTCCTACATATCTCCTGATAACAACGGTGCCCCATGTGCATAGGTGGTCCAAGAGACATGACAAAAATGAGCGGGGAAACTCCCAATGAACTTACAGTTTCATCAGAGGATGACCCGTCACTGTCCCTGCCCAGCTATAAGTACTAGCCACAGTCAGCAACTGCTACATCCCTTAGTGACGTCTGAGAGTGAAATGCTACAGGGGACACTGGTAGTGAAAGCCCTGCAGGATCGGATAAGACTGATTACACTGCCAGAAGGCTCTGGGGGAAATTGTTTGGCTGCATAGTTCTTCAGCTGCTAGAACATTTTTGACTTTTGAAAAGTCAGAGTGGGACTACTGAGACTTGGACTGCTAGGGGCTTTACCTGAATGTTACCTACAGTGAATGGGGAATAACCACTAACATTAGTGAGAGCAAAGTGGGACTCAAGGACCTGCCTATCGAACACTAGAGCTCTTGTGTGTATTGTTTGTTTCTGCCATATTTTACTTTATGAACGTAAATAAATACTGCTTTTTTCATCAAAGAAAGTATTTGACCAGGCAATCATTTATTACTGCTATTGAAAGTATTTTGAGTTGTGAGCCTGTGTTCACCCCTAAGCATTTACCTTCCCCGAGAAGCCTTGAAGTGCTCGGCCCACGCTACTACTGAGACTCAAGTACTGAAGGGGTACTTGGCACAATTGCTTAGGATCCATAGCAAATCAGGCCCTGGAACATCAGGAGTAAAAGGCCTGAATCGCTGTTATTGGAAACAGTAGCTCTTGCTTGCCTCATGGCCCGTTGACTGGCTTGCTGACAATCTTCAAATCCCTGAGTGACGTGGAAGTCCACCGGTGTGCCTAGAATGAGGCCAAGAGTACCTGCATGGTCCCTCAGAAACTGACACACAAATTTGTTTGGTGCAAAATTTCCTCCAGGAAGTCAACATCCAAAAAGAAATGTACGTAGTCAATCAGCAAACAATGTACTATATTGACTTTACATTCAACGTCTACAGTGAATGTGGGAAGTTGGTGCTGCACTAAATTGTGAGGCTGCCAAGAGAGCACTTTGTCTTTGATTGTTGCAGCACGTGACTGTTCTCTGGTTTGGTCTACCTTGTGAAGGGACATCACGGCTGCCATGACCATGTTCCTTGGAGATGCACAGGTTCTTTTTCAACCCTCCCCAGTATTGACCAATGGCCAACAGACATGGGGCGGCTCCTCCATTTCAGCGGAGGAGCGTTGCCCTACAAGCCCCAGAGCTGAAAAATAAAACAGTAATAAAGTCTATTTATTTCCCTTTTATTTTTCACCAACCCGTCCCAAACTGAGTGTCAGGGTGGGGCGGGGCCAGTGCTGCAGAGTGGCAGCAGCAGGGAACTGTGGGCTTTAAAATGCACATGTCTTTTTGGCCAGCAGTCTTGCGACGGCTAGCCAGACATACACATTTTAAAGTTCTCTAACCCAGTTGTCTTAGACAGCTAGGCTAGAGAAAGTGCAGGCCTTCAGTGCTCCTAGGAGCGAGTGAGAGCCTACTCTATCCAATCCTGGAGCTGCTTTCATACTGTGAAAGCAGCACCAGGTTTGGGTAGTGCAGTTTCCGGCATTGGCAGCTTCCTTGAAGACACCTGAGCGACACCTATGTCCCCACACTCCCCCTGTCACACCACTCTCGGTGCAAGCCTACTGCCTCTGCAACAGGCACACTGGGGTGCGAGTTTGGGAGTCGCCACTGTCCGACAGCTGTACCTACGGAGTTAAAGGTGTTTGAACATTACCTAATGTGACATGTGGTGGGATGTCGCTACTGTCCGCTGGAATTAAGGTCTGAGCTTTGTAGGATGTTATCACCAGTTCTGTTAATAACCGTGTGCCCCTTTCTGTTTTTTTTCCTCCTGCAATAATCCATGGATTTTAGGTTTAGTTCAAATACTGGTCGAGTACAAGGGTGAAATGGAGGAATTGGGAGAAACTTGAAATATTTAAAGAAGAAACACTGAGAATAAGATAGGATAAGGAGAGTGGAAGACAGATGGATAGAATGTTTAGGCATTAGCTCTGTCCTGTCCCAGATAGGGAGATAACCACAGGTCACCCTTAACCTCGCCCCTTACCTAGATGCATGAGATGAAGACCCCGGCAACTGATGCTAAAAAGGGAATTAGAGTAGGAGGGTATACTTGTGCTTCATCACAGGACGAGTCAAAGAGGGAACGGGAACCCTTTATTCCCTATAACATGGGCAATATAGCCACACAAACAAGTGCTCTTTCAGGATGACAATACAAAACAGAACTTCTTTACAAAAGACATGGATTTTTTTTATCAGCCTGAAGTATAAATCAATTTAGTATTTTCAGGAAAAAGATTTCTTACAACCACAATGAAGATGTTTCAATTAGATATCTCAAATAATTCTTTCAAGAGACTGATCATCTACATAAACAAATCCAAAAAGGTGCTCCAAGTTTTTGTGCAGTGAAAAGTGATAATCAGTGAGCCATAACAAAATGGTGACATAGATGGATCAATATTTACAAGATATACAAAGATCATCCAAGCCCTTTGGATTTTTTCGTTGAAGAATTGAAAACCCAATTTTCAAATCTAGCAATGAATATCAGGGTTGGACGTAGGTCAAGTCGACATTTTGACCCCCTAATAGGACAAATCCTCTGGCCTCTTCATCAGGACAAAATAATGTACGTGTTACAGAGGGGAAACTATGTACGTACTGCACATGTGCAAGTACGTAGTGTCTATGGGGGCTATGTGCACAGAATCGCAAGGTCCGGGCTAAGTGGAAGTGAACAGGTAGAGCCCAAAGGAGTTCTCCTGCTTATAGGTGAGAAAAAAAGAGAAGAGGGAGAAATGAAAAAAGGAACAAGGAGGGAAGTCTTCCCTCATACAGTATTGAACCACATTCTATGGTACAAGTTTTGAGGACTGACCCCATTGAAATGCTCTAAAAATGACACAAGTCAATGAGATATACCGAAAGTCTTTCAGTTTGTCCTTGTTATCAGCGAGCCAAAGATGTAAGCTGACACCATTCATCGTGGCTATTGAGGCCATTCTCCTTTGAGCCCGCTTTCTGGATCCAACAACATTTCAATTCCAGTAATCTGGTGTTGGGGTCCTCTCCTTTGGAGTCTTGCAGCAGAACCTCAATAACTTACCACCGGATCTTATTCACTGTGTGTCCCAAATCTGTGTAGTGTTCCACCAATGGTCAATCAATCATTCAATCAATCAGGATTTATAAAGTGTGGCTAATCACCCAATAGGTTATCCAGGTGTTTGCAGGTCCTAGAGGCTTATTCGGACAGCCAGGTCTTGAGGGCCATTCTGAATTCCAGGAGTGAGGTGATGGTCCAGAGGTGCATGGGGAGGCTGTACTAGGTCTTTGCTGCAATGTGGGAGAAGGAGTGTCCTCCACTTCTGTTTCAGTAGATGCAGAGAGTATAGGCAAGTGAAAGGGAGGCACTGCGTGGTCTTCTCGATGATTGGTAGACGTTCAGGCTGTGGTTAATGTATGCAGGTCCTTGGTTGAGTAGAACTTTTTGTGCATGTGCAAGCAGCTTAAATTGGCATCTCTTCCGTACAAGGAGCCAGTGGAGTTGTCTGAGTAGGGGTGTGATCTGGGTTCGTAGGTGAAGGCTGAGGATGAGTCTGGCTGTGGCATTCTGTATGGTCTGAAGTCTCTATAGGAGGTGTGAAGCAATTCTTACGTAGAGGGCATTGCAGTAGTCCAGTCAGTTGGTGATGAGGGCCTGTGCCACAGTGTGTCTTGTGTTTATGGGTAGCCACTTAAAGATCTTATATAGCATGCACAGAGTGAGGAAGCTGTTGTGTAGTTCCTAAAAACCTATATAGAATCTGTGTGTTTAGACAACATAGACTGTGGGATTGGTGTCCAGACTAATTCCAGACTCCTCCACCGGGTATGTTCGTCTGGATACCTAGCTAGCTCACTGTGCCACTGTAAAACTCCTCTTACCAAGGAGAGAATAGTTTTTGGCAACTATCGAACATGACAACCTTGTACCATCAGGGATGGTGGAAACAGGACAGTACCTTTTGCTTAGTCACTCGTGCTCACTTTGTCTCAGAGCTACACAGAATAAACATTGGGGACATTTTCAATAAGCATTTATTGAACCAGCGTCATTCTAGTGTAAAATAGGTGTGCTGAAACAACCATTAGACAGAAACTGATATAAACAATACTAAGCACTAACAAATTAAATGGATGGTAGATTTCTACCATACAGCTAAAACAATTTAATATATGCAAGCATATAAATACATAACAATAATACTTCGAACACCCATGATGCAACCCTAACTAGAAGTATCCAAGTGTATGTAGGTGTGTATCCAAGAATCCCCCTAGGTCGAAGCCAATCCCGTTTCCTGAAGTGAGAGACTGTGGGACCCCGTCTTGGTCTTGAGATGGACACCCCGCGAGGGATGTCAGACCACTAAGAGCTGGAGTGTCTGCGTGCAGGAACCTCAGCGTCTCGTGTCAGTGCGTCAGCATGGATGTCTTTCTCCTCCCCTTGTCTTGGCAAATATATGGTGTATATATAAAAAAAATTTATCCTCAGGGGATTCTACCTTGCTGTGTTATGTTGGCCGAGGATGATGGAATCATGACCTTTATACATAGTTATTATACAGAAGATGGTAATCCTGCTGTGATTCTGTGAATCTACATGCATAATTAATGAGGCTAGTTTTCTGGGAAAACCACACAACATTTATGCAGCGCTTAACTAGTTAAGAGGTCAATACCAAAACCTGTTATGTAGTGTAATGGTACAGTAAATGTAGGTGAAGGGTTATGGGACTACTCAAGCCTATATTGGGGTACACTATGAAACATAACAAAGCAGGTAGAGGAGACAGTGTTGTTCTGTGATTTAATGGTGAGCTTCTGGCCAATCATGCTTCCTAGTTTTCTGGCATTATCAGCGGAAGTGGGTGCACGTCCTAGGTCTGATGGCCACCAGGAGTTGTTCCATGTGTTGCTGCTGTTGCCAAAGATCAGTACTTCCGTCAGCTGCAGGCAGTTGTCCTTCATCCAGCCAGCAACGTTTGTCATGCATCTGTGGAAGTTGGTTCTGGTGGTGGGTCGTCAGTGAGTGAAAGGATGAGTTGGGTGTCATCTGCATAGGTAATTATGTTGAGACTGTGGGTTCTGATGATGTCGGCCAGTGGTGTCATATATACGTTGAAGAACGTGGGGCTGAGGGATGAGTCCGGGGGACACCGCAGGTAATCTCCTTGGGTTCAGTGAAAGGTGTGAGGTGGTTCCTCTGGGTTCTTCCGGTGAGGAAGGAGGTGATCCATCTGAGCTAGTCCCCTTGGATGCCGATGTGGTGTAGTCTTTAAATCAGTGTGTGGTGGGATACAGTTTCGAAGGCTGCCGAGAGGTCAAGGAGGATCAAAGCTGCTGTTCGAATGTCTTCAGTGGCTGAAATCGGATTGGTTTCAGTGCTGTGATTCCTACAGAAGCCGGACTGGTAGGGGTCAAGTAGATGGCTTTGCTCCAACTGTGTCATGAGTTGATTGTTGATGATCTTTTCAAGTACCTACGCTGGGATGAGAGCAGGGAGAATGGCGGGTAGTTTTTGAGTTTGCTGGAGTTGGTGGAGGGTTTTATGAGTAGTAGTCTGACATTTTTGTTTGTTTGCAGGAGTCGAGAAATTTTGCGGTGATGATAGAAGTGTTGAGTAGGGTGGCAAGTATCTTGCCGATCCTTTGGTTTCCGAGGTTGAAGATGTGGTGCAAGCATGGGTCTGTGGGAGCTGCAGAGTGGATAGTGGAGGTGGTGTCCTGGTGGAGAGGATATTCCAGGTAGTCAGTGTGTGGTTCGTGTCGGTTACGGGTGGTGTATTTCTTGATAAAGTCCCTAGGTGTGGGTTGGGGTTTGAAGCTTCTGCATATGGTTGCAATCTTGTTGTGGAAGAAGTGGGCGAGGTTGTCGCACAGCTCCTGTGTGGGTATGATGTTGTTTTCGCTGGCAGCCAGGTTGGAGAATTCCTTAACAATGTTGAAAAATTCCTTGGTGTTGTTGGTGCTGGTTTCAATGCATAAGGCAAGGATTGTCTTCTATGTTGCCTTCAGCAGGCGGTGGTAGAGGTTGAGGGAGGTCTTGAAGGCTGCCCTGTTGTAGGTGTCCTTGCTGGCACGCCATCTCCTCCCCAACTCTTTGCTGTCCCGTTTTGCTGTTCTGAGTTCTTAGGTGTAACAGCTGGCCTTTTTGGAGGATTTTCACTAGATATTGCGTTTGATGGGAACAATTCTGTCTGCACAATTAGTAATCCAGGCGTTGAATTTCTCACTACCTGTTCGAGGTTGGTGGCAGTAGCAGGGATGGAGGTTTTGAGGGCGTTTACCCAGTTGGCCTCTGACATTTTGCTCTACGTCCGGTGGGGACATTGGTCATTTTTGGGGGTGGCGGTGCAGGCGCTGGATATGCTGAAGTGGATGATGGAGTGATCGGTCCATGTGAGTTCTGTGACATGGCTGTATTTGACACAGTATCTAGTGTTGACTATTGGGTCCAGCGTGTGTTCTGCGGTGTGTGTAGGGTCGTGGATGATCTGGGTCAATTCAATGGTGCTCCTGCAATCCTCTAATTGATCTGACTTTTATGTTGCAGTATGCATGATTTCACCTTTTGGGTTGTCTGTCCTATATAGACCACTAGACAGGGGCACCAGACCATATACACAACATTTTGTGAGTTACAATTGGAAAACATCTTAGTGTATGTGATACATTGCAATGGACAAAAGTTCTACTTTCATTGCACATTTGACATGCTATACATTGCCCATATTTGAAATGAGCCAGGACCGGTGGTAGACCCCACTGAGAGTGAATGGTAGGAGCTGTGTTAGTGGGTAATGCTGCTCTGGTGAGTTTGTCTCTCAGATTGGGACCTCTTTTGAAAGAGCATAAGGGTATATCCCTATGGATGATATTGTCCATTACCAGGTGGCAATGTCTGAAGAAAATTTTTTATGTGACATTGCTGTCAGTGTTGTATGTGCTGACAAAAATCAGGTGATCTTCTGTCACCATATGTACTCTGGGGGTGACTAGGTGCTCCCTGTGTGTGTATAATGCCCTTTTTCTGCAGCTCTGGAGTAACCCTGTAGGGTATAAGCCCAGTAGTTTCCTGCACTGGAGTGTGCACTGCTGTGTGGTTACCGCCATTTTTAGAGCAGCCCTGCTTTGCAGATGGTCTTTAAAATTAAATTTTATGCAAATTGGACTTTGGAATTAACGCTACTTCCAAAGTTTCAAACTACCTTATTTTTGCATATAAGTCATCCCTTAGGTCTTCCCTAGGTACCCCAGGGATAGGGTAACTTGGAACTATAAGCAGGGACATTATAAAACGTGTTTTATAAGCGCTGGTGAGGGAAAACCTGCCAATTCTGTTTTCCTCCACTGTAGCAAATGGCTAAGAAGCCTAACATTGGATTATTTTATTTAAGTATTAATATTGACAGGAGCGAGATAAAACATCATTCAAGTTATCAGAATGTTTGCTATAGATCCAACAGCGTGCCACTGTTAGAACATCACACAAAATAAATGAATAAACTTTATTTTCTGTAAGCCAAAAATCCAGCCTTCCTGCTTCTCTCTCCTGGCTGGCTAGCCTCTGCCAGGCTGAGCCAAGCTGCCTTAATGAGGTTTGAAGAAGCCTGCTAGAGAGACAATGGGTTTCCTGTGGGAGGAGAACTGAAACTGCAGAAGCAGAAGGCAGGAAGGAGGAGGGGTGGCCAAACTGGTCTTCAAAGAGAGAATGACACTTTAGGACAGCACAGGCTCATCCCCACATCCTGCCACTCCAGTCACACAGGAGCCCCTGCAATTAGATTAAGGAAAGGGGTGGAAGGGGAGTGTTAGGGAATCCTAGCCACGCCAGGGGTTTGGCTTAGCCTGCTCTAACCTCCAAGAATGGGAGAGTTCAAAGGCAGGAAGATGAGAAAAGGCAAGAAGTAAGACCCAGAGAGCAAACAAAACTCAAGCAAAATGGCAGAAACTATGCAAGTTACATAGACACGCAAGTCCTGTGTCAAAACCAGTATCTTACATATATTGGACATAGAACAATTTCTTCCTACCTTGGAAATAATATTTAAACAATAATATGTCCTGCAGTTGTGCAGTTCACTATGTTTTTGTGGGCTTGGGCTGAGGTGGTGTGGCTTACTTTGTGACAGAATGTTCTCAGAGTTGTACAGAGCATTGCAAATTGATGCAAAGCAGCACTAAACCCTGAATAAAGGGGCACCTTTCCTGGGCAAAATACCTACCTAATATGCTGTGGAAAGTGAATACCAATGAGTTACAACAGTTGGTAATATGTCTGAAATATAAGCCCCGGGCATTATTTCCTCAGTAGTATATATCTCTTAACCAGCCTCACAAGCATGCATGTTTTGGTTGGTCATACTAGAAATGTCATTGTGATCTATATGTGATTTGTATGTTACACACTGGGACTCAACTCACAGACTCAGTGCTAATTTAATTCTTACCTTTTAAATTGGGATAATGAAACATTAAATACTGAACTATAGACATCTATCACTAAACAAATAAGGTCTTTGTAGCAATAACTGTTCAGATATTTATAGGTCAAAGTGGGGCCAAACTTGACGTGCATGAGAGGCGTCTGGACAACCCAGGCCCATTATTGCCCATCTCCTGAACTTTCAAGACAGGGATACAGTGCTAAAACTAGAAAGAGAAAATGGCACCACATCCTGGCAAGGCTCGACTATAGCTCTGTTCCCTGACTTCACCACAATGGTCCAGGAGGCGAGAAGGAAATACACGGGAGTGAAGGCCATGCTCCTAATTCTGGGACTTCGACATGGTATGATCTTTATCCGGCCCGCCTTCGAGTTGATGTTGACGGAAGGTCCAGACTGTTAGATACCTCCACCGCAGTCCAGAAGTTTTTCAAAGAATACAAAGTGCGCTCCAGTGGCAAGAATAGGGACCTCTCCAGAGCCTCTCCACCACATAGTGGATCTGTGGCTAGTGTGGAATGTTTTTCATCCGAATGAACTAAGCTGCTGTAACTCGTATGCAAAGGCTACTTTCTCTGTTATTTATTGCTTTAGAACAAGTTATATGTTTTCAATTCTTATGCAAAGTTGGCTAGATGGCGTGGTGTTGCCTCGCCCCAAGTGTATATCACCTTAAATGCTATCACAGCTGTAATGTATGTAAACCTGGTATTTATTACCATTAATTGTGTTCCCATAATGCATTCTATATGTTTGTTATCGGGGATCATCCCTGCGAAGGGGTGTGCAGGGATTGGTCGGGGTGGAGGGTGGGGTTGTTTGTTCTTCTTGGGTACCATTGCTTCTAGATCTGCATGTGCACCATGACGGGCTATGTATCAAATGCTACTCACACACACAGTCATGTTTAAACTACCATTATGTCTTTGGAGAGTAAACTGACCAATTTTTCAGACCTGACACTGATCACCTGTAATGTGCGGGGACTAAATCATGCTAGGAAAGAGAAACAGAAGTTACACTATCTACAGAGACATCACGTCGATGTTGCCTTTCTACAAGAGACGCACTTACCGAAGTTATCTTCCACCAGTTTTGCTTCATCCTGGGGCCCCCACCGCTATTTTGCAAACAATAGCACATATGCCCAGAGAACTGCGATCCTTCTCAATAGATGCTTGACCTTATGGGTGGACAGGATCCGTAATGATAGTGAGGGTCGTTATACGATGGTAGAGGGGCTCTAATTGGGATATCAAATGATGTTTGTTTGTATTTATGCCCCAAATATTGACAACCCAGAATTCTTTCATGACCTCCACCCACAACTTTTGCAGCTTGACGCAGACTTTATTTGCGTGGGTCGCGATTTTAACCTACTCCTGGACCCAACACTAGACAACACGCCAGGCTACTCTGACTCCAAGCCACAGTCGTGGCATGCGTTATTGGAGCTGTGCGACTCGCTTGGCCTGGTGGATGTGTGGCGACTCTGCTGCCCGGGGGAAACCGCTTAAACTCACTTCTCTGCACAATACGATACCTGGACTATATTATTCTTTTGGCTAGTATCCCCCAATTTGGCAGCACGGTACAGGGTGTCTCAGCATCTTCCCAGCACGCTCTCTGGTCATTCTCCCGTGGTGCTCATGGTTAGGGCTCCTAGACCTGAGGGATGTGAGAGACAGTGGAGGTTCCCTAGTCAGGTGTTGATGGATGAGGTGTTCAACACAGAGCTTTGCACAGATATTGTAGAATATTTTGAGTTAAATAAGGGTTTGGTGCAGTTGTGGGCTATTCTTTGGGAGGCCTTTAAAGCCTATATGTGGGCGGTTTGTATTTCTAAGCTCTCTGGGGTATTGAAAGACCTGAGGTGTACTTTATCTCGCATTGAGCAGCTAGCTGGAATCGCTCGACAAGGAATGGGTGGGGCAACCTGACACGACTAGACGTGGCCATTGATTGTCACTCTTGTTAGAATTCAGGGAAGCAACTGAGCCTGAAACACATTTCTTACATAAATACCCCACTGCGTGATGCTATGGCGAGGGAGATAGACCTAACCACACCTCGGTGCGTCTCCTGAAACCCTTGACCGGGCAGTCTTATATTGCCTGCATCCGTTCCTCCAGTGGACGGATGCTGACGGACACACGGGAGATATGGGATGAATTTCTAGACTACTATTCAGGTCTGTACTCAACACATGTTACTCACGGTGACGTGATTTAAAATGAATACTTAGCGGAAATTGCGCTGGTTTGGATTGATTAGGTAATGCAAGAATTCTGAGCTGAACCGTTTTCTGCTGAGGAAATCATAAGTGCTAAATGGTTCAAATGCCCCGGGGCTTGACAGGATTACCAGCAATTTCTATAAAGCCTACAAGAACCTTTTCGCACCTTACCTCCTCGAGGTCTATAATGAAGCGCTTGAACGCAAAGAACTGTCCCCCACGTTGCGTGAGGCAGTAATAATCCTTCTTCCGAAAGCCGATGGGGACCCACTCCTGTGTGGTTCATATAGACCGTTGTCATTCGTAAATCTTGATTATAAAATCCTTGCTAAAATGATTGCGCTGAGGTTAGCCCTGTTGTTAGATCATATCATCTCCCCGACCCAGTTGAGATTTGTCCATCATAGATCAACAGCACTAAACCTTTGTATGCTGTTCGTGGTCCTACATAGAATATCGCCGGAGGTCCCAGCGGCTGCCGTTTTACTGGATACTGAAAAGGCCTTCGACTCCATGGAGTGGCCTTTCTTCCTGACAGTTATGAAGAGGATGGGAATGCCTAAGGGGTTCGTTGAACTCACTGCACTACTCTACACTTCACCTACAGCCAGAATTCGTCTCAATGCACCCTTCCTCTCAGTTCGCACTTACCCACTGCACCAGGCAGGGTTGTCCGCTTTCTCTGTGGCTTTTTATTATCGCGCTGGACCCCCTGGTCTGGCATTTTCAGGAGCAGCATCTGCATAGGGGCCTCCAGTTCAAGACGGCCCTCTTTTAATCTCACTTTATGCCGACAACATTATTCTCTATGTTCTCCACCCCAAGGAGAATTTGGAAGCACTAATTAGGGAGATCATCCGATTTGGTGGATTCTCTGGTTTGGGTATAAACTGATGTAAATCAGAGATTTTCTCTCCAACACCTAGTACTGTCAAGTGGGACTGTGGGTTCCCCCTGAAGTGGTGCGAAGAGTCGCCTAGATATTGAGGAATCCAGATTCACAGAGAAACTCAACAGATCATTCTACTCAACTATGGCCCAGCCCTGTATAAGGTGGAGCAGCAGGTGGAACACTGGTTGCAGCTCCTCTCTCGTTGGCTGGTCAAGTCGCAATTATAAAGAATTGTGGTACTCCCCAAATTATTATACCTGTTTCATAATATTCCCACCCCGCTCCCCAATAGCTTTTTCAGTACTAACCCTTCCCATCTCATCAGGCTTGTTTGGGGAGGATGTAGAGCCAGAGTTAGTTGGGACACATTGACCTTGCCGTACGAGAGAGGGGTTTTGGGGTTCCCAACTTTCAGATATATTACTTAGTTGCACAGTGCAGCTTTGTTCACTCCTGGCACCACTCGGATGCACAAATCCCTTATGCCAGACCTGAGGCTGACCTAGTACTTCTTTTTCCTTAGGCAAGTTTGGGGATTTGTTTCCGAAGGGTCAAGTGTTCACTAGCACAGAGGGCGGGAGGGTCAGTGAAGCCACTTTTATGGACTAATTTGTTTTATGTAGGGTCCAGAGTGCGCTTAGAGAGCAAATTACTGAATTCTCACTGGAGCCTGTGTCCTTCCCACCACTAACACTGGTGATTACAAGCAGTGGGAGCGACCTGATCTCTAAATTATAAAAATCATCCATGGTTCTGGTCCCTAGCAAGGATGTCAAGATAAGAGAGGCTTGGGAGCGTGATTTGGGACACCCAATATACTTGACTTACTTTGGGCATATTGTTGTACCCAGATCAAAGAGCTCTCCCTCAACACTAGACACAAATTGATTCACTTTAAGTACCTGTGAAGGACATATATGTCACCTGCGAAAATCAGTTCTATTGGCCCCGCCAGACCTCACAACTGCCCTAAGTGTGGAGGGCTGTATGCTGATTTTGCACATATGACATGGAATTGTGCTAAAATAGGGGGTTATTGGAGATCCGTTCATGAAATTATTTTGTGCATGACACTCCAGGATATTGCCCCTTCCCCAGAGGTCGCCTTGTTGGGTTATTTACATGGGTTCCCTAAGCAGCTGCGCAAATTCATTGCCATTGCCCTGCTCCTTGCGGAGAGAAAAATAGCGAGCCAATGGGGCAGTAATGTTACCCCCACAACGACAGCCTGGTTAGCTAGCCTCACATACTGTAATTACTGTAATACAAATAGCGGGTTATATGCGAAGACGCAACCCCTGCATCTAGACCCAAGGATTTAAGACTTATCTCCTTGAAATTAGCTCTACCCCTGCAACACAGCAGTCAGCTGGAATAGTCCCCACTGGGGTGGGATAAACCTGCATTGTTATAATTTCATTTATTTATTTTTTCCTTTCCTTTTTTCACTTTGTAATCACCATGCTGGGGATGTGTAGTGATGTACTCACAGGAAGGAAAATGTTGCCAGATTATTTTGAATGCTTCTGCGAGGTGGGATAAGTGCAAAGGTATAAAATGTCTTAATGTGTGTGATGTCTAAGTACAGATCCTTTCAAGGAAAATATCTTACACTTTTTACCCTGTCATGGTGTGTGGCAATGATATGCCTGTATTGCACTTATTTGAAAATGGTAAAGTTTAAGAAAAAAAAGATTTTCTGATCCACAGCCCTAGAGCCTTAGATGCCCAGGATCTCATTGATCTTTTCAGTGTCACTTTTGCTCAGCCACCTACACTCTGTGCAGTCTTTCAATCAGATAAGTAGGGGCTCCTAATAAGAGAGCATTGCAATAATCTAGTCTACTGAGTATAACACTATGAGCAATCAATGTTTGGTCTGATCAAGTAAAACATAGAACAATTTTCTGAGTCCTCATAGCAGTGCAAAACAAACACCAGCCACATTGTTCACATGCTTTTCCAGAGGAGGACGGTCTTCAAAAGTGACTCCAAGGTTATGTACTGCTTCTAAGAGATTTTCAGTGGGAAATGGCCAAATGTTTATAGGAGTAGGCATCACAATCTTATTTGCTGTACAGCATAAATATTCTGTTTTATCCCCCTTCAATTTCAGAGAGTTTGCACTCATCCAATGTACAACTTCCGCTATACACGTCTAGTAAGCTTTTACAGCCTCTGGCTGATTGTTGTTAAGAGCCAGAATCAGCTGCATATCATCTGCATAATTAACCACAGAAATATCATGCATCTTAATGAGAGGAATGAGTGGCTGCTATGAGCTGAGCCCTGAGGCACCCTCTGTCTGTCATGTCCAAAAGTTGATTAATATAGGGCTAATGCTTCCGCCTGACAGTGATCTTGCAAGTAGTTTTGTCCATTTCCATACAGTCCCATGAACACTTAAATCTGCCGAACTTGTCAGCAGGGTGCAGTGGTTGACTGTATTGAAAGCGGACAACAGATCCAACATAACAAGAGGTCTAGACTGACCGGTATCTGCTCTCATACGTAACTCATCCAATACAGTCTTCAGAGCCATCTCTCTATCATAGCCTGGTCTAGAGCCGAAGTTTTCCTCCTCAATCAGGGAGTGAGACTCCAAGTAAGAGGATAAAGTCTTGCTGGCAGAATGCTGCAATATTTCACCAGGAACGGCAGGAGAGAAATTGACTGTAGTTACCTAAAACTGTAGGGTCTGCTGATGACTCCTTCAGGAGAGGCAGAACAACAGCCTTCTTCCAGCTGCAAGGTACTAAACCTGATTCTAATGAATGCTTGCAAAGTAGTACCAATGGTGGCATCAGCATCAGCTCAATCATCCATTTTTTCCACTGCTTAGGCGGAAGAGGATCTAATGGACATCCTGAACTTGTCGGTGTGGCAATTGATAACATAATTTCCTCTGTAATTCGCTTGAAAAATTCAATCCCACTATGGGAGCTCTCCAAGTGGTCAGCATTATCATGTCTTGTAAGTCGCAGTTTTCCCACAGCATCTATATTTGGCAGGAAACCAACAATCATAGTAGTACTATCACTAGATCGGGCAGATTCCACCTCAGAGATATTATCAATATCCTCAAGGATCTTGCTGATCTTCATTTCAAAGAAGACTGCAAGGTCATCACACAGCTGCTGGGTAGAGGTAATATCTTGTTTTAAACACTGCGGATTAGAGAGATCCTGAAAGATCTCAAAGACCTTGTTTGCACTATTAGGAGTCGCTAAAATACAATCTGCATAAAAGCTAGCTTTTGCAGTCCTAATCTTTTTATACTTGCTTAATGCTGACTTTTGATGTGTTTTGCCTTCAACCATGAAAGACCAGAAGCATTTCTGTTCTTATAGTCTTCACTCTAGTTTTTCTGCTTTAGTGACTCATTATGCCGTTGGGCCGATGGACGATTGCAGAGTTTTAGCTTGATGAGAGGGACTATTTGATCCAGAACTACTGTAATCTCTTCATCAAACTTCATACAGTTAGTTTCAAGTGACTCATTGGGGTCAAATCTACCAGAAAAGTCAAAGGAGTTCCCACCAGCAGGCTTTACAAGCATATTCCAGGTCCTCCCCTTCCTCTCCAGGATTGGTGCTCTCTTAGTGGTAGAGAATTCAGGAATATTTGTGGGGGTGACTTTCTTAACCGAGATCAGATCAGCTGGTTCAATAATTAAATATAATGTATGGCCTCCCTTGGGCCATGCACCTCTTGTTTTATGCCTAAAATATCACATGAACTTTGTAGTTCTCTAAATGGGTAGTTCAATTAAATAATGAACGATTAAATGTCCCTACAATAGAGACAGTTTTAAAACATTTGGGCCACACAAGCGTGCCTCAGAAACAGTGAGAAATAGTTATTTTAGACACAAACTAATGCTTATGTAATTTGTGAGTATTGTAACTGTTTTCTCTTAATCACAGGCCAGCACAGCAGAAACTGTTTAGATTTACTTGTGCCCAGTTCAATTGTTAATTAATGTGGCTCCTACTGCCAGACAGCGCTCTCTATGCTAGCGTTAGTTGGGCTGAAATGCTGAGAAGAGTTTCAGTCCTGTGGACAAAAAATAATTGTGTTGCTCCGGAGCTCCCCATCCACTAACAAGCATTGGCAACGCCAATAGCTCTGGCATCACCCATCAGCCTTTTGGCAATTATTCTTTTGCCATGGCTTTTGCAAATTTTTATTTTTAGGAAAACTGCCCGTGTTTGTCAATCTAAACAAACATTGACCCAAGGCAAAAATGTTTTTAGTCTCAGAAAAGCACACATTACCATAGTATTCTCTGATACTGAAGGGACCTTATTTGTGCATGGAGGTGCTCCTTGTGAAAGACCAGTATGACTTAACTCATAGTAAAGTCAGCCAATGGCTGAAGTGGGTTACAAGTTGCCTTTTGATGCATGCTCGAGTGGGCTGTAATGTGAATGAAACAACCGCAGACAAATGGATGACGTGTGGCTAAAAATGCCTAAAAGTAACTATATCATACACATAATTTTAGTAAAACCAAAAGGTCTTGGCTAACACAGATCTGAAAAAGTCAATCATTATGCCATTGGCTGACAGCCTCGTTCTGTTGAGAGAGAAAGAGAGAAGGAAGGAAAGAAGGAATGAAAGCAGGAAAGAAGGAAAAAAGATAAAGAAAGGAAGGAAATGAGGAAAGAAAGAAAGAAGGAAAGAAGAAGGAAGATAAGAAAAAAGGAAACAAATAAGGCAACAAGGAAAGAAAGAAGGAAGGCAAGAAAGAAGAAAGTATAAGGGAGGGCAAGAAAGAAGTAACAAAAATAAAAGCAAACAAAAAAAGAAAGGAAAAAAGAAAGGCAAAAAAGGAAAGAAAAAGAAGGCAACAAAGAACTAAGGAAAAAGAAATCAAGAAAGAAAGTATAGAAAGAAGGCAATAAAGAAGGAATGAAATAAAGCAATAAAAAAGAGAGAGAAAGAAAAGAGAGAATGATAAAGAAACAAGAGAGAAAGAATGCAGCAAAGAAGTAAAAAAGACAAAAGTCTAAAGAGAAGGAAAGGGGAAGGAACTAAAGCAAGAAAGAAGGAAATAAGGATTGAAAGCAAGAACGAAGGAAAAAGGAATTAAAAAGGATAGAGTTAAAGAAAGTAGGCAAGAGAGCAAGAATGAAAGTTAGAAAGGAATAAGGAATGGGAAAAAAGGAAGCAACAAAAAGGGATAGAAGTAATGAAAGAATGACAGAATGACAGATAACTGGAAACCAAGGAAAAAGAAAGAAGAAATTAAGGAAAGCAAGAAAGTAAGAAGGATTGAAAGAATGAAAGAAAATGGAAAGAAATAAAGAAGGGCTAAAAAAGGAAAATAGTAAAGACAGAAGAAATTAAAGAAAAGGGAAAACAAGAAAGAAGGTAAGAAAGATTGAAAGAAAAAAGGAAAGAAACAAGGAATGAAAGAATGAAGGAAAACAGTAAAGAAGGAATGAAAGAATGAAAGAAAAGAAAGAAAGAAGGGATGAATGAAAGACAAAAAGGAAAGAAAGAAGGATATAGAAATAAAAGAAAAAAGAAAAGAAGGAATAAATGAATGAAAATAGAAAGCAAGAAAGAAGGAAAGAAAGAAAAAAGGAAGAAGGAATGAAAGAATGAATGAAGAAAAAAAGATGGGTGAAATTATGAAAAAGAAAAGAAATTGAATAAACGACACAAAGGATGAAGGGAAAATTAAAGAAGGAAGAAGGAATTTAAAAAAAGAGTTACAATTGCTGCAAATTAAACACAATAAAGGATAACTTCCTAGGCAAAGTTTATTAAAGGGGCATTGCTGAAATTGAGCCCGGAATAATCATGTTCTGAAGTATTGTATGGTTATGAATGCAAATAGATAATATTGAAGCGTTTGATAACGTAACACAGAACGGTTTCAAATGGACACAATCTGCTATGCTGTGGAAGTCATATTGCAGAGTCCTTTGTTTGTCTGAGAAAGTCTGATAAACAAAGGACTTTCCCGAAAGGAATTAACAACAGCATTGGCAGGAGACAGAAGCTGATGAAGTATGGAAGTAGCCTGTGCTCACATCTGGTATAAAGCATCCTTATGTCACAACAGACTCTAAACACAAAGGCAATATCGAAGTAATAATTAAAAACAAAAACATTGGTCCAGAAGGGAACTAGCTCTTGTGTAGATGTATTCCTTGTGAAAGAGCAAAATGTGAAGTTATCCAGTGGCTGAAGTGGGCTGACCCCGTCCCATGCTGTGTGTAGCAGTGGGTAGAAGCAAAATGTGAATGACACACCAACAGACTAATGGATGAAGAAAGCTGGCTGAAAGCCCCTTTAAGTAAGTATATTGTACATATATATTTTATTTTTTTTAAATCAAAAGGTCTTGGCTAATGCAGTACCAGGTGGCATCAACAATGCAACCAGCCTTAGAAAATCACACATGCAGGCTGTATTTGGATCAATTGAGGATGTCTCTTTTGCCCTCCAAACTCCTTCCCATATCTGCTTTTGTCTTGCTTTTCTATGTCTCTTTCAGACAATCGTTACAACAAACAAATGATGGACGGAATGCTGACAATGCAGACATTCTCCCCCAGTCAAGAGATCTGGGTTAAATCCATCGTTCTTTTGCCCACTACGCCACCCCAGTTCAGACATGGCCATATGCAAATCAGTCTTGACCCTGTGCCTCATGGGAACAGTCCAGCCCGAACTGCCAAGCCATGTCTTCCCTGGACCGGAATCAAGCATCCTAGGACCGGTTTCTGGCTATCAGCCGTCATCAGCCAGGATAGCTTGACTCCAGTAGCGTAGTGAGCACGGGTCCCACGTCTGGGAATACCCATCCCACTTAGGGCGAAAAGCGTTACAACAAACAAATGATGGACGGAATGCTGACAATGCAGACATTCTCCCCCAGTCAAGAGATCTGGGTTAAATCCATCGTTCTTTTGCCCACTACGCCACCCCAGTTCAGACATGGCCATATGCAAATCAGTCTTGACCCTGTGCCTCATGGGAACAGTCCAGCCCGAACTGCCAAGCCATGTCTTCCCTGGACCGGAATCAAGCATCCTAGGACCGGTTTCTGGCTATCAGCCGTCATCAGCCAGGATAGCTTGACTCCAGTAGCGTAGTGAGCACGGGTCCCACGTCTGGGAATACCCATCCCACTTAGGGCGAAAAGCGTTACAACAAACAAATGATGGACGGAATGCTGACAATGCAGACATTCTCCCCCAGTCAAGAGATCTGGGTTAAATCCATCGTTCTTTTGCCCACTACGCCACCCCAGTTCAGACATGGCCATATGCAAATCAGTCTTGACCCTGTGCCTCATGGGAACAGTCCAGCCCGAACTGCCAAGCCATGTCTTCCCTGGACCGGAATCAAGCATCCTAGGACCGGTTTCTGGCTATCAGCCGTCATCAGCCAGGATAGCTTGACTCCAGTAGCGTAGTGAGCACGGGTCCCACGTCTGGGAATACCCATCCCACTTAGGGCGAAAAGCGTTACAACAAACAAATGATGGACGGAATGCTGACAATGCAGACATTCTCCCCCAGTCAAGAGATCTGGGTTAAATCCATCGTTCTTTTGCCCACTACGCCACCCCAGTTCAGACATGGCCATATGCAAATCAGTCTTGACCCTGTTTCGCCCCAAGTGGGATGGGTATTCCCAGACGTGGGACCCGTGCTCACTACGCCACTGGAGTCAAGCTATCCTGGCTGATGACGGCTGATAGCCAGAAACCGGTCCTAGGATGCTTGATTCCGGTCCAGGGAAGACATGGCTTGGCAGTTCGGGCTGGACTGTTCCCATGAGGCACAGGGTCAAGACTGATTTGCATATGGCCATGTCTAAACTGGGGTGGTGTAGTGGGCAAAAGAACGATGGATTTAACCCAGATCTCTTGACTGGGGGAGAATGTCTGCATTGTCAGCATTCCGTCCATCATTTGTTTGTTGTAACGCTTTTCGCCCTAAGTGGGATGGGTATTCCCAGACGTGGGACCCGTGCTCACTACGCCACTGGAGTCAAGCTATCCTGGCTGATGACGGCTGATAGCCAGAAACCGGTCCTAGGATGCTTGATTCCGGTCCAGGGAAGACATGGCTTGGCAGTTCGGGCTGGACTGTTCCCATGAGGCACAGGGTCAAGACTGATTTGCATATGGCCATGTCTAAACTGGGGTGGTGTAGTGGGCAAAAGAACAATGGATTTAACCCAGATCTCTTGACTGGGGGAGAATGTCTGCATTGTCAGCATTCCGTCCATCATTTGTTTGTTGTAACGCTTTTCGCCCTAAGTGGGATGGGTATTCCCAGACGTGGGACCCGTGCTCACTACGCCACTGGAGTCAAGCTATCCTGGCTGATGACGGCTGATAGCCAGAAACCGGTCCTAGGATGCTTGATTCCGGTCCAGGGAAGACATGGCTTGGCAGTTCGGGCTGGACTGTTCCCATGAGGCACAGGGTCAAGACTGATTTGCATATGGCCATGTCTAAACTGGGGTGGTGTAGTGGGCAAAAGAACGATGGATTTAACCCAGATCTCTTGACTGGGGGAGAATGTCTGCATTGTCAGCATTCCGTCCATCATTTGTTTGTTGTAACGCTTTTCGCCCTAAGTGGGATGGGTATTCCCAGACGTGGGACCCGTGCTCACTACGCCACTGGAGTCAAGCTATCCTGGCTGATGACGGCTGATAGCCAGAAACCGGTCCTAGGATGCTTGATTCCGGTCCAGGGAAGACATGGCTTGGCAGTTCGGGCTGGACTGTTCCCATGAGGCACAGGGTCAAGACTGATTTGCATATGGCCATGTCTAAACTGGGGTGGTGTAGTGGGCAAAAGAATGATGGATTTAACCCAGATCTCTTGACTGGGGGAGAATGTCTGCATTGTCAGCATTCCGTCCATCATTTGTTTGTTGTAACGTCTTTCAGACAATCAGCATTCTTTATCACCCTGCATTCCCCTTTCATCTCTGGCCTACCCCTGCTCATCACCATTCAACACTATAGTGCTTGCACCTCCAGTGGGCTGAAAAAGGAAATATTAACTTTGCCTGTCTAGTTACCCTAAATTCAGATCTTCTAACCTCCGTGGTTCAAAGAAGGAATTAGATACAGGGTGACTTAACTCCCAAACACCTGCCCTCCTCCCAGTTTCACAGAAGTAAATGTTAAGAAATCCATCCAAATATTTTGCTCTTGACATTAGGAATTATATAGCAAGATTTGGGTGCACCAATCCAGTCTGTTCTACGTGTACTCTTTCAGAGCTCATGTCTGCATTAGGGAGAATTTACAATGAAAGATGGAACTGTAGGGGTGTGGCCAACACCCGAGCAAGATAGCTCCCTGTGTGAGATCTCAGCTGCAGTTGTACAGTCACAGTTGAAGTGCTTCCCAGACTGATGCAGGATGGCACCCAGTAAGTAAACCATGTCAGGGTCTGCTGTCTGTAAAAAAGGAAAGTATTTTTGGTCAGTTGAATGTCTTCCTTAGAGAACGTCACTGGTGCAACAATTATAAAGCTCATGCAAGTCTCATCTCTCATCAGTGATAGCACGTTCCAAAGAAAACAATACCAAGGAATCCAAAGACATCAAAGCAGGTAAAAAAAGATTGAAGTCTGAACCCCATGTTCCAGATTCACCAATCAAGTTCAAAGTAGATCTGAATGTAAATATGGAACTCATCCTCCAAAGGCTAAATGCTCAGCCTGATTTTTCACAGGCAGCAAATTTAACATGGATAATATGCAAGTTGAGAGCCAGGGAGTGAGGAACAATCCTAAACTTCTGACAAAACGGATTTTGCAAGCCGAATTTAGAATATGTATATTGGAAGATAAGAAAGCTAGATCGTGTAAGGCTATTGGTGTCCTGGGAGACAAGGTAGCCTCACTATCAAGGGACGACTTTATTGGAGGACCAAAATTGCAGGGACAATTTAAAAATCTTCAGGTTACTGGAAGGTTCAGAAAATGGTGCTTATTCATGTGCAGAGTTCCTGAAGGCTTGCATACCGCACGCTCTGGGCCTAACTTTTGGCAAACCAGTTGAGATAAAGAGCCTATAGGATATCATCTGGAAACGCTTCAGGTTATTCTTCTAATACATTGAAACAGTCAAGGATGAGGATATTTAGACCTCTGAGATACAGGCATGCTGAGGATATTCTGGACCATATCAAGAAGAAACAGCAGACAATGTGGAATGGAGCTAAACAGGGAACTGCACAAGAATATGCACAAGAAACTGCCATGAGATGGAAAAGATTCCTGGCTCGTAGGAATATTTCAAGGATCTCTCTATTCCCTTTTCTTCTGCAGTTTGTAAATGCTTCCGCATCACCTACTAAGAAAAATTTATATTTTTTAATGAACCACAAGAACTGCAAACTTTCATCTCAAAGATTTTCTTGTCGACACATGACTGTTTTTGTTGGGATTTATATCTTTCCATTCTCAGCTCTTTGAGCTCCTGGAACCTTTACTTATTCTCCTGGTATAGCAAGGCATCAACTAGTATGAGTTGATTTCCACAGTCTGATGTTATATAATTTCTTTTGTTGCCCACAGTTGGTCATTGCATGATGCGTTATTAACACATGAGTATTTCTTTGGTATTGCCATACAAGCATCACCTAATTCTTGTGTTTCATGTTAAGTATTGTTCAGAAATCTGTGACAATGATGCCTGTTTTTGCAATGTTTTTGCAATGATAATCATTTGGGGAGAGGAGTTGGCCTAATGGCTAGGGGGGTCGACCTTGAATCTGGGGAACTGGGTTTGAGTCTCGGCAATGATGCTGAACATCCTGTGATTCTGGGCAAATCACTTAATGTGCCCCTGCCTAACAAAAATGAATGTGTCCTCATGTAATGCAACTGGTGCTATGTGAAGCACTCTGATACCCGATTCGGGTCAGGTTCGTGCTATATAAAACTCTGTAAAATATAATAAAGAAAGAAATTGTATTCTGCTTCGATGACGTTATCCCTTATGATCAAAGTGCTTAGAAATATTCAATAATCTCAGTGGCCGTTTAATGATAGTGATTATTGCTCAGTTTGTTATGGTAATTGGTATATTTTACTTCACTTAAATGATACACGTTCTGGTTAGAAGTGTTCTTTTACGTGATAGTGCACATGTGTTAATACTGGTGAAGTGACTGTACATTTGTAGAACTCATGTTCACATGGATCCAGTCCCAAGAGCAGTTGCTCATGGCCTTCACTGCTCTGATGTTCATGTTGGGCCCTTTTGAGGGCCCTCTAGCTCTGCTATTGGGTGGGGAGGAGGATTGTGTTTTCAGTTTTGTACTGGATTTGTTTTCTTCTTCTTTCCTTATTCACTGCCTCGTCAATTCTTCTGTTCTCTCCATGTATCTATTCTGTTCTCTTTCTTTCCTTTTAGTAAAGGACATCATAAGTGTTTCCTCTTAGTAACAGACCTCGTCGGTGTGATCACTTTTCCATCCAGGATATGGGAGGTTATGTCTCTTTTGTAGTTGAAGTAAGTAGACTCTCTCACACCAGATACCTATACTGCCATAATATAAACACACCTTTCTATACTATTGTTAATAGATCATTATAACTAACTATTCCATCAAAATCCTTTTGTGGAAAACTAAAGGGCTCAGTCCCCCAGTATATAGGAAAAATATAATTGATTTCTCCCACAAGATGACAGGGATATAATTATCCTGAAGGAAACTAAAATTGGTCCCAGAGAAACTAACACATTTTATTTCAATTGGATTGCAGACAGCTTTACCTCTCAGGCCCCTAATATAAAAATGTTACTGTTTTTCTGAACTCTAAGAAATCCAATATTTCCATTTTGGATCAACAGCAAGAGAAACAAGCTTAATGGTTACTCTTTTTTTTTTTTTTTTTTTGAAACCGTTTATTGCAATCTCAAGTATATACAAGTATGGGCCTACAACCTTCCGGCCGGCCGCTAGAGTGACAGGAGCACCTGACAAACTTACAACAGGGCACTTGGCGTTACAGAGAAGCAAATCAGGAGACATCAACGACGTGGGCCACATGTCTCTAAGCCCACAATACGGTTTCATTTTATATACACGCAACAACATAGAAAAACACACCCGCAAGGCAACCCGCAATCGAAGGTAATCACACGTGCTCCTCGAATGAGGGACCCCGACCATCCACAGGAATCTGAAGAGGGGGAAGGGAAACAAGTCCAGGACTGGGGGAACTCTGTGCCCGGGACTGGGGGGGGGGTCAACTAGGGGGACGGAGCCGGTAAGGCAGCAGGCAGCAGTGGTGGCTCGCAAATACCCCCGCGGTAGGCGTTCCAGGGGCCCCATATTTTCACCCACGCCCCAGGCTTGCCCCTCGCCACATACACCACCTTTTCTCGGAACATGCACCAATCCATATGTTCTTTCCAGGCCGACACCGCCGGGGGCCGCTGGGATCCCCACAGTTGAGCGATGTCACGCTTAGCTATCATATATCCCAGAGTCACCCATCGCGTCTGCGGAACCGAGTAATCAGTTGGTTCCCACACATTCAGCAAGCATCTCCTCGCTTCAGGCAACAGTGCAACATGTGTAACCAGACGCAGGACCTCATGCACACCACGCCAGAATCGCTCCACCTTCGGGCATTCCCACAAAATATGCAAAAAAGTCGCCAAAGCACCACACCCACGCTTACACAACCCATCCTCAGCATAACCCATACGCAGAAGCCTTGGCCCCGTCATGTAAACCCGGTGGAGTATCTTAAGCTGGACGAAGCGAAGGCGAGCCGGTATGGCCACCTCCTTCGGAGAGGCCACCGCGGAAATCCAGTCTTCGTCGTCCAACTCCAGCCCGTCGGCAACCCACGCCTCACGGAGGCCGGTCAGCAGGCCCGAGCGGTCATTAATCAATTTTTTGTAAATGAGGGAGATCGTGCTATCCGGAATGTGGCCATCCAGCACTCTATCCTCCAGGGGGGAAGACTCCGGGATGGAGGCGGCGTCTGGGAAGACGGAGCCCAGCGCATGACGGACCTGCAAGTACCGAAAGTATTCACTGCCCTGCAGCTGAAACTCCGTCTGCAGCGTCTCGAATGTTTTAAATCCCCCTCTCGTCCAGAGGTCCCCCACTTTACTGATGCCAATCGTGTCCCACTTCTCGAAGCCCTTCGAGGTCCACAGGGAGCCCAACCGCTGAGGCGCATACAACGGCGACGCCCGGGTCAAACGCGGTCCTTCCACCCCATAGCTGCATTGGCCGCGTGCCACACCCGCACCATGACACGCGTGGGCCCCGTCAAGCGGGGATCCTGCGCGCCAGAGTAGAGTGCTCGATTGTAGTCGCCACCGGGCAGGAGCATCTTGTCCATTTCAAATGCCGGGTTCAAGGCGGGCCCATAGAGGCCGTGATTAATTGCAGCTAGCTGGGAGGCCCAGTAATACCGCTTAATGTCCGGGAGGGCAATCCCCCCGTCATACCACGGGAGCGTCAACTTCGCCAGGGCTATACGCGGCCTCCCGTCCCAGAACAGGCGGCGCTGTAGACTCTCCACCTCACGGAAGTAGCGCGCCGGGACTAGGTCCATAGTGTTCTGGAGAGCGCACAGGAAGCGCGGCAACGACATCATCTTAAACAATGCCGCCCGGCCGAGCGGCGAAAGCGGCAGGTGCCGCCAGCGCGCGACGTCCTCCTTCAAGCGCTGGAGGGGGGGAAGCAAGTTTCGCTCGTAGCGGGCCGCCGGGTCCAGCGTGATATAGACACCCAGGTACCGAAACCCCTGCGAGGCAATCTGGATCGGACATCCCCGCGGGAGGACGGGAGCCTCCCCGGAAAGCACATAGACACACGATTTAGCCCAGTTGATGACGAGGCCTGAGTTACGGCCAAAGGAGCGCAGGACATCAACCAGGACAATCAGTGATTTGCGCGGGGAGGCCAGGTACAAAAGGATATCGTCAGCGTAGAGGGACACGCGGTCCTCATACTCAGGGGTCCAACGGAGACCACGGATGGAAGGGTGCCACCGTAGCCACTCCGCCAGGGGTTCCAAGGCCAATGCAAACAGGAGCGGCGACAAGGGACAACCCTGTCGCGTGCCCCGTCCCAGCGCGAACGGGGCCGAGACTCGCCCATTCACTACCACCTGCGCTAACGGGCCCGAGTACAACAATTTGACCCAGCTGATGAATCCCGGTCCAAATCCGAATTTCGCCAGCATCGCCCAAATGTATGGCCATTCGAGCGTGTCAAACGCCATGGTGGCGTCTAAGGACGCCAAGATGGCCGGCTCCCGCACAAACGGAACACGCGCGAGCACCCCGTGCAAGCGCCGCAGATTGAGGGCCGTGTTGCGATGGGGGATAAAGCCAGACTGGTCTTGGTGGACCAAATCGCCCACCACGCCGACCAGCCGGTTGGCAAGCACCTTGGCAAGGATTTTGGGCTCCGCATTCAAGAGCGAGATAGGCCGATAGGAGGTAACCCGGTCTCGGGGTTTCCCCTCCTTGTGGATCACCACGATTGTAGCCAGACGTTGGTCCGGCGGGAGGGAGCCCCGCGAGTGGGCCGCAAGGAACATCGCACGGATGTGGGGTGCCAGTACGTCCGGTCGCAGCTTATACAACTCGATAGGAATGCCGTTCGGGCCCATGGCCTTGCCAGATGCAACCGAGCGTATAGCGAGGGCAATTTCGTCCGAGGTAGAAGCAGCATCCAAAGACTCCCTGTCCTCCACCGAAAGGGAGGGCAGCGCGATATCTCGAAGCAGGGCATGAGAATCCGCCTCCGAGCAGGGAGAGACCGGGGAATACACCTCGCGGAAATAATCCGCGAAGCAAGAGACAATGTCTTCTGGCTCGGTGACACGTACACCATCCATCCTCTCAAGCAGCGGAACCACACGACTCGCTCTCTCCTTTTTGTCCAACCACGCAATCAATTTACCAGCCTTATCACCCACATCATACAATCGCCCCTGTTGCTCTCTGCTGAGGCCCCTGGCTGCCTCCGTGACGAGGGCCCTATAGGCCGCTTGCTTAAGGTGCAGAACATGCAGTGCAGCATCCGTCACCCCACTCCCCAAATCACCCTCCAGTTCAGTAATTTCGGCCTCCACTCGGGTCACCTCCTCCTGCTCGCGCCTCCGGGCATGGGATATGAAGGAGAGGGCCTCCCCCCTAATAACTGTCTTGAAGGCCTCCCAAAGGGAGATAGCCGAAGGGACAGACCCCACATTCTCCTCGAAATACCGTTGCAAGGATTTAATCAGGTCAGCGCGAATAGTGGGGTCGCGCAGATACCAGGCATTGATTGGAGCTACCCTGCCCTCCCCCCTAGGGAGGACACCAAAGTGCAACAGGAGCGGGGAGTGATCTGAAATACCCCGCGCCAGATGGCGCACCTCTCCCACCCTCCCAGCATAGGCCGCAGGGACAAGGATATGATCAAGCCGCGAGAGGCTACCATGGGCACCCGAATGGAAGGTGTAAGACAGCTGCGTGGGATGTTTTAAGCGCCAGCAGTCCACCAATCCCAATGTATCTAAAAGGCCGGACAGCCATGCCTGCGCCCGGGGGAGGTCCCTAGGGGGGTGACGATCCACAGTCCCAGAAACCACCGCATTGAAGTCCCCCCCCACCACCAGAAGCCCCCCCGGAAGGTCAAGGAGGAGGCGCCCCAGGTCCGCAAAAGTGGTAGACTGTAGCCCCGGTGGGACATACACTGAAACAAAGACAACCACTTTGCCCTCCATTCTCCCCACCAAGGCAGTGTAGCGTCCCCTCTCATCATGGCGCACCTCATCTATTTCCAGCGGGAGCGAGTTCCTAACCATGATGCCCACCCCCCGCGAGCCAGACGTGAAGCCCGAGTGGGCCACCAAACGATAGCCACGCCGATTCATGGCAAAGAAGGAATTACCAATAAGGTGTGTCTCCTGCAGAAAGACCACATCTGGCGAAATTCGTTTCAGATACTGCAGGACCACACCTCGCTTAATCCTGTCCCCCAGTCCATTAACGTTCCAAGACAACAAAGTCAAGTCCCTACCCCCCATCACATACAGAAGCCATCACTCGTCCCCCCGAGAGCACATCAAAAACACCAATACAGTAAAGGGTTTGCCTTGCGGTAAAAACGAACAACACCCCACCCCAACCCACCCGTCCCAACAGAACTCTCCCCTCCCTGCACCCCTGCATGAGCCCGAACAGCCCCCCCAAAGTGCAGTGTGCCTGTCGCCCCATAGATGAAAACACTAACTAGTCCCCCAGAGGAGGAGGGAAAGCCCCCAAGAGACCCCGTATGACCTCCACGGGAGGGGAACTTACACAATCAGTCAATGATGACAATAATGTTGTCCAGAGCAAGGCCTACTATTAGTCCCTCAGTCCTGATCCGGCAAGCCCTCCCCACCAACCGCGCCCCCCCCCCACCCCCCCGGCCCCGATCCCCGGGCAAAGTGTCCAACCAGTCCCCGGCCGCCTCGGGACGATCAAAAAAGTGCGTGCGGCCATCCACCTCTACCCTCAACTTCGCTGGAAAAAGCATCGCATACTTGAGGTTCAGGTCCCGTAGGCGACGTTTGACTCCGAGAAAACTCAGTCTCTGCTTCTGGACCGCCGGAGTAAAATCAGGATAGAAGTTTACATCCATATTGTCGAGTCTAACCGGTCCTTGTTGCCTAGAAGTCTGCAGGATAGCGTCTCTGTCCCGAAAGTTGAAGATCCGGGCAATGAGAGGCCTCGGAGGGGCTCCGATCTTAGGTCTCCCTCCGGGGACCCTGTGGGCACGTTCCACTGCGAAGAGTTTACTCAGCCCCCGGGGCTGGAGACGGGTGAGGATCAGGTCCTCCACAAACAGATCCGCCGCCTCCTCCTCACGTCCCTCCGGCACCCCGACAATGCGAACATTGTTCCTCCGGGCCCGACCCTCGGAATCTTCCAGTCGACGATCCATCAGGGCGCTCGCCTGGCCCAGTCGGCGCACCTCCTTTTGGAGGGCCGCCACGTCCGTTGTGAGGCCCGAGGTGGTGTGGGCCAAAGAGTCGACCCGGTCATTTGTCTTGGACAGATCGGCCCTCACCAGGCCCACATCCACGAGGACCGAGTCAATCTTTTGCGCCAGGGTGTCAAAGCGCTGGTCGACTGAGGCCTTCATCTCGGCGATGGCACCCATGACGTCCCGGAGGGTCAGATCCGCGGGCAAAGCAGGAGCATCAGTCGGGCCAACAGGGGACCTACGCGGCGCCTCTGGAGATCCCTTCTGGAGGGTGTAGCGGTCCATGCTGTTAGACTGAGGGGCTGCGCCGCGGCGGGTCGATTTCACCTTTGCCCGGTCGCCATCTTGTTTCGTGGACATGGCTCCAGTCCCCAAATCGTGCCAATCTCCTTGAAAGGGGCTGACAGACCGGTTCACGGGCTCCGGGGGAGGGCGACCACAGCTCCGAAGGGCAGATCACAGCTGGCAGGCCGGCAGGGCACCCCGATGAAGTCACACCACCGCACGCCGCCTCGCGACCCTACCTCGCTTGGCAGCAAGGAGGGCGCGAAAGCGAAAGTGAAAGTGCGGGGTACGCGAATCGCCCAGCCTCGCCCGCCGCTGTTGTTCACTTTGTCTCCGGATCGCCCCACAACTCCAATCCGGGGGGCCGGCGTGGAGAAGGCCGCAAACCTCAATCGATGCTCCCGCCGGTGTCCGAGGTCCGATTTGGAAACGGAAAACGGATGGCACCTCAGCTCGGTCTCACGAACACAGTCCCCTCATCAAGGACAGGATATAGTCAGGATTTATGCAGGAGGTCGCGGAGGTCCTCGGGAGCCTCGCACCTACGCGGCCATCTTGGTTGCGCGCTAGGCTCCTCTCCCTAATGGTTACTCTTAATGGCAAAGAAAGATAATGTGCTCTACATAATTAACATCTATGCCCCAAATATTGACGCTCCAAAACTTGAGGTTTCCTTAAATAAAACAGTTTCAAACATACCTAAAATGGTTCCATTGTTCTGGGTGGTGATTTTAATCTTCCAATGGATGGATCTCTACAGGTCTTGGACAGGTTGTCCAAAGTCAAATTCAGAAACACTAAATTCGTTGATAAACTAATGCAAAGACCATAATTTGTCGGATGTTTGGTGCATCCATAATCCAACGGGCAATGACTATACTATTTAGCCTCATCCTCATGATTCTTGGGATTGACTATCTTCTGTTAGATATTTATATCCTTCAATTCAGCACTAATCCCAGGATTTAACCCATGATATCTCTGCTCGTGCTTGCATCTCAATAGACCTTATCATAAACACCCAAATAGACAGAACAAGGCAATAGAGGATAAACTGTATTGTTATGGATAATAAGGAGTTGCATACTAAGATACTGAGGGATATAATCTTCAATAAAAAAAAGAAAAACAAATAAAGACATATCCCTCGTGATCATTTGGGATGCCTTAAAGGCGTAAATCAGAGGCTCAATGATAAATCTAATGGCTTGCAGATGCAAAGCATATTTGGCCACCCTGAACAAATTGGAATTGAAATTTAAAAAGCTGGAACCTATGAAATCCCTCAAAAGGGTCTACTGAGTTACCCAAATTAAACAAAATTAGGTATGACTACAATAAAATATTGAATGAGAGATCTCTTTAATGAGTGACTACTAAAAAGGCATTAAACCTTTATGAAGGGAATAAAGCTGGGTGTTTCAAAGCAAAATACCTTAAATACAGTAAAAATAAAATCTCTATGCGAGTTATTAAAGGTAAATGGATCAGAAATCACTGTTGAACTTGGTTCTCTCTGCAGGGTCACCCCCAAACGTTTTGCCTTAATTTCTCATATTTTTCTGAATTAATTTTTGTTGGCCTTAGTACTTTACCACTGCTAATCAATTCTAAAGATCTTGCGCTCACTCCCTAAAACATGGTAAAATTGGCTTACACCTGATTGACATATACCACCCCTATAACCCAGGGCTGGTAAATTAAATGTTACTAGTGGGCATGCAGCACTTATTGTGCCACCCAATTAAGTAGTCCCTTAAAACATGTCCCTGGCCTGCCATTGCAGCCTGCCAGAAGTTTCAAACAGCCAATCCCATAACCCCCTTGCCAAGTCTAAAACTCCCTCTTTATTACATTGGCACCTCTAAGGTAGGCCCTAAACAGCCCATAGGGCTGGGTGCATTGTGCATTGTGATTTAAAAGTTTGAAATATACTTTTAAATCTGACATGTCTTGCCATTGAATAGCTCACAAATTCGTTTTTACTACTGCAAATTGTAATCTGGACACAGGAGACTTACACCACGTGGTAAACAACTGCATGTGGCCCTACTTTGTATTAATATTCAGTTTTTCATTAGAAAGCTGTTTGATATACAATTTGCTTTTAGTTCAAATATTGCTTTTTTGGGCATCAACAAGATAGTAAACCCCTCTCACCTCAGCCCAAATGATTTTACTATGCTGGACTTGAATACACAGCTCATCCTTACAGAATGGAAGTGTTCTCAAAATATCAAAATATCAAAATTTCATACATGGAGGGTATGTTTGTGTGTCATGAGAAGCGCTGATACTGTTTTTTCCCAAAATTCCATTCCTTACACCAGTTCAGGAAAATATGGGACTCCATTGACTTGTATTTACAAAAATGTAAGTCACCATGAGCCAGCTAGTCTCACATTCACACTTGTATACCTATATTTGTAGGCTGTCTCTCACTGATCCACTTAACGTGGCTCAACGCAGCTTTGTAAATAAGGCACCTTGTCACGCTACACTTAGCATGAAAGGGGTGGGCAATGGCTGTTGCGGTTGGCGTTCCACCGCAACACCCATTGATTTTGATGCTGCCTGCTATTTACAAGGGCAGCGTAAATAGGAGGCAGCACCAAAATTAAGACCAGGGAAAACCTGGTCTTAACATGGCGGAATGAGGAGAAATGCTTTATTTATCCTCGTTTATGCTGTTTCTATGTGTGCTGCATTGTGCAGCACACATAGAAACAGCAACATGCCATGAATGATTCTTTATGTGCAGGAAGGGACACGTTCCTACACATAAACAATCATTCATGGTGTTTTGGGGCACTATCCTGCACATAAGCAATCATTAAAAAAATTATGATTTGCAACCTCTATGTGTGCAAATATAAGTTACAAATCGCCATTCTGGATTGTTTATATGCAAGAAGGCACACCTTCCTGCACATCAACAATCATTTCCTCAACGCAGACACTTGGGGGTCTATTCCGATCCTGGATTTTTTTTTCCCGTATGACTCGTATCCGTATTTTTTTACGTACGAATCGTACAAGTGCCGTACAAACGGCGAAGTACGATTCGTACGTGAAAAATACATACGAATGGCCTCGGAAAAAGTCTACGAGACGTCCCCGGACAGTTTTACATACAAATCGTAAAACTGAAGTCCGAGCGCGCAAGTACGATCCGTACCGCCTGTCCGAAAACACAAGCGCATGGAAAAGGCCCCGTACGGAGCGAACTTTGTACGACCCCTACCCCGAGTACACTTGTGCCCGGGGTACGAGTCGTACGGCCCCCCCAGCCTCCCACCCCACCCGCATATGTCCGCACCGTACCCCAGGCGTACCCCCACCCGTGTATGTACGGTCCGTACCCCAGGCGTACCCCCCACCCACGCATGTCCGCACCGTACCCCAGGTGTACCCCCCACCCGCATATGTACATACGCGGGTGGGGGTACGCCTGGGGTACGGACCGTACATACGCGGGTGGGGGGTACGCCTGGGGTACGGTCCGTACATACGGGGGTGGGGGGTACGGTCCATACATACGGGGTGGTGGGGGATACGGTGCGGACGTATGGGGGGGTGGGGGGTACGGTCCGTACATATGCAATGTCGGGGTACGCACTGTACATGATGACACGTACGATGTGGGTGATGAGGTGTACGTCGCGTAGCAGGCCCCCTTTTCGTCATGCATCGCAGCGTACTTAGCTTTTCTGGCACTTTTTGGCTCCCGTAAAAATATAGCCGTGCGGAGTGCTGTAGGTACGAATCGTACTTGCTGGTCCGTAAAAATGCTGCCTGACTCCGTGCGGACGGCGCGTACGCGCTGTCCAGGATCAGAATTGTATGTATTTTTGAGCCGTACGGTGTTTTTTACGATTCGTACGGAAATGGTATTTCTGTACGAATCGTACTTGCTGGTTTGTAAGGTGGAATTCCCGGGTACGAGTCGTACGGAGAAAACGCTCCGTACGACCATTCGTACCCGGGTTTTACAGGATCGGAATCGGCACCTTGGTGTCCGTTCCTGCACATAAACAATCATTCCCTCAATGCAGGGATGCCTGCATTGGAGCTAGGCAGCTGAGTTCAGCGTCAGCGCTACAGAAAATGCTGGGTTGCCCCATATCGTTGTAAATACGGTGCATTCCTGCATTTTCAAAATGGCAGACCGCAGCATTGGTTATTTTAGCTTAATGCCGCGCTCCACCATTCTTTTGTAAAGACGCCCCTCAGTGAAATAAATCGCAATCTTGTATTCAAATACATTCACTCATGGATTGGCCATATAGAGGTACTGGCCAAGAACACAGAGGACACTGTTATTTCTCCTCAATTTCTTGCAAGTGCATATCATAACATTAAACACTTTTTCCATTGTTTTATTGTGGCACAGTTTTCGGTTTTTACATGCCCTTTGAGCCACACAATTGATTGTCTTCAGATTTGTGGCACTGTTGTCATTTTACCTTTGTTTGGACCATGTAAGTGCCTCTTTTCTTAGCTGTAAAGTTCAGCTGTAAATTGTTTGGGTATAGTTATTGTACATCTACCCCATGCAGAAGACAATCAAGAAGCTCACTCATTTGACTGAATTTTAAACAATTTCAATCCCTCTAGTGATTCAGCACTCCCAGTACGCAACTAGGGTACAGCACGTGTATAATATCGTACATTCAGGAAGACCAGGAAAACAAGAGGGAAATCAAGCAGATGGTGGGCACTGGAGATGGTTGGGAAGGTGCCAAAACAGGAAATAAGAGAAGGAGAACAGGGATACCCAGCTGCAGACAGTGGAAAAAGATCTTACAGATATATTTGCTGCTATATTAGAATGTGGGATACGAGTAAGAGGTTGGAGCTTTATACCTGTTGTGCTGTGTCAATACCCCACCTCAGCCAATCAAGTAATACTAGCAGTAGCAGTAGCTTACTAAAAAAGAAAAACAAGTCTCTTATTGGAGAAGGTGACAAACTCATAACTTATGAGACAGGTAACTCCATTGTCAAATTACCAGTTTTTATACCTTCACCCCAAGAGGCACGTCAATTCAGAACAAACTGGGAAAGGCTCATAGGTAGGAGCAACTGCTTCGCCCTACTTGGAATTAATAGTATTATGGGAGGAACAAAAGTTAGAGATCTCAGGTTAGAAAGATCCCCATACAGAATTCAAAACAAGAATTCAATTCTCACATCTACTCGCTTCAGGATCAACAGCATGCAGCTGCCTGGCATTACCATCTGTGACCCAGCCCATGTCCCAAGAAAAGAAATACGAAATTAGAGAGGGCAACCAAATCATCTGAAAACTCATTAGAAATTGGGTTTCTGGTTGGCTAGGGTATGCACCTAAGACAGGTTGAACCCACCACACTAGTCAGGGTAAGGGAGTTACACACCCAAGATAACCCCTGCTCTCCCCTTGGTAGTTTGGCAGAGCAGTCAGGCTTATCGCAGAGGCAAGGTGTAAAGTGTTTGCACAACACACACACCAGTGACACATTAGGCACTCCAAAAAAGGAGACTCCACACAAGGTTATATAAAAATATCCTTTGTATTATGTATAAAACACATTAGACCACATTCACATAAATCACTGCGCCAACCAGGCGATTGTCATAACCTCACATAGATCATAAATGACCTTGCCACCAGGCAATGGTCATAACAACATAGGTAGTGCAATAAGGCAAATACTTCTAGGTTGCACATGTCACAAAAATCTCATCACTGTACTGTTGGAAAGTTGATTAGTAGTAGTGGTAAATATGGATTACCACTGATAATAAGACCACTAACACGAGGGGTCAGTACAGGCTTAGAAAATTATTCCCATGCTCATCTCTTGTTAGCTTGGATGCAAGCAGGCAGGCTTAACTTCAAAGACAGGTATGTAAAGCATTTAAAAACACAAATTCAGTAAATATTTAGTCACAACAGACATTAAAAATCTAACACCAATTTATAAAAATAGGAAATATATCTTTAACATGACTCCAAAATGAAAAAAATCCAATGTAGGGAACCGGAGATGTGAATTGTTAAAGATTTAGCACTATATAGCACATAGAAACCTATAGCGCCCATTGGGACATCTGGTCGGTCTAGACTGGGACAAAGTCAAAGTTTCAGGCTGACTACTCGTGGTAGGTCTCGGTCAAAGTTTTTACCTTTGGACTTAGAAACTTTTCTGAAGCTTTTCTGCCCGGGGTCCCTCGAAGCTCTTAAACAGTCTGGATTCGGTGAGGGTTCGCCGTCTTGGCTTGCCTTGCTACAAGCTCCCCGTCAAACTTGTGGAAGTCCGACCTCTTCCAGGGATCCAGGCTAGCTCGCTTTTGAAGGTGAGCAGCCTACATTTTGACTTAGAAACTTTTACGGAGCTTTTTCTTCAGGGTACTCTTGCTGCTCCTCACCAGGCTGGATTTGGTGAGGGTTCACCAGCTTGGGTTTCAGCTTACTCCTGGTCACACTCTAGAAGTCGGATCTCTGAAGCTTTTCAGTGGGAGGAACCGTGACAGCAGGTCAGTTCACGGTGGAGGGTCCCCGGCTTGGCTGGCCAGGTCGAGTTGGTCCACCTATGGAGCTTTTTTCCAAAGTTGCTCCAAACTTCTCCAAACTTCTGGAACTTCTTCCTGAAGATCATTTGAGGGTCCCAAAGTGTCCAAAACTTACCCCATGGGTCTGGAAGCTCCAAGATGGCGCTTGAAAGTTTGGGACTTCAATTTCCACAATCCACTTGGACAAACCCTTACGAATCCACTGGTAGTACTCCAGTCTGAGGATTCTTGTCGGTAATGTTCCAGGTGAGCTCTGTTGACCTCTACCTTGCAGGGAGTCTACTCTTTAGCCCTTTTGAAGCAGGTTTGATCGACAGGGCTGTAGTTCCAGATTGTGCAGTGGGCTCAGCCAGTCATAGTGCAGGGCCTGGTTGGTGAAAATCAAACTCCTCTGCCTGGACCCTTCTTCTTCCTTAAATTTCAAGCAGCAGATTAGAGATGCTCTGCCCCGCCAAGATACTTATTCCAAATTCTCTGGGTCAAGCAAGAGGACACTCCTACCCAATGAGGTGCAGGGCAACACTCCAGGGTATGCCTGCATCCTCCAAAATGTGGCACTAGTTTCTCACAGAGAGAACCATTTCTCCAAAATTCATCATGGCTGATTTTCCAGCAGAGAAAGAAGAGCGAATTTACCCAGCCTACAGGGTGGCTCATCTACATATGCTCCTTTGCCTTTGCATCTGGAAATTCCTGCCTTAAGCCTGCCATCTGGCTGGGTTCAGAGGGTAGGGCTGTAACTGGACCTGACTTAAACGGTCTGTCCCCTCCTCTCTTTGAAGAAGATGCTTTACGTCCCCTCCCACTGCCATAACATTCCTATGAAGCAGAACCCAGTATGGCTCCCTGACCCCCTGGGCTACTTATCACATTATCAAAGGAGCCTGGCTAATCTGTTTAACTCTGACCAATCAGGACAGACCACTGGAAGACTGAATTGTGGCTTACAGACAAGAAAGTCTTATAACTTCTTGTCTGTATATTTTATGATAAATTCAAAAATAGCATATTGTGGGATATTTCAATACGATTCTAGGCAGTCCCTAAATTATATTTTTATGACCTCCTGAACGTTAGTTATTATTTAATAACTTCTTGCCATGTTAAGCTATGTGGCTGGGGGTCTGAATTGGGAAAATGACTTAGGCCACTTTTCCAACACCAGGGCTTATAAAACATCGTTTATAGAGACCCTGCCTAAATCTACAGGACCCCACACCTGGAATACCTAGAGGAGATTTTAGGGGTTCTGAACATGTAAAAAAATTGCAGATCCTCATTCCACAGGGCTCCTAGCACAAGAGTCGATTTTGGGAAGCACTTTGCCAAAATGCTGGGAGTGAAATGTGCAAAATCACTAAATCCAGGGCATATACAACTTATTTTATAAGGTTCCACCTCAAAAATACCTGACCCAACTACCCCTGGGACACCTAGGGGAGACCCTGGGGGTACCTAATTTGCCCAAACATTGTAATATTTCAATTTATAAGTGCCCCAAACACCAAGGTTGTGTTTGGGCAAAATTTGCATTCTAAAAGTAGTCATGCAACACATGTCTGCTTTTAAACTGACCCCAGGCTTCAGCAGTGCACAAATGCAACTGCAGAGAGAGCTGCTGTCCTCTAAACTGCCATGCCCTATTATATGCTAGGGACTTAAAGGTAGTTTCACACTAGGACCTTATAGGGGAGGTCCTGACATTCATAAGTGTACCCATAGTGTACCCTAGTGTATGTAGGTGTTTTCACTGTATTCTAAGTGCCTTTTTCAGCATAGCACTGGCCCTGGGCCTGGTCAGGCAGAGCCCAGAGTCTGTCAGTGTCAGTTACCACCAGTACCAGTCAGCAAAAAATGGGGCGTGCCCAGGGCACAAGAATGGCTTTGCAACATGTACATAATATGCAGATCCTTAAATGATGCTCGTTATCCTGTCACTACAAGGCCTAAACGATATAAATCATAACATCAGGGCATAAAATGCAGGTTAGGTCATACATGGCTCATGGCAGGGCATACTATGCCAGTCCTGAAAATCTGAGGAAAAACAACATAATTACAACATTAGGTCATAGATATGAAGCAGTTAGGTTGACGAACAGAATACCTAAATTGTGGGATATCACCATGAACAGGTAGGGTGCAGTGTCCCTGACACATAGGGATCCAGAACTTCTGCGGGCCTTTTCTAAGGGCTACTGTGATTCTAGCAGGAGAATGAGCCGAGCGGTACCTCTGTGAATTATTTCCTTCTGCCCATCTAGGTGGCTCACTATGGCTTGAAGGCTCGTGAAAAAGCATCTGTCCGCGATCATGCGGTCCAGCTGAAAGCAATTCCAGGGCTCAATTCCCCTCACAGGTATGTCACCAGAAGGAGGGGGAAGGACACACACACCTGTACCCCATCGGTGGGTAACCCCCTCCTGGAGATCAATCCAAAGCTGCTTGCCAACACAGCTTCTACAAACTCTCCCCAAAGTTCAGCTGGTGGGCAGACCTTGGCGGGTTCCCCGAATGCCAGGAAATCGGGGGCCGCCACCTGCCAACTTGCGGTGTAGTGGCTAAGAATATGGGAGGCCGCCAGTACCTGGGTGGCCTCTCGGGCCGCATTGATTGTCCCTGGTGCTTGCAGGTGGTAGGGGGGCCCTCATTCTGGACTATGCCACGCCCGGCACTTGAAGGGTAGGGTGAGCCATCAGGAGCAGAGAGTCAGACGCATTGCACCCAGTTGGCTTCCAGCCGTGCTGGCTCTCCCTGGCCGACTCAGGATTGCTGGAGGCGGGGTTGCTCTAGGGGCTTTCTCCTCGGGGAGCACAGCAAGGAAACCAGCTGTCCAGGCTGGCTGAAGGGGCAGCCGCACGTACGAAAGGACATGCTGCTCTTCACATTTGGGGAACGTGGGAAGCGATTCCATGCTTGCGCTTCGGTGTCCTTTTCCTAAAAGTCAGGACAACGCTACGTTGCACTGTTTGTGGAGCCTGGGGCACTACCCCCGCGGGGGAGTTAAAGGGCAGCAGACCTGTAAACAGCACCCATCATGCACTGGTCATGCACAACGACTAGGACAAAAAGTGCTCAACGCACGCTGATCCAGACAGCTCCTTTCTGGAAGGGCAAGTGCTCCACCTGCACTTTCCTACCAAAGCTCTCCCCACATGCTCATAGCAGAACAGAGAGGTGGCACACTACCCCCTCCCTTGAGAACAACTGGGGAGCACAAAGCAGGGAACCAGCAGCAGGCTGGCACATCAGGGTCCTTGAGGCAAAGTGGCAGTCCTTCTTGTAGTCCCACAGGCCACAGGTCAACATAACAAGAATAGGAGTCCAATAGCGGTTCCTCCTAGCAGCATAACAGTTACTTCTGGCAAGGTGCAGTCTGTAGAGCCAGCAGCGTCTGGATACAAGTCCCACGCAGTGTCTAAATTCATGGGGTCACAGTGTCTGTGCTTATACCCACAAAGGCTTTGTTCTGGGGGCACTTCAATCAACTTTAGATATGCACAACACCCTCATTCAATCCCCACCCCTGGCCCCAGACACACTACCGGGGGGCGGAGAAAGCATTTTGAAAGGCAGTCACAGCCCTATTCAGATGCAGGTGACAACTCCTCATACCACTCTACATGCAGACCAGGCCTATTCAGCCCAGCTATGAGTCACCCAGGAAAGACAGGACAAATCTCGTGACTGTGTACAGTGAATGCACATTCCCAGCTCCTGTCATTCTAAACCAGATGGTGAAAACACAACCAGGCAGGGCACAAAGAGTCATAAGCACACAGAAATGGCCACTTCTAAAATTGGCATTTCTTAAATAGTAATAACAAATCCACGGTCACCAATAAGCAGGATTTCTCACTACTATTCCAAACATACCAAACATGGCCATGCTACCCCTTTCATATCAGAAATTACCACTGAAACACATATCAAGGAATTCACAATGCAAACCTATGAGAGGAGTAGCTTCACAGCAGTGAGAATCCAATTAGGTTGTTTTTCACTACCAGTATATGCCAAACAACAAAGGCACATGTCCTACCTTTATATCTTTTACTTATACAGCACCCTGCCCATAGACCTACCTAGGGCCTACCCTAGGGTTGACCTATGTGTAGTGAAAGGGGAGTTTCAGACTTGCAAACACTTTAAATGCCACTTCACTGTAGCAGTAAACAGCGCACGCAGGCCCTGCAGAGGCCTGAGACAGGTTTGAAAGGCTACTTCTGTGGGTGGTGCAAGCATCGCTGCAGGTCTACTAGTAACATCTAATTTACAGGCACTGGGTATATAGGATACCACTGCACAAGGGACTTGCAGGTAAAATAAATATGGCAAACAGGTGTAGACCAATCTTACCCAGTTTACAGGAGAGAGCACATGAACTTTAGCACTGATCACCAGTGGTAAAGGGCCCAGAGTAATAAAACCAAAAATGGGTCAGGAAAAAGGAGGAAGGCAAAAAGCTCTGGGATGACCCTGCAAAAAGGGCCAGTTCCAATACAACTCTAAAGCCCAAAATGTATTTGTAACATATGCATCAGTAAGCCAACTCCCATTCTAAGCAGAGGTAACACCACAGGACCCTAAATCAGGTAAATGGGAAAGATTAGCACATAATAGATCCTTGAATGCTCTGGCATGGTACTTTGTGTCAGACCAAATCCTGAAATGTAAAGGTGCACTGCCAGCATCATGGGCATTCAGGGCAAATACAATGAGTTTTTGGCCAACGCCCTCAGAATGACAAGTCAAGAGCCCTAGAAAGTCCCTGCTTTCGATTGATTCTCTCGGTGTCTACACAAGCCTCTAAAATTCTGTTGAAATATATAAATTCACAACCTTTAGGCCTGCCATTCCCACTGGCCTCACACTCCTGAAATGACCCAGAGGCTTCTCTATGTTCTTTAAGTTGGAATTTTCTGAATATTTTGCAACTCTAATTTGATTTCAGTAGTTGATGTACCTGGTTTCTGGTGCACCTAAGGTAGGCAGCTAAAGAGAGCTTTCCTGTGGAACACATGAGCCCTGTGGTCCTGGGCATTCCACGCTCTTTCAGCCAGCACAGTACAGTGGGAAGATGATCAGTGTCAAATGCAGCTGAGAGGTCTAGTGGGAGACAACCCATTCTTCTCAATTGTTCATTTAAGGCTCTTCCAGATGGCAACCAATAATAACAGGTGTTGTGCCCTGGGCTGATATTCGTATGGTTACCAGACAGGCTGTTTGTTGTTGTGGATGAGTATGCTTTCTGCATTTTAGATTTTCTGGCGTCTGTGTCAATGGATGATTACTTAAACAGGTGCATTTTGAGCAGATTTTCAGTCACAACTGCAGTGTTCAAGTCGTTATGCAAAGATGAAAATGCAAAGCAGTGCTTGCTCCAAACACCTTTTACCGCCATGTGATTGAAACAGGATCCTGGAGGTGACAATGTGTGATAAGAACATTTCTGCATATTTGTAGTGTGGCATTTTGTTGTGGTGGTGATGTGTTCTGTTGCTTTGTGCTGAAATATTGCAATATTATTCTGCTTGTCAGGCTGCAATTGTTGTGTTGCATTCTGTTTTAACTGTTATGTTGTGCTTTACCTTGTTATTTTTGGTTTTGTTAAATTACGATAGTTTGAGTATTTTATGGTGTTCTTGTGACAAGCAACCAATTAGGACACCAGTCTCCCCAAAAAGTTGCGGACAATGTCTTAATTTAGCACTTCCGGTCCGCGCTTTTTGTATAGGGCCTCATACCTCTTTAGCAATGTCGTGTTCACTCGATTGGGCCCTATAAGCAGTCACTTTGCATGTTCCCTAGAAATATAATGAGCTAGTGGCAGTGTTTGTACCTGCTTTATTTTGATATATTCAATATTCAAATCATTCCCAAAACCTGAGTGCCTCAAGCTAAAAGAACTTTCAAGGCCCGGGTGATGTTTTTGTATGCGTTGGTGCAGTTCTTCCTGCCCCAGTGATTAACACTCCTAGCAGTCACTTAGGTGATTTGTATCAGTATTGACCATGTGCAGGTTTCCTGCCTGTCTATCCGTAGGGATGTGAAGTGATGCTAATGGCTGCCATTTTGAATCGTTTTTTGGCTCGCTGCACCGAATGTTTTGGCAGGCTCCATTCTCCAAATAGCATTTGCTTTTTATGTATTTTCTTCCAGCTCAATTGATTTCCGGAACAGCTCCTGGAAGTGCATACTAGGAGAGCTGGGGCTGAGAACATATTTTATACTCCATTCCCAGCTGCCTTTCGATTAATGTAATACAGAAACTGCAGCATATGAGGATGAGGTTTGTCGACCATGCACACAAGCTTCACATATCCCACCCCATTTTACCCCCACCCACCAGATGTTAGGTGACCTCTTGGCCCCAAGTGCATGGAAAGCTCATCAGCAAGTTAAGCTTTAGCCACAAGTGAATTCAGGTGAACTAGACTCTCATGGTCTCATTTAGAGGTGGCAGGGGGAGGGGTTTCACCCCCAAACTTGTTGTGCTCCATCTTTACGTAGAGATGGGGGACCATTGGTTTTCTGATGGTAGAGCCTTAGCTGTTAGTAATAGCAGAAACCTTGGACCTGACGACCACAGGGCGACCAGGTCGCAGTTGCCCTAGATCCGTCCTACTTTGGGCAGTGCTACCCCATTAACTTTTCCTCCCCTAGTCAGTTCTGGAAAGGAAAATGTAAAAGTACCCTTGACATGCAGACAAAACTCCCTGCATGTATGGAATATTTTCAGCTAAAACTAGTACTTTGGGATGTCTGTTGCTGAAATACATAAGAGAATGTCCCAATTACTTACTGGTAAGATTAATTACGTATAGACCTACTCGACCTCGTGCCAGTTATTATTGGTGAGGTGAATCCCACCCCAAATTTAGGAAAGGAAACTCTAGGAAGTACTGAATTCAAATTCGCGCCTACCGATCTAGCAGACATATTCAGGCTTCCATTCCCATCCTCTTCCCAACTATCCAGGCCAAAAGGAAGGCCAGAGTTCACAGCTGTACGACTGGAAGAACAACAGGTAGGACTAGGAGTGATGAGGATTACCGGCAAGTAATCAGGACATTAACTCTATATCTATTGTCCACGTCCAAGTAATTAGGAGTCAAGAATTCCCAACCAATCAATTTTCGTCTTCGGTGGAAAAAATCGTTTTTCCATACGGTTCTACACAAAGTGGGCGAGAGAAGATAAATACTAGTCAGTGTTAGGGTACACCCTCCCTATCATAACAGAAAACTGAATAGGTACCCAACCCTCAGTATAATTCGAGTAACACAAAGCGTGCTTTCGAGGGTACTTACAGGTGGAAGGTCACCAAATTAATTTCCTAAAAAGAGCTAGGGTCCTAACCCACTGAAGCATTCTTAAACTGAAAATCTTAAATTGCACGATAAAAGGCATCATTCTTCTTTTGGCAATGAGGCAAAGGGGTTCTCTTGGCATCTGATTCAGAAGGATGAAACATATGTTACATCATACATCCTTAATCGATTATCTCTAAAACTGTTGCAACCACGTGGGGATTCAGGTAAGGCGATCGCGCGCACGCGAGAATGTATTATTTTACAGCGCGAGCAAGCAAAAAATTTCCGGTAAAGTGCGGATTGCGGACATTTTGACATTTTCGCGCTCTCCGCGGAATGCGAAAATGTCAAATTATTGCAATTTCCTCGAGCGGAACGGAATTTTAGTCCAGGCTTACAATAAAGACCAAGAATCAATTAAATCAATTGGAAGGGTTTATTTCAGAGCATTAATCTACCCAGAATAAATGCAAAGCAGGAATACATTTAGAAGATATAGCAGTAGGGCTCGAAGACCAAAATGTGCCACTAAATTAAGTCCTGATAAAGCAAGATAAAATATAGTAACAGCCACAATGCAAAGAAAACAGATTGTCACAATCTGGTGTTCCATAAAGAAGCTTTCCTTTTCTAATCTAAGCAGAGGTTAGGACCAAGGTTCTCTAAAGGCAATGTCTAATGGGGAGCATAAAACGTGTTAGCATAAGGTCAAACTTCAGTAGAAGTTCTAAGGAATGGGACGAGTGTTTAGCATGAAGCTTACACTCTGGAAAACCCAGCAGAGAGAAATCTGTTTCCTCTCAAAGTTAGAATGAAGTCTGCCTAACTAACTATAAATACCAATTAAAAGAACATAGACATCCACATCTTGCTCCCACCACTGACAGACAATCCAGTAGCCTCATCCAAGGGGAGTAAACATACTCCCTAAATTCCCATCTCTAAATAATTAGATACGCAGATGTTAACATTAAATGTTGCATCTTCTGGATACACTGCGGACAGGAGCCCTTCTCTCACTGCCGTACCCTTATAATTTGTTGCCAACTTTCTCCTCACAGGCCTCACTATCAACATCTAATACAGAACAACAAGCCTTTTACTAGCTAATGAAAATCGCGATAATGCACCTGCAGAAGAAAGAGACCTTATGTCATTCTAAGTCAATTTGAGAACCAAAATGGATGCACGTTACAATATTGTAAATCAATGGAAAGCAAATAATCATAGTTAAATGCAAATATGTGATGAATATGTATTCAATGTGATTATATCAGCCTATTAAACAGCGTAATACATTTAAACCCTCATGACAATGTCGGGCGGAATCACTTCTACACAACACCGCATCGGTCATGGGACCAACGATGGCCGGCTACCTCATTAGGATGTGACCGAACACTGTTTGGTTTCATGCCTACATTTTACTATGGGAGCATGCATTCTGGCCATAAGCCGGCCGTAATGCATGCTCCCATTGTAAAATGGGAGGTGCAGTTCAACCCTGCTCTCCGTAGCAGGCACCTCAAGGTGCCTGCCACAAGGTGAAGGGATCAACAGGGGAGTACCATAGGTACACCCTCGGCCTCCAAATGGAGACCATGCACCCAAGGGGTCCCTGCTGGGGGCTCCCAAAGACGCTTTCCGACATGGTTTCCATGTCGGACAGACCGGCATGGAAATCATGAAGGAAACCGTCATTGTTATCTCAGGGGCAGAAAGGCCCACCCTTGAGATTACTTGCTCCATTCCAACTGGTGGACAGGCTCTCCAAGCCCATCAAAAGCCAGCCGGAATGACCGGTCAGATTCCTTTCAGACCGCCTCCATCAAAATGAGGCGGTCGGAAAGGATTCCGACCGGCCCATTACTATGCTGCTCAGAAGGGCTTTCAGAGCCGCATCGTAATCGTCCCTTGAGTGAGGGTAACACTTAGTAAACAAATAATTATATACTATTACATTGCTTAAATGTGGAACAAATGATAATGATGTTAGACCACATTTTGAAAATAAATGTTGTATATAGGTACATAGATGTATATTCATGATGCATACAGGGTGGAGCCTAAATTACACAGTTCCACAAATTTAAAGATGAAAGAAAAAGAGTGTTAGAAATGGGATTTTAGGTAGGATAGGGCATGTGCCAAGGCCAGGCAGAAACCACCACTCTAGTCAGGATAAGGGAGTTACACTCCTAAAATAACCCCTGCTCACCCCCTTGGTAGCTTGGCACGAGCAGTCAAGCTTAACTTAGAGGCAGTGTGTAAAGCATTTGCACATAACCAACAGTAATACAGTGTAAGCACTACAAAAGGACACCACACCAGTTTAGAAAAATATCCAATATTTTTATATACTTAAGACAAGACCAAAAACGATAAAAATCCACAATATAGTACTTAAAAATCTTTGGTTGTCAAAATATGCTTGAAAAACAGTTCCTTGATGTCAATTGTTCCGTCCGAGGCTATCACGGCGTCGGGGGCAAACAAATCCAAACAGTTCTGGCTGAACGCGGTGTCTCGGGCCAGCTACGGTGTCCGGAAGATCCGCAAACAGTACCTTTCAGAAATGCAGGGCATCGGCAACCTCTCAGTGAGCTTCCAAAAGCACAGCGTCTGCAGGCGTCCGTTCTGGAGGTTGGTATAGGAGTCGTCGGGGCCCTCAAAGTCACACGTGTTGCAGATTGAACTCCTCTCTGTTGATGTCAGGAGCGCTGGCGTTGGCAGGCGTTCGGTGCTGCGGTGCAAAGTGCAGCGGTGCGGCGTGTGGTGCTCTCAGGTCGCGGTGCGAGCAGCGGCTTGGTGGCGGCATCATATGGTGTTGTTGGTGAGACCAGGGTCGCGGTGCAAAGTGAACACGGTGCTCGTGGTGGTGCTGGCAGGTCGCGGTGCAAGCAGCGGCGTCGTCGTTGTTGAAGAGCTGTTATCGGTTGATGAGCTGGAGTCGATGGCGCCGGCGTCGGTAGGCCAAGGCTGCGGTGCGGAATGAGGGCGGTGTGTTGTGTAACTTTACGAGCGGTGCCCTAAAACTACGGTGCAAGCAGCAGCGTAGATTTTGGCGTGGAGTGTCATCGTGGGGGATACCAAGGCGTCGTCGTGAAGCGAATCAGCTGGAGTGCGGTGCCCACAGGTCGCGGTGCGACCAGCAGCTCCATGGCAGCATCATCAGGCGTCATCGGTGAGACCAGGGTCGCGGTTCGGCGTTGCGGCGGTGCCCTCTGAGGTGCCTTCAAGACACCGAGTCGGCAGCGGCGTCAGCAACATCGTCGGGTTGTTTCTTCTTCTGTTGCAGCACAAAACACACAGTCCCCAGTGCTGAGGGCAGAAGAGCTTGAAGTCTTTGCTGTTCCTGAGACTTCTTGAACAGGGGGCAAGCTCTATCTCAAGCCCTTGGAGAAACTCACTAAATTAGATTGCAGAAAGTCCAGTCCTTTCACTGCCCAAAACAGAAGCAGCCACTGCAGGCCAACACAGCAAAGCACACAGCAAAGTGATAGTTCCTCCTCACAGCTTCTCCAGCACTTCATCTTGGCAGTTTTATTGGTCCAAAAGAGTTCTAAAGTTCAGGGGTCTGGGCCCCAATATTTATATCCCAAAATCATTTGATCTCTTAGGCAGAGAGTGTCTGTGCCCAGCCAGAACTGGTTCTGCCTTCTCTGGTGTGACTTCCTGGTAGGAGGTGGAGACAGCATTGTCAGAGGCAGACCAGGCCCTTTGAGGAAATCTCCTCCCCCTTCCCAATTTGCAGCTCAGGTCTGTTCAGTCCTTTCCTGACCCACCTAGACAATCTGGAGCCACTCCTGCTCCCCAGCCGTCTGTAATCCAAAACCCAGACATGCAATCCACATTCCAGCAGAAGCACACGGGATGACTGAGCAAGAAAATACCTACCTTCTAAAAGTGGTATTTTCAAACACACAATGTAAAAATCACCTTCACTCAAAGATGCATCTTTAGAATCTGAGTTCATGAATACTAAACTTTGTTCCCCTACCTACTTCCCCGGGCCAGTTATGTTTATAAGATGTTATAAACAAACTCCCTATTCTGTCCTATGGGGAACAGGTAGCCTTCCAATAGTGAAAAACGGAATTGGCCGTAATTCACTATCAGGACATGCCACACACACCAGGGCATGTCCTACCTTTCACATACACTACACCCTGCCCACAGGGGTACCTTGGGCCTACCTTAGGGGTGGCTGACTTGTAAGAAAAGGGAAGGTTAGGGACTGGCAAGTGTGTGCACTGGCCAAGTTGACATGGAAGTTACAAACTGCGCGCAGACTCTGCCATGGCAGGTCTGAGTTACCTTTTCAGGGCTACTCACGTGGGTGGCACAATCAGTACTGTAGTATTTGATATACAGCATGGCACACTCGGTGCACTTTACTAGGGACTTACAAGTAAATCAAGTATCCAATCATGGAAACACCAATCCATAACATAATTTACCACAGGAGCACTTGCACTTCATGTGCCCACTTGTAGTTTCCTATAATATGTTATTATGCTCAAAGAGTGGACGGTGAATTTCGCGAAGGAATCAAGGGAAGAGCTTTCAAACATTAATTTTACAGGGTGGGCAAGAACCAGAGCCTCACATTTCACCTTAGAAAGAGGGATAGAGGGATAAATAAAGGACCTCATAAAAACCCAAGTAGGTAGCAAAAAGCCTTAGAAAAATGGGACAGCCAAAAGAATACGAACAGAAAACAAAGAGTAATTTGTCGTGAGGATGGACTCATGCAAGGCAAAGACAGAGAAATTGTTGGGTGCTTAAATATGTCAAGGAATACCATGATGTGCGGAGGCCTCACACCGGCAATACCAATAAATGCAATGTCAACGTATGCCATAACCTGTGCCTGCATAACAATGTCAATACCCATAAATGCAATGTCAATGAATGCCATTATCTATGCCCACATAACAGTGCCAATACCGGCAGTAACAATGTCAATAAATGCAATATTCCATGCATGAATGGCAATGTTGTTACCAGAGGGAACAATGTCCATGTACGCCATGATCTAGGCACACAGAACTGTGTCAATATCAGCAAAGACAATTTCAATGTACGCTATGACAACTGTATGCACAATGTTGAGAATGTTGATAAAAATTATACCAATGACTGCCATATTGTTTTTAGGATTTCCAATGAACTCATATCATTACTGTTGGATTCACCCAAGGTGACCTCCCCATCAACCCTGAGTCAGAGATACGCGTAAGGCAGGTCCTGCGACCCACAACCATGCCTAGAGGATGACAGGTCACAGGTGGGCTCTCTCTTAACCTAAAGACAAACATGCACCCACAGAAAACCCTGATCGATCCCACAGATAGATAGGCACACCACAAACAGGTCTTAAGAAAATTGGGCCCAAAAAATACGTTTGGCCAACGGCTCGTATTTCCCCGAAATACCCCAAAGCTTGATACCACATGTAGATAGGAACACTCAGCCATCAGGACACAACTTGCACACCACATGCAGTGATCACACGCTCCTCATGCCAGACATCTGGACACATAGACACTGGTCCACGCAAGCTCTTCCCGAGGTCGAGAGCCATCTGTGTCCTTATCAGATGCCCTTACCTGATAATTTATGACTGAGATGCATTTTCAGAAAAGCAGAAATGTCTTTATTGTACCTCACCAGATGTATATAATGTCAGCCAAAACGTTTGTACACAGAGAGACTTTCATCTGAGACATTCTGTCAAGACTCTCCTGGCCGCTGTGTTTAATTGAACCAACTTGTTCCTGTTTTGCCAAATGCCTCTTGTCTTTTCATTTCTTCAAGATAAACTGATATCCGAGCAAAAAAATCAGAAAACACAAAGACTTTTCCATTTCGTTTGATTTTTCTTATATTTTATTTTGAAAAGTAGCACCTATCTGGTTACTTCTGAGGGTGTGCGGCTAGACTAGACTACTGCGAGTGGAAAGGAAGCTAGACTGAAGCATGAGAGCATGGTGAAGGAGAAGTTAGTAGATTATGTGTGAAACCAGTTTGTTTAATGAGGTATGAAAAGATTTTCTGGGCTTCTTGCTCTCAATTTGATTGAGGCTCATCGTAAAAGGGATGGCTGATATATTTCATGTAGAAGGACTGGGCAGCAGTTGGGTAGACCTCAAGGATGAGAAGCGTCTTCTATTTGAAGAGTTAATGCATTTTCTCTTCCAGCTTTTGGTCAAAGAGGTATGTACTCTCAAAAGGCATTCTTATCTCAGAAGAATTCCGAGAAAAGTCTCTATGGCAATCTTCATGATGCAGACAGGTGAGTAGCAGGGGCCCCAATATTCTAGGGGGCCCCCACCCTTCAAGAGGTCCCCTTTCAGCTCAATGTCAATGAATATCTGTGAGATATGGGAGACGCAGGGTCCCTCAACACGCTCTGTATGTGGGCCCCATCATTTTGCATTCGACCACTGGATGCAACTGTGTCTGGCAGTAATTGATGCCACTAAGGCATATGCCCTAACCACATGAAACGAAATATCAGGCAAATACTTAATTTGTGTTTACATCCCTCCCAGCCGTGCAGAACACTTAGCACCTTCTTCCAAAACAAAAGATTGACGTCACGCACATAATGAATTCTTAATCCTAAAGCAAGATGAGAGCCGGAGTAAACTTTCTTGAGGGATGAGTCTACTTCGTTTCTCCAGGATCTTTAATCATTGCTTCTTCAGCCATCGATGTCCTTCATACCAAGATGTCAATCACTGACCCACTGACCCAAGGGACACTGAATCAGACATCTCATGCTGCATGTCAAGTCATGGGTACAAACGTTTCACACATTTTGTCAGATTGATTTTATCCAGGGCCTTCCACTCCCTGAATACAACATCCTGACATGAGGGGAATAGAAAGCTCTGTTTGTGGAGCGTTCTGGGATCGACCTAACCCAGAGGGGCTTATTTACAAAAGACCCTTGCGCCACTTTTGCGCCACTTTTGCGTCATTTTTAACATGGGAAAAGTGACGCAAAAGTGGCGCAAGGGGCTTGTAAATAAGCCCCAGAGTCTTTTGAAGTACATGTGCTGCTGATCAGAGCTTATAAATTCTCCCTACTTCCACGGACAGAGTAATTCCATAGTCACACGCACATACACTCACCATACGCTAGGGCCCATCATACCAACATTCATTCTATTACTCTATCCACACTGAATATACGAGAGAACTCCTAAATCAATCTGCATCTAAAGTGAGGTCAATGCAACCTAATTGATTTGTCTCGAGTCATGATTTAAACAATAAGAACACATTTGAGATCTCAATAAATTGACAAAGAAATAACCACCCGACACTGTGATTCAAACAAAAGGTTATTTTTATCTAAATTAGTTCAAATGAAAGTCAATCAATAGCAATATCATTATTCTCATAGTTACCTATTCTAGCTAAATGTCGTATTTAGGTCAGGACAGGTCTCTCAGTAAAGTCTCCCGAGTCGCCGTCCTCTCAATCAGCGTCGATCCTCTCGAGCATAAGTTCGGGAAGAAGTGGCCTACGACCCTCTCTAGTCTAACAATATTTATAGCAAAACTTACACATTAAAGTTACAAACAAGCTCCAAGCGTCCGTTGAGCAGAGCGAGCAGGAAAGGATGTTGACTCGCAACATTTAGGAAAAACCTCCGCTCTCGAATATCTCAAAAATAAAGACACGGAAGAAGGAAGCACAAACTAAAACTGCAACATTCATGAATGCTCTTCCCCGGAATCATAGTGAAGCCACCGCAAGTTTATCAAATGTTCATTGTGGCTCTTATTCTCTCCCAAGGATAACTGGCGTCGAGCCCGGAGCTGCTGTCCACACGGAAACTTTTAATACAGAGAGAGGCCGAGGTCAGGTTTTCAACCATATTCAGCGAGGCCTCTCTTCGTATTTCATCTACTCAAATGCAGGCTGTAAATATCGGCCATCTTTCACTAGGCCAGAATGGACAATCTTAATTATAAGAAACACAAAACAATGTTACTACATCGTAATGATTATACAGTGTTAATTCCCATTAATACCCTTATGTGTATGTATTTATCTAGCCATTTGCGACATAAAGAAGCATTAAAGCATATTATTTTAAAGCGCAAACACATAACAAACAACACTTTAGCCACACATATTTAATTAATCCGCTCACCAACTTAGTTCACTTATTATTTAAGCCATGCAATTGCATTCCCACGTGTAATTCTTTCATTAGTAATGTTGATTAATCAGAAACTCAACAAAATTAATATCTAGTAATTATCTTTAAGTAATTTAAATTATGACATACGAAATTATACGCTGATGTTCGGGTTTAAACAGAAAACCCTGCTCCAGCACATGTCTCTTCGATAACAGGTAACCCCTCAACATGACTTAAAATCACAGGCAGAAAGCCACTTCCAATATCTGATCATCTGTAGTACATTTAGTCTCGATGCTCCTGATAGAGCGTCACATGTTCTGAGATTTGTATGGGTGCACCATATTCACCGTTAGACAGCACCCGCATATAATCCATGTATGTTTAGGAATGTTATAGAAATGTATTTGCTGAAATCATATAACGTAGAAGTGTTAGAAATGTACTAATGCCTTGAGAGAAATTAACGCAACTAGTTATTGTAAAATGTATCTGTAATAAGTTTAATGAGTAGTTTCGTATGATGTTATGGCATTAGGTAAATCGTATGCAATGTAAAGAGTTAGAAATGTAAGTTACTTATGTTCAGTAATAAGATGATTAGGTTGAATCAATGAATAGAATGTCATTGTAATGAGTTTTATTTTGCAAGGCCTAAAGTGCATATGTAGGAGAGAAGGCCTTTCATTTCTTATATTAGCTATATTTTAGGCTGACAGGGATTTCTTAATAAGGCTTAAATTGTAGAGAAGTGTAAAACCTCACGATTTGAAGTGGGTTTTTCCGTTCCCATGTTTCTGTTTGCAGGTGCAAGGACATTTAGCTCGTTAGTTAGAATAAGTCTTTGTTGTAGGAGTTGAGATATGAGGAGCAGACTGGAGGGGAGTGAATTTGAATGTGAAATTGCAACTCCTAGTACAAATGGTGTCTGGGATCCAAGGTCAAGCTAACGGACGATGGAAGATGGAAAGCGTTGAATGGAAATTTACAGAAGGAAGGCCTGGCTGAAGAGGTGTGCCTAAGGGCGTGTTTGACAATTTTTGGGTTTTGTATTAGGGACAGTGCCCCGAGGGTGGTTCAGACGAGACTTAGGCGGGAAGCTAGAAAGAGCATCATAGATCGAGCTCTCACTGAGTGAAGACTTCTTAGGAAGTTTCACTTCTGACACCTTTATCTGATTTGCTTGGTTGGAAGGGAATGTTAAGTAGGGATGCCATTTTAGCATAGAGTAGGGACAGAAATGCTTTGATTAATGAATTCGAAGTTCAACATCACAATAGCGATTCTTTATCTGATGCTTTTAGAAGCTGTAATTCTCTTTATCTTTAGTCGAATGCGGATTCTTCGTAGGTTAGCTTTTATGTTAGTGCCCATCTATCTTTGGTGCCTTGTATTGAGTTGCCTATATATTCAGATGTTTTTGTTGGTAATAAAAGGTCAAAACCTTAGATTCTGAGTCTTCCACGTATTTACAATGTCCAATCGCGGTACATATGATTTGATAATTGTGTTCATTCCCCCTACGCTATCCGGCAAGTAAAAAGATCCTGGCGACCTGAAAGGGTTCTTGAAGATAAGTAGGTAGACAAGAATCCGATCCGGTCCTAACACTCCCCAAGTCGGAACCTTCTTTCTTCATGGTCCACTGCAAGGCTCGAGGATGCAAGGCCGGTTTTCTTCCTTAGGGTTATGTTACATTGAAGCCGGAGGTGCGCGCCTAACACCCAGGTAACGCTCAGCCTAGTGGACTGAGCCCTGTTCTCTCTCCTCAGCTGTGACGTTGTACGGAGGCCTGGTTCACCTGTTGCAGTGAAGTGATTACGGGGGCATACTCTGCCCAGCTGTGACGTTGTACGGAGGCCTGGTTCACCTGTTGCAGTGAAGTGATTACGGGGGCATACTCTGCCCAGCTGTGACGTCGTACGGAGGCCTGGTTCACCTGTTGCAGTGAAGTGATTATGGGGGCATACTCTGCCCAGCTGTCTCGTACGGAGGCCTGGTTCACCTGTTGCAGTGAACCAGTCCTGGTATCGCACGGGGGCATGACTCTCTGGGGACTACGAATATTGGAGACTGAACCTTTGGTGGGACACAACATAATTATTCAGTGGCAAATAAGATTTTTTTTGTGAGGATACCAGGACATTCGTGCCCTGTGGGATTCAGGAGAAGGACTGCACCCCGGCTACCCCACACTCAGAGCTGGCCCTTACTTAGGTGGCCCATGAAAGTTATTACATCCCTGGCCCCCAGTACAAGGAAGAGGCCTTTGCTAATGTGATTTATGGAACTACTGCATTCTTTTTAAAAAGCGACATAAAGGATATTTTTTTTTTACATACCTCAGTGTGGAGTGTCCTTTGTGGTGGTTCTAAGGTGACATTGGTGCGTGTGTGAGGTATGGTGCACACACGCTTTACACATTGCCTCTGGGATAAGTCTGACTACTCTGCTAAGCTACCAAGGGGGTGAGCAGGGGTTATCCCCAGTGTAACTCCCCTACCCTGACTAGAGTGGTGGTTTCTGCCTGGCTTAGGCGCGTGCCCTAGCTAACCAGGAACCCCATTTCTAACAGTGACATAGTGAACCTGGGGATTAATGTTATTTTGCACTTCTATCACAGATGTGTCCTCCCATCAAATTACATGTAACTGTCTATGTCCATTAAAGTGTAGAAAATAGCAGCTAAGTATGCACTCATTTAAACAAGATAATCAATTCATCAATACTTGTAATAAATGTAAAATATCAATACTCATTAAAGTGTGCACCAGGTAAGTGACACTGCCAGCCACCTAGCTTGAATAGAAAAATTAGTAATTCTAGACCAATGTCTAGAAATACCGAGTGCACTACTGAATGCCCGATGGGGGCGTACTCACGTATACAAAATTGTCAGTAACAGGTTTTCAAAACATTTACAAACAGAATGTTATACAATTTGAAACCAATTGTTTGTGAAGACACAATGAGATGAGAACACAATAATCAAGATAATTCCCAAAATTGAATGAAGTCTTCTGCCTTTATTCTTGATGAATGCAGATAGCTTCTCGTAAACAATAAACAGAACGTTGCTTGTAGTCAGCAATGATATATTATTGAAACTTCACGTATTAACAGAAAATCCCAATGCATTTCGGGCTGTAGACTGAGCCCTTCGTCAGGGGAATCTACGGATATAAACAATAATCATGTGTGATTTACAGATACGAAGAAATGCCTACAATGATATACTTTACTTGTTATGGACTCAACAGGAGTCAGGGGTTTATGTGTTGTAACATTCCGTCAATCAAAGAAAGAATCCACCATGAAAGTATGAAAGTGAAGTCCCACAGCCAAAAAGAGACTGAAAATTCATAAAAATCAACACCCGTGTGGATATGGTAGGTCCGTTCTATTATAAATCGTCAGCAACTAAGAAGCGTGCCTGTTGTCCCGCAACCAGAATAGGACTAAAGAATAATCAACACCCGTGTGTATATGACAAGTTCGTTATGAATAAAATCACCAATAACTGGGAGGTGTACCTTTAATTAACTGAAGTACGTGGATTTAGAAGTAAATACGCTGAGTCGATAAATCCACAAAAAATGAATGAAGTGGTGTCAGGACTGTCCTTGACGTAAAATATCTATAAACCGAAAGGAACTGCATCAGTATCAAATGCCTATCACCAAAACTATCTATGGCGGATAACCAGCAAAAAATCGCTTACCAGCAATCAACCAAACGTGGCGTCAAAGTTAAATGTGCAACGCCCGTCTTAGTACCAAAACGAATTTTCAACACAGGTATCTATATCAGAAAAATAAATGGATACAAATGGAACAATGTTTGCCTCATGAGTAAGATAACCATCCTAGAAACAACTCAATATCACAATACGGAATATATATTGCAAAATATCGCGCTTACCCACAAGCTATGTAAACAGCAACAACTCCACGACCTGACACGCCAAATTCTTGGCTCGAGAAACATTGCGTGGCCACGTGTTGATTTAAAAAAAACGGTGAAACTATCATAGAAACAGGACTCAGTTACTGGTTAATTCAGCCGACCACCGGCCCGTGGTGCGCAACAGTTAGTCTCAAAAGCAGGCTATAATAACAGTCGCCATATTAGAACGGGAAGCCCATCACCAAGAACAAATTCAAGTAAACAACATGAAAAAATAGAGGATGTAAAAACGTCATGCAAAAAGACAATAAAGTTGGAATGAAAGAGATGAAAAGAAATAAAATTCAGAAACCTTAGGACAAAAAGATACCTAGAGAGAAAACTATAAATGTGCAATTGAACATTAAGAATGATCACAATGTCAACATTGGTACAGAATGTAGCATCGTAACGATATCACTTTTGTTACCAAATGTAAGAACAATACAATATCAGCATAGAGTGAGCAAATGACAACTACTCACTTAATGGCGTACATAATGCGCATTAGGAACCAACCAGGAGGGAGTCATTTTAAAGAAAACATGCCAGTTCGAATTTATCATTTAACCCCTTTGGAAGTAAGGTTTGTAAAAACCAAATCCAGTAGGATTTGCGTTGTGACAGAAACTTCATCATATCCCTATCTAAACGTGGTTCTACTTTTTCTAAGACGCAGAATCTTAATTGCGCTATAGAGTGCTTCATCTCTGACCAGTGCAGTGCTAGAGGTGAACTTATGGTTTTAGTACGTATTCTACTCTTGTGCTCAGTTATACGAATACGTAAAACCCTCTCAGTTTTGCCCGCATAATACAAATCACACGGACATTTGATCAAGTAAATCACATGATGACTGTTACAATTCACATCAAAATTCAACATAATCTTTTTACCAGTCCACGGATGGGTAACATATCTACCAATGATAACATTGTCGCAGTGTGAACAATTTGAACATTTTGTCATGCCTCTAAATACAATGTTAGAGCTAGCTGTGGTGCGATTCAAAATTTCTTTTAGATTACTAGATCTTTTGTATGCAAACAAGGGTGGCTCTGAAAAAATTCCTTTAAAATCAGGTTCTGTTTGCAACAAATCCCATCTTTGTAAAATACTCTTTTTAACTGAGTCAGAGTTAGTAGAAAAAATCGATACAAATACTTCACGGTTAGGTCCTGGTGGCTTATCTTGCTTTTGTAATAAAGCCTCACGACTTCTTGTCGAAGATCTAATTTCGGCTTCATTAATCACTGGCAAAGGGAACCCCTCGCTAAAAACTTATTTTTAGAATCTTGAATGGTCTGCACGCATGACTCCGGATTAGAGGAAATACGCCTAATCCCTAAAAACTGTGAGAAAGGTAGGTGTATTTTCAATGACCATGGGTGAAAGCTGTGGTATTGCAGGGCGTTATTGCGATCAGTAGGTTTTTTAAACACTGATGTCTCGATAGTGTCTCCCAATCTGTTTAATACAACGTCTAGATAAGCAATACTCTGAGAGTGAATAAGATGAGTAAACTGGATCCTCGGATTAATCTTATTGAGTTTGTGAATTTGCAATTCTAGTTCACATTGTGTAACATGCCATACAATCAAGATGTCGTCAATGAAACGGCGATCGAGGTGTACAGTGCCACAACATCAATAGTACACAACAGAATCTCTGATGACTCGGGGATCTTAATGTCATCAAGAATATTCAGTAAGTGAGTGGTGTCTTGAAGATACGATGGACTTGACTGCACAATTGGCTGAAAGAATGTATCTAGATAACGTCTCAGAGGATCATGTAGTGACCCGCATCCGGAAACAATTGGTCTCAACGGGGGGTCAACAACATTCTTATGAATTTTAGGTAACATGTACAGAGAGGGTCTACGTGGAAATCGTGGAAATAGAAACTCCCTCGTTTTGTTACTAATCCAGAGCATGTCAACGGCATGCTGTAGAATAGAATCAAGCAAGGAAGAAAAAGAAACCGTTGGATCTTCAGTTAACGGAATGTAGGTAGTGGAGTCTTGTAACATCAAAAAACTTTTTGTTCATAATGATTAAGATCCATTACAACTAACGCCCCGCCTTTGTCAGCCTTTGTAAAGTGTAAGGTGGTGTTGTGTTTCAAGGAATTCAATGCCATTTTTTCACCTTTTGATAAGTTCAATGATGTGGGCTTAAAGGATGAAATTTTAACAAGATCTTGTTTTACCAAGTTTTCAAACAAATCAATAGTTTTGTGTGAAAAAGGTGGAACAAAAGAGCTCTTGGGTTTAAATTCAAGGTACCCATCCTCCTGAGCAGTGTCCGAAGTAGTCTCAATAGTGGAAAAGAAATGACGAAGTCGAAGTTTTCTGGTGAATTTATAAAGGTCCACTTGAGGCTCTAGACTCTTGCCAAAGTACGTGGGAACAAAAGAGCAACCTTTATTCAAAACCGCAATTTGCTTTTGGGTTAAAACTTTAGAGGAAATATTAACCACTAGTGTCTCTTCCCTCGTCTTGTGGAGCCTGTTTTTTCAGAATCTATGACCTCGACGGGTTTGACTAGTGGTGTTGGTGTGGGAGGTTGATTTGATGCTGGGCTTGTTTCTAAAAAAGCGACTTTAGAAGTACTTGGACCAGCAACCACTGGTTCACTCACTTGAGACTGAGAAATTGTGGGAGCAGGTGGACGAGATAGTTGAGAATCTACGGATATAAACAATAATCATGTGTGATTGCCCACCGGGCAGGAGCTTTAAAAATGCTCCAGCCAGGCGGAAGCGGACAAATGTTTCCCTGTTTGTACTAGTGCGGGCAGGGAAGCTACTATGTCCCGGGGTGGCCTTCCAAGGGCCACAATTATTGAGCTAGCTCCTGGGGATGGGGTCACCAGAGCTTTGATAGGCTGAGGCAGGGAAAGCACAACTCCCCCTCCGGAAAAGGAATATATTCTGCTGCCATCCAGGGCCTGGCACCCCCTACCTCCCCCGGAGAGAGGTTTTTTAAAAGTAGCTACAATTTCCTGCAAAATGTTAAAAATATTTTTTTGGGCCCCAGGCGGAGTCCCTCTGGGATTTCACCACCAGGCCTATGGTATAAAGGTATCCCTGCCCCCTTAAGTCTTTTCAACTTTTTTTTAGCAGTCAGAACTGAGTAGTGAGTCCTAAGACGGCTGCCACCACATTCTCGTCACCGTGGTGTCAGCCATTATGATCTCAGCATGAAGTTGTGAATGTTATTTTCTACCTGCAAATTGTCTCACTTTTCAACATCAAGTTTGCCACTATAAAATTGACTCCAAGTACACTCAACCAGATGCATCTCCGAATGCAATACTTTGCTGGAAGACAACTGGCTTACCCTCTTCCTCACAGAGACATTGTTGACATTGCTCAAGCAATACCTGACGGCTACTCTATCTTCCACCTAGATCGCAATACTTGTAGAGGTGGTGGTATTGCTACTATTGATCAGTGAGCTTTCATCTGCCCAATGGGGAAATTTGAGTGGCTGGAGGAAGCGGTGGGCCTCTTTTTTTCCTTCAAGCTATCCCATAAAGCATCATTCTCAGGAGCACTGATATATTGCCCGCCCACCCGCCCGCTTATGGTGGAAAGTTCAGAGAACTACTTGAAAAGATAGCCATCCCTTTCCTGCTTCTATTTTCAAACTTTACTATTCTAGGAGACTTTAATGTTCCTACAAGGATGCATCCAACCTGCTGGAGGTGACAGAGGAAATCACTCTTGAGCAGACATGCCTTCCCCGTCTGCAGGAACGTGGGCTCTCCCTATGCCCCCCTGCTTGCTATTTGGTGGGTGCCCATGTGTGAACCAGGTTACCACCCCCCACCCAAAAAACAGAGGCCCTGGAGATCACCTAAACTCCCTTCCTACACCGTACACAATAGCAAATCCACACATCAACTATGCATGATGCACACAACATCCTCTTTATCACATAGACCTGGCTCAACCCCTCATCGGCTCCCAACATCGCTACAGCAATCCCAGATTGCTCGAGAGAACAGCCTTCACAAGTTTGGAGGAGTACTCGCTATCATCTACAAGGAATCCATAAAATGCACAACATTCACAGAAAACACTACCAACCGCATTTATGGAATTCCTACAATTCAAGCTGCACAGCTCCGAAAAATTCTCTCGGAATGGACCTTCACCTACCAACGACCCGGAACCACCTTTCTCAATCTCATCACTGACTTTGTCTGCTCTGCTCACCATCAACTCCAGAACCTAAAGTCTTCTTCCTTACCTTAACATTTACCGGGAAGACAGACATGACCCATGCTCAACAGCACTCCTCGAAAGCTTGAGCAACATTGATCTCACCCAGCTTGTCACAGAAGCAACACACACCACAGGACACACACTGGACCCCACCTTCACCAAAGTAACAGCATCAAATACAACTCCACCACACAGCTCACATGGACCAACCACTCCAGCATCAACTTCCCAATCAACACATCTCAGGTCAAAACCGCTACGAGGTTCAGCCCTCCAAGCCGCAGCTGAAGCAAAATCATGGAGGCAGAGTGGCTCAGCACCACTCAGCACTGATCAGCCTAGCCCCAAAGACAACCTTGAAAACTCATCAAAAGCAACAAGCATAGTAGATCAAACAAGCAGGCCAGCTGGTACACAGAAGACCTTTGAGACACCAAACAACACTGTAAACAGCCAGAAAGGAATTGTAGAGCCAACCATGACACCTCCTACAGCACTGTATACAAGGCTGCACCCAGACACTATCACCAGAAAATTAGAGACACCAAGAAAAAAGCACTAATAGACAGTGTTGTCTAACAGCTTCAAGGCATCCCTATCTAAACGTGGTTCTACTTTTTCTAAGATGCAGAATCTTAATTGCGCTATAGAGTGCTTCATCTCTGGTGTTGTCATGATGGCCCCTAGGTACATTTCACAATGGCCTGAGTGGCCTTCACACCCATATAAGCGCTAAATATACGCCTAAAGGACTGATGATAGATGCTATGAAGTGGCACTGGTCACATTTGAAATTGTGAGGCAGGAGAACACCAGGTGTCATGATGAGATTCTGAAGCGATTCAGTACCCTTATTAATAAGCTGCCAGCCACACTTTAAGGTTCCATTCATTTTTCAGACAAACCTTATCAACTAGGCAGAAAACTGCAGGGCCCATATATTCTCACTAAAGGATATATATTTACAAGAAATGGTGTTCTGATGTTTTCACTCAGCGGAGCGTCAAAAAAGTTACTGCTGCCGTACGACAATTCCTAATGCCATGCTAGTGTCGTATTTCCAATGTGGTGCTTCATGGCAATAGGAAAAGCTGGCTGCTAAAAAAAATTGACTTTAACCTGAGCGTCAGGTCCGTAAAAAAATCCATGATCCGGTGCAAAAAGTGATGTTTGACCAATTAGCTGCAAGAAAAACCACGCCGGCCGACCTAACGTAACTGTTCTGCACATAGCGTGAAAAAAAGTACACAAAAATGACACTAAGGGGGAAAAAATATTACATTTACCTGAATGCAGAATGGAGAAGCCAGAAAGGCGCACAACACAGGACAACAACCCCTTTCCCCCCAACTCCACTACAAGCCAGGATGACCAGCCAAGATCCAAGGGGAAGAGGAAGAAAAAATGCAGGTTCAGTCAGGAGGAGGATGAGATCTTGATCACGGCGGTGACAGAGCACCAACACCAGCTCTTGGTCAGCTCTATAGTGTCATTGGGGACCAAAAATGCCATTTGGCAGTCCACAGTGAACAAGGTGAACTGTGTAGATGAAATCAAGAGGACATTGACAATCTACAGGCAGCATTGCAGACCGGAGGAGGTAGTCCGGTGCCCCAGGAGGAGCTCAATATCTTGGAGGAAAAGGTGTCTGTGGTAATCTCTGAGGAGTTGGTGGTTGGAGTAGCGGGACAGGACAGTGCCGACTTTGGCCAACTACATCAGCAACAGGGTATGTGCCAACAAGGGACAATGGGTGGAAATACTAAATGTTGTGCAGTCCCAGCGTTCTGCTACACTGTCTGCAGGTCAAACGGTAGCCACCTAGATACTCTATGCTTAGCTATTACAACAATGGAAGGCTTATGGGTGTTTGTATCACATGTTGACATAGGGCGGAGTCGCAAACGTCATAGCTGAGCTATCCTAACTTACATTGAAAGAGCAATGTGTTGTGCCTACAAAGTATGGCACATTCCTGTAGTAACTGCATGCACTAGGGCATATATAGCAGACGTACACCAATGAAGGAACCCCTACACCATAGTTTAATGGACACCTGCATTGGTCCGACCCAGCTGAATATGCCTTAGCAGAAAGGAAAGTACAAGGAAGCGTTCAACTGTAATCACAACCCTGCACCTTCATATTCACACAGTTTGGGGCAGCAAGATTCTTTCTTGCGCTCTGCTGCACTACACCAAATTTCAATGAAAGATGCCCCTCTGTCACGCCTGGGCCCATGCACATTATCCCAGGCTAGTAATTCCTAGCATACAAATGGTATCTTACAGAATCAGCAACATGCTTGAGGGAGGAGGGATCTGAGGGCCATGGCTAGTACCAACACATAGGAATATGTATATTGTCACTTCCATACTTACCTAGAGCAAACTATACAACACACAGCTGTCATGGCATGCAGGCTCAGACTACACGTGTCAGCTGCCATGGAAGGGACCATTTGAACTCCTCTCATCAACACTGAAATGACTGGGTGTGGGGATGAATGCAACCTATGTACACCAGACCATAGTGAAGGTGAAAAGGTGCAGGGTGTCGATGCATACATACTGGCAGTGCCAACATGCATTCTTTCATACATGTTGCTGCTTTGAGTGACTATACACATACCTAGACCTAGCATATCTGATGTTGATGGTCTTAATTGCAAAGGTAACCCATTTGTTAGACTGTGCAAATGTAACACCACTGCCACATCAGAATATGAACATTTTAGTATAGAGTATGTGTGCAAACGTACATTCTAGGTGCCCATTGAATGGTACACATTTACACCTTCATGGTGTAGTAATGAACCTTGGACACCCTGCAGTGACCTTGATGCCATGGTCAATGAACACATTCAGAAGTTTCATGTCGTAACAGCACGTCTTGCTTAACAACATTCCGTAATTGATAAGGCAAGGAGCCTTATCATTACACATTGCTACCCATACAGATCAATTGCTAGTCATTATATGTAACTATGAATGCTGATAAAGTACACCAGTTCATACAGCGGAAAATGGCACTTACTATATTTGACCAATAGCCCACATTTGTCCTGTAGCAACTCTGCGATGGACCATGCCACCACTGAATACATGTTCACAAGATCATGATGTGCAACTGACATGCATACTGTAGCATTCACACACACATCATGATCTATTGTGCATCCACTGCCAAATACATCAGCATTGTATGACACTGGGATTATCACTCCTCTCACACACCACTTTCATGTTGTCCTTCCCAGATAGGCCAATTGTGCTCTCGACACTAGTCTGAAATCTGAAGCTAATAGACATGCAACACATTACCACAACTTTTGATGGCCTATTCCTTACCTTCCAGAAGTTCAGTTGTGAGAAGGATGCACAATGGATCTGGCAACAACAGCACAGTAGATATGCAAGGCAATTGGCCATGTAGTGTTCAGATGTCACAGTTGAAATGCATGATTTATACACATTGGTTAGGCTGGCTGAGTCAAACATACATGTAAATGTCTTGCACAGGCACCTGTTGGCCAATTAGCACAACCACGTGCTGAGCAGCATCACTACCTAAATGCGCAAAGGTAGCCGACTTGGATGATGCTGTGCACCTACACAAGTCACATACTATACTCAGTAAAGTGATGGTATCCGGAGCCCCTGTGTAACACAAACACCATTAAATAATTACGCTACATCTCAATTCATGCCTACTGGTCTACTAAGAAACTTACTCTACCTGTCAGTGCTGCTAAGTGAATGTCATTGAACACTTATATTCTACGCATCCCTCCGCCGATTACGACAGATACCAATTAGAGGTGAGAAAAACAGTGCAAGCCATGGCAGACATCATAGATGCTAGCCAACTCATGAGAGGTATGCCAAGGAGTATCAATGGGGCTCCTTTACAAGGCTCTAGCGCAGCCGCAGCATATGTTTGATGTTGTAAGAAGTGAAATGACAGCTTTGCAAGGGCCTTGTAAATAAGCCCCTTTATGTATGACAAGGGTACTGTAATGCACCATCAGAGCTGGACATGACAAATGCCTGCAGAGGAATTAGCAGCTTTGGAGCACATCTGCACCACCAGGCATGTAATCACATACGTTTTCTGGATAGGCTATGGCAATGTACATCAAATCTATGCTTCTCTGGTACTCATTTCTATCACCTACGGTAATAGTGACAATAGTGTGGCCCACACTGTGTCACAAAAGGCACTGGCGCACATATTGTTCTTTTTACTATTGGCATGGCATTTGCCCATTTTGCGTGGGCACTTGTCAAATTATCACAAAACATCATTGTGAGCCATACTCAATGGTCCCTAAAAGAAACAATGTTCAAATGAGAAAAATAAGATAGCAGAAACAATATTTTTATTTACATGTTCGCACACCAACTTCAAACCCAACGTACTGCTGAAGGTCGGACTCCCTGCCAAATACATCTGCCCAGCGATGCTTCACTTGTGGGTTCTCATGGTCCATGCCATGGATTAGTTTCATCTGTTGCCTGACTCTCTCCCATCTCTTCTTATGGACCTTGACAAGGTAGCCCTATATCACATGACCCCCACGTGACAACATATTTGGCAGGTAATGCCAGAGGAAACTACCCAACTCCTGGGAATTCATAGGCCTAGTGTGTTTCTGCCCCGGCTTGATCCCACCCACAAACAACAATCCTATCTCTAACAAACTCCCCATAAAAAAAGTACCCCAAAAGACAAACACCCAACACTTTACAGGACACTTTAACAACAATATACAACAAATTCACACAAATTAGGACTAAAGACACACAACATGGACAGCAGACACAGCGCACAAACTCCCACACTCGAAAAACATGCCCCAGCACAATTCACACACAGTGGCATAACGAAAGTTGAGGGGGCCCCCCTGCAAAGTACACGAAGGGGGCCCCTTCCCCGGGCCACCACCAACCACTTTTGCAGAGGAGGCCCCCTGGAGCTTGAGGGCCCACCCTGCACCGAGGGGGCTGCGGGGGCTTATCTTACGCCACTGTGAAGATGCCAGAAATGACTGTTATTTCAGTTATGGAGCTATCGCATTAGAAATACAACAGACCTCCAACTTCGGGCCATAAGACATCCAATTTAACACCAGGTAAAAAACAGAACATATTCATTTTGCACTGACATAGCAACAGTAATTAGCCCATAGTAAGCTTATTCTATTTTGGCCACAGCAAAAAAATAGAAAAACATTCTCATGTGCCCCGGCGGTGAGGTCTGTGGGACTGGCAGGTTTTTGTGCCCGGGGAGGTCTGTGGCGCTGGCAGGTTTCTCTGCCTGGGGAGGTCTGTGGGGCTGGCAGGATTCTGTGCTTGGGGAGGTCTGTGGCGCTGGCAGGTTTCTCTACCTGGGGAGGTCTGTGGGTCTGGCAGGTGTCTCTGCCTGGGGAGGTCTGTGGGACTGGCAGGTTTCTCTGCCTGGGGAGGTCTGTGAGGCTGGCAGGATTCTGTGCTTGGGGAGGTCTGTGGCGCTGGCAGGTTTCTCTTCTTGGAGAGGTCTGTGGGGATGGCAGGTTTCTCTGCCTGGGGAGGTCTGTGGGACTGGCAGGTTTCTCTGCCTGGGGAGGTCTGTGGGTCTGGCAGGTGTCTCTGCCTGGGGAGGTCTGTGGACTGGCAGCTTTCTCTGCCTGGGGAGGTCTGTGGGGCTGGCAGGATTCTGTGCTTGGGGAGGTCTGTGGCGCTGGCAGGTTTCTCTTCTTGGAGAGGTCTGTGGGGCTGGCAGGATTCTGTGCTTGGGGAGGTCTGTGGCGCTGGCAGGTTTCTCTGCCTGGGGAGGTCAGGTGGGTCTGGCAGGTGTCTCTGCCTGGGGAGGTCTGTGGGACTGGCAGGTTTCTCTGCCTGGGGAGGTCTGTGGGGCTGGCAGGATTCTGTGCTTGGGGAGGTCTGTGGGACTGGCAGGTTTCTGTACCCTGCGAGGTCTGTGGGGCTAACAGGTTTCTGTGCCCGGGGAGGTCTGTGGGACTAGCTGGTTTCTGTGCCCGGGGATGTCTATGGGGCTGGCAGGTTTCTCTGCCTAGGGAGGTCTGTGGGACTGACAGGTTTCTCTGCCTGTGGAGGTCTGTGGGGCTGGCAGGATTCTGTGCTTGGGGAGGTCTGTGGCGCTGGCAGGTTTCTCTTCTTGGAGAGGTCTGTGGGGATGGCAGGTTTCTCTGCCTGGGGAGGTCTGTGGGACTGGCAGGTTTCTCTGCCTGGGGAGGTCTGTGGGTCTGGCAGGTGTCTCTGCCTGGGGAGGTCTGTGGACTGGCAGCTTTCTCTGCCTGGGGAGGTCTGTGGGGCTGGCAGGATTCTGTGCTTGGGGAGGTCTGTGGCGCTGGCAGGTTTCTCTTCTTGGAGAGGTCTGTGGGGCTGGCAGGATTCTGTGCTTGGGGAGGTCTGTGGCGCTGGCAGGTTTCTCTGCCTGGGGAGGTCAGGTGGGTCTGGCAGGTGTCTCTGCCTGGGGAGGTCTGTGGGACTGGCAGGTTTCTCTGCCTGGGGAGGTCTGTGGGGCTGGCAGGATTCTGTGCTTGGGGAGGTCTGTGGGACTGGCAGGTTTCTGTACCCTGCGAGGTCTGTGGGGCTAACAGGTTTCTGTGCCCGGGGAGGTCTGTGGGACTAGCTGGTTTCTGTGCCCGGGGATGTCTATGGGGCTGGCAGGTTTCTCTGCCTAGGGAGGTCTGTGGGACTGACAGGTTTCTCTGCCTGTGGAGGTCTGTGGGGCTGGCAGGATTCTGTGCTTGGGGAGGTTGGTGGGGCTGGCAGGTTTCTCTGCCTGGAGAGGTCTGTGGGGATGGCAGATTCTGTGCCTGTGGAGGTCTGTGGGACTGGCAGGATTATTTGCCTGGAGAGGTCTGTGGGACTGGCAGGTTTCTCTGCCTGGGGAGGACTGTGTGCCTGGCAGGTTTCTGTACCTGGGGAGGTCTGTGGGGCTGGCAGGATTCTGTGCTTGGGGAGTTCTGTGGGGCTGGCAAGTTTCTCTGCCTGGAGAGGTCTGTGGGGATGGCAGATTCTCTGCCTGTGGAGGTCTGTGGGACTGGCAGGATTCTGTGCTTGGGTAGGTCTGTGGGGCTGGTAGGTTTCTGTGCATGGTGAGGTCTGTGGGTCTGGCAGGTTTCTGTGCCCGTGGAGGTCTGTTGGACTGGCAGGTTTCTGTGCCCTAGGAGGTCTGTTGGGCTAACACGTTTCTGTGCCTGGGGAGGTCAGTGGGACTGGCTGATTTCTCTGCCTGAGGATGTCTGTGGGACTGGCAGGTTTCTGTGCCGGGGGAGGTCTGTGGGACTGGCAGGTTTCTCTGCCTGGAGAGGTCTGTGGGACTGGCAGGTTTCTCTGCCTGGGGAAGTCTGTGGGACTGGCAGGTTTCTCTTCCTGGGGAGGTATGTGGGACTGGCTGGTTTCTCTGCCTTGGGAGGTCTGTGGGGATGGCAGGTTTCTGTGCCTGTGTAGGTCTGTGGGACAGCCAGGTTTCTGTGCTTGGGGAGGTCTGTGGGGCTGGCAGATTTCTGTGCCCGGGGAGGTCTGTGGGGATGGCAGGTTTCTCTGCCCGGGGAGGTCTGTGAAGCTGGCAGGTTTCTGCGCCCGGAGAGGTCTGTGGGGCTGGCAGGTTTCTGTGCCCAGAGGTCTGTGGGGCTAACAGGTTTCTGTGCCCAGAGAGGTCTGTGGGACTGGCAGGTTTCTCTGCCTGGGGAGGTCTGTGGGACTAGCAGGTTTCTCTGCCTGGAGAGGTCTGTGGGGCTGGCAGGATTCTGTGCTTGGGGAGGCCTGTGGCACTGGCAGGTTTCTCTGCCTGGAGTGGTCTGTGGGGATGGCAGGTTTCTGTGTCTGGGTAGGTCTGTGAGACTGGCAGGTTTCTGTGCCCATGGAGGTCAATGGAACTGGCAGATTTCTGTGCTTGGGGAGGTCTGTGGGACTGGCAGGTTTCTGTGCCTGGGGAGGTCTGTGGGGCTGGCAGGTTTCTCTGTCTGGTGAGGTCTGTGGGACTGGCAGGTTTCTCTGCCTAGGGAGGTCTGTGGGCCTGGCAGGATTTTGTGATTGGGGAGGTCTGTGGTGCTAGTAGGTTTCTCTGCCTGGAGAGGTCTGTGGGATGACAGATTCTGTGCCTGTGGAGGTCTGTGGGACTGGCAGGTTTCTGTGCGTGGGGAGGTCTGTGGGGCTGAAAGGTTTCTATGCCCGGGGAGGTCTGTGGGACTGGCAGATTTCTGTACCAGGGGAGGTCTGTGGGGCTAGCAAGTTTCTGTGCCTGGGGAGATCTGTGGGACTGGCTGGATTCTCTGCCCGAGGAGGTCTGTGGGACTAGCAGGTTTCTGTCCCCGGGGAGGTCTGTGGGGCTGGCAGGTTTCCCTGCCTGGAGTGGTCTGTGGGGATGGCAGATTCTGTGCCTGGAGAGGTCTGTGGGGCTGGCAGGTTTCTCTGCCCGGGGAGGTCTGTGGGACTGGCAGGATTCTCTGCCTGGAGAGGTATAAGGGACTGACAGGTTTCTCTGCCTGGGGAGGTCTGTGGGACTGGCATGTTTCTCTGCCTGAGTTCTGTGGGACTGGCAGGTTTCTGATCTTGGGGAGGTCTGTGGGGCTGGCAGGTTTCTGTGCTTGGGGAGGTCTGTGGGGCTGGCAGGTTTTGGTGCTTGGGGAGGTCTGTGGGGCTGGTAGGTTTCTGTGCCTGGGGAGGTCTGTGGGGCTGGCTGGTTTCTCTGCCTGGAGAGGTCTGTGAGGCTGGCAGGTTAATGTGCCCGAAGAGGTCTGTGGGGCTGGCAGGTTTCTGTGCCCGGAGAGGTCTGTGGGACTGGCAGGTTTCTGTGCCTGTGGAGGTCTGTGGGGCTGGCTGGTTTCTCTGCTTGGGGAGGTCTGTGAGTCTGGCAGGTTACTGTGCCTGGAGAGGTCTGTGGGGCAGGCAGGTTTCTGTGCCCGGAGAGGTCTGTGGGGCAGGCAGGTTTCTGTGCCCGGAGAGGTCTGTGGGGCTGGCAGGTTTCTCTGCCTGGAGATGTCTGTGGGGCTGGCAGGTTTCTGTGCCCGGAGAGGTCTGTGGGGCTGGCAGGTTTCTCTGCCTGGAAAGGTCTGTGGGGCTGGCAGGTTTCTGGGGCAGGATGCTGGGTAATCTTGTCACACCCACAAAGTCAGACATTTGGAGCCATTTATGGACCAGAAACATTGATCCTTTTACTGCTACTGAGTGAAGTACGAGGGTTTCAGGGCGGAAAAGTGCACGGAGCGAACCACAGTTCAAAGGTCGCAAGTTAGGTAGGTTGTGCTGGTGTTATAAAAAAAAGTCCAGAAAGAGAAGAGACTTACACGCGCTGGTGCCTGTTTCCACGGAAGTCACGTGCAACGTCTGATAGAACATGCTTCGTAACGTAGAAAGGCTGTAAATGTTATTTTTTCCTTTCATATCAATGGGGTAGGATTGGTGGCTATTTGCGACAGCAGTAAACAGAGGGGAAGTACATGGTATGCAGTGCCATGAGAATTAAGCTGCAGGTACTCAAATATGCAGCAGGAAAAGGCAAATTATGCGGTCCAATGCCGCTCATTTTGTGATACTTATACTTAAATTTTTTAATTTTTGCACCTTTTAAGACTGTGCTGGCAAATGTTTCACCTCAGTCTCAGTTTAACAACCAAACAGCAAAGAGTAACTGAAAGGTGGCCTGTCAATTTTAGCGAAGGGCATTCGACTGTGCAGCAATGTATGTTGCTGTATTTTTGTAACTTTTATCTGTTTCAGCTATAAACCATTTTTTCTGCAAGCTGCAATTTATGTAGCACCACTGCCACCACAGCCCCAATCCTCACCCTCTCTGCCGCAACCCTCCCCCCCCACTCCATCCACTCACACCCTGATGTCCAGTTCAGCTGGACCTGCCCCTTCAGAACCAACATCACTCGGCAACTAGAAATCAGCGACAAGAAATTGGGTCAGTTTTCGGGGAAGGTGGGTACCACTTTGCCTTGACAAAGTCGGGCGAAACCAGGAAACTTCTCCCAAAGTCACAGAAGAAGGTGTAAATTCATAGGTGAAGGGTACATTTTCTTGTGCCCATAAACTTCAATGACGATTTTTGGGTTTTCTGTAAAATTGCAAATCAACATAAATCGCAGGTGAAACTGATGACACACACTTTCAATCTTTAATGTGTAACATAACCCCCCCCCCTCTTTTCCAAACAACCTTCATGTACCAAAGGCGCCCTTCTTTTACTAAATGCCTTCACTCTAAACTGGAGACCTTACGCACACAAGTGGTCGTCTCAATGAATTTTGGGTGGGGTGCACTTGTCTGCGGGGGGGGGCATAGACTGGGGGATCAGACATGACTCACCTGCGCGGGCTGCAGAAGTCAGGACAAACAAGGCTAGCCAGAGAAATAATTAAATTATGGCCGGTGGTTGCCGTCGCACGTTACCTCTCAATTGTCTCCACTCTGGCCTCTGGGATGCCTCCTCGCTTCACCAATCAGCAATGCGCATAACAATTGGTCAACAGCCCCACCCTAAGGGTGAAGAGTAAGACCGCGCAGATGTGGCGGCGGAGACATCTGCACGCTACGCAGTGTGCACCATTATCATTTTTTAAAGATTTTACAATTTAATTTATGAAGAAAAGTCAAGAGCAAGCGTAAGTTACATAACCTACCTATATTAATTAATTAGCTATCCCAGATGGTCACAGATGTGTAGTGCTTGCTGGCACCGCCGAGGGGGCCCCTGGAGCGCTAGGGCCTCCCCACAACGCGGGGGCTGCAGGGGCCTGTGTTATGCCCCTGGGGCCTGTGTTACACCCCTGCTTATAATTCCATGCCACACAATTCAACTATAAATAATGTAACCCTACACCATTCCATACCACATAATTACAATCCTAAAAATACACATATTTCCACTTCACTCCATACCACATAATTCCACATCACAGAATAACATTCCACATCACAGAATAACATTCCACACAACTTAATACCACTCCCAACCACATAATTACATTCCAAACAACTCAACTATACTTAATTCCACTTCAGCCTATATAATTACACTTCACACAACATATTTACACTCAACTCTAAAACACATAATTACCCTCCACAAAATACAACTCTGCAACATGTTGCATAATTCCACTCCGCATAATTATACACCACACCATGCCACATAATTCCACAATTCCACAATTCATCCCCACACAATTTATCACACAGCATAATAACACTTTACATAATACCACTCAGCTCCACATAATTAACCTCCACATAATTATGCTCTACTCCATACTCTATACTGCATACATACACTCCACATAAATCCAGTCTATGCCTCGTAGCAACACTCCACATAGCTACACTTCACACCATGCCTCATAATACCACTCAACATAATTTCACTCACACCGCAACTTTCCACGTCACACAATTCAACTCTACACATTTCCATTCCACGCCACATAATTCACAACAAACTTCATAATTCAGACTAACACAATAAATGCACACCACACCACACCACATACATCCAATCTACACCACAAAATTTCACATCAAGCTACAATATTTAACAGCACACCACAAAAGTAAACTTCACTACATACCACTCCACAACACAAAATACCATTCCAGATAATCTCACTCCAAGACACACAGTCCACAATACCACACCATGCCACATTATTTCACTACACAGATCCAATCCACGCAACACAATTCCACAACTAACAATTCCAGTCCAAACCATACATGTCCACCTGACACCACACACATTCCCTTCCCTCCAAACAGAAAACGCATAGGTAAAATACATTGTCCATTACAACATCAATAGCTCTAACTCTCACCTTCCAATGCCTCCCAGCAGATCCTGTTTCTGGAGCTGCAAACTTTCTGGCCGAAGTCAGCTCTGTGCTGCCTCAGAGGAGCAGTGCTCTGTGGTGAATGCTGTCTCTGGGCCCCCCCCCCCCCATCCTTTCCCCTGTCAGCTCTCCTCTGTGCTGTCTCTGGGGCCCCCACCCCCATCCTTTACCCTGTCAGCTCTCTGAGTCTCCTCTGTGCTGCCTCCGGAGCCCCCACCCCCATCCTTTTTCTGGGCCTGGTGCGCTCTGACTGAAGAGAAACAATGTAACTTGTTACTTTGTTTCTCTTCAGTCCTGCCCTGGGTCAGCGCTAGGAGCTCAGGGCAGGCTGCAGACTGCAGCTGCCTTAGCTGCCTTAGAGCTAACTTCCCATAGCTCTCTACCGATCCGATGAGCTGAGGGGGCCCCCCTTCATGTACTGAAGACTGGGGGCCCCCCCGGACCGCGGGGGCTGCGGGGGTGTTTGTTACGCCCCTGCTCACACACCACCACTCCCAAGCATAGACCGGGAAACTGTGACTAATGGTGAAAGTGAAAGTAACTTTACAGTTCCTGGTATGCAGCATGCAGGACCCATTACATCCCTTCCCTTACTCAATTTCTTCATTTCCTGGGCAGACATGGACGTTTTCTGCCTATGTGTGTTTATTTTTATGCTACCGCTCATTACCTCTATTTTACTACAGGCCTTACAATGGAAATCAATGTTGATATCATGCGTCCGCGATAATGTGTCATTTTTAATGTACACGGCGGGGAAAAGTTTTCCCGCTGAATAGTGTAGCATAATTTTTTTTAAGCGAGAGCTAAACTTTGAAAATGTGTGTTCTTTGGGATGGGCAGTTCGTGTTCAAATTGACAGTGGATGAAGATTTCGGTATGATGGGAATTGTTGGCCTGTTGCCACTGTTTGCACATGTGTCGTATGTGTGTGATCACCCAACTCATGGTTCAAACTATGCCTAATGTGCAAAGACGGTGGTAGCACATTGGCGATCTTTCCCATGGGTGCTATGTGTGCTATCTTGTTGATGTTTAGCATTGACATTTCATCTGCTTCCACCTGAGATGCTAGTGACTGCCTATGCAATGAGTTAGTGAAACACACATCTATGACTACTCTGTGCAAGGCCAATTAGTCCCATTTTGCACAGTGGAGGCATCAGTTTGTAGTCCAAATGTGAAATTGTGCAACTATTGTCTGCACACACATGCGATGTGGAATATGTTGTTATCAGAAGTGCCATTTGCTTCCAGGGCCTTATCTCACAGGACAGCAACATTGTTGTTATTCGTGGCCACCATAACCCATTCATGGTGATTGTGGTATGGTAGGTCACCATGCAAGCCTTGGTGTGTCCTCCAGCATATAGCTGACAGTTCAGCTACGTAAATGACTCCATATTTACACTATGCAAAAAGAAGGTGTTGCTTGGGCATAGCAGCGGGGGTACACATGCAATACTATGGCACTGGCAAAGTATGATATGTACCTCTTGTATGAATTAATTGAGGCAACCTTATGGATGTTACATGTAGGTAATTATTTTTTGTGGAATATGCAGACTGCAGTTTTGGGAGTGTGTTCTTCTTCTTATGCGCATCCTCTGTGGAACACTACAAATTCATCATAAAAAAGTGTAGCCTCTACTGTCAACCACAAGCATGAGGCGCAACACATGGCTAACATTAGAAGACACACACACACACAGTTGTTGGCCACCATCTACGTTACCACACCATGGTCATTATGTCTGGCAACAGAGAACTATTTGCTACAGGTAGTTGGCATGCACACTGTTTCACTTGTAGCAGGTGAAGTTCAAGAGTGTTTCGAACACATTGCTAGATAACAAGTGGCAGCTTGCATAGGGCGTGCTACGGGGCGGTGAGGCGGGGTGGGGGAGGGGCTAGGTGGGGGGTAGCAAACACGGACATACTACGGAACGGAGGAAAGTAATTATTAATTTCCTCCGTTCCGTCGTATGTGTGAGTTTTCTACCCCCCACCCTGTCCCGCCCCGCAGCACGCCCTATGTGAGCCACCACTGTAGATAACTACTTTGTGTGACAGATATAATTGGTACAAATGTTGTATGTCAGAAGTTTAGTGTGAGTATGGTATGCAAATGCTTATACAGTGTTAATGCTCTGAAATTGTATTTATAGACAGATGTACAATGTGCAAATTTGTACATTTTTCATTTGACTTTTGAAAAATCATTCTTCTGTAAAAATAGTATTTATGATATTGTCCTTCCAGCTTATTGCTGAAACTGATGCTCCAGGTTGCTGAGGCTCCTCATCTCTTTTCTCTCCATCATCCGGCATTTCCTCATCACCAATGTCATCTGGCCACGTCACATTGGTCCTGACGCATACATTTTGCAAGATACAACAGACCAAGATGATCTTACAGACCACAAGTGGGAAGTAGAGCAATCTTCCCCCAGACACATCAAGGCAGTGGAAGCGTGATTTGAGGATCCGAATGTTCGCTCAACGATGGACCTGGTGCGGCATAGGGCATGGTTGTAGGTTTGCTTGGCTTCGTTTTGTGGAATCTTTACAGGTCTCATGACCCCCAGCATCAGCGAGTAACCTTGGTCTACTACAGAGAAAGGAGGTGTTCTTTTAGTCAACTCATGAAAAGGGTAAGTCCAACATTTATATCCATTATGGTCTGTGCGCAGCTTGATACATTTAACTTGAAAACTGTCATGAACATGATATGGCAATTGTGGCTTAAAGGCAAGTTGGAATTAGCAATGACTGACACAGAGCTACAAATACAAGTGTGATGTCCTCTGTGATACACATGGTATTTGTCATTCAGCTGAGTGACAATGCCATGCAGGTGATGATTTCTCACCAATGAGATTAGTCTCTTTTCCAGTGAGAAGGAACATTTCTTACAATCTTCTATTGTGTCAATTTGTGGGTACTATGTCAAATCCTGAACCAATACCTTTCTGATTGGATAACAGTAGCACACATATTTTGCAATATCTACATTTTTCAATGTGTCGGGCATGTGAAGGATAGTGGGTGTATGTATATATGTGACATGGTAGTATACACACGGCAGTGCACAGAGTCCACAGTGGTGACAGTCCACAAGGGTTAGTAGATGTGTGGTAATGTTACACTGTACAGTGCAACAGGTAGACTGCGTGCACTACAGTGCCACACATCTTGGGGACAGTGTAGGCCATATCTTTCACATGATTCCGTGTCCATTGGTTTGTGTCTGCGCAGGCAGATGCAGTGCAGAATATATCCATGACAGTCACAATATTTCCCTGAAAATTGTATTGTTGGCAGTCATGGGGGATGTGGTTTGTGCATGAAGGGGGACCTTGCTGCAGTCTGGCACCTTGGATGACTGCTTTAGTGGCTTTTGCATCAAAAACACATTCATGTTGTGCACATGTTGTGGATGGCGGCCAATTGCCTGCATATGAATTTGAGTAAATCTGAAATCCTTCTTTTAGGAAGAGATATCTCACCTCAGTACTAACGCCGCCACCGCCAGGAGTCACACGAAGCAGCAGGCTGTGCCGCCACCGCCAGGAGTCATCGGCAGCCACTCGCAGCGTCGCCGCAACAACGGGACTACAATTCCTGGCAGCACCAGCGGCGGCGCACGAACCACGCACGGACGAACAGCTCCAGGAGGCGCATTTAAACAGCGCTAAGGTCGGCGGAGCGGGGGAACTCACCTCAGTACTAACGCCGCCACCGCCAGGAGTCACACGAAGCAGCAGGCTGTGCCGCCACCGCCAGGAGTCATCGGCAGCCACTCGCAGCGTCGCCGCAACAACGGGACTACAATTCCCGGCAGCACCAACGGCGGCGCGCGAACCACGCACGGACGAACAGCGCCAGGAGGCGTATTTAAACAGCGCTAAGGCCCGCTACGTGGGACGCGAGCGGGCGTGCGCCGGGCTAAGCCCGGGCAAAGGGTGAGCCGTCTGTGGCCGTCCGGGGCAGGACGTGGCTGGGCTGGGCCATCTCCCTTGATTTTTGCTACAGGTAAATCGATCCATGCTAATGACATTGTAACGCTTGATTGTCAGTAAAGCGGTGTTTTATACAGCTCGATTTCATGTGACTTAGTAAGGATGGGCAAAACTACTCCAATGTCTACTCGTTCCACCGCAAGAACTAAAGTTCAACCAACAACCCCATTACCAAGCCTGACAGCAATAGACAGGATGCTACAAAAAACTATAGGGGTAGTTGTTAATGCTATCGAGAGCACAGAGAGGCATCTGTCATTACATCCTAGTATGTGTTTGCCAACTCAACTTACCCAAGAGAATATCATACACGTGAATACCACCTTGAATACGGCGTATTCTCAGGAATCAATTCTTATGGATTCATATGTGGATTTTCCTACCAAAGATTCTAACTGTGTTATTATGTCGCAAGTTACATCTCCCGCCAAGCTTATGAGTCGGGAAAATAGGTTGTCTCTTACTCCCAACTTACGGTTGAATGAGGAATCTCCCCTTTTAATCAACGTGTCAGATAATTTGGAGGAGCCAACTAATTGTATAAATAACGATACTAACACAGTAGGAACAATACATAACGTGATTTCCCCACAAGGATTACAAGGGAAAGGCTTAAGAACTAACGCTGTACCAAATAGGAATTTGCGTATTGTAACTAAAAATAGAGGAAAATCAAAAGGTAAGCAGAAGAAATCTGTACCGATTTCTCTAAAAGAAAAAGGGGAGAAAAGCAAGCCACAACATAGTACAGAAACGTCCAGAAATGATGATAGGCACACTGTGCAACAAGGAACTACATTGACAGATTTAGTAGACTTTATGATGGAAATTGAGCAGTTAATGAAATCACTTATTCTGCCAGTAGTAGGAAGATTAAAAGTACTTGTTGAAAAAGTAGAGGGCCTAGAAAAGCAGGGAGTAGTTAATTCTGACAAACTGGAGCATCTGAGTATATTAATTAGGCCTTTAGCTGTTTCTAATTCTAGAAAATCTGATAATGTTGTTAGTGGTGTTTCAAAGTCAGCCGAATCCACAATACCAGCGGTAAGTTGTGATAAGGGTCGTGTACTTCATACCACACCCATAGGGACTAACTTGTCAATCCATAGGGATTCTGGACATGAAGGAGCTGAGAGGGAGACAGGTAAGGGACCCATAGGGAAGGAAGGTACGACAGTCTTGATTTCGACTAATCGAGATAAGGTTATAAATACCTATGATTAGGCCAAACACATACACACTGATCTCCCCCCTCAGTCAATCCCTTATACAGTGGTGTTGACAGGGGTACCAGAGCTGAGTAATGGAAAGGGAGAAAATTACCAAGAACTTAAGAACAAGGTAATGTATTGGCTGAATTATGACAGACCCTTACCTGGACAAACACGAGTTGAGATTCTAAATGTTAGGAGAGTACATTGGATTGGTCAGAGGCAAAAAGACCTACCTGGAGATTGGATAATTGTAAATCTCAGAGATAGAAGAGCGGTAAGTTTTATATGTCACTGGGAATCTAATTACGATAGTGGCAGAATTCAAACTGTAGATTTGACCTATCTTTAGCCACTAATGAACTTAAGGGGGACTAACACATGGTACCAAGGGGAGTATAGGTCTAGATATAGAGACAATCTCATTCCCAGTTTTGATATTCTACTAGCAAACAGATTTCATATCTTGCAAGGGCTAGAAGATATTGACTGAGTTAAAAAAGACAACAGGTCCACTGATTTAATCCCCAGTGGACGGCTGGAGTTTGAGGATCGAGGGATGGAAAGTACCACCATAGATATTGAGATAGATATGGTGGTTGATATTAGTAAGAGGCAAGGTCCTGTGTGTCAATATAGCCCGCAAATTGAGGTACCTCAAGGGGATATAACATATCCAATTAGCAATACTGACTTAGCGGTTGGTCAGACAAATGGGGAGGTATGGTCATTTCTGAGTTGGAACATTGCAGGATTGAGATCCAAATTGGGTAATGAAAATTGGGAAAAGTTGTTAAGTAACTACGATGTTATAAGTCTCCAGGAAACCTGGACAATTGAACCAGTACACATTAACGGATTTAAAACTTATTTCTCCCCAGCAGTTAGCTCACCTTATGGTAGGGCCAAAGGAGGTTTGTGTACTTACGTTTCAAATCTGTTAGTAAGTACCAAAATTGAATTAGCTTTTAATAACACGTATTATCACATTATTAGGATCACAATTAATAAAGGGATGTTCTTAGTTTTGGTTAATTTTTATAACAATATTCAAGGAGAAGACATAGATGACGTCTTTAGATTATTAGGAAGTAACATTATATCTGCTATAGGGAGGAGGTCCAAGGAGACTTGTATCATATGGGTCGGAGATTTTAATTGCCCAATATGCAGGAATGTAGAGAGTGGGACATGTGGGGTAAAATTAGATAAAGACATTAGTCTCAGTCATTTTGAACATTCTAAATGGGGGGATCACTTAAATGAGCTTATATTTGAGAACGACATGGACTTTGTTAACAGATTGATTAGTCCAGAAGTCCCCTTTTTTCCAACATTTAATGGCAGAGGGGCAAACACAACTATTGATTATGTCATAATGACTACTAGTCATGGGGGTATGATACAGGATTATAGTATTCTTGATTGCCCGCTTAGCGACCATTTTCCTCTCACTTTTAAAATGAGATTGAGACCTAAAGAATTTTGTGGTAGGGCCAAATCTAAAGTGTTAGTAGACAATATTACTATGGCCCGAAAAAATGGATACGCTTTAATGTGGACAAAAATTTCCCCAGATGACTTTCAGGAAAAATTAATAAAAAGTATGTTGCCCCAAGTCTATGCAGGTACAGATGAGAATGTTGATGACTTTGATATGATTCACAACTTTCTGATGATTGTTGCCCAAACTAGAAAGTTATTATGGGTTGGTATTAGAGGTGGAAATAAGAGGCAGAAGGGGTGGTTTAACTCTGAGTGTACAAAGGCATACTCAAGTCTAAAGCAAGCCCTACATGCCCCGGTGAAAGATATTGGCCTAATTAGAAATTGCAGGAATGTCTACAAGCAAACCCTCAAAAATAGAAAAAATGCTCTAAAGAAAGAAGCATGGGATGCTTTATGTGACGCTTCGTTGAGCAAAGACTCTGCTCTATTTTGGAAAGTTGTCAATGCCCCTTTTTTAAATCATAGTAATTTAGACCCATTAGATGTGGCAATAACAGAGAGTGAGTGGGTTGAACACTTTGCAAAATTGTATTCCAATGTACAAGAGAAGAGGGAATGTGTTAATGAGAATATTCAAATGGGAGCATGCACTTACTCGAGTAGCACTTTTGTTCCTGAAATTACAGTAGAAGAAGTGCACAAATGTATTGATGCCTGCCTGGGAGGGAAAGCACCCGGCCCTGATGGGGTCCCGGTTGATTTATTTAAAAATAATAGGGAACTGTGGGCCCCTATTCTCACACGCCTTTTTAATGCCACTTTACATAAAGGTCTTCTCCCTTCGTGGTGTGAATCCCTGATAGTCCCTATTTTTAAAAAGGGCGACCGAGAAAATTGTCAGTGTTACCGCCCAATATCACTCCTGGATTCCACTGTCAAAATCCTAGGAAGAGTAATTTTAAATAGACTTCATGTATGGGCAGAAGAAACTAAAATTTTAAGTGATCTGCAGTATGGTTTTAGGAAAGGGCTTGGAACAATTGAACAATGTTTGAATCTGCATATCGTAAATTGAAAAATATACTAAAGCCAAAGAAGGTCGAATGTTTTTAACCTTTATTGATCTTACTTCTGCATTCGACTCTGTAGTACATAGCAAACTTTTGCTAGTTATGAGAAACATGGGAGTAGACCAACCAGTTATTAATTTTCTCAGAGAGCTCTATGCAGGAGCCTCGGCCAAAGTTAGATATGGAATAAGTGGTGAATGTACTAAATCTTTTTCAATTAAAAGGGGTGTGCGCCAGGGCTGTGTCCTGGCACCGTTCCTTTTTACACTCTATATTAACAATGTGGAAAAAACTTTGATAGCTGAGTGTAGGGACGTTACGATGGTGGGAGAAAGACCAATCCCAACGACGCGGTCCTGATGGCCAGAACACCGCAGGCCATGCAGAGACTAGTTACCTCCTTTTCTGACTTTATGAAACAGCTTGATTTGAGTATAAATTGCTCTAAGACATTTACCATGCATTGTGGGTCGGGTGCACAGAGAAAGAAAAAAGTAATTTATATTGGTTCTACCCCAGTAGAGGCTATCTTAACATTTCCCTATCTAGGGGTTTTAATCGATAGTACAGGCCTATGGAACACTACAATCAAGACCAGGAAATTTTTGTACTGTAAATCTATTATGGCATTGAAAAACTTTAGCCGCAAAATAGGGAGGAAACCAATTAAAGATATGTTGACTTTATACAAAGCGACCTGTGTAGCTATTGTTACATATGGGGCAGGCCTGTGGGAATACACTAATGTAAGTGCTCTGCAAGTGGTTGAAAATCATTTTATGAAATATCTCTTAGCTGTTCCACAAAGTGTTTCGACATATGTCTGCCATGTGGAACTTGGGGAGCCATATTTGGAAGACACAATAAAAACAGCCCCAGTTCTACTTTGGCATAGAATATGGACTGTGGATGAGTCTGGATTAAATCGATTGTTTATGGAAAATGCGATGGGATTAGAGAAGTATGGAAAAAGTAGATGGTTGAATTATATTAAGAATTTCCTCACGCTATTAGGCATGGGGAATTATTATCTAGAACCATCTTCCCTATGCAATATCTCTAGAAAATGTTTAAAAGAAAAATGTATGACCTACTTGCATGAGAATAGAACTAGAAATGAAATTAAGAAAACCACGGTGGCAGCTCATGAGCAAATCCTTTTTTGCAAGAATATACAGCCGTATCTTAAGTTATTGATGAGTGACCATGAAAGGTTTCTGTTAATACGTTTTGGATTTAATTTATTAATTAGATCACTCAGCTTTCCAGCCATGAATGACTGGTCAAAAATTTTGATTCAATGTCCCTGTGATGATTTATCAGTTCAAAATGATATGCATCTACTTTTTTTTTGCAAATCTTATATTAGACTAGGGGTGGGCGGAATTTGCGGAATTAACCTTCGCAAATTATCGCGAGAATGTTTAAAATTATCGCAAACAAGCAGAAATATCGCGAAGATGCGGAAGTTTTTTTCCGGCATGTTCGCGCGATTTTCTGCATGGTTGCGGGTCGCCAACTTACCCATGTGGCTGCTTGCGGGCGCGGCCATCTTGTTTTGAGTTGTTCTCGCGGTGCATGATCGCGAGAAGAAAGACGTGATCGCGCGACGCATGACGTCACTGCGGGCGCGAACTGTCGCGAGACAGCGCAAATGGCTAAAAACAATACAACATCTCATGGAGAACGCGACCGGATCAAGAAAACTTGTCGGCGAACGCAGGGATTCAGGTAAGGCGATCGCGCGCGCGCGAGAATGTATCATTTTACAGCGCGAGCAAGAAACAAATTATCGCCAAGCTGCGGAAACCGGAATTTTTGACATTTTCGCGCTCTCCGCGGAACGCAAAAATGTCAAATTATCGCAATTTCCGCGACCGGAACAAAATTTTTGCCCAGGCCTATATTAGACCCAGACGAATGTATGTTGTTCCATTGCTAAAGATCATGGAAATCAATCGTTGTCGCCCTGCCTTTTTAGCTGTACAAAAATTGGATAGTATTTTAACTGTTGTATTTATTTCCTCATTTCTTAAAAATGTTTTTAAACTACGAAAAACAATTGTGATCTGAACCTATGTGGAAATTTCTCTGCTTGGCCTTAATGATAAAAACCCTTTTTTTGTGATTTTTTACTGTACTTTCTTGTACTTTTATGGTTATTTTGTTACAATAACCGAATAAAGTTTATTTGAATTGAATTGATATCTACCATTGGGTTGACCATTGGTGGCCCTTTTCTTTGGGGCTACCTCTGCAACTCAAGTTGGTGGTAAAAAATCTAGGTGTCTGGGTCGATAATGCCTTGACTTTTGAAGTCCAGGTAAAATAGGTGGTAGGCACATATTTTGGGCTTCTACGTGGGCTCAAACCTATTCTTGGATTCTTTGATTCCCACACCCATCAAGCTATTATTCAGTCAACTATTAATTCTAGGTTAGACTATTGTAATATCCTATATCTAGAATCTAATAAGATGGTGATCAGAAGACTCCAGTTGGCCCAAAATGCTGTGGCAAGGCTGCTATTCTCTCTTCCAAAGTTTTGTCTGGTCTCTAGCCTCATCCGCAGGTTGCATTGGCTCCCTGTGGACAAGGGTGTCCACTTTAAGGTCCTGTGCACGGCCCATAAGATCCTAATATCTCAGGGCCCCCCCATTCTGTCCAATGTGCTCCTTCCCTGCATGTCCCTGCAGGCCCTGCGCTCAGCTAACCTCAATTTGGCCTTTGTCCCACGTGTTAAACGAGTAAGAGCAGGAGGATGCGCCTCCCGCGCCAAAGCACCTGCTCTTTGGAACACACTTCCTCTATCTATCAGAACAGGTAACAATAGAGACCTGCAGCAAGAGGAGGTGTTTCCATCTCATGGCAGGAAACCACACGAGGGGTTGGTCCAAAAGATGAGCTTAAAAGGGAAAGACACCTTTGAAGGCCAAATAGTGAACAAACTACAGAGGAGCTTTTATTTTGTTCAGATAGACAGGCTGGTGTCGGGGACAGAGAAGGGGAAACACTGGTCAAATAGTTTTTTCTATGGCTGTGTAACAGCTTAGGATGGGCTGCCGAGCTCCACACACCAAGAGAGGGGTCCTACCATCTTGGGACTGGGTAGAATAGAACACTCTGGAATAGCCATATGTTATACTTCACAGGAAGTTGTCATTAGGCAGGAGGAAACCTAGTAGCCCAGTGACCTCAAATTCCCCTCACAGCACTTTCTGAACATTAATGGGGCACTCCTGGCACCCAGAAGCCAGATCTTACTTGACTGGATAAGAGGACCAATGAACGACTGCCCTGCTGACCCTGGAACTGGTGAAGAAGAGGCTTCACTTAAGTTGGACTTCAACTGCTGCTCAGTGGGCTAGCAAAGGAAAGAGCTGTGGCTGCTGTGTCGTGCTCGAGGAGAAGTCGCCGCTTGAGCTCACTCAGAACCAGAGATTCCAAGAGTCAGTTGGCTGACTTCCAGTTCGCAGCACAGGGCCACAAAAGCTTTAAAGGCCTTCTGGGATGAGTCTGTAGCCCATATCGCTGGGTTTCCGCTCCTCTCTGCTGTGCAACCTAAGAGATAGGGACCCGACACGCAAACATTGTGCCTGAGTCTGCTGAATCCAGGAGAGTCATCGGACTGCTGTTTTGCCACCCAGAAGGAGAGATCACCACCAAAAGAAGAAAACCGCTGTGGTGTGCCAGGTGACTGGTAGACCAGTGACAATTGGACTTCTGCTGAAACCTGAGAGGACTTCAAAGGACGTTGATTTAACAAACAAATCCTGACTGCTCCTAAGGGAGTTGGTAGTGTATTGCACGGAAAGGTCACACAGTCAATTAGACTCTAGCACAACCTCCATGGAATAAGATAAATCCCTGGAGTGGCAGCATGATAATCTTAAAGGGCAGTCATTCCGTCCTCATTCACATTGATAAACTGCACAAGGGCCTGTGTGAGATCCCCAAAGACCTCAGAAGTTCATGTCCCCCAGACAATGACCTCTACCCCATCCCAAGTCCACTTCATGGAAGCAGCTGGGTTTGGAAGGGGTAGCAGGAACAAATAACACATGTGTCTACGCCATGGAGTCAGTGAGCCCAGAACATTCTCCTTCCATGCTTTCCAGCTACACAATGGTGTGGTAGAGTATAAACACTTCTCACTCTCTCCCAGAGGTTTGGGAGCCCTCAGAAGGGGAACATTTCTTCTTCCTTTCCCACCTCTTCAATGCTGCTGGTGGTGTTTGCCCCCCTCTGCTAACCACAGATATGCCAAGGAGCCCCTGTTTAGCTGCTGCTTGCTGCATAGAAACTGAGAAAAAGGTCTAGCAGATACCTATCTGATACGATATTTCATACCAGCATTCCATAATACATGAGGGCAACATGAAAGTTGACACAAACCTTGAACATGTTCATTGATGAGCTATACCCTAAGGTGGCACAGATGCCTTAATGTATATCCAGTTCTGCTACCAACCCTGTGATATGGAATGTCCCCAACAAGATCACGGCTAGAGTTGAGCACAATTTGTGTAATGTGTTTTTGTGTAATTCTGTAATCGTACGAAATTACACGTAATTACATACAATGAAAATCAACCATTCAACGCTATATTTTGTCCTCGAACAACAGCTGCTTGCGATCTGGTAGTTTGGATTGTTCCTGCACTCTGATGCTGTAATTTTGCAGCAAACAGCAGTGTAATTACACGACGTGTCTTAATGCCACAAGTTTTGTAAATTCACGTAAAAAGCTTAATACAAAATTAAAAAAACATTCAGCAAGCTTAATTTTACTTAATCACGACCAAATAATGTTATAGATGCTAACTCCAGGTTTCATGTTTGTGCATTATGAAGGGCTGTCAACATTTTCCCATTTCTGACACAAATGTTCATTCATGGGTATTGCAAATCAGTTGACCATGCAACATCAAAGGTTTCAACTTGATAGCCTCACAGTTTCCATCAATGTTGTAAATTGTATAAGCATTTTTCAAATATGCAAAGGCCTTTTAATTTCATTATAAAGATGTGTGACCTGTCTTGTCATCTCCTTGTCAAGTACTCCATTAAGCCTTGATTGCCTTGTGTGAAGCATGATGGGGTGATAGCGTCACTTACCACAAGTCAGTAACATGAAAGACATTGCAGGTAAATATGATTGAAGCCCATGTTAGATGCGAAGGACATCTAACCTGAGCTTCAATTGGAATTCCATAGAGCATATTATCAAGCCCATTATCGCTGTTTTAGCGGCGGTTTTCTGCCGCTAAAGCGGCGATAATTTTATTGCCTGTCTTGATAATATGCCCCATATAATTTTGCCACTGATGGCAGCAATTGTTTTCTTGGTTGTCAAAAGAAGCTTCAGACCAGGGCATGGTTCACGGTTAAGCTAAAGCAAACTTAGGTGGCACAGTGGCCAAAAGAACAATGGATTTAACCCAGATTCCGTGACTGGAGGTGAATGTTTGATTTGTTCCGTATTCCGTCTATCATTTGTGTGTCCCGCATGTTTTAAGATATTTTTGCCAAATGATCCTTTGTCCTTCAGTGAAGGATATTTACAGAAATCAAAACCCTAAACAAGGATCATTTGGCACGTATACCTTAAAACATGCAGGGAAGACATAAAAATATAAATGACCAAGTTGGAATGACCCGCTAATATTTTTCATGGGTCAGGAGAACACAAGATTTAAACGGAGAACGCTGGATTAAAAGAAATACATCGGGCGAGCAGGAGACAGAGTTTTAACTATATGTATGATCTCCCAATACAACCAGTGTTTGACGACAGGGAGCCACCATCGCTCCCACGCCTTTTCGAGCTTCAAAAACTTTGAAACTCGGCAAGAAATTTTAGTTTTGTGTGTGTGAAGGTATCCCCACTCCTGGTGAAACTTGGTTTGGCTCTCTCCTTGTGATAGTAACATGATAATGCAAAGCATGTACATTTATAGAATTACTAGACCATACCTGACCTAGGGGAATCAGGGGAGCATGCAAACTAGACCCCATGGTTAATTTTATGTTTGCAATGGGCAATATAAGTGGCACTTGCGTATTTATATATGACATGATTTACACGGGCTACTTGTTTATACGATTATAGTTCCACCTACAGGCACTACTGCAGTGTGATCACACAACTCTAGACCAAAGAAAGTCTAACCTTGAACTATTGAAGTAAGATAGGAAAGGAAGGTAACGTAGAGGAGATCGGTTGCTCCTGACGAATGGGATAAAGACACTATAACTGGCAGAAACATGTTAACATACATGCAGATAGGAGGGGTGAAAAGTTAGTAATCAGCCCTATCACCACCATCCTTCATTCTATTTTAATCCTGACCGGGAAATCCGGGAATAAAGTAGTAGAGTGGATATTCCTGAGCCAGTTTTAAACTCTATAATCTGCACCTATAATTTTCTTTGTTGATCCCTACTTTTCTTTATGATTCTGTATTCCCCCTCCCTTTTGCTCTACCCCAGACGTTGGTCTGCACAGGGGTGTTGTTTAGCAAGCCCTATGATGAAGAATACAACAAATGTTTGGGGGAGGGCAGTTTTTCAAACAGACAACTATTGCCAATAAACTTTATAGTGTAATTTTGTTCACTCCAACTTCTTTTTTTTGCTGTTGGTTACTTATAGTGGAGGACGAAGTAGGTGGTTTTCCTCTTCCCCCTCATGTGAGGGTGACTCAATATGATCTGCTACCAGAGCATCAATCGATTTCCTTACTTTGCATTGGAAAATTAGACTAAGCGACAGTCCAATCAAGAAACACCTGTGCAGAACTAAAAGCATTGGTCCTACAGTATGATGTGTTAAAGTTATTTACTACCTCTATTCTGCTCATACTTCTGCACATGAGCATTACTCTTCAGAAAGGTCACCTGCCGGTACAGTCCTCAGCAATAGGGGGAGCCAGTACCAATCCTTCCTCTTTGGCTGGGGGTCCTCCTGAAGATCTCCAGAGCACTCAGCCTGGACCAACGCCAGAGGTCCTCTCAGAAATGATTTTGTAGTTACACATTGTTCATTTCTAATCATATGTGGCTGGCATAACAATACATCACACAGTGAGCAACATTATGCAGACTAGGATCCTGGAAAGGATCAGCACAAGGGAGAAGATGGAGACAAAGCTACATCACACTTACTCATTGATCACTAGATTTGGCATTTTATCAATTATTTTGGCAATTACGCTTTAAAATGCATAATTTTACCCCATTCTTTTCAAATTCTTCTCGGGCACGGGGGGTCCCACTGAAGAGGTCTGGCTTACTCACTTTGCTCGCTCACTACAATTCAGAGAAAGTATTATGTCCCAGAACTTCCAAAGATCGAATCAGCACCATGATATCGCTGAGCCTTATTTATGAAGGCCTTGCAACACTTTTGTGCCGCCCTTGCATCACTTTTAGTGACGTGGCGGAGGCATAAACAATGAGCCATGTTGCACCATATTTACAAAGCGACGCGTCCAGGCAGATGCGTCACCTTGTAAAGCCCTGCACCTTATCATACCTAGGTCGGGTATAATGTATGCAGGGTGGGCATTACCCTGCAAGAAAGCCTCGTAGAAGTGTCGTAGTGATACCTATGCGATTTCGCTGCGACACTTCTAGGACATCACTGCGTCAACTCAAAACCTTATGCCTGCCTCATGGCAGGCGTAAGGGCAACCCAGTGCCAAAGGCACAGGCCTACCTCATGCATTGTTGAATTGCGTCATGCTTGCGACAACTCCAACAATGCGTGGCTTTTGTGCTGACAGATACGTCAGGATTCCTGATGTATATGTCTTTCCTTGCGACATGTATTGCCATATATTAAATACTGCGCATACATCGTGTCGCAAAGAGGGTGCAGTGAAAAATGTTGCATCGCTGTTTTGTCGCAGAGATGCGATAGTCTTCATAAATGAGGCTCTTGGTATATAAAATAGACATTTTTCTGTGTTATGATGATATGCTAATCATGCAATTATTATAGGACTTCAGCAATGTCGATCTTAGGCTCATGTGACATGCCTTTCTAGACAAAGCCACCGTCAACTGTCATATGATAAGACTTCCTCTGATGTCACTAAGGTGAAAAGGGTATGTGTTGGACCTGACATCCTTTGTGTGGTCTCTCCCCAAACGTTTTGCCTTCAGCCCTATTATTTTCTGAATTCGTTTTTGTTGGCATTAGGTCTCTGTGCACTTTATCACTTAAACACCTGATTAGCACATTTACATTACTTGTAAGTCCCTATTAAAGTGGTACTGCATGTACCCAGGGTTGGTAAATTAAATGCTACAAGTGGACCTGCTGCTTTCATTGGACCACCCCCCACTAACGTAGCACATTAAAACATGTCTCAGGCCTGCAATTGCAACCTGTAGTGCATTTCATCATTTAAACCTTCTTTTTTAATACATATAAGTCACCCATAAGGCAGTTCTAAAGTCCATAAGGCCAGGTGCATTGTATTTAAAAAGTAGGACATGTGTGTTTAAGTTTTACATGTTCTTGTAGTTAAAAACTCTTTCGTTCAATTTTCACTACTGTAGGGCCTTTCTCTTTCATTGGCTAACATTGGGTTACCTTAATACACTTAATAACCGCTAATGTTTGGTTAGGAGCAGGTAGTTTACGCTCAAATGACTTGTAATTTAAAAACCTCTTTAACAATAAAGTCGGATTTTAGGTCACAATTCTGAAAATGACATTTTTAGAAGGATAGTTAACTAAGGGGTTGGGCCTTTTAATTGTCAGCAAGTTTAGGCCACTAGAAATTCAAACATACACACAAAATAAACCTTTGCTGACACTAGTTATAGACTCATTTCATTCGCCATATTAGGCACAAAACTCAATTAGCGTGGCCCCACATTTATTTTGTATCCTTTTGAAATAGTAACTTACATCTCCTAACATAACATGTCATAAACTTTGGAACTCTTCACCAATTGTATAGCTCAAACTGTTTTTTAGACCACCACACTATTAGACATGCTTGTATAACACAAAACCTTTACGACAAACGAAGAAAATAACAACATAATAAGCAAAAAACATACAGTATTTCTTTAAAAGCAATGCCTCATGATTGATGGCAGAGTTAAAATGTCTCAATTCTCAATTAGAATGCTATAGGAGTGAACCTTTTTCACTTTGCTCTATACCCCTACACAATGATTAGGGGCTGAGAAAACTGCCTTTAATTGGGCTTTTGCAATGGGGACCTGAATTATTTTTTGCAGTTCATGACAGGTTGCCTTTTTGCCCCGAATTCTTCCGACTAACTCCCTAGTTCTGAAGGTTGTGAAGTGTTTCAAACCCAACAACTAAGGGTTATGCTCAGGACCATAAACTGGTTGACATTATTTTTCAACATGCACTTGCATTTCCCATTTTCCTTTTTGGTGTTTTGAATGACTTGATATTTGAAGTGAAACTCTTGTCATTTACTTTTCATTTGGAGTAGTTTGACTGCAATTCACGAGTGAGGGTTTATTCTTCACTTATCCAATTTTTCTGAGGATTCCAAAGTCTCCTGTGTGGGCAGACTGCATATTGAGTTTCCACATCTTGGAGCACTGCTCTGTTCTTACTTGAGGAGTGCCACAGCATTCGGAAAATAAGCATATCAGCTACGATTCGCGCCACAAATCAATACACGGCTACGAGACGGACCAGCTTGCAGCGGGTACGAGACGGAGCAACAAGCAGCGTGTACGACACGAACACATCATGAATCCCATCGCGCAGGTCATACCAGTACTCTACATCTATGACCAGATCAGGAACCGACGCCGACGGCGCAGGCGGTAAGTCAGACACCTACCACATAAACAAACGACACGTACCCGCCATATGGCACACACACACAGGGGATCCACATCCAGGCCACTAACTACAGCCCACCATAGGCGTTGCATAGCCAGCACCACTAACACCCCCACCCATAGGGGACCTGTTGCCCATCACTATTTGCCACCCCCACCCATAGGGCTCATGTTGCCCATCACCACTGCCACCCCCAGCAATAGGGCTTATGTTGCCCATCACTACTGCCACCCCCAGCCATAGGGGACCTGTTGCTCATCACCCCTGCCACCCCCACCCATAGGGCTTATGTTGCCCATCACTACTGCCACCTCCACTCACAGGGGACCTGTTGCCCATCACCCCTGCCACCCCCACTCACAGGGGACCTGTTGCCCATCACTACTGCCACCCCCAGCCATAGGGGACCAGTTGCCCATCACTACTGCCACCCCCACCCATAGGGCTTATGTTGCCCAGCACTACTGCCACCCCCAGCCATAGGGCTTATGTTGCCCAGCACTACTGCCACTCCCAGCCATAGGGCTTATGTTGCCCCGACTGCGGCCACCCCCAGCCATAGGGCTTATGTCGCCCAGCACTACTGCCACCCCCACTCACAGGGGACCTGTTGCCCATCTCCCCTGCCACCCCCACCCATAGGGCCTATGTTGCCCACCACACCTGCCACCCCCACTCACAGGGGACCTGTTGCCCATCACTACTGCCACCCCCAGCCATAGGGACTATGTTGCCCATCACTACTGCCACCCCCACCCATAGGGGACCAGTTGCCCATCACTACTGCCACCCCCCACCCATAGGGGACCTGTTGCCCATCACCCCTGCCAACCCCAGCCATAGGGGACCTGTTTCCCATCACCCCTGCCACTCCCACCCATAGGATGGGTGATGCGCACCACATCCAGCATACTCCAACATCAGGTATGTCCGCAAAGTACATCCCCCCTAACATCATGTCAACAGTGTGTAGTCTGTGACAAATGCCCACAACAGTGACTATGGCCACGAACATACAATGTAAGTAACAGCACATGTGTGACCAACACATGAGTGTGACATACACAAGGCAAGCATCACCATAGCACTGTGGCAATGTAAAAAGAACACCCCCTCACTGTGTAGAACAGAAGTTATGTGTGGGCTTCCAAAATGCAGCAGATGTTAAGCATTGTGGTGATGGGGACTACACCCCCCTCAACACAGTGACCAAAAGGTAAGTGGCAAACTAGTGGTTGTGTCCCATACACACAGAGATGTGGTGAGGCTAACAGTGCTGTGAAAACATAACACACTCCCGGCCATGTGCAGACAAGCAACACACATGGGGGCTGACAATGCATACCGTGTACAATGACACAAGAGCAGAAGTGACCATCAACAAGCATGCACACATCTCGAAAATAGACACACCAATCAAAAAAACATGTGTAGACATGTGTCAGCTCACAAACTCACATTCCATGCCAGCAATGGCACCTAACAACCAGGATGAATGTGCACAGTGATGTGATATGACTCACAGGGACAGCAGGGAAAATCACAGAAAAAGCATCCAGACAAAGGCCCACAACAGCAATACCAATGCACTGGTGCAGATGCACAAACACAAACAGGCAAACTCACACTGCACATCTGACACAGCATGTGTGTGTGTCACAGTATCCACAGGCAACTACACAACACATGAGGGGGGCAGAACCACAGTGACACAGATGTGGACACAGTACCATACAAAAGTAAACCATCATTGGAACAACCTCAGTGGGCAATCAGGCATTGAGAGATGAGAGGGAGCACAACAGACACATGTGACACAAGCTGGAATGAACACCAACTAACACAGCAAGAGACTGACACACAACAGCACTACCCCCAGGGACCAGACATTGGGGTGACACAAGCATGCATGACACCTCCACTGTGATGACAAAGGCTGATGTCATACAAACTGGGAAACCCAAACATGTGTCCTGTTCCACAAACGTACATCACACATACACAAACACAAATCACTCAGTATGGCCCCTCATCCATGGACAAACGGGAGCTAGGGGACCATCCATGCAAACATTCACATCAGTCCACCCTCAACACTACACACCCTGAACGGCAACAATGTGTATCTGTGAAGCCCACATGGACAGGTGACATTGCACATGCACCCATGACAAACACAGGAATGTTGGGAGGAACTAAGGTGCACAGACACATCACACAAGGACAGTTTACAACCCTGGGGAATGACAGACATACTGCACAGTATGCGGTACATGGCCATGACTTAAAAGCTCACGTAACCTCCAGAATCCCTGCCACAGTCCCAGGACAATGCAGAAGCCAAGGAGACCCACAAGGCACACATGCTGACACCTGCCAGCATCGCAGCCATGAAACCGACAAGAGGGAGCAGTCACATACACATACAAATGTTTCAATCACTGAAAACTACCACCTAGGGACAACTACATGATTTAGCAAATAAACAGGTGCCTTGAGGAACCCTGACTGTGTCTCATCTGTGTCTGACAACATCATCACCACTCAGAACTGACAAATCCCAATGATGATACACCAATTAACAGTAGTGTGTCATGCACCCACACGTCTGGTAGTCCATTGGAAAAGTAGTGGGATGAACCCAGTACCACTCAGCAAGCATCAACAACAGGAACATATCAAGGGAACACTGTCTGTGTATGAACAGCGGTGTGGACACACACATGCTCATACAACACACACCATGGGCCCAGGCCATGTCACTGGACAACACACTTACTTGAGGGGACCCAACTCCTGTGGAAGCCCAGCTGTGCCAAACATATTCACCGCAAGTCACACTCATGTCTGCAGAACACTTGGTCAGTCAGCCATCAGTTACCACACAATGAAGGCTCTGGTCACAACAGCCTGGGTACGTGAGTCTCCCCTATGTCATCTGCACATTCCCAAAACATATGTCTAGCAAGTAGCACAGAGGACCCAGTTGCTCCTATTACAATGATGCCCACACCTGTAGGTCCAGTGTTGATGAGCACAAAGTATGTGGAAGTGACAAATTGGACAATGGGAAGTACATCATATGTGCAGGGGTGCAAGCCACAGATGTGACCATGCAAATGAAATGCTCACAGAGAGATGTCCACAAATTGTTGATCCTGACACACCCAGGTAGCTACAAAGGATGACATGGATACCCACCAGAATAGGATACAGATCTCATGGACCATAGGGAGTACCTCACAGCAACACATCAATATTCAACATTGTAAACAAAGCATCACAGGTGCAAGGGCATGTTAAACATCATCAACATAATGTACAGCTAAATCTAGTTCACTGGGAGAAAGAAAAAAGCTTTATTCAGCATTTTAAAAGTTAAACGTCTGTGCAAACAAAAGGCCAATGGCCAGTCCATGTCCAAATGCCAAGGAGTGAATTACAGTGACAACTGTCACACCTTGCTTGCCTGCACTGCTAAGGACCGGGGTCATCCCCTCGGAGGGGCATACATGGGGGCAGGCCAGGCACCGCAGGGACAGGATCAGGGTGCAGCAGAAGGAGGCAATGAAGAGGTGGGGGATGCAGGCGAGACACTTGCAACTGCAGTGGAGCTGACTGAAGTGGTGGGTGCTGTCACAACTGTGGGGCACAAGTCAGATGGGGGGGGTGCCGGCACAACTCCAGTGGGCAGGCCAGATGGAGTGGATTGGCTCACCACTGCAGTGCCCAAGTCAGACGGGGTGGTCGTGGACTCCAAAGCAGTGCCTACATCCATGGGAGCGGAATGAGGGACAGGTAAGGTCGGCAGGGCAGGGGGGAACACGGTCCCCACATCGGTGGCACTAACTGTCTGACCAGGTGTGGAGGAGCAAGTGCTGGGGGGGATGGCCTTAGCCTTTTGGGGATGGTGTATCTGTGGGTGGGGGAACCCGGGGCAGGGAGTGGCGGGGGAAACCTCTGGAGTGGATGCCTGGGGGATGGAGGACGGAGACTTTGCCTTGGAGCTGCGTGGTGGTGGGGGGGTCTTGCTCTTCTGGTGCCGGGGGGACTTGCGGGTGGGGGTCTCTGTCTGACTGCACCTGGGGGAGGGTGTCCGGGTGTGAGGGGCACTCCCCTCTGTGTTTGGGGACTTCCTCTTCCCCTTGTAATCAGGATCTGCAGGGTCGGTGGGGAAGAGGCCAAGGTCACAGAGGAAGAGCTTCTGGGGGGATGGGGTTGCAGGTGAGGCAAGGGAAGGAGCTGGGAGGTAGAGATCTCGGAGGACTGCGGAGTGGTTGTGGATGACTGTGTGTGTGTCTGCAAACCAGCCCCTGTGAGTGTGGAATCAGTCACCTGTGCTTGCTTGTGTGCACGTCTATACCTTGGTTTGGGTGTTTCTGTGCTTGGGACAGGTAGGGTGCTAGGAATCGTGGGTGGTGCAGGGGTAGGAGGGGTGTGGGGCTGTTGGAGGAGAGACACTGCTGCCGTCAGGGAGGAGGCCACAGACTTATTGGTCCTCTGTAGGGCAGACATGCCCGAGGAAATGCCCTCCATGAATGACACCAGTTGTGTCAACAGACCCGTGTGTGCATGGAGGACCTTCAGCATCGACATCTGCCCTACATGGATCTGTCGAAGTAAGTCCACAGACTCCTCACTCAGGGCAGCAGGGCACACAGGGGCAGGGGGTGCGGTGCCTGGCACAAAGGAGACATGCTCACGAACACGGGAGCCCACAGGGACCTCTGGGATGGGAGCCGATGGGAGGGGGGTGGTGGTGGTGGTGGTGGCGGTGGCGGGGACAGCCTCACTAGCTGGGGTTTGGTGGCTGCTGACACCCGCCTCCACAAGGGAGTCTTCCTTAGAGCTGCTGAGGCCCTCAGCTGGGGGTGATGGTGCTGACGACTCCTCTGTGTGGCTCCACTCGCCCTCCATGCCACTGGGTCCACCCGACTCCTCTCCTTCTGTCCCTGTAAGGCTCTGTGGCTCCTCCTGGTCTGTGGAGCTTCCCCTCCTGTGGCCGTGGATGTATCTGGATAGGAATAGGAAGTAAGAGAACAACATCAGTCACCTACACCGACTGCACACACCACAGTGAGTACATCACATCCCAGGGCAAGCCCTGGCATCATCAGCTGAACACAGCTCAAAGTGCCAACACTGTTTAGGGTAAGACAATTGTCATTTGCAACATCAACCATGGCACACATATCCCTCCTTGACTTTCACACATATGTCCGTTGCATGTTGGATGCTAACACCCCAATGTGCCAACATGCACCACCCACACATTAGTTGTACATGCAAGTGAACATGTAGGAGTATGTCACTATACACACAGCACATCTCTTGCTACTGACTCTGGTGTCCGGATGAAGGGATGGGCAGAGACTCATTTCACATGCTTGGGATGCATGCCAGGAACACACACTTTGATGTACTCATGTCCTGATGGGCAATGCCACAATGGGGTGCATGGTGCACACTTGAACACAATGCAGGCTCACTCATAGCAAGTTAAATGCCATGGCACTGGGATGCCCTGAAAGTCAGTCAACACTGTCTCATGTCACAGGGGCAAGGCATCCAGACAACAACAATATGCACTGACTCCCAATCCTAGCTCAGGGGTAAAGCTAACTCTGCAGATGACTGGCGCACTTGCCCATCCCATGCAAACAACATATCCAGGACCCAGAAGACCCCACATGCAAATCATACATATGAGTCTCTGCAAACACAAATCCCTGTACATTAACACATCACAGTCTGCCATGCATGTAACCCAGCTGCATGAAGGACACAGTTGCATACACCATTGTGCGCTGTCAGATGATCACACACCTACATGTCACACAGGTCTTGTCTCTCACAGTCACATCGCAGATGTCATTCTGACCCTCTGAATCATGGACACCCCAGTTGTACGTAACAACAAGCCACACCCTAATGACACAGAGGCAGACACCTGAGGGCACATGTCACTAAGCACAACCTGCAATTTCATACACAGGAGTGGTATTACAGAGTGTTTCTAAATGCCCTTGAGGAGGTGTGACTGCCCAGGTTTACGTGAAACAGTATTTGGCCCTGGACAGTAGTCAGGTGGCTAAGCAAGTGTGACATACTTGTTATACATACTCCTGAGGCCCAAAAATTGGAGTCCCCTGCTACATGGGTTTGTTTGGAATACCCCAGCCACATGTTGTGAGTCAGACCAGCTATTGGTACACATCTCAAGGGCACACACAGATCACATGTCATATCTCAGGCATTGTGTAAACAATTGACCCACCCATGAAACACACAACAGAGTCACGGGAACAGATGCTGACCGGTAGCTGAAGCATAGCTAACTGCAGGGACACAGTGCCCTAGTGACACAAGCAACAGACTGAGGAGGGTGCATCACACAATTGAGGGACCCGAGTATTGGACTACAAGACCTACGTAATGTGGAAGTGTGACCAGGCCAAAAGACTGCTATTAGACATAGTACACAGATCAGGCATGGACTTACCCCCTTCCTGCTGTTGTCTGGCCTCCAGCTGCCTATCCAGGTCCGGGAAGACCACCGCCAGGATACGGAGCATGTGGGGAGTCAGGGTCCGGTGTCCGCCCCTCCTGCATGGAGGTGACAGCTTCAGCTGGACTCTAGCTATCCTCCGGGTCCAGCCCGAAGGTCCTACCACCTCTTCTGGCAGTTGCGGATCCGGCACTTGTAGACCCCCACAGAATGAACAGCCAGGGCGATGGTCAGCCAAATCTCCTGCTTCTGGTGGGCGCCAACCTGTGAGGATGACAAAGTGAAAAGTACATTAACACACATGCCCCAGATTTGTGCATCACACATTTGGATATACATGTCATCATCACATAGGGAAATGAATGACACAGGTAGTGCAACCATGGGGAATGAAAAATCACCTGCATGTCTGACATGTTAACAATGCCTGGATAGTTTAAGCCTGCAATATTGCACTTTAGCAGCAGGAAAACTATTAATTACATGTACCTACACACTTTGGGGGATGAAAGTAGTCAGTGAGAATGCTTGCCACTGGTGTACACACTGATAGTACTGCTAGTCAGACAACATGCATAATTAGGAAGGCAGTGGACTGCACACTCACCTGCTCCCCCGGTTTCCCAAAGAGCTTGCTGTACTCTGGAAGGAGCCCATCTAGCAGGGCCTGGTTCTCCTCCTCAGTGAAGGCTGGGCCCTCTCCAGAGTACGTGCCATAGCAGTAGCCAGTGGATGCAGAGACAGCAGCAGTGGTAGCAGGGATGTGGTCCAGTAGCATGTAGTGCAGGCAAGTGAGCTCCCTGGGGGCCTGCCAGCCTTATATATGTGCTGCAGAGGCAGAATCTGTGCCATGTGTCCCAAGTGATAGGTCCAACACGGTTGCATTCTATAAATCTGGCCAATCCATTTAAAAGTACGACTCGTACACGCCTTCCGCATCGTTCAAATCTTAACCTTCATGGAACACTTGAAATTGCAACATTGTTGTAGGCATCCAACTGAATTTCCAGTGCACAACTCGTACATGTTTTGAATCCGCATCCGTCTCCATGACAGTCCGGAGCCAATGGGTGCGCCCGGCTCGTTCAACTGACTGTACAACGCATATTTTGAATATACACATGCACCCGTCTCCATACGATTCAATGGCCAAGGCGTACGCCTGTCTCGGACCATGCCTGTCTGACGTGTATGCATGATAGTCACCCGCGTCGGACCTCATTGCAACAAAGCGTTGGCACGGCTCGGACATGACCAGTGCAATGCGTACGCATTGTCACCCACATTAGTGTGACTATTATGTGGATGCAACACACATATACTGGCCAGGGACACCTGTGCACACCTACCACACTACAGCATTGGCCACACAGTGTCCCATGGCATGTAATGCAGCATTCCCTGGGTGTTGGGGGGCACATCTGTTTTTTGGCTGTGCAAGTGTACATGGGGGCAGAATCCTCTGTGTGTTGTGCACATTACCACTGTGATGTTCAATTGGACAGTAATGGACATGAGTCACGGACACAGTGTCAAGTTGGATATGTTTAGGACAGGTCACATACACCCAGAGTCCTGGGGGTGATGGCATGTACGTCACAGTGATACCTGTAGCCACAATACTGATGTGCACCCACAGTCTGTGTGCATGTTGTGTCTCAGATGTGTCTGATCAAATGTTCCCAATGGCTGACAGTCTCCACATCCATGTGGTATATGCATCAACCTTGATGGGGTGTGTGTCTAAGAGATGTACATGTAGGGCCGGCAGGAACAACAGTGGCCACTACCTGTGGGACTTACGCTTGCCTTGTGGTGTGTACGTGCTACGCCATGTCCATTGCTGTGTTGATGTGGCAATACAGGGAGACTGGGTTTCTGCATGGCAATGATCTGTGATGCCTGGGAGACATGAGGCCTCATTTGTCACTGTGGTGTGTGTCTGGAAGGTTGCAGCAGCACATAGGTTGGGTGACACAGCCAGATGATTGGCCATTGCACTACATGGGACTCATGTGGACATGTGGAATTGAGATGTGAGGTGGTGGTCTTGTGGGTGACATACGTGTCCATGACCAACAGTACACACCTCAGTACATTGTGTAATGTCGTGAACTAGCATGTGATATTGATCATGGTCATGGCCACATGGGTGGATGAACTGACAATCTTCCTTTGTGCATCTCTATACTGCAGGGCACCAGCTGTCCACCGGCTGTTCCCAGACCTTGCAACCATGCAGGAACGCAACTGCATCAGACGGTACTGCTTCACCAGGCCACTGATTGCGGAGTTGGTGGAGCAGTTGGCGCCACATCTGCTACCTGGCCGGACATACCCTACAGCATTGACCCCAGAGGTGAAGGTGATGGTAGCCCTGCACCTCTTTGCTACTGGTTCCTTCCAGTACACTGTGGCTACTGCTGGTGGGATGTCACAAACGAAGTTTAGTCGGGTGCTACGCGATGTCTTGGAGGGGATGTTGCAATTCCTCAACCTGTATGTCAAGTTCCCGAGCCCAGCTGAACGTCCTGAAATAAAGGATGCCTTATATACACTGGGGAGGATGCTGAACGTCATCGGATCTATTGATGGGACACATGTTGCCCTGATACCGCCACAGGCACATGAGCAGGCATACCATTACAGGAAGCACTACCATTTGATCAATGCTCTGGTGGTCTGTATTGCTGACATGTCAATCACACATGAGTGTGAACGGTTCCCTGGTTCTGCGCACGATGCTTACATTATGAGGAGTAGTCACATTGCAACTCTGATGTCACAGATGCCAGCTCAGCATGCCTGGCTTGTCGGTGTGTACTGACTGTTTCTCATTGTGTGTGTTTGTCACTGTTCTATTCCGCACTCCTACAAAACTCAGCTACTTGTTCAATTTTGTGTGTGTAGGTGACTCCGGATACCCCAACATGCCGTGGTTGCTGACACCCCTCAGGAACCCTGTGACACCAGCCGAGCTGCGCTACAATGAGGCACATGGTCGGATTAGGAGGGTGATTGAGTGGACATTTGGCCTCCTGAAAAGCCGTTTTCGCTGCCTGGACAAGACCGGAGGGGCCCTCCCATATGAGCCTGCAAAGGTGTGCAAAATAATCGTCGTCTGCTGCATGCTACACAACATGGCGGTGCGGAAGGAGGTGCCTCTCATCCAGGATGACAATGATCAACGTCCAGCACCTGTGGAGGATCCCAGCCTGGGCCAAGATGCCAGTGATGATGAAGATGATGGTGACGTCCGCTCACAGCTCATCAACAACTTCTTCACCTGAATGTGAGTTTCCATGGTTGTTATGTGAATGTATGGAGGTAGCCTGGAATGTGTTGTGCCATCTCTGTTGCTGTCTGAATGTGTCTGTGTGCCACTTGACTGGATGCGTGCTGTGATGTGCCCATTCAGGTGGTGTGTACTCCACTATAGGGTAGTACTGCTGACTAGTGTTTGTTTAGGTGTCTTGCAACATGTTTTGTGCATGTGTATTGCATTTCTCTCCTGTTCTTCTGTGCTTTTGACTGTATTTTGTCTGTCCTTTCCAGGGTACTTTGCCTGTTGTGTGGTCAACACTGACCCCCAACACCCAGAAGCCAACACTAGTGTGGAAATTGAGAATTCCCATCAATTGATGTATCACACATCCCTGGACTTCCATTCTCCAACTCTTTGAGAGCGTGTGTCCACTGTTACGTAGTATTACCGTGCAACTGGTGGGGAATAAACGTGTTGCTGATGTGTAATAAACCTGTGATACGCTTTGTTTTGTGCGTCGTCTGTCTTCCCACATCTGAGTGACATCTGCTTACCTCACCTGTGGACTTGTTACCACTGACTAGGGTTGGTGTTTTGTCTGTGCATGCCAATGCGTTTCAGGTCAACATCATTGTGTGTGATGAGTAACATGGCCATGGTGAGTTTGTTTTGTGTTGCCATAGTGGTGTATCTCCCTCACATGTGTCACATCTCCATGACTCACCTTATGTTGGTCACATTGTTGCAGTATTTGGCATGCACTGTGTTGTGTAGCAGATCGACATCTTCCTGAACATGACAAGTTGGAATCACAACAGAGGCAAGTATGGTGTACTGGTGAGTTTATTCACAAACATGTGTGAGGGAAGTGCACAGGATGGTGGGTGCTGTACAGTGGTTTGGGAATCCAAAGTTCACATTGGAGTTGGAAGTGCTGGTAGATGTAATGTCCAGAGTAAAGTCCACAGTCAATCGATACATTGTCCCAACATGAACCCTCCATGTCATCTGGGCGACTTGTGTGCGATTGGACAAGGTGAACATTTTGCGCACAAAGAACATTGTCCAGAACAGGTTTAGAGGCCCTGGGGGATGTGCTTGGACATCTGCCTCTCACATGTCCTTCTTCGGATGACCCCTCTTCTTCCGGGGGGGAGGGGATCCTCATGTGCAGGCCTCTGCGGTGCAGGGGACTCTCCGCCAGAGTCCTCCTCCCTCCCTGTGGCGCTGGCAGATGGTGTTGCAACAGATGTTGTGGCCACACAGGGAGGTGTGGACAGGTTTGTGTTGATCTGGCGGAGGCATTGTAGTATGTCCCGATGCACCGCAGTAATATCATCCCACTTGGCCTCCATGCAGGCATGGTGGGCGACCTGCTCATGTTGCATGACCTTGAGGATCCCCACTACCTGGACAAATCCTCCAGTACTATCCTGGTACACATCTAAGATGCGTGCCAGGTGGGGGTCATCATACAGTCCAGACCCCTCTGCAAGGCGCGCCCTGTGCCTCCCACCCCTCCCAGCACCCCTCTCCACACGAGCAGGACCAGCGGCGGGACGCACAGGTGACACTGGGATCCCTTGGGTGGTGTTGCTGGTGGTGTTTGCTGTAGCTTCTGGGGGGTCCTGTGTCCCTGTGCTGTGGGTGTTGATTGGCCTTGGTCTGTCCGTGTTGGCGGGGGTGCCCTGTCGGTGTCCAGATGCTGGAGGCGTGGGTACAGGGGGGGCAGATGTTGATGCTGCTGGTGCTGCATGATGGCTCACACAGGAGGGGCCAGGTTGGTTGTCGTCATCCGAAGAGGACAGCGAGAGAGTCAGACCAAAAAGCTCAGTGTCCACCAGAGTCTGGGACTGGGTATCCTCATCATTTGGTGCTGGGTGCCCAGCACCACCTGTGCTTGGAAGAGACACACAATGTGATTTATGTTTCTACATGCATCGTTGGTTCACAAACATGATATTTTCTACTTTTCGAACAGATGCCTGCCTGTACACTGCCTTTTCCCAGCTTGTCACGGACAGAGTTTCATATTGTTGTTGGCCATTTCCCAGCATGGCCTTGTGCTCCCTACAACAGAGTCCAGTGTCAGACATCTTGTCAGTCCCTACCCACTCCCTGTGAGGCAAGTATGGTTCAGTTTGATCTTGCTGGGCCATGTGGGTGGGTGTAGGTTGTCTGTGACTGTGAGTCTCATCATACTCTTGGCTACACCCCCTTCGCAACATGCCCATACTTCCTCCCACTTGACTCTGCTTCCCTGTGAAGGGGTGTGACATCAATGGCAAGATGGCTGACTGGGAAGTCCTGATGTTTGTTTTTGGCCATTTCCCAGCATGGCCTTGTGCTCCCCACAACAGAGTCCAGTGTCAGACATCTTGTCAGTCCCTACCCACTCCCTGTGAGGCAAGTATGGTTCAGTTTGATCTTGCTGGGCCATGTGGGTGGGTGTAGGTTGTCTGTGACTGTGAGTCTCATCATACTCTTGGCTACACCCCCTTCGTAACATGCCCATACTTCCTCCCACTTGACTCTGCTTCCCTGTGAAGGGGTGTGACATCAATGGCAAGATGGCTGACTGGGAAGTCCTGATGTTTGTTGTTGGCCATTTCCCAGCATGGCCTTGTGCTCCCCACAACAGAGCCCAGTGACAGACATCTTGTCAGTCCCTACCCACTCCCTGTGAGGCAAGTATGGTTCAGTTTGATCTTGCTGGGCCATGTGGGTGAGTGTAGGTTGTCTGTGACTGCGAGTCCCATCATACCCTTGGCTACACCCCCCTTCCCAGCATGCCCATACTTCCTCCCTTTTGACTCTGCTTCCCTGTGAAGGGGTGTAACAGCAATGGCAAGATGGCTGACTGAGACATCCTAGTGTTTGTTCGGCTACACGTCCAAAGTGAGCCCCTGTGCTTCACACAGCAGCACCCAGTACGAGGTATCTTTTGCTGATATTTCAATGAGGTGTGTGTCAATGAATTGTACCCGGTGAGTTGTGTGGAGTTTGTGTTGGGGGGGTCTCCCCATGCTGATTAGTATGGTCAGGGCTGTCAGTCCTCCTTCCCATCATGAAACGTGCTTCCATTGTAGGGCGTGCAAGTTGTCTTTAATGATGTCAGTCAGTGGTGTCCTGCTTCTGATTTGCACACAAGCCCTAGCAGGGCCTTGTGCTCCCCACAGCAGGAGCCAGTGTCAGCCATTGTGTCAGTCATTTTCCACTCCCTGTGGTGTGGGCATGTTTCTGAGAGGTCTTGATGGGCCAATCAGGAGGGGGGGCATTATCTGTGACTACAGGCCCCATCATGCTTTTGGCTACACTCACTTCACCTGCATCCCCACTATTCCTTCCTGACAGTCAGCTGCACTGTGAGGTGGTGTGTTTATGGTGTCAAACTGTCTGGCAGGGTCTATTTGGCTTAGTGCCACTGGCTTGCTCTATTTGTTTGTAGGTTGGTGCATGTTATAACACAGTTCCCAGTCACTATGAGATGGCAAGTATTGTGTTTGTATGACTGGCATACACATCTTGGGATGATTATCTATTGGTTAGTGTAGCTTTGCTTGCGGTGCATGGTTTCACTGTCCCCTTGCCACACGATCGTGGGTATGTTGTTTGTGTACTCACCAGGCTCTGGGATGTCTGTTAGGCCATGGACGCTCTCTGGTGGTAGGATGTCGCGCACCTTCTCCTCCCAGGTCCTGAAGTAGACTGGTTTGGCAGGAAGGCCACACACTCAGGGCGTAATCTTTTTCGATGAGTTTCTTGACCCTCCTGCGTACATCATACCACCTGTTCTGGATATCGTCCTTTGTGCGCCTTGCTGGTGCTTGGGCGTTCACCTTGTCCACAATCCTTGCCCACATCTTGGTTTTCTGTGAGATGGGGGTCCTTTGGACCAATGTACCAAACAAATGTGACTCTACTCTGATAATCTTGTATACCAGCACTTCTAACTCACTATCTGTGAACTTTGGATTCTTCTTTGGCGGCATGGTGATGGGTGGTGGTGGTGAGGGATGTGTGTGTGAGGGTGCAAGTGATGGTGGGTTGGTGTTGGATTTGCTGGGTGTATGTGTGTGTGCTTTTGTATGAGGTGCTGATGGTGTGTGAGTTGTGTGATGGGTGATTTGTGAGTGCATCTGTGGTTGCTGTGTACTGGTGTTCGCTGCTGTCTGTGTCTCCTGTTTGCAAGGGACGATGGTAGTGATTGTAGTCCTTTATATAGTTGGAGTGGTGGGTGTGTTTTTGTCCCATTTTTTGGGGGGTGGGTATTTATTGGCTTTGTCATTGCTAGTTTGGTCTTTTTTTTGTCCTTTGTGTTTTGTAGGCATGAAGGAGACGTTCATGTGACGGAAACGGACGCTGCTGTTGTCTCGTGCAGGCTTCTCTGCCTCGTTCACGCTGCCTATCTTCTGTGTTTGGTACGCGTCGTTTGCTTCGGTCTCTATTGCTTATGTGCCGGGCTGTCGTTGCGTGTCAGTCGTGTGGCTTGTTCTCTGTGCGAGTCGGTCTGGTTTTACACGCATTGCATCATACTGTGCAAATCGTACATCGTGGGTGTAAGTCGGTCGGCTTCATTCCGGGTTCGTGTCGGTCGGTGATATTCACGTTGGTTTTCCGGCCGGATCACTATTTTCTTTATGGCTCGGTCATACGGCATGTATTCCGTACGTGTCAGTTGTAATTCACACGTGTTGCATCGTACTGCACAGGTCGTACGGCGCTGGTCCGTGTCGGTCCGTGTTCGGTCCGGGTCCGTGTCGGTCAGTTCGTTTTGTGGCCGGAATCTGAATCGGCCCCAAAATCTTTATAAATTCATCACTCCGGTTATATTCATTGGATTTTTTTTTTTGGGTGTAATTTTATTAATTAAGATTTAGGGCCTGATTCTGATGTGATCAGGAAGGCCTCCTAACGGTATTTGCTCTGTCCAAATCAGATTGGGAACATGTCTTTCAAATTGACTCGGAAAGGTTTCCAACCGACCGAGTACAATGTGAGTTAGGCGTTAGGAATATCCCAATTCAAACTCAACGGCATTTGGAATGACCGAGCCGTACAGTGCAGAATACTATGTCTCCACAGGCCACATTTCCAAACGAACGAGTACGATGCTGGATTTGGTCAGCCTTTCTGAATTGTGGTGTCCAACTCAAATCGGCAGTCGGAATCAGACTTTGGGGGACCGTAGTGGGTCCCTCTGCACCTGGAGCCTTCCCAATCTGGCCCGTGGAGGTACCAGCCACGCAAAGTGTGGCAGCCACCAGGGATTGCCCGCCACATGGTGCCCAATTTTCCCCAACCACCCATTTCTTCAATGGGAGCCTATGCATTTGGTCGGGAAAAAGGCTCCCATTGAAGTCAATGGGAGTTCAACCAAATCGTATCTGGAAGCTTGCGGATGCATCGTACTCAGTCGGTTGGACTCTCCCGATCTGATTCGGTTGGAAACCATTCCCAAACCCATTTGGTCTGGAAGCTTTCCAAACCGCATCAGAATCGGGCCCTTAGTCTGTTTTTCTAAATTGTTTTGTGATTCATCTTGTGTTGTGTTTTCACACTATTGCTGCTTGGGTGCTGAAAAAATTCTTGACACATCGCCTCTAAGTTAAGCCTTAATGCTTTTGTGCAAAGCTACCAGACGTTTAAGCACATATAAATGTATTGACTTTTGTGGTTCACCCTGACAAGGATTTGGGTTGTTGCCTGAGTGTGGGTTCCACCCCCACCAACAAATGATCCAGTTTCTTGCAATATGTGATGTCACTTCAATTACCTCTTGCATTTTGGTGAATCGACATCCATGTATGAGCATGCTGAAATTGACGATGAGGAGTTTTTGATTAAGAGGACTGAATTCAGTTATTAATAATTTATACTCCTTCCAGGGCCCAGGAGTCTGATGGACTTCCTGTCACAATCTATAAATGTAATCCATCAACTAAATTCAGGAAGTCATTTAAAATATGAAATAAATTAGCGTACTAAAATATTTGCTCTGCCACTCGAATGTGGGCTTTAATAAGCTTTACTATCAGCTTTAGTACACCTAAGTGTAAGGTATAAATGAGTTTTACTTTTGAATATCTTGGTGTACGACTACAAAATATAAGCATGACTGATAGCAGGGTATGTATGAAAACCTGTGATATTTTCGTTAGCTGCAAAAATGTGAGCGCTCAGGCATCCAGCTTATTTATTCACTTTGCAGGGCCTAATGATGCAATAATTAGTTTTCAAGAATAGTAATGCATAACTATTTTGAAAACATAATGGCTTTCTATCAGAGGGGTGAGGCAAAGCAGAGCAAATAAATTATTAGAATATTTTTAAAAAATGATGTGAGATGGAAAAGACAGTGTGCTGCGACAGTGGAAATATGGAAAGAGATTGCTAAACGCTCATATGAAATGCACAGCGGTGCTGACTGTCTGGCCCAGTAGTGCAATAGACATACCTATTTACCTGATTTTCTCTTGTCGCTATCCTCTCTCCGCTCTCATCTTTTCAGCATGCCATCTTATTTGTCAACTTTAATTACTAGAAGCTAAAATTGCAAGACGTGCTGACATATTCCTTCCTCTCCTCCTACACGTGAAAGGACTGGTAACATTAGATTTGCAGAGAAAAAGCCTAACTACTGTGCAAAATTGAACATAATTCTAAATATATTAATATGAATCTAACTATTCAATGTTTACCCCTCCTTGGCCTACCCCAAATATCTAAGGGAAAATCAGGAAAGGGGTAGCCAGAGCCCCCTTTCCTTAATAAATCCCATTACACAGATACAATGGAGCATTGTAACACGGTTACATAGGTCTGAAAGGGTTTGTCATACAAGATAACATTGGTAACTGCAGACCCAGCCAGCGTGCTCTTAGAAATGCATTCCCAGGAACTGGGCTAATCTCTCGGTTCTTTGTGGATCACTTCTGGGTTCAACAGCAACACACTGTGTGAACTATGTAGTTGCCTGTTTTCTTTGTACATCACATTGTGTTTTATGTTATTTATTTATTCGTAATTTCATATAGGGTGAACTGGGCTCACCTGGGCAGCAGAATGCTTTACAAAAGAGATAAGAGTTGAGTTACAACATGACAAAAGCACTAGATACAGTTGAAGGAAGATACCAGTAAGGTAGAATAGTATGGGGTGGTCTGTGGTATGGCGACTGTGATAGAGTGGTTCTTGGACACCAATAAGAGGGCTTCATGTGGCCAGCCTAGGGTAAGAGTCGATGTTCCTACCCTAGGTGGAGGGAAGTATTTATGTGTTTCAGCTGGAGCCAGGGTCTCCTTAGGGAAAGGATGTGTCACAGTGGAAGACAGTGTCTCAAGAGTAAGACTTTGTGTTCTCTTTTGAAGAGAAATATTTGTCCTAATGTGAGGATAAAGGACATTCCAGATTTTCTGGCAGTTTCAGAGAAGGCTTGTATCAGGCTTCTGGCTGTTGTTCTTTTCAATGCAGCCTCCCAAGGCCCAGTTGAAATCTTCAAGACAATTTCACTTACTGTGCAGACCCTTATATTAAACATTTTAACTGAAGCAGAGAATAAAAGGGTGATTCCCCCTGATCTCTGTCACACGGTCATGGTAGTGATACCCAACCGGGTAAGCCCAGAACTTTCGTGGTGTGTTTAAGTCCATCTCGCTTCTCAGTAAAAAGGGAAGGTTACTAGCTAAAACGTTATCAACTGCTTGCAGGTGTAATTAGCATCTTAGTCCACAAAGATCAAATGGGGTTTAAGACAGGGAGGGTGACCAGATTAAACCGCAGGAGACTATGTACCTGGCTGGATGAGGTGGGACTCACAGGAGCTGTTGGCGATACGGTCACTGGTCACCGATAAAGCATTTGATATAATTGATCGGGTTGATCTCCATCAGACACTTTTGTTGCAGTTTGATTTGGGACCCAACTTTTGTAAATGGGTGGTGCTGTTGTACAAGGCAGCAACACCTGTAGCAAATGTCAATCTAGTAATGTTAGCCCCTCTCTCCCAGGGGCAGGGTACAAGGAAGGGGTATCAGCTCTCTCCTCTTCTTGTCACCCCATGCATAGAGAACTTGGCGTGTTGGGTAAGACTCTAGTTGGATGTAATGGGATTCCTTGAGATTAGGGGGCAACCAAAAAAAATCTTGCTCTTTGTGGATGACATTCTGCTGTATCTTACAAACCCAGAGATGGCCATTCCTGCAGCTGCATCTGTATTCGGGTCCTCTGAGAAATACTCAGGATACAGGATAAATTGGAGTGCACAGGGCACTTGGGAACAGCCGGGCAACACTTATTCCAATCTGAGAGTCACAAAGGATGGATTCCAATATTTAGGGATTGAGGTAATACTACATAGACTACAATTCTTGGACAGGAAGTTAGAGATGGTCCTTCGAGAATGTTAGGCGGAAGCAGAGAGGTGGAGAAGGTTTCTGCTGTCCCTACTGGGGAGAGCAGGAATATTCCAAATAATTCTGTACATATTACAAATTACCCTGTGAATATCTTGGGGACTCTTGAGAGGATACAAGGTGGGCGGAACATGCTTCAATTGCAGCCGAGGTCCGCGCAGGTAACAACGGTGGGGCCGTGTAAGGGAAGATTTTGAGGGACGATGCAGAGGGAAAATTAATTATTTATTTATTTTTTCCTAATAATCGTGCCTCAAAATCCTCCACGGCCTTACACGGCCACACTGCAGTTATCTGCACGGACCGCGCTGTGCACTTGGCTTCTGTGAGCTGGGAAAAAAACTAGAGGAGGTTGGACCACCTTTCACTTGAAATTCAAGAACTGAAAGATCTCCACGGATCAAAAGGCTGATCCCCTGGGGGCTCAAGGAACACCAAAAAAGCTGAATCCCAGCTGACCACTGACAACTGGACCAGGATTCGACTTTGCTGTTGCCATTCTGCCTAACACCGTCAGAGTCTCTAGGTGCTGCCCCTGGGGTCCTGGTGGTGTTCAAAGTGTCCTCCTGTGCCTGCCTGGGTACCAAAAATGTTTTGAAACTTTTCACAACTTTTACTCCAGAGTTTCAAGGGTTCAGATCGTAAAAGGTATCCGGCCAACATTTCCATGGTGTTGGACTGAACTTCAAGTCTGTCCTGTGTGGAGAAGAGTTTTGCCTCAGAAACATGACAATATTTCTTTTCAGATTGTGACTTAGACATTTTTGGGAAATTCCTTACTTCCAGGCATTAACAGGAGCCAAAATGCTAAGTGTATCAACTCAAGCTCCATTGTGGTTGGGCTCAAATTTGTCCAGCTCTAGTCTCCAGCGACAGTTGATGACAATTGGCACTTTCAGTCCTTGCTGCTATTTTCTCCTAATTCTTTACTAATTCATATCTTTAGATCCACTCATTGAGCTCAGGTTTGAATTACTGAAACCTTTGACTGGACTTAACAAGATTGTGAATTTATTACTTGTGAAAGACTCTAGTCCACCCCAATTAATGAACCACTTTCTCACAAGCATTCACAGGGATTTTTGGAGCAAGACATTATGGTGCAAGATGAATTGTACCTTGGGTGGTTGTAGTCTGTCTCTTGTTTTTGTGTAAGGGATGCCAGAGTATTCTGGTTTTTTCTGTGGTCAGGTATTAAAAGTTCAAGTTCTTATGAAGGTCTACATAGTTCAAACTTCGAGGCATGTGAAAGTCAATAGTTGAGTACTTGTGCATTGTGAGGAGCCCCTTTCCCTATTTTGATTGGTCTATCAAGTAAGCCAGGGCAGAGTTTACATGCTACATGGAGCTTCACAAAGCGGTAAAGAAACTCTGCCGTACTACGCGAAGTTCCACGAGTGGGCCGAGTTGCTTGATCAATCCTTTTTTCCCAAAACTTTATTTATTTATTATCTTTCTCTATGTCTTCCTAAGTGAATATTTTGCATTCTTTTGGGTGTTTGTTAGTGCGTTTTGTACTTGTTTTCTCTCTTCTTCCTTCCTAATTTACCTACTACCTTCTCTCTTCTTCCAGCATCAGAGCAGAGAAGTGTACCACGAAAAAGGCTGCAAAAAAGAGCCGCCTACCTTGTGGAAGGTGGACCCACAAGAGGTGCAGTCCAGGGCTTTGTTTTCGGAGGTGGAGGTAGAGGTGGCAGTGCCTGTTTTTTTGTGCAGTGCCACATGCCCTCCACCCTGGCAATAGGTGACAGGCCTGGGTAGTGCTGGGTGAGGATGTGCCAGGCAATGTATCCCGCACTGATGGTCCGACATCCTGAACCGAGATCAGGACCTGTTAGACCAGCTGGGGTTGAGGTCGCGGGGTTTGGTGAGTAGCTAATTATTTATATTTTTATTAGTTGTGTGTTCTATGTTATCGCTCATATTTTTTCCCAAATAGCAAGCATGTTGCTCACATGCAGGTAAGTTACATTTACAAATCTTATAATATGTGATTGTTATTCTAGACAGGTGCTTGGCGCTACCTAATCGTACTTGTTTACGACTTTGAACTAGCTTGGGTTGATTATGTAAGAACTTAAGTAATGCAGACTAGAGAGAGACTCCTTTTCTTTGTCCTGTCACTAAGATAGTGGTGGTTAGTATTAGTAATTTAGTGGCGCATGTCCTTTCACTTCAGTTCTTACAACCTTTTTGTAGCTCGTACAGTGACAAGCAACCAACCAATCAGGTGTATGAATGCATCCATCGATGCATTTAAGGACAAAATGCAGACTTAGTGAATTGGCCCGTCAAAGGGGGTTGAGAATGATTGTGAATAAGATAGGAACTTGGAAGTAAACATCATGTGTTTCCATTTATTACTATTATTAGAATAGTCCACCTAGGTAGGTTTAGGAAATGTGGAATAAATAGATAGGACGGTCCACTACACAAGTCTACTACTAGTTGATTTGATTTAGGAAAGTTCATTGTTTTTGCAATTGCCATTTCCTGTCAAAAAATGTTTTTGTAGAGATATATTATTTTCCACCTATTATTTTACATCAACATCCAGGGGCAAGAGGTCATCCGTGGTTGGTGTGGGAGCTGGCGGTGCCTCCCAGTAAGAACGCTCCTTGGCTGATGGCTCTGCTGGCCCAGTAAGCCCTCCTGTTGTTAATATATATTTACCAAACGTTTACCGCTCCTTATTTAAACTATTTTCTACCCATTTCCAAAGAATTTTTTCCCCAAATCCATTTCGATCTATCCATTTCTAAAATCTTGTTATTGCTGCATTATCCTAGTAACTTTATAATTTTATATTTCTAGTGTCTGTATTTTATCTCAAACTGTCTTTGTCTGTACTAGTCTGTCTGTAGCTTCGTTTCTTCTGGTTTTTCAGTCAGCTTTCCCTCTACCCTTATATATTTTGTGGCCTGGTTGTGGTGGTACTGTAACATGCAGAGAAGCCATTGGTCATGGTCACTTACTATTACTAGTACTACTACTCTGCTGCGCAGACTGCATGTCCAAGTAAGGTATTCTACGCATGTTTGTTGAGATGAGAAGGCTTTCTTTTACTTTCTTCTGCTCAATTAGTAAAATGTGAGAGTGGCCATGGTCATGTTGTACACCCCAGAGTTGTGTCTTCTTCTTATCTAGGCCTAGTATTATTAAAAGCAGTTAATGGTGAACTGATCACCGTGCACCATGGCCAGACAGAAGAATGAGGAGGTGGAGGATGGCCCCATTGCATTAGCCAACCAAGAAGATCTTATGTCCTCCCAGTTGGCCACTTTTCAAAAACTTAGATTCATCAATAGCTCTAACCACTCAGTCCAGTCCTTCATTAGATGTTTTTCAAAAATTGCCACCAACAAAATGTACAACTGAATATTTTTGATAAAACATACTGTCTTCATCCGAATTGTAGTGATGTGTATGGTTATAATCAATGTGGAGCGAGAAAGAAGCTGTGATCCATTCGACTTCCAATGGTTAGTACAAAAAATCAAAAGGGGGGAGAGAACGGACCACTTGTCCTGTATAACCAGGGTCTTGGTTGTGTTGGAAACGTCGTAAAAACCCTCATATACGTACACAGGCATTTGGCGGTATATCTTGGTTCTCCGCCTAGGTGTACTGTTACAGCATTATCATTGGGTCTTTATTTTTGTAGATATGCTGACCTCCACCTGGAGGAAGACCAACTGGTTTGTCAGTAGGGTCCAGAAATGAAATACGAGGGCGTGTGTGTGCTATAGTGTAGTGAGTTAACATTCCCTACACCACTTTGTTACAAACCTTTATTAGAGAGAGTTGTGATGTGGAAAGTTAAAAATAAAGTGGTGCATATGTAGGTCCAGTTACTAATCTACTGCACTGTTATTGGTCAACATGTTTCAGCCTCGTGGTTTAGTGTAGAGGCTTTCGTCAGGACCGAGGTGTGTTCAAGAGCGCATTGTGGCTCCTGATAGGGTGGTAAACTTACCACTCTTGTTATGTGGAGTCAGATCAGTGGTATCTGTAACTGAAGAGAAAAGGTGCCATTGTATCTAATCTCTTTCATTCAAATTGTGAATTGACATACTAACCCATGTTTGTTCTGATGTACATTGTATGTGCGCAAACAGTTACACTACTAAATCATGTGGCTTTTGATTTTTTGTGATGTGTATGGTGTAAGTATTTTCAATTATGCTACAGAAAAAAATTAATAGTGGGGAGGCATATATGGCATATATAAAATGTGTAATGTTTTTTCTAGCAGCACTGACGACCAGTGCCAGGGCCAGTGGGGACGGCAGCGCCATCCAGGGAGCAGATGCAGAAGCTGCAGGGGGTGAGCCAGCTTCAGTGGTAAGTCATATTGCTTGCTTATTGAGAATTTAAATATTTACTACAAGGGTGTACACTGCCCTGTTGAGACTTGTGAACAGTTGAAGACACCCCTCTTTACTTGGCATATACCGTGGGAGTAGAGTAATCAATGGCCTCTTCTATCTTCAACTCAGCAGAGAAAGTTTCATGAATAGTCAGACCTTGATGGGTTGATGGAAAAGGGAAAGAAGGATGAAAGGAGGAAGGATGGGTGAAATGTAATATGACTGGCAGAGAAGGATACGTGGGTGAAAGTTTGCATATAGGTGGCTGATAGGATGCATGGGTGTTGGAAGGATGGATGAAAGGTGAAATGATGCCTGCCTGAGTGGGTGAAAGTGTATGGGTGAAAGGAATCCTCTGGGGGGTTTGATGGGTCAAAGCAAGGACGAATGGGTGGTTAAAAGAGAAATGTATGTTGGTGAAAAGTTTGTTGAGAATAAGAGCCAGGTTTGGATGGATGGTATTCATAGGTGAAGACTCGATGAAAAGAATGTAAAACTTAAACAGTTATTGGGTAGCAAAGCCAAGGGTGAAGAATAAAAATAATACTAGAAGAGCAATGCAATGATAAATGTGAAAAATCCCTGGGAAGGAGATTAAACAAGGAATGTTTCTTTATCCAGGTTATCGATTCACAGGTTTGTAGTTATATTTCAAACATCTCCCTTGACTAACAGTAGTTTTCAAGCACAGCATATATTATGTACCCACCCATTATCATCAATCACCTCCCTCCAAGTCCCTACCCATGGCATTTCACCAGTGACAGCCATGGATGGCCTATCGGCTGCATGGTTACAATAGTAGTACCTCACATGATGTATGTAATTCATATAATAGTAAAAATTCTTCTGCCTTGTTGTAGTCAGGGTGAAATTGAGGTATTTAACAGAGCATTGCCATGATGGGGAAAGAGATAATTGTCCACCTGCAGACAGTAGCAAAGTAATGTGACACAAGTATTTCTGTCTAGGGCGCAAGCTGAGCTGGCATGCCTACAATAATTTAGCTAATCAAGAGAGAGAAAAAGAATACTTGTATACTCCATAGTGCTTATTGCCTGAAACTCTAATCACATCAAAAATCGAATGGGGCGAGGAATCGAGGATACCAGCAAAATGTATGTACTGCTATTTCTACTGTGCCACTATATAATTTTATGTGTTACTGTTTTGCTAACAGTATTGGTTACAATTTTTTTCTTTCTTTTTTGATCTTTTTTGATGTAGCAGCTCCTGCCAATCCATCATCCTCACAACCCAACAGGCAGGAGGTAGCAGCCAGGACCCGGCAAAGGAAGCTGGAGATCATCAGGGCTGAATACCAGTGGTTGGTGGCCAAGGAGGAGGAGGTGGCAGCACCTGCAACCTCCAATGCCCCGGGCCCAGCTAGACCCCAGTGCCTCTGGCAGTACAGCGCTGTGGTCAGGCAGCCGCCCGCTGACATTCAACCACTGCTTCTCTCCCCTGTAGACTCTATAGAGCATTTTCAGCGCTGCATGCTCAAGAGGATGGCACGTCTGGAAACCAGGGTAGATGAGTGTTTCGACTAGTTGGAGATGAAACAACATGCCCATCGCTAGGTCTCTCTTGCCCCTTTTTTAATCTTTTGTTTGGTGGGTGTGACTTGGGGAGAGGGTGGAAATGTGGGAGTTGGGGCAATCTTGTTTTTTTTCTTCATATTTATTTATGGACATTTGATTTATGGGCAATTACGTTTTAGGACTTTCTTTACTTTGGACATTGGTTGGGATTAGGGAGAGGAGCGAGCCAGGTGTTGTGGGGTTTCTAGTTTATATTTGTGAGAGAAATGCATTTTCTATATTTGTACATATGATTTAAAAGTTTTAAAAATTTGCCGATAGTGTAACACACCAACAAATAGTTATGCGGTGCCCTCACTTGTCCTACTACTCTCTCCTCCTAGTCTCTGCGATCTGCAACTATATTAACCCCTAAGGACTTGGAGGGTGTGTGGGTGTGTGAATTTCCATTGTATATAAATTATCACAGCTCAACATTGAATCCCCCACAGTTCTTCTCTTACCTGTGATTAGGCGAAGCGATGGCTGCATGGTTTCCCATGGTGTTATACATAGTGACAGTAGACAGTAGTAGCATGCTAGTGCAGTAGTCGAATATTAGTGAAAGCACCAGATCCAGAAGCGAGGTACCACTCCCTCCTAGCCGAAATCAAACTGTAGGATGAGGAATATTCTAAGCCTGGGTGGATTTCACAGAGTTTTACTTTGCGGGACTCCGCAAAGTGCCAGACAAACTCTGAAGCGCTCTTCGGAGTTCTGCTAGTCTGTTAAGTCCTGCTACTCGCACAAATTTTTAGTGCCAGGAGTTTGTCCTGTGCTGTAAAATCAGCACAAACAGCACTACGCGTCGCCCCAGAGAGCGCTGCTGCTTTCTGCCGCTCGAGTAGACATTCTACTCGAGCGGCAGCTTCCTCAACACAAATGGCAGATTTATCAATGCGACCAGTCGCTACCTACCTTGAATGCCTGTGATGAGAAATCAGAAATGAGGAGGTCTAGCGTGTTATTTTTCACGCAAGCACTCGCCAACTTACCGTTAGCAAGCCGCTCAATAAAAAAAACTCAGCTCCGCATCACTTCGCTGAGTTTTTGGGAACTTTGCACTACGCACGGAGTGCAGAAATGGCAAAACTCCGCAAACTCCACCACCGGAGCGGAATTCTTGTCCACCCCTAGAACATTCATTGCAGGTAACTAATTAAATTGAAATAAAAACTGAGTTAATGCCATTTTATTTGAGACAGTCACCAGACGGAGACTGGAGTACTACTAGTACACAAGAAGAAGGGAACCAAACGAGAAAATATGATAAGCAATGCTAATGTAAAATAATCAGAATGGTGAGCTAATAAAAGTTACAAAATGAAGTTGAATCGAACTATGAAGTAGACAAGCGTAACCTTTAATGCGGGAAGGATGATGCTGGCAGTTATGAATTAAGTTCCTCTGAAAAAAAAAATCAATATCTAATAGTGTGCGTAGGTGGGCAATCTAATATATATAACATTGCAAGTGTGGGCTATACTTCGAGCAGTGAATTTTGAAAACTGGTGGCAATTCTCAAAGTAGTCACGCTCACACCCATGCCCACGCCCACTCTCTGAGTCATTCCATCATCTCTGATCCTCCTGAGTCTGACTCCAAGTATGGTGTACAACCCCGTACCAACTGTGTCCCGAGTCCCGACCCAAAATGCAATCGAACGGCCTGTAGTAGTACAATTTTGTTGTTGAACAACAAGAAGGGAAAGATTGAGTTACTTTTTGTGTAGACTAGATTTGTGTGTGCAAACTGCATTATTTAAGGGACTTGTCAGGTCTGAGTCTTTGAGGAGCAGAAAGCAGAAAACAATAAAGCAAAGCTGTGTGGACAGTGGACTGGACCCGGTAAAGGAATCTAGCTACATCTCAAAGGGGAAGAAAAAAAAATAACCTTCAGGGGAAACTTATTGATCAGATGTCGGTGGGCCACCAACATGGTGACTAATCACTAACACATTAAGCGGAACAAACAAACACCCAGTCGCACGCTGCCTGCAACCACATGAATCATCTCTTCTCAAAACCAAAATTATGAAACATCACAACACACAACAATCACTCAGCTTGCAATGCTTTCCAGCATTTACCAGTTCCTCCGGTGTGCTCACTGTGATCAATTTATGATGGTACATTGAAGAATGCAGATCCATTTGTTCATGAAGCAGAAATTGCCACTGTAAATCAAATTATATTGTGACATGTCGGGCAGTCCCTCTAGGGTAGGAAAGGATAGATAGCCACAGCTCAGTGTTGGCGGCAGGCACACATTTGTTTGTATTCTACATCCAGTGCCTGGCTCGAGGGAAATGGGTTTGGGGGTGAGTCAGGAATACTTTACTGCACACAGTTGCAACTCCAATCCAGCAATAAAGTGTCTCTAAGAATAAGATGGTGGGGATGAAATGGTCAACCAAACACACACAAATAATAAAGTAAACAAAGTTCCCTAGCTATATTTGTTTGGGGGGTGGGGGAGGTGTCAAAGAAAGAAGGTAAATCAGGGAAAGACTACTGTTGGAAAGTGAGTTATTGGTGGGGCAAATGTAGGGCTGCCACTGGCAATAAGGCCACTAACACATGATAGGACTCAGCATAGGTCTTAGAAAATTATTCCTATGCTCAACCCTTGGTAAAGTGGCTACGAGCAGACAGGCTTAACATCAAAGACAGGTATGTAAAGCATTTAAAAACACCATTGCAGTAAATAATCAAGACACAACACATAATAAAGGTTCAACACCAATTTATAAAAATAGGAAATATTTGTATCTTTAAAATGACACCAGAACGACAAATATCCAATGTAGGGAACCGGAGATATGAATTTTCAAAAATGTAATAAAATATATCACTTTGAAGATTATAGCACCATATTGTGAAACCTGCTCTCGATAGACCGGGACAAAGTCAAAGTTTCAGGCCGGGCGCGATGGAGTCCTGAGCGGCTACAGCTCCCGGCAGGTCCCGGTCTCAGTTTCTAATTTCAGTCAGTCAGTCAAAAAGTCTTTATTCGATTTGCATCATAAAAGATATACTACACATATTAGACAAATCGACTACAAAACAATTCATGTACAATACAAAAATAGACTGTAAAACCTTTAAAATGGTAGATAAAATAATGAATTAAAAATGATCACATCATGTTAAAAAATACAATAAAGTGCAAAGAGAGACGTGCCGTTTATGCCATGGATCAAAGTAGATACTATTGTGTGGCAGCAAGGAACAAAGATTACAGCTTCAGTTTCTTGGCCCTAAGGATCCATGCCCAACTATTAAATTTAGCAACACCAATTACTATAGGAGTGGAAGTATCGATTTTCAAAATTCTACTAGCGACCTGTGCAGAACGAGTGCTCATTAGTCTGCATGCAGGTCGAAGCCAGATACGTCTAGGAAGTTGATAAGTTGGGCAACAAAAAAACTTAGAAACTTTTCTGGAGCTTTTCTTCCCGAGGGTCCTCAAAGCTCCCAAGCAGTCCGGATCCAGTAAGGGTTCGCCGGCTTGACTTGCCATGAGGTCCCGGTCAATTTCCCTGGAGCGGACTTAGAAAATATTTCAAGTTTGCTTCAGCGGGACAACCCAGGAATCCAGGCCGACATGCGGCTTGGCTCTCGCGGTTGCTCCCGGTCACCTTTTCTACGAGCGGACTTTTCTGGAGCTTTTTCTCGCGGGGTCTCTCGATGCTCCTCATGTAGCCGGATCCGGTGAGGGTTCGCCGGCTTCAGATTTCTTCTAGTCCCGCTCAACCTCTGGAAGTTGATGCGATGGAGCCTTTCAGTGGCACAAACCTGGATGGCTTGGTTGGCTCGCGGTTGAAGGCAGGTGGCCTGGCTAGCCAGGTTGAGTTGGTCCCTAAATGGAGCTTTTTTTCAAGGTTGCTCCAAAGTTCTCCAAACTTCTTGAACTTCTTCCTGAAGTTCCTCAAGGGGTCCCAAAGTGTCTCAAACTTACTCCAAGGGTCTGGAAGCTCCAAGATGGTCCTTGAAAGTTGAGGACATCAGTTCCCACAATCCACTGGTAAAAAACCCTTACAAATCTACTGATGGGTCTCCAAGGTGTAGATTTATTTGGTGATGTTCCAGTTGAGCTCTTTTAACCTGTAGCTTTCAGGGAGTCCACTCTTTAGTTCTTTTGCAGCAAAATAATCCACAGGGCTGTAGTTTCAGATGGTGCAATTTTCAGAGGTCAGGCCTTAGAAATCTTTGCACAGCAAAACTTCTCAGCAGGGCACTTCTTGCTTCAGTAAGTTTCAAGCAGCAGATCTGGAGGGCTCTGCCCCTCTCAGATACTTATTCCAAGATCTCTGGGTCATGCAGGAGGTCACTTCTGACCAATGGGAGCAGGGTAAGTCCTCGAATTTATGACCACATCCTGTAGAGTGTGGCAATATTTTGTCCCAGAGTGCATCAAATCTTCCAAATCCATAATGGCTGATTTTCCAGCAAGGAGGTAAGAGCTGGCTAAACACACCCCCTAGGATGGCTTATTTCCATAGATTCTCCCCCTATCATCTGCACATGCCTACCCTAATCCTGGGTCTGGTGGGGGTCAAAAGTGTAAAGTGGAAACTGACACTGTGGCCATCCCTCTGCCTTTGAAGCCCTTGGTTTATGACTCCTCCCCCTGGCCTGGCATTCCTATGGAACAGCACACTGCCCTCCCAGCAGAGCTGGTTAACCCCAGGGGCTCTTTATCACCTCTTCAAGACAGCCTGGCTAATCCACTTAACTCTGACCAATCAGTGCAGAACACTGGAAGGCTGAATTTGGACTTACGAACAAGAAAGTCTTATCACTTGTATGTGCACTTTAGTAGAAATTCAACACTATGCTATTGTTGGATTTATTATTACCATTCTGAGAAGTCTTTGAATGGCATTTCTATCCCTCTCCTATCCATAGATATTAACCAATAACTTCCTACCATGTCAACCTATGTAACTGGGGATTTGCAATGGGAAAAATGACTATTCCAGCACCAGGACTTACAAAAACATATTTTGTAAGTGCGTGCCTTATAGCTACAGGAACCCCACCCCAGGTGCAACTAGGGGAGACTTTAGGGGTTCTGAATCTGTAGAAAGATTGCAGATTTTCCCTTTACAGTGCTCCTAGCATCAAAGTCGAATTTGGTTAGCACTGTACCACAACGTGGGGAGTGAAATGTGAAATTTCACTTGGCCCAGGCATGTAAAAACTAATTTTTAGGCCTCGGCTAGCGTAGCAGCGCATGCGCTGCTCGCTTTGCGAGGCATGCTGTATACACTACAGTGGGGAAGCTTCGCGTAAGCTCCACCCACTCTCCCCCCCATCTTTTTGTTTGGCTTCCATCCTAAATGGTGCCTTCTGATTGGTTCTTCCCTTGTTAGTCCCGCCTCCTAACGCCCATAGCGTAATTTGTGCACATCCGAGGCTATTGGCCCCTTTACTGAACATTCTTTTTTCCCTGTGACCCCCACACCCGGCCCCTGATGCAGTCTGTTGTTTTTCGCCAACCCCTCACCCCCCCCCCCCTCCCGTTCTGGCCTTTTTTCACACCTGCACTCCCATTTTTAATGCAATACGTCCCACGTAAATGCGAGTCGTATTGCATTATAAGTGCTTGTTTTAAAATAGTGCTCAGGGATCCCGGAAGTGACGCCTCTGGTGTGCCGGAAAAACCCCTTGGTTGCTCCGGAAGTCTTGTTACGGCCAAGCCTCTGCTGGATCAGTGTCCATTCTACCTGTTTCCACATCCATCATGTGGCCTGTAGTGGTGAGTGCGTGTGTCTGTTTGTGTACGTAAGTGTTTCTGTATATGTTAAGTGTGTGTCGGGCCTGCAACGGGGTGTGTGTATATGTGTGCGCGTGCGAGTATGTGTGTGTGAGAGAGTGCGCCCAGTTGTTTACTGTGATTATTCATGGCTGTTTATGTGTGTGCTCCGGTAGTTAGGTTAAAACGAATTTTCTCTTTGTGCTAGGATAAAGACTTATGATACATAAACAAACCTTTTATCATTCACCCACTTACACACTATCAGATATGGTTGGGACCGCCTACCGTGTAATGTTGGAAAATTATCAGTAAAGAGACTCTTTCATTGGTAAAAAAAGCATTGATTGAAATTTATTAACAAATTAAAAAGAGCTATCACATGATCACAATGCATAAAAATAGAATAGTCAAAAGCAAGTGACAAAAAGACAAACCTCACTTATGACAATAAGATAAAAAAATGTATATGCACATTATATCAAAAGACACACACAGTTAAGAAATATAACTCTCAAAACAAATAAAAAGGGACAATAAGACATACATATAATTACGTAATGGGAGGAACAATGACAGACATCAGAGTTATGTCTTGAATGTGTGGATTTGTAATTACAGTGAACAGAAACAATCTGGTGACAATGCACCCTAATTGGGGTTCAGTTCCGCAACAAATTCCACCCACAATCTATGCGTCGACGCGTTTCGGTGGTGTGTAATGATAAAGGCCACCTTCTTCAGGACTGACAGAAATAAAGTCCTCCACAGAATAATTTTATCAATAATCCCTACAGCTCTGTCCCAATAAAAATTGTTGACAGGTGATTTAGAGGCTAAGGTAAAGCCTACAAATGGCGTGTAACTTTGTCTTGATTCAGTCTGATGGAGTCTCACTACATATGTGAGGTCATATTTATTATTTAGACATTTTTGTGACGTTTGTTAATGATAGAAGAAATCCCAAGTCTGTTTGGTTGCACTTTAGGGATGGTGCGATCTCCTGTATGGGGATGCACTAGTGGAGTATAAATTGGATTGTCAAAACATCCTTTATACAAGCCGTCCTATCCGAGTTAGATAGTCTTTTTCTAATTCACCCGGTTGTTTGGGTACGGCTGTGCGAATCGAAGTACGCGTTTCAACAAACGTCGCAGTGTTCACCCCGTAGTAACTGGCGTCTGTTCGTGTGTACTCAATTGTTTGTATGGTTGCTCATGTGTGCGCAGGTTATAAGTTGTGAGTTTATTTGCAAGGAGAAAGCCAATGTGGAGAAAGCCACCGGAAGCGAGCGGCCGTCTGCTCAACTAGAGATTTAAAATTACATTTTCGTGAATTTTTAAGTTTCGATAGTCACGAGCTATAGTGTGCTTTTTACCTCGCAATATGCTCACTGCACTTGGCGCTTTATTGCAGAGTAGGTCCGATCATAGCAGCTGTTGGATTCCTCTTTCCGTTGCAGTCGCCTCTTTGATGTCAATGCACCACTTGTGAACCAGGAGGGCGCAGCGAGCGCTGTAGGAACTTTCATCAATCTTTCTATGGTTGGGCCAGACAGAGCAACGGTAGAACCATTACTGGAGTCATGTAGCGCTTAAAAGCCGCCGGAGTCAATGCACGGAATGTATGTTAAACCCGCCATGCACAGACGTGCATGTATGTGCACTCTAGTAATAGAGTGATCATGCTTGTCCTTATCATACTATCTGCCCTGCGTGAGGCAGAGCACTCACTCCCTGCGCTGCCGACTGCCCTTGTCCTCTGGAGCCAATGGAGCTGCCCTGTGGATCGCATAACATTGCACAAATAAAGTGTTGTTTGTGACATAAGAAGTCTTTTTTCACAAACATTTTGTGGACTGTCTCGAACCCTGGTGGGTACAAGTTCATTAGAGGTAAGCAATACCTATACAGTTTAAAGGGCCTTAGCAATGCAAGTAAACCTATGAGTACACCAATAAAGCAGGCGTGTGTTTTGCTAACGCATTGTTACAATAATTCGTGCAGAATTTCACCACTCCCAGAAACAGGGGGATTTAATGAGTCATCTGTAAAAGGGGATGATACCTCATAGCAGACGGAAGTGGCAAAAAAAAAACCTTTTTTTAAATGTGTTTTAAGGAGCAAAGGAGAATTTGCAGTCGAGCTACACCCCCAGATTATGCACTTTCTGGAGGGAACTAGAAGACGGCTCAGACTTACTGGGCAGACAGAAGGGAATGGCTTTTGGTCAGCAAGGCCTCTGAGTAGGATTTCTGTCTTGGAAGCATTAAGGCAGAAAAGATGTAGGTGGATTCAGTGCTGGACATGTCTGAGCAGTGGCACTCGGCGGTGATCCTCATATCCCTTCTGTGCGTTGAAGTGAAGCTGGTAAATTCCTGCATACAGGAGACAGTCGATGCTGTGGCCTGTAATAATGTGAGCATGTTGGGTCACCTCTTGCATCTGTTGCAAAGGGGAAGGCAAGTGGACCAAATCTGAGAAACTTCACAGATGGTGCTGGTGGTTTGGGGTAGGAAAATGCCAGAATGAACTTGGTATATTTAGTTCCCAAGAAGTAGTTAAAAGTCAACCCTGTTAACTAGGAAACGTTTTGTGAATTAGACTCGTTTTTATATAGTAATCCTTTTATAATCTCAATTACATGTGGTCCTGGTTGGCAACTGAATGTACGTGTCACGTCTATGTATTTTCGGAGTGAATCCAGCACTAAGGTGAACACAGCATTTTCACATGCAGCACGTAAACAGATGATGCAAGGCATAAACATTTAATTTGTCTGGAAAGTTGCTCTTAGGCAGACTTTATGAAAAATGATGTCACAAGTTATATATTCCCTCATTATTTTTTTCTCTTTAATGGAGCACCATCACGCTGCTGTTCTACTTCAGAGTGTTTGGAGATACTATTGTGAGAAGACGATGGTGGTAGGACACGCATCAAAAAGCAGAGTGGAGGGGAAAAAGTCCATGGAAGCCTGCAGGGTATAAACATGAAGAGTGAAAGTAGTAAGATTGGGGGGAACTTGGGCGGATGCTGAAGTGAGAAAACAGGGCCTGAAAGTGTCTTTGGAAGTAAAGAATCAGAGGAGATGAACTAGGCCTGGTAGAGGTTCAAAAGAGGCGGTTTATTGTCTCTACCCGATCCCCATGCAATGTGTGCAGACCGGTCCTTTATATGCCCGCTAGTTAATCATAACATTTTCATGCAGAACTCAAAGTTGAGGAGAGAGACTGAGGAAAGGGGCATAGGGGCTCCGGGTAATCACAGCCTCATTTCTGTTGGTTGCTAGGGCAGGTGTGAAGACCAAAAAAAGTGCTTAATTTGCGTCAGCAGCTGCAGGTGGTGGGCGCTGGCACTCATTTCCACATCCATCATGTGGCCTATAGTGGTGAGTGCGTGTGTCTGTTTGTGTACGTAAGTGTTTCTGTATATGATAAGTGTGTGTGGGGCCTGCAGCGAGGTGTGTGTATATGTGTGCGCGTGCGAGTATGTGTGTGTGAGAGAGTGCGCCCAGTTGTTTACTGTGATTATTCATGGTTGTTTATATGTGTGCTTGGGTAGTAACTGGCGTGTGTGTGTGTGTGCACTCAATTGTTTGTGTGGTTGCTCATGTGTGCACGGATTGTAAGTTGTGTGTTCGTTTGCAAGGTCCCACTCTGTCTTGGATGTACCACTCAAGCCATTTCGCCATTTTCCGTATTTTGTTCTACATTGTCCTCTCATCTGTCGTGTATTTTGTTTTAAACATATTTTCTTAATTTGTATGCACTGTGGGAAACGCACTACCTTTTCGGTTCTCTTTAATTGTGGGCAGGCCACAAAAACTCCAGCCGGCTGTGGCTCAGCTCGGGGTATTCTTGGGCTCTCGAGCCCAAAACACAATGAGCTTTAATATGGCTTTAATATTGACTTTTGATGTAGATGGAAAATAGAAATAGATACCTATATAGTGGCCAAACTGTACAATGTGAAACGACAAAAAACTGTGAAAAGAACTTGGCTTCCTTAATTACAAATTGTGTGATCCGAGGCAAAAATGAAATTTAGCCAATCCTTCTTTTTCTTAATTATCACACATGGGAACAGTTTCAGATATCTGAGTTCACAATGTGCTCTGCACAAAAGCTCTTTATATTTGTACAAAAATATCACTGCAGTGTGGGAGTAGTAAGTGGTGATGGTGGTAGGGAAGTGACTTCAGCAGAAGGGACGGTTGGCCTAATGTTTTGTGGGAGGTGGACAATAGTATCAAAAGTGGGCGATAGGTTGGCCTGACGGCCGGAATTAGTGCTTCACAAGATAGGGTGTTTGATAGCAATGGGCTTTAACTAAAAAGTGAGTGCAGGTGGTCCCATGGATAATATGGTACATAGCTAAATACTTATAAGGTCCCAAAGATGAGGCCAATTGCATTGCAAATGCTTGTTATAAGGGTGTACCTTATAAATACCTGACCCCCCACCCCTGGAATACCTAGGGGAGACCCTGGGGGTCCCTAATATGCCAAAACATTGTTGGTTATCCATTTTTAAGTGCCCCAAACACCAAAGTCGAGCTTGGGCACAATATACTTTTTAAAAGCAGTCCTGGCACCCAGGGCTGATTTTAAACTGACCTCAGGCCTCAGCAGTGCACACATGCAAGTACAGAAAAAGGCTGCTGGCCTCTAAACTGCCATGCCCCAGGCTACTGGGGAATTCTAGGTAGTTTCAATCCCCCTGCCCTATTTTAAACTAGAGGCTTTTAGGGTAGGTCATGCCAATCACAGGGGTACCCCATCATACCATTGTGTACCCTAGTGTATGTAGGTGTTTTAACTGTACTCTAATGTGTTTCTTTCAGCATAGCACTGGCCCGGGGCCTGGTTAGGCAGAGTCAGTTACCACCAGCATCAGTAGGCAAAAAGTTGGGGGGCTGCCCAGGGCACAGGGTGTCTTTGTAACAACTACAGACTGATAGAAAAAGTTCTCTAGTTGTTGTTGACCCAGGCCTAGTAGTCAGGAAAGTAGGTAATCTAATGCAATACTTCCATGACCTGGGCCTCTCTCATCTTCCTCCTGTGGTACTTCAGGTATGGGGTAATCCAGTGGCATAAAGTGCTGATTCATTTTGATCATGGTTAATCTTTCCACGTTTTGGAGTGAGAGACTGGTCCTTCTCACTGTGACAACGGCACCAGCAGCATTGAAAATACGCTCAGCGGAGACACTGGCTACAATGCAAGCCAGAATGCTGAGCACTTGGCATTGGGGCCTCTTTCCATAGCAATACACCAATGGGTTTTGATCAAGGTAGACCTCTGTTGCATCATCCAGATAGGCCCGGACCATTCGCTCAATGTTGATTGCTGGTGCTCAACTTCGCTCGACCCCTTTTGTCTGTGCCTTTGCACTGGACTTAAGCCCTGCCAGTAGAAACTACTCAGTTGCAGATTTTGGGGCGGATGCTCCTGGTCTTGTTGTTGATGCTGTTCTGTTATTGTTTTTGGCTGCTGTGTGCCAACAGCACTGCCCTCAGGCTCTGAACTTGAAGGCTGCCCCATAGGACTTGTGCCCTGAAGCAGAGGGCCTCCAATTACCTCTTGTTCTTTTTCCAGCTCACTTCCTAGCTCAGCTATTCATGTTTTGCATTTTCTAACATCCCTGTCTGAAAAAGGAATGAAGGTCGACAGTAATGGTTTGTACCGTGGATCAAGAATAGTGCCACAGATGTAATGTTTGGAGGACACAATGTCTCTTTGCACCCTTGTATTAGCAGACTAGGGAAGGATTAAGCTCTCCACCAAGTCATGTGCATCTTTTTTCCCTCTACACCTGTGTACATTACAGACACCTCCTTTAGCTGTTCCTGTAGCATGTGCATTAACGGGATAGCTTGGCAGATTATACTGTCCTCTTTGCTGACTTCCCGTGTGAACACTTCAAAAGGAAGCAGCATCTCTGTCAGGCATTTGACTAGGCCCCATTGGTCCATCTCATTGATCATGCCTTTCACAGTTGCATCCCCTCTTTGCATGACATATTCATTGATGGGTCTGTGCTGCTCAAACAGGCGTTCAACCATTTAATAAATGGAGTCCATCGTGTTGGCACCAACTTAATGAGTGCTTTAACTGGCATTCTATTATCACGCTGAATGACCCTCAGCTGATTCCGGGCTTTAAATGAATGGCTGAAATGAGTGCAGATTCTTCTGCAGGTGGACAGTAAGGTGCTTACTTGTTCTTCTTTTTCAAGAAAGTCCTGTACAAGGATGTTGATGCAGTGCGCCTAAAATAACCACCATAAGCCATGGTCTTAACTATATTACTGGCAACAAATCTAACTTTAATCCTTCTTGGTCGCAGCCATTCAAAGACCTTGTTGTTAAAGTCTTCCAAAATGTTTGCAGCTGTGTGGGATTTCTCTGTGGGAAACATTGCTAGTGTTGCATGCTCCCTAGCAGCATTAAAAATCTCAGCAGTGTCAACACTTGCAGATATATTTTTTCTAGCCCTCACAAAAGAGATCCAGAATGCAGTGATACACATGTAATCAGTCACTTGGCAACTGGTCCTAATGTCCGTTGTACAGTGGATATGGTGAACAGCACTCTGCTGCAAAGCTTGACCAAGCAATTCAAGCACATCATGATGTAGCACTGGAACAGCATCTCTGACAAAATAGGACCGGTTGGGAACCTTCCATCTGAGGCAGATGACTGCCACAAATTCAAGGAAACCCACCCCTTCCAAAAAAGAAAAAGGGATTAAGTCCAGCGCTAACATTTTAGCCAGCTTCACGTTGTACAAATATGCCATTGGGTGGCTGCGTTCATACTGCCCGTCCGGCCTAAACATGGCAGAAATATAAACCTGAATTTTTTTCTTTCCTGATGCTACTGATGCAGGTGACTCCTTGAGAGCAGGCGGTTGTAGGTTCAAAGTGCTTTTCAGCGCGGCAGTCACTTTACTCAATTGCCTTGGTGTCTCAACCTGAGTCTTGTGCCATTGCGATGTCGCTGATGTGGCGAAACTGTTGCACTGCTGGGTACAGGGCTGCTTTTCATAATGAAGATGTCTTCCTCTTCTTCTCCTTCCACCGTGATCAAATCGTAATCGGATTCCATCCTCACCCTGCTATCAACCCCTTCACCAACAACACCTGCATTTTTTTGGCTGCTAAGGTGTGCCTTCCAATGGATCACATGGCGCTTTCTCAAATGGGTTGCTTGGCCCCCTGTACTATAGTTTGTACCAAGCTTACCCCGACTAACCAGAAGGGGGGCTTGAAGAAGAAGATGATGCACCACTTACCATCCTTTTTCTAGCTGGAGATCTGGAAGACAATGGATCTTCTGGAGTAGGTTTCTCAACTTGCTCAATTTCAATCTCTTGAGGTGCTCCTACTTTAGGAAGAAATTATATTTGCGGTTGTGGCTGTAGTTCTTGTTGTTGTCGAGTTCTCTAAGTTTCTTGCAATGATTGGGTACTACTTTCTGATAGAGATAAGTACATTTCAACATCGTTGCTCATCGGCGTTGCCGTGATTAGACTGGCTGCCTCTGTGACAGACATGGGCTTGGGCCTAGATTGGGGTGGGTATACTGATTTGGGGCTGCTGCTCCCAGCTTGCTCCCCAGAGGCCGGTGTGACAGGCACAGTTTTTTGTTTTCCAAAAAACATCTGGGGTGACATACCTGTGGTGGTGGTGGTAAGCTCCTTCTTCTTCTCACTGGCCACTGTCTTGGTAGCAGTTTTAGCACTCTTCTCTGGTGCCAACTTGAAGCTGTCAGTTAGCAATGGGACTTAGCTTCACAAGTTGAAGAGAAGTCTGGGATGTGTGAGTCACTCACGCATCACACCGAGCACAGGCCTTTTTTCTGGCAGTACTGTGGTTGATGTTGTCTCTTGTCTTGTCGTGCACCTAAAAGAAAAGAAGCAAGAAGGACATCAGTGAAACGTGGCATTGTTGTTGTTCAATTAGCAGTACAAACAAACACAATATCATTAGTGTGGTCACTGGTTACTCCCTTAATTAACAATACAATGTATAACTATTTGTAAAACGGAAAACCACACCAACATAAACTTTCATTGTGACTGACTGTACACTCAGGAAGGATAAATGTAAATGTAAATGTAGTTGAGCTTATATAGCGCACAGCTACCACAGAGGGTTTCCCGGCGCTTGCTTAGGGAACCCGTCCTGGTATTCCCCTGTGAGATAGCAGGGTATCCACAAGGTGAAAGTCAGGCATCCCGCCGCGAGGGGCCGTTGTGGAGATTAAGCAAGCTATTGCCCAGAGTCGCAGAGTGTGAACCCGTGAGTCGAGGAGGCACCGGGGCGAGAATTATCGAGTCCGTGGAGTTTTTAGCTCAAGACCTGCCGAGGCGGGGAATTGAACCCTGGTCCAGGACCGGTCTCAGCTTCCGGGTCTGCCGCCTCTAACCCCTGAGCCACACTTCTCCAGAGAGAGCAAAAACAACAACAACAACAACAACATACAGATTGAACTGTTTGCTTTATGTGCATCATGTGATGTCACTCACGTATAATGTGGTGTTTAAGGAGGTGAAAATGACAAATGACAATGGAAGGGATAATCCCTAGACACTTAATGCTGTTGTGCACCTATAGCAGGCGTGGAGTTGCTGGATACAAGCATCCTGGGACCAATGAAAACATTCAAACTCAATCACAAAGATTCAGGTTTAATCCATCGTTGCTCACCATGCCACCGTCCCAGGATGCTTGTTTACAGTCCAGGGAGGCCTGGCAGTTCGGGCTGGACAGTTCCCAAGAGGCCTCCCACCCTGCTCGGGAAGACTTGGGGCAACGACGGATAGAGCGGGGCCTCCTTCACCTGAGCCAGGTTCCAGGGTAGGTGAGGTGCAATCCCGGATCACATGGGGTGACGATTGCACACTGTGATTGAGAGGATTAGGACTTTTTTGAGGTCGTATCAATTTCAACCTTGTTTACTTTCACATATATTGGATTTGTGTGGGCACGTTTCATTATTGGAAGTGTACTAATTAATTGCAGTAGCATGGTCTAAAGAAATACAGGTCCTGAAGAAAGCCGTGGGTAGTGTTCCCGGATGGCTGAAACATGTCGACCTATATATAGCAGCCACTAGGTAGTACTGCTATGATTTTGTTACACTTTTTAATCAAGGTGTGCGGAGTGAATTGAATATTGAGGATCTCTATCTCTACACAACCTTTTTTAGATTTCACTGTTTTCTTTACACAGCACCTTAGAGGATTACTCTTCTTAGACACCACAGTCTTGTCACTTATCTTTTGGCTCAACATTTATCAGCCCGAATGAGCAATAGAGCTTCAAACTAGCGAGGCAGTTTCCATGATCAAGAGACATACCTCTGCCAAAAGTTGGATGACCAGATGATATAAACGATCAAGAGAGCCACCTTGTTCTCTCTACATGCTCCGTCCTATGAGTGAGGTTGATGGTAATCCACGCTCTGCTCGAGGAATGTTCAGGGATTGATTGTTTTCATGCACCAATCTCCTACTTTTCTTCTGCGCTGTCTGTTATTAGACCCCCAGTTCTTGTGTGTGTGTGTGCAAAGTTTAGTTATGGGGATTAGAATCTGGGCAGGTCTATAAATATTCTTCCCTTAGACCCTATTTTTCTAGCAGCAATTTTGATGGTTCCCAAGAGGAACAGGGTCAAGACTGATTTGCATATGGCTGGGTCCAAACTGGGTTAAAATAGTGATTAAACCCACATCTCTTGACTGGAGATGAGTGGTTGAAAAGTATCAGCACTCCGTCCATCATCTTATTGTGTTTGCCTAGATCTTCATTAGTTCAATACTTCATTTTTGTCATGCAGCGTAGTCCTATGTTTGTTATTTTGGATATCAGATTACTCTGAAGCATTGTGATGTAAGATGCTCCCCCGATGAATGATTTATGTTTATCCCAAAAGTTAAGGGCCATTAAAACAAGACGGAATAATGTTTGGCCATGATGGATATTTGCAGCACTTGAGGGTTTATGTGCAACCAGAACTGAGCCAACATGTCTCCACAGCTTGTTGGATATGTATCTCTCGAATTGAGAGACTGTCATTAGGGCAGACATCAGGGCATCTGTACAGGATGAGGTAGTGGATGGACCTGGCTGTGCAGCCGGAAGGGTTCCCATAATGTAGTTCCTCTGTGTTGAGTGAAAATGAACCTCTTGCCAGGTCGAAACCTTCCTTTTTATTTTAAATGTCACCCCTATTGTAGGGCCTAAAGACCCACGGGGCAGGGTGCATTGTATATAAAAAGTAGGACATGCAGGTTTGAGTTTTACATGTCGTGGTAGTGAAAAACTTCTAAATCAGTTTTTCACTACTTTAAGGCCTACCCCACCTGTTGGTTAACATTGGGTTACCTTATTACATATAATAAGGTGTACATTATGATTGGGAGAAGGTAGAACTATCATGATTGGACTCAAATGAATTGTAAGTTTAATGGCAAAGTCGGATTTCAAGTTTTGAAAATGTCACTTTTAGAAAGTTGGCATTTACTTGCCCTGACCATTTGTTGCCTGCTGCCAGTGTCCTAGGTCACATGACCTTGAATAGCACTGCTATTCGGGTTTGCGTATTACTGCCAGAAAGTAGGAGAATATGGACTGGATGTAGACAGAACGGGCCATCCTGCTTCGATGGCTGGGGACAGAGCTGTTCCCTGCTCCACTTGCACTTCAAAAGGCATGCCTCCAGCCTGCATCAAGGAACCTGACACCAGCCTTTTGCTACTGCAGACTTATTAGAGCTTTGGAAGGAGAAGAGAAGAACTTTTCAGAACCAGATGTGGGGGTAGCCCAGGATATCCCCCACATAAAAGGCTGGCACCAGGTATAAATATTAGACCCTCAAAAAACACTTCAGTTTGCTTGTGAATGTGGGGAAGACTTCAGAAGGACCACCTTGGCCTACACAGGCCTGCCCTACTGCTACCAGAGGACTGCCGTGCAGCTTGAAGGCTTGCCTTGGTGGTTGAAGGAGAACTGGCCATTTGCGATTGAAAAGTCCTCTGCATCATTAGGGACGTGTACCCTTGTCCTGAGTGCCCAACTATATGATTCTCTTGAGCCCTAATGCTGATTTTTACTGTCACAAGTAAACATGGATCATGTGTCTGCACCATAACGTAGACCTATCTCATGGATTGTGGTTTTGTTGGACCAGGAGATGTGCCCAAAGTGCTACCCTCATAGTGGTGTAAGGTTACTGCCTTCACCAGGAGTTAAGCAGTACGAGTGCAGTGGTGGCAGCATACCTTGTAGTGATCAGTAGGAGTGAACATGTCCTTATTAACCTGTGTCACGGGAGTGAGAACTACAGGCTCACACAATTTTTAAAGTTCCCCTGCTGTGTGCCTAACTCACTCTTGGCCTACATCAGTTTGATGTGGAGTGCTGAGCAGTGCAGGGGTGGTGACTCTGCATTGTTTGTATGTGCTTGGGAAGGGTACGATACAGGCATAGAGCAGTGCTGTTCAGTGCATGCATGGTAAGTGCATATTCTGGGTGTATGTGTACCTGTGAAGAGTAAAGTACATGAAGGGTTTAGTGTTGTGCAGAGTGCACATGGTGAATGTGTGCACGGACTGTAGGTGCACCTGCAAGTCGCATAATACAGAAACTCTATATTACTGAGAAGTGTGCACAGAGCAAATGTGTGTGCTGAGTGGTGGCAAAATAAATAGAGGTAACAGCACTAGAAAGTGTGTGTGTTATGTACTTACACTGAGTGCCAGTGTGCCTGAAAATTAACATTACAAAGAGCACCCCAGGTTCCATTTTGGGAGGCCCATGCCTCCCTTATGAAGACTTGAGGAGGCAGAGGAATCCCCCCGGACAGATTTGTGAATTGCTGCATTCTTGTGAGCTGGCAGGACACACTGGAGGAGGGAGAGCGAGGATCTCTGTTGGAAAAGGGCCCTCCTGCAGGCTCACACCCAAACATTTTGCCTGCCTCTTCTACCTTTTGTACCTCATTTTTGCTGGCCCTGGAACTCTGAGCACTTTACAACTGCTGTGGTGCATGCGTGTTGATCCTAAAACATGATACCATTGACTCATACCCAACTGGCATATTTCATTTACTTATAAGTCCCTAGCAAAGTGCACTACAGGTGCCCAGGACCTGTAAATCAAATGCTACTAGTGGGCCTGTGGTACTCATTGTGACCTCCAATTAACTAGCCCCCTAACCATGGCTCAGGCCTGCCATTGCAGAGCATGTGTGTATAGTTTACACTGCCTTGTTGACCTGGTAAAATAAACCTTTTTTTGCCATGGCCAAACCTCCCTTTTTATACTTATAAGTCAGCCCTAGGGTAGGCTGTAGTCAACTCAGAGGGCAGGGTGCAATGCATTTACAAGGTAGGACATGCACTTTTAAGTTTTGCTTGTCCTGGTACTGAATAAGTTTGTAACTACAGGCCTATCTCTCCCATAGGATAACATTAGACTTATTTTTTAAGTGCAATTCCCAATTATGAAGAGATAGACCTTTCAGGTTTGGTGTCTCTGGAATCACAATTTAAATTCAGAACTTAGTGAAGTTGGATTTGAAATTGCAATTCTGAAAATACCACTTGGTGCATGCTGCCTGTCTAAGTTCAGTCTGGGTTGGGTGACAGGTAGGCTTTGTGTATTCCATCTAGACAGCCACACACAAAGGGAGCTTAGGTGTAACTTGATGGACCAACCTGGGAGATGGGAGAGGAGGGCTGGACACAGTCTCACACTAACACCTGAATAGGCAGTGTCCTGTCCCAACACAAAGGGCTGAATATGCCCCTGTAGTGAGCCTGGAGTTAGGGCAGGAAGAGAGAACTTCTGTGCACTTGAAAGACCTCTCTTTGAAGTGTCCCTCACTTCAAAGGCACAACTGGTTATAAGTACTGGACCTGTGACACCATGACTTCAGTACACTTCTGGACCTGTGACCACTCTGCCAGGAAAACGAACTGCTGTTCTGCTGAGAGGACTGCCACTCTGCTGGACTGCTGCTTTGCTGGACTGCTGCTTTTCTGGATTCCTGCCTTGCTGCACTGCCCTGCTGGCTGCTGTTCCCCTACCTGGGTGAGGAGGACTGGACCTGCATCACTTGAACCCAGAGTGACTCCAGGGGCTTGCTGGCTTGCCTCTGAATTTGCGGGGATCAGAACCGGAACCGGCACATCCTCGTTGTTGTGTGGAGGGAACCTGGTGTATTGCCTTCGGAACCAGCGCATCGCCCTCAGAACAGATGCATCCTCTGCTACAGAAGCAGAACTGATGCATTGTATTCGGGACTAGCACATCGCCCTCAGAACTGATGAATCGCTGACTTTGCTTGGAGAAAACCGAAGCATCTCCTTCTGTTGAGGGATCGGAACCGACACATCCCCTCGGCTGCATCCTGCATCTTCTTTGACGTCGACACAATCAAGATGAAGGTTGTAGCAGCTGTCCGGCACTTATGTCATTTGCATTGTAGATGATACCAGAACATTGTAGAAGAGAACATTAGAGCCCTGCAGTCAAAAGGTTCTAGAATGTAGTGAGGAGCCTACGCACTCCTAAACTGGATGTTGGTATGCTGTGGCTGAGGTGTATGGAATAAATCTGATGCGTCTCTTGACTCTCTGGACTGCTTATAGTATAATCCTTTTATCTTGCATTGGACAGTGGCAATGATCATGGGATACCTCCAGGTATACGTCAACAGTCACTCAATGCAGCAGGAAGATGGAGTGTGGCCACTCTCAGGAACTGAAGGGAATTCAGGGAGGTACTCCGGTTACACAAATTAGTTCAGGAGAGTTGTGTCAAACTGACTCTGGTACACAGTGAGTACTTTTGTGGCTGGTTGCTGGCTGTGAGTGTGAGCAGCGAGTAATTGGCTACTGGCAGCAGTTGCTGTGGTGACTTAATGGTCATCCTGATGTGACCCCTCTTCCCTGCTTGATTCATTAATGGCATCTGCAAACGGGAAAACCTCTGTTTGTGGCCGCAAAAAAGGGTAATAGCATGTACAAATGCTATTTTGCGAGTCCCTGACTCTCAAAATAGCATTTGCGACTCTCGCTATTAGGAAGGGGCATCCCTTCCTAATAGCGAGTCAACATGCTATGTACTAGTGTTTTGCGACCGCATTTGCGGCGGCAAAACACTCGCAGTTTACCACCTACTTCAAGTAGGTGGTAAACCACTCGCAAAGGGGAAGGGGTCCCCAAGGGACCCTTTCGCACTTGTGAGTATGTTGGAAAATATTTTTTAAAAGCAGGCAGTGGTCCCAGACATGGTGGTCTGCTGAGCCCAGCAGGCAACCATCCCCGGGAGGGCTGTCATTTCCAAGAGGCTCGCAAATTGCACTGTTATACATCAAAACTTGCCCCTCACAAATTGCGACTCGCAAAAGAGTTGCAATTTGCGAGACACAATTTTCTTGGTCGTACATCTGGACCCTGAGTCCAGAGAGATGGGGTGATTTCAACCTCCGTCGAGCACGTAAACAATTGGAAAGAGTGATGACAATCTGGCACCGCTCTCCGCTTCTGATGTCAGATTGTAGGGTGTGAAGTTTTCTGATGAGGGTGCACACTGTACATGAGGAATCCCCTTCTTTTGTACCGCCAAACTTGTGCGGCTATGAACTGATTTGAACATGTTTGACGCTGCGTACAGCAGCAACAAACTGTTGTGAGCACGAGGGGTGCGCGCTAAGAATTAGAATTCACCACCGTTGCCATTCTTTGCTTGCTGTGAGTGCGTACTGAGGATGATAATTCATCCCATAAGCAGCTACAAATTGATGTGAGCATGATTAACGCCACGCACAAGCAACTACAAACCTTTGTAAGAATAAAGGGTGCGTGTTCGGCAAGAGGAATCAGCATCCATAACTTGCCCGCTCACAGCACAATGAGGAGAATTTGGTGCACAAGAACCGAAATTAGGGCTTTACTTCAGTAGGACCACTCAACTTCATTAAGTCTGCCTTCCCAGGTGCAAACTGCATCCTGGTTCCCATAGGATTCTGTGGGAGGCCGGAGGCAGGAGCATCTGCAGGGAGTCTTGGGAAGACTTTCTGTGATACTCCATCTTCTGCCTGGCATTTGCCATGTTATGTCCTAGGTCTGAAAGGTGTTCTTGTCTCATTGATTCTGGGCTTCAGAGTCTTTTTATGTCCACACAGAGCCAGAGGCCCCTGGAAGCAGTTGAGGAAAACCACACAGATGTTGGCATTGATAAAGAGAGAAACAGAAACTCAGTGTGCTTTTTGTTTTTGCTTTTGCTTTACCCTATACCCTATACTGCGAGACCTAAGCCCCAATTTGGTTCTGAGGGTAGAGGGGTTGGAGAAAGCGGGGTGGGGGTATTTTATGTGACATCAGAAAGACTAAATGAGTATGCAGAGTGTTACCCCTACCCCGTTCTTTTTAGTGTCCCCTGAAAAACCACCATTGAAGTGGTACCAATGGAAAAACGTCTTTCACAATTATTCTATAGTTTGTGGGCCCAATTTGAGTCTAGAGCAGAAGATTGTACTACTGCAACAGGAGCAGAGGAGCAAGGTACCCTAGATCATCTATCTGATCTGAGTGCTAAGGAACCTACGGGGTTAAATGAATACAAAATAACCATTAAGAAATTAAATAACCATTTCCTTCCTAGGATCAGTACAATCATGGAGCCTTATCATTTTGGGACACGCTTACAACAAGAAGGAGAAACAGTAGAGGAATTTGTGTCTAAGTTGCAAGAATTGGCAGCCTCATTTAAGTATGAAGCAACAAATGATGAACGCATCAATTTTTGTTGAATTGTAAAATTGAAAGAAAACAGGAGGAACTTTGGCTAAAAGATGATCCTCCCTTGTGAGATGTGTTGATTGTGACAAAACAAGTAAAGCACATGAGGAGATGTGTGAAATGAATTAAGCAAGACACCACAAGTAAGGGAAATATACAAATAGTTAGGGATGAGAAAAAGGAGGTACAAATAGTTAGGGGTACTCGTATGACAAAGGACAGGAGGAGTGTCGATGTCTTCAAAAGGCAATGCTAACGATGAGGGAGGGTTGGCCACATGGAGAACAGTAAGGAATGCCCAGCAATGAAAGCCGCATGAGAAAAGAAAGGACATTTTGTGGAGTGCTGTAGGAGTAGCTCTGGTAGCAAAAAAACTGAGAATTAAGTTGTGACTGAGGTGTGTGAAGATATTGTACTGCAGATGACTCCTGGAGGGTTTAGCAACCTCAAAGATGTGGTAAGCATAGAAGACCTTGAGGTTGAGGTCATGTTCAATTCATGCTCTAGACTAACAATAATTTCAGAGGCGATATTTAATAAACTGTTCAAGAAACAGATGGAGCTACACAAAATGAATAAACACTGTGGAGGGTATGGTGATCAGCCAAAAAAGATGATAGGATACTCTGTGGGAAAGCTCGAGTTTAAAAACAACAGAGATAACATTTTTGGATGGCCAGCACAAAAAGCCATAAGAGTTTATCTGAATCCCATGGTCTTTGTATTAAAATGTTAGTGTTCCTTATAGAGAACAGAATGAGTATCACAAAATAGAATATGCTAAGTGGAGAAATGTATGATAAGTGCACAAGTTTACGTAAAGATGACAGAAACAAGAATAAATACTTTTCTTATCATAATTAAATATGCTTTCCCTGGGCAGTTCCATTTTCTGCGAACTGGGGCGGTTTTGCATGTGCTTTTACTTTGCCAGCTCAAGAACCCTATCACCTGACTCCCTAATCACTGTCACTAAGGTATAAAGGTATTGTCAATGCCTTGAAACAAAGCAGAGCATGATTGTTTGAAAAGAGGGGTAAGACCCAACCAGACTACAAATTTATTTTGAGTCTAATGGCCTCAAACGGGGCAATTTTCTGACTGAACGCAAATTGAATGGTAGTGGAAGTCTTTTTGGCTTGTCAACTTTTTGCTTGAAAGATCACAGAGCAACCATTGTATGTACAATAGTATGATCTAGACATAATTACTGCTTTGCCATTTTTGTTGAAGCATAAAAAATACCGTAGCAACTATAAAAAATATCAAAATCCTGCAGGCAGAGAGGTGGTGAGTTTGGAGAGTTATAAACAGGCCTGACCCATACAGCACAGATTCCATCGCCTCCCTGTAGCTAGTAGTGTTACATTTTGACCACCAATTTTGATACAAAAGACTGTCTGTCATCAAGGAATGGATTAAAATCTTGTGCCCCAGGAAGATCCCTACTGTCGTTTATCCATGGATGGCTGGATGCCTCTGGTATCAGAGTACAACTCTAGGTTGAAAATACTAGAGGTATTAAGTTTGAGATTTTGGAATAAGCTGCCATGGGAAAAGAGGTAATTTTCCTGCCTTGATGTGTTTAAAAGTAGGCTCAAAAACTCTAATGCAACTATCTCAAATGTGCAACTCACTACCCATTTATGATAGAAATCATTGAGGGTGGCTTGAGGGTTCCTGTCTTTGTTCTCTACAATATAATAGTGCAGCTTCAGTGGGTTGCGAAATGGTTGGCCTACATTAAATCATTATAGTCAAAATATATAAAGAGTACAACAAAGCGTGTTGGCAAGTACCTTGTCGGGTATGGTGCACAGGGAACTCTTGCTTCTTTCATTTAGAGTTGCTCGCCATTTCTGTACCTGATACAATAAGGGTCAGATTTACCAATTTCTCATGAAGTGCAGTGCAGCAGCCGGAAATGCTGCCCTCCGTTGCGTGAAAAGGAGATAGCAGGAGAGCACCAAATTTACTGAAATATGGCACTCTCTTCCTCTCTCCCTAGTGGCAGCGCTGAAATTAGCTGCTGTGCACCAGGGAGACACCTTTGCGCCATAGTGCAAGGGTTTCTCCGTGAGTCAAGCATAGATTTTGTACTGGAAGGTTACCCTTCCAGCACAAAATACTACGTTTATACTAAGTTTAAACATTTTCCCACTTTGTATGTGTGCTGTAAAGTGCAGCACACATGCGAAGTCAGAAAACAAAGGAGAAAAAACGCATTTCTTCTTCATAGCTCCTGGTTGAAGGGTGCGCTATTTTCTAATGCTAAATTCTGTCTACTTTACTTATTAAATTGGGTTCGGCACCACCCATGGTACGTCCCCTTGGCACTAAGTAATGCAAAGCAGCGCTATGCGCTGCTTTGTGTTACTTTCAGATTATTTCCAGCACTAAACATATTTAGCGCTGGAAAGAAAATCGGACAAAAAGATTTTGCGCCCTTTTGCATCACTTTTGTGTCACAAACACAGCCTAAAATCTTAGTAAATCTGCCCCTAAGCATGCTGGCATAAAAGCGGCCCATGTGCTGGACCTGCCATGGTGGTTCCGCCCTGACTTTGCTGCAACAATCAGACAGAAGGTAGTTTGAGAAAATATGGAAGCACGAAGGTGTCAGTAGAGATGAACATTTTAAGACAGGGAAACTTATTCCATTTTATGTATTGAGAGTAAGCCTGGGCGGACTTCACGGCATCTCGCACAGTGCAAGAGGGAACTGCTTCTTTCTGCCGCTCGAGTAGAAGTTCTACTCAAGTGGCAGCTTCCTCAACGGGAACGGGTTTCTCAACGCGAGCGGTAGCTGCCATCCGTGACTGCCAGCGTTGAGAAATCTCGCATGGAAGTGGTCTAGTACTGGATTTTTCTTCACTCCTTAACTTACCTTTAGCGAGCGAGGAAAAAACTCTGCTCCATGTTTTTGGAACTCCGCGAGCTCCGTGGAGAGCGGATTGCGAAAACTCCACGAGCGGAGCGGAGTTCACCCCCCAGGCTTAACTGAGACTACACCATAATATACCTGTTGGCCACTTCATACTGTCGGCAATTGAAGGAAGTTCAGAGGACGTTGGAAATGAATATGTCAAACCTCTAAAGGACAAAGTGCAACTATAATTGCTCACATTGGGCTCGAGCACAGAGCAAATACCCAACTGTGTTTCGAGCAGTGGCAGCCATCGGAGGTGTGGCTGAATGATCCAAGGGAACAGTGAGACAATGACCTGAGTGAGACCTTTACAGATTGTGACTGGGATACGGCAAAGGAATTTAGAGCATTTGTATAAAGAAATGCCTGCTTCGGGTAAGTACAGTCCAACTATTTACACTAATTTAAACTTATCTAAGACCGAAACGCATGCATATATATTGGCCTGTAGCTGCTGCCCTAAATGTGGATCACACAGTACTAATTTTTAGGTTTGGTGTACATATATGTGGTTGTATATATATATTATATATATATATATGCGTGTGTGTGTGTGTTTACATACACTCACGCTCACACAAACAAATGTTTATGTGTATATTAGCTATATTAGCTTGAAATGCTTAAATCTGACTTTGAATGTATGGGTATATATGTATATTAAGATATAGAATAATACATAGATACAAAGTCAGATTTAAACATTTAAGTAAACAACTCTGCTTTACAACGAAAGGTGAGTGAACAAATGGATGTGCGTGGAAAGGTGCAGTGTATGCTCGTTTGCTCTGTGTTGCCTCCTGATACTTCCTGCAGCTGGCATGGTGGGGCACAAAGAGGGAGGCGGGAGGGGTTGGCAGAACAAATAGAGCTGGAGGAGGGGCTCCATCTGCCCCCACCCCCTCTAGAGACGCCACAGCAGGTGCAGGATTTCAGTGTTGTGACAACGTGGCAGTATGCTTTATGGAGCTGCAATGTTATTAGTTATTAAGTCATTAACACGTATAGCACACACTTGTATTCATAGCTTTTTGGATTTGGTCTCCAGCTGTGGAAATGCGAGAACAACGACTCTGCCGCCTTCCAAAATATGCCTTCAGGTGCTTTATTCTGCAAGGCATAGCGTGCAATTGTTATTCACCGTCATTTTACTTACACCTCTTTCTTCAGGTATCTCAAATCCAACTCCTGCCAAGCTACATAATACCAGAAGGGCTTGAGCAAGTCATGGTAAAATAAAGCTTTCTTGTATACTGATGTGATGCCCTGCTGTCGCCTTTGTTCAAAATATTGCATGTGGGTGAAACTGAGATACTTTAAAGCCAGTCATATAGAGAAAACAACTGCCTTCACACCGCCTTGAAATACAGTACCATATAAAAAAAGAAAACAATCTAAAATATGTTGTGGGAGATAAACTACAGAGCATACAACATTTTATGAGGATCAAATACACAAAATCGCCAACTCGCAGTTGTCTTCTGACTGGAGTGACCCTAGAAAAACAAGCATCTCTGCAGGGCCTATTTACGTGTTGTTAATTAAATTCTGTATAATTATGTATTATTGTGATGTGACGTTTTTCTGTGACTATTTGTATAATTTTAAATTCACAGTTAAATTATTATTATTATTTTTTTTTTAAATCGAATAAAGTAATTAAAGGTGACTCTCGCTTAAATGCCGTACCCCCGTGGTTTGGTTATTTATCATGTGCGTTAAATACCACCTATACTGGTAATCAGGGCCTTAATCAGCTGCTGCAGCCAAGGCCGCCACCGCAGATGCACCCACCCTTAAGTCAGCCATTTGCTTATCTGTGAGTCTGAGGGAGAAAGCATTGACAAAGCCAATACGTCGCGACTCTAAAAGGTCACGCTCTTGGTTTTGCCAGTGTTTGTTGGCAATCACATGTGTGTACATGAATCAAGACGCATGTGCACGCATGGCTGGCAATCTTGGGTGTTCTGTTAATGTAAACATATTCGAAGACGGACGCAGATGCGCACACAGGCATCCTGACTCATGGCAGTTAGCTGTAATTTACCACTTGTGAAAAGAAGACACAACTCACGGATAGCAGATAGAAGTCTAACATAAGCTTGAGGCAAAGTAGCTAACATTAGAAAATAAAGCGGGGCAATTGCCGTTTCAATGCACCAGAGTTTTGTCCGTGCACAGTTGGAGCATGTAATGCAAAATTCCATACATTTTCTGATATTTTTTGCACAGTTTCTGTCAATGCAGGTTAATGGAAGCAGGAACGCATGACAAAATAGAAACTCAAACTTGTAAATAACCACTAATGAGCCATGCTCAGAACGTCTACAGTGCAGGAATGCGCACCATCAATAACATAGTGCGCATTCCCAGGCCCCAGTAATAAAGTGTTGCAGCGCTGCAATAAGACAGCATTACAAACTTCTCACTACGACTTTCTTGCGACAGCATGGATGCGCTGTATTCACTGGACAGCGTTCCATGACTCAAGTAATGACAGATACGTCAGGAATCCTGACGTATCTATCTGCGTGACGTATTTATCTGCGCTTAAGTCATGCATTGCTGCAGTCGTGTCACAACCATGACACAACTCCAGCAATGCATGGGACCAGCCTATTCCTGTGGCACTGTGTCACCCTCACGCCTGCCATCAGGCAGGGGGAAGGTACTGACACAGTACCGTTCAAGAGGGGTGCTTGAATGTCGGCGCTGTTGGAGATCCAGCGGTGGTGGTTGCGTGCTGCAGTGTCATCGTTTAGAAGCATCGGTGGAGTGTTGTTGTGGAGGGAGTGGACAAGACATTCTGCGGTGGCCTTGATCCAGCTGCGAGGGGGTGCGATGATGGCGGTGGCGTCCAGTGGGCAAGGTGAAGACGTGATGTTAACAATGATGGTCTGTCCAGGAGAGTCCTGTGTTGTGGCTGTAGCTGAAGCTACCGCTGGCAGAGGTGACGTGCTCAACCGTGTGCTTGTTGAGGTGACTTGCTGCTTGTGTCTGATGTAGGGGACCTTCCCCAGGAGCGGGTGGTGTCCTGGTCACTGGGGTTGTCCAGGTGGAACTTGAGTTCACCGAGTAGGATGTCGTCGGTGGATGGGAGACCCCGGGGTGCAATGAGGTCTACAATGGTATTGGAGAATGTGGGGCCATGGCCCAGGAGGCCTGCACATGAGAGTGCCGCAGAGGATGTGCTTGGGCTTGGTCCAGATCTGGGAGTTGAGGTGGTCCATGGTCACCCTTGGGTCCCTAGAGTGCTTGGTCAGTCGAAGTGTGCTTCTGTTGGTGATGGCAATGCCTCTTTCTTGATGGTCGGGGTGCTCCTTATGGGTAATACTGTAGCCATCAGTGATGGCGATGGTGATGTCCTGTCCGGAGCAGAGGTTGGTCCTGTCAGGCGAGGTGGCGTCCAGGGTTGATGGCGAGGAGGGCGCTGGCGTCGTAGCAGTGCAGTGTCCAAGAGGAAGGCTCCTTTGTGCTGAGTGAGGTCCAGTGGCAGACGAACGCAAACGGCGTAGCCTATGGGTTGCCTTTGGCACGGGAGACGACCGTTAAAACGCAGGCATTACATTGTTGACAACGCAACTCCAACAATGCAGGTGCCTTTACATCGCATTTGATTACAACGCATTGTGAGGTCAGTTATGGGGTACGTTTTTCTGGTGGGTAGGGGTTTCGGATGTAAAATATGGAAATTGTGGTGTGTTTTCGGGTAAAATATGGAAATTGGGGTGTGCATTTGGGGTAAAATATGGAAACTGGGGTGTGTTTTGAGGTAAAATATGGAAATTGGGGTGTGCATTTGGGGTAAAATTTGGTTTGTGGGTGTGTCAAGGGGGCTCAAAAAGGAATTCCAGGGTTCACGGCTGGGTTTGGGGTGCAAAGGTTAGTTTTGGGTTGCACTCACTGAAGTGGGAATACTGATATTAATGTCTCCGCTATGCAACCTCTACACTACTGTTGCAATGTGCCTAGTATTATTATGCATTGGAATGGAATGCAATGTTATAGCATGCGTCGCAGCTACGTATGTGTCTTTGGCACACAAGTGGTACACCCCTTGTGCATGTGCGCACAGCGGCCGCCATTGAGGAGTGCTGGGGGGCTGGACAGCTGTGAGTTGGTAAACGCTGTAAAGAACAGTGGATGGGGCGTGGATGTGGGGATGTGTGTGTGAGTGGGTGTTGTAAGAATTTCTATAAGGGAAGTCCTACCTCGAAGCCGGTTCCGCATCTGCTTCCAGGGAAAGGAAGTTGGCAGCCAGGCTCCCTCCCCTGAGTCAATCACAACGCTGCGATGCGGCTGTGGGATTGGTAATTGGCAACGGGACAAGTCATGCAGCCAGGGGCCGGAGGGGTGGGCGTGTTCTCCATGCAGGCTGTAATGCAGCCTGCATTGCGAACAGGGAAGTGCGCATGACTGCTTTGGGCGCCTGAGTGGGCCGGCCAAACAGTCATTGCGTACCTGAATGGGCATGCCAATCCGCCCATGCCCTTCTCCATGTTTGGAGCAGTCCTAACCCTGACCCTCGCAACCCCTGAGGATACATAGCATGTTTACATCAGTCAGTTATCCCTTGTTTTTCACTTTTGAATCTGTTTTTTGTCTTCTCTGAGCCCAGAGAAGACAAAAAACAGATTCAAAAGTGAAAAACACTACCCACTTCCCGCCACTGCTGCCCCTGCAGCCTCGCCCCCCTGTCCTCGCCCATTCCCGCCTCTCAGCTGATCATTCCTCCCTCCTCCCCTACTAAATTGTAGCCACTGCGCGGTCAAGCGCAATGGGCGTGCAGGCAAGCCCGTCCGTGCCCGTCCGCGACCAGCCCCAGGAACCTTGGATCTCGAGCCAGCCACTGCCTCAGCACAGCCACCCTCCACTCACTCATCCCTGGAAAATTCAGAGACTGCCAACAGGCCTTGCCAAACATGACCCATGGCCAGTTCTCCAGCCTCCACTGCCGCCAGACCTTAACCACCACCCCGGCCTCCAACACAGCCAACGCAGCACCGGCGACACCCTAAGATGCATCCTCATCAACGTGCGCTCCATGAACAAACTCCCCGTGGCAATGCTCGCTGCCACAGACGACATCTGCACCCTCCTGGACGCTCTGCAGGCCTCATTCTACACAAACATTCAGCGGCCTTCGACACCCTCTCCCACTGCACACTAGTTGCCAGACTACACAACGCCGGCATACAAGGAACAGCCCTAGACTGGATCCGATCAGTCCTCACCGGAAGAAGCCAAAGGGTCAGATTGCCACCCTTCCTCTCCGGTCCCACGTAAATCACCTACGGAGTCCCACAGGAGTCATCTCTGAGCCCGACCCTCTTCAATATCTACATGGCCCCCCTCCCTACCATCGTCGGACAACACGGCCTCAACATCGTATCCTACGCTGATGACACCCAGCTCATCCTCTCCCTCACCAAGACCCCACCACAGCCAAACTCAACTTCCAGAAGGGTATGCAAGAAGTTGCAGTCTGGATGACCGACAGCTGCCTGGAGCTCAACAATGAGAAGACAGAAGTCCTTGGAACCACCCCTTCAGCATGGGACAACACCTGGTGGCCGACCGCCCTTAGAAGCCCACCTACCCCCACGGACCATGCTAAAAACCTCAGCTTCGTACTCAACTCACCCATCACCATGAAGCGACAGTTCAATGCCGTCACCTCCAGCTGCTTCAACACCCTCCGCATCCTCCGCAAGACCTTCAAATAGATCCCCTGGTGTCAGGGAAGACAGTCACCCATGCACTAATCACCAGCAGACTGGACTATGGAAATGCACTAGACTCCGGCATTAACAAGTCCCTATTCTGCAAACTCCAGACATTACAGAACACCGCTGCCAGACTTGTCCTCGGCATCCCTCGGCACAAACACATCAGCCAACACCTACGAAGACTCCACTGGCTCTTTGTGGAGAAAAGAGTCACCTTCTAAGTCCTCACTCACACCGACAAATGCCTACACAACAACGAACCAAAATACCTCAACGACAGAATCAACTTCCACGTCCCCAAAACAAACTTCCGATCTTCCAACCTCGCACTGGCAGAAACCCTGCGTATCCACAGAGCCAGAGCAGGCGGAAGATCCTTCTCCCACATTGCAGCCAAGACCTGGAACGAGCTATCGGCAGACATCAGACGCGCCCCCTCCCTAAATACCTTCAGGAAGACCCTCAAGACATGGCTCTCGGCTAGCAGATCTGCAGACCCCCTGCCCTGCACATTGAGGCCCTCACGGGTGAGTTGCATCCTTACAATTCCCCTGATTGATTGATTGAGTTATCTTCATGTGATGATTGTTCCTCTTCTGCACTGCTTGAGGCAGTGGGGCAACACTCTTCTGCCATTGCGGAAGTGCCGCCACTGGGGATGCGTCATCTACGTGTGATAGACCTGAGCGACTCGCCCCCCCAGCCCTCCTGCGCTGCGCGTCCCACCTTCTCCTTACCTGGATATTGACCCCGTGGCGCAATCCACTGCACTCTCTCCAAATCTGTGATTCAGCCAGCAGGAGCCTCAGTCAGGTGTGATTTCACTAGGCGGGTACAGCAGTCACCCCCTAGTCCGCTGGTGGATCTCCTGATGCAGTTGATGCAGCAGGGCCCCCTTAGACGTGAGGTCGCAGCGCTCAGGCAACACAAGTTTGGCGTAGCACAGGGGCCTCACTCTCCACAGCATACGGCCAGTCCATCATCATGGGGCCTGTGATTCAGGGAGACGGCACACAGCATTGGTAATCCCCTTCATGCACCCCTGTGTAGTGGTGGATCATAGTATGCAATGCCAACCTCACTACGTTGGTGCGCAGAAGCGCCTCTACCATTAACAGCTCCAAGGGTCACAAGGCGGTCTTCTCACACAGGTCTGCAACGTATCTCCATGCAACCTGCCAGACTTCACCCCCAGGTACGGGCAATCGTCGCACCTCAATGTCTACCGCCATGGCTCATCGACTTCACAACTCCTTCACATCTCACTCCAGGCTCCAGACTGTGGGCCAGCAAGGCATCCAGGCTCCAGACGCAGGTCCAGCCAGGCATCCAGGCTCCAGGCGCAGGTCCAGCAAAGCATCCATGCTCCAGGCGCAGGTCCAGGCAGGCATCCAGGCTCCAGGAGCAGGTCCAGCTAGGCATGCAGGCTCCAGGCGCAGGTCCAGCGAGCCATCCAGGCTCCAGGCGCAGGACCAGCGAGGCATCAAGGCTCTCATCTTGGTCATCCTGGATGTTGGATGGTTTGCAGGGATTGTTGATGTGTGCTGCACTTGGCCCTGGCTGCTCCATTCTGCACTTAATTGATTTTTATGCCTATTTTATATTGGAGGTTGACTGATAGGCTTTTTTTGCATTAGAGACAGTAAAACCTCACGTAGGGCTGACTAATGTGAGTTTTTTTCGCCGCTAATGGGCCTATCGCAGTCATCGCCAACTAACGCCAGATTTCCTATCGCCGTCGCGCTGATGTTGGCGGCAGTTTTCACTGCTGTTCCCTGATACTATCGCCATGTAGCGACATCTTGGTAATACACCGCTAACATGGCAATAGTTCTCAGGGTTAGGCGGCGATGAAAAAACTGCCGCTAACTGGCATTTGCGATAGGTATCGCCGGTCCTTGAGAATATCCCCTTTAGTGTTTACTAAGTGAGGTTTTGGGGAAATCTACACAATACTCAGATAATTAGCACTGAGCATAACCACACTTTGGCTGCCAGGAGATAATCTAAAGCCATTATATTTGGTAAAATCATGGTTTCCTGGCATGTAACTGATTCGTAATCAACCCTAATGAAATGGCCATTTTATTGGCTTCTTTTTCCAGTAGATCACCATTGGGTCTAGTCTACTGGCCTGCTCTACATTTTAGTTGGGAAATAAAATGGGGAAAATCTGTTTGTTTCAGAGATCTTGGGTGGCCCCAACTTCTTTGGAGAGGGTGAACTGCAGAATGTCTTATAGCGGGGATAACATATCCAGAGTAACAGACCCCAGCACACTCTTGTTGCAGCTATAGATAGGTAGACTAAATGAGGATATCTTTCTTAATGGCTCCAATTATGAAACACCATAACATTGGAAGGCGGTAATCATCATCTACAGCTTGGAGCAAGATGGCGTCCACTGGCTGGACATGTGTGTGAGTGGCTCCCGAATAGCTCCCCTATCCCTCACATTTATGTGTTAATAGCGGAGAAGACGGAACGCTGCTGGCGGCAAGAAGCAAAGGAGAAATTTCTGACAGATTCAATTATTGAGAAGGAAGCTGCTGAAAAAGGAAAAAATGTTGTGTGTACAAGAGACACACCTGCCTTGGAGCAAATGCAAGGTATTAAATGAGCTTGGGTATCCATTGATTACAGCAACTAGACAATCTACCATGAATAGGGGTGTTGCGATTTTAATTTGTCAAGGAATTTTTGGGACGGGTAAAAAGCTGGCTGATAATTTAGGGAGGTGGGCTATAGCAGAGTACACTGTAGGGGATAGTAAGATAGTTAGCTAAGATAATTGGCTTTATGGGACACCCTGCTGATATTATGTGGGGATTTTAACATCCATGGGGAAGGCAAGATGTGGGATATGGACTACGAGAAATATATAGGGCGTAAACCAAATGTTTAAGGGCGCTGCAACAATTCTTAAAGGGCCACGGATTAGTTGATGTGTGGACATCTGTAAATCACAGCGACCCAGGCTATATGTTCTATTCATATCTTCACAATAAATTAGTTAGGCTGGATTATATCTTTATGTCTTGGTTACTTATTACAGGGGCTAAAATGCAGGTGTGGCCTAGGATCACTTCGGATCATGGCTCTGTAGTACTTGATGTCCTTAGTATTAGTCAGGTAAAGAAATATAGGTCATTCACTTTTAATAGGAAACTTCTTCAGGATAGTCAGTTTAATGACCATATTAAAAACTGGGCCTTACAATTCTTAGAGATTATTAGAAGTTCTACTACCCAGTCGATGGTATGGGATGCATTGAAAGCCGGGCTCAGAGGCGAAACGCTTAGTTATGGGCTGGCTAAACAAAGGCAACAGAAGATTTTCATGCAGGGGCTTCTGGAGGACTTAAGGATAGGAGAGCGGGGGCTTATGCAGGTGATAAGAAAGGGAGAGGATGTCAAGGAGATACAAATTAAGATTGCTTGTTGTAAAGCTAAGATCAATAGGGTCTGGAGTCAGGAAATTGCAGGTCAATTTAAAATTCATAAGGAAGAAAGGGATGAATATGAGGAAGCTACAGGTCGGGTCTGGCTCAAAGGCTTCAAGGTAGGCAATCTTCACAAAATAGTGTTGCTGGATGATGGTAAGGGGAATACAGTTGAAAATATGGAATTATTATTGGAGGTATTTCATACTTGCTATAAAGAGTTGTATACACAAGATATAGTTGATGAGGACAATATAGAAGCTTTTCTACAAAAGGTGGATTTAGTTGGTCTTGAACAGGAAGAGCACGGAGCCTTAGATGCTCCGATAACTATGGCAGAGCTTGAGAAAGCAATGGGCTCATTGGCTAGTGGGAAAGCGGCAGGGCCAGATAAACTACCACTTGAGGTGTATTGAATGCTTTTTCAAGTAATAAAGGATGATATGTGGCTACACTCCAAGAAGCCCAAGTCGGCAACCCGCCATTATCTTGATACAAAGCTAATATTGTGGTTTTTAAAAAGAAAGATAAGCCGGCGGAACTGCCAGGGTCGTATAGACCAATTTCTCTGATAAACGCAGACGACAAAGTCTATTCAAAACTTCTGGCAGTCAGGTTAGCTCAAGTAATTTCCCCATTGGTTTCTATGCATCAGCATGGCTTTATACCGGGCAGGAACACGGTCAATCATTTAAATAGAGTAATCGCGATGATTGATTACGCTAATGTACAACAGAGGAGGCTAGGTTTGAATTTTTAAGACGCTGAAAAAGCGTTTGACCGTGTGTCCTGGCCGTTTCTGTGGGCTGTCATGCGTAAGATAGGGATCGGGCCCCGATACATTAAGGCTATACAAACTATGTATAAATCTCCTCGGGCTAAAATTTGTGTAATGGGTAGAGAATCAGCTCCGGTATATATCAGCAGGAGGACAAGACAGGGATGTCCCTGCTCGCCTCTATTATTTGCTATATATATTAACCCGCATTTAGTTTTGTTGGAAACAACTAATAGGATAAATTCTATGATCTGTGGGCAACACAATGTGCACGTATTAGCTTATGCGGATGACATAGCGGTGGCGACATCTGATCCGGAGCGAGCAGTGGTAGAGATAGAGAGTTTGACCCGGGTATTTGGGGAAGTGGCTGGATATAAGTTGAATTCATCCAAAACACAGATTGTATGCTCGGAAGGAGCATGCCCAGGAGAGGGACGGGTTACGGATGAAGCCATGTATTTGGGTATTAAAATTAGGATGTAATTGCAGGATTTAATAGAGGTTAATTGGGGAGATATAGTCTCTGCGGCCAAACGGTAATTGGATAAGGTTGAATGTTTACATCTCTCGATGGTCGGGAGGTGTGATGTACTTAAAATGTGTATTCTTCCCAAGGCCATGTACTATTTCAGGACAGTCCCATTGGAGTTGACTCGGTTACAATTATTGAAACTACAATCTCTATGGGCCCGATTCACAGAAGTAATCTGAGACAAAATCCTAAACTTACTACTTTTGGTATTCACAGAAGACATTTAGGGGTCGATTCCGATCCTGTATTTTTTTTTTCCGTATGACTCGTATCCGTAATTTTTTCCGTACGAATCGTACAAGTCCTGTCCGACCCGTGAAGTACGATTCATACGGGAAAAATACATACGGATCGGCCCGATCCGTACGAATCGAATCAAGAAAAGTTGTACGAGGCGGACCCGGACACTTTTCCGTACGAATCGTAAAAATACAGTCTGACCGTACAAGTACGATCCGGACCGGCTTTCCGATTTACGAATTGTACGGAAAAAGTCCTGTACACGGGGAATAACTTTACCCGCTACGAAGCGAACTTTGTACGACTCGTATCCTGGGAAAAGTTGTTCCAGGGGTACGAGTCGTACATACTAGTGGTACAGGGGTACGAGTCGTACAGGGGTACGAGTCATACATACGAGTCATACAGGGGTACGAGTCGTACATACGAGTCGTACAGGGGTAAGAGTCATACATAAGAGTTGTACAGGGGTACGAATCGTACAGGGGTACAAGTCGTACATACCAGTCGTAAAGGGGTACGAGTGTACAGGGGTACGAGTCATACATACTAGTGGTACAGGGGTATACAACGCATGGGGGTGTATGCCTGTATGACTCGTACCCCTGTACGACTCGTATGTACGGCTCGTATCCCTGTACGACTCGTACCCCTGGGAACGTGTTGGAGTACGACTCGTATGCGGAGAACATCGTGTATAACCTTTTACGGCTGTTTTTGGCTCCCATAAGAAAAGAGCCGTACGGAGTGCTGTAGGGACGAATCGTACTTGCTGGGCCGGAATCCGCTGCTTAAATACGTCCGGACGTCGCATACAGGTTGTTCCGGATCCGAATCGTTGTTTTTTTTTACCCGTACGGTCTTTTGTACGATTCGTACGGAAAGAGGCTTTATGTACGAATCGTACTTCCTAGGTTGTAAGGAAAGTTTACCGGGTATGAGTCGTACGGAGAAAACGCTCCGTACAAGGATTCGTACAGCCTTTTTTCAGGATTGGAATCGGCCCCTTAGTAGTAGTAAAGTTAGGATTTTGTCTTAAGTCTGTCTTAAGTCTGTCTTAAGTCGGTCCTCAGTTTGTCTTAAGTTTGTCTTAAGTCTGTCTTAAGTCTGTCCTAAGTTTGTCTTAAGTTTGTCTTAAGTCTGTCTTAAGTCTGTCTTAAGGCTATCTTAAGTCTGTCTTAAGTCAAACTTAAAACAAAATACTAACTTTACTACTACTAAATGCCTTCTGTGAATACCAAAAGTAGTAAGTTTAGGATTTTGTCTCAGATTAGTCCTGTGAATCGCCCCCTATGTGACAGGTTTATACGGGGACAAAAGAAAGCTCGACGAGCCTCGAAATACATAATGTTGCCACGAGACGAGATGGGCAGTTCGGACTTTTACATTTTATTATTCTGTATGTCTATTGCAAAATATGCGGATTCTATTGACTGGAGAGAAAGCACAGCTGGCAGAAACAACAACTATTTATCAAATGCTGATGGGGCAGATGTTAGAAATACTTTATTAACATTTTTGCAGCCTAGTTATTTTAAGAGAACACGGTTTAAGGTTATGATTTCAGCATATAAGGTATGGAAAACAGTATGTAAAATGTTAGCTCTAACTGCAATATGTTACTATACACCCTTGAACTCTATATTCCCGGCTATTTTTTGGGATGTAAGGATGGAAAGTTGGCGAGCTAAGGAGATTAGGCAATTAGGTGACATACATTGCGGCGGGGTACTTCTTTCTTTTTCTGATTTGATGGATCGGTATAAACTGCTTAAAAATGATTTCTTGACATATTTACAAATACGAGATTTTCTATGTAAACTTTACAAGTATTTAGAGATAGCTCCTAATTCTCTAGTGGAGGCAGTAAAAAAAAGAGCTAAAATAGGGATATTATATGTGGTGTTGATTGAAACACAGCCGGATGATATAGAGAATCAGGATAGTAAATGGAGGACACGTTTTGGGCTTGAAGGCATATATGTGCAACAATCAATTGATATTACTGTTAGAATTCTTTTGACAGCAAGTCTGAGAACTCAACATTACAAGACTTTATTTAATCTATATCATACACCTGCAAAAATGTTGAAGTGGGGGTGGCACATGAAGGGAAATGTTTTAGATGTGCGATGGAAAGGGCTGACATTGTACATATCTTTTATGAATGTACAGGTCTTCTTCAGTTTAGAAAAATATTGAGCAGTTTTTATCGGAAATTACAGGGGTGGATGTACATATCACTAAAGAGGTAATGTTAAAAGGAGTTGAGAAGGCCACCAAAGCGGGTCAAGTTTGCTATCCATTTAGGTACCTTGTATTTATAACAGTCGCAGTAGCACAATTATGTGTTGCTTCAGTATGGCTTCAGCGAAATTCTACAATATTTTTAATTTGGAATATAGTCTGTATTGTTTAAAATCATTTAGGAGGAAAAAACTGGCGGTCCAGATTTGGGGTCCTATGCTTGATCATATGGAGATAATTGTTTGAATATAATTAATTTGTATATTGTGGAATTTAATTTTGTATCTGATTATTTAAGTGATCAAATTTGATTTATATGCTGTGAATTGAACAATAGAAAAAAAAGGAAGGAGGAAATCATTAGGAGGTGACGTGAAAAGTATAGTCTCATCAGTGTCACAGTCACTCCAGCCCACAATGACACTTTATTTTAATATAATTACAAATTAGAAAAATATTATTAATAGTAAAAAAAATATTAAAAATATGTAGACACTAACTACATTAATATAATTATTATAAAAATAGAATTTTAAATAAAATACATATTTCTCAAAATAATGTAAACTTTTAAAAAACTAAACATAGAAAAAATAAAAACAATTGAAATTGAACAACAATTACAAAAAAATCGCAGAGCATCTTCAGAAAAGTAACATTTACTATTCCCATTCCATAATAACCAACAGTAAGGAATGTTTTGGACTTCATATAGGTAAGATTTACTATTCTCACTCCAATTTGAGCAACAGTAGTAAAGATGTTAGGATTTGGAGGGGTCAGATTTACTATTTGCACTCCAATCGACGTACTATTAGAGAAGATGTAGGAATCTAAAGGGGTTAGCTTTACCATTCCCACTCAAATCTAATTTACACGTACGGAAAGTATTGGACTTCACAAGGGTTTGATTGACCATTCCCACTGCATTCCAAGCAAAAACATGGAAAGGGCTTGAGATCAGATGGATTACATATGCCATACCAACTTATTAAAGCATCTTTTAAATAACAATCTAAATGCTACATAAATGTATAAAAGAAAATCATGCTAACTAATAAATTAAATAATTACATTAATTAAAATAAAACTCACTTCCCTCCCAACTACCTAAAAACAACACATACACCAAAAAAAGAATGAACAAAACAATATTAAAATACTAAAGCAAATAAAGTTAGACAACAATAAATATAAAAACATAAATTATCTTTGACAAATATTAATACTGAATACACTTGCCAAGAAATTAATAAATAATAATTATTAATAATAATAATAATAATAACAAGAACAATAATAATAATAATAATATTAATGTAGATCATAACTAATACATTAAAACATTCCATAAATAATTATTCATGAAACATTTAAATAACATTTTTTTTAAATAACACAAATATCTTTCCACCCTATTTACCTTCAAATCCCACAACCTGTTAGTAAAATATAAATTACTAATTAAACTACAAAAATGAAAACACCTGTTGAAGTTGCAACTAACTAAACTTAAATAAATAAAACAAAAATTTGTCATTTGACATGCTCAATATTCATTTAAATATTTAATTTCCCAAAAAATAAAGCAACTTTATAAATAAATTTATTATAATTTAATTAGCTTCCCACCCTATTCTTCTGAAAACCCAGCAACCTGGCACTACATTATAAATATAAATAAAAGAAATATCCTACAAATTTTAAATTACAAACTTATATTTAACAACAATTATACTAACAGTAATGACACCTAAAATGAATATACTCCTATACATTATAGTAATGAAAAAACTATATTTATTGTAACAATATCAACATAAACAATATTGAATACAACAATATTCTTAAAAACTATATTATATACAAAAAGTTATATTCTTACTTCAAATATTCTGCCCCACAATAATTTTGTAGCCATAGTACTGTTTCTCACTTCCAGACAACTATTTCAGGGAAGGTACAGGAAACAATTCAGTTTGTGCGACATGCATAGCAGCATCAATACAGAGCGTCATTTCTTATGGTTCAATCAGCGAATCAAGATCAACCTATAGACACTGCCTTGAATCCCCCAGTGTTCCCTCAAACCTGAAGTATAAACTGAGATCTATCCTGGAATAGCTGGGTTGATCAAGCTGGGGATATTAGTACCTTTTGCCAGTAGATGAAATACTCCGATCTTTCCAAAAGTCAGATTTGTATCAATGTCATTAACAATGTGGCTACCCATAGCTTCCCTGTGGTCCACAACTCTGCCACCATCCCTTCTTGTATCTCAGTGAATGCCAGTTGGTGTACCATGATAGACCTTTGATCTTTTCGATACCCATACATAAAGAGAGTCAGTTCCTCTTCACATTCTCTTTTGGATGTTCCCACTTTGCATAGCTGAAGCTGCCCCCTGTTTATATTCTTGCAGAGCAGGGTGAAGAGCTCATTGTCACAGTACTGGGTTATACTGAGGTAGACACTGTCATAGGTACAAAACACTGTGAAATGTAATTTGAACAAGATGACCCACCTCAACAGATTAGCTAGTGAGGTGGGACGTACTAAAAAGGAATGCTTATTGGGGATCGGGCACAGAGATACAGAGACGGTTTTAGAGATGTGATGATTAGATATACCAACTTTTTCTACGGACAAATCCAGGAGAGGCAAGGGAGAAAACTCAGAGGTTTTCGAGGCAGAGTAGATAGTGCTGGTGTCAATAAGAGAAATGGTGTTTTAATGTATCATGCAATCAACATAAGGAACCTTTCTGATCTAAGGGGATAAAGGTATTTAGTTCACAGTTAGAATCTCTCTGGTTGTCCTAAAACTCAGGATAGAAGTTCTGCTTAACTTGATGGAATACAGTCAGTCAGATCTTGTACACTACATGTGACATATATTTGAGCAATCTCATTTCCAGTGCCACAGTTGACAATAAGCCAATTAGTATCCTCCCATTCCAGAGCCCCTTCTGCTGCCCCTCCTTGCTCTTTCATCCCCTGTCTTCCCTCACAGCCTTCCCTTGAACCTTTGTGGGGCTCCCCATCCTCTCCCTTCAACATTTTGCTGCATGTCCTGCAGCTTCAAAGACATCAGTTTTGATTTAATATTCTCTTTCTTATGTTCATGTGAAGACAAATAGTGGTTTGTGATGGTCACGGACAATTGAAATTCCTAAGCTTGCCATCCAAAACATATAGTCATGGGCTAACACCTCACATTTGCCATGAATACCTGCACAGTAGCAGCATTTACAGCTTCCAGAGCCTCCTCCCTCTGATGGGCAATGGCTGAATATGTCTCAAGCACATCCTTAAACCTGTCTAGATATCCTGCAGATGACATCCTTATTCTGTTTGCAATTCACAAAATGCCATTTTCAGTGCCTTGTCATTTCTGGAGTCCTGTTTGGACCATGTTGACTTTTGTACCAATCAATCTCTCATTTCACTTGGTAGAACAAACTGCAAAAATGTATTCACATCCATCCAATTTGGTCTGTACGCTTCAAACACAATCTGCAATTCTTCACAGGACTGGGGTGAGATTTTCTAATGTTACAGCACTGTTTCATAATACTCATTAAGTCAGAAGGGGTCTAATGGACATGGACAGTAATTCTGCCCCTGCCTGCGAGATAGTCCATAAATGGGAGAAGGTTATTGGGGGCAGATGGGTTGAGGTCTTCATCGTAGAATGAGGAGGGAAAGCCTGCAGTTTCTCTTAAACTTTCTCTGGTAATTGTGGACTGCATTGTCAGTGATCTCCATACCCAGTTTGAAGTGAACATACTCAAGCTCTAGACCATCAACAGTAGTGGAATCAGCATTTGTCTGATCACTCGGACCCCTCTACCAGGTGATTTACTGTCATTCTGCTGCATAGCAGTGATCACTTGCACGGTACCTCCTTGTACTCTGTTCACTGGTAGTCACATTATCATTTCCAGGTGCATCAGCGACTGCTTCTCTGACCTCGTTGGCTGGCAAGGCAAACATGCCCAACAAATCCTCCCCCATTTTTTTCATTCTCTTTTCATTCTCTTTCTCTTGTGGTTCAACCATCTCTTTGGTAGTCTAGTTTCTCCTAAGTGTTTTTATACCATATACTTGGGAACCATGTTTAAGTTTATGGGCCTAATCACACCATTGCAAAAAGAATGGCATACAACAGTTCAGCCTCTTGTTTTTGGATCCTTCACCTTTGTGCAAATAGCCTACTCTCTCTATATTTAAGGTGCCATGATCAGGAAATTAATTTTTACCATCTTCATTTGTCAGTCACATTCACTGTTTCAGATACTTACATCTGGCAATCTCTACTGTTGGCCATTGGATATACACAGACCACATCTAAAGCATTGTCCTTTAAATCTCTCCACTTTATTCTCTGATTTATGAGCACCCATCAAATCTATTTTCTCCACACATATTATCATGTATTCTACAACGTTTGACGACATGATTACTTCAGAATGTGGCAGCTCATCTTCCAACCATGACTCCTCCCTAACTTTCTCTTATTTACAATTTAAGATAAATTGATCTCTGATTGGTTCATCTGTTAAGTTTCCAAATTTACATGTTAAGTGAGGTTTGACACTCACGGTCGACCTGATCGGTCGTATCCCTATTGCTGCCGAGGTTTCGCCCTTGCGTGCCGACTTTTCTTCATTTTCGATTGCCCAAGGTGGCCAATTCTAATTAATTTTGGACCACGATTATGGTACTTATCTCAGGCTAATATGACTAAGTCCTGATGATGATCCCGGTACCTCTGTGCATGGGATCGAAACGCCGTCGAATCCATAACACCTTGACATTTTTATATGTATTATTGATTTGTGATAAGATGTTTCCCTTAATTTATGATTGACAATCCCCTCATTTCATTCAAGCACCAAGAAACGCTGAGTTTTCTTTCATGTTTTAATTGTCGCAGAGTTTGTGTTTCCACTTCATTGTTTTGTCTTCTTTGTGTATATTTGAAATATTAAATATTTTTGTCCGGCTGGACTACAAATTATAGATCTCATTGTACTTCTATATTAATTTCCTAATCTTTTCCTTCGTGTGAGGGACCACTGTTCATAGAAAATACAAATACCCAAGGTCCCTGACCTATCAAATTGGGTTCCCTTGTCTACATATAGCACACCTAGGTCTACATCTGCATCTACTATACTTACAACATTGAAAGGGGGTACCTAAAACACTCAAATCAGACAAAGGACCGCCACTGAAAGCAGCAGAATTTCGATGTTTCATATAATATATGTGTTAATGTCAAACAATCATAACTTGTGGCTACAAGTTAATGGCATTGCTAAAGAATTATTGCCAAAATGAATAAGACAACCTAGTGAGCTAAGTCAATACAAATTTCCTTATAGCAGGCAAAGTGTTAATATGCATGTGATTACAGGGCGACTCTACAGGAAAATCACCTTGGAAACTCATGTTTGGTCAAGTTACGCAGGCTAGTTTTACAGAACTTCAGTGTGCTAGACATTTTGAACTTGTTGATATAAAAATAAACCAAATGGCAAAACAGAAAAGAAAGACATATGGTAACATAAAACATAATATAGATTTATCAGAGAAGTAGATTGGGTGCTTGTTAAACAGCCTCAGATGATTAAATTGGTGCTTTGGATACGACAATAGAAAATTCTAAGAAAGTATTAAATCTAAACAAGGGCATTTGAAGTTGGGATCTTAGGAAGATCAAATATCTTCGTCCTCTTGTGTAATTTCAAATATACAGGGTTGGAGAAAACCTTTAGCTGCCTACAAGCAGCTAAAGGTGCATGTTTAGTTTTGTTTATTAAATTAGCACAGTTAATTAAAACCATTGCAATAAAATGTCATCATAGCACTGTTACCACATTAAAAGCAAAACGAAGCAAACAATCAGATTTCAATTCATACACATATTACTGACGAGGCAGTCTTGTAGGTGCATGTACCAGAAACCTAAATAGGGGCTTGTGGCAGACTGGATGCCAAGCACGGTTCAGTTCTTCACATTTCAATTTTAGTCATTTTTATTCTAGCAGAAACCTGCTTTTTGAAGTCCCTCAGAGCACTGTACAGTAAGGAAGAGGTATGAAGGAGTAACACGTTCAAGCATATCCTTATATGAGTGTTGCCCAATTTGGGAAAAAAGAAAACAATAGAGAAGGATTACATCCATCCTTATTGAAAATGGAAATAGCTGAATGATGCATACATTATCAAAAAGATGGTTTATGAAGGTATTAAGTGCTTGTTTAGTTATTCTTATTTGATAGTCTCTTTATACCATGGAAATGAAGAGTAAACCTTCTGAATTAGTAGAGCATTCTAGATTTTGTGGACATTTTCGGAAAAAGGACCATCTGATGGCAGTGCTCTTCTTGAAGCAGCAGATTTTAATCTGATGATGTCTTCCTTTTCAGTTCTAGAGGCAGCCTTAAATGTCTGGAAGACTCCAGAATTCATATTCACAGGAAGTGACATCAATGAATTTCCTAGAATCCAGCTCTATGCTCTGGGTCACTGGCTTACCACCAAAACTACTTGAAAAAGAGGAAACCAGAGAAATGGACTTCGTTCTCCAGCCTCCATCCTCACGGGTAGTAGCTTTGCTGCATTTCCCAGCATTCTTCTCTAAGGAAAGGGGTTTACTGGCAAAACCGCTATAGAAAAAAGACAGAGAGCAGACTTTATTCCCGACAATACATATGCACATGAAGTGTTTGTTTTTATTGCATTTCCCACACCCAAATCTACCTACCCCATTCCACTTCTTTTTTTTTTTTTTTTTTTTTTTGAAACCGTTTATTACAGATCTTAAAAGTATACAAGTATGGGCCCACAACCTTCCGGCCGGCCGCTAGCGATGGTAGGAACATACGACATACATTTATGGAACACGTGGTATTACGGATGAGCATTTCTCAGTAGGTAACAATGTCAAAGGCCACATCGTCCAGACCACATTATGCGGTTTCATTTTAAATTAAGAACAACAAAAAATTAAAACCACACCCACAAGGCAACCCACGGTCGAAAATAGCAGCACGTGCTCCCCTAGAGGGGGGGTCCCAACTGTACACAGAAGTATAAAGAGGGGGAAGAGAACAGAGCGAGGACTGGGGGAACCCAATGCCCGGCAGCGGGGGAATGAGTCGGCTAAGGGGACGGGGCTGGCGAGGCATCAGGCAGCAGCGGTGGTGCACAGATACCCCCTCGGTAGGCGTTCCAGGGGCCCCATACTTTCACCCATGTCCCAGGCTTACCCCTCGCCACATACACCACCTTTTCTCGAAACATGCACCAGTCCATGTGTTCTTTCCAGGCCGAGACCGTCGGGGGCCTCTGGGACCCCCACAGTTGAGCAATATCACGCTTGGCTATCATGTATCCCAGAGTCACCCACCACGTCTGCGGCGCCGAGTAATCAGTCGGTTCCCACACATTCAACAGGCATCTTCTCGCTTCAGGCAACAGCGCCACATGCGTAACCAGTCGCAGCACCTCATGTACACCACGCCAGAACCCTTCCACCTCCGGGCACTCCCACAAAATATGCAGAAAGGTCCCCAAAGCACCACACCCACGCTTACACAACCCATCTCCAGCATAGCCCATACGCAGAAGCTTTGGCCCCGTCATGTAGACCCGGTGGAGTATCTTGAGCTGGACGAAGCGAAGGCGAGCCGGTATGGCCACCTCCTTCGGGGAGGCCACCGCGGAGGTCCAGTCCTCGTCGTCCAACTCCAGCCCGTCGGCAACCCAAGCCGCACGAAGGGCAGTCAGCAGGCCCGAGCGGTCGTTTATCAGCTTTTTGTAGATCAGTGAGATCGTGCTGTCCGGGACGTGTCCATCCAGCACTCTATCCTCCAGGGGGGAATATTCTGGGATGGAGGCAACGTCCGAGAAGACGGAGCCCAGCGCATGACGGACCTGCAAATACCGAAAGTATTCACTGCCCTGCAACTGAAATTCCGTCTGCAACATATCGAACGTTTTAAATCCTCCCCTCGTCCAGAGATCCCCCACTGTACTGATACCTATTATGTCCCACTTCTCAAAGCCCTTAGAGGTCCACAGGGAGCCTAACCGCTCAGACGCGTATAGTGGTGACGCCCGGGTCAAGCGGTCCTTCCACCCCATAGCTGCATTGGCCGCGTGCCAGACTTGCACCATGACACGCGTGGGGCCCGTCAGACGAGCATCGGGCGCGCCAGAGTAGAGCGCTCGATTGTAGTCGCCACCTGGCAGGAGCATCTTGTCCATTTCAAATGCCGGGTTTAAGGCGGGCCCGTATAGGCCATGGTTAATGGCAGCGAGCTGGGAGGCCCAATAGTACCGTTTAATATCCGGGAGGGCAACCCCCCCGTCAAACCATGGGAGCGTCAGCTTCGCCAGGGCAATGCGCGGCCTCCCGTCCCAGAACAGGCGGCGTTGCAGACTCTCCACCTCACGGAAGTAGCGCGCCGGGACTAAGTCCATAGTGTTCTGCAAAGCGTACAGGAAACGCGGCAGAGACATCATCTTGAACAATGCCGCCCGGCCGAGCGGCGAAAGCGGCAGGCGCCGCCAGCGTGCGACATCTACCCGCAGACGCTGGAGGGGGGGAAGCAGATTACGTTCATACCGGGCCTCCGGGTCCAGAGTAATGAAGACACCCAGGTACCGAAATCCCTGCGGGGCGATCTGAATCGGACAGCCCCGCGGGAGAATAGGAGCCTCCCCAGAGAGAACATACACACACGATTTAGCCCAGTTGATGACGAGACCGGAGTTACGACCAAACGATTGTAAAACATCAACTAGCACTATAAGTGATTTACGTGGGGAGGCTAGGTACAGAAGGATGTCATCAGCGTATAGGGATACGCGGTCATCATACTCGGGGGTCCAACGGAGATCACGGATGGAAGGCTCCCACCGCAGCCACTCCACCAGGGGCTCCAAGGCAAGCGCAAAAAGAAGGGGCGACAGGGGACAGCCCTGTCGCGTGCCCCGGCCCAGCTCAAACGGGGCCGATACTCAGATGCTCGTCGCTATGGCACCGCTGGGTTTGCTCCCCTATTTGCAGGGGCCGACGCACGACAAGGGGCACACTCTTGACCAGGTTTTCTCGACTTCCCCTTTGGAGGTCTTAGAGATTATCCCGGTACTATGGTCAGACCATCTGCTGGCTAAATTTTCGATCAAAGGCACAGGTAAACTGGCTGTTGCCGCCCCACAGCAGCATGGTCGCACCCATAGGGCGTACCATCGAGTGACCCCTGAGATGCTGGCTCAGGCTGCCCTGGATCACCCCTGCCCCCTTTCTGGCGACCTGTCGAAGGATCTGGAGTCCTTGCAGGCATGGCTTTCTGACAGGCTTAACGATCTTGCCCCGGAATTGGCCCCCCGTCTTACTCCCAAACGAGTTTCCGCCCCTTGGTTTACCGCAGCACTGTCTGCTAGGCGGCAGCAATGCAAGGTAGCTGAAAGAGCCTGGCGGGTAAAATATGACTCGGATGCTAAGTTGACCTATAAGAGCGTGGTTAAGGAGTATCACCGGGACATTCGCCTGGGTAAGAAAGCCTACTTGGCAGGGAGGATAGAGGCTGCCTCCAACTCCTGTAAGGAGATCTTCTCTATAGTTAGAGAATTTATTTCTCCACGGACTAACATCTTTGAGGAGAGACCCTCTGATTCTTGGGCCTCTGATCTTGCTAGTTTTTTTACTAGCAAGATCCAACTTATACAGGATTCTTTTCCATCGGTTGTATCCGTGGAGCGAATTAATTCTGAGGCCAATCGATCGCCCCCTGCTTCGCCAGGTTTGACGCTGGGCGTATTTCCACCTTTATCTGCGCCCGCCTCTTTAGCACTTCTGGGCAATTTGAAATCGGGCTCGCCCTTGGACCCATGCCCTGCTAAAATTCTGGCAAAACTGGCCGAGGTGGTTAATCCATTGGCTAACCCGCTACTGAATCTCTCGCTGAGTCAGGGAGTGGTTCCGCAGGCTTGGAAGCAGGCAATGGTCATCCCGCTGCTCAAAAAGCCTGGTCTGGATCCAAAGGCCCCAGTCAACTACCGGCCTATCTCTCTGCTGACGGCTCTTACGAAAGTTGTTGAAAAGCACGTGCAGACGGTGCTGTCCAACTTTCTAGAGTCGAATGAGATTTTGCATGCCACTCAGTCGGGTTTTCGCCCAAATCTCAGTACGAGACTGCGCTCCTCGAGGTCTCAGAAACCATTAAAGGGGTTCTGGATACTGGGGGCAAAGCCATGCTGGTGATGCTGGACTTGTCGGCGGCTTTTGACACCGTCCCCCATGATGGTCTTCTCATAAGACTCTATGAGATTGGACTACGGGGGACGGTGTTTAGCTGGTTTTCCTCCTTTCTAACGGGCCGCCGGCAAACGGTCTGGGCCTCGCCTGATTCCGCCGTGATGCCGCCTCTGGGAGTCGGGGTCCCTCAGGGCTCTATTTTGAGCCCGACCCTCTTTAATATCTTCATGACCCCTTTGGCGGCGTTGGCGGAGTCGTTTGGGGCCCGGATCGTATCCTATGCAGACGACACCCAGCTCCTCTTCTCGTGTAAGAGAGGAGGAGACTTTGATGGGGAGAGTATCCGGGACTGCCTTGGGGCTGTGTTTCAATGGTTTCAACTGAACAGCCTCAAGTGCAATTCCGATAAGTCCGAGGTACTTTTCTTTGGGCGCGACACAGAGCCAGACTGGCAGGCTTGGTGGCCTACCAATATGTTCCCCCCAACTTGTTCATCCCAAATGGCTAAGAACTTGGGGGTCAAGATGGACAAGGGGTTGACTATGAAGTCTCAGATCCTGGGGGTGTCGGGCACTTGCTTCGGCCTCCTTAGGATGCTACGGAGGTTTCTTCCCCTCTTATCGGAGGAGCACAGGAGGCTGACTGTGCAGGCTCTGATAGGCTCCAGGCTAGATTATTCTAACGTTCTGTACCTGGGCCTGCCAGAGTACCTGCTACAGCGGCTCCAAATTGTGCAGAATGCTGCGGCGAGAGCGATTTTTGGCTTGAACAGACGCGTCAGTGCTGCGGGCTTGCTCCAGACCCTGCACTGGCTTCCAATCCGCAAGCGGATCGCCTTTAAGGCTTTGACCCTGACATATAAGGCCCTCCATGCGACGGGTGCAAAGTACCTCCAAAGGAGACTTGCCTTCTACCGACCGGCTCGTTCTCTGAGATCAGAATCCCTGTTTTTGGCATCCGTCCCGCGAGTAAAGAGAGCGTGCTTGGGAGGTCGCTCTTTTGGACTACTGGCGCCACAGCTGTGGAACTCTCTGCCTCTTACACTTCGGGGAGCCACCAGCTTACTAGCTTTTAGAAAGGATCTCAAATCCTGGTTGTTTACTCAGTAGGTCTTGTCTCGTTCGTTGTTTTTCTTTCTGTCTGTGTCACTTTCTCTTTTAATGTGTTATGTTAACATACTGTAGCCTACCTTAAATAAAAGCGCCGGGACACTCTTTTTGAGTAGCCGTGCGCTCTATAAAAGCCATTTTAACATAACATAACATAACTGGATATAGTCGTATCTTTCCAGCCCACACCAGTTAGTCTACATGGGTACCTCAATGTCTAGCAAGCTACCAATCAGATGGGAGTTCCCCAGGAGTCTCTTTTCCCTTGTCACTTTCATCTTCTACATGAAGCCCATTGTGGGAATACTCACAGATAACAATATCAGATATTTACTAAAACACTGACAGTACATGACTATTTAAATGCCTTCTCTGCTCCTGACATTGAATGACTTAAACACTGATTGCACCTCATCCAGACTTGAATGCCTAACTCCTACCTTTACACAAGACACACAAACACTTTCCTCCATGTAACAAACGTATTTTGCCATAAAGAGTGTGCAAGACTAGATTATGTAGCAGAAGAAGATTCACCCTGTATGTTGCTTCCACCCTCAAGGAACACATCACTAAGAAAATCAATGGAGGTCCAGGTCTCTCCACTAAAGAAAGTAAGAACAATCCTCCCACAAATTGGCTTCAGAACTGCAGTTAAAAACCTTGTACTTTCACATCTGGATAGTGGTGTGGGTGTCTTATTTGCAAACTTTAAAACTAAAACAGCTCCATCTTGATCATGTCTCACATAAGTATTGCTGTTGCACTAATACACCCCTGAGCTTCAGCAACTTACCATTAACGGTATTTGACAGAGTTTAGCTCTGGGCAGAATGTGAAGACTATGGGGTGAGATATGTTGTTCTTGTACTGGCATTTGCAAGTAACGCTCATGGTTGCAGCAGCAAGGGGAAGAGTACACTGTTTAACAAAATGTTATGGATGTACCAGAACGCTGTTACACATATAATGAATTTACATCTGTTTGCTATTCCTGTGAATGGTATTGCAACAGAATATCGGAAACTGAAATATCCTTATCCAAAATATTATGTCGTGAATATCGAGGACACTAATATCATGAGGTTGAACTTCTATAGGTAAGCAACATTTCACGATATATAACTCCACATATGTACTTTGACGATTTATATGTATCTTCAAGGTATGTAGATGTGAAGTTAAGAATAGTAAATCTGTATTTACCTATTTGCACTTGCCTTCTGGATATTTGGTTCTCGATGTGTTTTACACAATAGTATGTCCACACAATAGTTCTGTTTCTGTTATTCTGTCAGTGAACCCCTATAATCTGAACAGTTGAGTAAATTAACATTGCTGGACGAGGATAAAACTACTTGTGCTAGAGTTTTTGTCATACATTCTGTGGGAGATCCATGAGCTCCCATGTCATTCAGCTGAATAAACCTTGCTGTCATGGAACAATCCTGCTTATGCATTTTCATTTGACGGTCCAGTGTTCACGGTTCTGGTGGGAAAGCACAGGCATAATTGGACTGGAAGATCCCTGGCAGCTATGTTGCAGTGCTCCTAGTAGATGTGTAAGGCACCCCAAATGAAAGGATGTTTCCTGAAGATTTCAACCTCTGCTCGCAGAGCGAACCCTTATCAGCATTGGTAAGTGGTACACGTGTACTTTAGTAGTTCTTTGAGAGCAACTAGAAGAGTAGGGAAGAAGGCAGAGTAAAAATGTACCCAGCTCAAAAAAATAGATAGACGCAGTCAGTGTGCCTGTGAGGGGTGAAAGTCATGCCAAGATTTCTTACGTCGCCATCACCATAGAGAGAATGTAATAATAATAATAACTTTATTTGTGTGATTACTTAAAACCATTGCAATAAAAAAATATATATATAAAAATACAGAACAGTTATACTGGATCTGCCCCCTCTATAAAGAAGATTTGTTAAAAAAAGCTTTGTGTTGAAAACTGTTATTTCTATTAAAAAAAGTTAAAAATAGACAGGTAGAATGATGGAGTCAATAATAGTCACACTAATAATAAAATAGAGAGAATGAAAAAGTGCTCACTGGTGAAGGAACAGTGTGTGTGTGTTTGCTTGAGAGGAGGATTTGTTTACCTTCAGGTGTATCTTCCAATGGGCTAGACATTTCAGGGTAGGGGTGTAGTGAACCCCCCGCTTTACCAGCATTAGCAGGGGTAGGGTGCTTTATGGGCTTCTTTTATCTGGAATTTAGCAGATTAAAGATTACAATTATCACTAAAAGGAAGTAATAATGGCTGATGAATTAGCGAAGGGAAGATGGGCAAGTGGTTGCACGAGTAAGTGAAAGGATGGATGAGTGGATGAATGAGTGGTTGAAAGGATGGGTGGATTAAAGGATGGGTGGATGAAAGGATGGATAGGTGAGTGGGTAAAAGGATTAGTGGATGAAATGATAGATGGATGAATGGGTGAATAGATTAATGGATGAAAGAATGGAAGGATGGGTGGGAGCATGCAAGGATGGATGTGTGGATGAAAGGGTGAGTGTGTAAAAGGATAGAAGGATAGGTGAAAGGTTGGATGAATGAGTAGATGAAAGTATTGATGGGTGAAGGATGGATGGGTAAGTGAAAGTATGGAAGGGTTAAATAATGGACGGATGAGTGGGTGAAAGTATAAGTAAATTATTGGTTGAAACCATGGGTGGATGAGTGGGTAGATTATTGGTAGCTGGGTGCATGAAAGAATGGCAGAATAAATGGAAACCTGAGAAGATGAGTCAATGGGTGAAAAGATGACAGTAAATGAGAATCTGAGATGGGTGGATGGATCAATGGATGACAGGATGGCAGAGTAAATTCAAATCTGAGAGAATCTGAGAGAATGCATGGATAGATGAATTGGTGTATGGCTGAAAGGATGGCGGAGTAAATGGAGTAAATGGAGTAAATGGAAATCTGATGATGGCTGGATGGGTAGGTGGATTGAAAGGATGTAGAGTAAATTGGGATCTGAGAGGATGTATGGTTGGATGTATGGACATTAGAGTAAATGGAAATCTGAGAGGATGGGTGGATGTGGGGCTGGGTGAAAGGATGGTAAAGTTATTGGTAATTTGAAAGGATGGATAGCATAGTAAATGAAAATTTGAGAGGATGGATGGCAAAGTAAATGGAAATCATGAGATGATGGAAGGTGAATAAATGACTGAATGGGCAAAAGGTTTCACTGATATATGAAAGGCTTTATAGACGGATGGATAAGTCAAATGATAAATTTGTAGGTGGTTGGATGTATGGATAGATGTTTATAAGTGGCTGGGTGGAAGTGTGAGAGGGTGAATAGATCAATCCTTGAATGGAAGAGACAATGAGCTCTTCTAGGGAGGTTCGGTCTCACATGCCTCACCTGCTTGGTGCCATCACAGCTTGGGTACAAGCTTGGTTTCCAAGTGGGGTGTATTTTAATTCTCTGGCTACTCCCCTGCTTCAGGTTATGAAAGTTTATTAGAGGTGATAGATAGGAATGATTGAGAACCCTACTCCTACCCATGTTATCTCACATGCAGAGGAGATAGTTGAACTGCTCCAGGTTTCTCCTTCAGGGTTGCAAATGTGTCAAAGAGGGGCAGTTCCCTCCAGATGCATGAGTGTTAGTTTCCCCACACAAAGTCGTGGGTAGGTCTAACAGTGAACATAGGTTAAATGAGGTGGCGCCATACCCTACAAAATATAATGATGGACGGAGTGTGGATAATTTTCAAACACTCGCCACCACTCACATATCTGGGTTCAATCCATCATTATTTTGCTCGCTGTATCACCCCAGTTTTGACCCAGCCATATACAAATTAGTTCTGACCCTGCTCTCCATGAGAACATTCCAGCCTGAACTGGCAAGCGGCTCTGGACCGAAAACAAGCATTCCTGGGACCAATTTCGAGGTATCACCCCTCATCAGCCAGCCTAGCTTAAATCCAGTGGTGCAGCTGGAAAGGGACCCACATGTGGGCATACCTTTTGCCACTTAGGGCACACATGGCAACATCGCCAAACAAAATGAAGGGCGGAATGTTGTTCAGCATTCCTCAGTGCTAATCTTCCACACAACCCCTATCATCCCTATACCTTTCCGTTTGCTCAACATATTACTTAACCTCTTCCTGGATAATGTCTCTCTATTCCCACCAATCCTCCCTTTGATTTTTTCTTAGCAGTACCCATCCCTGTCTGTAAAACTTCATAACCATAGATGTATGTGCCCGTATTTCTTCTTGTCTATTGTTTTCCTAGCTTCTGCCTCTAACTGCCCATACATCTTTACTGCCCATACATCTACATCTCCATATTGCTCCCTGTCCCTACTTCTTCTGTCATGCACCTCTCCCAGTATCCACCTCAACCTGTCTATTTATTTCCTTGCCCAGACCTCTCCCTGGTTGGACCTCCCCCTACCTGGGCCTGCATCTCTCCCATCCAGCATCCAAATTGCACCTCTCTCGACTCACTCCCATCCCTGCATGTAGCTCTCCCTAACTGTAATTCCCTGCACTTCCCCCAGCCCTCACCTTTCTTTGTCCAAATGTCTCTCTGCCCACTCTTCTGTATGACTGCACCTCACGTGGTGTGCACCCAGTCCACACCTTGTCCAGACCATTCCATTCCATTCCCAGTCTCAACTGTCCGCGCCTGGTTACCAGACTCTGGGGATCAACCACCAGAGCCACAGGGGTTGGAGGTCTAACCCACTGGTGCAAGGACTTAGTTCCCCATACACAACCCGCTAGGCAGCCCTCTCCGGATGGACTCAATCTTCTGGCATCAATTAGAGCCTCTAGATAAGTTCAGGGACACAAGTAGATCTCCGAACCCTCTTTCATAAATGAATAAGACACTTAAAATCAATGTAAGAAGACAGGTTAAAACCTTAAAATATTTACTTCTAAAACCCAAGTCTAATGCATAAAATATGAACAATACCACATAGAATGTGAAAATAAATGCAGCAATGCATGACTGGCCCAAAGCAAGCAATATGAACATTCCTAACATGGTTAGCATCCTAGCACCCTATTGACAATTTTAAGCGGTATACTAAAATTTAGCACAAGAAGTAAATACCAAGGGCCAAATTCACAAAGGGCCTCCACAGTTGTGGCAGAGACCCCGCAGTCATAGGGGAGGCTCCGCTCTCCGGGCACAATCTCCCAGTGAGAATTCGCATCGAGAAAATGTCCGCCCAGAGTGAGGAGACTCCCCCACAACTGCGTGGCCTCCGCCACAACTGCGGGGCCTCCCCCACAACTGCGTGGCCTCCGCCACAACTGCGGGGCCTCCGCCACAACTGCGGGGCCTCCGCCACAACTGCAGGTCCTCGGCCACGAGTGCGGAGGCTCTTTGTGACTCAGGCCCTTGGCCTATGAATCGATTTCCTGAAGATGGATCAGACAGTAATACTATTCTCAGCATGGAATGGCTGTCTTGCTATTTTCTATTACAGGTCTTGCCCGGGAATGATAAGCACAGCTGGGCTAAAGGTCACTTCTTTGCACCTCTCACTCTTGGAGTCCCAGAGCAACCCCCCACACTGGGGTTCATTTGTAGTAGCAAACCAGCCTGATGTCTGGCCCAATAGTTACCTCGTGAAATCTCTCATAATAATGTTCAGCTACCTCTGTTTTTACAGTATCTGATCACCGATTATATCTCATGTTCACAGGGTTGGTGCCACTAAAGTCCCAAGAGGACACAATAGGTATGGCGTTTATATGAAGATGGCAGCAACCATTACATAATGAATGAAAATGTCAGTCTAGGCAGGAGGTGGACATGATAAGAACACTTCTGCGCATGCCTAAACTTCACACATTTTAATTGAAAGAGATAAAATAATCTGCAGGCAAGCACATGATAAAAAAATAGAAAAGGCTTAAATGGGCCCTGTTAGAGTGATCATGACATGCTTACACTTCCCCCATCCACATCTTTTTCTGCCCATTACAGGGCCTGCTCGCGTGTTTCCTCAAAACCACGGGGCATATTATCAAGGCCAGGCGATAAACTTATCGCCGCTTTAGCGTCCGTTTTCGGGCGTAAAGCGGCGATAACCTTATCGCCTAATCAGCAAGGACACGCTAGCGCGTGTTTTGCTGACTTCGCCCCCATTTCAAGCACGCCTAACTTTGCATCGCTAATGAGATGCAAAGTAGGCGTGGCTGTGAAACCAACCAGGGAAAATATCGCTACGGCAGCTTCGCGATATTATCAAGGAAGGGTAGCGATTTTTAAAATCACGTTAAGTATGCCTTAACACAGGAATTTAACGTCTGTTAAATTCCTGCCTAAGGCATACTTAACATGGGGGGTGGATTGTGTGGCTAAGACCACAGGCCCCTATCATCAAGGGTATCGCTGTTTTCCATGGAACATCGCTGGAAAACCAGCGGTGTTCCATGGAAAACATCGCTATTGCTAGGATAATTATCGCCATTGTGCTGTGCTTTGTTAATATAGCGCTAGCATGGCGATAATTATCTGCGGTAGCCGGCGTTAAACATTTTAACGCTAAGAGCGGCCAGGGATAATTATCGCTGGCCGTTGATAATATAACCCCACATCTCTTTCTGCCCATAACTCTGCCTTTCAGCACCTCTCTCAACCGGTCTTTTTCCTGCCTACACGTCATCCTGTTTATACCTCTTGCGTCCAATTCCCTGCCCATATTCTTTCCTGTCTGCATCTCTCCCAGCCTGCACTCCACCAAGCATTCACCCATACTTGCGCAAACTTCTCCCAACCTGCACCTCTCTTAGCTCGCCTTTCTTCCTGGCTGCACCTCTCTCTCTCTCTCAACCTCTGCTTTCCTGCACCATTTGTTTCCCATTCGTCAATGTATACATTATTTAGGCTTAAACAATGTCAAAGCCAATAGGCTTGTCTTATAAAGGACAAAGCAAGCCAGACATGCTTACTGTGCCAATGCTTGTTGAAAACTCTTAAATTATTTGAACCGTATAGTTTTGGGAATTAATGCAGAAGGCGTTATAACTGATTCTAGTAATCTCGCAGGATTCTAGTAGTAACTGTTTAACAAAAGTCAAGATGGTGAATTTGATCAAATGTCTGTGTGTGGGTAACAGGCCGTGAAGAAGTATAGAGTGTCTTTGAAAAATAGAAAGCTTATTTTAAAAAGGCCAATAAGAGTGCCTTTTCCATGGTGTATGCTTCACATAACTGTGGCTAGTAATAGTGGCTTGAGTCAGCCTTTGGGTTGAATGGTCCAATGACCAGGATGCTCTCTGTAGAATGCTGCTATTGCTTGTGGCGGAGAGATGGCGAGCATGCTTCATCTTCAGTGCAAGGATTTTCTGAGCGCCAGCAAAATGACATTTCGCCATTTGCAGTTGTGGCATACGATTTCACAGTATTGATAACTTTTTATAGCGGCTATGTATCGTTTGTGTAATCCTAACAAGCGTAAATGGAGCCATTATTTCACAAATGTCGATTTACAGCCATAAATGGCTTTGTTATGAGAACAATGATCTTGGTGTGATGTTTAAGATGGCTCTGGGTAAGATAAAATCAAGTGAGTGCAAGCAGTATATCACATAGGTTGACCGAGTAGTGTCAGAGGTTAAGCCATACTTTTATCCTCATTGACAAGAAACAAAGATGATCATACAACTGCGAGGAAAGCACGCTATTTGGTATTGCTATTTTAAGGATACTTGTCCATCAATGATTTGAGAAAGCAAAATAAAAGCCACAAATTACATGGTTATGATCTTGGCTAGCGCTGTGTGGAAAAGACTTTAAAGTTTCAATGTAACACAAAGCAGATAAGTGGAAAATCGTATTAACTCAGCGGGAAAATAATTAGTTTTCTCTCTGTGGGGAGATGTTTCAATTATTATTGCAATACATGGAGTTTAAACTAAAATAGAAATCCTTACAATCTGTGAAATGAATAGTGAAAAGGACACACATGCAGAGGAAGGAGGTATTACTTAGGAAACAAAGTGGGATGGAAAATGTGTGCCATTCACTCGCAACTTCATGTGAAGACCATGCTGGACTCAGCAAAGTGGACTGCGGATTTCTATTCAGTATGTAAATACAGTCAATAGCAATCAGTTTTACTTTTATATGAATAACAAACACAATACCTATTAATATGATCTCTCTGAAAAAGAACACAAAGGGAGCAATTCTGTCAGGCCACAGCTAGCCTGTGTGAAATGGCATTTTATCCCAGAACCACATACCACACACAAGCATATTTTTTCAATTAGGGAGAATCAAACACAACATGTGAATTTACACAGATTGAGTAAAAAGTAGATAACCTGCACTACCACAATTTTTTTCATTCATCCCCTTCTTCTATTGTGCTGTTGAGAAGCCATTTAGTGAAGCAAAAATCGATACAATTCTGTTTGGCCAATCTTGCACATCCCTGTGTAATGATGAACAGCTTCAACCTAAGAATCCTCTCTAGCGGCTCCCACAGGGAAGAGCGGTGGGGTGTGGTAAAAGTCGACTGACGAATGGATAAGAAATATTAAATAAATAAAACCACTTACTTTGCGCTTGCCAAATCGCTGCGTCATCTGTCGATTTCCACCACCCCCAACCCTGCCCCACGGCACCGGTCAACTGGTCTTACCTGTGCGTGCCGCAACTGCTCTCTACCCTGGCAAGTCCTCGCACTGCTTCAAATTAACCACTGGATAGAGCTCATCCAGTGCTGGGCCAACCCTCTTACAACTGATCTTACCTGTGCGAGCCGCTACTGCTCTCTACCCTGGCAAGTCCTCGCACTGCTTCAAAGTAACCGCTGGATAGAGCTCATCCAGTGCTGGGCCAACCCTTTTACAACTGATCTAACCTGTGCGAGCCGCTACTGCTCTCTACCCTGGCAAGTCCTCGCACTGCTTCAAATTAACCACTGGATAGAGCTCATCCAGTGCTGGGCCAACCCTCTTACAACTGATCTTACCTGTGCGAACAGCTACTGCTCTCTACCCTGGCAAGTCCTCGCACTGCTTCAAAGTAACCGCTGGATAGAGCTCATCCAGTGCTGGGCCAACCCTCTTACCATTGGTTATCCGGCAGATCATTTTTTGTTGATTGAGAGGTGAAGGGAGTTTACACTTAATCAACCACATCAAATTAACAGTGTAATCCATTTGGCTACACAATAGGGATCAGGAATCAGGGAATAACATCACAGTTGTATTACAAGTTAGCAGTTAGGGTAATGTAAATAAATCTCAATATCATGAAGTAAAGGTACAGAATAACCACTGGATAGTCAAACCGCCTAAAGAAGTTTAGGCGCTTCCGTATGACACACACAAGAAGTTCAGTCACAGCAATACAAAGAATTATTAGCAGAATCTGGTGCTCAGAGAAGAGTCTTCGATCTTCTCCCTTAAACATGAATCTGAAGAAATCTCAAAAGTCGGGGAAATGCTGAAAAAGAGAGAAATGTGGGAAATGTGCAGGAATGAGTCAGCATTTCAAAAGCTCAGGCAAGAGTCTTCTAAAAATGGGAAAATCAGTAGCGGCTGGTGTGCCGTCATAGTGGCGGGGTGGGGGGGATTAAGGAGAGAGACGGATAAAGAAAACAGTCAAATAAAAGGTTTAGAAGAAAAAATCATCTGCCACATTGCTCCTGCCAAACGCCGCTGTACTGTATCTTCCTCACTGCAGCACAGACTCCTAGACTCTCCTGCAGTCAATCTTGATGCTGCTCTAATGCATGAGAGCAGTGTCAGGAATGGCCCGAGCACCCTCGATTTGTGCTCCCTGGGTGACTGGGAGCCTGTGACTGCTGTCTCCAACCCAGAAATGCAGCTAGGATTGGAGAGAGATTCACTGCGCTTGCTGCTTTGGCCGGCCTGAGATGGCTGGCCAAACCATCATGAGCACTAAATCCCAGTGCTCATCACTCTTCCTTCTGCCTTGCCCCGCGATGGCCCTGCCCCCAAGCCTCATTCAATGGAAGTAAAATAAAACGATAATAAAGATGTTTAATTATCGTATTATTTTTTTAATTTTGAGGTTGGCGGGGATGGGGGGACACTCCTCCGCCACAGGGTAGGAGCCACCCCTTGTAGCCTAAGCCACACTCGGCAAAATATCAAAGGGGCAAGCATAGAGGTTGATACTTCTCATTGTCCAAAGGAAAAGTAGTCAACATCAACCCGTGAGAACACCAGTTAATACCACATGAATCTTCTGGGTAACACCCCTTGTTCACACTATATGGGGTTCCATTGCACTTTCGTTTCTTACATTGCGAACTGCAACATTAGCAGACTCTCCCAAGCCAGTCCTAAGAATGACATTGTCCTTGGCCATCTGCAACACCTCGAAACATTATTAAACACTCTGGCTCTCAATGTTCTTAGCCAAGATCTTCTTCTTGGGCTCTCTATCAGTAGTACAGTGTTACATCTATTCTCAAACTAACAAAGCATGTGAACGTATCTGTAAGAAAAAAGACCCACAATCAGAAATGGAAAAACAGTATTTGATGCAGAAAGAAATAAAGGCTCCTTGGGTCAATTTAGGCATATAATTCAATGGTGCACATTAATATGTGTTATTTGTGCACATACAATGACAAATAAATGACATGTCAGTACATAAATTCAGCATTAGACTCACATTGCACTTTTGAGTAAACATAACTTTGAATGCATGAATATAAGTTTGACTAAGTACTACATTAAAAATGGAAATGTGAAATCCTTAGTGCACACATGTACATACATCTTTATTGTTTCTAAAGCAAATGCATTTTAATAGTGTGAAGATGGTTTTATCCAATCTCTAAAGAATCTGTTTCATTTTAATAAGCTTAAGGAATACAGAATATATTAATTTCTAACTCTACAGTGAAGGCACTTCAGTAGTGAATTTAAGTGCAACACATTCTTTAGAGCACACAAAGTATGTAGTGCTAAGTGCCCATATATATTACATATCTATGACATGTAGGTGTGGAGCCAAACTTGTACCACTCCAATGCCCCATCTGATGACAAATCAAGCCATCACATCAAGATATAAATCTCTTATCAGACGGACCACATAAGATCTCATGGGTTTCATAAATGCTCGTCTGGATTTCTCCAGGTGTTTCATGTCCTTATAGTATCTGCTCTGTCTTTCTTCTCATTCAACGTCTGCTCGTTTGTTTAATATATTTTTATTTGGCAAATTTTGACATAAAAAGTGCCACAATACAACATACAATTAAAAGGCCAGTTATACAAACAGCACAACCATAAAAACTGTATAAAATTCAATAAAATCTTGGCCAAAAGTACAGTGAGAGAATGCAGCTCTATAAAGGTTCTCAATTCATCATCAAGTAGAAAAAGAGTCACTCATGCATATATACATTTCTCCGTCCGTACGATCTTCCAGAGTTCAAGAATATTCACAAGTCATATATTAAAATCATTTTCCGATCCCATACCCATTTCACATTGTATTGCCAGTTCATTCATCGGCTTCTGTATTGCAATTAAAAATCTTCCTATTGCACATGACACATTAAAAAAAATCATATTTATCAATAAGCTAAGTGCTTGTTCCCTACTTCAATTTTATAGGCAATAAAAAGGGGGTTTTAAAAATACTTTCTGTTCTTCTAGGAACCACAGACAATCCAACAAAATATGTGGGTCACTAAAATTTACTTGTAATCCACATGTGCACAGACCCTGTTCATTCTTCATTGCAGATTTTATCTTCCGATCAGCTTTACATGGGTTCAGGACAACTCTAAATTTCAATAGTGAATTTCTAAGCTTTGGGTTAGGCATGGCCTCGATATAGGGGAACATATAATCATTAGTCCACCCATTTACCAAGAACTGGGTGGACGGTTTGCTCCCCAAATTAGATAGGTCGTCTTCTTCTCGGGCCTTGGTATTGATAATAGCCCATAGCACCTGCTTGGGAATCTGCTGCCCTGATTTCCATTGATCTGGTTCTAAAGAGAGTTTAGCACATAATTTATCTAACTTATGTCTAGCTTTGGACGCCCATTTCAATTCACTTTCCTCTAGTTCTCTTTTACAAAGGTTTGATGGGGGGCCCTTCTCTATTCATTCTCTGCTAGAAGTTCAGTGAAGCTTGCAATTCCTGAAAACTCCATGCTGTAAGTTGACAATCTACTCTCACAGCCTGTATCATAGTTGACGGAGGGAGACAAAGAAGCTGTTTCACGCATTTACCCTCTTCTTAATTCCAATCCACTTTGCCACCTAAGAATAAGACTTCTGCACTATATTGGAATTGTGGGCAGACCATTGCATTAAAAGCTGATAAAATTGGCCACAAGAAGGGGCCTCCATACTTCTGCTTAAATTGTTTGAGGCCCCACACTGAAGAGAGAGCCTTTGCTTTTAGTGACTGTAGGTGATCCCTCCAATTTACCTTCCTGTTGAACCACATACCCAAGTATTTATATTTGTCCACTTCTTCGACTCTGACTTCTCCCAGTTTTCAATAAAAAGAGTTCTTCCTTTTACCCAACACCATTATTTTAGTCTTTTCTAAATTATTCTGCTCTTTTCTCTTTGTTCCCTTCTTTGCTTGTGCATGTTTGTATCCCTTATAGATTACAACAATTCTACTCTCTGAGTTTCCAAACCATCTAACTATAGCAGAAAATCAATTTCCAACTGCTTCCTAAGCACCTGTTGCCTCTAACTCCTTCAGATCTCCCTTCAAGTCAGTGATTTTTTAAATAAACTTCTTCAAATCCTAACTTTTGTCAGGAATGTAAGTACAACACTGTTGAAATTTTAACATCCGACAGACTCTGCCCTCCTTTGCGAGAAGGATGTCAAACGCAAGGCGGTTCCCCAAAACCGTGGATATCACAGCTATCATTTTAGTATCTACAACTAATAAAGCAAAGCAAAGCACTTTTAAAAAACTGTCTCGTTTGGTTTTAAAATTATATTTGCTGCTTTGCTCACATTGTACTGTACACTCCCTGGCGCCGCTCTGCTAACGGGGGTCTGTCATTTTGGGGGAAGCTCTGGTTAGCGGGATAGTTTCTACAGCCCGAGGATACAAAAACGCAGGCTGCTGCGAACGCTCAGACCAAAGTCCTCCTGAGGCTCGGACGGCAGAAGAGCTGTGGTTTGGCGCTAGTTCCACTGCCTTTGAAATGGTAGGAAAATACTCAGTACTTTTTAGTTGCTTTTTAAAAAACTGTCTTGTTTGGTTTTAAAATTATATTTGCTGCTTTGCACACATTGTACTGTACACTCCCTGGCGCCACTCTGCTAACACGGGTCCGCCATTTTGGGAGAAGCTCTGGTTAGCGGGGTAGTTTCTACAGCCCGAGGATACAAAAACGCAGGCTGGCGTGAATGCGCAGCGGAGGCTCGCAGCGGGCGCGCCACTGGCACGCCGAAGGCGCGCTTAAGTCAAGCCCGTCTGCCCCCGTCTGCGCCTGTCTGCGCCTGTCTGCGTCCGTCTGCGCCCGTCCGCGCCCCATTCGCGTCCAGCGTCAGCCACCCTGCCGGTTACAATACAGATACAGACAAACCTCTGCCTATCAAATACTCCAGCAGGACCTTACATAATTATAATTCTATTGCTTCAAAAGCAAACTGTTTATGCATTTCATTTGATACCAAGACCACATATAAACATACAACCTGCCCAGGATGTCTAACTAAACTACCGGACCTTGTATCCCAGAAGACAAAAGGCAGACAGAACACAGGAAAAACTAATAAACAACACGAAAAAGCCAAGATTAAGAAATATGCCCTGTTTAATGCCTTAGTTAAGCATAGCGTGGAATATGCCTCCCTTATCGAAGAAGAAGATATAACAATCGCATTTATAACAGAATCTTGGATGGATGATGCATCAGGTCCGGATCTGGTGAAAGCCACACCAATAGACTACTTCTCCTTCATGTTAAATAGACACATAGGAAGGGGGGGATTAGCAATAATTTACCATAAGTCCCTAACAGCATCATTCAATCCCTCATCAAATGAGGAATGCGAAGCTTTGGAATTTAACTTTTATCTCTCCGATCACCACACATTCAAAGGCACTCTCATTTATAGATCACCTGGCCCCAGAAGCCTGTTCTTAAGAAAAGCTGCTTCCATGTTCGAAAATATCCTCAGGGCTAGTTCATACACTATTTTGGGAGATTTTTATTTCTACCTAGAAGCACAATCTGACCCTCAAACTTGATAGATTTTATGAGTAGCCTTGATTTAAAGCAATTAGTCAACGGTTCAACCCATAAAGCAGGACATACCTTAGATGGAATATTTTCCAATAATGCGCATCTATCTGTTATGGGTCTTCATCCCGTGACATGGTCCGACCACAAGGTAGTGCTGTTTACAATAACTACACCCAATCGACAAGCTGTGAAACCAAAATCTAAACTGATATCAAGTAGAACATGGAATAAGGTAGCCGCGAACGAACTACAAGAAGTACTAACATCCACTTCCTTCAGTACTCCAACAGACCTGGACGAGGCCACGCTCCAATATACAAACTGGCTGGAATCAGCCGGAAATGTACTTGCCCCAAAGAAAGCCCATACATCTAGCAGAGCACAACCTTCCTCTCCATGGTATACCCAAGAGCTTAGAGACCAGAAATTAGTCTGTAAGCATCTAGAGAGAGCCTGGAGAAGGGAATATAAGGACAAAGAACAAAAGTAACATAAAGCAGGCCTAGCCAAGTATAAAAAAATGCTACAAGACACAAAACAAGAGTTCTATATGAACAAAATCAACTCAGCCAAAAACTCCACAAAAGAACTTTTTAAAACAGTATTTGCCTTAGCATATCCAGCCCCTCCGCCCATCCAGGCCAATTCATTCTTCACTAATACTAAGAATAATACGTTAACCACAAACCCTCTTGAGGTGGAGACAGGATTTAATCCCAGAGCATTATTAATCGAGTTTGCCAAAATCACCACAATAGACATCTCTAACGCTCTGTTGAAAGTGAAAACGGGTTCGCCCTCTGACCCATGCCCAGTCTCATTTTTAAAACGAGCAGCTGAGCCTGTTGTCTCCACTCTGACCTCCATTATTAATGCCATGTTTGTGGAAGGATACTTTCCCAAACTTTGGAAGGAGGCATCGATTCTACCCTTGCTCAATAAGCCGAGTCTGGACCCTAAAAACGTGAATAATTACAGACCTATTTTCAGACTTTCCCTTCCGGCAAAAATTGCAGAGAAGGTTATGAATGACCAACTCAGTTCCTTCATGGAAAAAGCTCAGGTATTAGACCCTACACAATATGGCTTTCGTAGTGGCCATAGTACAGAAACTGCACTGCTCAAATCGACAGAAGAGATCAGAGCCATTATAGATCAGGGAGGAAAAGCAGCCATGATTATGTTGGATCTCTCTGCTGCCTTTGATACGGTCCATCACGCTTTGCTGATGGATCCGCTGCGGGAGATCGGAGTACATGGTCAGGCATGGAGACTAATGAAATCATTTCTTTCAGACAGACGACAGACAGTCACCCTGGCGGAATTTGCCACTAAACCTTTCTCCCGTGTGGGGTCCCCCAGGGGTCATCATTAAGACATACACTTTTTAATGTTTATGTATCACTTCTTGCCCCCTTGATTGAATCATTTGGTTTTAATTTGACATCATATACAGACGACACCCAAATTGTGGTGTCACTAAGGCCAGGAGAATTGCAAGGAACAGCATCCAGATTTCATGATTGCATGATATCAGTGGGTAACTGGATGGCCCATAATTGTCTTAAATTGAATTCCAGTAAGACAGAGGTGGTTTTATTCAGCAAGGATGCTAACTTCTGGACCCCGGAATGGTGGCCAGACACACTAGGTCCTCTTCCCACGCCAGTCAAAATGGCTAAAAACCTGGGAGTCTGGATAGACAGCAAACTTAACCTCAAGAATCCGGTGAACGCAGTAGTCTCTTCCACCTCCTACATTCTAAAAGCTTGTAAGAAAATCCTGCCAGTCCTGCCCAAACAGAGTCATCAGCTAATCATCACAGCTCTAGTAATGTCCAGACTGGGTTATTGCAACAGTTTATATGTCAACATCCAGTAAGGACTAATGAATAAACTACAACTCCTGCAGAACGCTGCAGCCAGATTGCTGACTGGCACTCCCAAACATGCCTCCATATCAGCAGAAATCAGAAGGCTCCACTGGCTGCCAGTGCGAAAACGGGTACCGTTTAAGGCTCTGTGTACAGTACACAAGGCACTTTATAGAACTGGACCCAACCATCTCAAAAAGCAATTCCAATGGTACACACCAACCAGATGTTTATGCTCTTCTGATGCGGTACCTTTTGTAAAAAAAGCCAACTGGGGGGAAGAAGCTTCACGGTCGGGGCTGCTAAGGCATGGAATGGACTCCTGATGCATCTTAGAGCCTTGCCAAGCCTACTGGCCTTTAGAAAGGCTTTAAAGACTTGGCTCTTTGCTGGCTAGGCTCAATTTCTGGTTTACCTCCCCTCTCTCACCTTTGGACCCAGGTAGGACTTCATGCAGTGCCAGGACACCCTCGGGTAGGAGTTCGCGCTTTAGAAATATCAATAACATTAACATTAACTAGTAGACAACATATCTACAGTTGTGGACAATTTTCTAATTTTGATGTCATTCAAAATCACACCTGCAGATGGAATAATTGCACCAAAAATATCTCCTAGTACTTCTCCAGCACTAGTTTCTCTTTTGGGTCTAGACTTCTTTTCCCACACAGGATCATCAAAATGCTCCACCTGATAAATCTTTGGAAAAACTATACCTAAATAACATGTGAAATACCATAATTTTAGCAATCTAAAATATGCATGTGATGCAGCGCGGAGTGCAAAATCCCTCCCTTCTGTCACGGACCAAAAGATCTCACACACGCATACTATCCATACATTCGCTGGTGGGGCCCATAACACCAACACATACTCACCATCAGTCCGTGCGAGAGGCGATTAACCTTCCAAGCGCTGAATAATGAGGGAGGAAGATACCACTTTACCCTAATGAGCATTAAACCTACAAACCCTGCTTATACTCATTAGGCCCTAGACTCCATGGGGCATATCAACAACAACCGGCGATAATTATCGCTAAGCGCACTTAGCGCTAGGATAATTATCGCCGGCTAGCGTGGATTTTTATCGCTGAGATAGCGTGCTATTAGCAACGCTTATCTCAATAGCGATAAAAATCCTCACGCTAAGTGGCTAACATGAGATTATCGCTGGAAACCCAGCGATAATCTCACATTAGCTTGTTGATAGGGACAGAAAAACTTAGCCATGATATCCACCTTCCATAGGATATCATGGCTAAGTCAGAAAAATACCAGACGTAAAAAAGCAGCGTTAACCGAGGTTAGCGCTGCTTTTTTTGTCTCTAAAAGGGTTAGCGATATTCTTGATAATAGGAGAAATGTCGCTTAGCGACATTTCTCCTATTATTTTACTCTGGAACGCCTCCTTTGCAACTCATTAGAGATGCAAGGGGAAGCGTAGAGTAAAAGGGTGCTAACATGCCAATTTGCATGTTAGCACCCTGTTGTTGATAGGGTGCTAGTTTTATCTCTGCTTTTTTGGCTTTTAAAGCCAAAAAAGCAGAGATAAAGCCCTTGTTGATATGCCCCTACATTTGGTATTCCCCTCATAACCGGGATGTATCTGTTAGTTGTAGTTTTAAGTGAAATTCTAATACTCTAATTAACCTTTTCACTAACACATTTCAATGAATAAACAACCCAACTCATTTCTGTAGATGTTCAAATCCAAATTTATATTAATATTGCAGATTAAATCATTCATTTAATCAAGTTGCCATTCATATTTACCTATTCTGGCTAAAGTCGTCCTCTATGTCAAAATTTTGCAGTCTCGCAAATCTATGCCCATCAATTTTAGCAGATTCAGTTCATCAGGAGTTTGGGCATTAATTCAGTCCATCAAAGATTCAGGCTAACAGCTGTCCTGCAGTGTCACCGTCCTCTCCGTCAGCATATCATCAGGAATCGAAGGAGCGTCATCGAATCGATCTAATCACCTCTCTATTCTACCATAATTCATAGTAAAATCAGTGTTAAAATGTATCAAAGTTTGGGCATCCGAGTTCGCTGATTGGACGATCAGGGATCATCCTTTTGGTTTCTCATGAAAGTGTCTTTTGGGTTATGACCCTTGTCAGTTTCGGTTTACACTACAGTCTTTGTTCGGAATACTTGGACGACGTCCCAGACTGTCCTTGAAAGGTACATGTTCATCTGGGGTCAGGTCCAGGCCACTGTGTATCTGTTGTCAGCGCAGGCGCACTTCAACCAAGCCTTGTTCAGCGTTGGCAGTCGGGTTAGGCACCAAAGTCAGCCATCTTTCGGCAGGCCAAAATGGTCAACTTAAGCAAAGAAACACAAAAACGTAATTAATACATAGAAATGACTAATTAAATGTTATTCCCTCGCTAATACCCATATGTGTGTGTATTTATCTAGCCAAAAGCAACACCCAATGCGGTTTATACTTACTAAATAAAGCACGAATCACAATTACATCATCAAAGCGACATATATCATGCAATGTTCTAATTATCCATCATTAGTATTCGTACAAAATTTAGTTTACGTAATTAATTAGGCCATGCAGATGCAAATCCCACGTGTATTTCGGTCATTAATAAGGTTGATTAGTTATTTCCACATCACTCCAAACCATTAGTACGATTATAATTAATTAATTAATCTAATTAATAAATTGACATGCAAAATGGGGTGGGCATACAAAATTTTGCATAACCCGCTCCAGCAATCCCCCCTTTGGTTATTTTTATCACCACACCACCCAAAATTTTGTTCTGTCTTTACGGAATCTTTAAAATGTTTTCTTGCTCTTAATCATAATTCACTTTCACCTACGTCTTCTCTTTTTACTGATTCATACATACTCTCCTTCCACTCCTCCAATTCTATTTCTTCAATTTCTCTTTCTTGTTTCTTATCTTTTCTTTTTGAATTTTCACTTTTTATTCTTTTTTTATTTTTCTTATTTCTACAGCACATACAACATAATCTTATCATTAAAACTATGCAGATTACACATGTTAATGGAAACAATATTTTACCTATAAGTGTACTACCTATTTTTACTAAAAAATTCTTAATAGCAGCTATTTTCTTGCCAATTCTATCCCAAACACTTTCAACCTCCAATGGTGCAAGTTCATCATGCAATTCAGTAATATTCTTAATATAAGTTTTCAGATCTTTGCTTTCGTCAGGAATGTAAGTACAACAATGTTGAACTTTCAGCATTCCACAGACTCCACCCTCATTTGCCAATAAAATATCAAGGGCAAGTCGATTTTGCATTACCATAGCACGCATGGCAACCATTTCTGTGTTAACCAAAAAAAATCCTCCAGCGGTGCTTGTTGACAAGCGATCCACTACTGTTGACAATTTTCTAATTTTGTTTGCATTCAGAGTTATTCCCACTGCTGGTATCAATGCCTGAAAAATATCACCTACAATTTCTGCCCAAGATTCTCTCTTGGTTCTGACTAAATGATTACTTAAGCTATGTACACCATCTTCTCCTCTATCCATATGAAAGATTTTTGGAAAGACCAAGCCTACGTAACATGTGCCATACCAATGGTCTGGCAAACGATAATATGCCCTGTTCCCGCAAATAAAATATAATCCGGGAAAGACTGGATCTCTTCCACCTTTGAATCCCCATCCACCCATGATTCGATATGTATCATGCACTCACTATTACCTAGAAAATAATTATCATACGCCGTTTGATTCCTTCGAATGCAAAATTTCCCTTTCTGAGGCCAATCTAAAGCTATAGTTGGACTAGCTTCTCCTTTCAAATGTTTTTCTTTCTCTATATCCCAGATTGTTTTCTCCACTTTCCCTTCTGCTGCTTTTCTTTGCATTTTCAATCTCCTTTCCTCAACCATGCCTAGGAATGTCTTTTCCTCCTTGTTTAGACTGCATGTTAAATTGTATCCAAACATATACTCTAATGTTAGTTCCTAAGTTTCTAAAAAGAATTCACCTAATACCTTAGCAGGCTTTACTTTGTTCAATTTATTATAAGAAGGCACTTGCGCAAAAATGTTATCTACATCTGAAAAATAATATTCTAATTTCCCTGTCTCATAAAACAAACTAGCTATTACACTACATGTTATACCATACGTTGCCGGAAGGTGATGATATGTCACTCCCTCAGAAACAGATGCAGGTAACTGCATACATACGTAGCAGTCCCGCACGTCCATTGTCTTTACATAATCATACAATAATTTTGAAAACACATTATTAGAAAAATCTGTTAATGACCTGTCTTTATGCAAATCATTTTTATCTATTCTAGTTGGAACTACCTTTGGAATTTTCCCTATATTAGTTTTGTTCTCACTATGTCCTTCTAATGTATCTATAGTAACCTTAAAGGAAATGACAAGAGCAAGGATGCTCCATAAAAGCATTAATAATCCTGTACAACAACAACACATTTTACACCATCTTTTCATGAATGTACATCTACCTTTACTACTTTCTATGTTAGCCATCTTGTTAAAATGGACCGTGTCTTTTGACTTAGCCTCTTTTACTTCACAACTAGTTTTTATAACCTAAGGTTCTAACACCTATTTGGTTCTACCAGTCACTATTTTTAATTCAATATCTTGTTTTCTTCATTAATAGTTTTCTTAACTTATTCAGTTTGGCATCTCATCGTTCTTCACTCTCCTCTCGTCTTCCAAATATGGATTTTCCTGAACTTCCGTTTCTTCTTCTCCAATGTCGGACAAGAAAACTCTCAGGATTTCCAATTCTATTTCATCCTCAACCACTTTCAGTACAGTCTCCTATGATTTCCTTGACTAACTGCCTCTTCTCCCTGTTCAGGCAGAGCCAAGTACGTCCATTCTGGTGACTTATACTTCTGTTTAGGTTTCCTTGTTCTTCTACTCTCTTTGTCTTCAGTTAATTCGTCTTCTTTTGATTTTTCTTGACTTGTCACTTCATTCACCTGTTCAGCTCTTGGTGAATTCACTCTTGTCAATCGATATCTCAGTTTCCTTATTTTATTGGGCCAAACATCATCTCTTGCAACTCTTTTTACTTTACTTCCTTTGTCATTCTTTTCATTCCTCCAAGCTCTCTTTCTTAGAACTCGACCTTCAGGTATTTCATTTTCACTCTCTTCAGACTCTGTCTCAACTTGCTTTGTCTTTTCAGCAACTTCTTTTTCCACCACTTGTTTTGTTTTCCCTACTTCTGTCCCTCCTCGCGTCTCCGGCACGCAATCTTCCTGCTGGCTACTTGTCCCTTCACCTAACTCGATGTTGCAGTTCCCTACACCTCCTCGGGGGTCTTCAGCAGAAATCTGTCCCTCTCTCTCTGTACCTGTCCCTTGTTCACTTAGATTTGTTACTTCGAGTGGAATTTCTCTCAGTCTCTCATCTGGTACTTCCTTTTCATGAATTTCTTTTGTTGCGTCTTCAGTACTCTTTCCCCTTTTCTTCCTGTGTTCCTTCTTGGAACCCTGCGCTTCTTGCTCGTTTCCAGAATCGCTTGATTCGGAAATCTGCAATCTTCTTCTCAGAGCGATACTTCTGGGGACTAAAGCTGATCTTTGTTCTGTTTCCCCCTTTCAGAGTTTCCTTGTGTCTTTGACCCTTTGTCATCTGATTCAGTGCTTGATTCTGATTCATCAAAGTATTCTTTTCCTGTGCTGTTCACCAGATTTGGAATTCTCAATGTATGACTGGCATGGATCCAGTTTTTCAGTCCAGCACACTTCACAGCTGTGGTCGTGGTCAGAATGACTCGTGGTTTTCCCCACCTTGGAACCAGACAATTTCTTCTTCTGTGGACTTTTATCCTTACCCAATCACCTGGGCTCAGATCATGGGCTTGCTTCTTTTTCAAGTGTGGTGGCATCTGGTCCAACCTGATGAAACACAGAATGAACTGCGTCAGTCAGGCCTTTACAGTATTCCAACACCATGTCATCAGAAATTGTCATCAGCTTGTTGACTGGTATAAACACATGTCTCATTGCACGTCCCATGATTATTTCATGAGGACTCAATCCTGTAGTTCTGTCTGGAATGGCCCTTATTGTCATGAGTACTAGAGGCAAGACATCAGGCCATTTCATACCTGTAGCCAAACACATTTTCCCTATTCTATTTTTGATAGTACCATTCATCTGTTCAACCACACCAGAAGCCTCTGCTTGGTAGGCACAATGTAGTTTTTGTTGTACATTCAATGCTTCATAAATTAATCCTACAATTTCATTATGAAAATGTCCTCCTCGGTCTGACTCAATTGTCAATGGGAACCCAAACCTGGGGATGAATTCTCTCAACAGTAGCTTGGCTACTGTCAACCCATAATTTCTTCTTGTTGGGAATGCTTCCACCCACCTGGAGAATAGGCAGACCACAACCAAAATATACCTCAATCTGTTACAGGGAGGCATCTCAATGAAATCTACTTGCATTCTGGTGAAAGGCCCTCCTTCTCGACCTATTGTTCCCAGACTCACTACTGTCTTCCTGCCAGGATTGTACTGCTGACATATTAAGCATCTCTGACAAAGACTCTCTGCCACAAGTCTGAATGTTGCATTGTACCAGGTCTGCTTATATGACCTCATCATAGCATCTCGTCCAATATGTCCCTGGCCATGATACATCCGTGCCATGGTAGACATCATGCTATCAGGCATAACTGGTCTTCCATCTCTATAGACCCACACATGATCCTTTTCCCTTGGGGCACATCCTGCTTTTACCCACTGTCTCATTTCCTCATCTCCTGCCTCCTCCTGCAACTGTTTTACCTCTTCCCAAGTTCCCACGATGTTAGTGAACATCAATGAGCAAGAAGACATTTCTTTTTCCTTAGCCCGATTGACCGAATTCTGATTTTGTGCACAATACTGTGCCATGTCATTGGCATACCTGTTCCCAGTGGCAATATAATCACCACCTTGACTATGTGCAGCACATTTTACAACAGCCAATTGTTTAGGCAGCTGTATCGCCTCAAGCAACTTTCCAACCACTTCTGCATTCTTAATGGGAGTTCCACTCGAGGTCAGGAAACCTCTTTGTAGCCATAGTTGGCCGAAGTCATGGATAACTCCAAAGCCATACTGGCTGTCAGTTATCCCAGTCACTCTCACACTCTTCCCAATCTTGCATGCTCTAGCCAAAGCCACAAGTTCAGCTACCTGGGCTGATTTCACTCCTTTCAAATATGATGCTTCAATTACTGCTGCGACTGTACATACTGCATATGCTGCACTTAGCACTCCTTCATCCGTTCTCAAACATGACCCATCAACGAACATCACAAAATCACTTTCTGGCAAAGGTACATCTTTTATGTCTGGTCATGGTTTGGTACAACAATCAAGTACATCCAGGCAATCATGATCAACTTCATCTCTTACCTCCACAATCTCAGCATCAGGCAACAATGTTGTGGGATTCACATTCACACATCTCGCAAGACTCACATAAGTTGCACCCAATATGACCTTCTCATACTTAGTCAGCCGACTGTGGGTCATATACTGAGTACGACTCCTTGTCAACAGAATTGCTACATCATGGGGTACAGACACTTTCAATGGATATCCCATCACAAATCCTTCACTCTGCTCCAGATTTCGACATGTTGCAGCCACCGCTTTCAAACATCCAGGTAAACCTACAGCTACTGGATCTAGCATTGATGAAAAATATGCAATTGGTCTTCTAATTTTTCCATGTTTCTGGGTCAACACAGAAAGTGCACATCCATTCCTCTCACTGCAATACAACTCGAATTATTTTTCATAGTCAGGCATGCCTAATGCAGGTGCTTCACACAAACCATCTCTCAATTGTCTAAATGCTGCCAATTCTTCTCTATTTAATTCAAGGGGATCTTTTACATCACTTCTCGTCAATCGCAGCAAAGGCTTTGCGATCAAGGAAAAGTTTCCTATCCACTGACGACAGTATCCAACCATTCCCAAAAACATTCTCACTTCTCTTTGAGTCATGGGAACACTCATTCCTTTTATTATTCTGATTCTGTCTATGGTTATTTTCCTTAGTCCTTTCTCAATGTTGTGTCCCAGATACTGCACTTCCTTCTTGCAAAACTGTAGTTTCGCTGGTGACACTTTAAGTCCTCCATCTGCCAAATGATTCAGCAAGGCTATTGTATCTGCCTCACAGGCTTCACGTGTTTTTGACGCCACCAAAAGGTCGTCAATATACTGTACCAGTACAGAGCTTTCAGGCATTTCTAGACTCTCCAAATATCTCTTTAACAACTGATTGAATATTGAGGGGCTCTATGTATACCCCTGTGGGATTCGGCACCATGCCAAAATACGCTCACCAAAACTAAATGCAAAAATTTGCTGACTGTCATGGTGCAATGGGATGGAAAAGAAAGCATGACACAGATCAATTACTGTGTACCATTCTGCATCATGGGGAATCTGATATAAAATCACTGATGGATTTGGTACAATGGGACAACATGATACCACAATTTTCTTCACCTTTCTAAAATCTTGCACTATCCTGAATTTCCCATTAGGCTTTTTCAGTCCCATTATCGGTGAATTACATGGACTACTCATTATTTCTCTCAAGATTCCTTGTCTGATCATTTTCTCTATTATAGGAGTTACACCTTCAATTATTTCAGGTGTCAATCTATACTGTGGAACATTTAGATACGTTACTCCTTCTTTTACAGTTATTTTGACTGGATCTACATTTCTCATTAGTCCTACATCCTCCCCAATGAAATCCCAAACCTCTGCCTTTACAGAGTTTCTCAGTTCTTTTGGTAATTCATCAGGGTTGAATACAGCATATGTTTCAGTAACTTCACTCTCTCTGTTATGGGTCAACTTATACAATACATCATCATCTGGTGTTTCAAAAGCTATTCCATCCGGAGTACAAAATATAGTGCAATTCATTTTGCACAACAGGTCCCTACCTAATAAATTCACAGGACTGGTGTCACACACCACAAAGCGGTGCATTTCTGAAAATTTCCCTATGCTGACTTTCACTGGTTCTGTAAGATATGTCTTAATTTGTCTGTTGGACACACCAACTACTTGGATCGTTTCATCCGAGAGAGGAAGATTCTTAACATCAGCTGATCTAACAGTTGATCGAGTAGCACCAGTATCCACTAGGAAAGTAATATTTTCATCATTAACCCTTCCATCTATAAAAGGTCCTGTCTGGTCTACTTCTAGAGTTGCGCCAAGTACGCACTCTTCTTCCTCCCTTCGGCACCGTCAATAACTCTCTTCTGGGTCACTCTCATCGCGTTGCAGCCACTACTGCGAGACAGCGCTAGCGCGTGGCAGCTTATTTACCTGATCTTCATTGTAGAATCCCGATTCACTACTATACTTCTTGGTGTTTCTACTCTGTGTAAAAGGCGGCTTTGGCACCTGATTCTGTGGGGGAACAACTTGCTGCTGTTGCTACGGTTTACCACTCACCTCATGCTGCACCTGTGGGTTCAATGATGAATTTTCATTGTTAGTACTCGGGGGAAACTTACACTTGGATTTCCAATGCCCTATCCTGCCGCAATTATGACACAGAAATTTCTTTTTAGCTTCTTCAATGTTCCCTTTGTACTTCCCATTATTACATTTTGGCTTGGTCCCTGCTTGTTCCACCAATTGTGCTTCCTGTCTCTCCGCTACCTTTACCTGTGCCCACATTGCCTTCTCCTTTAACTTCCACTGTTTTGCTTCAATTTCATCACTGAAGTATTTAGCATGTCTCAATACTTCATCTATTTTCTTGTTTTGCCAATCTACCGTATGCTGTTTAATCATATCACCAATTTCTGGTCGTAAACCATATACACATCTGTATACAAAATGGCTCAAATCCTTTTCACTCAAATTCTTGTCTCCGCTAAACTGCTTAAAAGCTTGTATTAGCCTCTCATAGTATGCATGTACTGACTCTTTACTTTCCTGGTGTGTTTGATCAATTTTTACCCAGTCTGTTTCTTTAGGGGGCACTTTATTTTTCAAAAATACCATAACCTGCTCATATTTCTTCATTACCTCGGGGTCTGGTGCTCCTGTTTTAGGATCCCTAGGATATTCCTTGGTTGGCCAATTTATCATCAATTTGCACTCTGACCATAGATCTGCTGGTACTATTATGTCAAACAAACTATTCAAATCAATCCATAGTACTTTAGACAATTTCACAAATCTGTCTACCTGTCTGAACCACTCGACGGGCTTTTCGTGTAGTCGAGAGAAGTCATTCGTAAATGACAAAATATCCTGTCTTGTACATGGGACATGTACATATCCTCCTCCTGGAATCTCTCTCATAGGGCATTCTGTCACTACCTTCTCCTTTTCTCTTACAGGAAAGGCTGAAAATGTCTTATCTGAGGCATCATCACATTTTCTATACCACCTGCTTCTCCATTTATCCACATCTCCCCATTTTCTCAGCAAAATGATTATGTCCTTAATTTGACCTATACGTCCTGTGGTGTTCATATTTTCAATATCCTTTTCAGTGAATTCTACTCAATAAGGCTTTTACCTTTTCAATATCAATACCCATTTCATTTGCCACTTCTTCTAACCTTTCATGGAAGTTTTTCGCTCTCCAGGTTGTACTTTTGCACAGAAATAATAGTTCTTCATCCTGATATGTTTTTAATTTTTCTGTCGGAATAGTCCCTACAATTAATTTTTCCAATACCATTCGTAACTTGGCCACATCAATTGATTGGGATTCTTTGTCTTTCCTCTGCAAGCTTCTCAACCATTCACTTAGCTCGTCTGTTGATGGTCCTACTGGTTTTTCTACACTTCCGTGTCCAACATCCTTCTGTGTTTCTGACGCTGTCTCTATCATTGTCATACGTCTTTCTGCACAATTCTGATCTACAAATGGATTATTTGTAACATTTGGTTCCATTACACTCATAGTCTGTCTCCATGGATTCTCATTCTGACTCACTCTTGGTTGTTCTACAGGGTTACTATTTCTGTAAGGGACTGTCTGTGACGACTGGTCAGGGACAGACACAACTCGATGGATGGGTATGGAAGGTTTTATTGAATGATAACGTTTCTTGTTCTTAGTGGTTAGTCTCTTGGGATCCGTGGTGGGGTTTTGGTCCGGTTTCTTTTAGGTTTTCTCGCCTCTCCTCGTTCTAGCCTTTGTCCGTCAGGATGGGTGAGGGCCACGGTACTTCCCAACCGGTCAGAATGATGTCCCCAAAAGGAAAGAAAATAAATGGGTGTCAGAAGAAGCAGGGTTCCTTGGTTTCCCTAAAACCAGGGCCGGGTGTGAGGGGATTCTCCTAAGCACGTGATTCTGTACAACTGCAATCAGTGATATCCCACAGGTGCAGGGAAGGTTGTGGGGAGGTAGGGAAGAGTGACACGCTCGGGTAAAGGGTACAGGGGTACAGCTCACACAGTAGGTTGGTTCGCTCTCTCCCCTCGTCCCATCCAGCCCACCAAACGATCCCGTACCTGTTCTAGCCACACTCCTCCCCTGGGAGTGTGGCGGGGCGAATCGCGGTGTCCTGAGCCTCCTGGCCTCTTCCGGGCGTCTTCGTTCTTCTCCCGACCGGCGTCCTCCGGATCGCGCCTCTCCTCTCGTCTCCTGATCGCCTCCTCCCAGTCGCGCCTCTCCTCCTTCTCGCCGTTCCCCTCCTCTCCTCTAGTCGCTCCTCTCTCCTCTCCTCTCCGTCTCGGTCCGCTCCAGTCCTCCTCCGGGAATCGCCGTCCGTCCTGTGCTGACTCTCGTTTCCTTTTGACGTCTCTCGCGTCGTGACGTCACTCCTGGGCGTGTTCAGGCTATCCCCGGGACTCCACTTAAAGGAACCCTCGTCGTCCGTCTCCAGGGTAGGTGATGGAAACCATTCGCTCTGCTGGGGGGGGACAAGAGGGGGTAAATTGGGATCGGGCACCCACCAGTCCTTCACATCAGTGCATTCCTCCACCCCGGCACCGTCACACACCTCCCCCCCTGGATTCTCCCGTTCGGGGAGAGGTGAGGTGCGGGAAAGATAGTCTGCATTGTTATTGTCCCTCCCCTTCTGATGTCTCACTTCAAAGGCAAATGGTTGTAAAGACAAAAACCAGCGAAGAATCCTTTGGTTCTGGCTTTTGTTTTTATACATCCATTTCAATGGTGCGTGGTCTGTATACAGGATAAACGGTTTACCTTCGAGGTAATAATGCAATTTCTCAATGGCCCATTTGATGGCCAAGCATTCGCGCTCAATGGTGGGATATTTAACCTCCCGGGGAAACAACTTGCGACTAATATAGAGTAAGGGATGTTCCATACCGTCCCTCCCGATCTGAGATAGTACCGCTCCTATCCCGTTATTGGAGGCATCTGTGGCTACCATGAAGGGTTTGTTAAAGTCCGGGGAGATCAGAACAGGGGTTGTGGTTATGGCTGCCTTCAGGTTCTGGAAGGCCCACAAAGCGCTTTCACCGGGGTTAGTAAGCTGGCTGTTTGGAGAGCTTTTCTGTAGGAGGTCCGTCAGGGGTGATGCTATCTCAGAAAATTGAGGGATAAACCGACGGTAGTACCCTATCAGACCTAGGAACCCTCTCAGCTGTTTTTTTGTGGCCGGAAAAGGAGTTTCGGTAATGGCTTTGATTTTTTCTGCCTGGGGAGCTATGACCCCGTCTCCCAGGACATACCCCAGGTATTTGACCCTATGAAAGGCCGCTTTAGACTTCTTGGCATTGATATGGAGTCCCGCGCTTCTAAGGGCATTCAAGATGACCTCCAAATGGTGCCGATGTTGTTCCCAGGTTGTGCTGTACACCACTATGTCATCGAGGTAGGCGGAACTAAAAGAGCGATATGGTTGGAGGACTGCATTCATTAACCGTTGAAAGGTGGCTGGGGCCCCATGGAGGCCAAACGGTAGCACCGTGAATTCAAACAAGCCTTGATCCGTGGCAAATGCGGTTTTCTTTCGATCGGCTTCTTTCAATGGGACTTGCCAATAGCCTTTGGTTAGATCAAAGGTCGTGATGTAACGAGCATCCCCTATTCTCTCTATGAGCTCGTCCACCCTTGGGATCGGGTACGCGTCGAAGGTGGAAATTTCATTTAACGCTCTGAAATCCATACAAAAACGCGTAGACCCGTCAGGTTTTGGTATCATCACAATGGGGGACGTCCATTCGCTTGTGGAGGGTCGGATCACTCCGAGTTGTAACATGTTGTTTACTTCTTTCCTAATAGCCTCTCTTCGTGCCGCCGGGATTCTATATGGCCTTTGCCGGACGATTTTTCCTGGGACGGTATGTATTTCATGTTCAATCAGTTGCGTTCTCCCGGGTTTATTGGAGAATAATTCCTCAAAGGGTTTCAATGTTTCAGTCAGGTCTTGCTGCTGGGACCTAGAGAGTTCGGGACTGACCACCAGTTCTAGAACTGTGGATTCTGTAGGGGAGGATGTGGGCACTAAAAAATGCCCTGCTTTGGGTGGGGGTCCGATCCATTTTTTAAGCAGATTTATGTGATAGTTCTGCGTTTTGTTGCTGTTCATTCACATTCCATATGTAGTGTCGCCTATCACTTTCTCTACTAGAAAGGGACCCTGCCACTCTTTCGTAAACTTGCTGCTGGTGGAGGGAAGCAAGATCAATGCCCAATCTCCTTTCTGTAAGAGTCTTAATTTGGTTCCCCGATCATAGTATCGTTTCTGTTTTTCTTGACTCCTCTCCAAGGTGGCGGACGCCAACTGTCTCAGTTTGCCGATCTTGGACCTTAGCTGGTTGGTATAGTCAAGGAGGGAACAATGGTCCTGTCTCTCTTCGGTTTCCCATGCGTCCTTCGTCATTTCCAGTAAAGAGCGGGGCTGTCGTCCATATAACAGTTTGAATGCAGAACATCCTAGACTGCTCTGGACTTGGGACCTTAACATGTATAATGCCAAAGGGAGTAGTTTGTCCCATTCCCTACCCTCCACTGTCAACATCTTCTTTAAAGTGTTCTTCAGGGTACGGTTGTATCTCTCTACTAATCCGTCGGTTTGAGGATGGTACACCGATGTCCTCAACTGGTGGATATCCAGGGTTCGGCATACCTCCGTCATCAACCGGGAAGTGAACGGCGTGCCTTGGTCAGTTAGTACTTCCTTGGGGAACCCCACTCGGGAAAACAACTCTATGAGTTTTTCTGCTACGTTTTTGGTGTTAGGCGTCGGCAGAGGGAAGGCTTCCACAAAACGGGTAGCGTAGTCTACAACCACGAGGGCGTGTTGGTGTCCTTTTCGAGTCCGGGGAAGGGGGCCAATTAAGTCCATCCCTACTCTTTCAAATGGAACCCCTATAATGGGTAATGGGTGCAGAGGAGCCGGGGGAGGCCTATAGGGATTCTTCTTTTGACAGGTCTCACAAGCCTGGCAATGTTGCTCAATGTCCCGATATATCCCCGGCCAATAGAAGTGCCGTAGGACACTGGAGGCAGTTTTTTCCTTGCCCGCATGCCCTGCTGTTAAATGACTGTGGGAGAAGAACAGTACCTGCTCTCTGAATGGCTGAGGGACCAGCAACTGTAGGGGCTCACCCTTCTTCCCTTCCCTATACAACATGTCGTTCTGTATAACGAACCGGGGAAACACATCAGCCGTTTTGGTTTGATTCTGGTGGGCTTGTTCCCAGGCATTGAATAGTGTTCGGTCATTCGACTGGGCAAAACGAAAACTCCTGTCTATGATCCAGGGGTCGGTGGCCATCAGAGCAGGAGTCTGTCTTTTACTGTCTCCCCTCCGTTCCCTTACCTCCCTTCTAAACATTTCCAGGAACTCAGGATTGTCTACCCCCAAAATGACGGCCTCTGGTAAAGAATCCACCACCCCAACGGTAACAATCTGAGGAGGATGGTTTTGTGGGGTTATAGGGACGCGGGCCAACGGGTATGGCTTAACGTCCCCATGTATGCATCTAATTTGGACTGTGAGGTGTTGAAGGTATTGATCGGGAAGTACTAGGGTCCTCCTCACTACAGACTGTCTGCAGCCTGAGTCTAACAGTGCTTTTACCTCGGTATTATTAATGGTTACCCGTACGTAATATGAGGGTCCAAATTCTGCGGAGTACAGCACGGTCTTTGGCAGATACCCGACCTCCATGGGCTCCTCATTCCTTTTTCTAGGACACAGACGGGCGATGTGGCCCCACTCTCCGCAATCGTAACACTGGGGTCCCCTTGAGGCCGCTATGTCCATTCTCCCCGGTTTCGGGCGGGGTATTTCCGGGAAACTTTTTCCTTTCTTGTCAACCCGTGGTGGTACCCTGGTTTTGTGGAGTTTCTCGGACTCTAGGACTGTGTGTCGTGGTTGGGCTCTACTGAACTGGGTAGCCATTTCTATGGTTTGAGCTACCGTTAAGTTGGGATGTTGCCTCAGCCATCTTTGAGTCCCGTAAGGCAAGGCTTCTAGGAACTGTTCCAAACAAATACGGGCCATTATCTCTTCTTTGGAGCTAGTGTCTGGTTGTAACCATTTTTCCGCAGCCATCTTTAGGCGAAAATACAATGTCTTAGGGTTCTCGCCTGTCACTCCTCTCTCTTTGCGGAACCGTACCCTATATGCCTCAGCGTCCAATCCGAGGTGCTCAAGTATGACCTCTTTTATAACTGAGTAGGGAGTGTTCCCTGTCGGGTTGGCTACTTGATAGGCTGCCTGGGCTTCTGCTGACAGCAAGGGAGCCAGGAAGAAGGGCCACTTTTCCTCGGCCCACCCACATGCTCTGGCCGCTCTTTCAAAGTTTGTTAAGAAGGCATCCGGGTCTTCTCCCGTGACGTACTTCTGTAGGGCGATACCTGAGGGATGAGGATGTTGGGGTCTCGGGATGGCTATCCCGGGATCGACAGGGCTTTTCTGGAAGGCTTCCAGTTGTGCTGCCATAGTGTTGTGGAAGGACTCTCGGTCCGCTTGGGCTGATGACATTTGCCGTTCTACCGCCCATCCGAGTTTTTCCTGCGTTTGTACCAAGTGTTGGATGAGGGCCTCCATCTTGTAGCAGCTGGAGTGTGTTGTTAATGATCCCACTTCTGACACCAGTTGTGACGACTGGTCAGGGACAGACACAACTCGATGGATGGGTATGGAAGGTTTTATTGAATGATAACGTTTCTTGTTCTTAGTGGTTAGTCTCTGGGGATCCGTGGTGGGGTTTTGGTCCGGTTTCTTTTAGGTTTTCTCTCCTCTCCTCGTTCTAGCCTTTGTCCGTCAGGATGGGTGAGGTCCACGGTACTTCCCAACCGGTCAGAATGATGTCCCCAAAAGGAAAGAAAATAAATGGGTGTCAGAAGAAGCAGGGTTCCTTGGTCTCCCTAAAACCAGGGCCGGGTGTGAGGGGATTCTCCTAAGCACGTGATTCTGTACAACTGCAATCAGTGATATCCCACAGGTGCAGGGAAGGTTGTGGGGAGGTAGGGAAGAGTGACACGCTCGGGTAAAGGGTACAGGGGTACAGCTCACACAGTAGGTTGGTTCGCTCTCTCCCCTCGTCCCATCCAGCCCACCAAACGATCCCGTACCTGTTCTAGCCACACTCCTCCCCTGGGAGTGTGGCGGGGCGAATCGCGGTGTCCTGAGCCTCCTGGCCTCTTCCGGGCGTCTTCGTTCTTCTCCCGACCGGCGTCCTCCAGATCGCGCCTCTCCTCTCGTCTCCTGATCGCCTCCTCCCAGTCGCGCCTCTCCTCCTTCTCGCCGTTCCCCTCCTCTCCTCTAGTCGCTCCTCTCTCCTCTCCGTCTCGGTCCGCTCCAGTCCTCCTCCGGGAATCGCCGTCCGTCCTGTGCTGACTCTCGTTTCCTTTTGACGTCTCTCGCGTCGTGACGTCACTCCTGGGCGTGTTCAGGCTATTCCCGGGACTCCACTTAAAGGAACCCTCGTCGTCCGTCTCCAGGGTAGGTGATGGAAACCATTCGCTCTGCTGGGGGGGGACAAGAGGGGGTAAATTGGGATCGGGCACCCACCAGTCCTTCACATCAGCGCATTCCTCCACCCCGGCACCGTCACACTGTCAAACAAATCTAACTGTCCTTCTGTTTTTCAAAAATAGGCATTACTGGACCTATCGTTACTGGAACAGTTACAGCTTCTAGATTTTTGGTCAATTCTCTTATTTTCTCAGTTAATTCCAGGGTTGTTTTTGCTAATTCTACAGAATTTTCTCCATCTGTTCTTCCTTCTGATCTCTTTTCTACTTCCCTGGTACCACTGTTTTTACTCAAACTTAGGGATTCTGGTTTTATAATCCGCATTGTTTCTCTCATTGGGGCACTTGGAGTTAACATTTCTGGCTCTGATCGATACGGTGGTAGATTTTTATAAAACATATCATCAAGAACATCATCCTCTGACTCATTCGCTCCATACCCTCTCAATTCCAAATTATGCCTCTTTTCTGCACACTTTCGACCTTCATTCTCTCCTACAGTTCTTACAGGGAACACACCCTCAGTCATGCTCGCATCTCGCCATCTTTTCATTCGATCACTATGCGTTTCGTGTCCGTATGGTCTTCCAAACCAGTACCTATATCCTCTACCACTTCTTTGCCTTTCTCGTTCATGCATTTCGTCTTCCCATTATGTCAAAGCCTCAAACTGTGTCGGTCTAGGTCTTGGTTCCAAATTCATCATTTTTTCCCGTAAATTTCTTAAAACCGCCAAATTAAATGAACCATGCTCTGGAAAAGCCAATACTCCGTCGTCCTTGGTGTATCTTACCCAGTTATCTAACCAAATACAAGTATGATACCCATATTTTGCAATCATAAAGGATGCAGGGGTTTTCGGTGGAGGAAGTAACTGTCCTTCCCTAGTCTTAACTGGTTTGTCTTTCTTCAACCACTTCTTAATTCTCCCTAACCAGGTTTTCTTCTCCTTCTCTGGTGGGTCGTAATACATTTTCTTGTCTTTCGCGCAACGCTAGTCCCTCTTTACAACTGTACCGCTAATCTATCCAATCACAGCGCGACTTCACACTAACGCACCTATTCAGAGCGTCCACGTCACTGTCACAGTCCTCGAATCCTAGCGCGACTCACACTAACGCACCAATAAGGAGCGTCTACGTCACCAATCCGGGGCGTTTCACAGTTCTGACCGACTGTCCAATCAGCGCGGTCGTTCTGACGTCAGCAGCCGCTGTGGCAGCTCCTGCTTCTGTCTACCCCTCCTTTACAAATCCACTCAGTAAGTTTTTGTTTCAATTTCTACACTTCTGTTAGTAACAACATAGAAACATCTCCATTGTCCGCTTCGCTAACCAAAGAACAGCAAAAAGACCTTTCTCGCGAGAATTCCGTCTTTCCCGAGAGCAGCGCTTACCTCTGCCCTACTACAGAATCATTACTTCCGTTGATAAAGTAGCACATCCCTCTACTTCACCCTTCTAACAAGCATTAGCTAATTGTTTCTACAGTATTTAAGACACATAGTTGGAGACCCAATGCTCCTGAGAAATAAACCTAGAGTTTCGCAATCAACCCAAATGCCTTTACATTCACACTCGTTCACACAAGAAAAATGTAGTATATTCACACAGAATCCTGTCTATCCCGAGAACAGCGAACAGTCTGTCCTACTACAGAATTATGACAACCGTTAACAAAGCAGCGCTTACCTCTCCTTTGTCCTTCTAACAAGCTCAGAGAGTACCTATCACCTTTCCAGTGATAAGCGTTATCGCAATGCCAGTTGGATCCCTGGTACCTAAGACAAGAACTTCACAGGTAACCTTCGCTATCATACACACTTCTCTCACACAGAAAATATCTCTAATGGCAACACACGACGATGTCACTGAATCGAACTCAGACAATGCGCCGTGCAACTTCAATTGTCAGACGTATCCCCTGTGTACCTACAGGGCAACAACAATTCCGTCTTTCCCGAGAGCAGCGCTTACCTCTGCTCTACCACGGAACCGTTACAAACTTCCGACTTCCTACATCCCAAAAGCCATGCAAACAACATTAAACTCGACGTAACTCAACATAGAGTGTTAGTACATAATCAATACCAATCAATAACCAAAATCAATAAGCAATGTACAAGCAATAATCACTAAACCAATCAATAACAAACCATCATACTGCTACCAGAAAAACTGATGCAGCGCGGAGTGCAAAATCCCTCCCTACTGCCACGGACCAAAAGATCTCACACACGCACACTATCCATACATTCGCTGGTGGGGCCCATAACACCAACACATACTCACCATCAGTCCTTGCGAGAGGCGATTAACCTTCCAAGCGCTGAATAATGAGGGAGGAAGATACCACTTTACCCTAATGAGCATTAAACCTACAAACCCTGCTTATACTCATTAGGCCCTAGACTCCACATTTGGTATTCCCCTCATAACCGGGACGGATCTGTTAGTTGTAGTTTTAAGTGAAATTCTAATACTCTAATTAACCTTTTCATTAACACATTTCAATGAATAAACAACCCAACTCATTTCTGTAGATGTTCAAATCCAAATTTATATTAATATTGCAGATTAAATCATTCATTTAATCAAGTTGCCATTCATATTTATCTATTCTGGCTAAAGTCGTCCTCTATGTCAAAATTTTGCAGTCTCGCAAATCTATGCCCATCAATTTTAGCAGATTCAGTTCATCAGGAGTTTGGGCATTAATTCAGTCCATCAAAGATTCAGGCTAGCAGCTGTCCTGCAGTGTCACCGTCCTCTCCGTCAGCATATCATCAGGAATCGAAGGAGCGTCGTCGAATCGATCTAATCACCTCTCTATTCTACCATAATTTATAGTAAAATCAATGTTAAAATGTATCAAAGTTTGGGCATCCGAGTTCGCTGATTGGACGATCAGGGATCATCCTTTTGGTTTCTCATGAAAGTGTCTTTTGGGTTATGACCCTTGTCAGTTCCGGTTCACACAATAGTCTTTGTTCGGAATACTTGGACGACGTCCCAGACTGTCCTTGAAAGGTACATGTTCATCTGAGGTCAGGTCCAGGCCACTGTGTATCTGTTGTCAGCGCAGGCGCACTTCACCCAAGCCTTGTTCAGCGTTGGCAGTCGGGTTAGTCACCAAAGTCAGCCATCTTTCGGCAGGCCAAAATGGTCAACTTAAGCAAAGAAACACAAAAACGTAATCAATACATAGAAATGACCAATTAAATGTTATTCCCTCGCTAATACCCATATGTGTGTGTATTTATCTAGCCAAAAGCAACAACCAATGCGGTTTATACTTACTAAATGAAGCACAAATCACAATTACATCACCAAAGCAACATATATCATGCAATGTTTTAATTATCCATCATTAGTATGCGTACAAAATTTAGTTTATGTAATTAATTAGGCATGCAGATGCAAATCCCACGTGTATTTCGGTCATTAATAAGGTTGATTAGTTATTTCCACATCACTCCAAACCATTAGTACGATTATAATTAATTAATTAATCTAATTAATAAATTAACATGCAAAATGGGGTGGGTATACAACATTTTGCATCACCCGCTCCAGCACATGTGCTCCACAAACATGATAAATTCCAAGAATCTCAGGATCTTTACCTTCTAGCAAAGACTACGAATGTTCTTTAGTTTCAAATGTGTGTTCACACTCACTCTTTCCCACAAATTTTGCATCAGTTGAGAACTTTCAACTAGATATTCAATTCAATTCAATTCAATTAGGCTTTATTTGACAATTGTCATAAAAGCACAATATACACATTGGCATAAAAATTCATACCCATGCTTTAAAAAAACCAGCTTTAAAAAAGATTTCACATAAAAAACTTCATAATCTTAAAATGCGGATGAAATGTTTACATAATAGATATAATACAGTATAAAATATTTGAAAGGATCAACCACTAATCATTTTTCTCCTTAGTGCCCAAGACCAACCAAGAAACTTTGCCACTGATATATAAACAAGAGGAGTGGTACAAGTACAAATAATTCTAGTTGCTAACACACCACTCCTAGTGCCAAGTAGCTTGCACATGGGTTTCAGCCAAACCCTGCGCGGGACAGAGTATACCGGGCACTCAAATAGAATGTGAGCAACTGATTCCAAAGATGCCAAGCAACTAGGACAGCTAGCCATACCGCCTTGGGACCATCTTGATGTAAATGCTCTAATTTGCAAGCTTCCAATTCTAAGTTGGAAATAGAGCTTTCTATCAAGTGGCTTGGTTATATCATCCCAGTAAGCTTCAAGGCCAATTTCATCTTTTTGATCTAAGAAAGTCCCTGTGAGTGAAAATAGAGCACTTGTCCTGAAAATCTTAGCTACTACCATCTCCCAGTATTTGTCCTTAATGGCTTTCTTGGAGGGAAAGCTAGCGTTAAGAGGGTCCTCCCATAAAGTTTCCATACCCAGTTCTCCAAGAATACCCCTGATGCCAACTAGCCATTTGATTTTGTGGAAAGTATCATGTTTTATGATATCCATAATACCTGTGGCATATGTTCTTAATTCAGGGGTTGACCACAGGCGCCTCCAATATAACACCGGGCGCAGTTTTGCAATGTAATTAATTGGCTTAATTCCTAGATCATAAAAAAGAGGGTAAACTAATAAGGTTACGTAAGAACTTATTCTCAGATACAGACATTTTTGTTAAGTTCTCAAAGCCCCAAATCTCTGCACCATAGAGGGCAGAACTAACCACCTTCGCATCATAGACTCGAAGAACTGGAGCAATTGGCTTGGTAAATGATTTAGCAAACTCACAACATAGGGCGCCAGTCAGTTGGCGATGTTTAAGCGTTGCCAACTCTACCTGTTGGTTCCAATGTAAATCATGTTGGACATTTATACCCAGATAGCTAAAAGCCCTCACTTGGTCAAGCGGTGAGTTGTTCATAAAAAGTTTACCCTTGAAGGTTTTGTGCGGATTAAAAGACATAAATTTTGATTTTAGCACATTTACCTCAAGGCCTCGTATGGTGCAGAATTCTTCAAAAATACCTAGTGCTCTCTGTAGCCCACTTCTTGGGGTCTTGGAAACAATTAGGGTATCATCTGCAAACATTAAAATGGGTACTTTGACACCAGCTAAAATTGGGGCATCTACATTGGCTTCGATCATTAGCTTCGCTACGTCATTAATGTACAATAAAAATAGGGTGGGTGCCAGGACACATCCCTGGCGTACCCCTCTCTCTACTGGAAACTGACTGGTAGCATTTCCAGGAGAGCCCCACCTGATTTGTGCGTAGTTATGCTCATGAAGTCTCATGACCAAAGTTAAAAGGGCACAAGGCATGCCCAAGTTGTGCAAAACCAACCACAAGGTAGAGCGAGGAACAAGATCCAAAGCTGCCCTTAAATCAATAAAGGCAGAATAAAGACTACCTTTTTCCAGTTGTACTGTCTTCCAGTGTAACATAGAGAAATGTAAAACTTGGTCAATGGTACTGGTGCAAGCCCTAAATCCTGCTTGGAGGTGTGACAACATTTTCTGCTCTTGCTCCCAGATCTGGATTTTATTTAAAATCATTCTACCTAGAATCTTTTGCATGGAATCTATCAGACTAATCGGGCGATAGTTACCGGGGAGTGTCTTGTCCCCCTTCTTATTAACTGGAATAATTTCCGCACCATTCCACGAGGCCGGAATGGGCGCTCCTTTTGCCACTGCATTCGCTAGTAGCAATATGTATCTACCCCAAGACGACTTTTTATCATGCAAAAAGGTGTCTGCTGGGACACCGTCTATGCCCGGTGCCCTACCAGCAACCACAGATTCCAATGCCAGGTTTACGTCCCCTATATTAAATGCCTCGTCTATAAAGGATGAATAAATGGGTTTATCCCTTGTGCATGCTGCCGAGCTTTTTGCATATTGGGGCTTGAAATAATCCACCCAGTCATCCTGTGCAACCCAGTTATGGGTTTTTTCTGGTTTACCACCACATCCCCACTTGATTATGCCCCAAAAGCATTTAGTGTCCTTAGGGGCACTAGCTTTTTTAAGCTCTTGCCACCTCTGTTCGTCCCATGCACGTTTTGCTTTGTACATTGATTTTTTATAATCAATCCTTGCACTACGGTCAGCATTACTAGTTCCTGTTCTTATAGCCTGTCCCAAAGCAAAACGGTCTTGTCTACATTCCTTGTTGTACCAGCATGGCGAGTTATTAGGCAATTTTTTACTTGGCTTTACTGGTCTAACAAAGAGATTTTTTAATTGCTGGAAGAACATTTCATGGACCTTGGTGAAAGACTCTAGGTCTGAGCTACTACTAGGGATGGTACTCATCTCATGGGTTGAATGTGATAACTTGCTAGAAATAGAATCTACTTTCGCCTGGTTATCTACCATTTGTACCCACTTCAAATGACGCATGTCATTTGTGGGAACCACATTTAAAGAGGACAATTTGTTGTATATGCTTTCAGGTATGGTCGATACCCAGCGAGACAGGGACATGCATAGGGGGTTGTGATCACTCTCCAACCGGTCAATAACCGATATATCCTCTAGATAAACCCATAAATGTAGGCTCACCAGGATATAATCTATTCTGCTTTGACCCAAGCTGCTCTTATAGATATTAGCCCCCTGCATGTCCTGTGCGGTCCTACTATTGGCTGCCCTGAGTCCCTTATTTAGACAGATTGAATTAATCTGGATGGCCACTTTAGTCCATCTTTTGATTGGCGTAAGTTCCAGTTTTGGGATACCCCATTGAGCATCTTCTTCCATGGTGGGGTTCAAATCATAGCTTAACAGAGGTTTGAATGTCACATTAAAATAACCAGCAACAATTATATACGATTGCGTAGAATATCTTTCCATAAGATCTTCTAGGGCAGTTATAATCTCAGATTTCCTACCCCCTGTGCTCCTAGCATATACATTGTAAATATCCACAGGTTTAGACTGCCCTTGTTTGAGGCTGATAATCTGGATATCCCTGTGGTTAGATGGAAGTGACTTTGCGCTAATTTCCAGATTCTGCTTTATCCAGATAGTCAAACCCCCTGATGGACGCCCTTTTGCGCCCCTCACTGCTGGGATATTAAAATTTAGATACCCAACAAGGAATTGGGGATCGAGAAGCCATGTTTTCTGGAATATGCAAATACTATGTAAATTAATAAAGGTAGACAATTCCGGGATCAGTGTTTTGGAATTCAATCCTGCAATATTCCAAGATAAAATGGAACCTGGATTCAATAGAGTATCGGGGGAATTAGAGGGCTCAATCTTATTAGGATCATTTAGGTAATTTCTTTGCCCGAGTAGAGGTAGACCTTCTAATGTACCTAAGATTACTGGAGTACTCGTAATACCTAAATCAGGATTACCCTGGGGAGGATTAGTTAGGTCGCCTGACCCCCGTAGTCAATCATTAAGTTCAAGGCCCGAGCTATCTTTACCTTTCTCAGTTGTCCATCTTATCTGACTGTCGTGCCAATGTCGGGGGAGAGTGGATCTAAGTTGGATAGCCGAATAGTCTGGGGAACAACTTCTAAACTCCAGTGAGACTAAGTTTTCTGCCATAGTTACCTGTTTAAAAGTCAGTTCAATGCAATCAGTAGACTCCCCATAGTGGGTAAGCCTACGCGCCCTGGTAATATCTTCTCTGATCACAGAGCAACAGCCCCTGGTATGCCTGATCCAATGAATAGCCTTCTTTGTTAAGGAATCTATTGTTTCTACATTTTTTCCTACACCCAGCCTGGGAACATTCACCATATAAACTTTAGATACTCTAGGCATCTTTGTAATGCTCGGGTAATCTCCCCTAGAATCAGTGATGGTTATATTATTATCATGCGTAGATAACAGGAAAAAATTACTATTACTATGCATATCATTTGCTTGTTGTCGGCCCCTCCTTTCATTAGGCAGTAGATTCCTAGGTCCATCATGTTTGTGATTTACACTGTAAGCTTTCTCAACCCCCTTTTTTCGTTTAACCACTTCACTATACTGAGCGGAAGTTTCGGGCTGACCATAATCCCCACAAGTGCCATCCATAGAGGATTGCACTGGCTCTTTAATCGGGGCTTTAGATATGCCACTTGGTTGTTTACTAGCTAAGCAGGATGGGCAGTGACCTTTGGCTAGTAGACTACTACTCACTATAGCAGTGAGATTATCAATCTTGGTTTTCATACATTCGACTGCCTCACGTAGTGATTGGACCATGGAGGTCAGATCAATCCGACCATCTACGTTAGACGCATGAGGATCAGGAACATCACAGGATGACATCTCTTTTGCACTTAAAAATGAGTCAGACTTACGTGAGCTAGCTAAGTGTATATCATGATCTGCCATATGATTATCACTTACTGAATTTGCTAGGGCTGAAAATCTGTTTTTGCATGTTATGATGGAATCGACCACAAGGGGGGAAATACATCTTGCCTCAATGTTGGTATTAGGCGTTACCACCCCCCCTCGATGTTAATTCGATCTTGGCCTTTGCTGGAGTAATAATTTTTGCTCCTAGTTACAAACATTTCGGGGACCACAGGACCCTGTTTTTTGCCAGTCTTGAATGCTATGGGGGAATTTTTACACCCTTTTTCCACTTGTTTTTTTGAGACTGGATTGTCTATCAGTAGGTCACCACATTCCTCAATTAGGTCATCTATACGATTCATAACACAATTATTCCCCGTGCGTGGTGCAATCTTCCTTGTCTTTCTGGCTTTTTTAACCTTGACCAGCGCACTTGCACTCTCGTCCCCACCCTAGGTGATCTTCCTTTTTCCCATAAAGTATAGATCTGTTTTAAAATAACTGGACTTTTCCGATCTGGGGGGAACAATGTCACAGCTACAGTACCTTTAGATCATGCGATAAAGTGGGTGGCCCAGCCCGGTCTCATCCGGTCACAGACGGGCAAGGACGGGCCCGCCCTTGGCCCGGGCTTGGCCCGCGCGCATCCCGCGTGCGTCCCGCGCTGCGGTGTATGGCGGCGCTTCTTAAGCGCTAGGGCAGCGATGGCACCTCCCTCCTGGGAGAAAGGGATTCTGGGGCTGGTAGTCCCCCTGCAGGCAACAAAGTTTCAGCGCGTCCCGTTCTGGCGTGTATGGCGGCGCTTCTTAAGCGCTAGGGCAGCGATGTCACCTCCCTCCTGGGAGCAAGGGATTCTGGGGCTGGTAGTCCCCCTGCAGGCAACAAAGTTTCATCGCGTCCCACGCTGCGGTGTATGGCGGCGCTTCTTAAGCGCTAGGGCAGCAATGGCACCTCCCTCCTGGGAGCAAGGGATTCTGGGGCTGGTAGTCCCCCTGCAGGCAGCAAAGTTTCAGCGCGTCCCGCGCTGCGGTGTATGGCGGCGCTTCTTAAGCGCTAGGGCAGCGATGGCACCCCCCTCCTGGGAGCAAGGGATTCTGGGGCTGGTAGTCCCCCTGCAGGCATCAAAGTTTCAGCGCGTCCCGCGTTGCGGTGTATGGCGGCGCTTCTTAAGCGCTAGGGCAGCGATGGCACCTCCTTCCTGGGAGCAAGGGATTCTGGGGCTGGTAGTCCCCCTGCAGGCAACAAAGTTTCAGCGCGTCCCCCCTAGATATTCATAATTTCCCTTTGTGTCTCCAATCGAAACTTAATGCAGTTTGATTTCCTGTTACTTGATGCTAAATTACTTCTTTAGCCCACTGACATACAATTTCAACTTTCTTTGATTTAGATTCCATCCCTCTCCTTCTGCCCTCAACTGAATTTATAAAGCTCTTCACTGCATTGGATAAGATGAAGGTCAAATTGCTTCAATGAGGATAAACAGTGTTTAGTGTTATGGTGGGGTTGAAAAATCCTTCATTTCTCTCTTTTTTTTTTAGTTTCAGGGTAACAATTTAAATGCGTAAGTATGGGAACTAATTTTAAAAATAATACTGAAATGAACCTGTCCCTACAAAAGACTCATTAACAAGCTACAAGTAACATCCTAAGTCAAAGAAATGATACAGGATTATGTACAAACAAAGCAATCCCTAGCAACCATAGTGTCAATGTACTCATAAAACAATTTGTAATAAACATTTGAAGAAAGATCTCCTCTTGAAGCATCTCTGTGTAAGTCTTTCTGATCGAATAAGTGTATTCTATCATCAGTAGAAAGTGGGGTCTTAGGAGTAAGTATAGCATTAGTCTACTTTAAACTAGGTGAAGTGGGTAAGTATAATACCATTAGCAAAATAATTAGTACTGCACTAACAGATATCAACACACCTGCTATTATGCACCCACATCTATTAGTGTTCTTATTAGGTTCCATAATTGTTCTGAACTCAGACCGTTTGTCTTAAAAGCAGCTGCAGCAAAAGTCTTTTCCATTGGTTTTTAACTGCGCAAACAGAAAACAATGTCCATGTAATGGAATGCAATTATAATAGTTACAAGGTCTTCGCGAGTCTTACATAGCCCTACTCCATGTTCTTCTAAATAACAACCTTACCATCCTTCAGCAGACTTGGGCCTAGGTACTCTTCTTAATTCTTTAGCAAAGTCTATTTACAACATCTCTGTTCAAAAGCGCATTTCAAAGTACAATCCAGAAATCTGCATCAGAACAGACTGACAATTCGGGTCAGTCTGTTCTGCGGCAAAGTCAAAACACAGTTTAGTCACAATTACGTATTCACGGAGGCTCCACTGGATTTGTACTTTGACCCTCCAAGTACCAAAACTTTTTCTGTTGGGCATTTGTTGCAAGGTATATGTATTCAGGTGAAGAACACCTCCGACAGGGTACTCTTGCTCTCTTTGATCTCCCTACTACTGGCCCTTCATCATCACTGCCACTTAGGCAGATTCCACAGTATCTTCTGGGATAGTGTGTGGTACACGTCAGGCAAATTTTTGCTTCTTGGTCACTGGTCTCAAGGCACTACTCATGTTACTGCAGCTCTAGGCCCTTGGCTAGGGTCTGATTCTGGTGCAGTGAACTTTACAGGGTGGTACCCGCTTGTTGTGACTTCAACTGTTGCCTCATTCAGAAACTCTCAGGTCAAAAATGTGCTGTTCCAGAGTCTTGCTGGTACCGAATAGCCTGATTAACCTACTCCCTTTGTTTCACTGTGACCACCAACACTTCAGGGAGAGGTGCTGTTACATCATCAAGGGGACACGGGACTCTGTGAGTATGCACGGCACCCAGTTGGGAAGATGTATGCACATCTCAACTGCTGTAGTGACCAAGAAGACCTGTCAAATTTCTCCCCACTGAGGCTCCAAGTACATTTTGCACATGTGCTTCTTCACCATACCCCAGTCTCTGGGACAGAGGTCATTGCACTGTTCCTGATGAGGTGGGGCTGTAGCCTCTCCAACCTGATGAGACAAAGAACACACCACATCAGCCAGTCCTTTGCAGTAATCAAGAGCCATGTCATCTGTAATGTTCACAAGCGCATTTGCAGGCACAGCTGGCAATCTCATGACTCTGCCCATGATTATATCATGGGGATATAATCCTGTCCTCCTATCAGGAGTACGGCAAAGACTCATCAACACAACGGAAAACGTTGGAGGCTACTTCAGAGATGTCTAAGCACACACCTTAGCAAGTTTGGATTTCAGCATCCCATTGACTTGCTCCACGATACCTGTAGCCACAGATCGGTAACTTTAATGTAGCCTCTGCTTCACTTGCGATGCTGCATACAACATCTTCAGGATCTTAATATTAAAATAAGTCCCTTAGTCTGATTCCAGAGAAGTTGGTAGCCCGAATCTCAGAATTAACTCCCTCAACAACTTAGCTACTATGAGGTCATCATTTCTTCTAATCGGGTACAGTTCGACCCGACGCAAAAAAATGCACACAATCACCAAGACATATCTCAGCCCATTGCATACAAGCATCTCAATAAAGTCTAGTTGCAGTCTGTTGAAGGGACTACCTGATTGGATGTATGACGTTACAACGCACACTTTTACAACGCATGCACTTACAATGCATTTTTTACAACGCATAATCCATTACAACGCAGGACATTACAACGCAGGACACTACAACGCATTTTTAAAAAATACCTTTACAACGCATTACCATTACAACGCATACTACCTTTACAACGCATACCATTACAACGCATAATATTAAATTACATTTAAGGTAAGTATTAGATAGTATAGGGGTAAAAATTACTATTCTAACTCCAGGGGGTGCAACAGTAGGGTAAGTGTTGGATAGTGTAGGGGTAAAAATTACTATTCTAACTCCAGGGGGTGCAACAGTAGGGTAAGTGTTGGATAGTGTAGGGGTAAAAATTACTATTCTAACTCCAGGGGGTGCAACAGTAGGGTAAGTGTTGGATAGTGTAGGGGTAAAAATTACTATTCTAACTCCAGGGGGTGCATCAGTAGGGTAAGTGTTGGATAGTATAGGGGTAAAAATTACTATTCTAACTCCAGGGGGTGCATCAGTAGGGTAAGTGTTGGATAGTATAGGGGTAAAAATTACTATTCTAACTCCAGGGGGTGCATCAGTAGGGTAAGTGTTGGATAGTATAGGGGTAAAAATTACTATTCTAACTCCAGGGGGTGCATCAGTAGGGTAAGTGTTGGATAGTATAGGGGTAAAAATTACTATTCTAACTCCAGGGGGTGCATCAGTAGGGTAAGTGTTGGATAGTATAGGGGTAAAAATTACTATTCTAACTCCAGGGGGTGCATCAGTAGGGTAAGTGTTGGATAGTATAGGGGTAAAAATTACTATTCTAACTCCAGGGGGTGCAACAGTAGGGTAAGTGTTGGATAGTGTAGGGGTAAAAATTACTATTCTAACTCCAGGGGGTGCAACAGTAGGGTAAGTGTTGGATAGTATAGTGTAATATTATGCGTTGTAATGGTATGCGTTGTAATGGTAGTATGCGTTGTAATGGAATGCGTTGTAAAGGTAGTTTTTAAAAATGCGTTGTAGTGTCATGCGTTGTAATGTCATGCGTTGTAATGGATTATGCGTTGTAAAAAATGCGTTGTAATGGTAGTGCGTTGTAAAAGTTGCGTTGTAAAGGTTGTTCCCCACCTGATTTCTCTATGTGACTCAGTGTTACTGCAGTTCGTCTTCCTATAGACATCTGCTGACACAACACACCTGTGACACAACCTTTCAGCAACCAGTCTAAACCTAGGGTTAAACCATGTCTGCCGAAACAGATGCACCATAGCATCTGTACCTACATGAACAGGTCCATTATAGTATCTCGCCATTGTGGGTAACAATCTACCTGGCAACACAGGTCACCCATCTCCTGAAACCCAAATGTAATCGTCATCTCTCTTGGTAAAACCTGCTCTAATCCAGACTTCCTTTTCTGCTTCTTGGACCTCCTCCTGAAGTCTCTTAACTTCCTCCAATGTATCAACTGTGGTTAGCAAAATGCCATAATTGGTCTCATCTGATCTCTCATTTTTATATTCACCATTGAAAGTACAAGCATTTAAGGCACAGGTTTCTGGCAATCACATCAATATACTTGTTGCCCACCATGACATAATCATCAGCTTGGTGGTGTACAGAACATTTCACAACCACAATCTGGGCAGGTAGCTATATTGCCTTCAACAAATTATGCACACTTTCTCCATTTCTTATTGGAACCCTGAATAGCTCATAAATCCCTGTTGTGACCATAATTGTCTGAAGTCATGAACGGCACCAAAGCAATTCTGACTATCAGTGAAATTGGTCACTTTCAGCTGGTCTGAAACTCAGCCTGCTCTAGTAAGAGCAATCAATTTGGCCACTTGTGCAGAAAACACTCCTTGACGCCAGAAGACTCCAACCACCCCTGAGACAGTACAAACTGTGTAGGCAGCTCCCAGGCTTCCTTCATGGTCTCATAAACAGGAACCCTTAACAAACATTACCTAATCATTTTCCGGTAGGGCACATCCTGTATGTCAGGTCTTGGCTTGGTGCATAGTTCAGTAACATCAAAACAGTCATACTCAACTTCACTTTCAATAACATAATTTACAGGAATAGGCAGTAGATTAGCAGGATTTAAAATAGTACATCTCTGAAGGGTAATCTTGTTTGCCACAAGTACGGCTTGTTAATGCTTGGTCATACAGCTATTGGTAAGATGTTGAGTCTTGGTACGTTATTATTCTTTATTGCTCGATTAGTTAAAATCTTACAATGAGACAACAAACACAACCAACTGTAAAAATCCAGGTCAATAAATGTAGGCCAGAAAAAATAGTAAAAGCAAGATTAAATAATTCAGTATTTTTTTGGTAAATTGAATTTGATAAAATCTATTTCATAGTGCTATTTACATTTTAGTATGTATCATACAGTACAAGTAGATTTTAATTTTTGCTGATCTAATTTCGATCCTATTCTTACTAAAAACTTTTCAAAGGCAGGATTCATTATTATACATATTATCAGAGCTTGCCTGCAAGTCCGTACTCCTCGAGCATTAAAATGTTTCTTAGGTATATTTTTTCTTTCAAATTCCAATTCTGGGCAGACACACAGCAGATGAATAATGTTCTCCTCTCCTAATTTGCATAGCCTACATAGTGTGTCTTCTTCTGACCTTAGCCACGGCAGAAGATGACATAAAACCGGTAATGCGCCAAAACGAGCTTTTGTGAAGATTTCTTTATATTTCAAAGTCCACAGAGTTTCTCAGTATGCTTGAACTTTCACTTTTGGGAATCCATTCATTACTGGCCAAGCGTGTTTTCTTTTTGCGAATAAGTCTTTATCCCTTAGCAGCGATAGATGGTTTGTTATTTTATTAATAGCCTTTTTCAAAGTTTCAGAAGTTATTGTAGTCCCCCAGATTGGGCTCACAGCGTATTCTTCTAATGCAGCATGTATTATTTCCAGGCATGTGATTTCCTATTTACGTTTATTTCCTGCCATAATAATTGGGACATTTGATTTTCATTGTCATTTTGTATTCTATCCCATACTTTTATAAATTGTCCTTTTCTCACATATAATTGATTAGTTAGTGCAAACTCCAGCCTTATTTGCACTGGCGATGCATTATTAGGCAAGTAAAAGAGGGTTTTAAACGTTTTTGAGACCGCATTATTAATGGCCATAGCGTCTTTCCCACACAGGGCTTCGCTACCATATGTTAAGGTAGGCAGCAGTTTTGCCGATATAACTTTTAAGAGTGGTCGGTAACTCAGCTCACCTAATGATTTCTGCAAGATTCTAAATGTAGCTATCAAAGGATTTACTTTCCTGTGGATATCCATTTTTTGCGGGAGAAAATTTCCGTTATCATCGAATAATACTCCCAAGTATTTCTATGATTCTTCTTGCTCTAGTTGCACTTTCCGCAGAAACCATTTGGATTTATATTTTATTCTTGAATTTTTGCTGATCACCATAACTTTGGTCTTTGTTTTATTTTATTTTTTTATTTATTTTATTTATAACATTTTATATAGCGCGAACTTGATCCTAAAGGACATCAGAGCACTTTACAAATTGAGGCAAAGGTAACAAATCAAAACATGAGTCTAACATGGGGAATCTAATAGGTATTGAATCAAAAAGCACACACATAACAGCTCATATATAAACCTGAGTGAACGAGTAGGAATGGGCTATGCGATGGAGCATAGAGACATAAGGGGGGTACGTACAATAATCATATACAGGAATAATAACCAGTACCAAAACAATAATCAAAACATGAGTCAAATGGGGATACTAATAGGCATTGAATCAAATGTTGCACATCTAACAGATTATTTATACACCTGGGTGAACGAAGAATGGGTTAGACGATGGAGCATAATGACTTAAGGGGAGTAAATTCAATAATCATGTACAGGAATAATAACCAAAACAAAAATAATGATCATATACAAGAATAATAACCGATACTATAGTATGTCCGATCTGCTTAGACCTAAAAATTGCCCCTCATGTTAAGGTAAGAACTTGTTCATGAGGAATCTTTTTGCTTCCAGTTTGAAAGCAGCCTTGGAAGAGATTCTCCGAATTTCCGGTGGAAGAGAGTTCCAAATTTTAGGAGCAGCGCCAGAGAAGGCTCGTTGGCATGTTCTCTTTTTGCGGAAGATCTGTGGTTTCAAGAGGAGGGAATTAGCACTCCTAGACAATCTATCCCCCCCGATAGTTCTAGTTTTTGTACAAGATAGATGGGGGTTTTGAAATGGAGGGCTTTGTGTGATAGGCAGGCAATCTTCAGTTGAATTCTAGCTTCGTAGGGTAGCCAGTTTAGCGATTTTAAAACCGGGGAGATGTGTGCATTTCACTTGGTGCCCGTGATCAATCTGGCAGCAGCGTTCAGAGAAGCCTTTAGGGGGCCAAAGTATATTTGGGGAGGCCACATAGCGTAGCACTGCCATAGACAAGTCTTGGCAAAACAAGCTCTTGGACCACTTGCTTGAAATCTGCTTGAGGTAGGAAAGGTTTGAGATTCCTGAGTGTTCTCAGAAGGTGGTTAGCTCCCTTGCACACGTTGTTAATGTGAGTTTTCATCTTCAGATGCTTGTCCAGGGTAATTCCTAGAGATTTAGCTGAGTCGATAAGGCGGGGGGACCATGTTAGGAGTATGTTTCGGGGAGAAATGAGGAGGAATTCTGTTTTGGAGGTGTTTAGCAGGAGGTGGTTTGCAGTTAACCAGTTTTGGGTAGTCAGTAGGGTGGAGTTGAGTGACGTGATGTCATCCGGGGAGGAGATTTTCAGATAGAGTTGGGTGTCGTCTGCATACATATGGAAGCGAATGTCTAAGGATTTTAGAACATTAGCTAATGGTTCCAGGAATAAATTGAAGAGAATGGGAGATAAGGAGGACCCTTGGGGAACCCCCTTGCTGACTGGGGAAGGCTGGGAAAGTGAGTGGTTTGCTTTAACTCTTTGGGTTCTGTGCTGCAGAAAGGACGAGAATCAATGCAGTACCTGACCAGAAAGGCCCATCCTATGCGGCCCATCCTATGCTCCAGAATGAATAGGAGGTTGTCATGATTGACAGTGTCAAATGCGGAGGAAAGGTCAAGTAGGATAAGGAGGCAGGATTCATTTCGATCAAGCATTATTAGGATATCATCCATCACATGGGTGAGAGCCGATTCAGTGCTGTGCCCACTACGAAAGCCAGATTGGTGTTGGTCCACAAGATGGAAATTTTCGATGTGCTCACATAGTTGTGACTGGACGCATTTTTCAAGGTGTTTGGCTAGAGTGGGGATGCTGGAGATAGGTCGGAAGTTGTTAAGGTCTGTACTGTCGGCTGTGGGTTTTTTTAATATAGGTATTACCTGAGCTTCTTTTAGGCATTCTTGTGTCGTGCCTTGTGACAGAGACGCATTGACGATCTTTGTCCAGAAGGGGGAGATTTCACCCTTAATTACTTTGAAGATGGCAGGTGGTAACGGGTCGCTGAAGTGATTAGATGGGTTGATACTCCGAAGGACCTTTTTGATATCATTTTCATTGAGGGGCGTAAAGGTGTCCCAGGAAGCGTTGTTCTTGATACCCCAGCTACCTGGTGCTGTCTTGTCTAGTACGGTCAGTGGGGGTGCAGGTTCATTGGGTAGCAATAGAGCCCTCCTGGCTTCCAGATCAATGTTAATAAGTTTTATTTTCTCAGTAAAAAAGCCAGCCAGATCATCACATGAGGGAGGTCTGACTTCCTCGGCTGGTCGGTTAGGGGCTACCACCTATTGTTGTTTAACCAATTCAAACAGTTTCTTGGGTCGATTCGCCGCTTGGTTAAGTTGGGATCTGAAATACTCCGCCTTAGCTGACTTGATTTGTTTGTTATACGCACTTCTTGCTGCTCTAAGATTTTTTAGATGGTCCGCAGATGGAGTGGTTCTCCAGGAACATTCTATGGCCCTTAGATTGCGACGTTCCAAGTTTAAGTTGCCATTGAACCAAGGTTTAGAAATGTTTGCAGGCGCATTTTTTTGTTGTAGTGGGGCCAACGAGTCCATGATGTTGGAAATAGAAGAGTTGTAGAAGTCTGTGAGAGCTTGGACTTCAAGTGTATCCAATTGGGGATAGAGGGCTCGATTACAGCGGGTTGCTAAGTCAGCTGTATTGATATCTCTGAGGTCCCTTTTCCAAATCTTTGGTTTGGTTTTTTGTGCCTTACTCTGATGAACCTCAAAGTTGATATGAAAGGAAATGATGTGATGGTCCGACCAATCACATGGTATGAAGGAATCCAATGTGATGGTATGAACTTTGGAGATGATGAGGTCTAAAGTTTCCCCTTTAATGTGAGTCAGTGGCGTTGGCGGGGGCTCTGGGCCAGTTCGGACTAGGGAGGAGGGGGCTTAACAAGGGGAGATAATCGAGTGAGAGGGCTTTCAAACCGTGGAGTTCGAGGGAGAGAAGGTGTAGCTGGAGGGAGATATCGTCCAAGCGTGCCAACAAGTCTGGGTGTTGGGAAAGGGGAGGAAATTGAGTGTGGAGATCTGGGAAGGGGGAGGGTGACTAAGTGTGTTAGAGGGGTCCAAGGCAGTAATGGGGGATACCCTGGGAGAAGGTAGGTCTCTGAATATGAGCAGTGTTCCAAGATGCATAGACCAGGTGGTTGATTGAGTGTGGAGAGCTGCGGAGGGGGCTGGGTGTCGATGAGTGTTAGGGGGGTCAGAGGCGATAATGGGAGTTTCCGAGGAGGGGGTTGGTCACCGAGTGTTAGAGGTGTGCCAGGGAGTATTGCTAAGGAGGTTGGAAGTGGTGATAGGGTTAATGGTAGTGAAATATGTGATTCGAACAGTTCTGAAACTGGCAGGGCCAAGGGAAGGGTGGTGGGAGAGGAGGGATGTGAATCTGAGGAGGGAATGGGAGCGTAGATTTGGAGTGAACTTGAGGTGGTTAGTGTTGTATCTATTCGCCCTGGGGTTGAATAGTTAGCTACAAAGCTTTTGATCTTCAAAAAGAGTTTGTCGAACTGCTCTAGGTTTCGATTAGAAGCTTGAATGAAAACGATCCCATTGTTATAGATTGTAATCGTGAGATCTATTTTGTGGATCAGGGAGGAAGTGATAGAAAGACTAAATCCATGGGGTGTTTTCCTTATCTGTTTACACTGGAAAAATGAAATGAGAGTTTGCCTCCATTGGGCTCTCTTATTCGTGAAGAAGATTAGGTCAGACATGGTGTTGCCACTGGACATACTGAAATATGTATCAAATATAAGTGTAACCGTTTTTTTTTATTAAGCTGTGTTTGAGTTTTTTTGATGCATTCTTAGTGAGGTTAGGTGGATAGGTGATCTTAAAGGCACTGAGGCCAACTTTAGAGAGCGATCCTTCAGTCGGGCTGCTGGTGTTGGCAGCCATGGTGAGCGCGAACCGAGGAGAACAGAGATGGCAATGGATGAAAACCGTTCACTCCAGCTTTGTCAAGGGCAAATGAATACTAAAAAGTTCCCAGCAAACAAAAAAAACAAAAAATCCAGCCATCATAACATTCAGTGGGCAGAATGAGTGGAAAAGCCTTTCCAAGATGGCCACCATGTATGTCGAGGTTTGCTCCTCTATTCCTAGTAGTTCTTTTTTTTTTAGTAGTCCTTTTTCTAGTTTTAGTGCACAATCCACAGACTGAGACCTTTCTCCATGTCGAGGCCTTGGTGTACGGGTGATGCTGCCATGTTGGTCTTCCCCTAAGGACTACAGGATAGCCACCATTTTGAGGATCACTAGTGAATAAATAAGGGCCAGTAGAAACAATGGCGAAATTCACCCACGGTGCCAGGGCCTCGGAAGAGCCCAGAGACATCAGAGCAATCAATATAAATCATTTGTGCCCTCAACGCAAAGGGACTCAGCCGAGAGGTAAGACGATGAATCAACCGACTGGCAGTGCAAATAAACAAGGGCTGCGAGCATCAGACTGAGACAAATCTCCGGTGGTGTCTGGGCTTCAGAATAGCTCAGTAACAGCAGAATCGCAAAGTTAACAGCATCAGTGCCCTCACAAGTGGAGAACACAGCCGAGAGAAGAGCTAATGCAGCTGGGACTGTCTCGTTGTGAGCGGTCCCTTTAAGAAGAAATCGACCAGCCTCTAAGTTAGTCACGGTGCGGGACTCCACTCGGCGCATGCTGGAGCATATCCGCTGCAGAGGCTCACAGGATCAACAAGCGTCCATTTCTCCTCTGCAACAGGGACAATAAATCGCCACTTCGATCGGCAGACGATGTGCTGAAAACTTCTGCAACTAGGAGGTCGTTCAGCGCCCTGCCCCAGAGTTGTGCATCCGGAATCGCCCCGCCGTGGGTGGCAGGCACCAAGCCGCGTGGGCAGCTGTCTGGGACTCATCGGTGTTGTGAATGTTGACTCCCGGCTTCGCTGCTCCGTTGTTCAGCCCCCTGCAGTCAGCAGGCACGGGGGACCCGGCGAACAGCGCCCGGACCCAGTTCCCGCTCCCAGGGAATCCGTCAGGTCTCCTGTGGTCGCCTCCCGCAGTCAGACCTAGCGCAGGCCCCCAACCAGCAGAACCAGAAGCAGCATCAAAGACCCGGACTCCTAGGTGTCGCGACAATGCTGGGCCATGGGGGGGTTTCGATCCGAAGTTCACCGGACAACGTAGGCTCCACGTCGTCAGCCGGCTGTGGCGAGGTGTCCGTCTCCTGGCAAATGGGCCGATGGAGGTAAGTGGTGTTCGAGCAGAAAGCGATTAAGTGGATATGGAGTGGGGATGGACAGCAGGGCGATGAGAGATGGGATTATACGAGGAAATTAACCGAATTGGTGATCCCCCAACCCAGAGCTCACTAGAGGAGCTCCTGTCCACCGGCCATCTTGCCAACAATTGTTTTGTTTATCACCATCCCGTTTTCTTTTGAATATGATGATAGTCGATCTATTAACCGTTGTAGCCCCACTTTTGTTTGACTTAGAAGGATGACATCATCTGGATATAGTACATTAGATATCTGCTTGTTGGCTAGTTTGGGTGGGTGTGCATTTACTTCATTCAGTGCATTAGTAAGATCTGCTAAAAACAAGTTAAAAATTAAAGGGGCCAATACACACCCTTGCTTTAACCTTGCTGTGGTTAAAATTTCCTTCGTTAGCGTCGAGCCATCCCCCATCCGTTCTCTAAGCCAAGTGTCAGCATATAAAAGTTGAATTAATTTTAAAAGGGACACTGGGATATCTTGCTCCTTCAACTTTCTCCACAGAAGTTGTCTGTGCACACAATCAAAGGCCGATCTAAAATCGACAAAGCACAAATACAAGGGTTGTTTCATTGAGGTACATTTATCCATTAGCACTGATAAGGCTAATATGTTTGTTGTAGTGCCCAGTCCTTTAAAAAATCCTGTTTGGTAAGGCAGGAGTATCTGGTTCTCCTTTGCCCATACAGATGGATTTGATAATAAAACTCCCGCAAATAATTTGGCATCTGTGTCTTGAAGAGTAATTAATCTATAATTTTCGGGGTGGGCCCAATTTCCTTTTTTAAAAATTGGCGATATTAATTACCCTCTCCAGGATTCGGGTATTGTCAATGTCCTGACAATTTCTTTAAATACTGCTGTTAGATATTCTGACCATAGATCCAGATCTTCCTTATAAAGTGCAAAAGGAATCCCATTGTGACCTGGTGCCCGATCTTTTTGTTTCCGTATTAATTTGGATAGTTGAATTTTTGTTATATCAAATTCATGGTCCAGTTCCTGACTTAATGTATCAATCATATTCCATTTGCCATCCAGATACAATGTTTCACTATTAGGACTCCTAACTTTACTACTATTAAACTGAGAAATATCCTAATTTTAAGACTTTCGGTATTCACAGAAGGCATTTAGGAGTCCTAAAGTTAGGAGTCCTAACTTTACTACTACTAAACTGAGAAAAATCCTAATTTTAAGACTTTTGGTATTCACAGAAGGCATTTAGGAGTCCTAAAGTTAGGAGTCCTAACTTCTGTGAATACCGAAATGAGTAAGTGCCTTCTGTGAATACCAAAATGAGTAAGTGCCTTCTGTGAATACCAAAATGGTAGTAAGTTTAGGATTTTATTTTAAGTTAGTTCTGTGAATCGGGCCCATAGAGTTTAACCCCTTGCATGCCCGCCCCTTTCCCCGCCCAGTGCCGCGCTTTGTATTAGCGGGCGGAGTTCATGACGAGCTGGACTCGTCATGGGCACAGCGCCACCGCAGCCCATGACGAGTCCAGCTCGTCATGGGCACTGAAGGGGTTAAGTGGGCATTATTTACCTTGTTGCATAGTCATACCCTATTTATATTCCATGAGCATAGCTTTAATATGTCACTGTCCTTATTTACTTTTTTTATTGTGCATCTTGTTGTGATCTGTCATGGATCGGTATTACTGTGTAGAGCCGTAGATATCCAATTTAAGTTTATTCTAATTAACTTTTCTCTTTTGCTTTGGGTCAATGCCGTTTCACTTACTTGCTCTGATTTTCCAAGGGAATTTTTTAATATAGGGAATACTTGCTTTCTGCTGTTTCTTTGTTGAAGTTTCGGACTCTCTTCTTTGATGAAAGGACTTAGGTATACCTTTGAAACTGGCTTGCTAATTATTATCCCCCAGCTGTAAAAAAATTATTTTTCATTCATAATTAAGTCCGCTAAAGAGCCAGAGTTCAAGGTTATCAATGTTAGTGTCAGGCTACCTTCTGTATTTGGTAAGAATCCAATACATTGAATGTCTTTGCTTGTCACACTTTCTAATGATGGGATAGACTTAAAGAGGCGGAGAATGTTTCCTTTAATCAGTGTGTCCTGCCTGCCTCGAGAGTCATAAACCAGTTTGAAAACTAGGTGTACCATCCTATAACTGGTGATTCCTCTTTCCTGTCTTTTTCAATACCTTGTGGGACTTTATTTGTGACTAGTTTCTGCTCTCCATTCCTTACAATGACCAAGTGATGCCAATTCGATTCATACCGGTTCTCCTCAGCTTGTTCTAACATATCGTTTTGGGTCGCATTTATATAACTTGATTTATTTTTTTGATTTACTAGGTTTTGGGAGTAATAGTGGTTCTGACTTTGAGTTGTATTCTGACTTGAACTTTGAGCTGTATTATGATGTACCTGGAATGTCCTTTGTACTACTGGTCCGATATACTTTTTTTCCACATCTTCTTTCTCCAGATCTTTAGTTTTCTGAGGATTTGACACACTCTTTTATTGGTCCATCTTTTCCAGCGATTCACTTTTTTTTTTCCTCAGATGACTTCTCTGTGAAACAACAGTTTCCTCGAAGCGTAATTTCCTTTTCCTTTGGTTTAATTTTTACACCCCCCCTTCTCTGATTCATTGGAGGTTCTCCTAGTTCTACCCAATGTAGTGGATATATTTGTTTGAGTATAGGTTTTGTTATTTTGTTCGCTCAATTGTTTTCCGCTTGTTTCTTTGGTGAATATAGCAAAATACTTCTTGTTTTTATTATTCGCTATAGAAGACTGTTCTCCATATGGTCCTTTTTTTTCCTGTTTACCTGTTGTTTCCTTACATCGTTCTTCTCCATCACTACCCAATTTAGTTGGAACTTCATCTTGAGATTGTATTGCAATTATTGATTCCCATTTAGTCTTTTTTCTTGCCTTATGTAGTTTTTTCTTATGTCTCTTTATCATACTGAATATTGGAGAAACTGCTTCCTTAACCTCCAAGTCTTCAGTAGTATTCTCTATACAAGGGACCGATGGTTTTGTACCCATTGGCCTCTTCCCATCTTGCTGTAGGTTCTGATCTGCTGTCGATGTTAAGTTATCCACGCTTACTAAGTCAGTTGTGGCACTCAATTGTTCAGCATCTCTTAGGTGTATGATATTATTGGTGTCTCCCGTGTCCTTTTTAATTTTTCTACTATCCCCTTTGTATTTGTTTGTTTCCTTTTGAAGACTCCATTTAACATCTTCCAGTATTGTATTCATTGCATCCGGTATTGTTGCCAGTTTGTTGATTTTTGGGGCACATGCACAGTCAAGGTATGTTGTAGCAGCTTGAGATTGAGCTCTAATTATCAGACTATTTAGCTGTGCCAATTTTTGGTCAATTCTGGCTCCTGCATTTGCCATGACATTGAGTAATTCAATTTGAATCTCTATTTTGCTCAACTGGTATGTCAATGCTTCTAGAGTTAATTATGATGTTTGATAAAAAACATCCCAAATAGACCCCAAGTCCTGATTGCCTTTAACATGGGCCTTTTGATCCTGCTGGGGTCCATGCTCCTTGTGGGTGGTACTTTCTAGACTTGCTAGGAGAATTTGTTGTTCTTCAGTTGCTTTTTTAGGGTTGACCATATCGAAATGTTTGCCATTGCCATTTCTACTGCACAGTGTACTACTACTATTAGTACTGTTGGAGTACACGATTTCCTCTTCTGTTCCTAGTTTTTCGTTGGTTCCTTGTAGAGTATCTAGTCCTAGTTCTAGGATTTGGTCATTTGAGGTCATTAGATTTTGGTCATTGGGGGGTAGGCTACTCTCCTCTTCATTATTTAGTTCAGCAACTGTACCTACATTAGTTCTTATTTCCATGATTCCCCAGGGGGTAAAACTACTATTACTATTAACTCTGGACTGATTAACCTGGGTGGCATCTACTAAGTTCTCCTTAGGACCTTGATCAACCTCCTGCCCAGAGAGTATAGTATCGACCACCATCTCAATCTTTTTCCTTATTTCTACTTTAGCCTCTATGGGTAGCGGAGCCCTCGTTAACAACTTTTTCTGGGGTATCTCTTCCTGGGATATCTCTTCCCTGGATATTTCCAGGACATCCATATCATTTTGTTCTGGTTGAGTAGCTGATATTATATTTAGCATTTCAAGGTAGGTAATATGACCCTCAGTCATACCTAGATTTTCTCTGTCCACAATTTGGGTGCTCTTGTGCAAGGTTGGCAAGTCCTGTTCTTGTCTGGCAAATTGCATACTATCTACAAGATTGTTAGTTGGCTTAATTGGAGTTTGGAGTTTAATTACTTCTGTCTCTATTTGCATTGTGTCATAGCACCAGATGGGTCTTTCATAAAATCAATTTTATGTGGGACTTTCGTGGACTTTTCAAACATCCGTACTATTGGTGAAATTAATGGTTGGTTCACTCAAGAAATATTTGCTTTTGCTTTCTTAATTACTTTTGGTACTTGTACTTTCCTTGCTCTTCTTGTAGGAGGGCCAGATGCCCTCTCTTTTCCTGAATGCATACCAGATTTTTGCAAAGATATAGTCAATTGGAGTCTTTTATGTCCTGTGTTCTATCATTTGTTCCATTTTAATCCGGGGCTTATACTATTCCTAGCCCCAAGCACGGAGTTATAGAACCGGTATAGCCTCATCCGGCTCCCCCTTTACCATGGCCTTGGCCTTTACCTTTAACCTGCCGCAACATTCACTACTCACCGCTATCCTGTTATTCTGGTTAACACTGCTCGATCCCTCAGCAGTGCTAACAGAGACTGATCAAATCGCTCAGGCGTATCGTTGTTGTAGGCGGATAACTGGTAGCCGGTGTGTCTATGAGCAATAGAATGGGGCCGGGGGCAAGGGGGGGCAGGGAACAGCGTCCAAGGGTGTCACTAACTGCACCCGATGGACAGGGCCATCTCTGCAACGCCCTGGTGCCCCTAAACTTTGTAGCAACGCCCCCACCAAGCCGCCACCAACTTGCTGAAAAGCCCCTCCTGCTTGGTCAAAAAGTCAGTAAGCCGCCAACCGAGATCTGGTTTATGATTCCTCTCCGGCTCTGACTGGCTCCAGCTCTGACTCAACTTAAACTTCCCCCGGCACAGTCCGTCACCCACAAGAGGCGTGGGGGGAGTAGGGGGAGTAGGGGGGAGTAGGAGGGATGCAATCACACCAAACGCCGTAAAATAAAACACCAATGTCCAATCCAACCGCTATGGCCGCAGCTCCATCACTCCGACCGTCCAATGCCCCAATGCTCCAATACACCAACACTGACCAACACTGAATGAGTGCGGGAGGGGGGCAAGCGGGGCACTCAGGGCGGAATCACAAGCCGCACCTGATCTAATCAGGCCGCCTCCACGAGACCACCGAGGGCCGCTCTCACTGCGGCCGCCTGCTAGAGAGTGTCCACGCTTGCCGCCGAAGTCCTTAATCACCTCTGGGTCAGGCGGTCAGGCAAATCACGGGAGACTCGTGGGCCGCGGAGCATGGGGGCAAGTGAGAGCAATTGCGGGGCAGTTGGAGGGCTTAGCGCTATGCCCGTACGATCGTGAGCCCTGTAGGCACACTCCCTCGCTCAAGTCCCTGCTCGTCCCAGCTCCTCGCTCTAGCCCCAGCCCGGATCTCGCACCTACCGCTCTCACTACTCGCTACTCCCAGACGCTCCTCTCGCTGGTCTCAATGGTTGCTCTTCTCCGCTCTCGCTACTACCTGGCAGTAGTCTGTAGTCTGCTCGCTACTCGACCTAACATTCAGAGGACATCGAGTCTTGGTACGTGTTAACAATATCTCAATAGCATGGGGTACAAAAACTGTTAGAGGATGACATAACAATGCTCTAACACTGTTCAATGCTGACACCTGTTGAGGCCACATCTTTGACACAGCCAGGCAAAGCAGCAGCTACTGGGTCAAGAGCAGCTGAAAAATAATCAACAGGTCAGCAAGCTTTCCCATGTATCATAGTAAGCCCTGAGAGAGATCGCAGCTCTCCCTCTCATTGCAAAACAAAGTGAAACATTTATTCTAATCAGGCATTCCCAGTACTGGGGCACGACAGAGACTTTCTCTCAGCTCTGAGAAGGCACACATACAAATGTCATCCCATGGTACCGGATCTGGCACATCCTTGTGTGTCAGCCTCTGAAAAAGCTTGGCCACCAGGAAAAAGTTGGGAATAGGTCTGTAACCAAAAATCTCTGCTGCTCTACATGGATTTCTGCAAGTGGCAGAGTGCTCATTATTAGCGTCTGGTGTTTGTCCCAAAATGGAAAATCAGCGCAAACTGCACCATGCGCAGCGCAAGAGGTTGATGCTTCATGAATAGATGTTTTTCTCAAGCGGCAGCTTCCTCAATGCGAACGGAAGGTTTCTCAATGTGAGCAGTCTCGACCATCCTCGACCGTCCACGTTGAGAAATCTCCCTGGGAGGTGGTCCAGCATAGGATTTTCCTCACTCACACTCGCCAACTTAACGTTGGAGAAGGCGAACGAGGAAAAATCAGAGCTCTGGAGTTTTTTAGAACTCTGCATGCTCCACGGAGTGCGCAATCTCTGCAAACTCCACGAACGGCGCAGAGTTCACTGCCTAGGACTAGTTGGAAATCCACTGTCAACAGTATCCCACTATTCCCAAGAACATCCTGACTACGTTCTGAGTAGTTGGTAGATTAATTTCCAGAATCACTGAGGTCCACTCTTCTGATACCTTCCTTGTTCCTTTCTCAATGTGATGTTCAGTGTACAGGACTTCTCTCTTACAGTACTGCAACTTGGTCGGAGATACTTTATGTCCATTCTCAGCTAAGTGGTACAGCAAGGCAATAGTATTTTGTCTACAGGCTCCCTGTGTATTTGACACCAGCAACAGGATATCAATATACTGGACTAAGACTGAGTTATAGGGCATTACCGGGTGCTCCAGATTCTTTTTAAGGATCTCGTTGGAGATGGATGGACTTTCTGTATACCCTTGTGGGACTCGGCATCATGCCAAAACACGGCTGCCAAACCAAAATGCAAGGAGTAAATGATTGTCCTCTTGAAATGGTATGGAAAAGAAGGCTTGAGACAACTCGTGACAGTGAATCACTCGGCCTCACTTGGAATATAAAATAAAATCACAGCTGGAATGGGTATCACAGGACAACAAGGGATGACAATGGTATTAATCCTTCTCAGGTCCTGCATTATGCGATACTTGCCGTTGAGTTTCGGCTAGTCCATAATGGATTAGTTATACGGACTCCCCATAATCTCTTTCAAGTCTCTCCCAATAATTTCAGTATTGTTAAGTAGTGAGGGTGTACAATGCACATTCAGGGGGAAAACTTCCGTTTTGTGAGTCTTCAAAGTGTAGCCAGAAACAGTGGAATAATTAAGTATAACATCTAAAACCGAAGGTAAAGATGTAGCTGGATTGCTAAGATATAGTAGGATGTCATCTGCATAGGTAGACGTTTTAATGTTAATATCAGCCAACATAATTCAATCAATATCAACAGAGTCCTGAATATGTGAGCGAAAGGGTTCAATTAACAGTAAAAAAAGAAGAGGGGACAAAGGGCAACCTTGTCTGGTACCAATATAAAGAGAAAAGGGGTTTGAAGATTGACCATTAATAAATAGGTGAGCTGAAGGAGAGCTATATAGGGTTGATATAATTTTTATAAAACTGGTACCAAATTTTAAAAAAGAAAGCGTTCGAAAAGTAATGTGCCAGTGAACTTTATCGAATGCTTTCTCCGCATCTAAGGCTAATAAACCAGCAGGAGTAGTAAGGGTAGAGACCTTATCAATAACATGGAAAATGAGTCTTGTGTTGTTGAAAGAGAAACATTTTGACATAAATCCAGATTGATCTATATGAAGAAGGGATGATAAAACTTTAGCTAATCTGGTGGCAAGGATTTTTGCATAGCTTTTACAATCCTGGTTGATTAGAGAAATAGGGCGATAGTTTGAAACTTTGGTATGGTCTTTATCTGGTTTAGGTAAGACTATAGTTAGTGCCTCCTTATTAGAACCACCAAGCACACCAAATTGAACAAGAGTAGTAAATAGATGATGTAGGAGAGGAATGAGAGTATCAGGAAAGGCTTCATGAAATTCTGCAGGAATACCATAAGGGCCAGGAGATTTTTGAGGCTTACGTGAGTGAATGGCTAGGGAAAGTTCATCTGTTGTGATAGGGCCATCTAATTTGATTTTGTCAGATTGGGAGAGTTGGGGTAAATTGGCAGTGGTAAAAAATGTATCAATAATTAGAGAATCCAAAGTGTTTAGGCTACTGTAAAGAGAAGGGTAGAATTTAAGAAATTCTTCTATGATGTCTAGGGTAGAGACAGCAACCGTGCTATTGTGCCGGTGAATAGCACGAATTTGATTTCTATCTTTCTTGATACGGATATAATTAGCCAGGTGTTTTCCTGATTTGTTGCCATTCAAAGCAAAATTTAGCTCGTTGATTTGCTATCTGAATGCCAGCCCTCTTACTCAACAAGGAATTATATTTGTATCAACGTTTTTGCAGTGTAGTTTTAATAACAGGATTCTGTGAGGAGATAAACAATCGTTCAAATTTCGCAATCTGTTTTTCAAGATGTAATAATTTGGTGTTAAACGATTTGTTTTCATGTGCCATTATAGAAATATCATCGAGGTTATGCAAAAAATATTCATTAATAGCTTTTAAAATGGTATCTTTATGAATCTCCTGTAGAACAACATCAACATTCATGCGCCAACGGGAGTGAGAAACTGAAAAATTACCTGTTTGCAAATGAAGTGAAATCATTGCATGGTCTGAGATGTCGATATTCCCAATAACAGGTCAGGATATAGTTTTCACCGAATCTCTAGATAGTAGTAAATAATCTAATCGTGAGTGAGAGCTCTGTGGATTGGAGAAAAAGGTAAATTCCTTTTGGGTAGGGAAATGTAGTCTCCAGATGTCAACCAACTTCTAAGGTTCTAAGAGAATGGAACACTTTAGGAGGAACAAATTTGGTGGATGATAGTCTATCTAGAAGAGGGTCACTTATCAAATTAAAGTCACCTCCCAAAATTAAAGAAACTTTCCCAAGTAAAAGAATCTCAGAAGTAATATTAGACCAAAAGTGAGGCTCATCTGCTGTTGGACCATAAGTATTAAGTAAGTATAAAATCGCATCTCCAATTTTGACTTTACCTAAAAGAAATCTACCATCTGAGTCAAATTTGTTGTCTAAAACTTGTAGTTGGAGAGATTTTGAGAACAAAATAGCCACACCATTCTTCCTACTTTGTGCTGGGGAAGAGAGAATTTGACCAACCCATTTCTTTTTCATGTATGAGAAAATGGTGTCATCAACATGGGTTTCTTGTAATAAACAAATATCAACAAATATCAGCTTTTTGTCTATGTAAATAATCTAAAATCTTCATCCTTTCAACTGGATGACAAACTCTTGACATTGAGCGAAACATTGAGCAAAACAATTTCAACTGTAGGAAAACTATTCATAATTTATGAAGTGAAAGGAAGGAGGATAGAAAAGGGTAAGGAAGTAACAGAAGTGATAGAAAGAAAGCCAAAGGAATAGCCAAGAAACATAGAGAACAAAACACAGAAAAACTAAAATATAGACAACATAGGAGAGAACATACATATAGAATGAGAAGACACACAGGTGCATACAAAAAGAAATAAAGGATAAAGAGGGTTCACCTGTGCTAAGAAAACTATCTTAATAACAACAGGAGTACTATTGGTTGAACAATAAATATACCCTCAAGTAACTATAGCAACAGTGAATCATGAAGTGGAAATGTTAATAGAGTAATTTCAGGGTGGGGAGTCATGTGTATCCATTGAAGGAGGGGAGTGGTTGCCTAAAAACGTTTGGAGGTCCTCAGGACGATACAAAGGATTTAGAGATGTCGTGTTTCCAAATACGCATTGTGGATGGATTGAAGAGGCCATATTTGAAGCCAGAGTCCCTGAGTCGTGGTCGCATCGCAGTAAAATCTCTTCGTATCGCAACAGTCTCTTTGGCGAAGTCTTGATGGATGAAAATCTTGGAACCATTAACTAGAAGGGAAGGAATCTCACGAGCTGCCTTCCTGATAAGAATGAGGTGATGATGGCGCAAAACTTTGAAAATGACTTGCCTGGGTTTAGTTTTACCTGGTTTACGATGGGATACGATGAGCTCTATCAATTTCAAACTTTTCAGTGAACTTTACACTGAGCAAATTTGGTAGTAAATTTTCTAAGTAGCGCCTACAATCATTGCCTTCCATATCTTCGGGCAAGTTAAAAATGCGTAGGTTATATTGCCTATTTCTGTTCTCCAAGTCAAGTAACCTGGCATTTATGAAATGAATTTGTTTATCCAATGGTAATAAGCTATCTGTTTTAGAAATAACATCACGTAGCTTATTCTCAGTGACCTTCATTGAAAGACTGGCCAAATCTTTCCGCAAATTTTTAATCTCCGTGGCAATATTGTCAGTATTGGATCTGACAGCTTTTAATTTCTCCAGAATGGTAACATGGGAGGGTTCCGATGAATCAACCATTTTTGATTTCAAACGAGGAGAAGAACAGTTTGTTTGCGCTTATTTGCTGCAGATTTATTTTCCATCCTCAAGAAAATATATAAACCCAAGCAAAGTTGATAAAATTACATAAAAGATAAAGGAAAAAGAAGAAAAAAGTACTTCAAACCGGTGCAGCAGCCAAAACTAGTTGTGGGTGGAAACCAAGGTCGAAGCCGCGCCCTCTCCTGATGCAGAGCCCCACTTTTCTGACTGGAAATCCTGAAGCAGGCTGAGGGAAGTCTCGGTGAGGAGGAGCTTGCAGTTTCAAGGGGCTCCAAAATCGTCAAAGATGTCTGAAAGCATGACAAGATGCCCACCAGACTTAAGGTAGGTGATAATGAAGGCAGGAAGCACCAAATTCCTGCGAAATCGAAATTTTAAAGCTCGTTGATTAGCCGGGCGAGCTGGAGCAAACTAGCAAGCCGCCATCTTGGCTCGTGCGTCTCTTCAAAATCACAGATTTTACTAGTTGTCTCCACTGTTGGGTATCTCTGCACTAAGCTCTGTCCATTAGTATGCTGGGTTAGCACATTGGTACTTGGAATGCAATTGATTGCAAGTGTTTTAACACGTAAATACAGCGTTGCACCCGCTTTTGCATTAGTGACTTGTTTCTCCTTGTTTTGCTGTGTAAGCGCTTATGGTTTCTTCTTTGTTTTACAGGTTTCCAGGACCGGAGTCAGGGTTCTGATGCGTGGCTGGATCTGGTAGTAACGGTTTTGTTGGATTCATCACCAGGCAAAGCGTGAGCCGGGCATGATTTATATAGAACATGCCTGTGACCGCACCCAAGATAGTCATCGGCACGTCAGATCCTGCGAGTTTTGGCCTTTGGAACACTAGTGCATGGCTGAGACTTTTGTACCAGGAAGTGGTGCTCAGAACGTGTGCTTGCCTGTAACAGAATAAATCTTAGTGTGGGGGGCTGATATAATTATGCATAACATTGTCCTTGGTTTTAACAATGGCATCAAACATATGCCTCAGCATATACAACATTGTTGTTGGCATCCTACTCTCATATACGCTACAGGCAATGCAACACAGCACAAAACAGCACAGACAGGCAAGGTAACAGTATCACATAAGGGCCCAGACATGGCGCCATGACAGTAACCTCTCTCCTCCCGGCCTCCTCCCGCCCTCTACTTCTGCAACGGGCCCCCATTTCCTGATTGATCAGTTTTGGCTTCTCAGGTTAGCAATGATAACACTTTTTACCAGGTGAGCAGCATTGGTTACATGTGGCACAGGTACCCAAGAACGGTTTTCGGGGCCATAACCCTCCCAATCCACTAAGTAGTGTAATTTTCCATGAATATGTTAGGAATCTAGCATGTTCCATACCACATACTTTGAGTGTACATCAGTCTCAACTGGGGGTGGAGGTTGGGTGCTTCGGGTGTCAGGATGCCATGGTTTTAATAGCATGGTATAAAACACTGGGTACATCTTTAGCAAAGGGGTTATACTTAGTTTCATGGCAACAGGGTTCACAACTTGAGATATTTCAAATGGACCTATGAATTCCGGTAGCCGTTTCTTTTTCCGTTTCAGGGAAATGTTTTTGTTACACAGCTAAACTTTATCCCCTACTGGGTATTGGGTTTCTGGCCAATGATGCTTGTCTGCAATGCTCTTGTAAGTTTCTTTATCTTGTGCTAAATGGAAGCTGGCAGTTTCCCAGAGGTGTTCGATACATGCATTTATACTCATGTACTGCAGAGACTGGACTATGGGATGATTCCTCCCAAGAGGTCATTTGTGGATGTTTTCCAGTTAGGCAAAAGAACGGTGACATACCAATGGACGCATGGTCAACATTGTTGTATTTGAATTCCCCAGCCCACTGTTTCATGGTTTGATTAGTTCTCTCTGCCTAACCATCTATTTTTGGGTGGTAACTGGAGGACGGATGCACGTCCATTGTAACCAGTCCATGGTGTGGGGTTTCTCACGTGTCCCAAGCAGTAAAACGTGTGGGGTGTCTGGAGGGAGCGATCAACAACCCTGGTATCCGGGCCTATCCCTGGAGGCTGGGCATAGACGCCTTTGAGTCGCTTGGGAAGAGCTGCAGGCCCCTTAGCCTTGAGGGGCTAAAGCAGGTGAATTCTATGCACATTAAGTAGGAGATCAGTGGCTGCCAGATGCGTTGGAATTTCTTTTCAGTGTTCGCTAAGTTGTGGGATAGCCTCTCCATTGCCAGTATGCGCCACACTCTGACGAACCATTGGGCTATAGAGGGGGGTAGGTTTGTTTCCATACGCACGCTATGAGCTGTCGTGCTGCTAAGAGTAGATGGGTGATAAAGGCCCAGTCTACCCCGGTCATTGCCGCTAAGGTAGAGGGCCATATACCGAAGACTGCAACGTCCTGCAAAGGTGGGATCGGGTACCCCACAATGCCCTAATGTGTCCCAGGACCTCCTTCCAAAAGGTGGCTATCACACAGCATGACCACCATATGTGATACAGAGTGCCTTCCTCATTTCCACATCTTCAACAGAGATTGGAGACTGTGCGGTAAATGGTGGCAAGGCGGAAAGTTGTGTAGTACCATTGGAGTATTAGCTTGTATGCGGTCTCGCGGGAGGCAAGGTTGCGGTATGTTTTGGTGATGTCTTGCCATAGCTTGCAATGGGGTATTTTTGCTCTGCTGGAAGCAGTTTGCGTGAAATAAAGACAACAGGATGCATCTATTGCATGGTTTTGTTTCATTGAGAAAGGACTCCATCAATGTCGCCGTGGGAGGCATCAGCCTCAACCAGAAAGGCGTGCGTAGTGTTCGGGTGGGCCTAAGCAGGGGCTTCAGTGAATTTTAAGGTTTGAAAGGCGTTTTTGGCTGCTAAGTCTCAAACAAAAGGTACTCCCTTCAATAGTAACGTGTAATAGGTGTAATAGTTTCTGAGAAGATCTGAATGAAGCAACGGTAAAAGTTTGCAAAGCTCTAAAAAAGTTGGACTTGTTTTACATTGTCAGGAGATGGCCAATATATCAAAGCTTCAACTTTTTTTGATCCAGTTTTACACCACTGGGCCGAGAACATAATCCAAGAACTTCAGTTTTATGAAATTAGCTTTGTTCCAATTTGGTTGTACCAGTGTAGTTGTTGTAGAATAGAACACACTTGTTTTACATGATCTGTCATGGTTTTGGAACAGATGAGAATATCGCCGATGTATACCACACAGCACATGTCGATAAATTCTCAGAGAACTTCATCTATAAAGAATTGAAAGGCATCCGTGGCATTGCAAAGCCCAAAGGGCATTACTTGATTCTCAACTAACCCTAACTTGGTTTGAAAGGCAGTCTTCCATTTGTCTCCCTTGCTGACTCCCACTAGGTGGTATGCGTCTCTTAAATCTAACTTGATGTACACCACTGCATTTTTCACCTTTTCTAATAACTTAGGAATAAGGGGCAGAGGATACCTGTTCTTCACAGTAATGTCATTTAGGGAGTGATAGTCTATGTAGCTACGTAACTCACTGACTTTTATTGATATGAAAAAGAGGAAAGATGAGACAGGTGACATTGAATGATGGATAAAACCATTAGCCATATACTCATCAAAGTACTGACAGAGATGTTCATTTTCTTTTTCTGTAAATGCATAGATGCGGCTACGAGGCAATTTTGCTCCCAGAACTTAATTTATTGTACACTAGGTTTCCCTGTTGGGTGTAGTGTGTTAGCATTTTATTTATTGAATACGTCTGCCAAATTGGCATAGACATCTGGTAACCTTGACCTTGGATAGATAATGTATGGCATGTAGCTGCATACTAGTGTTTTTCACAGAACGTAGAATTCAGGGTAACTACACGAGTGTGCCAATTGATATGCAGATTATGTTTTAGCAAACTAAGGTAAACAGAGAATCATGCGGAACTGAGGTGCATCGATAATGTTGAAACAGATCTGTTCCCTGTGGGTATTATCACAAGTCATAAGTAAAGTTTCTCTATATGTTAAGATGGGACCAGACGTTAATTCTTTTCCATCTATGGCCCTCACCTTTTCAGGTTTTGCTTGAAGAAGGACATTTATACCCACGGTTGGAGCGTATTGGATGTCAACAAAACTTCCTGTGGCACCATGAAATCCGATAGTTTAACTTGACTACTAGATCTATAAACTCTGTACAATCCTCAGTGGCTCTAAGATCTAGGAAAGCAAATCATTTTAGTCACCCTTAAGGCCTCAGCAAAAAAGCAACTCTTTTCTCCTCCAGTGAATTCACCTCAATAACCGGACGGTTAAAATTGGTAATGTAATGCCAGGGATCTGAAGTTCCCTGTTTGAGGTTTATTGAGCCATTTTCAACCACCTCTAAGAAGGCATGATGGGCACATAGCTTTTGCATGGCCTCCTTAAAGTGTCTAAAATTGTACAATAGAGGGCCATCACATTTTACCAATCAAATACACAGCATCACCTCCTAAGTATGAACGAATGAATGCTATCTTACGTAGCATCATCGGAGAATGCTGCTGGCCTAGCCATGAAATGTAGGTGACACTGGTTCATGAAGATGCCAAATGTCTGACTATCTACATGGAATCGCTATAGAGAGGCTAAGGGAACCAGCACAGGGGTTACCACTTGAATGTGCTTAGGAGGCAGGGGTTAAACATTGCCAGATGCTGAAGGATTGTCTACTGTGGAAAAACTAGGAGGTTTTAATGTTTAATGGTGATTTCCCTTGAATTTTTGCTTTTCTCCTTCCCTGTTTTCCGCTGCTCTGAATGCTAGCTTTAGGACTTTGAGCGCATTTGACACTGTCATTCAGTGCCAAAGTGCTGTGCTCGTCATATACATAATCGGCTAATTCTAGTTATCTGTAAGTCCCTTGTCTGGTGACAGCTTCCGGTGAGGCTTCGCCACATTACTTCCAGCATCGGAGTTGCTTTCTTCCTACAGCATGACAGGGGGGAATCAATTGGAAAATGCCAACCCGCTCATCTACCAGCGCCAGGGCGATAGGCTGCTCACTGCCGGTGAACAGGACTGAGGACCTGCCGGACCAGATAGACGAGCGAGAGATCTTCGATATCCTGAGCCGCCTTCTGTAGGATCAAGGGTGTGTGGGAGCCTTCGCACCATTCCGATGCATCTAAGGAGTTTGCACGCTCCTGGTAGAGGTGGGAGAGTCTGCAAATTGAGAGGGAGAGTTTAACCAAAGGTCTGGCTTTGCTGTAAGATTCGAAACGCCAGCCATCAATATTTTTCGCTCGTACCTCGTGCAACAAATTAAAAAAGATGATACTCTGCAAACTTAAAATGTGTACTTTAACATGCACAAATATTTCAACTTTAAAAAATATATATTTGATCGATGGATTGAGTGGCATTTAATCCCAGAGACCCAAAAGACGAGTTTGTAGTCTAGTGTTCCTTTGACTTTTAATGGAGAAAAATATAGTTTTTTTACTGTTGCGCTAGTGAGAGGAATAAGGAGCGGCAAAAGTCTGTACGACCGATGCCTGCAGCATCGAGGCTGGGATCGGGATCAAGCTCCAGGCGTGATAGGAGCGCGCTGGGCAGGCCTGATCTCCTCTCGAGCAGGCGACGCCGGAGGAACACAGTGCGGCGCATATGAGAGTTATCACGTTTGGCAGCAGTCTTTAAGAGTTCGTCTGCAGCCAGCGGGCCCCCAGGGTTGGAAAAAACCTGGTGGCTGCTAAGCAGAGCGTATATGCCTCTGTCAATAGGGTAAGTGGCTTTTGGAGTGGGGATGACCCCCCCCTTCTTGGATTATGATCGCAGGCATCTGGCTGTCTTTTTTTGCTTTGACCAGCCTTTCTGAGACGCTCCCCTGACATTTGTCTAAAACGGAGGTCTCCCATTATGACTGGCTGAGGCCCCAGCTCTTCACTATGCTCGGCCTGATGAGCTTTAACTTTTGGCTGATGCTGGTGTGGTGCCCAGCTTCATCCCTGCTCCGCTGAATTTCATTGACTGCCGTCTATCTGCCCGCCATTTTGTGACTTTCTTTTTTGCTTTCATGCAAAATGGCTGCTCTCTGTTGCATTTCTTGCTCCTGGAACTATTTCTTTTACTGGCTCTGTAACCTGGGCTTGTCCACCGCCTTATAATTGCCACGACTATCTCCGCTCCCCCTAAACCTTTGTTTCTAGTAACAGAGGAAGCAGATTCTTGTTCTAACCTTGAGCACCATCTAGAGGCCGCAATTAGTATCCATAGGCTAGCCAGTTCATCCCTATCACAGGTGATTGGTGTTTCTTTACCTGTGTTTTGATAGGTGCTTCATTACCAATGTTTTGAGTAAAAATAATAAAAAAATAAAAAGGTATTTGCTTTTGCCTTTGCTGATGTTTCTCCTAAATCTTAATCATAACTATTCATGGCCACCCTATTTTTCCGTCCCTACTGGTTGATGTCGCCTATCTTCATAATGGCACCGGTCAGGCGATTTCAGGTTGACGCCCTGTGTGATCCACAAAAGGTGAGCAGAGGGGCCGACTGGACATCAGCCATTGTTTTTTTCCTCATCTTGTTTTTCTATGTTTATTGAATGGTTGGGCCCCGGAGGTTTGGGATCCCCATTGCCGTAAATCCTGAGTAAACCCTGGAAATCGAGCCTATCAAACCAAGCTACTTGCTTCATATTGCTAAAATATGTTATAATATTATAATATTAATATAATATAATTGCTCCCCCACAAACTATTGTTTTTGGATTTTATCTTTTGCTTTTTGAGGTTTGTGTTGGTTTACTTATTTCATTTGCTCCAATTTTACAGTGTAATCTGTTTTGCTACCTAATCTGCTCTTAATTTTTAATTCCTCCCTTGTTTATCCTACTCCCCTATTTTATCGTGTTTGTTTACCTATTTAATGTGATCCATATTAGCACTGGAATCTGCTTTTGATACCATATCTGCGCCTGACTGTATTTCCTCGCTTATTTGCCTCCTTGCTTGATTCATCACATCTACCGTGCTTGTTTTACCTTTTCTACCCTACTGAACATCAGTGATGTAATTTGTTTTGCTATCGAATCTGCTCCTGATTTTATTCCTCTGTTGCTTAACACTACCTCCTTATTTTGTCCCCGATTTTTCGACCCACACTGTCCCAGTACCCCACCTTGGCTCCCAATCCTCCTCTCCTCTCCTCCCCTACCCCCATCTCCTTTAACTTCCTTCTCTTTACTCTGTCTCCCTCTCACGTCCACCCAACATGCTCCTTCACAGCACTGACCATCACCCTCAGGACCATACCCTCTCTAAACACGGCCCCAACTCCTGGACCATTCTCTACACCCCAAATCTCTCCAAACACGCAAGGAAAAATTTAAAACATAAAATCCTCACCCGCAACCCTGAAACACTCATTGTCGATAACTTCCTCAGCCTCACCTCTCCCATTATTACCAACTACATCTTCTACTCCAAACGCCCTTCCAAATGGAAGAGCATCTTCCTTCAACACCTCCCTATCTCTAAATCAACCAATATACCATATGGATTTAAAATATCCACCGGTCCCTCCCCAGCCTTTCATGGTGATATTGATATCTCCGTCTTCAAAACAGGTAACATCCTCATACAAGCCTCGCCATCCCACCTCTCTATCTTTGAACACCACTTTAGCACTATGTCTCTCCTCCTTAACCACTCAGCACCTAACACTCCTCCTGCCCAAACGAACAGAACCCCTCAAACCTCTTCCTCCTCCCTCCCCCGCTCTACCTCCACTCTCAACCTCCAAAAATTGACCTCACCATCTCCCTCCCTGGACCCCCCTATTGATAACGACAACCCCCATCCCCAATTACCTACTTCTCATCCCCCACTTATCTCCCTCTCTCCCCCTAACCCCCTTAACCCTTACTCCTCGGACCCCTCCTTGAATAACGGTAGCCCCAAACTCCTGTCACCTACTTATCATTCCCTTCCCATGACCCGCCCTCCCCCTGTTCCCCAAACCTCCCTCCCCCTGACCCAACCACTCACTTACTCCACCGTCTTTTCCCCGCAATCACCTATCACAACTCCTCACCCCAATACTCCTACCAATCCCATACACTCTCTGCTCCTGCCCTTCCTCTCTACCCGCCCCCCTCAGGCTCTACCTACCCAACCCCCCAACCCCGCTCCTCAACCCCCAATAAACACCCATCTCCCTCACCCCCCTCACCCCAATCCTCAATAATCACACATCCCCATCACACCAATATATTTGTTTCTCACTCACTTCATGCCCTTTTATCCTCTCTGACCACATCACCTGAAGATTTCTGCCCCCTGTATAACCTAATCCCTCCACTCACACTTAACAGCTCCACCAGCCATCACTCCATACCTACTACCCTATCTCCCCCTCACACAGCAGACCTCCATCCGCAACTAATCACGACCACTCCCTATCCCCAGACCATTCCCCTCCCACCTCCTACGCCCCTTCATTCCTTCCCTGTACCTGGAATACCCCGAGCCTACACAACACTGTACTCGTCCTACCTACTTTAACTTCCGAACCCCTCACTCCTCCCCGCCCCGTCACCCCTCACCCCACACCATCTACCACATCTCCCCCTCACACATTAGTCCACCCTCTGCAAATAACACAGAACACGCACTCCCGATACCTCCCCTCTCCTCAACTGCCCAGATCCTACACAACATTGAATGTGACCTATCTAATTTAACTACGGAATTTGCCCGACTCAGAAAAGACTTCTTCGTCCACAGCACCAGAACCCTCCCTCACCATAAAACCACCATCCTCCCTCCCTAAAACATCCCCAATAACAAACACAACCTTTGGAGATCACTCCCTCTCTGATGCCGTAAGCATAGACCTCTCCGCACCTAGAACCATCTCTCCCCGTCCGACCTCGCCGACCTATGTAACTCCTACCTTCCTAATCTGCCAACCACCAACCTTCCACTCCCCTATGACCCCATCCCTGTTATCATAGGGACAAATAGAACCCCCTCCTCCCCCGCCTCCCCCAGACCACCACCCCAACTTTCGCTGATCCACTCTTGCCCACCTTCCACACCCAACCCCACACCACTGAAATGCATGCTAGTTAACTGTCGCTCCGCGGTCCTACACGCCACGGAAATCTTGGAAACCATCCTGAATGAATCCATTGATATTGCATTCCTCACTGAAACCTGGCTAAATGACCACTCAACGAGCATACTTGACCTTCTCTCCCCCCCGGGATACTCTATTCTTAGAAAAGACAGACCTAACAGAGTTGGGGGGAGGCTAGCCATTATCTTCAAAAAGGAACTTCAGATTTCCCTTATCACTAACCCAGGCTACTCATCATGCGAATACCTGGAAGCAGAACTGTTAACTCAAAACTCCCTCCCAATTCGTCTACACAACATCTATCGCCCCCCGGGACCACCACAGCCTTTCATTGAGGACTTATCTGATCTACTGGCGCAATCAGCATTATCCAACTCAAAAAATCTCTTTCTTGGGGATCTTAACCTCCATTGGAATGATACCAATGACCCCACTATCTCCCTCCTCACTACACTTCTTGAAATCAACGAACTCAAACAACTCTGCCAATCTCCAAATCACACTAAAGGATCCATACTTGACGTCATTCTGTCCAACGATGATCTGACCTCCGTTACCAATATCATCCCCACTGACTGGTCCGACCATCCCCTTATACTGTTCACCATAGTTACCTCAGCAAACCTCCCCGCCCCTAAAATTACCAGACCTAAGAAATTGACCAGAAACCTAAAAGGCATCCCCCCCAGGTGTTCTACAATCGAAATTCCAAGCTCAACTTCTTCTCATTCCCCCCTCCCAAAATACGAATGAGCTCACTGAACTATTTAACAATACTGTTACAGATATTCTTGACCAACTAGCCCCGCCTAAACTCAAAAACCAAAGAAACACCCCCCCAAACTCTAGGTTTAATAAAGAAATAAATAATGAGAGACGGGCACTCAGACTGTCGGAAAGAACCTGGAGACACCATCCCTCACCCTCCCATCTTGCACTTCTCAGACATGCTAGATCCACTTACAAAAAACACATCCTCAAGGAAAAGGCATCCTTCTTCTGCACTCAACTTGACCGTGCCAAAAACAGACCCAGGGAACTCTTCAAAATCATCCGAAACCAAACTTCCCCCGCACCTCCAAATATGACACCCTTATCAGACAGATGTGAAGAAATTGCCCACTTCTTCTCGGAAAAAATTGCCAAAATTGACCAATCCTTCCTTCGCACACAACTATCCTCCAACTCCCAATCCAATCTTGTCCTCACCTCTAATGTCTACCCACATCCCCCCTTCCAGACGACACTTTCTCTCCTCTGCCCTCTATCCTACCGCTCCCCAGCGAGCCTCCTCACCCACCCATTTCCATACCCCCCACCACTCCACAGGCCTCTCACCTTCCACATCTCCAGTAATCAACTCCCCAAAATCTCAACTTAAGAACAATCCCTCATTGCTCAACTTTCTCCCCGTCACTGAGCTTGAAGTCCTCAATATAATTGGCAATCTAAAACCGTCCTCCCACACAAAAGACCCAATACCCTCCAACCGTGTCCCTGCCCTTAAGCACATCATCACCCCATTCTGGACCAAAATCATCAACACCTCTCTCTCCACGGGCTGTGTTCCCTCCACCCTTCAGCTTGGTTAAATCTCGCCCATAATCAAAAACCCCAATGCTGACCCCAATGACTTAAATAATCTCCGCCCCATCACTAACCTCCACCTTCTCTCAAAGGTACTTTAAAAATGTGTCCTACTACAACTAGACAAACACATAGAAAATTTCAACCTTCTCGACCCCTGTCAATCTGGCTTCAGAAAAGGCTGCAGCACCGAAACGGCAATGCTCAATGTCATAGATGACATCCATCAATCACTTGACAATGGCGAGATCTGCCTTCTTATACTTCTGGATCTCTCCGCAGCATTCGATACAGTCAACCATTCAGCCCTACTTAATGTGCTTAGGACCCGTTTCGGCCTTAATGGCACCGCCTACAAATGGTTCATCTCTTATCTACAACACCGTACTCAGCAAATCAAAATTCAAAACTGTCTCTCTACCCCCACTCCTGTCTCCCCTGGAGTCCCTCAAGGATCTATTCTCTCTCCCTCCCTCTTTAACCTCTTTATGGAACCACTCACCCTCATTCTTAACCAGGCAGGCATAAATTACCACCTCTACGACGATGACACCCAAATCTATTACAAGATTAAAACTCATGCTGACATCTTACACCTGAACAACACCCTTACCAAGATCCAAACCTGGTTCCATTCCAATCATCTCAAACTCAACCCTAACAAAACTGAAATCATTCTCTTCTCCCCCAAAAATAACCCTCTACCCGTTCAATCATGGATCCCCGACCTCAATGCACTCAATTGCTCACTCACCCTGTCCAACTCCATCAAATCTCTTGGCATCACTATCAACAACACCCTAACCCTTAATGTTCACATCAAAAACTCTGCCAAAGGAGCCCTCTTCACTCTCCGTCACCTCAAGAAAATCAAACCATTCATACCCACCGATGATTTCAAACTCGTAGTTCAGTCGCTTGTTCTGTCACGTATTGATTATGGTAATGCCATCCTTAATGGAATCCCCAAGGTACACCTAGCTCCAATCAAAGCTGTGCTCAACCTTGCTGCCAGGCTCATCACGGACTACAAACGCTTCGATCATATATCCTTGGTTCTCAAATCTCTTAAATGGCTCCCTATCGAAGGCAGATCTGCCTACAAAACTGCCTGCATTACTCATAAAGTCCTCCACCAAAACACTCCGCATTACCTCTCAAAGAAACTCCACACTGCGGGTTCCACTCGACCACTGAGAAGCACCAACACCCTACTCCTAATCCCATCTCTGCATAAAAAGAAAGCTACACAATCTCACTCCTTCTCCAGCAATGTCCCTATTATCTGGAATGCCCTCCCAAAAAACCTGCGCTGTAATCCCTCCTATTCTAATTTCAAAAAAGACCTCAAAACCCACCTCCTCAATTATTATTGGGGTTCCTAACCTGTGTCCTACTCTTGATTTCTTATCTATCATACTATATTTGTTCAGTAATATATACCCTGTTCTCCTGTTTCACCATTTACATAATTACTTAAATGTATAGCTCCTGCCCCTGTTTATTTATCTGGATTTGTATAATGCTCATGTTGTTTGTACTTTGTATATTTCAAATTGTTGTTGCGCTACCTTTCATATGCTTTTATACCCTATGTGCCTTATACTATCCTCATCTTGTAAAGCGCTCTGATACCTCTGGGTCTAGCCAGCGCTATATAAAACCTTCAAAATAAATAAAGTAATTAAATAAATAAATAAAATAGGGGTAAGACATACACCCCGGGAATGTATCTTGAATGCTCCTACACGGACCTGCGGCACTGGTTGTGCCATCCACAGAGGAAGTTCATCAATTGTGCCACAGATTTGCCCTGTTGGGGCCTGTGTGCATGGGTCCCTGTTACTCAGCTTGGCATTTAAAAAGCTATGTCCCAAGGTTCTGCATGTCTCTTGCTATATCGGTGTTCTACCTGATGCAGTGTTGGGGAGTGGTAGGATATGTACACGTGTGCGTTACATTCAAGGGTCGTGATTGGCACCTGGTGGTGTGTTTGGTATGACAGGCCCTGCTTCTCGCATTGGATTAGCTTGGGGAAATGTAGGGAAAGGCTATTGAGCAGTATATTAGCAGTATTAGCAGAACAGAATAGTAGCAGTATAGTTTTTTATTTCGATGCGTTTCAGTAGTGCATATAGGTGGTGTAAATGTCACTTTGTGGATCTGTGTGCCTGTGGACATGTCTCCAATTCACATCTAGGTGCTGAGGGGACAGCTACATCTGTACATTCCTGATAGAATGGAATAAACTAAGGGCTCAAGGAAAACTGGGGACCTCTGACTCTGAGGGGCATTTCTGGGATGGTTACGTTGAGGTGGAATTGTCACCTGCATTCCAAGGAGCAAGGGTCTGGGCCCACTAAAGATAGTGATCAAACCTTCCGGGGTAGGATGGCAGACAGGACAAGTGTTAGAACTGGGAATCTCTAGTTGCCACAGGTATGCACTTGCGACAAGCAGGGACTCTCAATTCTAAGTCAGAGTAAGGGGATCACCCTTTTAAATAACCCCTGCTCACCCTTTAGGTAGTGTGGCGCAAGCAGTCAAGACTATTCTCAGGGCGTCATAGGTTAAGCATTTGTGAGCACATACAGTAATACAATGACACACCACAAATGGCCACCAGTCAAGGTTATATCAAAAATAGGTTTCTTTATATAAGGCTTAGCACAAGACCAGAATAACGATTAGAAATGACCACAGTATTATTTCAGAGTTCAATGTTCTTGTAAAAAGGCTTAAAATGCAAAAATAGGCTTCTTTTAGTCAATTCTGCTTCTTTTCAGGCTTTGTACGGTTCGTACCCGGGAGTGCGACTCGTCCGCATTAAAAACAAGGAAAGTACGAGTCAAACAATCGGTGCGGACTCCGAGGTCCGTAACATGCATGCTGCGGTGCGAACAGAACAAAGTACCTTAAGTTCGTGGGGTCCGCGACAGACAGTGCGGGACAAGTTGATGGGTCCGGGTCGTAGTTCGGCAGCGTATTCAGATGCTGGTCTGGTCGCGGCGTCGGTACGCGGCGTTGGTACGGGACCTTCAGGGATATGTGCGGAAGGCCCGGATCAGCTTGCAGAGTCCGTGGCGTTCGAGCCGTACCTTCGGTGCGGATAGGCGGCGACACTTCTCGGCGCCGTACAGCGTACGGGGAGGGTCAGCGTACTGCAGCTTCTCGGCTCTGAGTACGGCACGGTGCAGTACGTTAGCAGCGTACGGACCGTACCTGCGGGACGATGGAGCTTGGGTCCGGCGTACAGGGTTCGGCAGCCAGTGTTGTACGTCTCGAATCGGCGGGGAAGGTTAGGTGCAATGCGGCCGGGAGGGATACGGCGCGTACTAACGCTTTTGGATCAGCGTAGACGCGCGGTGCCGGGCGGCAAAGACACGGGTTCGCGGCGGATGGGGTAAGAGGCGTACTGGGGCAAAATCCAGTGGGAAACAAGCACAGATCATCCAGGCAACTCAATTTTGGAAGGCAGATGAGTCCAATGGTCCTGGGACTCAGTTCAGGGGGCAAGCTCTTCTTCCAAGCCCTTGGAGATAGTTGAAAAACAAAGTGCAAAGTCTATTTCCGTCTTTTCCTCTCCTTTCTCAGCAAGGCACCAACTTCAGGCCAATCCCCCAGGTCAGGGAAAGTTACTCCTCCTTCAGCTTCTTCCAGGTCGTTCTAGTCAGGCAGAGTTTCTTCGTGGTTCAATCAGGATCTGATTTCTTAGGAGCAGGGCTCCTACATTTATACCAAGTTTCTTTTGTCTTTGCAGGCCAGGGGGGCCTTTGCCTAATCCCAGTCCAGTTCTTTTCAGTGAGGAGCACTTTGTTGTTGGGACTCTGGCTTCTTCTTTCAGCAGGCAGGGCAGAGACATCAGACGCTCCCCAGGGGGTGGAGCCAGCATTGTGGTGGCAGAGCACTGCCCTATTCAGAGTCAAGGTGCACTCCTCCCACCCATCCTGGTGTAATCTTTCTATTCACCACCTGGCAGCCCCAGCCTGTCTCCTGGAACTTCCCAGCCCTGTCACTCAAGCTACACACAAAGAAGATAGCCCTCCCCTCCAGAGGCGGACTGAAATGGTTAGGCACGCAAAGGCTAACTTTCTAAAAGTAGCATTTGCAAACCCAGGATATTAGAATAACCTTTGCTAAAAGATGTATTTTATTATTCTGAGTTCAGGCATACTAAACACGAATTTCTACCATGCTTCCTGAGCCTGCTAGGATTATAGAGTGTTATAATCTAGCAGCCCATTCTGGCCTATGGAGAGCAGGTAGCCTTACAATAGTGAAAAACGAAAATGGCTGTAATTCACTATTAGGACATGCCACACACCTCAGGGCATGTCTTACCTTATCCTTACAATGCACCCTGCCCTAGGGCCTACCATAGGGGTGACTAACATGAAGGTAAGGGAAGGTTTAGGGACTGGCAAGTGGGGACACTTGCCCAGTCAGCATGACAGTACCAGACTGCATGCAGGTTCTGCAATGGCAGACCTTAGACACATTTTACCCAGCTGCTTCTGTGGGTGGCACAACCAGTGCTGCAAGCCCACTAGCAGCATTTGGATATACATGCCCTTGGCACCCCTGGTGCACTCTACTAGGGACTGATAGTAAACCAAATAGCCAAACATGGAAGTCAATTCACATAATACATTTTACCATAGGGAGAGCATATGCACCTTAGCACTGGTTAGCAGTGGTAAGGTGCCCAGAGTCATAAAACAGCCAACACCAGGTCAGAAAAAATACAGGAGGAAGGCAAAAAGTTTAGGGATGACCCTGCAAAAAGGGCCAAGTCCAACAACAAGTTTTAGAGAGGGGCTGTGCATTTCAACAATGGCGTTTTTAACTGATTGGATCCTCAAAGGCCAATGCGGGCATAAATACTGGTCTACAAAAGTAGAGACACTTTTGGATGTGGAACCATACTAAGCTAGGAAATCACCATGAGAAATCACTAGGGCAGGTGGGACTGCAACTGGACTATCCGCAGACTTGTGGTGGCGTGGAGCTTGTCGTGCTCAAGAAAGGGGACTATCACTTGGTAGATTTTGCCTAGACGTTGCTGGCCTGCAGTTAAATGTCAACTGTCATGGCCTGGGTCCCTAAATATTCTCCAAGGGTCAGTTGGCTTGCTTTCTGTCCACAACATCCCAGGAACACAAAGGATATCACTGTTTCCACAAGATCATATGGACTGTACAGGGTGCGGTGGAAATGAGTGAAGTGATCGTCAGTTGGGATAAGGACCATCCAGACGTACACCGTCATCACACTGTGCCAAGGTGTGTGCTCGTAAGGATCAGCCGCTAACTGAGGATACGGAATGTGAGGAGCTGTTGAAGAACACCATAGGCTGCTTCACCTGCAACTATACCTTCAAAAGCCTCTTCACACCAGGCCTATCGACGGCACGACCCTAAAGAACTGGACCCGACCACCTCAGATGTATCCTACTCAAAACCCGCGCCCTCAAAAGACACACCGTGGAGATCTGGAACCTGCTCAACTTCACCCCGACTTCACCCCGACGTCGCCTTCTTCACAGAAACCTGGATGAACTTCATATCAGGACCGGACATCACAACCACCATCCCCGACAGATACAAAATAATACAAGGTCTACATCAACTGACTGGGAGTAGGCATCGCCATCGTACACAAGGACACCCTCCGCCTCACAACCAGCTCCTACAACCACTCACCCAACATGGAACACCTTCTCTTCCAGATCCAGACCAAGTCAAATTTCACTCCACAGCACCCTTGTCTGTGTCTGAACTGAATTATTATTTTGAGGTTGCATAAATCCATTATTCTGAATCTGATTCCAAACATTAAGAAAACATTCCTGCTTCCAATGTATCAACTTGCCACAAATGTGACTAGGATCTGATTTCTTCAAAGTTGCCACATCAATCCCTGTACTCGGATCAATTGGAATACCACAACCTCTTCCTTGCTATTGAAACCCATTACCACCTTGCATCGTTGGAACTCCCTGTTGATACACTCACTGAATGCAACCACATTACCAACAAGCTGGGAATACTGACTTTGTTGTGCAGCTTACATCTGTGCCACCATCAATTTCTCCTTCAAACGATCCTGCCTCATCTCAATCTCATCACTTTCAAAATTTTGCGTACCTCATGATCTCATTGATTGGTTTATTCTGCCAGCAAATCAAATGCTGGTGAATCATTGAGGAAACCTCACTTCTCAATCCTGACACAAAGCGAAACACAGAATTTCCCATATCTTTCAGCTCAACATTCTCGATTACACTATACTGTTTAAACACCTGCAACAATCTTTCATAATAAGCATGCACTGACTCTTTAGGGTCTTGGACTGTTGCATCTATATTAACCCAATCAATATCTTTAGCTGATACCTTACCTTTCAAAAAGATTATAACCTGCTGATATTTTCTCATTACCAGCACTGATGGGGCATTCATCACTGGATTTCTTGGACGGTCCCTTTCTGGCCAATTCACAGACATTTTACATTCTGCCCACAAATGAATTAGAACCAGAATATCAAAGAAGGTATTTAAATCTATCCACAGCACATTTAAAATGTTCACAAATCATTCAACCTGAGTATACCACTCTGCTAGTTTCTCTCTCAGTTTTGGAAAATCATTGGTGAATGACGCACAATGACCCCTACTCCAAGTCACATTGACATAACCTCTACCTGGCACTTTCCTAAACTGAAAGCTGAGGTACCCTCTCCCTCCACTGCGGATGGAAGCGATTTCCCTCCTAGTTTCGTGTTGTCTTTCTTTTTTGCCCATCTGCCTTCCCACTTGTCTGGTTCACTTGCAGACTAATTCCTTAATTTGTAGTTTCATTCCTGATGTTCTCACGCTAGTTATGTCCCCCTCACCAAAGACTACACAGTAACTTTTCTACAAAGACTTGGTCCTAGTCAATTCAACCTCGTACTTCTGGGCTAGTTCTGATAACCTGTCATGAATCTGTCCTGCACGGGTGGTAACAACCTTACGCATGAACACAAGTTCACTCTCTTGATAGGTATCTAATCGAAAAGGTCAAGTTTCCCTACTGTCATCTCATCCAGTTCTAATTTTAATTTGAACACATCCACTGTATTGTCTCTCACTGGGGGCCGAATTGTCTCTGTGGTTACAGCTGAGCTTGTACCTTCGACTGGGTTTTCAACTAAGCTTTGGAGCCATCTATTAAATTCCTGGACACTTGAACCAGCCTGCTCTACAGAGGCAGCAGATACTATTGCTTGTCTGGAACTACTTTGATTAACATTCACGGGAGTACTACTCATAGATATATACGAATTTATTGATCCATGAACTATCGCTCTCAGAGGGGCGAATCCTGTCTGGTTCATGGTTGGATCTGCACTTGCAGCACAAGGGGTAATATATTGACTCCGGACTAAATGTTTTGGTAAAGGTATTCTCATACTCGGGTCCATGGTAGTGTTACCTGTTGTAGGAACTGCTAAAGTATGCATTCCCTGTCCATCCAGGACTTGTATTCACCGGCGCAGTAGCTACTCCTTAAGTTCCAATGATACCTGCACCACTCATTCTTTACTGTTGAGCTTCATTATATGGGGTGGCCGGGTAGACAATAATGCATTCAAAGATCATCACTAGAATCACTATGACAGGCTTTATCCTCACTCTGCATTTTCTGTCTATTTCACTTTTTTCATTTTCTTCCTCTCTTCTCTTTCTTTCTTGTCTCTGCTTGTTACTGCGGGGTACAGTCTAGCTCCCTCTTTCATATCAGTTCTCCACTTCTTTAGTTCTGCATCCCATCTAGCTTCAGCATCAATCAATCAATCATGAGGTTCTTGTAAAGCGCCACTAATCACTACATAGGGTATCCAGGTAATGAATTCTCTCATCCTTGGTCGAAGATCCATGTCTTGAGCTATTGCCTGAATTCCAGGAGAGACGAGCAGGTGCCCAGCTGGAGGGGGAGGTCATTCCAGGACTTGGCAGCTATATAGGAGAATGAACAACTTCCGCAGCGGCTTAGGCAGATGCGGGAGTTGTGGGCCAGGGCAAGGGAGGCAGAATGGAGCTCTCTGGTGGGATGATGGAAAGTCAGACGGCGGTTGATGTATGCTGGACCATTGTTGTGGAGGGCTTTGAAGGCATGGGGAGGAGATTAAACAGGCATGGTCTGTGTACGGGGAACCAGTGGAAGGTTCTGAGTTGGGGTGAGGTGCTGGTTCTTCTGGGAAGGTTAAGGATGAGTCTTGCAGCGGAGTTCTGTATGGTGTGGAGGCGATTGAGTAGATGTTTGGTGGCACCGGGGTAGAGTTGCTTGCCGTAGTCGAGGCAGCTGGCAATGAGGTCCTGGGTAATAGTTTTACTGGTGGGGATGGGGACCTAACAGAAGATCTTGCGTAGTATACAGAGTGTGTGGAAACAGGCAGAGGAGACGGCGTTGACTTGGATCGTCATTGTTAGTTGGCTCTCAAGCATGATTCAGAGGTTGCAGGCATGGTTTGAGGGCGCTGGGACGACCGACTCACGAGGCACACGAGAAGGGGTAGGTTATTGGTGAAGTTCTCCAATGAATGACCATGCTAAAATTTTGCGTTTTTCTCAGGGAGGTGATAACATCACCCTCATTGGATCAGTCGTTGTACATTCTGCAGGTACAACTCTAGGGTACTTAGTGTCTGGACACTATTTGTTGCATCCCTGGTCCCAGACACTGTGTAGATTATGTAGTGGTTTCCCACTTGTGCTCTCTGTTGTGTAATACTCACCTCTCATGGGTGCTGTCTCATGTGCATTCCACAACAGAACCTGGAATGTTGGGTTTCGAAAAAGTGCACTGTTGGCTCGATGGTGGTTCACCTGTCGGCTGCTGCGCAGTACTGGTCGCAAATAAAGCCTACCTTCAAGAAAACCTCTATGTTTCCTGAGAGTCGTTACTACATTTTACGTTGTGGCGCATGATAGCGGGCTGCAGGACCCACGTGGACTTACCAGACCTGTCCAACGCTCCTCGTTCTCCAGAATCTTCCTTCTTCAACAAGCAGTTTGCGGGCACAGTGAGTCCTGGTTGGTTTCTGGACATGATCTCAGGCACTGAAAACTAAGATACTGTGTTTTTCATTCGCGTTTGACCATTTCAAGCAGCAGCCTAACCGCTCATTGGTTGTCAGAACAACGAGCCTTACGTCACTCGAGTTGCCATTCTCTTGTCAGACTGTGTCTCGGTGAGGTCCAGGCAGTGTACACTGCATGCAAATTAAGCAGAGTAGTGGGCATTTTGAGATTGGCCTGTTGAAGTTCTTGTGCGCTCAAGCTCACCAGCCGCCATTCATTTCCAGGCATTTTACAGAAAGGTTCAGGCGGTGTACACTGCATGCACGTTATGCAGCATAGCTGCCATTTTATGTTGGCCTGTTGAAACGTTTGATGCATTCCTGCTCCATACAGTGACATTTTCATTCGGCCGAGTTTGCATTGACGGAGGTAAAAATCATCTGCGACATGCACGCATTGCGTGGTTCCACACATGCTTATACCTATGCACAGTTAATCAAATCTACAGTGTGTTCAGTGACTCTCACCTTGGGTGCCAACTTATGATCCCTCAGGTTCTTAACTGTTTTAGATTTTGTAATAAATTTATAATAACTTTATAGTGATTGTTTTTCTGCATATGGCATTCTTATTTCTTTCTTTTCTCTTTTTTCTTTAAAGTGCTGATTGTTTGTTTAGTTTATGATTTAGATAGTTGTGTGTTAATCCTGTATTTTCAAGCAAATTGCTTCTTGAACCACTGTTAGACTGTCAATTTGAAGCATTCACTGAGCAGTTAGTCAGGGACCAGTACATTTGTAAGTGTTCCAACAAGAAGTTGCTGTCTATTGGTAATCCTTCCCTCTAGGAGACTATTCGCACTGTAAAGTGCATCAAGCAAACCAAAGCTTCTGTGAAAGAATTAGAAGACAAATTCAATGAACTAATGGGGGAAGTTAGATCCAGGGTTGTCAAAAATAACGTTTGCCAACGTCCTGAGAATTCTTTTTTCAAGCAAACTAAGTTTCCGCTGTGGTAATCCCTCACATCTAAAAACTGGTAGGGGGTGCCCAGCCAAAAATGTGACATGCAGGATGCGGAATGCATCGATTCTGACAACTACCGTCGCATCCAGCATGAGCTGAGGGACATGGTTATGCCAATTGGCGAGATAGCTGTTGTAGTCGATGACACCTCTGATTGTGTTAATCTCTATACTGAAATTGGAATTGGTGATAGGAAGGTATGTCTTCTGGTGGATTCTGGTGCAAGAATAACCGTGATCATTCAGGAACTGTTGAACAAAGTGTGGGGTTCCCGCCCTTTAGAACCTCCTGACAGGACTACCGTCTCTTATGAGGGCCAGAGGAGAGAGCTTCTGTTACGAAGACACCTGCCTGAGCTCCGGTTGTTCCTTCTTCGATGCTGCCTGTCCCCGAATCCCCCGAACTCATCCAGAACAGCAAGGAGTGAATTCACTTGCGATCCTGACCGACCTCCGGGTTAAGTTGCAATGGGAATGAGAAAGAAGAGGAATAACACTGGAATCCTGGTTGCTGTTTCAACAATACCGGATCTACTCTGTGTTTCTCAGGTACTGGTAGTGGACCGAAACTCTGACCTTTTCCTTCTTGTGTTCAAGGGTATCACCTACAAAGGATTAACAGGCATGAATAACAATCAATGAATCAATCACTGCATTTGTAAAGCGTGCTACATACCCGAGAGGGTCTCAAAGCGCTGGGTAGGGGGGGATGCTACTGGTCGAAGAGCCAGGTCTTGAGGAGTCTTCTGAAGGCCAGCAGGTCCTGGGTCTGTCGTAGGATGGTGGGGAGAGTGTTCCAGGTCTTGGCGGCGAGGTAGGAAAAGGATCTGCCACCGGTGGTGGTTTTTCGGATGCGAGGGACTGTGGCGAGGGCGAGGTTGGCTGAGCGGAGGCTTCGGGTGGCGGTGTGGAAGCTGAGTCGGTTGTTGAGGTAGGTGGGTCCGGTGTTGTGCAGTGCTTTGTGTGCGTGGATCAGGAGCTTGAAGGTGATCCTTTTGTTGACGGGGAGCCAGTGCTGGCCTCTCAGGTGGAGTGTGATGTGCCTGCAGCGGGGGACGTCGAGGATGAGTCGGGCTGAGACGTTCTGGATGCGTTGGAGTCGTCTCAGGAGCTTGTTTGTAGTTCCTGAGTAGAGGGCGTTCCCGTACACACATTGTATACAAATAACTTGAAATAACAGAGCCAGGACACCTCTGGGTAACAGAGCGCTATAGAAATTATTTTAACATAACATTTTAACATAACATAACATTAACTCTAATAGTACATTTTTGGTTGAAACGTACAACAGGAAAGAATCCGGATTTTAAAAGCACCTCCTGGATTCAGTATTTGCATTTAATTCTTTAGTATGAAGTACTATCCTTGAGTGAACATAAACAGACAATAATATTAATGAGCATTGCATTTGCTTTGCCAAAATACAACTATTAATATTTCCTAATCACTCAACATACTTAGAAAGTCTCAGGTTGTCACTTAAACAGGGTTCTGAAATTAAGAGTAAATACAAAAAAAATTGTTCTTTAAACATTAACAGTCTTTCTCAATGACTCTTGAGTTCCCTAGTTTTTCGCTTGTTTGCTTTCTTTCCTTTAAAGCAACTGCTTGTTTGCCTTCGTTTTTTAATGTTCACAGAAGACTTTTACTTTTCACAATGTTCCAACCCTTTATGAACGAAAAGAAATCCTTTCTTTCTATTTCAGTATCTTTAGTCTGTCAGATCGGTCAGTTAACCGAGATTTTGGAAGAAGTCTTGGTTAGCGATTAAGGTTTAACTTAAAAGCTCTTACCGAGTGCTGGGATAATTAACAAACGATGCCTTCTCTCTCTTTTCGAAGGGTTGCTTGGCAACCGTTTTGTTGATCTGATCTCACCTCTGTGTTGCAGAAAGTCAACCAACCGGAATCCTGGAACTGAGAGCTTCCGGATGTGCTGAGATGTCAGTTCCGATTCAAGAAACAAGGCGCAGAGTCTTGGAGTCGGTCTGAAGCGGAGTCAGGTAAGTGCGGGTTACAAGAAGCAAAGCGCTGAGGCAGGGTGGGCGGGGTTTAAATAGCTGCAGCGCGTGTGATCCTGAAGGAGTCTGCACGTGTGCCGGTTCCTTATTTACATAGCGCATACATTAACCAAGACAGTTTAAAAATGGGCATCATGTGCCCAGAAAACGTGTACCAAAACATGCAGCATGTGCCCAGAAAACATGTACAAGTTGCTGACTCATGATTCAGTTCTTTTGTGGCATAATAATTATAACAACAAGCATTGGTAACTGTACAACAGTTCTTTGAGTCTATCTTCTTTAACTAAGAAATGTTCTTTACTGTATGGAAGCTTATAAATAATTTTGTGGAAATCTTTAACAACTAGGAAACTTATGAGGTAACATGGTTAACCCCATGAGGTACATGATTTATTCTATAGATCACGATACATTTTGCTAATAAGCAATAAATAGGGAATTCTCTGATATTGAGCTCAGGTTTTTGCAATAGTTCCTCCCCCCCAAAGGTCGTCTTACTGGGCGGGCTTTGGTAGGATGCAAAGCATGGAAGTTCCTTACCAAGCGTGGGGCATGCACATGTGTCTCTGGTTCCCATGAGCGTTCTGAGGCATCTTAGCCCTTCCAGTCTACTATGTAATGCAAACGACCATGTATACATTTTGAATCCATTATGCGAGTTACTTCGTACTCAATGTGATCTCCTACTATTACTGGTGGAGGTGGATTGTCCTGTTGAGTGGAAGGATCATGTGGCTTCAGTAAGGAAACATGGAACACTGGGTGAATGGCAAAATCATTAGGTAAAGTTAATCTAATAGAGACGGGGTTCAAGATTTTCTCAACAGGGTAAGGTCCTATAAACCTAAGTTTTAATTTCTTTGGGCCGTCTATCTGAATGTTTCTTGTTGATAACCAAACAAGATCTCCTATCTTATAGGGTGGGTCTGGATTTCAATGTTTATCAACTGTCAATTTCATCTTTAGCTTAGTTTTGGCTAAACTTTGCTTGGCCTTTTCCTGTAATGCTTGTAAGGTGAATAATCTTTCTGTGACCGCCGGCATTGTGTCAAAAGAGTCTGGAAGGATGGTTGGAAGACTGCGTGGATGCAAGCCAGTACTGAAAAAGAAAGGTGAACAACCTAAAGCAGCGTGGGAGCTGTTGTTGTAGGAGAACTCTGCTAGAGGCAAGACTTCATCCCAATTAGCTGATACTGTAGATGTCAGACAGCGTAGACTTTGTTCCAAATACTGGTTAACTTTCTCTGTCTGTCCGTCAGTCTGTGGATGATAAGCAGAGGATAGTGCAATTTCTATTCCTAAACAGAATTGACCCCAAAATGTAGAAACAAATTGGAGGCCCCAATCGGAAACAATCTTATTGGGAAGGCCAAGTAGTCTTAAAATGTGTTTTACAAAACTTTCACTATATTCAATTGCTGATGGTAATTTGTACAAAGGAATGAAATGCCTCATCTTGGATAACTGGTCTACTGCCACTAGGATTGTAGTGAAATTATGAGAGTTGGGCAAATCTGTGATGAAGTCTAGGCTAATCGTATGTCATGGAAATGGTGGGATTGGCAATTGTTGCAAGAGGCCTGTGGGGACATATACTGTTTGACATCCTGACTGATGTAATGCCACCAAAAATGTCTCTGACACAGTTCCAAAGTTTTAGTTCTTGCAGGATGTCCTGCAGTACTGGAATCGTGATTCCACATTAAGATTTGTTGCCGTAATTCTCCCTGAGGAATGAACAGCTTTTTATTGTCGAAAAAATATCCTTCATGTATGGAATTTTGTTTTTGTGAAAGCCATTCCTTTTGATTTGAAAACTGAGAGTTTTATTTCACCTGAGTGAGAAAGTTGTCTGCTTGTAAAACTGCTATTATTTTTTCTGGTGGAATAATGTTTTGTAGTTCTGTCTTTTCATCAAATCTTTTTTCACAAACTATCCTAGACAAAGTGTCTGACAGAAGTTGTTTTTGACCAGGGCGGTAAGTAATGATGAAATCAAATTCACTAAAAAATAACAGCCAACGCATTTGCCTGGGAGTTAAAGCTTTGACTGTTGTAAAAAACTGTAAGTTTTTGTGATCAGAAAATATATTGATCGTATGTTTGGCACCCAATAAGTGGTGTCTCCATTCAAGGAACACTGCCTTTATTGCCAGCAATTCTCGCTCAGCAATGGTATAATTCTACTCTGCTGGCAAAAGTTTACGAGAATTGAAGGCGATAGGGTGAAGCTGTCCGGTCGTAGTGTCCTTTTGCAGTGAAACCCCGCCCAAGGCTGTTTGAGAAGCACCTGCTTTGACAAAGAAAGGTCTGTCAGGATCTGGGTGAATCAAAATGGGTGCTGAAGTAAATGCTTGCTTTAACTTAGTAAACGCCTGTTCAGCGTCTGAATTCCATTGAAACTTTCCCCCTTTTCGAAGCAAATGGGTGATTGGGGTAACAATGTCAGAATAATTGGAAATAAAACTTCGATAAAAATTGGCGAAACCTAATACTCTTTGAATATCTTTCACAGAAGCTGGAGTAGGCCAATTCAAGATTGCGTCTACATTTTTTGGGTCCATAGGTATACCGTCGGGGGACAGCCAATAACCCAAGATCTCAACCTTTTGAGTGTCAAAGACACATTTTTCAAGTTTTACATACAAAGAGTTGTCTTTTAATCTCTGCAAAACAGTGCGAACATGTTGAGTGTGTTCCTCCTCTGACTTGGAAAAAATCAATATGTCATCAATATAAACTATGACACAGACATCCAACAGATCATGTAAAACTTCATTGATGAAGTACTGAACACGGCTGGGGCATTACAAAGGCCGAATGGCATCACAGTGTATTCAAAAAGACCGTATTTAGTATGAAATGCAGTGTTCCATTCGTCACCTTCCTTTACACGCAACAGATGATATGCGCCGCGCAAGTCCAGTTTAGTATAAATACTAGATCCCTTAACTTGATTTAACAAAACTGGAATCAGTGGTAGGGGATAACGATTTTTAATCGTTGCTTTATTCACGGCGCGATAATCTATACATGCTCTCAAATCACTGTATTTTTTAGATACGAAAAAGAGTGGTGAGGAGACTGGTGATGTAGAATGTCTTATGAAACCTTTTCTAAGAGTTCTTCCAGATAAGTCTTTAGGTATTGGTTCTCTGGTTCAGTCAAGGCATAAATTCTGCTGCAGGGTAAAGCTGCTCCAGGAATCACATCTATTCTGCAGTCATATACCCTGTGCAGTGGTAACTTGGTAGCCTGAACCGGGTCAAAAACCTCAGAGAATTCTTGATATTCTTTAGGAATCTGAGGAGTGGTTGGCAGTACAGCTGAACAAAACAAAGGAGGTATGGGATCTTGAATGTCCTGATAACAATGATTTCTGCAGTACGCAGAGTCTAGGGTAATCGTCCTTTTGACCCAGTCAATTTTAGGGTTATGTTGTTCTAGCCAAGGAACTCCTCGGATGATGACAAAAGTGGGAGTGTCAATGAGATCGAAAACTGTTTCTTCCGTATGTCCATTATCACTAACAATAGTCAGGGGTGTCGTATAATTTTTTAAAATCCTGATGACAAAACTGATCCATCAACTGCCCGGACTACTTCTGGGTCAGACTTAGGGACTCGTGCTATTACTAGTTTACTGGCCAGTTCTATATCAAAAAAGTTGCCTGTAGCACCAGAATCTATCATGACAGCCAGGCTATGTCTATGCTGTACCTTAATTATAAAAGTTAGTCTTATCATAAAATGTTTTGGTGTGGGGGTTAAAACGTTGGTTGCATAATGAGAGATCTGAACTGAAGATTTTCCCAAAGAAACAATCTCATCTTTCCCCGGGAAAACTAGTTTTCCGATTCCCTGGTTGTTGAGTCTATTGCTGATACTCCTTTTCTTTTGTTTGGTTTATTTGGACAATCCTTGGCATAGTGCCCTGCTTTACCACAATAAAGACACAGATTACTTTTTCTTCTACGATCTTTTTCTTCAGTGGAGAGGGGTCCTTTTAGACCACCAATCTGCATGGGTTCTGAATGAGCATTTTTATCTTCTACTTCTTTCTTTTCTACTTTAAAATGTAGGGCTCTAAAATCTCCCCTAGGTCTCTCGCTTTTTCACTCACCTAGCCGATGATCGAATTTCACTACTAAGTCCAGAAACTCGGTGTAGTCGTCTGGTAGATTAACAATGTGTGCTAAGGAATCCTTTAAGTCATCTCGGAGACCCCGGTAGAATAAAGATATTCTCTTATCTGCAGGCCAAAGTGTTTCTGACAATAATCTATTAAAATTGGTGACATAAGTAATTAGATCTTTTGATCCCTGGCATCACTTTAAAAGCTCATTATCAGAGGCATGAATAAACACGTTTGGCAAATAGACTTGACATAGCTGACTTAAAGTCCATCAAATTGTGTAGTAAGCGGTCGTTGGTATCAACTAGAGGCATAGCCCAATTAGCCGCTACGCCTCCCAAATAAGAAATTATAAAAGCGACCTTAGAGGTGTCTGTAGTAAAAATCTGTGACTTGCACAAAAAATGTAACTGACACTGGCTCATAAAATTGAAAAACAACTACTGTCTCCGGTGAAACGTTCAGGATTGGCCAATGGAATTGTATTGGGGGACACCACAGTAACTTGGAGATTTTGTTCTGAACTTGGGCCTAAAGTTGAGGAAGGGAAATAAAAATTGGGACCAAATTTTGCGGGAGCGATAACAGGTTTATTTTGCTCAGGATTAGGTTCTCTCCAACTGGTAAACCCGGTCTTGGTTTTAACAAGTTAGTGTCTAAGGGCCTGATTTTCTTGTCTTAATTCTTGCATCTCTTCTGTGAGCTTGCGGACCAAAGTGGTTAACTGTGATTGGTCCATAACACCTTCCCCTAAATCCATGATGCAGAATCGAAGAAGGAACTAAGGTAGTAGTTATGGCTTCGCTTTCTGTTACGAAGACACCCACCTTTGCTCCGGTTGTTCCTTCTTCGATGCTGCCTGTCCCCGAATCCCCCCGAACTCAACCAGAACAACAAGGAGTGAATTCACTTGCGATCCTGACCGACCTCCGGGGGAAAGGGGGGAATGGGAATGAGAAAGAAGAGAAATAGCACAGGAATCCTGGTTGCTTTTTCAACAATACCGGATCTATTCTGTGTTTCTCGAGTACTGGGAGTGGACCGAAACTCTGACCTTTTCCTTCTTGTGTTCAAGGGTATCACCTACAAAGGATTAACAGGCATGAATACACACATTGTATACCAATAACTTGACATTAACTCTATTAGTACATTTTTGGTTGAAACATACGACAGAAAAGAATCCGAATTTTAAAAGCACCTCCTGGATTCAGTATGTGCATTTATTTCTTTAGTATGAAGTACTTTCCTTGAGTACACATAAACAGACAATAATATTAATGAGCATTGCATTTGCTTTGCCATAATACAACTATTAATATTTCCTAATCACTCAACATACTTAGAAAGTCTCAGGTTGTCACTTAAACAGGGTTCTGAAATTAAGAGTAAATACAAAAAAGATTGTTCTTTAAACATTAACAGTCTTTCTCAATGACTCTTGAGCTCCCTAGTTTTTCGCTTGTTTGCTTTCTTTCCTTTAAAGCAACTGCTTGTTTACCTTCGCTTTTTAATGTTCTCAGAAGACTTTTACTTTTCACAATGTTCCAACCCTTTATGAACGAAAAGAAATCCTTTCTTTCTATTTAAGTATCTTTAGTCTGTCAGATCGGTCAATTAACCGAGATTTTGGAAGAAGTCTTGGTTAGCGATTAATTTTTAACTTAAAAGCTCTTACGAGTGCTGGAATAATTAACAAACGATGCCTTCTCTCTCTTCGAAGGGTTCCTTGGCAACTGTTTTGTTGATCTGACCTCACCTCTGTGTTGCAGAAAGTCGGACGAGGATCGTCGAGGAAGCGGAAGAAGAACCAACCGGAATCCTGGAACGGAGAGCTTCCTGATGTGCTGAGATGTCGGTTCCAATTCAAGAAACAAGGCGCAGAGTCTTGGAGTCGGTCTGAAGCGGAGTCAGGTAAGTGCGGGTTACAAGAAGCAAAGCGCTGAGGCAGGGCGGGCGGGGTTTAAATAGCTGCAGCGTTTGTGATCCTGAAGGAGTCTGCACGTGTGCCGGTTCCTTATTTACATAGCGCATGCATTAACCAAGACAGTTTAAAAATGTGCATCATGTGCCCAGAAAACGTGTACCAAAACATGCAGCATGTGCCCAGAAAACGTGTGCCAGTTGCTGACTCATGATTCAGTTCTTTTGTGGCATAATAATTATAACAACAAGCATTTGTAACTGTACAACATTACTTTGAGTCTATCTTCTTTAAATAAGAAATGTTCTTTACTATATGACCCCATGAGGTACATGATTTATTCTATAGATCACGATACATTTTGCTAATAAGTAATAAATAGGGAATTCTTCGATATTGAGCTCAGGTTTTCGTAACAGTTACCCCCCCAAAGGTCGTCTTTCTGGGCGGGGTTTGGTAGGATGCAAAGCATGGAAGTTCCTTACCAAGCGTGGGGCATGCACATGTGTCTCTGGTTCCCATGAGCGTTCTGAGGCATCATAGCCCTTCCAGTCTACTATGTAATGCAAACGACCATGTATGCATTTTGAATTATGCGAGTTACTTCGTACTCAACGTGATCTCCTACTATTACTGGTGGAGGTGGATTGTCCTGTTGAGTGGAAGGATCATGTGGCATCAGTAAGGAAACATGGAACACTGGGTGGATGGCAAAATCATTAGTACAACAGTACTTTGAGTCTATCTTCTTTAAATAAGAAATGTTCTTTACTGTATGGAAGCTTATAAATAATTTTGTGGAAATCTTTAACAATTAGGAAACTTATGAGGTAACATGGTTAACCCCATGAGGTACATGATTTATTCTATAGATCAAGATACATTTCGCTAATAAGCAATAAATAGGGAATTCTCTGATATTGAGCTCAGGATTTCGTACCAGCTAGGAGGCTATTTTGAGGACATTCTTGAACTTAAAGGTAGAGAGATCCATGGCAAGGTGTATGTCGCAATCAAGTGTTTGTCCATTCTAGGATGGTTCCATTAAGGTATTTTCTAGATGGTTCTTAAGCCGGGTACTTAGGAACAGGTCTCTATTGTCTCATCCAATGATCTCTCAGATGTCATTTACTGATGGTTTTCTGCAGTTTTTGGTGGGGGATTGAGACAGATCAGGGGTTTCACCCATCAGATTAAGGTAAGGATGATGCCATTCCCGTCAAGCAGAGGCTCAGGAGTGTCCCCTTTAGTGTTAGAGATCAGCTTGAACAGGAACTTTATAACTTGTGCCAGAAGGGCATCATTGAGCCAATTGAATCTTCTCTCTGGCTTTCTCCTTTGGTTGTTGCCAAGAGAAAAAAAGGTCATCTTCGTGTTTGTATAGACTTACTCAGTCTCAATAGGTTGATTCTCACCCTTTTCCCAAAATTTTGGAAATGCTTACCATGAATAATGGGACCAAATGGTTCAGCAAATTGGATTTAGTGTCAGCCTACCACCAGGTAGTCTTAGGCACCTCACAGCATTTGTGTCACCGATTGGTACGTTTCAATTTTGTCGCATACCTTTTCAGTCTTGCCTCTGCGGCGGCAGTTTTTCAGAGGATCATGAGTCAGATGCTTAAAGGGGTCAAATGTGTTGCTGTTTTTCAGGACATTGTTTTGATTTATGGTGGGTTTAAGGAGCAGCACAATAATTCTGTGTATCGTGTTCTTGATATCATGCAAGATAAGTTGTTCTAAAAAAAGAAAAGTGTATTTTCTCAGTACAGAAGGTTGAGTATTTGGGCCATGTTTTGTCGGAGCATGGAGTGGAGCCTAGACCTGGTCTGGTCAAGGCTATAGTTGACAGTTCAGCGCCTACTGATAAGGTTGGACTCAAGTCGTTCATTGGTCTCTGTGAGTTTTACGCATATTTTGTTCCTGATTATGCTTCTAAGGTACAGCCTCTCACCAACATTTTGAAGAAGAGTATCCTTTTTGTCTGGGATGATCTCTGTCAGGAAGTGTTTGAATGGATCAAATGTCAGTTTGTCCCAACATTCTCAAACCTTTTGATCCTAATCTCATGTGCACCATCATTGTTGATGCTAGCTGTGTTCGGTTAGGTGCCATTCCCACTCAGACAAGTAACAACACAGAAAATACCCAGGGTTATGCGTCTAGAGTGTCTAGAGTGTTGCGTGGTCCTGAGTTAAATTTCTCTGTCATTGAGAGGGAACTGTTGGCTTGTTGGTGGGTCATCAGGAAATTTCAATCCTACGTTTGGGGTAACCATATTGTGCTACGCACAGATCACAGTCCACTGGTATCTATCTTGTCTGGAGACAAAAACAGGTAACACACTCCCGGAATCGCCAGATTGACCACCAAGTTGCTTAAGTATGATTTTGAAATTTCTCATCTTCATAGTAATAAGAACGCAGGACAGATTATTTTTCAAGGTTTCCTGTCTCTGATGAAGATACTTGTCAAAATGATGATGATGATGATTTGGACAATTGTTTCATAACCTCCTTGGTCACGGGTGATATGTGTGCTGTCAGTGAGGAACAGTGGTGAAGTGAGTTGTCCAAGTATGTTTTGCTTTACCAGGTCATTAAGTATGTCAAGAATGGATGGCCTGAGGAAAAGAATGTACCTTTTCCTTTGCAAACCTTTGTCAAAGACGCTATTGTACTCTCTGTGGAGGATGGTATTTTGATGCATGGTGATAGGTTGATTCCCCCTGAGGAGCTTAGAAGCAGATTAATTGGTGGTGCTCATGAGGGGCATTTGGGGAAGACACTCACTAAGCGCAGGTTACGCAAGTGTTTTTGGTGGCCCATTATGGACAAAGATATTGATGTTTTTGTGGTTGAATGTGTTGTGTGTTTGAGTACTGAAAAAGGACTGAAAGTGAGGACTCCTCCTATCCAAACCATTGATCTTCCTGCTAGGCCCTTGTAGAAAAGTGGCATTGATTTAGTTGGACCTTTCAACCGTCTTCCTCTGTCTTCTCGCTTTGCTGTTGTTGCCATAGATTACTATTTAAAGTGGGCAGAGGTTCGTTTTTTTGGCAAACTAAATTCCAAGAATGTCATTGATTTCCTCAAGGACATTTTCCAGTGGGAGGGTTTCCCCTGTATCATCTTATCTGACAATGGGGTACAGTTTGTCAGTTAGGAATTTCAAGACTTTCTAATCCAGGGTGGTATCACTCACTCCAAGAGCTCCCTTTATCACCCACAAACTAATGGGATTGAGGAACGTATGAACAGGGTTCTGAACAATTGCATTCAATGGGCGGTTGCTAGCAAGTGTGTTATCCAGCATGCTGTGCCTTCCAGTCTGTGGTTCTACCGTACTACACTCTACTTGTCTACTAAGGTTTCTCCTTTTGAATTGTTGCGGGGAAGGAAGCCTTCCTCCAAGGTGTGTTCTCGGTGGATGTCTAGGTGGGTTAAGATGGATGCCTTGGTGGGAGTGGATGATCTCGTCAGAGAGAATGTTTCCAAAGCTCATCTAAGCCAAAAGTCTTATTTTGATTCCAGAAAAAAATCTGTTTCACATACTATTGTTGTTGGAGATACTGTACGTGTGAGGATTCCTGTTCTCAGAAAGAAAGGAGATCCAGAGTTTTCTGATCCCATGGTGGTGGATAAGGTTTGTGGTAATGCTGTTAGGGTGAGCAATAAACATTTGTGGAACGTGTCCAGTTTTCTTAAGTTGTCAGGACATTTTTCTAACAGTAGCTATGATTCCAGTCTTCCTGATGTTTCTAATTGTAAACACATGAATGCTCCTTCACCGTTGAGTTTGCGCAGGAGCATTAGACATCATACTGTTCCGTATAGATTTCGCTGAGTTTGATTTCTTTCTGCTGTTTCTTTCATGCTGCGCTCTTCTGTGTTCTTTTGTTATATTTTCTTCTTTTTTTTACCTTTCTTCAATTCCCTCGTTCCTGTCTTCCTGTGCCCTCTTTTTTCATCCTGGTTTTAGTGTTATCTTTGCCTTTGCTATATTTTGAGGAGGGGGATAATGTAGTGGTTTCCTCTTTGTGTTCTCTTTTGTGGAAATCACACCTCTCGTGGGTGCTGTCTTGTGTGCATTCCATAACAGAACCTAGAGTGTTCGCTTTTGAAATCAGGCACTGTTGGCTCAATGGCAGTTTGCCTGTCGGCTGCTGGGCAGTCCCTGTCATAATAAAGCCTACCTTCAAGAAAACCTCTATGTTTCCTGAGAGTCGTTACTACAGATTAGTTATAATTTTACAGTACTGAAGAATTGCCCTAGATCACATCTTGACTATTTGACGGCGTGAAACATGTTGACCTTACAAGTCACCATGGATCATTGTCCCCACTAGTGACACCACGTTTTAAATACGTCACTACTCACAACACCGACACCCACGTTTCCTCAATCTACCCAAAGGGTCCCTAACTTGCTCTTCACATCACGGCTTTGGAAAAAGATCTTTGATAAATAGCCCCTTTGAGGGTGCCCATCACGTATTGCAGTGCCGGCCTAACGATGAGCAAGCCCGATGGTGAAGCATGATACCCACAAGGGTGTGTGAGGACCCCATTTCCAAAAAAGAACCACTCCCTATATAGTGGCTCCTTGTTCTCTGACGTATTCCCCTTTGTATTTTGTCCCCCCTTTAAGAACAGCATGCCTTTTTATTTCTAGAATTAATGGTGGAGCATGTATGCTGGTTCTTTATGCACTTTAGGTCCCCTATTTTTGGGGATATCCTTCATTTATAGTTATATAATGGCATGGCTTATCCTCAGATGGTGACTCTTCTCCCTCTCAAACAGGTATCTTTACGTCTCCCCTAAACCTGTCTGGTGCAGCCTTAAAGAATTTAATTTTTCAACAATAAATCAACAATTACAATGATCTTTTCCTCTCAAACTAGGAATTAATTTCTCTTGCCCATAGTTCTCGCTCGGCCTCAAAAACCAATAGCAGCACGACACTCTAAGAAGTAGTCAACCAATACCTGTGCACCTTTACACCAACCGACCAATCGGAGCGCAACACCCTGTGACGTCAATCTCACTCCTAACAGCGACTCACCCGCCTTTACAATTTTTCAAGATCTCGTTCTCTCAGCAATTTTTGCAGTTACAAATGCAAGCAATTTCAACAACTAACTTTGTATGCTCTTCTAAAGAAATGCAAGTATTCATTCACACAAGAAACAGTGCAGAGTACCCTAACGCACACTTAAACAAAACCTCGAGCAGCAGGGTCTCACTCAGATTTATACAGTTCCTGCCTGTGCACTGAGATTCACTATACCACCGACACCTCCCAATTACTCAAAGATAAAGTTCCTATCTCAATTATGGTGTCTACAATATAGTGTATTCTACACTTTTTAATACCATCCAGGGATCTTAAGCCACGTTGGAGCCAATAACCACTTCAACTTCCCTGTATTAAGCGCCACATTCACACAACTTATAACATCGCCACAGACCACCACACAATCACCGCGAAACACCGCAAGCTAAGCACAAGAAATTGCAATGTGCAACCTTATTATTAGCACACCGCCGCTGTTACAACTCCCTCCCGAACTGCTGGAACTCCATCAATACTCTGAATGAACCATGGGCTTTAGGGGTTTAGACTGGGTTTGGGCAAGTTCAAAATGAGACACCTTAAATCCCTCACTACAGTGCAAAACCACCAAACAATACTGCCAGTTGATTCAGCTCTGAGCTAACCTCTTACCATTGGTTATCTAATGGATCTTTCTTTGTCGACTGAGAGATGAAGGGAGTTAGCACTTAGTCAACCACATCTAATTAACAATAAAGTGTGGTCCATTTGGCTACACAATAAGGATTAAGAATAAGTAAATAAAGTCAAGAAGTTTTATGAAGAGTTAGCAGTAAAGTTAATGTAAATGAGTTTCAAGACCATGCTTTAAAGATACAGAATAACAACTGGATAGCTAAACCTTCTAAAGAAGTTCACGGGCATCAGTATGAGATACAAAGAATCAATAGCAGAATCTAGTGCATAGAGAAGAGTCTCAGATATTTTCCCTTAAACATGAGTAATGTCTGATGTCTTCTAATTTAGCGCCTAAAATCATCAAAGGAGATTAATCTAAAGAAGTCTGAAAAGTCAGGGAAATGCAGAAAAAGAGAGAAATGTGGGAAGTTTGTGAAAAGTTGTCAGCATTACAGAGGCTCGGTCAAGGGTATTTTTGGAATGGGGATATAAGTGTTAGCCTAAGCCACACTCAGCAAAGAATCAAAAGGGTAAACATAGAGGTCTGTACCTCTCAAAGCCCCAAGGAAGGGTGGTCAGCATCAACCGGTGAAAATACCAGTTAATACCACACAAATCTTCTGGGTAACACCTCTTGTTCACACCATCAGGGGTTCCATTATCCTTTCCAATCTCATGTTGCAAACTGCAACATTAGAGGACTCTACCAGGCCAGTCCTGACAACCACATTGACCTTGAGCACCTGCAACACCTTGATACATTATTGAACACTCTAGTTCTCCATGTTCTTTGTCAAGGTCCTCTTCTCAACCTCTCTGTCACTAGAACAGTGTTTCATCTATTCTCAAACTAACAAACCATGTGAACGTAATTGTTAGGAAAAAGACACGCACGCTGAAATGGAAAAACAATATTTGATGCAGAAAGAAATACAGGCCTACTTGACTCAATTTAAGCATATAGTTTAATGGTGTACATTAATATGTGTAATTTGTGCACATACAATAACAAAGAAGTGACATGTCAGCACATAAATTCAGCATTAGACACATGTTGTACCTTAAAGTAAACTTAATATGACTTAGAATACATGAATATACGTTTGACTAAGTACTGCATTATAAATGGAAATGTGAAAACATTAGTGCACACTTTTGCATAAATCTTTCTCGTTTCTAAAGCAAATGCATTTTAATAATGTGAAAATGGGTTTATCCAATCTCTAAATACTACATTTCATTTTTATAAGGTTAAGGCACACAGTATATATGAATTTCTAGTTCTATAGTGAATGCACTTCAGTACTGAATTTAAGTGGAACTTTGCATTAATAACATTAGAACACACAAAATTATGTAGTGCTAAGTGCACATATATTTTGCATATTTATGACGTGTATGGGTGGAGCACATATTACGCTACTCTAGAGATGACTAGGGGTTTGATGATGGTACTAAGACTGGAGCCAGATGGTGCATAATGAGCGCTCAAAGAATGTCATTGACAGACTACAGATGCAGCCCAGATATCACCAGTGGCTGAGATTAATTAAAGCATTCCACCCATCACTTTGTTCTTGTTGCAGTAGATGCATTAAATGTAGCAGTTATGCCCATACATAGATCCCCATGATCACCTATCACAGGACTCAAGCTGTAAGCCATTGACAAGGCCTAGGTATGCCGAAACCAGCTTCCTTGTGTTTCACTTTGAAGAGGCCTGTCTGGCAGTTTGTGCTGGACTGTTCCTGGAGCAGGACCAAGACTGATATGCATATGAATGGTCTCTGTCTCACATGGTATACTGAATGAAAAATGATAGCCTGGGATGCAGCCCTGAGTTAGCACCAGTGACTGAGATTTATTCAAGGATTCCATTCCATCACAAAAAGCAGTCGCACTGTGCTACGCAACAATGCCTTACCTGTGCCCTGCAAGTTTCAGAACTCTGGCGTTGTTAACAAATTTCAGAGGCCCGCTTATATGCCTAGAATACCCTTCCTCATGTTTCATGGTAGCCTTGCTTGCAATCGGCTAATGGTGTTGCTGCAGCTGGGATCTTGCTTCCTAGTTTTCAGTTGCATAATTTATGATAGAAATCTTCATCATTAAGAGATCCTGAAGACATTCACTTCCAGAGAAATTACTTACATTTGTTTATGTTTCACTATAGATTCGAGGAGAGAGGGTTAGTTACACAAAGATGTTCTTAAAGTATATTCTTTCACAGTTTAAGTTACATGCAGGATGTTAATGACAGTTCAATAATGGCTTCTTATTAGTCTTTAAATATTCATTACAAATCTGTGACCATTCATGCCCAGCAGTATGATAAAGCAGAAGGTGACATATAGTGTCTCGTCTTGCTCTCCTATTCCGTTCCCCTTTCTCCACTTCGACTATATGTCTCACATATATTCTGTAAGCACAGTAGTGTTTAGTGAGAAATGGAAGAATGCATTGCTCCCATTGGATCCAGAGCAAGATGCAAGAATCCATATGATGGATAATTTTTGAACTGGATATCATGTTACTTGGAAGAGAAGTGTGGCACAGCCACTAACAGGCACATAGAATGGGAAGCCTTAAAGGTTGTACTGCACGGTCATTGTATTAACACAGTAGTGGAGGAAAGAGCAGATCTCTATCATAAAGACTTAACCTGCCTGGAGATGTCCCGGAGTACACTGGAGATGGCGGATCAAGGAAACCCTACTGTTTGGCAGGCCCTTGAGGCAGCTAGAGATCAGCATATCCAACTGATAGAACAACTCAGGGGCCAGGACTGTAGAGCCTGCAAGATGCATGCTGAGGGCGATAAATCCTCAGCATGCTGATCAGCCGACTATTAGCTTGGCTACTGCATAGCGTGACACCGGTCACCCCGATAACCATGATTCATCAATTCCCGACCTGCTTGGCCACTAGCCATTCAGACATCTATGCTGCATTCACAGCTCATTACAAATTACTGTATCATCCCCCTTTCATCAACGTAGAAGCGCATATATGAACTTTCCTTAAAGGAATCACATGACCCATCTTAGATTCCGTTCCCGTGAGGACCTCCAGGCACCCATCACAGAACAGGAGCTCAGAAGTGGCATCTGAGGATCTGCCACATGTAAACCCCCTGGACTGGATGGCCTTCCAGATGAGTTCTATAAGCCCTATATGCACTGATACAAATCCTGGAGTTGTATCAGTGCATATAGGTGGAGGGCTGTCTTCCTCTGAAGCTTCTAGAATCCCTGAGCGTCTCCCTGCCAACACCAGACAAAGACCCACTTGAGGTGACGTCCTATTGCCCACTGTCCATGTTAGGAACCGATTCCAATATACTTAACAAAGTCATTGCGGGGTGCCTCCTAGAGAACCAGCCCCAGCTGGTCCATACAGATCAAAATGGTTTCTTCCTTAATCGCTTCACCACCCTAAACATCTATGGACTACACAGAGTGATGGAGCACACACTGGCCCACTGGCCATATGTAGCTTGCCTACTATTATATCTAGAGAAAGCATTTGACATGGAGGACTGGGAGTTTATGCTTGCAACCCCATCAAAGCTCGGCATCACTGGCCATCTCTCACACCTCATACGACTCTTTTACACAGACCCTACGGGGCGAGTTAAGATAGGACAATTCATACTTTACCAGATAACAGCAGGGAAACGCGTCATGGGTGCCCTTTGTCTCCACCTCTCTTTGCCCTGACAATGGAGCCACTTGCCCAATGACTGTGGCATGATGGGGTGACATGAGGTACCATCTTGGGAGATAAACTGCATATCATCTCTTTTTATGCGGACAATGTTTTTCTCATCTACATTTGAGACATCCAGCAGGGGGCGGTAAAGATCGAGTTAGCTGTGGAGGAATGCAGTGCCGTCTCGGGACTGGGCTCAGTAATGTCCATTCCCACACAGCCTGGACTGTGCACCACACCACTTAATGGTATTTCTTCACCCTATATGCTGGTAGTCGCGCACATTTTGGTACCTTTCTATTCAGATATACCACAGCACGCAGGACTTACTTGATGGCAATCTCACAAGGGCTGTTGCCCACGTTCTCCCACAACTGACATTCTGTAGTACACTCTCACTCACAGTTCAGGGCCAAGTATCACTGCCTAAGATGGTGATGCTACCTCGCCTTCTTCATTATTTTCACAATCTTCCAATACATATTCCCCTTTCCACATTTCACATCCTCCATGGCATGATAGGGAGCTTCAATGAGAACAAGGGTAGAAACTGTATTGCACAATTTAAGCTCCAACTACCAGTACATAGGGGAGGGCTGGGAGGTCCCAATTTCGAACATTATAACTTGGTGGCACAACTGAAATGGCCAGCTCGATTGTTAGCTAGCCAACACTTAAAAGAGTGGGGATCACTCACACTGGATCAAGCTTGACAAATGATCCAAAAGGCGTTCTTACCAAAATGCAAGCTTCCAGAACAGTCTAACAACCTTTTGAGAATAGCACACCTCAGCTACCTTAGAAGTCTTCGGCATTTACCGGCCCTCACACCCTAAACACTGGGGATACACATGAATTCTAACCGCGCCTTTAGGGAACTGCTTGGGAGGGAGGGTGTGGAGACATGGAAGGAAGCGGGGGTGGACACCCTGGGTGCCCTGTTTCAAAACACCACCCTCATTCCCTTTGCGCAGCTGCAGGCAGATCATAATTCACCAATGGGCCACTTCTTGGTCTATAACACGCTACTGGTTGAAATGCAAGTCCTCTGGCAAATCACAGACACTGAGACAGACCCACATCCCTTGGTGCACACACTCTACATCATGGGTAATGGGTGCAGACTAATCACATGGTTCATTTGGGCTCAAGCCTACACACAGCAAGACCCACTGCAACCCACCGACAGGAGTGGGAGTGCAACATTTGCCGCGCCCTGACGCAGAATGAATGGGATAAGGTCCTCGTGTACCCATGCAAACTCTCCCGCAATGCGAAATTTCAATTTATTCAGCACAGCATACTACACAGGGCATACCTCACATTGGCGAGTTTGCACAAGATATATGGCCTACCTCAAACTGCCCTAGATGTGGCACTCACAATGCAGGTATGGCCCACATGTTTTGGAGTTGCCCAGTGATAATGTCGTTATGGAGGGAGATAGCAGATACGTTCACAAACATCACAAGATGAGCGGGATTGTGTTCCATGGAAATTGGTATTCTAGGACTGTTTAGATGCAAGAAATCAGGGAGCGCCAGACACCGCCTTTCAGACTTGGCTTTGCTGATGGTCCAGAGCTCCATTTCGATGCATTGAAAGGCCAACAGGCTGCTGGAGCCACAATACTGGTGGGAAGCTATTCTCAAGTGGGGTAATAACATAACATAACACGTGTATTTGTAAAGCGCACGTTCACCACTACGGGTATCTTGGCGCTGAATAACAGATGTTTATTGTTACCCAACGGTACTCATTTTATCGACCTCAGATGGATGAAAGGCTGAGTGGACCCGCCGGGATTTGAACCTGTGACCATGAGTTCGAACACAGGCCCCTGCAGCAGACGCATTAGTCCACTGAGCCACCAGACCCGGCTAGTGGCCCCCCGACAGGAAGAAGTCCGGGACCTACGCAGGGTCTCTAATGCACCGGAATAAGACACTCTGATAAACAAATTGCAGGTGCCTCGGGTGAGCCCTAGCATAAAGCAGGCACTTGACTGACAGAATGGCTGTTGTGCTCATTTAAACTCACGAACACACCCCTAGGCTGTCTTCTCATCAGAGTGATTGCTGTAAGTGACATGTTCGGATTTAAATTGTGTATACATGTCATGCTGTCTCCATATCGTTAGTTATGCTTAGATTAAACAACTTCGGGATTCCCTAATCTGGGCCAGCCCACATGCGTGCCATGTCAACATTAATATTTTCACCGTGTCTGTTATGGCCTGGCAGTTAAAGTTGTTTTATCGTTTCTTTCACTTGTACAATGCTTAGAACCAATGTCTCCTGTTGTGTAAAACACGTCCAGACAGTCTTCGGGAACTGTTGATATGAGATTGCTAACAGCATGCGTTTGTACCCAATACCTCTCTGTAGGTTTATACTAAAATCAATAAAAAATGGCTAAAAAAATAAAAGTTTCATTTTTAATTGGTTTCAACTGATAGATAAATGAAATGGTGACATTGAGTGGATAGAAGAAGATGATGTAATTCTAATATTTAAAACCCCCTAATCCTCATCCCAATCTATCTTCCAAATCTTGTTTTTAAAAAATTGAGTTTGATGTTGGGCAGGTTTTTTTGGGTTAGAGAGACACAAAGATCAGCAATGAGCAACATGCAAACATATAATTGGGAGGCAATCACTTTACAATTTATAGTAAGCAGTATGAAATGTTCATAATGAGGTTAACTTTAAACATCTGACCAGGGCCACATGTAGGTCCATTTCATTTTGCGACTCGCAAATTGCGATTTTTTGCGACTTGCAATTAGTGAGTTGCAAAATGAAATGTATAACAGTGTCTCAGGCACTATTTGCGATTCCCAAATGGGTCGTAAGGGACCTGCCTCATTAATATTCATGAGGCAGCAGTGGCGGCTGGAGAACTTTCAAATAGGTGAGGCGTAAATGCCTACACTGGATAGCGCTGAGTTACCATAATGAGGTAGCCCAAAGTCCCTGGGGTGAGTTTGGGGTTCTCCCCTTCCCCAAGAAATGTTCATAAAAGAGTAGATGCCAACCACTGCATTTATGGCATTTTCTTAAATTATCTAACACACCAATGGTTCCACAAGTCAATATGAGGAGGAACTGTTGTCATACACTAAAAGGTCAGACTGCAACAGCAGAAACTATACCTTTACTGGCTTTGTCCACCAGAAAATAATTCTAAGAGCGGTAATTCATTTGCTAAGAGAGGACAGTGCCTATATCACAGCATTTTTATATGCCTGTGCTGCGTTAGTACTGACTTACTGATCTTTGACAATGCACAAAGAGAAGAGATGGAGAATACTACAAACTGCATCCAGACCTTGCACTGTGCAGACAGAACCATAGTGTTTCCCTAATTTACAAAATATAGAAGCACACTGACGTAGTAAAGCCACCATGAGGCTCAAATGCAAGCAAGAAAATGTGGCCTCCCTGCCACAGATTGGCTGCGAAAACAAGGGTGAAGAGGGCCCATTACACTACAGGGTCCCGGTACAACTGCACCTGTTGCACTATTGGTAGCTACACTCATTTGATCTCAAGTGCTGGCAGCTCCTATGTTTCATAGATTTCTTTGGATTCTGGTTTGTGTGGTAGTGATAGTGGTCGATATACACAGGATTATCATCAAAATCAAAAAAGCCGGTCGCATGGATGTGTAAAAACCAGAAAGCTCTACGAATTCTGCAGTCAAATTCTTTCACCAATTTAGTAGACCGTTTGTTCAGGCCTTTTTAATATACAGCCTGGATTATTTTACTAGTTTTACTGACATGTTTAATTGCAGGATCCCATCCTGGCTATCCACTGGGTGCAAGACCTCCCACCCCCATGAGCCTCACCACACACCACTTACCAGATACACAAATTAGACGCAGTTTTAACTGGCTGACTAAAAGAAATATTTACAAAGCAGACTTTTGTGATTATTTTTTTTAAAGTATACAGAGATTTGGTTCAGGTTTCCATCTTGGAGGAAACTCAGAGCCTGGCAGCTGAGTTGACATCGAAAACGAAAAACGATAAACCTGAAAGCATTTCACCTTTAATTAACCTTTGCTAGTACCCTTCCACCCCACAGGCTGTCCTATATCTCGTGCTTATGCATATAAACATGTACATTGCCAATCATACTAACATACATATACAGTCACCGGCACGCAGAGAAACAAACACGGGCACCCACACACACTCACACAAAGTAAAACTGCCAAATAAATAAATGTACGTGAGGCAAGCCTCTTCACCGCGAGCTGGTATGCTTTTCCAGCAGGGCCCACGATTTCCGAATGGGATAACTCCGGAAAGCAGCTCATCAGAGCTAGGTCGAAGAGCTTCTACCGAATCAGAAGCTGGGATAGGGTTTGAGGTAAACTCCTTTTCTCTATTCCGACTTCTGATAGGGTAAAAAAGCACATGATGGACAAGCCCTGAAGCTCCATTATCTGACATGCTGCACTGCGTGATGCTAGTACAGCATGTCAGATATGTGTTGTAATTGTGTGAGGCCGGGCTGTAACAGCCCCCCCCCACACATGCGCAATACAACTAGTGAAGCCGCTCTTTTGCTGCCAAGTGGACATTACAGCTTTTACATGCAAACAAACGATCTGAGATGGTTTGTTTTTATGTAAAAAATGTATGCAGCAGCTGAAGCAATTATCTGCAGAGAGAGGCAGTGGGTCGATGCCCTGGCGCCACCTATGGAGGAGCTGCTCCTGTGAGGCAGGTCACAATTTGCAACCCATTGGGAATGGCAAGCACTCACAGGGATGGTGGCCTGCTGGGGTCAGCAGATTACCATGTCTGTGACTGCTTTTTCAATAAAGTAGTTTTTTTAAAATGCAGTCTGTTTTCCTTACAGGAAAACGAGCTGCATTCAAAAAAGAAAAATTAAACGTTTCTGTGTGTTTTTTTAAGAGTAGACAGTGGTCAATAGGACAACTGCCTGCTCTTAAAACACGTTCTTGCTGGCAATCACAAAAAAGAAGGGATCCCCTGAGGGCAGTAACTGTGATGCTTACTGGAGGTACCTAGTTGTCTAGTTGGACCCTTGGGACCCTCAGGATTCAAATGAACTTAATCTTCCAACTAAAAACGGCCACAGGGCATGTTTGCACAGTGGTGAAGGGAGGGGACGGGGCCTGAGTTAACGTGTGCAAACAAGCCCTGTGGCGCGTTTTAAGTTGGGGAAATAATTCCCCTTCAATCCTGAGGGACCCTGGGGGCCAACTAACCCACCAGGTGCTTCCATTAAGCGCCACTGCGCTGCGTTGCAGAGAGGTGGTCTAGGCCGTGCCCCTTTTTACATCTCTCTGCAACGCAGCTCTGTGGTGCTTACTGGAGGTACCTAGTGGTCTAGTTGGACCCTAGGGACCCTCAGGATTCAAGGAGACTTAATCTCCCAACTTAAAACGGCCACAGGCCGTGTTTACACAGTGGGGAAGGGAGGGGATGGGGCCTGAGGTGACTTGTGCAAACACGCCCTGTGGCGCGTTTTAAGAGGTAGTTTTAATCCCCTGACATATTATATACTAGGGGCTTACAGAGGAGGTCATGCTAATCACAGGGGGACCCCAACGCATAGTGTTCCCTAGTGTATGTAGGTGTTTTCACTGTATTCTGAGTGTCTTTTAACATAGCACTGGCTCTAGGACTGGTTAGTCAGACTCAGTTACCACCAGTATCCGTCTGAAAAAGTTGAGGGTACAGGATGATTTTGCAACAAGGCTTCTTTCTGCTCTTCTGTTTGTTCTTTCTGCACGTTATCCTTCTTCCTGCACTTTTCTTCGTCTTTGAGGACTTCTGTTGCTTCTTTCTGCATTTCATTTTTTTCTTTCTGTGCGTTTTTTCTTCTTTCTTCACATGTCCTATCTCTGTAGGCATAGTTAGAAATTAGCATTTAAACAACCTTTGAAATTCACTGAAAAAACCATAGGTTTCAGGCACGTTATAGTTAGGAATTAGCATTTAAAAAACCTTAGAAGTTCACTGAAAAAAACCATAGGTTTCAGGGGCGTTATAGTTAGCTGGACTTTTCACTCGTACAAAACCATTGAAATTCCCCCGTTATAGTTAGTTCAGCTAACTATAACTCACGCACCCGCAATGCACTGCTGATGACGTCACATATCACATCACTCATGACATGGTCAGTGACATCACTCATGACATCACTCATGACATCACTGATGACATCATCCTTGTGATAGAGTGGCAGACCTCCTCCCACCCTCAAATAACCTTTGATACACACATTCAAAAACAGAAACTAAAATGTTCAAAACAATGGACATACCAATACCACTTACAACCTATTCAGTAATTCTAAGATCCACATACACATCCACTCATTCACCAACAGTCCTATACAGTCACTCATACATGTACTCACTCATCATATGTACTCATACACCTATACATCCTGTTATACAACGCCACTCATCCACAGAGTTACTCACACACATAGTCACTCATGCTAATAAAGAATCAAACATCCATTTACTTGCATATACAGTTATACACACACCACCACACTTACTTCTACAGAAACTTACACATACTTAGTCTTTTAAACAATCACTTATAGAAACACATACTTATTCATACAGGAACTCTTCTAATGTCTCACTCTGACATATGCTCACTTATATACACCAATAGTCACATATACAAGTTTAAAACATATGTAGTTACTCATAAAGACACTATTGAGACAGTCATTCACTCACTAACACACCCATGCACACACTCATCCACCCATACAGTCCTGCACACATGCTGTCTTCAACACATACAAACAGTGAGTCACTCATTCATGCACCTATGCACTACGTAATACCCCCACCGAACCATACAGACACTCATACTGATACTCAAAAAACCAACTAATAACCTATATAGACACTCATGTAGCTACTCACCAACCCATGCAGCCACTTATACACAAAGTGAGAGACTGATACAGATATTTACATATTTAAACATTACTCACTAAGCCATGTATTCACTAAGATATACTTAATCAATCAGTTATACAATCAATTTTTCAAAAACAAATTATCCATTTAGACACTTATATACGAATTTATTCTTCCATCGACCTTGAGATATACATATATAAAACATATTTAATTTTCAGAAAAACACACATTCACTGGATGATGTCATCAGTGATGTCATTTGAGATGTCATCAGTGATGTCATGAGTGATGTCACTGACCATGTCATGAGTGATGTAATATGTGACGTCATCAGCAGTGCATTGCCGGCGCGCGAGTTATAGTTAGCTGAACTAACTATAACGGGGGAATTTCAATGGTTTTGTACGAGTGAAAAGTCCAGCTAACTATAACGCCCCTTAACCTATGGTTTTTTTCAGTGAATTTATATATATATATATATATATATATATATATATATATATATATATATACACACAGACATTATAAAATAAACATGGAAATGCAAAAAAAAAAAAAAACCATAAAACTGTGAGCCCTAATCATAGTGCTGTACTTTAGGGTGCTTTACTTGCCATAATCTACTTTTTTGATGCAATTTGTTCTGAAACATATTGTATGTTGTCTGGCTTTTGGCTGCAATATATTCTCCACAAATGTATCTGTATCCATATATAAATGTATATAGGCATTATAGTGTGGTTATATACATAACCACATCATCACCCCCCACAAATTTATACACCAAGATCAATGACATAATGTGTAGGGTGCTAAATTTGAAGTCTCGAGGCTTTTCCTATAACATACATTTGTTTTGCTATGATGCTTTTAACTATCTTTGTGGACCTCTTTTACGTTTCAACTTTTGAGTGGTTGATGATCACTTCAAATCTGACTCATTTGTCAACTTGTCTGCTGTGCACGAGCTCTTGACCACGTTCTGGGAGTTCCTGAAAATTAGCAGATATGCTGCAGCATAAAAGATGTGCATCCCAGCAGTTAGAGTCCAGCTCCAACAGGTATGGCCATGTTTCACTCAGACTGTGGGGAGCGCTGGTCTCCTCCACATTTCCTAGAAATTATGATTTTAAGCAATCCTGTTTGTTGATAAGAGATTTGGTTGGTTTTTGAGGTGTTGTCATTAGGTAGTAGAAGAGGAGAAAAGGTGATTTTTGGTGGGGAACTTTATGCCTGTTAGAAAGTACTGTGACTTTCCTAACGTGGTCTTGGAAATGAGTATCATTGGAATAGGACAACCAGGTACACTGTATGGATGTTTTCTTCATCATCCCTAATGGCGAGCAGGTACTGAATAGCTACTAGGTCATTGAGGTTTGTGGATCCTACCCTGTTAATGAATTTCACCTTCCCATTACGACTAAGTCAGTTGCTGGCCGCTCGCTGCTTTTCTATGTAAAGTTTGTAGCAAATCATTGGATATACACCATGCTCCATTCATATGCATGAGTATTGTGACAGACTGTAGTGAAAGATGAGGGCAGACAGTGAAGATGTTATGAAGTTTATTCATGGAAACAAGTCAGCAGTGGAAACAACCAGTCCAGCCAGCAATCTAGTGAAGCATCCAGAAACTTCAACACAGTTCGGTACAAGTACAGAATATGGAACCACGCTGTGATGTAATGCTTCTTAAAGGTATAACATAGGGCTTGAGGATAACTGAAGAAACACGTTGATTGCTCATGATTCGCAGAGGTGGTGTGTGTGTGTTTGTGTGTATTTTAAACATGGGAATATGGTGGCATTGAATCTGTTGGGTTGCTGCCTTTTTTGGAAGTAAGGTAGTTAGTGTACAAATTTAACAGCTAAAAGAAGGAATAGTTTTCCGACCACTGAATTGTTGTTTCTGGTGAGTGATAGATTAGGTTTTGAGCTGATTGCGTGGTGTGCGTGTCCTACTTTTAAACTATTGCACGCTAGTTGAACATGGTGCAATGTGTAATTGTTCATATGAACATTATTTCTTATTAAACATAGTAAATGTTTACATGTTTACCTTTTAGCCTAGTGAGTTACATCAGACATCTAAAATTTTTGCATGCATCTGCCATCTTTAGTGTTCAAAATTCCATCTCACCAGTCTTCTGTTTGATTTTGTGGTTACCATGCTCATTCAGTTTTGCTCAACATTGCACATGACTGATAAATAAGTTTTAACCTTTCGAAATAGTGCAGCTATCTGTTTGTTCTGCAAGGGTATGCACACTTTGGAAGTGTTAAAAGCACGTGTTTGCATGAGATTTGGTTTGAACATTTGTACAGCGCATGAATGCCCAAAGGCATCAAGGCACTGGTGCTGGCAGGAGCCAGAAGGTTGCAGAGAAAAGTAATGAGCAGAATTTTATTTGGCAAAGAGCCAAGTTTTTAGTGATTTTATAAAAGATAAGCAGCGTTGGGTAATTTAGCATCATATTCACGTTCTTGGTTAGAATGGCGACGGGTTTCTTTAAAAGTATTTACTGAACGTAGCACTATGGGAAATGCAGGACCGGCTGCAAAGCAATTAGACTGGTGCGGCCGCACTGGGTGCTGACCTGGGGGAGGGGGAGCCAACAGCACTAAAGCCGGCCCTGGGGAAATGCTATTCCTGACCCGACCCTTCAATCTGTTCAGGCCTTTGAATTAAATTGTGTCCTGCAGCCATTTCCTACATGAGTCACATCCCGGACACTAACCTGTCCTTTGTAAGTAGTGAGGTCACCAGTTTTTAGGTTGAGCATTCGAGACATCTTGTATATACTTATATGTGTATGTACTTTGTGGGCTATGGAGATCAGCCCTAGGGCATGTCTGCTTCCGCTTAGGGACGTTTTTTCTGTTCAACTGCTTCTATTTAACTGTCTTGATAGAAAACGACCAGTAGAGGTCAGTAAAATACCAGAATTGCTTTCTGCTTAGGGACTTTCTTTTTTTAATTTTTTTGGCAACTGCTTCTATTTAACTTTCTTGATAGAAAACGACCAGCAGAGGTCAGTAAAATACCAGAATCACTTTAGCATTCTCTATATTCCAGTCCATGGAAATTGTCTTCCATGAGCACCCATAGACAATAATATTTTTTTTTATCTTGTATTTTCAGTGATATGACCACCGAAGGCCCTGATTTTATATTTGTGGTACTGTAAATTTCGGAACCATGTTGGTAGCATGGTCCTACCATGCCGATTTTGGTATCAGCGAACCGCAAATGATTAATGCGGTATGTATGGGTGTTTTCGTCATGTTTCCCCGATGAACTCACCGTGTATACGATACTACATATTAAACCCTCGGGTCCCATTTTAAAACGGTAACCATTTTGTGGTTGCCCTCACATAGGCTGCACACTAAGGCCATGCCTAGGCCTAAAGGACACACAATCTTTCTGTGACTTCTTTGTGACCTGTGCAAACTGACTCCGCTGCCCGAGGTCAGTCCTGCCCGGCCGGTTCCTTTTACTGTGGCCAAATGGGATTAGCATCAGGGCCCGACACATCATAAAGTCGTGCATCCCACACGAACCCTGACTAATCTCTTTCACATCTGACTCTGTTTCCTACTTTATGGCTTGTTTTACGAGGAGGAGGTGCCCGTTTTATTGGGGTCTGCTGATATCTGATGAGGGTTCTGAGCCTCGCTGGGTAAATAATTATGGGCTGACCGAGCTGAAATGTGGGATTATCATCATGACTTTGCTCTTTCTTTGAAGCGAAAATATGTGAACGACCACTTGTAAAATAGGGGCGGTGTTGCCCAGAGCGTAATATTCTGTATATAAGAAAAGACTGGTTTTTGGTTGGGAGCAGTCTCCTGAGAACATACACCTTGTTGTACTTCTCGGATACCTGTGATTGGTCTGCAGCCAATAAATACGATCTTTGACTTCACCTAGAAGACTCTGTGTTTCTGTGGTCTGAAACAGGAAGAACTCGAAGTCTTCGGGTGTGTCCCCTGGCACCGCTGGGTTGGTTCTGAAAAACCCAGTACTTCAGTTGGCGCCCACGTAGGGCGATTTCAGCGGTACCGGTCCAAGCCAGAGGTTCGTGAGGAGCTTCGTGTGAAAATTCTGGAGGAAGGCCGCCACTTCATCGACCACTGCATGTCGACGTGGTCCGAAAGTCTTTACTGCGAGGTTCTCCGCGTCCCGACGGCTACGAAGGACTGCTGCCCTGACTATCGCCCTGTTTTGGACCCTTGATGATTTGGTAGAGCAAAACGATTTAACTTTAACGAGTCTTCTGGTGATGTCATCGATACCTCAGTTAAGTATAAGTGGAGCGTCTCCCAGTCCTTAGTTTGGTTCTTAGTTTGGTATCCCTTTGGGATCGCTTTGGTTTGGAACTTGCAAGTGCCAAAGCCGAAGGACTCGTGTATTCACAAGATTATCGTATTCGATAATCCTTTGAAGTTGGAAACTAGACTAGTGAGCAAAGATGCCTGGTTCTAGTATATTTGGAAATTTGTTTTGTCTGGGTTGTAATAAGGACTCCCGATTAGAGGATTTGTGTCCGGTTCCTCCAATTGGAACTCCAACTTATGAGCTTTATGTGAAACATGGCGTTGGCCCCATTACGTATAATGAAGTATGGATCCGATACACCAGGAAGGATGGTGTCTTAAAATGGCCCCAAAATGGTAGTTTTGACACAGATATCTTAGATAACTTAGAGGTTAAATTATTTAAAAAGAAAGCCCGGCCGGCGATGTTTGATTCTTTCCGCCTATGGCGAAAGGAAGCCAAACAGAAAGAAATCAAATTAGCGAAGAAAAATAAAAGAGAGAAAGGTATGTCGATAATGCAAGCAGCTTTACAGTTTAAAGATAACGAAGAAGAACAAATGAATGAGCAGCTGCGAAGGCAACGTAAACTAGTGATTGATAAATGCTACCCAGTTTTGCCGCCCCTTCAGCAAGATGCGTCAAAAGAAAAGGAGAAAGATCCCCTAATGTCACATTTGCTGAGTTCGCCACCCCCGTATGCGCAGAGTGCTACAGCACCTCTGCAACCCTTAAATGTACAGCCTCTAGTTAATTTGCCGCAAGCCTTCCCGCAGCCGCCAGCTCCTCCTCAGCCGGCTCCTATCCCTACGGCACAGCCCTCTCAAGGGCCGCCGGTTTCGCTACCTATCTCTTCTGCGCTCCCTGCGACTCTACCTAGTACATCAACTGCCTCTCCTGACGCTCTTCCCGATACTATCCCTGTATCTGTCTCCGCACCCGTTTTTCTTCCCTCTGTCTTTCCCCCTGTTCTTGCCTCAACTTCACCTTCTACACGACAACGGATAGCTAGTGTGGTCACTAGTTTTATATCGCCTCTCTTCGGGTCATCTAGTACGACCCCTGGGTCACAACGTAAGCAGTTGCGTAGTCAGCTGCCTGGTTCTGAAGAGAAAGAAGTATTAGACCGCATGGCACATAAATGGATTGTTTATCCTTCAAGATATGATGTGGAATCTGTTGTAAATGTTTTTCATCAATGGGAAGCGCCAAAACAGAGATACGTTTTCGAGAAAATGTGTGAATTCCTCTGTGAGGAATTGGAAGATCATGGTCTGGACTCAAGCCCGCAGGAGTTGTGTCATGTACGATTCGATTTTGAGAAAGGCACGACTGTGGGCCCCGATGTTGATAGAGCAGTTACGACATTGTTGTCCTTCAGGAATGGGGATTGTCATCAGTCGTTGTTCGAACAGGAGTTCCCTGTAGGGAAAAAGGTAAAAGCGTGCCAATATCCGATGCGTGAGGTTCCTCCAGTTTGGAGACCTGGTGATTTAAATGCTAACCCACCTGTTCAGCCACATTTTCAGCGTGTTTGGGTACACGTGCCATGGAAGCGAGCTGAAGTAATAGCGCTTAAGCAGACATTGCCTGACCCCCGTAAAAACCCTGCAGGATATTATAAGGAGTTATCACAGACCGCAGAATCGTGTGTTATGAATTTAGCTGACATTGATATGTTGTTCGGGAATGTTGTTCCGCAGCCTTTGTGGGGATTGATTCGTAATGCAGATCATGCTGCAGAACTGGGCGACACATGGGCTAATATCATTGCTGCAGACACCAGACAAGTTGGTGGTGCCAAGCCTGAGCCCGCGGTAGCAGAACTCCCTGGTAGAATAATTAATTATATGAAAACTTTAATGCCCGCGATGCGTGTGAATTGGGATAAATTATCCACATGCAAGCAGAAGAAAGATGAGTCAGTGTCCGATTTCTTCACCAGGTTTGAAGAAACTTTTATCGACCATAGTGGACAAGAGTACGGAAAGTGGTCAACGATTATTTGTTGATAAATTTGTGCATAATTTGCTTCCCGAGTTGTGTAAGAAATTGAAAGATTCAGAGAGTTCTTGGGCAGTTTCCTCTTCAGCACAAATACTGGCTACTGCACAGTATTACCAAAATAGGGATAAAGATGAGAAAGATAGAGCAGACAAGAAAACAAAAGAATTAAAAACGAAGGTTCTGTTACAGCAGGCCTACCCACCACGCGGTAGTCAGAGTAACTATCAGCAACCTCAGCAGTTTCAAAGAAACATGCAAAGGTTCGAATATTCCCAACCGCGTGTTCCTGTAGGTCCCAATCAATGTTCGTATTGTAAAGAAGAAGGTCATTTTAGGTATAGTTGTCCTATATTGTTGCAGCGTACGAATAATGCTTATAACGCGAGAGGTAGAGGTGGTCAGCAAGCTCCTAGAGGTAGAGGGCGTGGGAATGTTCCCCAGAACGCGAGTCCTCTTCCGCCTCAAAATACGATGAATAGTTTTGATCAGCAAGCCAATGCAACTGGTAGGACAGCTCAATACTGTAACGATGACTATTATGCGGAAGATGAAAATGCGGAAGGTAATGATTACTAGGACAGCCATAGACAGAGAGAGGGAGTTGTTTCAGTGCCAGTGGACCAGAGTGGACCGTATGTCAAGGTGACTACAGCGGGCGTGTCAGAGCCTTTTCTATTGGATACTGGTGCTGCAAAGAGTTCTATTATGCACTCAAAACTCCCTGGCGCGCCTTTGTCTGGCGAAATGAATGTTTCAGTAGGTTTTTCTGGCGCCCCGGTTAGGAACCCGATCTCTAGTCCTATGCCCCTTTCTGTTGGACCTTGTGAGCTGAAAGCACCCCTTATCCTAACGACAGGATGTGGTGAAAACCTGTTAGGATTGGATTTGTTAAAGAGGTTACATGCGACATATTGTTCTCCCTCGGGAGTACAACTTACACTGGGTAGGGAAGTGATTTCTCCAATGTATTTGTCGAAGAATAAACTGCCAGCTGAATTGTCGTCTCTTCCAGATGTCCTTTGGGCTTCTGGTCTTAATGATGTGGGTCTCTTGGAGATACCGCCATACGTGGTCACTTTGAAAGCCAATGTTAAATTGCCACGCATTCCCCAATACAAGATCTCTAATGAAGGTGAGAAAGCGTTGTTAGCGATCATCTATGATTTGATTGAAAAGGATGTAATTGAAGAGACAAGAGGCAACGTTTGCAATAGTCCTGTTCTGCCTGTTTTAAAACGTACTGACCCTTCTCAGCCACCTGTTTACAGATTTGTGATCGATCTTAGAGAGGTCAATAAGATAGTTGTGCCACAGTTTCCAGTTGTCCCTGATATAACTGCCTTGTTAACTATGATTCCAGCTTCCGCTGCTTGGTTCTCAGTAATCGATTTAAAGAATACTTTCTTTAGCATCCCGATTGCAGAGGAGAGCAGGGATATTTTAGGTTTTAGTCTAGGAGGTCGAAGCTTCCGTTTTAAATGCGCTCCACAGGGCTATTGTGAAAGTCCATCAATATACAGTCAGGCTTTAAAAGCGCAGCTTGATGCAATTGTTTTACCTAGTGGTGCTACCCTTATTCAGTATGTTGACGATTTACTAATCGCCGCGGATACTGAGGAGATTTGTAAAGAAGCTACATTGTCGTTGTTGCGTCATTTGTGTACCTTTCACCACAAAGTGTCTCTCTCAAAACTGCAATATTGTCGACAAGAAGTGACCTACTTAGGCCATCTCTTATAGAAAGAGGGAAGGAAACTGACCCCAGAAAGAATTCAGGCCATTGCACAATTGAGCGTGCCAATAACACAGAGAGAAGTGCGTGCTTTCTTGGGTATTACTTCATACTGTAGGCAGTGGATCCCGAGTTTTTCTTTGCTGGCGAAACCTTTGATAGCATTAACATGTAAAGATACCCCGAATCCCGTCCCGTGGTCTGAAGAGTGTCAGAAAAGTTTTTCGGAATTGTGTAATGCATTATGTTCAGCTCCTGTGTTGGGTACCCCCGCCTACAGTAAGCCCTTTACGTTGTATGTTCACGAGAAAGAAGGTTGTGCATTGTCAGTGCTGACACAGTCTTTTGGAGACAAACAGCGTCCATGCGCGTATTTTTCGTCAATTTTGGATCCGGTAGCCAAGGCATTGCCAAGTTGTTTGAGAGCCACAGTGGCAGCAGCTGTTTCTATTCGACAGTCTGCTGGGTTAGCGACAGTCTGCTGGGTTAGTAATGAACAATACGTTGATTGTGATGGTTCCACACGCAGTGGACACGTTATTAAACAGGACCAAGACACAGCACTTAACTAGTGCTCGATTGTCAGGTTATGAGTTGACACTATTAGCGAGTCATGTACACATAAAGAGGTGCAACACGCTGAATCCAGCTACTTTATTGCCGATTTCAGCAGACACAGATGAGATTGAACAACATGATTGTCTGTTCAGAACAGAAGAAGAAACAAAAGGGAGAGTGGATCTTAAAGATACTGCCTTGGTTGAGTGTGATGGTACCTTATGGGTGGATGGCTCGTGCTTCAAGCTTCCGAATGGTGATACGACTGCTGCATATGCTATCACGACTTTGCACACGATTGTTGAAACTGCACGTATACCACATAATTCGGCTCAAGCAGCAGAATGAATTGCCCTTACAAGAGCATGCGTGTTGTCGAAAGGAATGAAAGTGAACATATATACTGACAGTCAGTATGCCTTTGGCGTGGCCCATCGTTTTGGGCGCTTGTGGAAAGAACGTGGGTTCCTGACTTCGCATGGAACTAAAATTCAGAATGGTCAGTTGGTGAATGATCTCCTTGAGTCGTTGACCTTGCCATTACAAGTTGCGATTGTGAAATACAGTGCACACAAGAAAGTTACCGATGATGTTGGTCGTGGTAATGCATTTGCTGACAAAGTTGCGTAAGAAACAGCAAAAGATGTTACAACTCGAATGTATGTTGCAGGCCCTGCAAGATGGGTTGGTGATGTTGGAATGTGTATAGACACGATAGAGAGTGTGAAGTCCCTTCAAGCTGAAGCCACAGAGAAAGAATCGAGTATGTGGAAAGAAAGTAAGGGTAAATTGGATGAAAATGGTTGTTGGGTTGATTTGTCAGAACACCGGCGATGGTTGTTACCTGATGCATATGTGCTTCCAGTGGTCACGATGGCACATGGAATGGCGCATATCAGTGTGAAAGGGATTTGTAAGTTGTTAGCTCCAGTATGGCAGAATGCTGGAATTCCCAAGTGTGCAGAGAATGTGGTCAAAACTTGCATGGTATGTTTGAAATACAATCCTGGTAGGGGAACCCCAACTCCAGCTGGTCATTTTGCGCCTCCAACGTATCCGTTTGAGGTTTTGCAGCTAGATTTCATCCACATGGAAAGGTGCAACAATTTGAAATATGTACTTGTTGTTGTCTGCGCTTTTTCAAGGTGGATAGAAGCATATTGAAACTTAAGTTGGCTAAGATTCAAGCAAGTTCTGGTCTTAAATGGCCTGATGCTCTGCCCTTAGCACTCCTATCAACAAGAATGACTGTGCATTCACGAGTGGGACTTAGTCCCTATGAAATCGTGTTTGGCCGCCCGGCCAATATATGGGGAGTGCCAAGGCCTACAAAATTCAGTGAAATCGAACATCCAGTACTGCTTGATTATTTGTATGAATTGACGGCTAAATTGCGTGTTTTACACCAACAGGTGCATGATACTCTGCCTCAGGTCTCTGAAGCTCCAGGACATCCTATCAATCCTGGATCATGGGTGCTGGTCAAAAACTTCCAGAGAACAAAGAATGATGAGCCCCGTTGGACCGGCCCCCATCTCGTCCTTCTTTCAACGAGATCGGCTGTTCGAGTAAAAGGGAAAAAGAACTGGATACACGGCGTTCACTGCAAGAGGGTCCCTTTGCCTTTGCCTTACGACCAGTGGGTCCAGGAAGGGATCGCTGACTCAGAGACTGAGACTGTGCCTCGTTTTCTGCCGTTTAGCGATGCACGAGTAAAGGGAACGCTTTCTGAGAAGGAAAGCGATGACATCTTGCAAGAAGCTGTGCCACCGTCAATTCGATTGGACACTACAGAGCCTGAACTCTTGTTTCAAGACCAAACAGTACCTACAAGAAACCGTTATAATTTCAGGCCGAGAACTATGGACAAATAAAACTTATTTTTCTTTGATATTTTTGAGAAGTGCAGCTCTCTCTTCCATCTGAGAAACTTTCTTATTTTTGCTTTTTCGAACCGCCATCCGGGTTCAGCTGCAGGGTCGCGGTGCCAAGACTTTGGGGTACAAGCCGGAGACGTTAGGTCAACAGTCTGGTTGGTCTAGGGCGTTCCCTGGACTGACAGGTGTACTCCTTAGCAGAAGACACTCATCCGCCGCGAACAGCACGATTAGAGGATGGAGTTTTTCGAGATGGAGAGACCCGCTGAGGAAATAAATTTTAAGAGCAGAATATGTAAAGTAATGAATAGCAAACGTTTTGTAATATTATGTCTGTTTGTACTATTTAGCATGATGATGTTTTCTGTAGGTTATGTATTATTGTCTTTTCAAGTGCCGTTTGCACCCACTATACAGCCCATACCTCTTCCTACTGTTCCCTCACACTCTTTTCACCCTCTGCCTGAACACGAACAAGCTAGACGTTCTGAGTTCGTAAACAATTCGTTTATTCAACTCCTGCACCAGCACCAACTAGTTATGAACACAACAAAATTGCTGGGTGTGTGGTTTGATGCCGCATACCATTGATGAGGGTATCCCGCATCTAGTGCTGCTGTTTAGCTATAATGGGTCATCATGGGCATTCCAGACTATGTTTCTTTTTGCACTTGAGACCTATTCCCCACGACCACCGTGTTCCAATAGACCTAGCATGAACAATAAAGCCTTAATGAGAGGAGTTGCTGATATGAGTAGAGATATCGATGCATATTCATCTATTCCCAAGGATGAGTTGCGAGCTTATGTGGGTTGGAACGCGACGGGGTATAGCATTAGTCTGGGCGAGAAACAGCGTAAAAGTTCATCTCCGATTTGGGTCATACCCCACATAGGTCGGTTCTGTTTACAAGGTAATGGTCAGAATCCAAGAGCTCAATTAGGGAAGAGTGACTGTGCTGAAACATACATTTTTCCATCACAGTTTCCCCCTGTTTTTTTGGCTGCCAAGGGTACATACTTTGTTTGTAATGACCGAGCATATACATGGTTGCCCCCTGATTTCTTGGGCACGTGTTATGTTGCAAATTTGCTACCGCCGACATTTACTGCCGCCTCTGATTAGCACAAGACCAGAGTTGTGAGAGGTGTTGCTAGTAAGGAGGATACTGCCGGTCAGGAAGCGGGAGACTTCTTCCTGGGTTTCCTGCCGTTTTGGGGACCAATGGTCAATAGCAGGAACCTGAGACAACTGACTCGTGTAGTTGAAACCACTGTTAACGTAATGGCTGGTGCCCTTGGTAACTTGACAGCTGAGCTCCAAGCGGATCGCCTCATGACGTTGCAGAACCGTATGGTTCTAGATGTCATACTTGCAGACCGTGGTGGGGTATGTAAGGTTATCCAATCAAGCTGCTGTATTTTCATACCAGATAACGCTCCGACAGTCTATCAGGCCATTTCCAAACTGCATAAGATTTCCGAATCCATTCACGTGGATAAAGGAGACTGGTCGAGGATGGGGTGGTTCTGGGGACTGATATCAGCTTGTATGTACGACACGTACCCTCACCCGCGTATGCATGGAGCGTACCTCCACCCCAACCGTGTATGTACGACACGTCCCCCCACCCCCGTATGCATGGAGCGTACCCCCCACCCCAACAGTGTATGTACGGACCGTACCCCCACCCCAACCGTGTATGTACGACACGTACCCCCACCCCCGTATGCATGGAGCGTACCCCCCACCCCAACAGTGTATGTACGGACCGTACCCCCACCCCAACCGTGTATGTACGACACGTACCCTCACCCGCGTATGCATGGAGAGTACCCCCACCCCAACCGTGTATGTATGGACCATACCCACACCTGCGTATGTATGGAGCGTACCCCACCCCAACAGTGTATGTACGGAGCGTACCCCCACCCGCATATGTATGGAGCGTACCCCCACCCCAACAGTGTATGTATGGAGTGTACCCCCACCCGCGTATGTATGGAGCGTACCCCCACCCCAACAGTGTATGTACGGAGCGTACCCCCACCCGCGTATGTATGGAGCGTACCCCCACCCCAACAGTGTATGTATGGACCGTACCCCCACCCATGTATGTATGGAGCGTACCCCCACCCCAACCGTGTATGTACGACACGTACCCTCACCTGCCTATGCATGGAGCGTACCTCCACCCCAACCGTGTATGTACGACACGTACACCCACCCCCGTATGCATGGAGCGTACCCCCCACCCCAACAGTGTATGTACGGACCGTACCCCCACCCCAACCGTGTATGTACGACACGTACCCTCACCCGCGTATGCATGGAGCGTACCCCCTCCCCAACCGTGTATGTATGGACCGTACCCACACCCGCGTATGTATGGAGCGTACCCCCACCCCAACAGTGTATGTACAGAGCGCACCCCCACCCGTGTATGTATGGAGCGTACATGGCCAGACACAGGAGGGGTGTGTGCAGAGTCCTCCCAGCAGTGGCCAGACGCAGGAGGGGTGTGTGCAGAGTCCTCCCAGCAGTGGCCAGACGCAGGAGGGGTGTGTGCAGAGTCCTCCCAGCAGTGCCCAGACACAGGAGGGGTGTGTGCAGAGTCCTCCCAGCAGTGCCCAGACACAGGAGGGGTGTGTGCCTATCATTCCCAGCAGTGCCCAGACACAGGAGGGGTGTGTGCAGAGTCCTCCCAGCAGTGCCCAGACACAGGAGGGGTGTGTGCCTATCATTCCCAGCAGTGCCCAGACACAGGAGGGGTGTGTGCAGAGTCCTCCCAGCAGTGCCCAGACACAGGAGGGGTGTGTGCAGAGTCCTCCCAGCAGTGCCCAGACACAGGAGGGGTGTGTGCAGAGTCCTCCCAGCAGTGCCCAGACGCAGGAGGGGTGTGTTCAGAGTCCTCCCAGCAGTGCCCATGGAAAGAAAAAGGGTGGAGTACCCACAGATCCAATTGCCACAATTGTCATTCAGGTGCACAAAGACCCTGCAGTACATGTAACACATGTGTGCGAGGCTGGGAGTACACATATGCATACTGCCTAAAAGGGAACATGTCCACATGAAGTCATGTCAACAGACTACATACACAAGTACAGTGATCACCCAGGATGCCACGAATGATGCAGGTGGAGACATCGCTCTGCATGCATGGCCAAAGTTAAAGGGGTCCGTCACACACCCAGCTAATGTAGACACAGCTCAGCGCAACATATTGGAAACACCCTGCAGGGAAGATGTCAGGGTACACAGAGGAAGGAACACACCTTGGGATAATTTCACCATGCAGCAACTGCCTATATGAACAAAGAAACTTAGCTAACACCTTGTGATGGCACACAGATACCAGGGTCCCCCCAATGACCAGAACACTACTACATTTCCCACACACCCAACACATGAACACCACCCAAAATCATGGAGCAGCCCCACCAACAGCAATACCACAAAAGCAGTAGTTTTCTAAGAAGAAAAAAAAGGCTTTATTCAGCATGACCAAAAAATGTTTGTGTGGATAAAGTTCAATATTTACAAAGCCCATAGGGCAGTCCATTAGTCACAGCTGGATGGGGGACACAGTGGGACGCGTGTCCCCTAGCTTGCCTGCACAGTCAGACTCCTTCGTCTTCCAGAGCGGGGAGGGCATCATGTGGGGGGGAAGGACCAGGCACCGCAGGGACATGAGGGCGAAGGGTAGGCGTCGTGGTTGCAGGGATGGAGGACTCCACCACAGGGGGTGGGGCAGGGCCAAAGGCGGAGGCCAGGATGGCGCTGCACACCTTAGCAAGGTCCTCCAGCGACTCCCCTGCACTCGAAGGAACCATAGGCCCCAAGGAGGGGGGGGGCGGAGGGATGGGTCGCAGCGCCACTGGGGGAGGGTGTGGACAGGGGGGGGACTCAACCACCGTGCCCGGGGACTCCCTTGACCGCTTGCGGGGTGGTGACACTGTGGGGCTCAGGGACAGAGCGGCCATGAAGGAGTCTTTGCCGGATATGTGGCCAGGAGAGCTGAGGGGAGGGGATTTGGAGGGAGTGGATTTGGTGGAATGCGGACTCCCACTCTGGCTGCGTGTCTTACGTTTGCCCCCCGACCCAGTGGGTGTGCCTACCTCACCCTGTGTGTGCGTGCCAGGAGGTGTGCGTATGACCTTCCCTGCTGGTGTGGTGCCTGTGTCTGTTGTGGTGGGTGCATGCTGACGTCTGGGTGTACGTGGGACAGGCATGGGAGTGGGAAGTGTGGATGGGGCAGGGGTAGGGGGTGGGACGTAGCGCTGCAGGAGACCCACTGCTGCAGTCAGTGTCGAGTCTATGGACCTCAGCAAGTTGCGTTGGTCAGCCTGCGATGAGAAAATGCCCTCTAAGTATGCCTCCATGTTGTTCAGCACTTGGCTGTGGCCATGGAGGACATTAAGCATCGCAGCCTGACCAACCTGCAACTGCCGCTGGATGTCCACAGACTCGGCATTGGCGGCAGCAGTGGAGACAGGGGCAGGGGGTGCGGTGCCTGGCAGGAAGGAGACATGTGGTGACCGGGCACGCTGGGAAGGGACACGAGCAAGTGGGAGGCGGCTGATGGCAATGGAGGGGGCGGGGAGCGATGTTGTGCCGCTGTCAGCTGCTGGTGCAGCCTCCGCCCACTCGGAGAGATCATCCTCGGACCCGTCAGCTTCATATTCTGTCGTGCCAGTGGACAGCTCCTCGGCCTCACTCTCCTCCGCCTCAGTTCCACTCAATGTGCCAGCCATGATGTCACCGCTGGCACTGGTGCTCGGTCCCTCCGCTCCGTCTGTGCTCATGTCTCCCTCCGTGTCCCCCGACGATGCTGTGGGCAAGGTGAAGAGACAGCAATTAATCATACACCTGTATACATATGTCACATGAGTCCAATCTACATAGGTTACAGTGCATAGCCTGAAAAGAAAGATCAGTAACATCTACAAAACAAGGTACAGATGTAGGGCATGCAACACACAGTTGGTTGACCCACCATGCCACTGAAAAACTATGGAGAGCATGACACAATAGCAAATGACATGAAATGTAGTTTGACAGAGGAGCCAGGCCCTGGGGACAATCCAGCACTGCATCTGCACCACACAGCGTTGCCGTAAATAGGGATGAGCAGGGGCCATATCCATGAACTTGAGGCACATCCTGCATAGGTAATACTGAAAACATGCCCACCATGACTGGCTCACTGCACCTTGAGTGTATGTGCAGACAAACATCACACACTGGCCAGACCTAGCAAGGAGATATCATGTTTTGACTTGTAGGCTTTGCCCGCACCAACCACCCCCTACGTGAGACAATGTGTTGAGACACAGGTAGCACTTACATCTCTTAGTCTGGGAGAAATACACATGGGCTGGATAAATGCAAGATTGGACACAAAATACCCAAGGTGCGCCTGTCCAAATAATCATGTACAAATGGTCATCATCAGATGATTGTAACAAGACACACAGGCAGTGGCCACCGTGAGTATGAACAAGGAAAATCAGGTCAGGCTGTGCAGTGGAAACTCGTACTACATTTTACGTCAATATACATGGTGCCAGGGGACAATGGCACAGAGCACAACCTATGCTGTAGACACTGAGAGTGTCCACATTTTGTGATGACACACATGACACCTAGGAAAATATGCCCCAGGGGACAGTAGTGGCCACACAACTCCATGGTCCTGAATGGGAATGACTGCAACACATGCCACCATCCCTGCACTATGCGTATCGCACACTCATGCACATCATGTCACAGGCCCCAACATAGGACATGCGTGCTGTAAGGCATTACACTTGAGAGACTAACTCCCATGTCTGGACTCAGCATCAGTGCCAACTGACATGGAACCCACAAGTACTGAACTGGACAGGGCACAGGCAAGGTCCCAAAACCTGTTACACACCACCCCCACACTTGATGCTACAGGCATAGTACACGTGGAGAAAGTGCCAGCCTACATAACCTTGTGAAGGAGTGACTACACACAGACCAGGGAACACATTGCAAGGAGGGGAAGGGAGGCAGGTGAGCACCGCTATACTGTGGGTAACAGGATCTGCACAGCACCTTTAAACCCTGGCAGTGTATCCATGCAACTGTGCACTTACAAATGCTGGTGACACACAACAAACACACATGTACCTACCCCCTTCCTGCTGCTGCTTCTCCTGTAAGCGCCTGTCCAAGTCTGGAAATACCACCGCCAGCACACGCTTGTGGATGTGGGTCAGACGGCGGCGCCCGCGGTTCTTATGGGTCTCAGGTGAGTCCCCCAGCAGGACCCGTGCGATCCTCCGCGTCCAGCACCGGATATCCTGCCAGCGTTTCCTCACCTGGGCCAGGCGCCGCTTGCGACCGTCCGTCCTCCTCACGGCACTTACGGCGTTCATCCATATCTGCTTCTTGGCAGAGGCGCCTACCTGTGAGGATGAACAAGTGACACTACATCAATACACCTGGCACATGTCACAGAGACACATATTAGAACAAATTTGCTGTTTATAACAAGGCATGTTATGCATCCAACGCATTGCACCTTTGTCATAGGGACATGATCCTCTGGGGAAGGGCAAAAGCAGTACGTGCCATTGAAAGTACACAGGTGGAATGAGGGCAACGACACAATCAATGATCCAGGCTCACACTGTGCATCACAAGCTACACCAGGATTATGTGCAGCACCTCTAAGCAGTCATATGCCACAGGCCACTGACGCTACCTCAGCAGAGTACTCAGACACACACAGGGACAGGACATTCACCTGCCATTGCCAAATGCAGCGACACACCTCACTCTGCACATGTGCCACTAGATGGGGGGGGCTCACAGGTGTGGGGCTGGCTCTGCACGTCAGACACACAGCACAGCTCCCTGCTCACATCACATGGGCAGGGTATATCCATCCCTCATGCAGCCCGGGTGCCACACTCCACATATGCACCCACCCACATGACAGGGAACTTACACACACACCGATGTCCAGGGTACGAACACATCATGTGGACACTCTCAGCACAGGTACACAGAACTAACACACATCTGTGGGTACAGTCACCTGTCACACTGGGCTGACCACATAATCAAAAGAGGACTGTAGAGGCTACATTCCCAGGAGGACAAGACAGGCAGAATGTGGCATGCAATATGCAGTGATTGTCACAGTAAACACAATGCAAGTGAGGACGGCAGACATGCACCACAGCATGCTCTGGCTGGGAGACATCAGGCATTCCCCCCCTGGAACCCCCCCTACAGTACATAGCATGTGTGTCACACCTGGACACAATGCCAGAAGTCACAGTCACAAACAAGGGACACAGTCTGTACTAGTAGACTCTGCACTCACCTGATACCCTGGTCGCCCATACAGCAGGGGGTATTGTGGGAGGATCACATCCAGCAATGCCAGGTTCTCCTCCAGGGTGAAAGGCTGTGCCCTCTACACAGACCTTGACATGGTTCCAGGGAATCAGTAGCAGCAGCTGGGTCTTAGAATCCAAAGATGTGCAGGCAAGTGCTCCCTCATGGGACCTGGCTGTCTTATATCTGCCTTTCTGGCCTGTTTCATGCACAGGAGTACAGAGTGATTGGTCACTCACATTTGCATCCTATGTTTCCTCCAATCCCTTCAAACCTAGCACAGTCAGTGGGTTCTTATTGTGTTTTTTTCTTGAGCATGATGTCAACTCCTGAACCACATTGCAACAAAGTAGATTCATTCAAACTGACTACTGCTGTGCACCTGCTGAAAAAAATTCAAACTTTAAACTTGGTCTCCATGACAACCAGCATGCATGTAGGCCTTTATACTTGTCCCTCATGTGTCCCCCATGTAATTTTGAGTTTCACACACAGGTACGGTGCGTACCGGGGCCCTAGGGCACCCCAAATGCATAGCAACGGCCCGTACAGGCGTGTGTACGCTCCATATCACTATGGGTGTGCTCGCGTGTGTGTACCCATTGTGATCGTGAGCGTACAGGTGTGTGTACGCTCCGTATTACTATGGGTGTGCTCGCGTATGTGTACCCACAGTGATAGTGAGCGTACAGGCGTGTGTATGCTCCGTATCCATATGAGTGTGCTCGCGTATGCATACCCATAGTGATAGTGAGCGTACAGGCGTGTGTACGCTCCGTATCACTATGGGTGTGCTCGCGTATGCGTACCCATAGTGATCGTGAGCGTACAGGCGTGTGTACGCTCCGTATCACTATGGGTGTGCTCGCGTATGCGTACCCATAGTGATCGTGAGCGTACATGCGTGTGTACGGTCCGTATCACTATGGGTGTGCTTGCGTATGCGTACCCATTGTGATCGTGAGCGTACAGGCGTGTGTACGCTCCGTATCACTATGGGTACGCATACGCGAGCACACCCATAGTGATACGGAGCGTACACACGCCTGTACGCTCACGATCACAATGGGTACGCATACGCGAGCACACCCATAGTGATACGGAGCGTACACAGGCCCTCTGAGCGAATGTACAGTGCCTTTCACACATCACAGTGCTGACAGGCAGCACACAGGAAGGAATAGAGCTGACATACTTGTCCATGGATGGACATCAAGGCATTGTCTGGGCAGTACTACATGTGTGGGGCACAGGTGTGAAAGGCTGTGATGTGGCACATTACTCCTGAGTCGAAAAGGCAACAGATGTATGATGAGATGTGTACAGATGTTATGTGTGACGGTGCCATATGTGCCAGACATGCCCTTTACTCCTTTGACATGTGTGCATGTTGTACAGAACACTTGGGATGAGTGTCACTGGCATGGCACAGTCAACAACACACGCAAGTTTCCCCTGATGCTTGCTACAGGGGTTACCACACCAGACATGTGACTACCCACAGTGCACGATGTGTCTATGTCATGTATGTGTGGGGTGTTCCCATTAGCTTGATGTTGGTGCTCCCTCAATAGCATCAGCTGTTGCAGCAACCAACATGTGTCTGTGTGTAGATGGACATGGCACACTGTTACGCACACCAGGCCACATGTGGTATCGGATGTGAGGTGCGTATGTATGCATGGGACACGGAGTGGAGTAACAGGGACATGTCTGCATCCTCTCAATGAATGTGTGGTCAGTCATTACATGTACACCTTATTGGCAAGGTGTGTGGGCTGTCCTAGTGTACTGTCATGTGACCTGTGGCTCCAGTGTTCCGCTACCTGTCTCTGAAATCGACATCCTACTTCTGCTGATGTGTCGATGTATGTCACTCCTGTGTTGCGTCTGGCTGTTCACTTACACTGGGACACAGCTAATCCCATGCCATGGCATGTGGAGGTTCACAATCTCCATGTGTAGCTGGGTCTTGGTAGGAGTGTCACCTGGCAGCCATACGTGTCCAGGGCATGTGGCACATACCTGACTCCGTATGTTGCATATGTGTATTGACAGATTAACATGTGCTCAGTACATATAAATTGTTGTTGTAGTGCACTCACTCTTCCTTGTCACTTCCAAATTACTGCAGAGCGCCGCCTCTTCCCCGACCAATTCCGGACTTGGCTGACATGCGGGAGAATGACTGTATACGATGCTACCGCTTCCCCCAACGATTGATTGTGGAGTTGACGGCAAGGCTGGCACCACACCTGCAACCGCTGTACAGGTATCCTACGGCACTGACACCCAAGCTGAAGGTAATGGCAGCCCTACATTTTCTTGCCACGGGTACCTTTCAATATACCATAGCTCATGTTGGTGGCATGTCCCAGAGCATGTTCAGCCGTGTGCTGCATGATTTCTTAGAGGCCCTGTTGCTTCACCTGGATGAGTTCATCCATTTCCCAACTCCTGAACTGTTGACTGGGGTCAAGCGTGGATTCTATGCCCTGGGAGGGATGCCCCATGTCATTGGGTCCATAGATGGGACACATGTGGCTTTGGTACCACCACAGGCACAGGAGGTAGCGTACAGGAATCGCAAACACTACCACTCCATCAATGCCCTTGTGGTGTGTCTGTCCAACATGGTGATTTCACATGTCTGTGTTCGTTTTCCAGGATCAGCACACGATGCCTACATTATGAGGCGTAGCAGGGTGCCTGAAATGATGACGCAGCTGCGCAACGAACGAGCATGTGTTGTTGGTGGGTACACTCTGTCTGTCCTGTATTTTGCGTAGACTTCCAGCACGACCGCTTCTCCTGTCCTACTTATGTCCATGTGGTTTCCATGTAGGGGACGCTGGCTATCCCAACATGCCATGGCTGATCACACCTCTCCGCAACCCCATCACGCCGGCCCAGCTCCGCTACAACACCGCCCATGGCCGGACAATGCGAGTGATAGAGAGGACATTTGGCCTCCTGAAGAGCCGATTCAGATGCCTCCACAAGTCCGGCGGCGCCCTCCCATATGCCCCGGCGAAGGTCTGCAAAATCTTCATGGTCTGCTGCATGCTGCACAACATGGCAGTTGAGAAAGCTGTGCCACTCATCCTGGATCAAGATGATCTGGACCATCCACCCGTGGAGGACGAAGGGCTTGGCAATGGGGCTAGTGATGTGGAGGATGTGGTTCCGCAAGAGGACATCCCGAGTCGGCTCATACGCGACTTCTTTGCTTAGTGGTGAGTACCAGTGTCTGTGTGTGCACGCATTGGTCCCAGTGTGGCATGTGTTGCGATGTGTGTGTCCATCTGCATGTATGCCACGTGAGTCAGAGGTGTGTGTGGATGTGTCACTGGAGTGATGGTGCCAGTGATGAGTGTATTTCCCCAGTCATAATTGTGACCTAGCATGTTGTCATCCTTACATGTGTCGAGTACATGCACATGCAAGTGGCTGTGCTTTTTGTGGCTGACTTCTTGTGTGTCTCTCATCCCCAGGTACTTGCGCATGCCGTCTGCTGGTTGCATTGTTGTGGCACTGCTATTCCTCATGGACATGTCATCGTGTGCTGACTCAGCGTTACACGCACGGACAAGTTTGGAAGTCTCCTTAGGGTAAGTGATGCATCAGGGGTGTATTGGGTGTGGCAGTTGTTTACGATGTGTGCACACTGCCCCTGTCGATGTTTGGTTCCTCTGCAGACATGTCGCATCACCATGGGACACATGACATGCAGCTGGGTACACCTGAATAGATGGTCAGACTTGTTGACAGTCATCTGTGATGGGATAGTGGATTGTGATGATGGCATCAATGTGTGTAACACTGCCCTCGGACACATACGGTTTGCATTGGCTTGACATGGTGTGGGACTTCCACATCAGAGGATCAATGGTGTATGGCAGCCTCTCTGTGAGCAGCAGGGGGTGTTTAGCTGTTAGCCGACACTTGTGTGCCAGTTCCATGGCTATCACGCATTTGTGCTGCCGAAGGGGGGTTCCAGTGTTGGACCCACATGTTACTCCACATGACCTGTTTATGTGTACTCCAAGTTGCCTCTGCATTCCCGAATACATGAATAATAAAGGTGTCCCCATGCCTCCAAGGTGCCTATTCTCAGTCAATGCTGGTGTGTTGCCACGGTGCATCCGGCATGTCTGGCATGGTTTTCCGTGATAGTGGCTATGTGTCTATGTGTCGAGTAGCAAGATGCAAGCTGTTTGTGTGGGATTGGACTGTGTATTGTGCATGATGTCCATGACTGTGTGGGTTGTGACATGTGCCATCCCCATGCATCCAACGTTGGCCAGGCCACCATTCTCTGCATCCACCTGACTCAAGCTTGCAGGACATGGTTCTGCCACCTGTCCACACATACCTGGGTGCCCCCCAGGACACTCCACATGATCCCTGACCTCTGCGCATGGCTGTCGCTGTACTCAATATGTCTGTCGGCACGGTTGTGCGGCCACCCCCTCAGCTGGTTGGGCCCATCACGGGTGTGTGTGGTGCTCCATGTCTGTGTTGCCTAATATAATGTGACCCATGTGTGTCCTGTGTCAGACTCAGGCCCCAGGGTGTGGATGGTTGAAGTCAAATGAGAACTCAGGCATGGTTAGACTTTACAAGACACATGTACGGTAATAATGCAAAATGTAGGCATCATCTCTTTATCGTGTAACTTTTTATTTTGGTTGGGGTACGTGGGGGGGGGGTATGACATGAGGGGCTTTCCGGGTGTGTGGAATCCAAAGTTCACTAGGGGAGTTGGTGTCCTTGCCATTGGAAATCCTCAGAGTCCATGCCACAGTCTTTGTCAACATTGGTCAGACAGTGACCAGCAAGTCCATGTGGCAGAGAATGTCTTTTGCTGCGGTGCTGCTGTTGGTCCAGTGGGCCAGGTGCCAGGCCAGGTGTCCTGGGAGATGGTGCTGTTGCGCTGACCCTCACGGTCTTTTCCGGGGACCCTCAGAAGCAGGCCGTGACGATGTTTGGGATGCTCCGTCGGATGACTCCTCCTCCTCCTCATCCCTCCCTGTGGGTGGTGATGTTCTACGCCTGGTGGCACAGGGAGGGTTGCCCATGTTGTCGGCTATTCGACGGAGTGAACGGTTAATTCCCGTGAGCATCGTCACGAGCTCAGCCTGTCTGTCCTCCATCCGCCCTTGGTGTCGCAGTAGACAGGCATGTTGCTCCGCATGTTGCTGGGCCTGCTGGGTCTTGAGCTCCTCAAGGATGGACACAACCTGGGCCATGCCCGTGGTGTCCTGCCGGTATGTGTCCAGGATGTTTCTGACATGGGAATATACCGGTTCCGCAGCCAACTGGTCAGGCTCGCGCCTCCGCCGTCCTCCACTCCCACCACCCCTGCCCACTTGCACCTGGCCTGCCCTTGTGGGCACATCGGGTCTCCGGGACCCCTGAGGGGTGGCATTGGTGTTGTCGCCTGCCTCCTCCTGGGTGCCCGGTGCACCGTGTCCCTCCTGGCCGGCCTGGCTGCATTGTGGTGGTGGGGCAGGGATCCTGGGTGTCTCCTGGGATGTGGCAGGAGTGGGAGTGGTGGTTGGCCCAGTTGTACCTGACGCAGGTGCTGCAGGTGGTTGGACACCAGAGGGGCCAGTTTGGTCGGGGTCGGGTTCGTCCACAGAGTGGTGAGAGTCGTCGCTGCCGATGGGTCCGTCATCCCGCCGAGCCGGGTCCTGTGAGTCTTCCCCCCCAGTGTTGGGGGGTGATCCACGACGTTGACCTGTGTGTGAGAGAGACAATGTTAATTTTGTTCCATGCAACATCCATGTTTCATTCGTTTCTAAGTTGGCACATTTCCTCTGGGAATTTGGATATGTCTTGCATTCCACTCACAGTGCACTTGTGCATGGGTATGTCCCTTGGCCACAGCTTTTGCGACTTTACCTATGTGTGGCACAGTGTTACTTGCTGCGTCAATTGTGACTGCAGTCAGCAGTGGAGTGAGCAGGTGTGGCGAGCCATGCATTGTCACCTTCCGTGTTGCACTGTACGTGGGCACATGGAGTTGTTCCACACACTTATGTAATGCAGGTAGCTGTCGTTGTGCTCGTGCACAGGTTGAGACATGGCCCAGTGTTTTGCCATGGAGAAGAGGGGGGGGTTCAGGCACTGGCCACCCTTGTCTACATGCACGCAGTCCACCTGCTGACGAGCAGACATTCCCACACCCCCCAAGGCTGAATTGGTCTCCCTGTGTGTCCCTTTCTCACTCCCTCTCTGTCCCCCTCTCCCTCCCTCTGTGTGTCAGCCTCCTCCCTCTGTCCATCTCCCTGTGTCTCCCTCCCTCTCTCTCCCCCTCTCCCTCCCTCTGTGTGTCACCCTCTGTCACCTCAGCCCAGCTTCCTAGGCACACACTTTTAGCAGATCTTTGAATGGCCCTTGGCTTGTTGTTGTGAGTTTGTTTCTGATCTCCAGGCACCCATTGGGTGTAGTGTCTGTGTCTGTGTCTGCGCTGCTGCTGTGGTGGTGTGTGCTGCCACTCTTTCACAGTGTTGGCTGTTCATTAGCTGCTGTCATGTGCAAAAACGTGCCGTCACCCCCATGTGTTAATGCAAGGCGTCCGCCATTTGCTAGCAAGTCTTTCCTGTGTGGGGACACACTGTTTGTCTGGCTGTGACCTAGGCCATATGGGCAGAGGGCATTGTTGTCTGCTTCTGAGTTGCACTATGTGATTTTTGGGGCCCACACTCCCGCCATCCGGCTTACCGTGTCTTGTGTTGGTGTTTTCTGTGGCCTGTGACTTTGCATTGTCCAGCTGGGTGCATGGGGCATGGTGGCGCCAGTGGCATGTGCGTGTTCATGGAGTGTGGTTGAGTCATGCGATAGCTTGGGGTGGTTGCGTGCCTGATTGTGAGTTTGGTTGTGGATGACGTTCCCCCCATGTGAGGTGAGTTGTTTGTGTACTCACCCGGGTCTCGGAGTCCTTCTAATCCGTCCACAGACACCACCGGCAGTATGGCCATCACCCTCTCCTCCCAGGGATGGTAGTGTACGGGTCTGCGGGGCGGCCCTCCTCCAGTGACGTTGGCCTGGCTGTGGACGTCGGTCATTTTGGCTCGGACCCTCCTCCGCAGATCGTACCACCTGGCTTGGCATTCATGCCTGGTCCTTCTGGTGGCCGCAACAGCATTCACAGCATCGACAATCCTCTGCCACATGGCAGTTTTTTCAGAAATGCTGGTCTGTCTGACTAATGTTCTGAAGAGGTGTGGCTCGACTCTGAGGATTTCGTCGACAAGGACCTCCAACTCTCGGCTAGTGAACTTTGGATTCTTGTTAGTGGGCATGGTGAGGGGTGTGGGTGTGGATGGTGGGGGGGGTGGGTGTGGATGGTTGTGGGTGTGTGGGTGTGGTTGTTTGGGTGTGTGTGTGAATGTGATGAGGGGGTGTTTGTGAAGGTGTGTGTGTGAAGGTGTGCAAGTGTAAGGTGTAGTAAAGGTTCAAGTATGGTGCTGTAGGTTGTCTGTGGGGTCTGGCAGCAGTGATTCTGTTGCAAAGGCTCATGGTTTGTGTCTGTGGGCCCTTTTTATTGGTCCATTGGTGGGCGTGGCTGTTGCAGGTCAGTGAATGTGTTGTTTTTGTGCTTGTTGGACATATTTTGTGGCTTTGTGCCATTCGAATGGTGTATTCTTGTGGTGTTTTGCTTTGTCCTGGTTGTGTACGTGCGTTTTTAGCGTGTGTACGGTGTGTACTTCGGGTATTTAGTTGTACAGTGCTGTCCTTGTGTCTGGCTTGGTACGACTCGTACATGCGCGATGTTGTGTGTAGGTGCTGGTGTTGGGGCCTGGGGTGCGCTCCGTACTTAGAATGTTGGGGTGGGGGTACGCTCCATGCATACGCGGGTAAGGGTATGTGTCGTACATACACTGTTGGGGTGGGGGTATGCTCCATACATACGCGGGTGTGGGTACGGTCCGTACATACACTGTTGGGGTGGGGGTACACTCCATACATACGCGGGTGGGGGTACGCTCCGTACATACACTGTTGGGGTGGGGGTACGCTCCATACATACGCGGGTGAGGGTACGTGTCGTACATACACGGTTGGGGTGGGGGTACGGTCCGTACATGCACGGTTGGGGTGGGGGTACGCTCCATACATACGCGGGTGAGGGTACGGTCCGTACATACATGGTTGGGGTGGGGGTACGGTCCGTACATACATGGTTGGGGTGGGGGTACGCTCCATACATACGCGGGTGAGGGTACGGTCCGTACATACACGGTTGGGGTGGGGGTACGCTCCATACATACGTGGGTGGGGGTACGGTCCGTACATACACGGTTGGGGTGGGGGTACGGTCCGTACGTACACGGTTGGGGTGGGGGTACGCTCCATACATACGCGGGTGAGGGTACGGTCCGTACATACACTGTTGGGGTGGAGGGTACGCTCCATACATAAGCGGGTGTGGGTACGGTCCGTACATACACTGTTGGGGTGGGGGTACGCTCCATACATACGCGGGTGAGGGTACGTGTCGTACATACACGGTTGGGGTGGGGGTACAGTCCGTACATGCACGGTTGGGGTGGGGGTACGCTCCATACATACGTGGGTGGGGGTACAGTCTGTACATACACGGTTGGGGTGGGGGTACGCTCCATGCATACGCGGGTGTGGGTACGGTCCATACATACACTGTTGGGGTGGGGGTACGCTCCATACATACGCGGGTGGGGGTACGGTCCGTACATACACTGTTGGGGTGGGGGTACGCTCCATACATACGCGGGTGTGGGTACGGGTCGTACATACACGGGTGTACATACACGGGTGGGGATTCGACTCGTACATAGGAGGGCTGGGGGGAGTGTTGGGCGCGTATGCAGGCACATGTCTCCATGGTTGCTATGGGAGTTCGGCACGGACGGTGTTTTTTCCATCCGGTTGTAACTTCGGACGCACGGGATGGATCGTACTTGCGCGGTCGGACTTCACTTTTCACATTTGTACGGTAAATCGTCCGGGGACGTGTCGGACACATTTTCCGACCCGAGGACGTGTGGGGAATGATTCCCAATGCGAATCATATGGACTTATTCCCATGCGAATCGTACTTGGCAGTTTGTACGGCACTTGTACGATTCGTACGGTAAAAAGACCGGATACGAGTCGTACGGGGATATTTTTTCCAGGATCGTAATTGGCACCTTGATGTAGCAAAAATACATTAAAATGCCTAACTATAAATCGGCCGAGATTATCACAGCTTTGTATAACCTACGTAGGCCCATAACATTCACCAATAGTCACAGAGCTTCATATTTTTCCTACTTCATAAATACGCTGTTCCCTTACTTATTATTAGACATGTGTTCACCTCAAGTCCAGGATGCAGAACATAATTACTACTGCCTAATCTAATTTGAATTGCTCCACTTTTTGTCCACAGCTATCATTTAGCAAAGTAAAATATTTGGTCGGTATGTTGGTCTTTTTCCATGTATATATGTATTAATTCTAATAAAAATTGCAAAATGATCTGCCTTTCATAAGTCCTTACCTCTGTTGAGATTGATATATATGATAGCAATGTACACCCTAATGTATGCACACATAGCAGCAGTACCAATAAATCCAATATTGAAGTACGCTGTGATCTACGCATGCCCAATGATGTCAATACCATTAAATGCAATGCCAATGTATGCTGTAACCTATGCATGCACAGTGATGTCAATGGCAGTAAATCCAATGTCAATGTACACTGTAGCTTATGCCTGCATATTGAGGTCATTATCATGGAAGGCAATCTTAATGTATGATGTAACAACTGTACGTATAATAATGAAAATATTGGTAAATATGGTATCAATGACCGCCATGTTGCAAGTGCTTACACTCACAAACATGTATTATTATTGTCGGATTTATTTGAAATTACCTCTACATCAACCACAAGTCAGAGATCAGACAATCCTACTGTTTGACAGATCACAGGTGTCGTTACACTTTGCCTGAAGACAAACGCACACCCAGGGAAAACCCTGATCTATCCCATAGATAGGTGGTCACACTACAAACAGCACATTACCAAAATACCACAAAAGTTAGATGCCACATGTAGTTAGGAACACTCAGCCAATCAGGGCACAACATGCACACAGCACAAGGTGATCACACACTTGCCACACCGGACATCTGGTCACACACACACTTGTCCACACTAGCTCTCTCTGAGGTCAATAGCCATGTGTGTTCCCCTTATCTGATAGTTTCTCTTCTGATGCTTTTCAAAGAATGTCGAAGTGTTTTATAGTACCCACAAAATGTATATATGTGCTGCCCAAACCTTTGTACTTTGAGACTGTCTTTAGACACGCCTCTGTCAGTACTCTTCCAGCTGCTGCGTTTCATTAAACCAACTTGTTCCTGTTGTCCTCATGTCTTTTCTTTTATTAAAGTTAAAATCATATTCAAGCAATATTTGGTGAGCCGCCAAGAGAGATTGGTTTATTGAGCCCGACTGCTGTCAAAGGAAGGATTCCTGTCTGAATGGATTCACATCTGTGCAATGAGATTAGAAGTTCTGCTGAATCCGCAAGGGAGGTCCATCCAGAGACAGCCATCACAGGGTAGGAGACTACATCTGATCCTTAGTCCTAGTATGTGGCGTGTGGCAAACTAGGACAAGCACGTAGATCACTTTTGCTTTTCCCCTAGGCAGCATGCTAGAGAAGGCAAAGGTATCTACATTTTGTCTCTTGGGCTACTGTGTGGGACACAGGGTACACTTGTCTCTGGGTATCAGATAGGGACCGCCTGGACCACTGGGCGTGGCACAGAGGAACGCTTAGGCTCAGGGTGTGATATAGGGCCTGCATCTTGATCCTATTTTTTTGTCTCAAGGAGTATTTCTATCAGTTTTTTTACAATGGTAGTATATGAAAGAAGTGAGAGGTGCTATTCGCTTGGACCGCTGGGTGTTAGGCAGTCGGTACGCAATACCTGTGGGTGTGACATACCGTGTAATTCAGATATTAGGGAAAAAAAATTGAACTCTCGTGAACAAGGTATAGCTTGTGTTTGGCCACAGAGGGCCGATAGTTGTCAGATGTCCTTTTTCTCTGCACAAATCATTGCTATTTTTGTCCGCAGAGCCAATATTGACAGACGATTGAGCTCGCTTAGCTTTGTGTGCTACAAGGAGCATCCCTCTCCTCTGGCTGGAGGCACTAGGAGGGGACTAAGGTTTTTGTGACAAAGCAACAATGTTTTCTGTCAAATCCTTTCTCTTCTAGTTTCTTTTATATTTTTCCATTGTATATGTTATTGATATTGTGGTGCTGTTGACATTTTGAAACTTGTATTTCATGTTAAATATTGTGTCATGTTAGCAGGATTATGCGTTCCAAGAGGCCATACCTATTTTCTCCAAAAATCAGAATTCCATATCTGCTATTTCACTGCTGAAAATGACCAAACTGTATTGTCATGAACTAACCATTACACTTTGTTGCAGGTGATAATTTCATTGCATTTGCCATTGTCAAATTGTTAAATATCAGTCGATGCATAAGACTTTTAGAGCTCATAAACAATAGAGTTGGGGCACCATGCACACAGTTTTCCCCACAATTAAAGTAGAATTTGTAATCATTTAAAATCTCGAGACAATCAAAACATTTTAAAACAAGTTCTCTAATCCAGCATGGAAACTCCACGCAATCATTCGCAACCTAGAGTGGCGCGCCCGCACCAAAACATATGCATTCCCCTGGCCAAAGAGGCGAACATTCAATACTAACATCATAGGTCACACAAAGACACACATACGGACCAGATATACAGGTTAGAAGAGGGCTAAATGAGAGGCCATACTTGAACTATGGGCCATCTTCGATGTGACCCGATATGGCCCGAGTCTGTCAGTGAGGCTTCTGCACCTCCTCTACCATACACTAGCCAGATGTGCTATTTTTGATGCCAGCCATCATAGCCACCCCTGCGATGGGTTGCACCAATCCACTGGTCGAGGGGGCTGGTGGTCTTCCTCCAGGGCAGCAAGCTACCAGATGCAAGGAGGGGGGAGAGATCACAGGGCCAACCAGCCCAAAAACAGTGAGCCCCAGCTTAGTCCAGTACCAGACTCCCTCTGGGTAGAACCCCCCACCCATTGGTCCCAGCTCATCAGGTCCTGGCAGAACAGGGAAATCATACTCGTGATCGCCCCACAGGACGTCCTAAGATTATAGGGAAGTTTGAGGCGCTCCTGGAAGGTGATATCACCAGTGGAGGGTAAGACAGGGGCCCTAGTACTTTGAAATCTACCTCCAGAATGGAAGCTGCGAGCTATACTCCCCAAGGGTATGCCCATAGTGCAGAGGAAGCACCATGGGGGTCAAGACAGTACCTAAAGAATGGCACGTAGCACAGAGAGAAGGAGGCAGCCCAGGTGGGAGTTGGAGGAGTGGCGTGAGTTAAAGATAGAAAGAGATAGAGCTCTCACCTGGGAAACCCAGTGAGGAGGGCCAAAACTCCCCCTCCCCCCAGAGGGAGCTGGGCCTAGGTCTCGGGCCCCTTATGGGGATGAGCCCAGGGAAGAGTTAGAAGGAAGGCCCCTAACAGAAGCACACTCACCACCAGGAGTTTGGCACAGGAGAGGGGCCGACCAAGAAATAAGTAGTCAGGATAGCCTGACTGCAAGACAACAGACACAGAATGAGCAGCACGGCACCTTTTTGCATGCACGTTGAGAGCAACACCAAGGGCGTCCAGTGCTTCCCCTGACCAACCCTTAGAGAGATAGTGTTCAGAGAATAGGGCGAGGCCTTCACATGGCTTTTCTGCCATGTACTGGCCTACTGGACCAAGATTCGCCGACTTCACTGGCTTCTGGTGGCTACGCGAATTGAGTTTAAAGCACTCTGTTTAGCATATAAATCTCTGAACAACACAGGACCTTTCTCTCTCAGAAATCTTTTTGTCTGGTACCAGCCATCCAGACAGTTGTGGTCCTCATGCGCAAGATTGATGAAAGTGCCAAAATTTGCACCACAGGTTGGGGCGGCCGAAGTTTTCTTACTGTACCGCAAAACTGTGGAACACACTACCGGCCGAGCTCAGAGGAGCTACCTCCCTCACCATTTTTAGAAAAAAGTTGAAAACATGGCTTTTCCAGAACTGATTTCCTGGGGGTGAATACTGCAGTCATAGGGCCAAGACACCTCTGGGTAATCGTGTGCTCAACAAGTCTCATTAACATTAACATACCTTGCCGGAGGAGGGATCCTTTGAACCCAAGGGCATGGCCATGGCAGGGGACTGTATTTGGCATGGAGGGGGGTTCAGAGATAGAATTACAACTACATGCAGGAATGACTGAGACGATGGGAGCGCTACTTCGGGGAGAAACCGAAGGAGCTGCCCACACCAGAATTTGCATACTACTGCAAAAGGTGTATCAGGGACCATCTAAGTGCCTTAGGCACAGATGGACAAAGGAGTGCTCGGTAACAAACTGCCCCCATTGATGGATGGGGCAGTTAAGTGGATCTCATGTTGCGAGAAAAACACCACAGGAATAAGCTTAGCGCTAGGTGACATCAAAAGTCTGCTCAGCAACCTCATTAGGGAGTAATAGATACAGTGTTTTCTCAAGCCAACATCCCCGCAGTCACGCTGATCAACACCAAGCATGATGGGCTGCATCTAACTAATTTAGACACCAATTATGGATGGCCCTGAGGGAGATATTCCCTGAACCCCCCAGATGTAGGAGGATTGATGGCAGAACGCATGAAGCCTGGGGAGACTGTAACACATTGCCTAGATAGAATGAAAGAATGATGGGGACAAGGGACAGGACAGCCCTGGACTGACACGTGTCTCCAGGTTGTATTCTTTTATCACAGCCTCAAGAAGGGACTTCCCACTGAGATCTAAACTGGACGACATGGCGTAGTGGGGTTAGACACTAAACCCTGGTGGGAGATACAGGTACACATATTGCATTCTTACCAGAAGACACAGGAGCAGGACAGGAAAAAGTAGGAGCAGGCCCAAAGAGACACTGCCATAGTGGTCCAACAAAAGTTGAAGAACACTGCCCTGGAAGGGGGCGCATTGGCCACTAGCATCCAAATGGCACCAGTCTTAAAGGGAGCTCCGCCCTCAGACCCTCGGGTATAACCACCCAATCCTAGTGGCAGACACCAGGAGAGCTGGCCACAGGTAATCCCAATGGAGTGCCACTATTGTCACAGGCCAGGTCACATGGTCAATCAATGTCACTTGAAAGCATACTATGAACAAAAAGGCTTAATCCCAGGACAGCCCACATGGAATACCCATCCACAAAATCAAGCCCAGAGCAACCCCATTGCAGCTTTCAATCAGCGCCAGGTAAATCAGGCAACAGGTGCCCCGCCATAGCAAGGACTGGCTGGTTGGCCGAGCGCGTTGCACCAGTCACAGCAGTAGGCAGGGAACACAGCCCAACAAACACCGGGGCCATTGCCAGGGCAGGGAGGGTTAACTGTCTGGGAGGCATTGCCTTTAAACAATCACAAATGACAAACACAGTAGCAAGGTCACCCCAACAGGACATATCCCCTTCACACCACTGAACAGATACATTTCCTTGCCTATATCTGCAACAGTTGTGTAGTCCACCAAAAGCTAAGTCAATCAGGAGGCCATGCCACAATTTGCCATCCAGGAGCCCATAGGGGTCTAGGCCTCCCTCCACTATTGGTACCTCAAGGCGGAGTTAGGTGACAGACAGTCTGACAAGGGAGCAGGGCAGTCCCCAGCTAGTGCATAAAAAAGGGCACCCAGGACCGCTCACTTAAATTCAACTTTTGGTGGGCTATGTAAGTCTTGCCCACCTCAGGGTTACCACCTAATGGAGGCCCTCCTTTAGTTTCAAAATTAGACAAATGCTCCGGTGTCAGAATCTGGGTTCCTCAACGTGGGCAGGGCAATGATGTCCATTAAAACTCCACAGAAATGCAATCACCCGACCTCAGTCTTCAGTAGAAAATCCATTAAAACCACCCACATGGGGCCGAGCCCAATGAGTCCCAGCGGCACACCAGACCCTCGTCAATAAAGAAAGTAGACAGACCTGATCCCAGTCATTGCATAGCAGAGTCCTGTGGGGGTCCATGAATGACTCTCTTACCGCCTCTGGTATCCGATGTTACAAGTAGCAACGCCCTGATCATAGTTCAGTGCCTACCGTAACCCGCACAAAGCAGCGTAAAAGCAACCCAAAATTCTCAAACCTTCTAGAAAAAAGGTGTAACCCAATAACCCAACCACCATTCAGAGAGAACCTCGGTGCGTGCCACATGCAGAGGCCAGAGAAACACTCATGAGTCAACCGACAGACCATCAAAAAATTGAGACCCCTCTGCTTTTCAAAACTGCACGCAGCCCATGCAGGTCAAAAGGATGCCCCCACAATGATTAACCTGTACGGAGCAGCCCACAGAGAAAAATACTGTCCCCACCATAGCAAGCAGAAGGGGGAACAAGTACAAATAAAACTAAAGACAAATTTAGAACTCACCATTCCCTAAAAATGCTATCACCATTTTTGAGCACACTGCTAGGTAGCCTCACACTCCAGTAGAGCCATTGAACATACCAGTTTAAAGAAAACCAGGATTTGTTCTAAAAACTGTCTAACAATGTGCTTTTTTCAAGATAACTAACAACCCACTGTTCTTATCCTGCGGTTGATGATTTAACCACATGTGTACCATCATTTCAGCAGCTGCCACCTCCTTCGCTGAGGCCTCCAACTGAAATTTTGATTTGACTTTACAGTTTTTTTTTTTTTATAACAAATGTTTTGCTCTTCATCAAGACAGACACCTCTGGGTGCCCAAATGATAGACATCTTCCTCGAAGACCGTCCTACTGCTGACTATTTTTTTTTATTTTATGCACCCCTGTATTTTTGTACACACTTTGCTCGCGCTCTCTGTCAATTCCCTAAATGTGCCTAGCTCAATGAAACCAGCTTTGACATTTTTGCAATGCATGTGCAGGGACCTCTCACACCTCACATATACATACACTGAACCCAAAGCTAGCATCTCACACAAACTACACAGCATGCTCCTACTCAACACATGGTATCAACACATAACCACCATGGTCACAAAAAACACAAATAGAGAATGCTACATATGGTCACTGATACCCCATGCGTAGGTGCAGATAGCCTTTACTTGCCCCAAGAGAGAGCCACTGAGAAAGCCAAATGTCTCATCCACCTGTATCTCAGTTAGATTGGGGCAAAGATACAACCCAGTAGAGTAGAGCCACATGCAACAGTAGTAAACATCTCCCGATACGAGGCCAATCACACAGCACTGTACCTTTTTACTGAATCTAGCGGTAATCTAACAGAGGTAGAAAGGATGTGTAGAAGGGGCACTGTAGGATAGGAAACTGTTTTGCCCAAGGCTTAGTAGAAAAGATGTTCTTAGAAGTAGCAAAACCACCTCTCCGGTGTGCAAACTAGTCCACACCGCTTCTGTCTGTGGTCCCCGGATTGCCCTGAATATATTTGTGCCTGCCTTTTTTATTGACAAATGGGTCCCTGGTATGGAATTCCAGTGTAGGGACAGCCATCTCAACAACGCTAGAGGAAATGAGTCCTATGTGATGGTGTCAAACTCTAGCACAGACACCCCATGACAGGTCTGGGATATTGAGGTCAGTAGGTACACATGGAAGGGAAGGAGCAACACCTAATTGTACAGAAACTTACTTCGTATTCTTTGTGTTTCAGAGGCAAAGGGACAATACCGCTTGGTGCCAATGTCAACTGTGAAGCAGTGTTGCACATACTAGACATGCAATGGGTCACCTCCACACAAATGGATTTTTACTGGCACTGTAGTGACCTTGCCTATCCCGGATGATGAGGCCTCTGCACCCTCGTGATCATACATACCCCAACCCTAGTCATCCTTGGAGAAGATCTGCCTGAGTTGTTCTAATATCCGCTACAGAAGAAAACAACTCTGTTGCATCAGGTTCAAAGAAGAACTGCCAGTTACTTTAGTTGGCCTCAGTATAAGGAAAAATTGAAGAATTCAGGTTGTTCTAGGACACTCAAATGACTGCAGAAGAGTTCATGCCCGTTTTCACCATTAAAATCAAAGCAAATGCCAGCTGGTTGCAAATCACCTGGTGGAAGCTGCTGAAGATGATAAATGGCACTGAGTTCAGCCTTTATGCTATCAGGGAAGAACTGCGAGCTGTACTCCTCATAGTGATGCAACATCTGTGTGTGTTGGACTTGATGATCGCGATGGAGGAAGGGGTGTATGCCAAGATTGGTGATTCCTGTTGTCATTTTATCCCTGGAAACAACATGGACAACGGGACACATGCTCTTGCCATCCAGGCGCTGCATCATCTACAAACCAACATGAAGGAAGAGGGGGATTCCCCTGAGCAGGACTGGTTTTATCGTCTTTTCGCCTGGCACCCCTTACTCGGCTGTGGAAATTGTTGCTTTCTGTTGTCATGGGTGTACCACTACAATGTGGCTTCCTACAGGTGGGGGTTGCCTGATGTTAAAACTCAGTCCACAAACTAGGTAGCATGCAAATACCTAAGGAGGGGATAACAGAGAGCACAACAACACACACCATTTCAAATAATGTGACTGTCATGATATAAAAGGAAATTTCAACTAGAGAGGGCAGTTACAATAAATGCAGTATTGATGTACGATGTAACCTATGCACGCCCACATGATGTCAATACCAGTAAATGCAATGTCAATGTACGCTGTATGTCAATTGCAGTAAATCCAGTGTTGATGTGCTCTGTAACTTATGCCCGCATAATGACCTCAATATCAGTGAAGGCAATGCTGAAATATAATGCAACAATTGTACGTGTATTAATGAGAATATTGGTAAATACTAACCCTCGGCGGGGTTTGCAGAGTTGCACTATTTGAAGCTACGCGAAGTGCAAAAACAACTCCGATGCACTACGCAGAGGTCCGCCAGCGGTGGAGTAGGGTAAAAAAATGCAGTTCGCGGTGATTGCACAGTGCTGGATGCTTGTCCACACTGTGCAATCATTGTGAATAGCACCATGCACAGCGCAAGCTTACCTTTTCTACCGCTCGAGTAGATTTTTACTTGAATGGCAGCTTTCTCAACGCGAACGGGCAGTTTCTCAACGCGAGCGGTGGCGAGCAAACGCGACCACTCGCAATGAGAAACCTGCCACTCCCGCGTTGGGAAATCTCACTGGGAGGTTTATTTTCCACGCTCGTGCTTGCCAATGAGGAAAATTGCGCCGGGAGGTGAATTTTCCTCGCTTGTGCTCGCCAACTTGACGTTGGTGAACGCGAGCGAGGAAAAAACTCAACTACGCAGCGCGAAGCGGAGTTTTTGGGATCTTCGTGAGCTCCGTGTAACGTGGAATGCGGTAAACTCTGCAAACTCTGCGAGCGGAGCTGAGTTCACTGCCCCAGCTTAGTAAATACGGTATCAATGATCGCCATGTTGCACTCTCACGAACTCGTATCATTGCTGTCAGATTTATCTTAGAACACCTCTACATCAACCGTAAGTCAGAGATACATGGTTATACAGGCCCTGTGACCCAAGCCTACTAATTGACAAGTCACAGGTGGGGTTACACTTAGTCCAAAGACAAATGCAAACCCAAAGAATGTCCAAGTGTTTAATTGTACCCACAAAATGTATATATGTGCATCCCAAACCTCTGTACTTTAAGACTGTCTTGAGACACGCCTGTGTAGATACTCTCTCGGCCCCTGAGTCACTGGATTAAATTGAAACATCCTGCGAGGACATGAGGGGTGGTTGCAAATGAGACCGTCTGGATAATTGTCTAGTGTAAAGGCAGAGATGTCCTTAAATGGTTTACATCTTATTTTACTGACAGCAGGTTTCCTTTTCTCCATCCTCCTCCTTAGAGGCATAGACTGTGTAAAATTGATTTTCTATTTATTGTGTGACATTTATCTATGTTTGCATTTCTTATTTCCATCTTCTACCACACATGATGTTGAGATGACTTGCACTTTCTGCCTTAGTTTTTGCTTCTGTTCATTTTTATTCATAGTCACAGTAGCTCTGCAGCTTTAGTGGCATTAGAAACAAATCCATCTTCTTTGCTTTTTAGTACTATCAAGCTGGCTATTCGAGCAATGCATTGCTGTTATTATATTAAACATTTCAAAATATTTATCTAGTCCTCAATTCCTCTGAACTATAATGGGACCAAAATCTGTGTGTAGCAGAATCAATTATTCATGACGTCTAATCCAGGGTTTACTTTTTCTCCAGATTTCTGTGATATTGCATTTCAACTTGTAAGCTGTTCCAAGCTAATTAACACTTTTTGAGGTTTTCATTCCCTAAGCTTATCCCAAATCGGGTCTCGGTGAATCCTTTCATTTCCTTTATTAAATATGTCTGGTATTTCTGCAAAATACAATGAGGTATTGCTTCATGTCATGGCACTGTCTTTCCCACCGGGAATACACATATTCTTAAATTATATGAAGGACTTCAACTTTTTATACTGCCATTCTCATTTTATAAAATATGTTTCTACTGCTCTTTTATTTTTAGCTCCACCTGATCAGGTTTACTTTTCATGAACATGTGACTCTCCAAAAACTCATTATACTTCTCGAACTTTTCCACTTTTGCCTCTAATATATTCTTTGCTTCTTGCACATGGCAAGCTTAGCGTCAGTTTTAGTGTCTATCTTAATTACTACTTGTTGTGTTCTTGATCAAACCTTGCATTAATTCCAAGAGTGTTTCAAAGTTTAGCACCTATCTTTAGTACCTATAGCATACTCCACCTCCACTTGAATTTTCTCGTAAAATAATGTTTGACTTCTACTTTGGGTTACTATTTTGCAGTGTGCCCTTTAGTTTATCTGTTATCTCGAGAATACATTACTTTCAAGCCTCTTGCGATGAGTGCATTTCAGCAAAGATTTCATCACACAGGGTTGGGCTGTCTGGATGCAGACTGCATGTGGGTGGTGAGGTGTGCTGGGCAACAGTCTGCTGGCAGTGAACTATGACGGGGCCCAGAGCGAGGGTAGGACGCCAGCAAGTTGCCAGTCTACCTACAAATCGGAGCAACTATTGTGCTCTGTTCTCATCCCCGTCTGTCCGGAACTAGGTCGTGAGGGGTCTATCCTCATCCCAGTACCAGTTCCTTTATTAATCACCCCCTACCGTTTTAAGCAACTAGTGCTAAACGGTAGTGCACTCACCTAAAAACGTTCTAATTTGGTCCTGACGAAGTGCCATTGACCCCTTTTGGGGCAGCTGGGGCACGAAACATGTTGACCACACCCACACTTGACTAGCCCTCTCGGACCATTACTCCTAAATAGGGCTTTCACATAATTTTATTAAGGCTAGAGCTACCTCATTATTAAAATACTTAAATAAGTAGGACGGCCCTAAACCTTTTTTAAACATCTCACTCCTCGTGCACTACCCTGCCCTCACACCCACACGCACCCATACGGCTTCTTCAAAAGATCCCCGACAAAGAGCCCCGGTTTCGGGAGCCCGTCAGGCATTGCAGCGCCGCCCTGACGAGGGGCAAATGCCCAAATGATGAAGCATGACATCCCTTGGGGTGTGTGAGGGCATTACGAAGAAAGACCTGTTCTTCCCCACTTCCTCCCCCTCCCCAATCAGCTACCCATAGGAACTGCTCTTCCTGTTTTCAAAGTGAACTATGATTCTCAGCTATGTGGATTAGTCGTAATCGCTGTATAAAATCAAACACTGAGCTTGAATAGGTTCCCTACTGCTAACTAGTAACTCCTAATTGCTGTATTTTAACACGCTGTGAGTATTGCGTTTCTTATTGTATTTTTGTATTGTTTTACTCTTTTATGGCCCTAGTGGCCGAAATAAAGCTGATAATGAAAATGATTCTCAGCCACCCACGAACTCTTGTGGCTGGGGAAAGAAAAGCTCTTGATCTGCTCTAACAAAAGAAACAAAAAAAAAACAGAAGAGAACCACTGTCCTGCTCCCGTGACAGCCATACCTGGAACGACTTGTAACTGACGTGGTCCAGATTATTAAAACGTGACACACCCTTCAGATTTCTGGTCTGTCAGATCAGTTCCACTGTAGTTGGTTTTGCATTGTACAACATTTTAGAAAAGCACATGTCTGAAGCTCATATATTCCTAGGAGAAAGAATCCCAAAGTCTAGAAGCAAAAAACTTAGAGGAAATACCATAAATCAGATGGAATTACCAGCACAATGGCAGCCATGGCCACCATGTCCCATCCCTGGAAACACCCCTGTTTCTTTTCTGACCATAAACCTAGAAGTTCAGATATCTGCCATACCTTTAGTCTTTCACGTATTGTAAGTACAACTTATGGTCAGAAAAATTAGCAAATTCTGATTCCGTGGATTAGTATTTGGCATTTCCAACCGTAAAATCAATGTACTGTGCACATATCTGACACCTAAAGGTGCCAACGACTTTGTGAATGGCCCAGTATTACAAGAAATAAGTTTCTAAGTATACAAGAATTTAATTAAAGTAAAACGCAATCAGATGTGTGCATTATATTTTAATTTGATGATTTCTGGATGCTCCAACTATTCAAGCCTGGTTAATTTACACTCAAGGGAAATTTAATGTCTCAAAAGCCTGCGATTGTATGCCTGGAAGTACATCATGCTGGGAGCAAACCTTACTGAAAATGCGTCATCTGGGAATTTAAAATAAATTGTTTTAGCTCTGTATTCAAGTAAATCTAATTAAAATTATTGTGAAAGAAAAAGGTTAAAATTAATCAAGCTAGTTGCCACCTCCTTAAAAAAAATGTGCTTTATCACTTGGAAAAACACAAGAACATGAAACATTAATTTAGCATTGCTTTCAAAGTTTGAAGCAAGTACAACAGTCAGTGATAAATTGTTGACCGACCGAATCTTGGCTCTAGATTAGAAATGGAGTCTCTCACAAAGAGAACTGCCTGTCTATTTTTAAGTTGAAAATGCACCTTAAGGGCCTCATTTGTGAGGCCACTTGCCCACCAGGATTCTGTACCCTCTCACACAGTATTCTGCGTGAAAGGGTCTTTCAATGGGTGCTGCTGTGCGTGTTCCCACGCAACACTCATGGACTTAGACTCATTCTGGAGAGGTGTGGTGCAGCGGCCAGGGCAGCTGACTTTGGAGTACAGGGTTCACGGTTCAATCCCCGGCTCCGGGCTCAGCTCAGCACCATGTGACTCTGGGCAATAGCTCACTTAATTTCCACGATGGCCCCCAGTGCCTTGAGACCCGTAAGGCGATTTACAAATACAGATTTACATTTACTCATTCCCAGATTTGCAATGTTTTCTAAACCTGGGAATGCGTCGGATTCCTACGCCACAGGAGGCATAAAGGAGGCGCCTTTATTTCTCCTTGTTTTTGCTAATTCTATGTGTGCTGTATTTTGCAACACACATAGAAAGAGGAAAAAATCTCTTGTGAATGTTTTTGTGCCGGACGGTGTCCCTTCCGGCACAAAAACAATCACCCCTGCAATGCAGGCACCCTTGCAGTATGGTGCAAGGGTGCCTGCATTGACGCATGCCATCCCATTGTGCACCCGCGCAGGAGAAAAGGACAGGAATGCACCCTATCTCCCAGATACAGCGCAATCTGCTCTTTTCTTTTGCCGGAGGGCAGCGCAGCAAGATTCCTTGCCATGCGCCAAAACCTTGTAAATGAGGCCCTGAATGTTTTTCTCATTGCCTAAGTACATTATTCAAATGGAGAAACTACAGACCTCATTTACAAGTTACCCACGCCACCGGAGCACCACTTTCTGTAATGCTCCGGTGGCGCTGTGTCCTGTTCCATATTTACAAGACAGCGCTATACCACTTTGAGTGGCTCAATGCAGCCTTGCAAATATTGTTCCCTTTGACACAGTTTTATGCATTAAAAGGGCATGCAATGGTTGTTGCTGTGGGTGTTCCCAGCCACACCCATGGCTTTTTGACACTGCCCCAGATTTACAAGGAATCGTAAATCTGAGGCACTGCTAAAAACTTACACCTCCCCAAGGGAAGCATAAAGGTGGTCTACTGCAGCACACATAGGAGCAAAATGCCATTAATGATTATTTTCGTGTAGGAAGGTGTCCGTTCCTGCATAACAAAAATCATTCCTATATTGCAGGCCCCTTTTCACCATGGTGCAAGAGTGACTGCGTTGGCGCATGGCTGCTGTTTGTGCACCAGCACAGGGGAGAGCACGGGGTGTGCAGTATTTTTGTAAATACAGCAAATCCCTGTGTAGCAAAATAGTCTGTGTGCTGCGCTGCACCATTTCATTGTAAATATGCTCCCTTTTCACCTGAACACACGATAATTATAAAATGGTTCTATGCCATTTTCAACTCGTAACCCACACTTTCTTTTATCTTTCTCTGGGTCAGTTACATTTATTTCCAATATCCAAAAGGCAAAACGGTCGCCCTGATACTCCTTGATTTATCAGCGGCGTTTGATACCGTGTCCCATAAACTGTTAATTCACATGCTTGCCGCAAAAGGAATACAAGGTAAAGCCCTAAATTGGCTGGAGTCCTTTCTATCAAACAGATCCCAGTCCATCTGTTTAGGCAACTTTACCTCTACCCCTAGAAAGATTAAATATGGAGTGCCCCAAGGGGCAGCATTGAGTCCAACATTGTTCAATGTATACGTCTCCTCATTGGCGTCGATTGGCAAGAAATGGGGCATTAATATCTGCTCCTACGCTGACGATACTCAGCTGATGGTAACCCTAAATGGGGAGAATGACGTCAAAAGTAGACTACAAAACTGCCTGTCAGAACTATCCAACTGGATGCATGGTCAGTATTTAAAACTAAATGCTGACAAGTCAGAAATTCTCCTCTTTGGTGGGACTAAACAGCTCTGGGACAACACCTGGTGGCCAATTTCCTTAGGCTCTCCACCTAACCCCACATCGTCTGCCAGAAACTTAGGAATTCAGATGGACACCACTCTATCGATGAAATGCCATGTCATCTCAATATGTGGCAAAGGATTCGCCATACTAAAAAGGTTGAAAAGGGTCTTCCCTTGGATACCACTGGAATGCAGACAGATCCTAGTCCAGTCGCTACTAGTTAGCAGGCTGGACTATGGCAATTCTCTATTTGTGGGTATGTCGGACTACTTATTTAAAAAATTACAACTGGTCCAGAATGCTGCTGCTAAAGCTGTTTGCAATAGGAGAAAGTATGATTCAGCCACAAGCTGCCTGAGAGCCTTGCACTGGCTGCCTATGAGACAAAGAGCCACGTTTAAAATGCTATGCATCGCCCATAAAACAATACACAATACGGGCCCTTTCATTCTACGGAATAGAATTAAGTTCTATGCTCCAGCACGGAACTTACGTTCACAAGCCTCAGCCAAAGCAGCCACCACACGGATCAAGCGATCCAGGATGGGCGGACGTGCCTTTTCACACATTGCTGCTAAATGTTGGAATGATCTGCCCATCAACCTCCGACTCACGGAATCCTACTCCATCTTTAAGAAACTAAAAACTGCATTATTCCCCACATCAGAATAATTAATAGTCCCAGGAAATTGCCCTAGGTTTTACTGCTCAATATTGCAGCGCCGTGATATCCTGGTAGGATGAATGTTGCGCTTTACAAGTACACTTAACAATAACAATAACAATATCCAAATGGCCATTCAAAATATTGGTGAATAGACGCATAGTTGGGAATTTGTGGTCTTTCCAAGCATATTTCTTGGCCAGCACACAACACTGAGCCTTCCATAATATAAACTTCCTTTTCCCACTGGTGTTCATTGCTGTAGAAAAACTGCTGTTTTAGGTTGGAAAATCCCAACATCGTGATTATGTAATTTTGCATAAAACTTGGATGAGTGTAAAGTTTTGTAAGACACATCTATAACTTTGCCTTATCGTTGTGCAAGTAGCCAGTACGATTCCACTGGAGTGCAGGAAAAGGTCAGTGTAAATTGTGTTTTTGCACTGATGTCTTGCTGCAAATATTAGGGTGATATTGCACGTTATGTATTCACCTTTGTCATTCGAGCGCCTAAATGAAGCTCCTCCAAAGGGAAGACTTTTGGCATTCGTCTTGCTGAGTTGCTCAGATGAAAGCATCTATTCTGTTCTCTACTGCAATTTTACACCTGATGCCAAGTGGTATTTTGTTACTGTGCATTGCTTGAAACATTCAGGATTTTGAAACTATCTTGCGTGTGGTGGGGCAGAGGAATCTCCAATCTGCAGGTTAAATGGATTTTTTTCTCCTTGATAGTGTCTTGGTCTGCCCTGAAATAATTGTGTGGGTTTGGCAGCTTGTCTTCTCACAGAATGCCAGGCAGCCATGACATGAGGTGAAACTGAGGACATGGTATGTGTTTATTTATAGAGGTGGGACTCTCATCAGTTTAAAATACATTAAGAGGAACACTTGAAGCTGTTATTGCTCTTATCTGCCCTTTATTTCAGCTTCATATGTTAGAAAAAGGCAATCAATCTGTTTCATGGAGTGCTTTCTTTTCCTCTCCACAGAAAAAGAAGATCTTTTAGTTTTTATTTTCAGAACTTGAGAAAGTAACTGTGAAAGGTTAGTTTTAAGCTATTTAAATATTCTCCTGGAAAGAACGGAACACATTTATTTAGATAGAAGAATTTTTGTCTTTGAGAGACACTTTCATGTAGGTAGCTGAAAGTCAGCATGCATGCCTCTAAATGAATGCATTTATTAATGTACAATATATATATATATATATGCAAATATATATATATAGATAGATATATTCCTACATATATATATATATATATATATATATATATATATATATATATATATATATATATATATATATATATATATATATATATATTACACACGCACCTTTCCGAAAGTCACGAAAAGAAATCCAGGACACCCAAGGCTGCTGTTCACCAAGTTTTTAATCCAGGCAAGTGATAGCCTATCACTTGCCTGGATTAAAAACTTGGTGAACAGCAGCCTTGGGTGTCCTGGATTTCTTTTCGTGACTTTCGGAAAGGTGCGTGTGTAATGTTTAGGGCCACCGGAGCCCATCCAGGACCGCCGTAATCTGAAGCCCCGCACTTCCGGGATTCGTGTTTGTATATATATATATATATATATATATATATATATATATATATATAAAGTCACTGAAAAAACCATAGGTTTCACACATGTTATAGTTAGCTGGAAATTTTACTGATAAAAAACCTATGAAATTCCCCCGTTATAGTTAGTGCAGGCAACTATAACTCACGCGACCGCAATCCTCTGCTGATGCTAATACTGTATTTAGACACTTATTTGCCCATGTCTTCTTCCATTAAATTTTAGCTATACATATATTACAAATATTTTTTTTTCATAAAGACACATATGTCATCAGCAGAGGATTGCGGTCGCGTGAGTTATAGTTGCCTGCACTAACTATAACGGGGGAATTTCATAGGTTTTTTATCAGTAAAATTTCCAGCTAACTATAACATGTGTGAAACCTATGGTTTTTTCAGTGAATTTGCAAGGTTTTTTAAATGCTAATTCCTAACTATAACGTGTGTGAAACCTATGGTTTTTTCAGTGAATTTGTACGGTTTTTTAAATGCTAAGTTACTTTACGCCATTCGTGGCGTGCGCGCCCACTTAACGCAGTTCGTTCCGTGCGCGCACGGTGCGCGAAGCGCACCGTGCGCGCACAGTGAGCGTGCCGTGCACGCACGGTGGGCACGCGGTGCGCTACGCGCACCGCGTGCCCACGTTACGCTGGATGGGCCATGTACGCACGATGCGCTTCGCGCACCGTGCGCACATGGAGGGCATATTACGCGCTTCGTTGTGCAAGGTAAACTTTTACATTTTCATTAGAAAAATATGCCATGAACAAATGGTGCACTTCGGCCACCATTTGCACATGGGGTGGGGAGAGTATGGTTAATTTTTTTGTTTAATACATTTATATTTCCATTTTGATTAATATGCCATGCACAAATGGTGCTCTTCGTGCCCCATTTACACACGGGGTGGGGAGAATATTGTTAATTTTTTTTTTTTAACACTTTTTTACCGTACGCGTACGGTAAGCATAATCGCCGATTTTTCGAAAAAAATAAATCTTGACTTTTTGGCATTAGGGGTTCTTTGGGGACACCTACATCAAATCTAGGTGGTTAGGAGCAGTCTAGACAGCTCCTTTATATGTTTTTTCCCTTTGTTTTGCCTCCCCCCGTCTGAGTGCGAGAGAGAAAATGGCGGCCGCCGCTTCCTGGTTTCGACCGATTCGAATGTTTACTAAGATCTAACAGCCAATCAGAATCGCGCTCGCGCACGTCACCGTACGCGTACGGTAAGCTTACCGTAAGCGCACGGTAAGCGCACCGTAAGCTGCCACAGATATATATATTGATTTAAATGCTATTTTCTCAGGAACTACTGAACAGATATACACCAGACCTACAAAAGGCACTTCCTTGACCTGAGGACTACCTCTCTGCCAAATTTCAAGTAACTCTGTTCAGCCGTTCGGGCTGTAGCTGTGTCTAAAGGTCCTATGGAAAAATGCATGGGAAAAACGCGTTTTGGGACCCCCCTCTTTTCTCAGCCCCCGCTTGACGAATCCCCCCGAGACTTTCTGGGTAGGAGCGGAGCGTAGCGCCCCACCTATTTTGAAAATTTCGCGAGGATTCGTCGACCGGCGCCAAAGTTATTCCAAATAGAATGTTGCGGATTTCCTATGGAAACAGGGTCCTAACTATAACTACCTACTGGCGACCGCCAGTAGGTAATATATATATATATATATATATATATATATATATATATATATATATATATATTTGTTTTATATTCATATTCATATTCATGCTTCAAGTTTTCATCCTACTCATTTGATAAGAAGTATACCATATAGGGAATTCTAAGGGCTACGTATACGTAAAATCTGTAGCACAGAAACAGCGTTTGAGAAACGTTTAAAAGAAAGTAGACTCAGATTGCTAGCAAGGGGTTATAGCGACAAGAGCATTGATTCAGCTTTGGTCAAGGTTTGAACCAAGTCCCGGGAAGATCTATTGACTATCGACAAGAACCCATGCAATAATAGAAAGACCACCCACACCAACAAAGATGAAGAAAATACTAAAATGAGATTCATAACTACATATAGCAGTCAACATAAGAGAATTAGGACCATAATAAACAAGCACTGGCCTATTGTCCAGAGTGATATGATATTGAATCAACTATTCCCAACCCCTCCAGCATTGACTTTTAGAAAGTACAAATCAATGCATAATGCCCTAGTCAGGCCCAGCCCAGAGTTGATCACCAATGCCAAGTTCTATGTGGCTAGTACCTCGCAATGGATTTATTAAGTGCAGCACTTGCAGAGCGTGCAAGTGTGGGGCCAACACATCCCAATACACAACAGTATATGGCGCCACTTCTAACACACTGAGAGCTAGATATAATTGCTGCACTGAATTTGCTGTCTACGTATTGAGCTGCACATGCGGGCTCCAATACGTGGGCAGCACCAAACTGCAGGTGCATATGCGTATTTTACAGCATCTCAGAGCCATTGTCAACTCTGACATGATTTATCCAGTGGCCAGAAATTTTAAGACAGTTCATCATAACAAACTTTAAGATTTAAAATATTTTGTCACATCTGCAGTTCCACCAATGAGAAGGGGAGGGAACAGGGAGGTTCTCAATTCCCTAGCGCACCCCTGGGGCCCAACAGAATCACTTGAGGCAAAACAGCTGCTCTGTTGCTTATGCTGGGGTGGGAATCTCTCTGTTTTGCCGTGTTGGTGTCCCAGCACGCTGCAGGGGGAAAGTCCCTCTCACCGTCTCATTCAGGCTTGAATGGGGTCTGATCCTCCTCTCTGGATCACCCCGTATTGGCCCCCGTCTCTGGAGCGTGAGTGCGTGCCTGGAGACCCCCACCTGGTGCCCGGTGTGTTCTGCTCCTACGGGGGGGCCTCCTCACGGCCAGACTCGCTCCCTCGGGTGAGACTTCCATTTTGTGGGATCGGCAGCGTATCTCTGCCATGCGCCTGAGTCTCCGCCGCCTCCTTGACAACTCCAGGCAGTCCGGTGGCCCCCGAGGTCCCAGGCAGGCTGTCTCCACTTTCAAGCCCCCGTCGTCCGCCAGGTAGGGAAAGAGCAATTCTAGCCGCAGCAGTGCCCGGCCGCCATGATGGCTAGGCGGCTGCGCACCCAGCCAGCCTAGCCTGGTAGACAAAGTGCATAAAGGGAACATACCAACTATGATACTCTCACTTGATGTCGAGAAGGCATTCGATTGGGTAAGTTGGGCATTACTTGAGGCAGTCCTGGTGAAAATCTACCTGGGCCCTAAGATAAGAGACAAATTCATGGCAGAATACTCAACTCCGTCTACTGTCATCGGGGTAAAGGGCCAAACAACTCATCCTATCACTCTATCTTGGGGCATCAAACAGGAGTTCCACCTCTCACTCTTGCTCTTTGCTCTGGTGGTGGAACAACCCACCATTAAGATCTGTCAATCTCCCCAGATCAGCGCTATTACCTTTGGGGGAAGGCTCAATAACATTAACATCTTTGCTGATGATATCCTCCTCACCTTGCATAACTAACCCCACAGAATAATTTCTGGCATTACTGAAGTACTGAAGACCTTGAAGGCATTTAGTCTTGTCTTGGGCTTAACATAATGATATCACACATATAGAACTTGACAATCCCCCAGGACATTTCTCATAGAGCTGCACTCTTATGATATCTTTCAGAATGGGTTGTTAGGGACAGACCCTTACATTAGCATCTTTGCTGATTATATCCTCCTCACCTTGCATAACTAACCCCGCAGAATAATTTCTGGCATTACTGAAGTACTGTTATTATTATTATTAATTAAATTTATATGGCGCACAGCTACCCTAGACAGGGTTTCCCGGCGCAAATATTATCCATCTTCTAATCAATCCTAACACTCTTTCCCATCTCTGACATCTCATTTCTCCAAGTCAATCTTCATTCCTTGATATGGGGAGGAAAGACGCCAATCATTTTGGCAACCTCCTCATGCAACCGTGAGACAAAGGTGGGCTGGCCTGCCCCAATTTGGTGGACAATCATAGAGCTGCACTCTTATGATATCTTTCAGAATGGGTTGTTAGGGACAGACCCTTACACCGATTGACAAATCGTTACGCTCATACAGTGGCCCAAATGGTCTCATCTTCAACACATATCGAGCACTTCAAGACATCAAGCCACTCGCAACACACCTGCACCAAGCATGCTGGGAGGCTAAACTGGCAAACCCCATATCAAGCAAACAGCAGGAAGAACTTTGGCAGAACTCCCCCAACACCTTCAGAAGCATCTCACAGGGAAAACGCTTATAAGATTATATGCCAATGGTGCCTGACTCCACTTAGCCTCAATAAAATATACCCCACACTTTTTCACCCTATGTTGGCGGTGCAATCAGCAGAACATTCAGAACATCTCCTCCAGACTCATCCTGAACATCCCCCACCTCAGTCACCTCACCAGCTACCTGAGAGACCTTCACTGGCTCCCAGTCAACAAAAAAATCACCTTTGAGCTTCTCACACACGCCTACAAAGCCCTACACGATGCTGGACCTTAACCACCGCCTTGCATTCTACACACCCACCAGAGACCTCTGCTCCACCCAACTGGCCCTGGCTACTATCCCACGTATTCGCAAGACCACAGCCTGAGGAAGATACGTTTCCTACCTCGCAGAAAAGACCTGAAACACCCTGCCTCTCCACCTCAGGCAATCACCGTCACTGCCTCAATTCAGGATGGACCTCAAGACCTGGCTCTTCGACTGAACCACAGTGCCTTTGACAGATCAGCATTGTCTCCTCCCATCCCCCAGCATCTTGAGACCCTTACAGGTGAGTGTCATGCTTTATAAACCCCTGATTGATTGATTGATTGATTGATTGATTGATTGATCATGCTTTGGGAGACTTCTTACATATCTGGTAGTCGAGACAATAGAATGCAGTTTATGGTTTAATTCATCCATATGTTGTTAGAGTAGCTCACAATGGAAAAACTATTATGTATGAGGATCCACAGAAGCTCAGAGAATATATTAAAACACGTTATGGGAAGACTATAGATAATTAGAACTGTACATATTTTAATATGTTTTTTTATTTGTCAGGGCTTATAAATAGGTGATGGAGTGCTCGTTAAGTTATGCTATTGAAAAAACAATCAAATGTTTTTATTGTCTCTTCATGTCTTCATTTGGAGGTTTTTAGTAGGCAGAAAGTGAGGTATGCTTTTCCCCAGTTCTCATCAATCCTTTCAAAGCTCTTCTATTTACTCATATACTTTCAGTCATAGCTTATTAGCTTCTGACTGTCTCTCATTTTTTCTCACCAGATGCCATTCTCTCCTCATGGCATTTAACTTTTTATTTGTCTTTGTATCTCCTGGTAATGTCAATATATTTCCAGTTAAATTGTGTCCTCACACTTTATGTTCTCTAACAAGATTTATTTTAATTTCTTGGCCATTGCTGGAGAAAAGCTGGTATTTAACTTAATGTAATACTTAGATTTTAGTCTTGGAAGGTGGAAGTACTGGGTAACCCCATCAACCTGCAAAGAGTCCTTCCCCATGCATCGCAGCTTAAGGCTAATATTGCACTGATTCAATAATTCCATGTGTCTGGTAATGAGGCAATGAAACTTAAATGACAGTTGGTGGGCCATTTTTTCACTTCAAAGCATTTCAGAAAAAAATGAGTTTATTATTTTCTGCTGTAAGGCTTTAAATATTGAGATTTTGTTGCAGGAGGAGACTCCTCGGTATATACAAAATATAAACCAGTGGCCCTGCTATAACTCAACCCTGCTAACTATATAAACCTAAACACACAGTCTCATGCAATCAAATATTTCCACTTTAACTTCCCATTGGGATTTTACTAGTGGTACATTCTACAGTATTTTGTTTCATACTCCCTGTCCCACTGCAATTCAGTCTATATTTGTGATATTATGGTCTTTATTTAAGCATTGGTGGGACATTGATTGATTGTTATTTATTGTAATGGAATGCTAATTTCTGAGTTTCTACCCACAGCACCTCCTTGAGTAAACCTTTGTACCGCTCTGCGTACAGTCAAGTACTAAAAAATAATACTTTGTCCCACGTTTGAGAGACTACGGTCCAAAGGTCCCAGGGTACCAGAGGTAAAAGACCCCATTAACCCAAATGGGACCGTGTAACTGGCAAATTCCCATAGACCGCCTTATCAGATTTTCCACTTCATTGCCTTCGTGCGCCCTGAAATATACCATGTATCCATTTCTTTTTTCTACTGTGCTACTGCTACTGCTGTTCTACACAAAACACTTGATTGTCTATAATATACTATCTGACAAATCTGAAAACTCTTTACAAAAATATTTTCCAGTAATATAAATCATGAGCTGCAATTGTAGTGATCCCAGCAGGTGAAACATGGGTCAAACTTCCTCGATGTATGAATGTGGGTCTGAAGGCATAGAATTTTGAAAAGGCTTAGCAACAGAAATTGGGATAATGCTTATCTAGTGGCCCTTTTTGGCATTAGGACATCATTTAGCCAGCTGTGAGGCACACATTGTGAGCATCATGTGCAACTATTCATACTGGGTAAAAACTACCAACTGTTTGGCGCAATTCATCCGCCTGTAATGAGTCTTTCTGGACTTTTACCATAATTGCCAAATAATTAAGCTAACATGACACTATGAATGAGTCTCCAGATTCAGAGGAAATACTCCAAAAGGTCACTATGTGGTAGCATTGGGTCATCATTCTCTAGTGACCTTCAGTAACCATCAACAGGTGACCTATTATAATGGTACTGTTATTGTCCATTTACTGATTGCTGTTTTGTTTACAGTATTGTTTAAGGCCATGGATTGACTAGTAAATAACCACTTCCTGAAGCGATTATGGCTGATGGTGTTCATGCTAAAAACATGAAAATGGCACAGTAAAAAAAAATTCAATCAATCTGATATTTGTAAAGCGCAAACTAATCACCCCTAAGGGTCTCAAGGCGCAGTGGGCCGTCAGGGAGCTGAAGTGAGCTATTGCTCAGTGTCACATGGCACCACACCTCTCCCCCTAAAAGTTAGCTTATAGACTTTGTGAAGAGTGTTAGAATGCTTGCAAATATGTAAAACAGCTATGTAAAACAGCAGTGTCTAGTAATCTTTTGGGATCAAATGTATTCCAGATTTTCAAAGCAATCACTGGTTTTGTAACTGAGTCCTACTTAAACTCATCAAGTGGATATTTATACAGAAACTCTATAATTGATCAAGCCATAATGGATGAACTTAGTAAACTCTTGTGTTAGACCTGACAGCCTTAGGGACATCTTTCACCAAACTTTTTGTCTACGTACCTCCAATCCTTCCTGAAATTCGTAGTTGTTGGCCTTTGCGCTCTGTGCACATAAACCACTGCTAGCTAGTGCTAAAGTGCTTGTGCTCACTCATTTTTTATTTACTTATAAGTCCCCTGTAGACTGCTTTACAATATACAGAGGGCCTGTAAATTAAATGCTACTGGTGGGCCTTCAGTACTTATTGTGCCACCCACTTCAGTAACGTAGCACCTTAAAACATGTCCCAGGCCTGCCATTGCAGCCTGAATGCAGTTTTAAACTGCCATGTCGACTTGGCATTAAAACTCACCTGTCAGGCCTTAAACTCCTGTTTTATTGCATATAGGTCACCCCTAAGGTAGGCCCCAGGTAGCCCATGGGGTAGGGTGCTGTGTAAATTAACCTCACAGCCTTATCACTCCTCATCCCTCCCCCGCCGGCCCCACATACCCAACACACAACAGGCCACCTCCCTCCAGCGCTAACACAGAGCATCCCTCCCACTCCCCAACTTTGTTCCCCCTCACTCCTATAACTCAGACTCTACTCAACATTGAACGTGATCTCTCTAAGTTAATGAAAGAACTCTCTAGACTTAGAGAATATTTACATTCCCTCACCTCTAGTTTCCTACTCTTCCGTACATGCTCCCCCTTCCCCAAACGAAAACACCCCCCTAAATATAATCTTCCTCAGAATACTACCCCTCTCTGCTGCCATTTGCACAGGCCTCGCCGCACTCTGAACCAGCTCTCCTCTTCTGACATTTCTGAACTATGCAACTCATACCTGCCCAGTTTAGCAATCAATAATCCCCCACCCCACTACTCTAACATCCTGTTATCCTTGGGATCAACAGAATCCCCTTCTCTGCCGCTTCCCCTAGACCCCCTCCTCAACTCACCAGTCTCCACTCCTGCCCTCCCCCTAAAAACATTCCCAAACCCCTCTCCAGCATGCTGGTGAACTGTTGATCCGCCGTCCGACACGCCATCAACATTTCTGTATCCATCCTAAGCGAATCTATTGACATCGCGTTCCTCACAGAAACCTGGCTCAACGACATACTCCCTCCCCCTCCCCCCCGGATACTCTATCCTCAGGAAAGACAGACCTGATAGAACAGGAGGTGGCTTGGCCATAATCTTCAAAAATGAACTTCAGCTCTCCCTTGTTAACAACTCTGGCCACTCCAAATTTGAATACCTCGAAGCTGAACTAATAATTTAAGGTTCCCTCCCAATACGTTTGCATAACATCTACCACCCTCCTGGTGATCCTCATCCCTTCAATGATGAACTATCTGACCTTCTCACCCAATCCTCAATATCTAACTCTAAAAATATTTTCCTTGGAGACCTCAACCTCCACCTAAACGACTCCAAAGATCCCATAACCACCCTCCTCACCAATCTTCTCGGGATCAATGATCTCAAGCAACTCTGCCAGGCCCCTACACACACCAAAGGAGCCATCCTAGATGCCATTATTTCTAATAAGGACCTGACTTTCCTGACCAATATCATCCCAATTGACTGGTCTGACCACCTCCTCATACTGTTCACCATTACTACCACGTCTCCTCCCCCCGACCCAGTCCATTAATCCCAAGAAATTGACCAGAAACCTTAAACAGATCCACCCTGGAGTTCTTGAGTCCAAACTTCAAGCCCAACTGCTCCTCACTCCTCTCTCACAAAATGATAATGATCTTACTGAGCATTTTAATAAAGCCGTCACTGATGTCCTTGACCAAATTGCCCCGACTAAACTTAAAAATCAAAGGAATATCCCTTCCAAATCTTGGTTTAACTTGGAGCTCAATAATGAAAGACGTTCTCTTAGACTGATGGAAAGAACATGGAGACAACATCCCTCTCCTGCAAATCTAACCCTCCTTAGAGAAGCTAGATCTACATACAAGAAACACATTTTTAACGAAAAGGCTTCCTTCTTCCGTACCCAACTCGTTTGGGCCATAAACAGACCCAGAGAACTGTTCAACATTATTCACAACCCAACCTCCACCTCACCGCCCATCCTGATGTCCTCAACTGCTAGATGTGAAGAAATTGCCCACTTCTTCTCGGATAAAATTTCCAAAATTGATCAATCTTTTCCTTCAATACTTATCCCAACCAGCCCCCTTCCTACTCCTGACATCACTTCTAAACACTTCACCTCTCTCTCCACACCCCGATCCCCTCTCACACCTGCCCACTTCTCCACCTCTCCTTATCCCTACATACACACCCACTGCTACACCCCCAGAACGTCTCCACGATCCCACCCACAACTTCTCCGCTTACTCCCAACCACTCTTTAACTTACAACTAAGAAACAATGCATCCTGGCATAATGTCCTCCCTGTTACAGAACACGAAGCTCTCAACATCATCACTAAACTTAAACCCTCCTCCCATACCAAAGACCCTCTTCTCTCAAACTTTATCCAGGACCTCAAACACATCATTGCACCATCTTTGACTACAATATTCAACACCTCCCTGGCCACAGGATGTGTCCATATCTAACTTCAACTTGGTCAAATCTCCCCCATTATTAAAAACACCAATGCCGATCCTAATGACCTAAACAATCTCTGCCCCATCTCTAACCTCCCCCTTTTTTCTAAAGCCCTCGAAAAATGTTTCTTGCTCCAATTAGACAAACACATCGAATATTTTAACCTACTTGACCCCCTGCAATCAGGCTTCAGAAAAGGCTGCAGCACCAAAACTGCCATGCTAAATATTGTTGATGACATCCATCACTCTCTTGACAATGGCGAGCCGTGTCTACTCAACCTTCTTGATCTCTCCGCAGGGTTTGATACTGTCAACCACTCTGCCCTACTGAATGTGCTCAGAGATCGCTTTGGCCTTAATGGTACTACCCACAAATGGTTTGTCTCCTACCTACAACATCGAACACAGCAAATCAAAATTCACGACTGTCTATCTAACCCCACTCCGGTTTCCCTTGGAGTCCCCCAGGGATCTATCCTCTCGCCATCTCTCTTTAACCTCTTTATGGAACCCCTCACTCTTATCCTTAAACAAGCTGGAATCAACTTCCACCTCTATGCCGATGATACTTAACTTTACCACAAGATCAAAACCCACGCTGACATCCTACACATTAACAACACCCTCGCCACTGGGGAAAAGATAGGGCTATTGGTCACCGATACAGGTTCTCTGGTTTGGAAATTCAACCCTTTCCTTCTGGGGCTATCAGAAACTTCACACAGCTTGGCTGTGGAAGAGGTTTCATCTCGGAAAAATACTAAGAGTCCATCTAGTGAGCCATACTCATCTCCAGTGTTGGGGGGGCTGATAGCAATGGAAGGGTCCGCAATTGGGCTTGTGCAGGAAATCCCAGATAGGGCAACTATCTCATCATTTACTATCAGTTCTGCTGCTGACCAGACTCCGGCCACAAGCAAATCAAAGTCTCATGGAACGTGGCAGGCCTCAAGAGCAAATTGATATGTGAAGACTGGGGCACTTTCATAGATAACTTCGATGTCTGTTTAATGCAAGAGACATGGGCTTTAGAAAACTTCCAAAGGGTTGGCTTTGTATCTTTTAACACACTAGCAGTAACTAGCGGTAGGGGGAGACCATCAAGGGGCCTTAGCACCTGGGTGGCTCTCCACCTGGGTGCTTCAGCAAGGCAGCTCCACACTAATTCAGATGACATTCAATGTATGCTGCCTAAAAACATCCACTTGGCTCTCCTGAATGTCTATTCTAGACCCTTCCAGGGTGGCCGGGAATCTAAGGTCATAGAACAGCTAAATAAATTCATCCCGTCCCTGGACCCTGGATATTCCATGATAGTGGGTGGCTATTTTAATTGCCAATATGAACCACTCAGTGTGTCGGCCTTAGACGATCCAACTGCCGAAAATGAATACCGGAATATTCCTGATCCTATGATTCCTAAGGTCAAAGCCTGGACTCCTTTGGTTCTTCAGATTTTTGCACTCACTCTCTCTCTATCCTTGAGAGCATGTAATGGTAGATTTGATTCTGATAGACCAGGACGAGCTACCTTTAACAGAGTTGGACAAACTTCTCTCCTAGACTACATTCTTATTGAAACTAGATCGTGGGATAAGGTGCTCGATTTCAGGGTGTCAGAACGGGATGACAGTGATCATAACGCCCTGGTTATGACACTTAAACCAGGTAGTTGGGGTATGAGTAGCTACGACATATCAGTATCTCCCATAGTACAACCTCTTATCCTGCATAACAACAGACGCAGAGTAAGATGGCCCCGTATTGTTGCCAGTCCAAATAAATTGTCAGAAATTTATAGTCATAATCTCATTGGAATGGCTGAGGCTGGGCCTAACCGTATCCCCATAGAAGGGGTGACCGGGCCTACAGGCATTCATCTACAGTTAGTAAACAAACTCTCGGAAGTGTTCTGTCCGATTGGGAACACGAGGCCCCACTTGCCCAAAAGGCAATTGTGGTATTCTGCTGAGTGCAGGAAGTCGAAGAGCGACCTGCTCATGGCTATCAAGGCCTTGGATAAAGACAGGACTAAAATATTGAGGGCACAGTATAAACAAACATTAGAAAGGGCAAGAAAGGCCTGGGAGGTTGACATGTGGGAGGAGCTAAGACTAACTTTGCAGGCTAAGGACTTTAAGGGCTTCTGGTCCATTGTTAGCAATGGCAGAAAAGAACCAGAAACTACCTCATTCCCTAATATAGCCCCAGCAGTATGGGAAGCTCACTATGGGGACACAGATGTGCCAAGACTTGCTTCGGGTACGGTGCCAGCGTTGATGTTCGCTGACGACACTTTGTTGTTGTCGCGAACATCAACTGGTATCCAGCGCATCTTGGATGGCTTTGTGGACTTTTGTGCCGAAAGAGGCCTGGAGATTAATTTAGCTAAAACTAAATTTATGATTCTTAACCCCCCCCAAGCACACACGGCCAAACCCAGTACTGAATGGTGTCTACCTTGAGCGGGTAACAACGTTCGGATATCTGGGGATCATACTCCAAGAAAACTTTGGATGGGGGGACAAATTGCTAACTCCGTGCTAAAACTTGCCCAAACCACTGGGGGAATTTCCCAACTCTTTAGAGGTTCGGTTTCCAAACCAGTGGCACCAGCAATAGAAATCTTCAGGACCCAAGTAAGAGCAGCCTCCACCTATGGAGCAGAATTGTGGGGTCATTCTAGAATACATAGCCTGATCGGGACCGAAAATTTCTTTTTGAGGAGTCTGTTGGGTCTGCCCCCTAGCTCCCCGTTGGTTCCTATCAGGTTGGACTGTGGGTTGATTCCCATGGAAGAGGCGGTAACACTGCGTCCACTGATATACTGGAAGAGACTCTGGTCCAACGCAGAGTTGGGTTCCTATCGGGAGGAATTCAAGGGGGTTTGGCCCTTAATTAAAAGCAAGAATATTCCTTGGTTGAAATTTGTTAGGGATACTTGTACCAAGATTGGCCTACCTGACTTATGGGCCTCTCCGGAGGCTTCATGCTCGGCCTTATCAAAAACAAAACTGGCCGAACAGTTCAGAAATTATCACCTCATGCGTCTGCATGAGTGTTCTGATATCGGTAGGCTGACGGTCGAGTTCCTTCAAATCAAAGACAATTATAGGAGAGAGGAATTGTTAGACTTGATTTGCCCCCCGGCTGCTAGGAAGCTTTACTGCCAACTGAGAATGGGCAGTCTTCCGCTCAGGTCTTTCACCTCGAGGTGGGATGTAAACAACACTACTGCCTGCCCGGCTTGTGGCTATAGACTGGAGGACGAAAAACACGTTTTCTTTTTTTGTCCTATATACCATCTACAAAGAAAACGTTGGGTCAAGCCTATATGTAACAACCTGGGATTCAGAGAGTGCGAAAAAGCTCTGAGAGTTTTGAAGTATGACACCCAACTTCCAATAGTCTTTGCAGTTTCCCGGTTTCTCAATGTTATGTGGATAAAACATAGGAAATTTTTGTAATTAACTCGAAAGCCTAAATATCTTCCTCTTGTATTGTATGAATGTTTTTATGCAATATCTTACAACTGTGAATTGATTTGGTTACTTTTAACTGTGAATTGTAATATCTTATGTTGCTTTTATGGCCTTTGGGGCCGAAATAAAGTTTAACAATGGCAATGGTAAATTAAATTAGCAGTATTTGCCTATCAGGACATCTAAAATGCAACAGTACATACCCTACCTTTTAAATACACTGCACCCTGCCCATGGTGCTATCAAGGTCTACCTTAGGGGTGATTTGCATGTAATCAAAGGGAAGGTTTGGTCCTGGCAAGTGGGTGCCCTTGCCAGGTCAAATTGGCAGTTTACAACTGCACACACAGGCACTGCAGTGGCAGGTCTGAGACATGTTTGCTAGGGACTGACTAGTAAATCAAATATGCCAATCATGGATAAACCAATCGTCAATACAATTAAGACAGAGCGCATATGCACTTTAGCACATGTTAGCAGTGGGAAAGTGCCCAGAGTCCTAAAACCAACATAAACAGGTCAGACAAAATAGGAGGAAGAAGGCAAAAAGTTAGAATGTTGACATTTTCCTGTCCTTAGCCCTTTGTGTCTGCAGCCTGTCTTGGATAACATGACTGGGTGTAGCGAACAGTTAGACTTTGTGAATTCCTCCCAGACAGTCACTGAAAAGAGGGATTAGGTGTGCCTCCCCTAAATGGACTATCTGCTGGCAGGATGGGTGGGCGGAGCTGAGCACAGCACCACTTACACCTGAATAGCCTGTGCTCTGCCTTCACACAAAGGGCCTAGCGGCCCTGTATTGTCACTGTAGCCAGCTTGTGGCCCGGGAAGGGAAGTCAGGTAATTCCATGAACTTCAAAGAACCTTTCCAGATGTTTTCCCACCTTCTAGAAGAAGGGCACCATCGTATAAAATTGGACCTTCCGGTCCACTCTTCAGTTCACTACTGGACCTGTGGAAGTACTCTTAGAGGACTGCCTGCTGCTGTGACTTGCTGTGCACTCTTCCAGACTACTGCTGCCTGGAGCCTGCCTTGGACCCTTAGAGGCCAGCCCTGCTTTTGAGCACTGCATCTTCACCTTCACCCAGGGCAACCAGAAGTGACTGCAAGGGCTAGTTTGCTTGTTCAGAGCCAAAGGGACATAAAAGGTTCCCACAATCTTGAACCCGGAGCTGGACCCAGCCTGAGGGAGTCCTAAACCCCCAAGAGGTGTCCCACCCGTCCTAAACCCTTTGTAGTTGTGCTAAATGTGCCCATTTGAACAATTTCCAAAACTGAGGACTTGTAAACATTTTGGCCCAAAAAATGCTCTGAGAACCAGGATGAGACTGGGACCAACCTGCTTTTCTATCCACCCGAGTTGCATCACCAGTCGGATTGACTTTGTGGCTGCTGCCAAATCCGTTTCTTCGGTTCTTGACCAAAGGAGTATCAGACCTCGTGGAATTATCTTCCACCTTATCCCACTGAGATTTTTGCCTTCCTTTTCGGTGACTAAGTCCGAACATAGAAATCTTCACAGCGGCTTCTTCAAAGACCATTCGATGATGACGCTCCCTCCTCGGACACCTCCTGAAGCCTGCCCCACTGAACATTATTTTCTCAGACACTTTTTCTCAGAATTTCCACCAAGTCCGAAGACAGGCGCTAACTGGGCCCAATCCATTTCTTGTATACGAGCTGCAGTCCATTGCGATTTGCCATAATTTACGACCTTGACCCAATCTCATGCAACTAGATGTCTGCAGTTGGCTCTATTAACTTTTAGGCGCTAGTTTTTACTAAAAAGGTAACAAATTCATAACTCTGGTTCTACTAATTGGATTTTTGTCATTTTGGTGTCAAATGATTTATTAAAATGTATTCTATTTTTCTAAATTGGTTTGGGATTTGTGTTTCCACTTTATCACTCTTTGTGTGCTGCATAAATAATTTACACATTGCCTCTAAGTTAAGGCTGACTGCTTTCTGCGCAAAGCTACCCAGGGTAAAGCAGAGTTTAATGTAGTGACTTTTTGGGGTTCACCCTGCAGGGAATAGTGGCTGTTGCTTGACCAGGGCTCACATCCCAACACACAACTCAATTTCTAACAGCTTGTCTCACATGCTTGTGAACATATTGCAAATATAATTAACACATATCAAACATGTGCAGATACCTCAAGAAAGCATTTTAGATCTGGAGGGAGGACCCCCATGCCATTGCTGACCTGGCGGAGGACCTTCAGCCATGCCACATATTCCGACCGGTGTTGGCTATGATTGTTTAGATTAAAGTGCTCCCACCAAACAGCACAAGAACTTTGAACAAAATTACACTGCCGGCTCGCTGCCATGTAATGGAAGCCAATCTGCAGTTTTTTGTGTGGTTTGTTGTTCAAGAAGAAATTGACTCCTTAAGTGAAGCTAGGTTTTTGTCTTTCCCTTGATTGCTCTTCAGTATGATCGATGACAGTCAGGTCTATAAAGATCACACTTCTTTGTGCCTTGTTGTGGGTGCTCCAGGCTGGAGACTATCCTGCTGTGTGGAGCATCATTCTACACAAAGGCTTTGTCTGGAGATCAGTCTGTAAAGGGCAATAAAAAAAGCCCCCCAACCAGTTCTAAAAGTGCAGACATTGGATTCGCATCTCCTTTCTGCTTTGTGACTGTTTAAATCTGGGACCCACATGTTGTTCCAGTTTCAAGTTCACTATGACCAAGGAAGTGAGTGCCCTACAGAGAACCCAGAGGACTGCTGTGCAACCAGAACTGGTGTCTGCCTGAAAGCCATCTTACCAGACATGAGAGGGCATTGCCTGAGCATTGCTTTTCTGGAAGACGCTGCTCATCTGACCTGAAGTGCCTACAAGCCATAATGCCTCTTGAGAGAGGAAATACTCATTCCAGCTGCGTAGGAGGAGTGACTGTGCATGAGGAACCAGATGCAGTAGTGGTGGGTCTGCCAGAAGAAGCAGATGGAGGTGAGTGATCTGTGTGACCAGGGTGTCAGCAGCAGGCTCTATAGTTCACAGCTGCCCTGTGCCTTTGTGAAGATTGCGAGCATTTCAGAACTATGCCACAGGGAATCCAAAGAATTGTGACCGCAGATGATCCTGTGCAGCTGTGACCCAAAAAACATCTCCAGCTGATCCTGTGCAGCTGTGACCCAAAGAACATCTGCAGCTGGCTTGTGCTGCTACCCCTCATCTGATGATTGAGACTAGCCCATCTGCCATTGCCCAAAGAGACCAACAGCCCCTTCTAATGCCCTGAAAAGGGGCTTGCGCACAGCCTAACTGGACGTAGACCGGCACATCAGACGCAAGCGACCCCAACCAGCCACAGTTGAGGCCCTGTAGCCTGTGCTTGCCCTGTGGTCCTCTGAAGGAGTCTGTCATTGGCGAACGAGATTCCAGGCATTGTTTGTATTACAGAATAAAATTTGCTTTTGAAACAACTTCTAGTGTGATTCATTGGTAAGTCATAGCATTTTCTTTTATGGCTTTGGAAGGTCAGGCTCAAACTCTATTATGTGAGATATGAAATAAAAATATGTTTTTATTTGTGCACACCAATACATACCATTGCGTACGCCTCAGCTAAATCAAATGTGTTCGTCTAGAAAATGTACCTTTGAAACTGGAAGTGTGATCACGAATCAGGAAACAGCGACTTCTGGAAGCAGCAGTGGTATGGAAGGTCACGCTTGCAAAAGTACTGGTTAAATATTACAGACGTCAAGAATTCTAGGAAAGCATAAACTTCTTTGAATTGCTTGTACAGAAGCTTGGAAATCCCTTGGTGCCTCAGAGAAGGGAGAAGATTATTTTAATCCTTCTGAAAAAGCTCATGGTTCTCCGAATGAATAATGCATTGCTCGGTGAATAGAAAAATATCACAACGGGCCAGGCACAAAGGGTGAATTTCTTCGGTACTTTTATCCGCCTACATCCAGGTGATGTCAGATGCATGCTTAGGTCTGCGAGGTTTCCCATTCCTTAAACTGAATTAGACCCGTTAAATTATTTTATGTCACACAGTTAATCACATCGAGCGAAAGAAATCTCAAAATACGAATGAATATGTCCAACGTATTTTGCTCAGCAAAGTCTGCTTTTATGAATTCAGCAGCATCGCAAAATACCAGTTTTCAGCCGTTATGGACAATGTATGGCAGCTAAATTATACTGAATATTTTTTGAGGTAATACAGCATAGCCCAGTGTATCAGAAATGAGCGCATGTCAACGTTGCTTGCTAATCATGTACGTTTGTGCAGAGAAGGCTAATTACAGTACCCCACGGTATCTTTTTTTCACGAGTTGTTTTCCCACATCGGTATGCCCGCATGCTTTACAGAGAGAGTGAAGGGCTTTTCCAGGCGAGCTCCATGCATCTGAAATTTATTGACTGCTTCACCTTTGGGGCAGATTTACAATAACTGGCGCATCCCTGCATATCAGCAGGGATGCGCCAGTTATTGTGTGTCACGGCTCCGCCACCATGGATGCGGCACATTTATAATGCGGCTCACAAAACGGACAGATGCGTGACGCATCTGTGCCGTAAAGGCAGCGCATTGCTGGAGTTGCGTCGCAAGCGCGATGCAGCTCCAGCAAGGCTCTGGGGTGCCCTATCTTCGCAATGCTGCATCAATCCTTACGCCTGCTTCAAGCAGGCGCAGGGTTTTGACGCAGCATGGGCTCAAAAGTGACTGAGTGAAATCTTGTAGATTTCACTCAGTCACTTTTAAGAGGCGTTCCTGCGACGGAACGCCCCCCTGCGCGGGAACGCCTACTTCTGGCGCAGGGCTTTACAACGTGACGCATCTCCCAGATGCGTCACATTGTAAATACCCCGCAGCATGGCGCTGGTTTTGCGCCGCTGCTGCGTCACAAAAGTGACGCAACGGCGGCGTTAAAGAGGCGCAAGGTGCTTGTAAATCTGCCGCTCTGTTTTTAACAAATTGCACTATTTATTTCAGCTTTATTTTACCATGAGAGTTTTTGTTATTCCAATATTCAGTAACGCTCCCTGACACCCACTGTCTTAGGCCTCACTTATATAAAACAATAACAATACAGACTTTACTTAATGCTAGTATATATCTTCGGACATGCAATACATTCAAAATGCAATGTAATTCATATCACAAGAGAATGATTATACAGCCAAACATTAACAGGATTGCACTAAAAAAGATCAGTAAACTAGCACAGGGTACCATTAATCGCATTACCGGGCATGAGTGGGAGAGATTCGTTTGAGGAAATAATAGTTGTGTGAATTGAGCAATGGACGAACATTGATATTTTCTTAAAACTTAACTAACTGAGCCCCTTCTAGGTCAAGAGTTGCTATTTATATTGTGAGTGTTTATACTACATATAAGTCTACTTAAACCCAGTAGCAAATGCTACGGGGCAATAGTGGTGGGCGGGGGAGGTGGAGCTAACAAAAAAAAAAGGGAAAAAAAAAGGAAACTTACCTGTCGCTTCTCCACCATCCTCTTCTTCCGTGGACGCAGAAAGCAGGAACAGGAAACACCCAGGCTTCTAGACTCCCCTAACCAATCACGATGCTGCTGATAGCAGCGTCATGATTTGTCTGAGCGCTGTGGTTTGGCACTCAGATGGGTACAGGAAGCTTGGGCATGTTCTCTACCCAGTTTGTGCAACACAGCCCGGTGGAGAACATGCCAAGTGGGCATTACGGTTTGGCCAGGCCAAGACGGCCATCCAAACCGCCATGCGCACTTAGAGAGTGCCTACCACTCCTCCCACTTCTCTTTGGCTAATCCGGCCCACCCCACCCCTACAGAGGAGTACTGAAAAAAAAATGATAATAACATGGTGCTATTATCATTTCATTTTCCCTGTGGCGACGCTCCTCCGTCTTAGCGGAGGAGCTGCTCCTGATTAAAACAAATTCCATATCGCTCAATGCACCCTCTAACATTATTCATAAATGTATGGTAAAACATGCTAGAACATGCTAGATCGGCCCAAATGCACACATCAGAGATAGCAACCCTCATTGCACCTCACTCCCTAGACCTGCTCTTCCCTACAGAAATATGGGTTTTCCTCTCTTCTAGTAAGGCATTCTACACCCTGACATCAGTGGGATTCTACGGCCCCTTTATGAATAGATCACAAAGACAGACCTCACACAAAGTAGGTAGTATTTTTCAAAGAATAATTGGCTCTGCATTTCTGCAGACTTACCCAGTGGTGCTGGAACACTTTTTGGCATCACTGATGTCATAGGGATTGTGAGAAATCCATGGGTCACACAAAGAACAAGTATAGCAAATGAGTCACACCAATTCAGCAAGATAGTGGTAAAAGTGTATTATGTTGCCAGTGGTGCATTTGGGGTCACACTCTTGCAAATATATTACTAAAGCACGGTGCAGATGCACATTGTCATTGACATACAGCACATTTTCTATTGAAATGGTAACAAAATTTGCACTGACATGGAGTTTTGCTAATAAAACTATATAGGGCACACATGGTAACGTGTGGAAATTGGGTTTCAGAAAATCTCCATCATGTGTATATCACCAAGTAAAGTGCCTTTATCTGTGTTGATCCTGTTAAAATCTTTGGGCCTGATTTAGATCTTGGCAGACTGGTTACTTTGTCATAACGGTGACGGATAGCCCATCCACCGAAATATAGATCCCATCATATCTTCTGGGATTTATATTTTGGTGTATGGGATATCCATCACCGTTGTGACGAAGTAACCCATCCACCAAGATCTAAATCAGGCCCTTTGCTTCCATCAACTTCATATTAACTAAAAAATATACTTAATTTTTGCTTTCCTAACTGATATGTTTTGAAATATTTTTACACTCCATTTACAGGTACTCAAAAGTTATTGTTAGTAAGGTAGTTCATTTTACAAAATCCCCTAAAATGGAGCCAGAGAAAGGAAAGGAAACACCAATCTACATGTTAAAAGCAGAAATTTGGTTGAATACATAGCTTAATATTTGACCCTTAATGCACAAAGGTTCAGCACTATATAGGATATATGTATCATGTCAAAATTCACAATGACTTTGCACATAAATAAATCATCCAAAATATGTGATTCTTGAAGTAGTTCTTCTTTATTTTTCTTTAAAATGTTTTCTTTATTTTCCAGAGATCAAGAGATCATAGCCATAGCCAACGTGTTTCGTCTCATAATGAGACTTCTTCAGGGCTATTAAAAATACAATACAAATAAAGTATTTTTTTTAAAAAAAATTAAACTTTTTTGTGTTTCAACATACAAAGACAAATACAATACATTAAAATAAGAAAACACATATATTTTATAACAAGAGGGTCTATATCATAAAAATGATTTGTTCTTTATTTATTCTAATATGGTGATTATATATAGACATATATGTCTTAGGTATCTATATATTTGGAAACAAATTTAATATGAAAAGACTATATCCTAATGAGCACTTTTTCTTGTAAATCACAAATTGCATTAAAACATAATCTAATTATTGGCAAAGAACAAAAAATATAGTGAACATCATACCTTCACAGTAAAACAGAACGTAGTTTCATGTATTATTTTTACAGTTCAGGTTTTTGAGAATTCCAACGTTCAAAACTTCAATGCAGTGTACAGTTTCTAAAATAACAAATATATATGATGTGAAAAGATCTAATATGTTTTTATATATACATAAAGAACACAAACGTCATTCCTGTCTATGTCCATTATTGTATAACTTCAACAATTTCCATTTTTAGTTTAATATCATATCTAATTCTTATAACAAGCACTGATCAAGGAAATCATTTATTCACAGTAATTTTCACATGATCTTATTTTCAATCACGATCTCTATAAGAAAAAGCAGATAACCCAAGAGACCCATTCAATGAGTACTACTTCCATATTTTATAATGGCAATAGTATCCCCTAGTATCACCATTTAATCGCCCAGTCTAATGTTGTTTTTTGTACCAAAGCTATTATCCAAAATTCCCAAAGACATGACAATCACAAGAGTCTTAGATATCTTCTAACTAGTAGTATATTTAGTCAGAAATGACTTTTATATACAATAATCTATGACGCGTATAGAGCTCATTATGTTAGAAGCATGTCGAAGTATCCAAGATGATTTATAATGCACAGTAATCCATAACTAAATGCATACTAAAGACTATATTTCTATATACGGTTGAGTTTTGCTGTAAACATACTTTTCTCTTTTACAAGGACATTCAGAACAATGCAAACAACTGAATATGGTTGTGCAAAATGTATATTCCAGCCATGAGCGGGTACATATTAAAACCGCAAACAATACATCGCAGTGTAGCTTAATCACTCTACATGATGGAATAGTAATCCACAAATCATGCAGCCTAGTAGTAGTTATAATACACACGTATAACGCAGTGAAGTACAATCAATGTTGGATTTGTAGCCCAAACAAACGGAGCAAACATCATTCTATGGGAATACTGGACAGTCACGGCGCCATCTTAGACGTACCGCGACTCATTGTCTATAATACTCATTAATAAGAACCTAGGCGCTTCTACGAATTTAAGGCATATTATATCATAAGCTTTATAACTCCATCTATTTGACATCATTTATATTATTTAAGAATTTCAAATCTTGATCCCAATGATCCAATTCTAAAAAGACCCAAAACTAAGTAAGCATTGTTTAGCGTGAAACATATATTTTCTACCGCATTGTCAATTCACTCACCCGCAGTGGCATGGTAACCCGTAACGTGTCTGCTCCTTGTGTTTCACATTGAAACCGAACATCCGTAAACGGGTTTATTTAAACTCCCCGCCCGGAAGTAAAAAAATATAATATCGGATGTCGAATTAAGATCACCAAGGCAATGCCAAGGCTACACCAACGTGGCGGCCATCTTTAAGACATAAACATATGTAAGCAAATATGTTGTAGTTTAGAATATGTATCTAATTATATATATAACGAGGTCGTCATAGAAAGAACCAACATTTTGTAGATGGAAAAATATATATTCTTGTTGCTAATATGTCAAAGAGTGACTATATTTATATCGCATATAAATGCGAGATTCCACGTGTCTGGGAACAAGTTATTTAAACCGCATCCACGATCATATAAAACGGCAGCCATCTTTAAATACATAAATACAAAATATCACATATCTAGAGGCAAGTTGTCTTTCCTAAAGAAGCATCCATAAATGAAAAGTGGCAGCTATATTTAAATTTCGAAATTACGTATATAAGAATATTGTATTATCACAATGTATTTCGTATTATTTGGTGTAATAGATATCATTTCTAACTCATTGTCATTTAACTCACCAGTGCGGCATAATAGCTCTTAAAAAGATATATTTCAAGAAACAAGTCAAAAGTCAAATGTAGGCAAAAAACTCCAGGACAACGCCCAGAGTTACACAAAAGTGGCGGCCATCTTAGAACTATAAAAAACACATAAATGAATATGTTTTCTCCAATAATATATACCTCCCTAAACACAGCACGGTCTTCATAGAATAACACAACACTCATTATGTATAGACAATGTGGTCTTACAATTAATATATCAGGAGCAACTGAAATAATAGCACATAATCATGCGAAATATTGCATGTTTAATAACAGATGTTTATACAGCAAAAAAATATGTAGACATAACACCCATCTCTGAACGTCAAAATAGTATGTAGATGTATTATATTGTCACATTAGATGTCTCATTGTACAGGAAACATTATATGGTACTGAGCTGTATCAATGAGTATATTTTTTTATATCTCTCTCTTATAGTGTTTATCACATTTCGTTCACTAGGAACAACATAGCATGACATGACACTCACATATGTTCATGACTCAGACACAATAAATAGAAACCTCATGAGCGTACAGTCTAAACAGAAATAGAAGTTTCCAGCATTAAGCAAGAGAGATATTTAATTATCTCATAGAAAATTATGTAGCTCATCATTAACATTAAGCCCAAACTTTACAGTTCTGAGACGGCATATCCATGATGCCTCTCGTTGCCTTAGAATGAACTCCCTATCTCCTCCTCTTTCAGGTATCTTAACATGGTCAATGCCAAAAAAGGTAAAGTTCTTATCGTTTGGATGTTCACAATATATATGCATGGCAACCGGATATTTGGCATCGCCATTTCTTATGGCTCTAGCATGTTCTTGTATCCGCAATTTAGGACTGCGGATACTACTGCCAATGTATTTCTTTTTACAGGCACATATGACCATATATACTGTAAATGTCGTGTTACAATTGATGAAACAATTTACTGAAAACTCTCTTGATTGACTGCCACTAAACATCTTGGACTTATTCACACCAAATTTGCATATACAACAATTCCCACATATGTGAAAACCCAAAGGCTTATTGGATAGCAAAGTTGTGGAAGGAATTTGGGCACTTTTAACATAACTGGGACTTAGTATATCCTTTAGCTTCTTACTTTTCCGATATACTACTTTAGGTTTTTTGGATGTTATGTTACCCAGGGAACCTTCCTTCTCTAGAAAATGCCAGTTTTTTCTTAAGATATTGTAAATATGGTTGCTGAATACATTATATTCTGTAATGAACAGAACCACAGAATCCTGGAAAAATTCGTTTTGATCTTGTTAATATTTTTGATGAAATCTTCATCTAGGCTGCAATTTCATCAAAAATATTAACAAGATCAAAACAAATTTTTCCAGGAGGGGATACAATCAGACCTGTTTGGACAATGCTGAAAAGAGCTCTATCCCTTAAGAGGAAGGAGACATTGGTATCTAAATCTCAAAGCAAGTTAAATATCAACAAACAGGATTCTGTGGTTCTGTTCATTACAGAATATAATGTATTCAGCAGCCATATTTACATTATCTTAAGAAAAAACTGGCATTTTCTAGAGAAGGAAGGTTCCCTGGGGAACATAACATCCAAAAAACCTAAAGTATTATATCGGAAAAGTAAGACGCTAAAGGATATACTAAGTCCCAGTTATGTTAAAAGTGCCCAAATTCCTTCCACAACTTGGCTATCCAATAAGCCTTTGGGTTTTCACATATGTGGGAATTGTTGTATATGCAAATTTGGTGTGAATAAGGCCAAGATGTTTAGTGGCAGTCAATCAAGGGAGTTTTCAGTAAATTGTTTCATCAATTGTAACACGACATTTACAGTATTTATGGTCATATGTGCCTGTAAAAAGAAATACATTGGCAATAGTATCCGCAGTCTTAAATTGCGGATACAAGAACATGCTAGAGCCATAAGAAATGGCGATGACAAATATCCGGTTGCCATGCATATATATTGTGAACATCCAAACGATAAGAACTTTACCTTTTTTGGCATTGAGCATGTTAAGATACATGAAAGAGGAGGATTTGATTTGATTTGATTAAAAAATGTATAGAGCGCACGTGTGCCCATGGGCATCTTGGCGCTAAACAGAGACAAAAACTACCGGGCAAATGTCATGGCTTGGTCTACATGGAGGAGAACAGCCAAGTTTTTACCTCTTTCCTGAATGACAGGATGGAGGGACTGTTTTTGATCGTGATAGGGAGGAGATTCCAGGCCCTTGCTGCATGTAGCAGAAAGCTTCTCCCCCCCCACCTGACCTGCTTGTATCTTGTAGTCTGGATAAGTTTTGATTGGCTAGAACGGAGAGTCCTGGAAGGCTCATACAGTCGTAGGTGATTTTTCAAAAACTGAGATCCAATCCCTTGCAAGGCTTTATAGGCCAAGCAAACGGATTTAAACTTTATTCTTTTATCTATTGGTAGCCAGTGTAAGGATCTCAGTTTGTATGTAATCGACTCATACCTGGGAATGTCAAGGATCAATCTTGCTGCTGCATTTTGCAGGCGTTGTAGTTTAGCTAGGTGTTGAGCCTGAATCCCAGCAAACAGAGCATTCCCGTAGTCGAGCCTTGATAAGGCCAGGGCTGTTACCACCGTTTTACGGGAATCTAAGAGGATAAAAGGCAGGAGCTTCCTTATTATTTTCAACATGTACCACATGGTAAATGCAAGTTTGTTGGTCTGGGCGTCAAAAGTCAGTTTGTTGTCTAGTATAAAGCCAAGATTTTTCAGTTTGTTTACTGGCCGTGGGTACTGGCCTAGGTTATGCGGCCACCACTCCGGGGACCAAGTTTCCATGTCAGTACCTAGCAACATAACTTCACTTTTATCTCCGTTTAGCTTTAAACAGTTACTGTGCATCCATTGATTAACTTGTGTCATGCATTTTTGAAATTTTTCTGCCGTTTCCCTGACATTATTTTTAATTGACACCACTATTTGGGTGTCGTCAGCGTAGGAGACTGGCAGAAATCCACAATTTCTAATGATTGCAGCTAGGGGCTCGACGTACAGATTAAAAAGAGTGGGGCTCAGAGATGACCCCTGAGGTACACCACATGGAGAGCTGAAAGATTGTGATTTTACTTCTCCCAGCTGTACTGTAAACGTTTTGTTAGACAAATAGGAGGCAAGCAATGATCGAGCTGCCGAGTGCACTCCGGCTTCGGCTAGACGGGTAAGAAGAGTGTCATGGTTTACCGTGTCGAAGGCCGCCGAGAGATCTAATAGAATCAAGGCGGCCTTCCCTCCGGCGTCTAAGATGTTCCTAAGTTCCTCAACTGCCGTGATTAATGCTGTTTCAGTCCCATGACCCTCTCGGAAGCCAAATTGCGAGTGGTCTAGGGCATGGGTGTCAGAGAGGAACATTCAGTAATTTCTCAAGAACCTTTGCGGCGAAAGGAATTCTTGCAATAGGTCTGTAGTTCGCTGGGATCTGTGGGTCCAGATTTGGTTTTTTCAGGAGTGGCAGTCCAGAGGTGATTTTCCAAAGATCAGGGAATTGGCAGGAATTTATTATGTGAGAGAATAGACTGCCTAGTTGCTCACTCACAAGCTCAGGAAAAAGATACATAACCTTGGGAGGGCAAGGGTCCGTTAGACTCCCTAACTTAGTTATCTTGACTGTTTGGAGAATTTGTTCCACTGATGGTGGTACAAAACGGAAGCAGGTGCTATTTTCTAATAGTTGTGGAACGTCTTTGGAAATTGAGTGTAGCTGTGTGGAGGTGACCTTATCAGATAGTTTGAAAGATTCGTAAACTGTGGTCACTTTATCTACGAAAAATTGGCCCAGTGTGTTACTAAATTCAGAGCTTATTGCTGCCTGTTGGTCGCTATCAATTTTTGACAGTTTTTTCACAGTAGCGAAGAGTTCTTTACTGGAATTCTTTGCCTCGTTAATTTTTCGGACAAAGAATTTGCTTTTTTCTTCTAATATTAGTTTTTTGTAGGAGGCCAAGGAGGTTTTATATTCGCCTTTTAGCAGAGGATCATAATTGGTCCTCCATCTTCTCTCTGCCCTTCTGCAAAATTGCTTTTGTGATTTTAGGGCGTCCGAGAACCAAGGTTGAGAGGGGGTTTTTCTCCTAGAAGTAACCTTTTTAAAGGTACTAGTTCATTAATAGCTGCCTTTAACCAGTTTGAGATTTGATGTGTGGCGATGTTACTGTCAGGTACTAATGCAGGGATGGTGAGAGTGAACTGCGCATTTAGTTTAATGGAGTCTAGTTTGGCCCAGTCGGAATAAGATACACTACTGGGAGGAATGACAGCTGTATTTCGGGTTTCTTTCGTATTGATAGTGAAAATTATGGCCTTATGGTCCGACCAGGGAACCGGTAAGATGTCTAGGAGTTTAATGTCGGGATTAGAAGTAAAAATCCCGCCACGAGTATGCCCAGCTGCGTGGGTGCTCTGATTGACGATCTGGACCATAGCTAAGTTGGCCAACGCATCGCACAGTGTAGCTTTGATTGTATCAGAGCTTTTTTCAAGATGTAGGTTGAAATCTCCCAGAACGGAAAAGTCGGGGCCTTTCATACTGGATTCCAGAAATGAACTAAGCAGTTGTATCAGTGGTGTTCTTGCCCTAGGTGGCCTATAAATCAAAAGGCCCTTAAATGTGTAGATTTTTGTAATGTTCATCTGAAAGAAGAGGTTTCGCAGTCTGGGTTGCTGCCCTGGTCTGAGCCCTTTGTCCTTAGTTAGTTTCTAGAGATAATGGCCAGACCTCCACCCCTCTTTCCCTTCCTATCGGACCTAGTGATAGAGTATCCCTCTGGGATGGCTAGTGATAAGTCTATGTCGGAGGCGTCATCAGCCCAGGTTTCAGTAATAAAGATCATGTCTAATTTTTGGGATTCTATTAGATTAGCCGTTTCTGTGTTATGCTTGACTAAGGAACGTACGTTAATTAGTCCAGCCTTAACGGTTTGACAAGTTGGTTTGATGGGACCGTTCTGGAGAGGAGTTAGCCTTCTGATGTGCGAAAATTCAAAGGTGAGTTGGCATCGTGGGCATTGCTTGGCTTCGCTCATTAAGATTAATGTGCGGCAGCAGGGTTTGGGCCTGAGCGAGAGCAACTCCCGGCTTGTGTAGCTTATGCTTTCAAGGCCTGACCAGGTTTGAGTATAGGGGGTGGCCCTGGGCCCGGTCGAGGCGCGGACGGGCGCAGACGGGCTTGCCTTTGGCGCGCTTTCGGCGCGCCGGCGGCGCCCGCTGCGCGCGTCCGCTGCCCATTCGGAAAGTCATGTGGTATAGGTAATGGGGCGATAGGGAGTTAATTCTCAGGCAACGAGAGGCATCATGGATATGCCGTCTCAGAACTGTAAAGTTTGGGCTTAATGTTAATGATGAGCTACATCATTTTCTATATGATAATTAAATATCTCTCTTGCTTAATGCTGGAAACTTCTATTTCTGTTTAGACTGTACGCTCATGAGGTTTCTATTTATTGTGTCTGAGTCATGAACATATGTGAGTGTCATATCATGCTATGTTGTTCCTAGTGAACGAAATGTGATATACACTATAAGAGAGAGATATAAAAAAATATACTCATTGATACAGCTCAGTACTAGGGGTGGGCGGAATTTGCGGAATTAACCTTCGCAAATTATCGCGAGAATGTTTAAAATTATCGCAAACAAGCAGAAATATCGCAAAGATGCGGAAGTTTTTTTCCGGCATGTTCGCGAGATTTTCTGCATGGTTGCGGGTCGCCAACTTACCCATGTGGTTGCTTGCGGGCGCGGCCACCTTGTTTTGAGTTGTTCTCGCGGTGCATGATCGCGAGAAGAAAGACGTGATCGCGCGACGCATGACGTCACTGCGGGCGCGAACTGTCGCGAGACAGCGCAAATGGCTAAAAACAATACAACATCTCATGGAGAACGCGACCGGATCAAGAAAACTTGTCGGCGAACGCAGGGATTCAGGTAAGGCGATCGCGCGCACGCGAGAATGTATCATTTTACAGCGCGAGCAAGAAACAAATTATCGCCAAGCTGCGGAAACCGGAATTTTTGACATTTTCGCGCTCTCCGCGGAACGCAAAAATGTCAAATTATCGCAATTTCCGCGAACGGAACGAAATTTTTGCCCAGGCCTACTCAGTACCATATAATGTTTCCTGTACAATGAGACATCTAATGTGACAATATAATACATCTACATACGTATTTTAACGTTCAGAGATGGGTGTCATGTCTACATATTTTTTGCTGTATAAACATCTGTTATTAAACATGCAATATTTCGCATGATTATGCGCTATTATTTCAGTTGCTCCTGATATATTAATTGTAAGACCACATTGTCTATACATAATGAGTGTTGTGTTATTCTATGAAGACCGTGCTGTGTTTAGGGAGGTATATATTATTGGAGAAAACATATTCATTTATGTATTTTTTACATTACTAAGATGGCCGCCACTTTTGTGTAACTCTGGGCGTTGTCCTGGAGTTTTTTGCCTACATTTGACTTTTGACTTGTTTCTTGAAATATATCTTTTTAAGAGCTATTATGCCGCACTGGTGAGTTAAATGACAATGAGTTAGAAATTATATCTATTACACCAAATAATACGAAATACATTGTGATAATACAATATTCTTATATACGTAATTTCGAAATTTAAATATAGCTGCCACTTTTCATTTATGGATGCTTCTTTAGGAAAGACAACTTGCCTCTAGATATGTGATATTTTGTATCTATGTATTTAAAGATGGCTGCCGTTTTATATGATCGTGGATGCGGTTTAAATAACTTGTTCCCAGACACGTGGAATCTCGCATTTATATGCGATATAAATATAGTCACTCTTTGACATATTAGCAACAAGAATATAGATTTTTCCATCTACAAAATGTTGGTTCTTTCTCTGACGACCTCGTTATATATATAATTAGATACATATTCTCAACTACAACATATTTGCTTACATATGTTTATGTCTTAAAGATTGCCGCCACGTTGGTGTAGCCTTGGCGTTGCCTTGGTGATCTTAATTCGACACATCCGATATTATATTTTTTTACTTCTGGGCGGGGAGTTTAAATAAACCCGTTTACGGATGTGCGGTTTCAATCTGAAACACAAGTAGCAGACACGTTACGGGTTACCATGCCACTGCGGGTGAGTGAATTGACAATGCGGTAGAAAATATATGTTTCACGCTAAACAATGCTTACTTAGTTTTGGGTCTTTTTAGAATTGGATCATTGGGATCAAGATTTGAAATTCTTAAATAATATAAATGATGTCAAATAGATGGAGTTATAAAGCTTATGATATAATATGCCTTAAATTCGTAGAAGCGCCTAGGTTCTTATTAATGAGTATTATAGACAATGAGTCGTGGTACGTCTAAGATGGCCGCCGTGACTGTCCAGTATTCCCATAGAATGATGTTTGCTCCGTTTGTTTGGGCTACAAATCCAACATTGATTGTACTTCACTGCGTTATACGTGTGTATTATAACTACTACTAGACTGCATGATTTGTGGATTACTATTCCATCATGTAGAGTGATTAAGCTACACTGCGATGTATTGATTGCGGTTTTAATATGTACCCGCTTATGGCTGGAATATACATTTTGCACAACCATATTCAGTTGTTTGCATTGTTCTGAGTGTCCTTGTAAAAGAGAAAAGTATGTTTACAGCAAAACTCAACCTTATATAGAAATATAGTCTTTAGTATGCATTTAGTCATGGATTACTGTGCATTATAAATCATCTTGGATACTTTGACATGCTTCTAACATAATGAGCTCTACACGCGTCATAGATTATTGTATATAAAAGTCATCTATGACTAAATATACTACTAGTTAGAAGATATCTAAGACTCTTGTAATTGTCATGTCTTTGGGAATTTTGGATAATAGCTTTGGAACAAAAAAACAACATTAGACTGGGCGATTAAATGGTGATACTAGGGGATACTATTGCCATTATGAAATATGGAAGTAGTACTCATTGAATGGGTCTCTTGGGTTATCTGCTTTTTCTTATAGAGATCGTGATTAAAAATAAGATCATGTAAAAATTACTGTGAATAAATGATTTCCTTGATCAGTGCTTGTTATAAGAATTGGATGTGATATTAAACTCAAAATGGAAATTGTTGAAGTTATCCAATAATGGACATAGACAGGAGTGAAGTTTGAGTTCTTTATGTATATATAAAAACATAATAGATCTTTTCACATTATATATATTTGTTATTTTAGAAACTGTACACCGCATAGAAGTTTTGAACGTTGGAATTCTCAAAAACCTGAACTGTAAAAATAATACATGAAACTACGTTCTGTTTTACTGTGAAGGTATGATGTTCACTATATTTTTTTGTTCTTTGCCAATAATTAGATGATGTTTTAATGCCATTTGTGATTTACAAGAAAAAGTGCTCATTAGGATATAGTCTTTTCATATTAAATTTGTTTCCAAATATGTAGATACCTAAGACATATATGTATATATATAATCACCATATTGGAATAAATAAAGAACAAACCATTTTTATGATATAGACCCTCTTGTTATAAAATATATGTGTTTTCTTAGTTTAATGTATTGTATTTGTCTTTGTATGTTGAAACACAAAATAGTTTAAAATTATTTTTTTTAAATACTTTATTTGTATTGTATTTTTAATAGCCCTGAAGAAGTCTCGTTATGAGACGAAACGCGTTGGCTATGGCTGGGATCTCTTGATCTCTGGAAAATAACGAAAAAGTTTTAAAGAAAAATAAAGAAGAACTACTTCAAGAATCACATAGTTTGGATGATTTATTTATGTGCAAAGTCATTGTGAATTTTGACATGATACATATATCCTATAGTGCTGAACCTTTGTGCATTAAATGTTAATGTAGGACCTGTTCCTAAATAAGGAGTATAGAGGGGAGTACTCCTTGGTTCTTTGCACTATTCTGTAGACTCTATACACTGGTCATTTGCTGGGTGCGGATTCTAACAGCCTCTACCCTCTTTTCTGTGTTGCTAATATTTGACCCTTGTCTTTGAACCCACAGCAAATGTGACGAGATAAAAACAAACTTTAATGGCATCTTTATTGCTCATTCACCAGCATGTTTATGTTGGGATGCTGCAGCATCCCTACTTCCAGTGCATATAGACTTAACATAATTCTCCTACTTTGATCTTCTCTCAGTAGCTGTCAGAAAACTTATGATAAGAATGCTCTCAGTTTTCATATGATCTACTGACAACCAGGACATGAATCCTCCTTCCTTTATCATTTTAAAGCGCTCGTCATATCCACGCTATCCCACTATTCAAATAATATTCATGTAATTGGCTGTACCTATCTAGGGCACATTTGGAAACAAGCATAGACAAAGCCAGTAGTTCCGGACTTGAGATGGAAAGAACCTGGAAACATTGTTTGAGCATATCTGTACTTGTATGTGTTTGCTCACTAAAGCCAGACTACTGGCTTTGACAAAGCTTTTTATGTGAAACCAGAGTAGGAAGAGCAATGAATAAAAGATAGATGGAGGAAGTAGTAGGAAATTTCATGCAGAGAAAAACAATGGTAAATAAACATACATTGAAAGTCAATAGGGCAGATACAAAGGAGAAAGAACAATGGGGATGACACACAGGGAAATATGCACCCAAGTGCAGAGTAAAACATTAAAAGATGAGGTGCAATAAAAAACAAAAATGAAATAGAATAGCCATGTGTATAAAACATGTGTTTGAGATACATCATTGAAAGTATCATGATTCAGTGTACTTTCAAGTTACAAAATAGTCCCCCATGCATTACAATACATGCATTCCATAGCAGATGTATTGATGCACCAAAGAGTCATAGCATGAGTTGAGAGTGAAATAAATCTTGGGGCAGAGTCAAATCCTACTCTTTTTGTATTTTCAAGAATTAAAAAAACAATATCTTCTAAACTAAACAAAAGTTTTACATTACATTATCTCTCCCCAACTCAAGTCTCTCCCAGCCCACAGAAAAGGCAACACCCTGATCTCATTATCTGGCCCACTGACCTTAATTTAAAAAGTCCTCTCATGATTGACAGTTAATACCAACTAGTTTCCATAATAAAGTTCATCGTCCACCTCTAACAAGTAGTCTCAGTCTCTCTCCTTGAGTTAGTGTCAGTCAGTCAGTCTTAGTCAGTCTGTCAATCACTTTGAGTCCATCATTCGGACTTTGGGCATGATTTATATGTTGGTGGAGAGGGAACTCCATTACAACAGCAAAGGAGTTATGCCGAGCCCGATGTCCATGCCGGTATGGGGGCATTATCTTTTTAATTTTCAAAAAGAAAATCCTGTTTTGGAATTTTCTTTTTGAAAATAAAAATAAAACTGTTTATTGCAAGGCTCCGTCATGTTGACGACGCCGTCCACCAAACAGTGTAAAGCATTGACAGAAACTGCTTTGATGGCAGTTCCTGTCAGTGCTTTATCAATGACTGCCAGCTTGGCGGTCATTTATAAATCTGGCGAGCGGGACCCCCGCCAGGGCGATGGAGGAATTTACACCCTCATCCTGGCGGAACAATGGGCCGACTGCCCAATTGTAAATAAGGCCCCTTGGGGCACATGCATCAAACTCCTCAGTTGCGATTACCGAATAGCAATTTTTAAGGAATCGTAATTTGGTAATTGCAAATGCCAATGCATGTAGAAATCGCAATGAAATTTGCGATTCCTTAACATAAGCTAATAGCGATTCGGAAATTGCAAATCGCTATTAGCTAACGTGACTCCATTCATTCCTATGGGCCTGCAGGCCCTTAGAAATGAATGGTAATGCATTCACAAATTGCGATTACTAAATTGGTAATCACAAATTGCGAATGCAAATCCAAGGGAGCCCGGGGTCCTAAGGCCCCTCTGAAGCACCCCCAAAAAAAGGGTAAGTGTGCACATGTGTGCGCTACATGGCACTTTGAAAAAAGCATTTTTCAAAGCATGCACAAATTTCCATCAACTTGAAGTTGATGGTAATTAGTGTTCCCTAAATGCACAGTTCGCATTTAGGAAAGGCGACATGCATCGGCAAATAGGGATTCGCAAATTGCGGTTCCCTAAATGCATTTGCAATTTAGGTAATTGCTAAAAAGTGTGATTACCTAAATTGCGAATGACAAAAGGTACATGCATCTGAAAAGGCCTTTTTCCATTTGCGAACGGGCCGATTCTGTGAATCGGCCCGTTTGCGAAAGGAAAAAGGCTTGATGCATGTGTCCCTACGTCCTTGAGTGAGTCAATCGTTCTCAGTAGAGAAATCATAGTCAGTCTGTCTCAATCAGTATGTGAATCACTTATTCTCAGTAAGTCTCAGTCAGTCTCAGTAAATTCGTCTTAATCTGTCTCTCCTAGTCAGCCCCATTTCCACTAAGCCAGCCTAAGTTAGTATGTCAGCCAGTTTTGGTTTTTTAGTCAGTCACTCAGTCGGCCTCAGTCGCTCAGTTTTAGCAAGTCTCTATCAGCCAGGCAATTTCAGTCAGTCTGCCTTAGTCAGCATTAGTCAGTCTTACTAATTAGCCTTAGTCAGTCAGTCTCAATCAGCTAGCCTATCAGCTCAGTCAGACTCAGTCTCTTAGTCAAATCAGTTACTCTAGTCAGGGTCCGTCAGACCCAGTAACCTAGCCAGTCCCTCCATGTTAGTTAGAAAGTCTCAGTCAGTCACTGAGTCAAAGTCTGTCTATTTCACTCAGTCAATCACTCAATCAGTCGTTATCAGTATGTCAATCAGTCGATGACAGTAAGTCAGCCCGTCTATATCATTAAGTCAATCAGTCGATATCAGTAAGTCAATCAGTCTCAGCGAGTGAATCTCCGGCAGCACATGTGTTGGACATGGCTCTTTTTGCAGGGTTAACCTCAAACTTTTTACCTTCTTCCTCTTATTTTTTCTGACCTGTTTGTGCTGGTTTTAGGTCTCTGGCACTTTACCACTGCGAACCAGTGCTAAAGTGCATGTGTTCTTTGTCTGAATTGTATTGATGATTGGTTTATCCATGATTGGCATATTTGACTAACTGGTAAGTCCCTAGTAAAGTGCCCCAGGTCGGCCCAGGGCCCGAAAAACAAATGCTACTAGTGGGCCTGCAGCAGTGACTGTGCCACCCACATGAGTAAACCTGCAAACATGTCTCAGGCCTGCCACTGCAGTGTTGGTGTGTTTTAAACTGCTATTTGGACCTGGCAAGTGCACCCACTTGCCAGGCCTAAACATTCCCTTTTCCTGTATGTAAGTTGTGATGATGTGGTGTGATGTTACATGGAATAGTATAGGGGAGAAAGTTCTAGGATAGAAGGAAAAGGAACTTTCAAGAGAACACAGGGCAGTTAAGGCTAGGACTGAAATAAGAATGTAGCTGAGCGTGTGAGCTCGAATAAACTCATTGACATATAGAAGCATATATGTTTCCCGAGCTCATTATAATGGCAACGAAGGGAAGATCACAAGCTGCAGACTTACTGTGAGACAGATAACGAAGGAAATCGTGTGTTAATGATCATCGAGGTCAGTGCTGCGTGAAGTTCGCTGAATCAGTTTGCCCAGTGGTCCCGCTGTTTCTGTGAAGAGAAAAGCAACTACATCTGCAGCTGAAAGAAAACGAAGCAAGCGGTGACTGGCTATCGAATGTCGCTAAGAGGGGCAACTGCAGATTGCGTGCATCTATGGAATATGATGTGAACAGCTTTGGGCGCCATATTAAAGTCAGGCATAACACATGTGGAGAATATAATGCAGGCATTTTTGGACACCATTTTTAGATCAGGCAACAGGCTGACGAGCGCTAACAAGCACATAAACAAATAATCAAAAGCTGAAAAAAAAACGAAGTGTGCAATTGATTGGCAATTTGTAGGCAAAAAAAACATATTTCAGTAAATAAATACACAGGAAAATAATAAGAAGTGTTAGACAAAGATCAGTGGCCATTTTAAAATCAGGCGTGGAATGAAGTCAATAAATGAAAAGATTAAAATAAAATTAACTCTGAGATAGGCCTAAGGTAGCCCCATGGGCAGGGTGCAGTGTATTTAAAAGGTGGGAGATATACTGTTTTTTTTTACATGTTCTAATAGTGAAATCCTGCTAGTTTCCTTTTTCACTACTACAAAGACTATCTCTCCTTTAGGTTAACTTGGGGATTGCCTTGATATATCTTTTCAGCTTCATTTCCCATTGGGAGCTGATAGAGATTTGGAGTTTGGGGTGTCTGAACTCACAATTTTAAAGTACATCTTTTGATGAAGTTGGTTTTTAAATTGCGTGTTTGAAAATGCTACTTTTAGAAAGTGGTACACAAATAGGGACCAGGCTACTCGTTAATTTAGCTGCTCTACAATTCAAGCAAACCAATTCAATTTTATCTGGTTATTTATTTAACCTTTTAATATCTCATTTTGTAAAATAATTTCCTTTGCTTTACAAATAGTCTGATATGAGACAAACACTTATTCATTCAAAAATAAATATACAATACAAATACAGACAACAACATGTATATACATTTGACGTTGCTACATGTGAAACAAAACAAATTTTGATACACCAATCTTAATTCACAAAAGGGGGCAAACCCTTAAAATTACAGTTCCTTTCATTATAGAAGGAGGATGCCCAACACTGGGAACATTAATGAAAACAGTCGGGGTTAAATTAACTTCGTGGTTCCCTCAAACTGGTTTACAAAGTCAAGCACGCAGACAGCGATTAATAGGAGAGGTGTCGCGTTGCTGGATTGATACTGCATCATGAAGTCGTTTTCTTTACAGAGGTGCGTATTCAAATTTTTGCTTTCCTTGGAGAATGTTGGGGCATTGATGAAAAAGAATGGTAGTGGGTGATAGATTGAGAAGGATAGCAGTGGGATAGAAGAGGGAAAAAGGTGTGCATTTATATAGCGCTTGTTACCCCTGATGGGGTGTTGAAGCACTTTTTTGGCGAGTAGCTCGCTACACCGGAAACCCATAAGGATTAGTGGTGAATTAGTATAGTGAAATATGAAATTTGAGAAGTGGTCATGTTAGTCTGTTGTTTTTATTGAAAAGGATAGTGGAGTGATAAAAGAGTGAAGGCTTTAGACTTTTTTCTTTTTTGGGGGGGAGGTCAAAGCAGTAGTAGGAGGCTTGGGATGAGTTAACGGGATGTGGAGGCGAAGAGTCAGAGAAAAGAGTTTAGAAAGGCTTGTTTTGGGGGATCTGTATAGTAAAAGAGGAGTCAGATGGTGCAAGGAGGGGTAGAGTAGGGGAGAGTCTAGAAAGGGCTATTTTAGGGATCATAGTAGTGGTATGGGGTTTGGGATGAAGGAGAGAGTGGATGTAGAGGATATAATGATAGAGGTATGGGGTGAGGGTAGTGCATTGGAAAGAGTAGTAGTAAGAGGTTTGAGATGAGTCAGAGAGTTGAGGTAGAAGATATATTGAGAGAGGCATAGGGTGAGAAATAGGGTATTGCATTGGATATGCTGAATTAGAAGAAAGTAATAAATATATAGATCCATAAGTACATGGAAAGTAGATAGATGCATAAAGGAAGTAAGTAAATGTAGATTAAAGATTGATAGAGGTATAGGGTGAGAAATAGGGTAGTACATTAAATATGTTTTTTGGGGGGAGAAAAGTACTAAATATATAGATCCAAGTAAATGGAAGGTATGTAAATGCATAAAGGAAGTAAGTATATGTAGATTAAAGATACATTCGATCAACTCTGGTTTTCAAGTGTTGTACTTAAAAATCTTTTTTTTTAACATAATTATTCTACATGTTTATACAAAGCAATACACATATATAGGTACATACCTATAGTACAAATAAATGCTTATATACAGAGGGATATGCTGTATATTTCTGTTCGCGTATGGTGCTTATGTGGGGAAGAGCCAATTCTTGAGTAGTTTTCTGAAGATAAGGTCGTTGTCGGTGGGTCTTATGTTGGGGGTAAAGAGTTCCATATTTTGGCTGCCTGAACAGAGAAGGATGTGACACCCAAGGTTTTTTTCTTGTATCTTGGGATTTTGAGGCGAGGGGCCACTCTAGAGCGGAGGTTCCTATGTTGAGTGTGTCTGGTGATTTTCTTCCTGATGGAGAGCGGTCCCATTCCATGTATCGCTTTGGGGGTGATGCAAAGCAGCTTGAACTTGGATATCTGGCAACCGGTAACCAATGCAGGGCTTTTTTCAAAGCAGGGGAGATGTGGTCTCGCGGTTTGATATACAAGAGTAGTCTGAAAGCAGCAGAGTTTTGAATCCATTGTAGTTAGGGGTGGGCGGAATTTGCGAAATCGCGTTACGCAAATCTCCGCGAAACGGTAAAAAATCTCCGCGAACACGCAGAAATTCCGCGAACACGCGGAATCGCTTGTTCGCGATCCTTTTTTCCTGTTCGCGATCGCTGTTTGCGTGCTCAGGGTGAAATATCTCGCGGACACACATTTTGAGAACGCGAACAAGCAAAAAATTTCGCGAAGTCGAGGAAAGCAGATTTTTGGGCAATTTCGCGTTCTCCGCGGAACGCGAAATTACCCAAATTCCGCAAATTCCGCGAGCGGAACGGAATTTACCGCCCAGGCCTAATTGTAGTCTTTTCATAGACGCTTAAGGCGATCCGTGCTAGAGGCTATTGGTGTAATTGAGTTTGGACAGAACAAGGGAGATGGTAGCTTGGACTTTGTGTGGAAATCCCAAATGGGAAAAGATTAGTCGCAGAGTTTTTATAGTAACAAAGCTTGAGCTTGCTAGTTTGTCCACTTGGCATTCATCGATAGCTTGGAGTCCATGGTCATTCCGAAGTTTGTTACTTCCTTCGATACTTTAGGCCATGATCCCAGTTCATCAGGCATGGCCGCAAGCGGATCAGAATGTTTCCAATCGCCCATTTTGGAAGCATTCAATTTGAGATGGCTCCAAGTCATCAATTGATCCAAGTCTCTAAGACAATTGAAAATTGGCGTGTTTCCAATGTCTTTGGGACATTCCAGTTGAAGGAGTATTTGAGTGTCATCTGCATAGTTTTTGCATGTGAGGTGAAATTGATTGATCAGTACCAGTAAGGACTTCATGTAGATGTATATGGTCTCTTTAGGAATAGGAGAGGGCTTCGAGGGCACACTGAAGCACACTACCCCTATGTATGGTCTCTTTAGGAGGGGAGGCTCCTCTGAGGGGGACACTGGGACGCAATGCCACCGAGAATAGCCTCTTTAGGAAGAGGAGAGGGCTCTGAGGGGCCAATGGTGCACACTGCCCCTGTATATGGTCTCCTTAGGATTAGGAGAGGGCTCCGAGGAGACATTGGAGGACATTGCTCTTTGTATTGTCTCTTTAGGAAGAGAGGGGGCTCCGAGGGGACACTGAGGCACACTGGCCCTGTGTATAGTCCCTTTAGGAAGAGAGGGGGCTCTGATGGGACACTGGGGCACACCGCCCGTGTATGGTCTCTTTAGGAAGGGGGGCTGTTAATACTTCTTATCCACTTTCTCATACAGGTACAGTAGACCCAAATGCAGCAGGAGCTTCATGGTGGAAGCAGCCTCACAGAAACCCACTTGTATCCCTGCATGAAGATCTAGGTGCCCCTGACTATACCAACAGCATGCCCCTCATCTTTAAACTGGCCCCCACATCCAAACCCAAAGACAGAGTGCAGCTATGTGCTCAGGCTTGCAGTAAATTCATGGGTCAGATATCTCGCTCACCAACCATTTCAAGCCACCGACCACTTCTACTGCAGCTGTTCTTCCCAAAGTTGGTCCTTTTCCTCTCTAAAATGATTAAGCTACTCCTTTAATGATCCATCAGCCAATACAAGCCATAATTTCCTATCACTGCACTGTCCTCTAGGCCAACCCATGAGCGCCACAACCCACTCCATGAAGATGGTGTGGGAACTCTGCCCTAGTGCACATACCTCCACTGCCCCTCTCCCCACTTACCTTGATGATCCAGTGATGCTGTTTGTACTGCAACTGTGTGGCTGTGGACAGAAGCCCCAGTGAGCCTTACCTTTGTTGGTGCCTGCTGCCCCACTCACTCCGGGTGCCATCAGACCTTCAATCCCGTTAGGACCCGAACTGCCAAGCCATGTCTTCCCTGGACTGGAAACAAGCATCCTGGGACCGGTTTCATGGTAACACCCCTCATCAGCCAGGCTAGCTTGAATCCAGTGGCAAAGTGAGCAAGGGACCTGCGTCTGGGCATACCCTGCCAACTTAGGGCGAACAAAGCAAACACAAGGAGATTATGGACTGAGCGCTGAAACTTTTCAGACACTCACCCGCAGTCACAGATCTGGGAGGAAGCCATCATCGTTCTTTCGCTCACTTGGCCACCCCATTTCACACACAGCTATATGCAAATCAGTCTTGACCCTGTGCGTCATGGGAACAGTCCAGTTCGAACTGCCAAGCCATGTCTTTCCTGGTGTCTATGTAAATAATGCAGCTGGTTTTGTGGATGCTGCATGCCAGCAAGGTGAGCCATTCATACACCATGAGGATGGGTGTGATGTTATCACATTACTTTTGACCCTGGATTAGAAATGCTTGAGTGTAGGATGTTCTTAAGGGAGGCTAATGTGGAGTGTGAGGGGGGCATGGAGCAAGGTGTTATCACCATCCAGACGCAAGAATATAAGGCCTGGAACAGCTGTCATGAAGTCACTTTCCGGAAGAAATAGTTTCACTTTTTGTAGAAGAGAGAGTTGGTAACCAGCAGTCAGTTTCAGTCAGTTTCACTATGTCAAATCAGCCACCCAGTCAGCTTCAGTCTCAATCTGTTTTTCAGCCTGTATTAGTCGGTCAGTCAAATAGTCTCAGTCTCTCTCTCTCAATCATCTCAGTTAGTCAATTTCAGTTAATTCATCTCAGTAAGTCTCAACTAGTCAATCTCAGTCAGCCGATTTGATCAGTCATTCTGAGTCAGACTTGGTCAGTCACATTCATTCTCAGTTGTTTACAGTCTCAGTTTCAGTCAGTCAGACAGTTTTAGCCACACTTTGTCTCTCTCTTGCTTAGTTTGCCAGTGCTAGCATATTTGTCCATTTCAGTTGCTTACTTTGTGAAAGAATATTTGCCAGGGCCTTTGTCAGGAGGCCACTGCAGTTTGCACTATCCATTGTCCCTGCCTGCACTGCCAATGATAGCACCAACACAACACACCACACTCCTCCAAGCATGACAGTTCAGCCTATTCCAGGCCCTCAAAGCTATAAGAATTGCTTGGGAGGCATGTATTAGTCATTTTAAGGCATGTTGAATAAAAAAAAAAACTGTTCTTGGGCTCGACAAACAGTGCCACCAGGTGACAGACTCTCATAAGTACCGGCGTTGACAATTAAGTGCCGATGCCGAGCACCAGAAACAACTGGCTCAAATTAAGCACTGCCTAGTCAGTGTCATTCTCAGTTCTGTCAGACAATCTCAACCTCTCTTTTAGTCACAGTCAGTATGCATAAGTCTCTCTCAGTGCTCTTTTCCTCTCTTAAACTCTTTTTCCCTTTCTCTTTGTGTCCTTTCAGTCTTGCTTAGTTACTGCCTCTCTCACTCGCCCTGTCTCATATTCTCTCTTTCTCTCTTTTAGGCTCTCTCAGCCTCTCTTGCTCGTGTATATCAAGGCGTGGTGGTAAAAATTAATTAACTTAAATCAGCAGGCAAAAAAACAAGGAACTTTACAGGATGGATGTAAACAATTGTGCCAATGTAGACACTGTGACCTGTGAAACTGCCTCCTCTTTTCTGGCAGAAGGTCAGTGGTTTGCTGAGCCCTGATCATGCTCTATCAGTCCCATGAGTTGGGTTATGCCACAGGCTATACTTATGCCAGTACTGTGTTTGAGGGGTTTAGCAGTTGTGCAAACACTTTGGGTGGGTGTGTGGCAGGATGTGCCCGGTAGAGTCCCAACCACCACATATCTGCACACTCACAATTACACCATAGAACATTTATGCTTGCAGGACCTATAGTCACAGATGCTCAGTGATGCAACAGCTAGGGCACAAAACCCACTGACTTTCTTTTAAAAAGTGTTACGCTGTCGTCCCTAAGTCTATACATCTATATCCAGGCACGGACAAAACAAAACCAGAAAGTTTAACCATAGATCACCTTAAGTCAAAGGTAGGCTTGGGTGACATTTATGTTACACCAGTGTAATTTGCGTAATTTCAGGAATTTCAAGTTACACTTGCTACGAGAAATTCCTGAAATTATGCCATTATACCACTACATGTAATTACATGTATTTGGTTGGTCAATTGCGATTCCTTCTTTTTGAAAATAACGAATCGCAAATAGGAATTTCCAAATTATAAATTGCAAATAGTATGTATGAAGCATTTCCTAATAGCGGCTTGTCGCAAAATGCAATTTTAGGAAATGCAATTACCACCAAATTAAACCAGGTGTTAATCAGGTGAAACCTATATAAAGTGGCCCAATATGCATCAAGCCCTTTCACAATGGTGGCTTTGTATGTTCTGTCGAGGAGGATGAGAATATTGGCCTGTATGCAAAGGAGACAGGAGAGCATTTTTAGGGTTAGGGCAACCTTTCTGATCAAACTGAGGAGGCAATATTTTGGAAGTAGAGACTTAGAGCTCGAGTCTGGCAGTCAATGAACCTCCATACTCAAGGTGGTGCCACGGTCTTCCGACCGCCCTATTACGATTAGGGCGGTAGGACCTTCATTTACTCACCACAGCTGCCAGGGAACCGCCATTACCTGGTGGTGTTGCAGCCGTCAGGAGTCATCAATATGCTTGGCAGGACTGCCACAGTGTTGCCAAGCATATTAGGAGTTTTCTCTCCCCCATGGTTTTCATGGTGGTTTGTCCGCAATGAAAACCCTGGTGGAGAGGAAACAAAGGGGACTCTACCCTTTCGTCTCTGCACCCTGGGGTGCATGCAGGGGGGCACAACATGTGCCCCCCTATGTGCATGTACCCCAGTTCCTGCACGGCATGGACTTCTCAATCCATGCTATGCAGGAACTGTTTTTGGCGTTCCCATTGCGGTGTCCATTTTCAGTGCACCGCTGTGGGAACGTAAAAGAAAGCCAGCCAGACACTAGTTAAACTCATTATCTGGTGGCAGGCCCGACTCGTGTGTTTGGTGGTGCAGCGGCAGGCAGACTCTGCACCATCAAACTCGTCATCAGGCACTTAGTAGTCGGCTCATTTTGAATGTATTCGCTAATTTACATCCACAGCTACAGACCCCCACAAACAGAAGCAATGCTATTCCACCACATGCGCTCGTACTTTGTTGCCTATAACTTTTAGTGTCTGGAAGTTACCAGGAAGTATTAGCAGTGGCAGAGGGAGTGTCCCAAAGTGAAGTATCAATTTTTTTCCAAAGGTTTCTTGATGTTATGCTGACCAAAATTATTGATTATATTTATTTTCCGGTTTCTCAGCAGGGCTTACTACAAAAGTCCAAACTATTATTTCATCATGTGGCACATATTCCTAATGTAATTGAATGTGTTCATGGTACATATTGCCATTTGTCCACCATTTGCAAACAAGTTCATCTTTAGACACTGCAGAACTAGTTGCTCCCACAATTTACAGGTTGGGTGTGATGCCTTCTGTATAATTAAAGGCCTCGTTGCCTGTTTTCCAGGCAGTACACATGACTCCTATATGTACCACCACAGTTGGATCTATAATAGGTTGTGTCAAGGTAATTCTGGTGACAGCTTTTTACTTGATAAACCCATTGAATTAATTTGACACATACTTGACCAAACAAAGCTTCCTTGCCTTTGGAGGGGACAGTGGATATGCCTTCCCTTTGTAGAAGACAGTGGATCTTGGCAACATATTTAACCCAAGAACAAGGAGTGAGCAGAGATACAACGTGGTCAGAAAACCACACCCTCTTGATAGAGAGGACCGTTGGAGTACTCAATTTATGGTTGAGGTGTCTTCACAAGAGTTGTGGAGTCCTCCAGTACCGTCTAGACATTTGTAGGAAAATCATAGCTACATGTGCAATGTTGCATAATGTTGATATAAGAAAGGGTCTTCACAATGTGGAAATTGATTAGGATTCTGATCCTGTGGAATGAATACTAAAAGTGCAACCCGAACAGGATGGTGCTGCTGAGCGTAGAGCTCATCATACTGAGATTCCTATCATTTTTTTTATAATCAACTTCATTGACTTTGAGGGAACAAAGAAAATAAAGAAAATCAGCACAAACAGCACAGTATGTAGGTTTGCAGGCATGGCATTATACATCATCAATGGCAAGTTTGTCCAGTGAGCACATTACTCAAACAGCTACCCGACAGGCCAGGGGGTGGTGATGTGACAGAAAAGGGAGACCCTTCTCCCGACCCGTTAACCCATTTGATCCATCCATTCACCCCACACCCGTTGGTACTTGGCTGGGCTGCCCCTGCCCTCAAATAAGGGTTACTCCTGGGCGGTACACCAGGCCACTCCTCTACGCCATTTAGAAATCGTGGGGGGGGGCCCGGTTGCGTCTAGGCCGCGGCAATGTCTCTCTTAGCCACCATGACGGCTGTCCCCAAGAAACGTTTATCTGCACGGGACCCGTCCAGACCACCTGTAACCCCAAGGAGAAGATGCATAGGATCATGAGGAACAAGATATGTGTGAGTTTGGATTCTATTTTGTCCCAGTATTTTGCGAGGCGGGGACAGGACCAAACCATATGGTAGAAGTCCGGTGTGTGCTGCCTACATCATGTGCATTCAGGCGAGGTATGCAGCCCTGCTCTATGGAATGGCTCAGGGGTAAGATATGTTGAATGGAGGTAGTAGATCTGGACAAGGCGGAGCCTGGCTAACACAGCAATAGTTTTGGGGCCCATAAGGGCATCCCGCCAGTCCTCATCCTCGAGGGGAGCCAGCCAGCCCTCCCAACGAACCCTGGGTCGGTCTAGAGATGCAGGGCTGTTGTTCCTGAGGATATGATATATACACAATATGCCTCCCTTCCCGAGATACCCCATCATGACTTGTGCTGCTGGTGGGCTAAACTCTGGGAGTGTGGTGCCAGTCGAGATATGCGTATTCAGGACATGTCAAATCTGTTGATATCTATAGAATTGTGAGGCATGTAGGGAGAAGTGACCCTGGAGGTCTTGGAAGGTCAGTATATGATCACCTGTCTGTATATCGCCCAGTTGGGAGATTACAATGACGTCCCATCATGTGAAGCCTTGCAGTGCCGCCACCTCGCCAAGCCACGTGCCCTGCCAGAGTGGTGTGTGTTGGGTCAACTTGGCTTGCCATTGCATATGGCGTAGGACCGAGCGCCACGCTAAGAAAACCGTGCGAGTCACCATTGGGAGGTCTTGGGGATGGGGGAGCCATACAAAAGGGCATGGATGCAAGGGAAGTCCAGGATTTGGACTTCTATTTGGCAGGCCGGATCAGACCCCCCCCCCCGTGAACCAATTGTGGAGGACAAGCAACCTCGTCGCTAGGTAGTATAGGTACAGATCCGTCATGCCCATGCCCCATCAAAAAAAAAAAGAAATGCCACAGGGGTCAAGAGACATTCTCGATCTTCATGTTTCCCATAAGAATCGCACAATCATTGTGTAAATTTCACGGAACCAGCTTCGGGGATAATGGAAGGGGTTGTTTTGAATAATATATAAGAATCTAGGGAGGACCATCATTTTAAATAGGGCTATCCTGCTGAGTGGGTTGAGCGGTTGGGATTGCCAACGAGTGAGATTCTTCCTGGTCCTTTTGACTAGTGGGGTGACGTTCAATACCCACTCCAATTCACGGAGTAAAGCAATCCATATGCCTAGATATTTAAATGATTGCCGTTCAAGGGGTATATTAATTTGCCAGTCAAAACACTCTCTAGAGGGATGAAGTGGCACAAGAATCGATTTGGCCGGGTTCAGTCGCAGAGACACTCTCAAAACTGTGAAGGGCCTGAACACACCTGGGGCCTGAATGAGCTGGCTCGGTGAGGAAAAGCAGAACGTTGTCCCCATACAGAGCGATTCTATCCACATGGTGGGTTCCCATGCCCAGCCTTGTATCGAGACATCTGCGTGGATGAGGCATGCCAAGGGCTCCATCGTCAGGGTGAAGAGGAGCGGGGACAGGGGGCAGCCCTGTCTCGTGCCCCTCCGTATTGGGAATAGCTCAGATAAAGTTCCATTAATTAACACTCTGGCTCAAGAGTTAGTGTAGAGGACTTGGACGAAGCTTTGAAAGTTGTGGCCCATGCCCATCATTATAAGTACTTCATCAAGATACTGCCAGTCCACCGAGTCAAACGCTTTCTCAAAGTCTACAAGGAGAAGCGCTAGATAGGGGGTGAGTGCCTGGCAGTTGGCGAGCGCCACGTGTAGGCGCCGAAGGCAATGTCTGGTGGCTCGAGCTTGCATGAATCCGCACTGATCCGGGTGGATCAGCTTGGCGAGGAGCGGGCGAAGGCGTTGAGCTGGGATCGTGGCATAGACTTTGATTTTGGTGTTGATCGGAGAGATCGGTTGATAATCCGCACAAGATATCGAAGGTAACTGGGTTTTAATGGATGACCACAATGGTGGCCGTATCTGTTTCTGGGGGGAAAGCCCCGACTTCCGTGCCACGTGGCGGAAGAAAGCCAGAAGATGGGGGACTACCTGCTCATGATATGAGGCATAGTATTCTTGGGGGAATCCATCAGGATCTGGAGTCTTCCAAGACGCCAGCTGGGAGATTGCTGCATTAATCTCTTCTGGGGAGAAGGGAAGGTCTAGATTAGTGGCTTCTGACCGTGTTAAGTAAGGTGTGTGGATATGCAGTGTGTGAAGGTATTCTGAAAGAGTACCTTCCCACGCACGTGTCGAGTATAGGTAGGAGTAGTATCGCGCAAAGGCCTGTGCAATTTCAGGGGAGGTGTGACAGATGGATCCTGAGGGCTCTTGGATCTCGGGTATTACCCTAGAGGCCAATGGGTATGAAGCCAGTCTGTGGAGAAGACTCCCATTTTTGTCTACCCAGCCGTATACCCGGGTGACAGATGAGCGCCACAGCAGTTTTGCTTATTCCAGCGAGATCTGTCTAATATCTTCGTGCACGGCCGTCAGTTGCCTTTCGTGGGCCTCGTTCGAGGGCCTGGTCAGGTCAGTCTCCGGCCGATGTGCTTGTGCCTCGAGGAGGGCGAGACGTCCCTCCTGGGCCTGCTGCTGCGCCCGAAGGGGGCTTTTGGCCGCTCCCCGTATGGTGGCCTTACCAGACTCCCAGAGGGTTCATATTCATGAGGAAATATTGTTGGAGTGCCTCCCCTACGGCCTTGCAGAAGTCTTTGTTCTGAAGGAAAGAGGTGTTCAAATGCTACATAGGGCATAGCACACCAGGGGTGTAGCCTAGGTGCATGAGTAGTGATGAATGGGCCGAGATACTCCAGGGGAGGATGGAGATGGCGGCCACATGTTGACAATCTGGGGATTGCATGAGAATCATGTCAATATGTGCATGGGAATGATGCGCCACCGAGGTGTGTGTATATTGGGAGTTTGGGGGTTCCAAACCCTCCATATGTCGCAGAGGCCCATGGAGTTCGCCCAGTCAGACAGTTTCTTGACATGGATCATCCTGGTAGGGGAGGGGGTACCCGTAGTATCAAGGGTCGGTTGCATCATCGCATTAAAGTCACCTCACAGGATCATCTAACCATCAGGTAATGTGGAGATAGTGTCTGTGAACTGATCCAATGTGGAGGCAAGCGCCGTGGGAGGGATATGTATAGATAAGAGGTTGAGGACATTGCCACCCAGCGTCCCCGAGACAGCCACAAATCGTCCCTGTGGGTCTTCGGTAACGTGAGGGAAGACGAATGGGAGAGTCTTCCTAAGTAACTCTATCAAAGCCGTAGCCTGCCAGAAAGGCACAGTGGGATCCCATAAGGTGGGTCTCGTGTAGGAGAAGGACATCAGGGGAATACCGTTGGGCATACTCCAGGACTGCTGTGCATTTTATGCGATCAAGCAGGCCGTTTATGTTCCACGACATTACCCGGAGGGAGGTGCATCCTTGGATTGCGATTGTCATGTGTGGAGTGTCAGTTGGGAGTATGGACTGAGCAGCAAGGAAGCTGCTCCTGGTGGGGCCTGCTTTATGATCTACATCTATCTTCAGTACCATCTATGAACTACATCAATAAACCATCTTCATTGATCTACACCTCGGCTACTGGACTTATTTACCTTCATTACATTTGGCGACGATCTAGAAGAACCTGCATGTGCTACCTTAATGAATTGTAATTGAGAATCCTTAAACTACTTCAAGGTACAGCACCTGCTTTGAAACTGTAACCTACCTATTTAAAGAAACTTGGCACCCCTGAGCCCCACCAGTGACCTTGTCATCGGTCGCCCACAAATGAAGAGGGACAGTTCCTGCCTGCCTATCTAATGCTTCCCTGTTTTGCTGTCTGCCAGTTTCTGCTGGACTCTCTCTTCCTCCTGTCCTGCTGCTTTAAAAGAGATGTAGCAGCGGTTTTAAGGTTTCCGTGTTCTTCTCAGCTGCAATTTTCTCTGTCAAAGTGCCACAGCGCACAGAGAGCTTCTTTAATGCTATCGTCCCTGTGGTGGACTGAGGAACTCATTTTCGTGACATAAAGAGGAGCGACCAGTGTGAGGTAAAGTCATCTGGGAGAAGGAGGAATTAGACGGCATTGATCTGCAGTGATCTCTCCATGTATGATGAGCATTTGGAGCGCCGTAAGCTTAAACCCATTTGTCTTTGATGTTTACGACCTATTTGTAACTTTTATGTCTGTTTTTACTTTGGCTACTCCATTCATCGCTGCGCTTTACATTTTTTTTTTTTTTAAATTTTAAACCGTCACCTATCTGCAAGGTTCGTTAGTCTCAGCCCGAGCTTTGACGTCTCCTCGTGCGGGCGCATCACCTAAAGCGCGCTACTACCTTTACAAGCCTTTTCTTCCCTGTAATGGAATTACCACGTCGTTTCTCCTATGCTGCATTGTTGCAGACGGACGCTCTGCCGTTTCAACGCGCCGTGAGCCACCCGGCCGGAACGTCTGGAGCATGCCTCCATCTTGTGGTTGACTGAAGTCCTGCCAACCACGTTTTTTCAATAAAGTTATTTAAAAGTTGAAACACTACGGATAGGCACTACGGACCGTTTGTTGTGCGTCTGGACTTACCGCTTTGTGGGAGAACCATGGTTATAGTGGAGGTAGTGTTCCCTGATGCAATTTCAGTGTTTTTAGTGACTTGCGAGCCAATTAAAGTGACGCACGATACCAATTTCTTTGTCACGCAAGCCTTACAACAAATTTCAGTAACAGCAGAATGCTCCCATGTCAGCAAGTCTTCATTTCTTTTTCAAGTTGGAGCCAGCGTTATGTACTCTGTTTTGGTTCCGGACTTCCAAATTTCTACATTCTTCCTGACTAGACTCTGCAAAACATTTTATGGTTTCTGGAGTTGACACGGACTTCGGGTGAGGAGTCGCTCACCAAAGAGAAGTTTCAACTCTTTAAAACTGTTTTGTTGCTCAAGTTCAATGCTTTACTGTTTACTGTAAAATGCCTTACTGTACTCTTTGATTTTCCATATACCTTTCACAGAGCTTTCCTTACTTTCTTCTTGATGTTTCACATCCTGTTTCTTTTCACATTTACTGGTGAACCTACTTTCCTATTTTCATAATGCTTTGCCATTATGTAACTTTTCACCTTTTGTGCAAACATTTGTGCGTGGATTCGTCACCTACTGCATGATAATGTTGTTTACACTGCTTTGTCTGCAAGTTTTCATATGGGAATTTTCTCTGTTTGATTTATGCGTTATGATAGCCTTTGGCTATGTGACTTTCCACTTTTGCATATTACTTTGCGTGGACTTGTAACCTACATGCTTCCTGTTTTATATTTTACATTACTGTATTTTGCTAGCAAGTTTTACGTAAGGGGATCCTTTTCTCTGTTTGAAGCTTGTGTTTAGATAGCTTTTGGCTATGTGACTTTGCACCTGTCCAATTTATTGGGTGTGTTATTCACCTATACATTCCCTACATGATTATCAACTTTACAGTTCGTTTCTTACAAGTTTCCATTTTGGGAATTTTCCTCTGGTTGAGGTATGCGATGCTATAGCCTTGTAGCTATGTGACCTTTGCACATTTTGCTTGTGCGTGTATTTGTCACGTATGTTTTTTGTGCATTATATTCTACTTTACAGTATTTGGTTTGCATGGTCTAAGTATGTGGGATCCTTTGCTATGATTTTTCTACAAATGTTTTGTTACGGTTTATTCTACCTTTGCGCAAAGTGCGTGAATAGTCTGGCATTTGAGGTTTATTCACCAATTTCATTCTTTTATGTACTCCTAGCGGGTGTAGTTTAACCAATCTTTTTGAGTTTGTGTGTAAGAGAATCCTGTCTAGTTTCTCTTGTTGGGAGTACCTTTTGTCTTTTATGGTTGTTGCGTTTTTACTTTTCATTGTTTGGCGTTCGTTGTTTATATTTTCCATGCTAGTCTGGCCAACTGGTGTATCTGGTGTGACTCTGAACGTCTTGTCCTGTGTTCTTTATATGCTTGTGTTGTTATTGCTGTGCGTTGGTGAGAAACCTGTTTTATTTTCACATTTTCTTCCTCATTTATGTGTCTTCTCTACACTATTTTGTTCACTACAGCCCTTTTAGCATGCTAAATTGGTTTTTGTGTTTTTAAACCATTGTTGGTATCTGGCATCCTGTCTTTACTATTACTATTTTCCAATTTGCTCTGAAAAAGGGGAAGATGTGTGTGTTATTCATTCTTTGTAATGTCTTCTCCTTCCATATTGTGATGTTTCATTTAATTTCATCTTATGGATTTCTTGCATGTCTTTCCATGAAATGCTATGTTTTCTTGCTTTGCAAGTTTCCATTACATTGTTTGCAGCATGTACACATTTATGTCACTTATGCTATTGACATGCTTACTTCTTGTATTCATTTTGTTGCTGTTATATAAGGGGGAAGATGTGTGGCCTCTGGTTCTCAGTGCTATGTATTTTTACTGCTGCTCAGCCAGTGTGGATGTGCTGTGGAATTCTGGTCTGCATGGTGAGGTAATGGAATGTTGGGATGTCTGGTTGTGGAGTGTCAGTTGGGAGTATAGGCTGAGCCGCAAGGAAGCTGCTCCTGGTGGGGTTCGCTGTATGATCTACATCTATCTTCAATACCATCTATGAACTACATCAATAAACCATCTTCAAGTGGTTCGCAGTGTGGTCTAGGTGGAACGACTATCGGGGTGGTATTTGTGTAGCCCCTGTACACTCCTCAGAGGAGGAACCTTGATGCAACTCAAACGATAACTGATCACTACTGAAACACTATACTTTGTCTGACTGTAATCTCCATTGTGTAATTTTTCATTACAAATGTGCTAATGCCGACTGTTCTTTTATTTGTTTATGTTCAATAAAAATATATTTAAAAAATAAAAAAAATCTTCATTGATCTAAATCTCGGCTACTGGACTTATTTACCTTCATTACAGGAATGTAGTGTAAAACCAGAACTGAAACAACGGTCCTAAACCCTCTCCCCCTGACCTCACCCTATACTTCCTGAATTGAAGCATCTGTCGCCCTATAACTAACTGGAAACTAGCTAAACATTAATGTTTAGTGCAGGAGATGCATGGTGGACCCCTTCACTCATGTCAAGTGTAGACATAGCAGCGGCAGTCACGTTCTGCACTTCGACCTTGCAGGGAAGTGAAGGACTGGGTTTTTCTAAGACCCAACGGTGCCAGGGAACAACACCTGAAACCTTCGTGGGTTACCTGTTCTGGCGTACCAAACACAGAGACACGGGACACTTCCAGCGGCGTCAGAGATCAGCGTTTATTTTACTGCAGGGATACAGAGGTCACAAGAAGTACACAGCGTGTAGGTTCTCGGAGACTGCTTCAATTTGCAAAAGTGGATCGCTCCTTTTATACACGTTTTTCCCATAGCCCAATATAGTGAACAAAGATTACAACTCAGTTCCCACAATAAACTTCAAAAAGGGTCGCGTTCATGTTTCAAGAGGCCGGAACATGATTACCACAGTATTGCCAGTTCCCAACTGTAAAAGCATATAAAACACATTCCATCCTGATCGTAAACCCATTAGGAGAAGGGACAAAAACAGATGCAAAGGGAGAACAAGGATGCACAACAGGTTAAAGAAGAGTGTTAGGAGTAATAAAGGAAACTTGATAACGGGATCAGAGATACCGTGTCTAATGTATGCATGGCTGAAACAATAGACCGGCACGGCAAGATGAACCTCGAGCGGGGCCATCTGCCTTCGTCGTGTCGTTTCCCTCATCATAAAAGTCATACTCAAAGGAACACGTGTCTCTCGCGTAAGCTTGAGAGTCCCAGGGTCACGAAGCGGACAAAAGTCCGTTCGCTGGCTACTTGAGGGCAAGAAACAAAATGGATGCCGTATCTAAAATGGAACCCGAGGGTTCAGATGAATAAACCCAAAAATAAGACGAACCATACGTGGTTGCGTAGCGAAACTGCGTACACCCACTATACTCGTCATTTGCGGTTCGTAGATACCCAACTCATCCATATTCGTCACCACTCAAAAGTGTCGTTCCGTCCCACACGGAACCTCAGACGCTCCTTTTGCCCTCATGTAGGCAAGCACTAGTCAAGATCAGAATCCACTTCAATATTCATCAGGTCGTTCAGTTGCTGCTGGAACATCATTCTATTCATCAACGTCTCCTTGGTAACAGATGGTCGTCTTATACACGTTGTAGCACATAGGCCACATAAGGCAGGACCACACTGTACACAAAGACAACACGTGAACAGAAACGTTACAACAACCCCTACGATCATCAGAATCTTCCAACCCCAAGTTGACATCAGGCCCCAAAACCATCCTAGGAGCGTCCAATTACCTTCGTCCACGTGTATGGACTCGGAGATCTTGTGCAACTTCGAGATGGCTTGGTAAACAGTTGGAGCATTGTCAGGAATATAAATGCAACAACTCGAATGGATAACTTTACACACACCACCTCTATCTGCGAGAACAACATCTAGAACCATACGGTTCTGTAACGTCATGAGTCTATCCGCCTGAAGTTCAGCTGTGAGATTACCAAGGGCACTTGCAGTAATATTAGCAGTCGACTCTACTACACGTGTCAGTTGTCTTAAGTTCCTACTATTAACCATAGGTCCCCAAAACGGCAAGAAACCCTTAAAGAAGTCTCCTGCTTCTTGACCGGCAGTATCCTCTTTGCTAATAACACCTCTCACAACTCTAGTTTTGTGATAATCTGAGGCGACAGTGAAAGTCGGTGGTAGAAGATTCGCAATATAACAGGTACCCGAAAAATCACGGGGTAACCATGTATATGCGCGTTCATAACATACAAAATAAGTGCCCTTGGCGGTCAGAAAAACAGGGGAAGAGAGCATCGGCAGAACATACGTGTCGGTGCATGCACTGTTCCCAAGTTGTGCTCTCGGATTTCGACCCAAACCTTTCAAGCAGAAATTACCGAGGTGTGGTACAATCCATATTGGGGACGAGCTCTTAAGCTGTCTATCACCCACTGACGTACTATACTCAGCCTCGCTCAGATCCTTGTAAGCCTGTACCTCCTCACTTGGGATAAGCGATGCATCAAAAACATCTCTATCTAAATCCGCTATCGCTATCGCCAAAGGTTTGTGATACGGCCCAGGACCAAAATTGGCAGAACGTGGCTCTCGACTGGGGTAAGAATCTAGTGCACTACGGAACATAGTTTGGAATGCTCGAGCCGAACCCTGGGAGCTGTAGGGAAGAACCAAATACGGAATACCCCTATCCATGGTATGTGGCATTAACCCACACACCCAACAATTGGTAGTGTTCATCACCAACTGATGCTGATGTAGAAGTTGAACAAAGGAGTTGTTCATGAACTCCGCACGTCTAACCTGTTCATGTTGAGGCAGAGGATGAAAAGAATGTGGAGAAACAGTGGTGAGGGAGCTTAGTTTAGGAGAAAGGGTAGGTGAAACAGAGGGTAATAACAACTGTACTCCAAAATATACTCCACCCACCAATAACATAGATACGGTCAGGAACAGTAGGAACACCTGAAACAAAAAACATTTTGTACATACAACTTTTCTTAATTCTGATCTCTGCGCCGACATCCTTTCTGCTTCCAATAGCTTAGAGAATGCCATCCTCTACAAACCGTCCGTGACGTACTTGACGCACTTCGTTCTGAGAAGCGATTATCAATCCCCAGGAGTTCCCAGGAATCGACAAAAGTAACCGACCTAGCGTCAGAAACCTGCTAAACAGAAAGGAGTACCCGCACGGCCCTACGGTGACCCGGATGGAGAGGTTTCCTCGCAAAAAACTCAAATCACAAATCTCTTAGCCGCAGGACAGCACAAAAAAACTCAAAAAGAAAGGATATAATTGTCCATAATGTTCATAACATCAAAAAAACAAATATATATAACTAATTTTTATTAGTCCTTGAACGAAGAAAATATCGGCTTCTTCCAGGTTGAGTTTGCTCTACAAACAATTGTTCAGCTGGCGCAACAGTGTTCGATGAAATGGACAACGAGTCAGACCTTTGGTTCTCTGCTACCGATGACTCTTCATGTGGGTTTGGCAATGACAAATCACTCCCCCACCGGTTGAGCGTCGCTAAACGGCACAAAGTGCAAAGGAGTCTCAGTTTCTGTTGCCGAAATCCCAGTCCTCACCCAAGCATCCGTTGGTAAGGGGATCGGCACCTTCTTCGTGTGACTGGCGTGTACCCAATTCTTCCTGCCCTCCAGTCGAACCGCAGTCCTCGTCGTCAATAAGACTTGGAAGGGTCCTACAAATCTTGGCTCCAAGTTACGCTTTCGACCAAAGTTTCGGGTAACGACCCAGTCCCCTGGCCGGAGCTGGTGTCCAGGACCCTCTGTCTGCGCCGGTAGAGCTTCAAAGACCTGTTGATGGATTAACCGTAGTTTAGTGGTCAAATCATGCAAGTAATCAATTAACATTGGATACTCAAGACTATCAAAGGCCCTTGGTCTCGGAACCCCCCAAATATTCGCAGGGCGGCCGAACACAATCTCATATGGGCTAAGCCCTACTCGAGAGTGTACGGTCGCTCTGGTCGATAGGAGGGCCAGAGGCAAGGCATCAGGCCACGATAAACCAGTCGTAGCTTGAATCTTGGCGAGTTTCAGTTTCAGGGTACCATTGTACCCTTCAACCAAACCCGCTGCCTGAGGATGATTAGCACTATGGAATTTCTGACAAATTCCAAGGCCCTTACACACACTCTGCATTACACTTCCCACAAACTCACTCCCATTATCCGACCATACAATCCGTGGCATTCCGTACCGAGGAAAGTATTCCTTCAGCAGGATTTTTGCTGTGGACAGGGCAGTGTTATCCTTAAGAGGATAGGCCTCAATCCATCTGGAAAACGCACAAACCACAACCAAAACATACTTTAGGTTATTGCATCTCTCCATATGGATAAAGTCCAGCTGGATAACCTCAAAGGGACAAACAGGAGGAGCAAAATGACCAGGTGGAGTGGGGGTACCCTTGCCAGGATTGTGCATCAAACACACCATACAATTCTTAACCACTCTCTCGGCACATTTTGCAATACCCTCATTTCTCCATACAGGGGACAAGAACCTACATATGCCTTTCGCACTGATATGTGCCAACCCATGAGCCATCGTCACAACAGCTAATACATACGCATCTGGTAACATCCACCTCTGACTTTCTGTCAGGTCAACCCAACATCCATACATATCCAACTTTCCCGTACTTTCTTTCCACTTAGTCTTCTCAGCTTTGGTAGCCTCGTTCTGAATTGCTTTCACACTCTCAATAGTATTTTCACACATACCAGTCTCTGTCGGCCACCTTACTGAACTCGTGACATACATTCGGGTCGCAAGATCCTTAGCCGTTTCCTTAGCAATCTCATCCGCAAATGCATTACCACGACCGACATCGTCTGTCACTTTCCGATGTGCACTACATTTAACAATTGCCACTTGTTTAGGCAGTGTAAGTGCATCCAAAAGGTCATTCACGAGCTGTCCATGCTGGATCTTCGTACCATGCGATGTCATAAATGCTCTTTCTCTCCACAATCTTCCAAAGTTATGCGCAACACCGAATGCATATTGACTGTCGGTAAACACATTCACTCGCTTTCCTTTAGACAAAACGCACGCTCTTGTCAAAGCGATCAACTCTGCAGCTTGTGCTGAATTCTGATTCAATCTCGCAGTTTCCACAATCGTGCTCAACGTTACTACAGCATACGCAGTCGTCACATCACCATTCGGCAATTTAAAGCACGACCCATCCACATACAAGGTACCATCGGGATCTGGCAAGGGAGTGTTTTTCAGGTCCACACGACCTTTTGTTTCCTCCTCAGTTCGTAAATAACAATCATGTGGTGGCACATCATCTGATTCCATATTAATCGGCAACAATGTCGCTGGATTCAGTACATTATAACGTTTGATCTGTATATGACTTGCCAAAAGGGTCAGCTCGTACCCAGACAACCTTGCACTCGTCAGATGTTGAGTCTTTGTCCGATTCAAGAGAGTATCAACTGCATGCGGAACCATCACCATGAGCATATTATCCATAACAAGACCTGCGGACTGTCGTATAGACGCCGCTGCTGCCGCTGTCGCCCTCAAGCAACTTGGCAACGCTCTAGCTACCGGGTCTAAGGTCGAGGAAAAATATGCACACGGGCGCTGCTTGTCGCCAAATTGTTGCGTTAAAACACTCAACGCACAACCTTCCCTCTCGTGAACGTATAATGTGAATGGTTTACTATAATCAGGAGTACCTAACACGGGAGCCGAACACAGCGCATCACGTAGTTCAGAAAAACTTTTCTGACATTCCTCCGTCCACGGCAAAGGAGTCGAAACATCCTTGCACGTGAGAGCTATCAATGGCTTCGCTAACAGTGAAAAGTTCGGAATCCACTGTCTGCAGTACGACGTGATACCCAAAAAGGCACGCACATCTCTCTGAGTTGTTGGCACAGTCATTCGAGCAATTGCTGCGATTCTTTCAGGGGTCAACCTTCTTCCCGCCTTTGACAATAAGTGACCTAAGTAGGTAACTTCTTGACAACAATATTGCAATTTAGAAGGTGACACTTTGTGGTGTAAGTCACAGAGATGCTGCAACAGTGACACAGTAGCAGTCTTGCAAATTTGTTCAGTATCTGCGGCTACCAACAGATCGTCAACGTACTGAATCAAAGCCGCACCAGTCGGTAGCACAAATGCATCTAGTTGACTTTTAAGAGTTTGGCTGTAGATCGATGGACTCTCACAATAGCCTTGAGGTGCGCGTTTGAACCGGAAACTGCGACCTCCTAACGAAAATCCGAACAAATCACGACTTTCCTCAGCAATCGGAATGCTAAAGAACGCATTCTTCAGATATATTACCGAGAACCATGATGCAGAGGCTGGAATCAGAGTCAGTAAAGCTGTAATGTCTGGAACCACAGGAAACTGTGGGACAACAATTTTATGGACTTCCCGTAAGTCGATAACTAGACGGTACACGGGAGGCTTGGACGGATCAGTTCGTTTCAGAATAGGCAACACGGGACTATTACACACGTTACCTCGTGTCTCCTCGATAACATCTTTACCGATCAGATCGTAAATGATCGCTAATAGTGCCCGTTCACCATCAAGAGAAATTCGATACTGTGGTATGCGTGGTAAACGCGCATCAACTTTCAATTGAACAACATAAGGTGGGATATCCAACAGGCCCACATCATTGGGACCTGTTGCCCACAAAGAAGCTGGAAGAGAACTCCATTCCGGTGGGAGCTTATCGATCGATAGATACATAGGGGAAATCACATTCTCACCCAACGTAAGCTCCACACCCGTAGGAGAGCAATACAAAGTCGCATGTAACCTCTTCAACAAATCCAAACCCAAAAGATTCTCACCACAACCAGTAGTCAAAATCAAAGGAGCTTCGAGCTCATGAGACCCAATCGTAAGTGGCAAGGGGCTAGAAACTGGATTGCTAACGGGGGCGCCAGAGAATCCAACGGAAACATTCGTTAAGCCAGACAAAGGCGCGCCAGGGAGTTTCGAATGCATAATGGAACTTTTTGCTGCACCAGTGTCCAACAGAAAAGGCTCAACGATACCCAATGTAGCTACGTCAACATAAGGCCCTCTCTGATCAACCGGAACTGATACTTCTCCCTTCCTTCGTCTATGGCTGTCCTAGTAGATACCATCCATATCAACATCACGCTCAACGTAACAGTCATCCACATGATACTGTGCAGATCTACCGGACGATGGTTCGCGTCGATCGAAACAATTCTGTGAGTCTGAGGAAGTGGCAAAACGCTCGGCCTGACTCTGAGTAACTCCACGACCTCTACCACGTGAAGCTTGTTGAGGACCACCACGTCCTCCTCGAGCTGACACACCATTATTCCTATCACGGAGAACCGGACAATTAAACTTCAAATGGCCCTCCCCTCGACAGTACGCACATTGATTGTATCCCAACACAAAACGGGGTGCGGGAGAGTCATTTCGCACCTGCGATCTAGAGAACTGTGATTGCGATCTATTTGGCTGTTGCGAATCATTAAAAGTCGAGCGCGGAGGATACGCTTGCTGCAATAAGACCTTAGTTTTAAGATCCTTTGTTTTCTTATCTGCACGTTCACTTTCCTCCTTTTCCCTATTTTCGTAATATTGGGCCGTAGCCAATATTTGAGCAGTGGTAGAAACGGCCCACGAACTCTCAGAATTTTTCAACTTATTACTAAGTTCGGGCAACAAGTTCGACACAAACTTATCAACAAACAGCCGCTGACCACCCTCTGAGCCCATGTCCTGGCCACTATGATCGACAAATGCTTCCTCAAATCTCGTAAAGAAGTCGGAGACGCTTTCATACCTCTTTTGCTTGCACGCGGACAGCTTGTCCCAATTAACGCGCATCGCTGGCATAAGCGTTTTCATAAGGGTAATAATCCTCTGGGGCAATGCCACAATAAGCTGCTCAGGCTTAGCCCCACCAACTTGCTGAGCGTCTGCTGCTGTAAGGGCAGCCCAGTCACCGCCTAACTCAGCCGCGTGATTCTCGTGACGAATTTTCGCCCAAATCGGCTGAGGCACTACATTGCCAAACAACATATCAATATCAGCTAGATTCATAACAGTAGCATCCACCAATTGGGATAACTCCTTATAATAACCTGCTGGATTTTTACGGGGATCAGGCAAAGTTTGCTTCACCTGTAAGACTTCCGATCTTTTCCAAGGGAGGCGTATCCACACTCTCTGAAAACGGCCTGGGACAGCAGGGTTAGCATTAGGATCGCCTGGCATCCATACTGGGGGAACTTCCCGCATCGGATATTGACCAGGTTGCGCCATCCATGCTGCCGTCTCCTCCTTAAACAATGCTCGAGGTTGCACTGTACATCGAAAGGATAATAAACGTTCTAGAGCTTCTCGAACTTTGTCACCTACAATCACACCAGTTGTGAACCGATGCTGGAGCTCAGAAACCTCAGACGGTACAGTATCTACCACATCGTGATCCCACTCCTCCTTCAACGAGTTACACAATTCCTCAAACACGAATCGTTGAGTGGGCGCATTAAACTGAGAAAATGTGTCAAACACTACACGCGAAGGATATTTAACAGGATTACGAATCCATTTACGTGCCATTTTTACCAGCGATTCGCGTTCTCTATCGTCAGGAAGCTGGCTGCGCCTCTGAGCGACATCTGAAAGAGTTGAGCCGAGTATTGGCCCAAAAAGCGGAGAATAAAGAGAAGCAACAGCAGTCAAGAGACGACTACGAACAGAAGGAGAAGAGGAAGAAGATCCAGGCGCGGCAACAGTAGGGGTAGAGGCAATAGAAGTTGACGCGGCACCAGGAGTAGCAGGAACAACAGACTGAGGAGGGACTTGAAAAGGCGCAGTAGGAAGAGAAGCCGGTAAAAGAGGAGGAACGATCTGTGGCACAAGGGGATTCGGGAGAGCGGGAGGAACAGCGGGCTGACCAGCAGCCGCCAAAACAGCAGGTGGAGGAAGAGGTAGAATCACAGGACCCAGAGTATCGGGAGCATAGGGGGGTGGTGATTTCAACAGATAAGACAATAGCGAATCCTCTACCGCTTCTTCTCCTGACTTATCATTGGTAGGCGGTAGCACCGGATAACACTTATCCACCGCCATATGATGAAGTCGAGCACTAACTTCCTGCTCTCTCATCTTTGTCTCGCTGATACTGTTCAGCATCTCGCATCACCGCGATAACGCCTTCTCTTTTACTTTTCTTACTCTGCTTGATTTCTTTCTGCTTGGCCTCTTTCCGCCACAACCGGAAGGAATCAAACATGGCCGGCCTAGCCTTCTTTTTAAACAGTTTAGCTTCCAAATTATCTAAAACGGCAGTTTCAAAACTACCATGAGATGGCCAACTAAGAACGCCATCATTTTTAGTGTAGCGGACCCAATATTCATTATACACGATAGGACCTACGCCATGGCGACTATAGAGCTCATAAATCGGAGTTCCAACCGGAGGTATCGGGCATGAATCCTCCAGCCGGGAATCCATTCTGCAACATTTAAGAAACCCAAACAAAGTACTACGGCTAGGCATCGCGCACATTAACCGAGTTTACAAACTTCAAGGGCTATCGAATTTACGATATCCTCGCAAAAAGTTTGCGAGACCCTCGGTTTTTGGCAATTGCAATCGTCAAATAAAACCCAACAACTAAGAACCACAAATGCTATGGTACCATGTAAACAACAAAGGAACACAGGGAGCGACCCACAAATACTTAACTGAAAGAACAATGGCGTCACCAGGAAGGCCCGTCTATCGTCTCGCCGTACAAAGGACTACGCCAGGCGCCAAAAACAGGTCGACAGTCAGGGCATCAGTCCGTCGCAGCCGTCAGGAGGCGGGGATCTTCGCGGGAAAAGACGTCGGGCCACTTATTTCGACAACTGGATCGATGAAGCGGGGTGCACCTTCCCTCTGAGATTTCACACGAAGTTCCTCACGATCGTCGGGCTTTGGACCGGTACCGCTGATGTCGCCCCACGTTGGGCGCCAACTGAAGGACTGGGTTTTTCTAAGACCCAGCGGTGCCAGGGAACAACACCTGAAACCTTCGTGGGTTACCTGTTCTGGCGTACCAAACACAGAGACACGGGACACTTCCAGCGGCGTCAGAGATCAGCGTTTATTTTACTGCAGGGATACAGAGGTCACAAGAAGTACACAGCGTGTAGGTTCTCGGAGACTGCTTCAATTTGCAAAAGTGGATCACTCCTTTTATACACGTTTTTCCCATAGCCCAATATAGTGAACAAAGATTACAACTCAGTTCCCACAATAAACTTCAAAAAGGGTCGCGTTCATGTTTCAAGAGGCCGGAACATGATTACCACAGTATTGCCAGTTCCCAACTGTAAAAGCATATAAAACACATTCCATCCTGATCGTAAACCCATTAGGAGAAGGGACAAAAACAGATGCAAAGGGAGAACAAGGATGCACAACAGGTTAAAGAAGAGTGTTAGGAGTAATAAAGGAAACTTGATAACGGGATCAGAGATACCGTGTCTAATGTATGCATGGCTGAAACAATAGACCGGCACGGCAAGATGAACCTCGAGCGGGGCCATCTGCCTTCGTCGTGTCGTTTCCCTCATCATAAAAGTCATACTCAAAGGAACACGTGTCTCTCGCGTAAGCTTGAGAGTCCCAGGGTCACGAAGCGGACAAAAGTCCGTTCGCTGGCTACTTGAGGGCAAGAAACAAAATGGATGCCGTATCTAAAATGGAACCCGAGGGTTCAGATGAATAAACCCAAAAATAAGACGAACCATACGTGGTTGCGTAGCGAAACTGCGTACACCCACTATACTCGTCATTTGCGGTTCGTAGATACCCAACTCATCCATATTCGTCACCACTCAAAAGTGTCGTTCCGTCCCACACGGAACCTCAGAAGCAGTTCTTATTCTTCAGATAGCGATGATTCTTTGTGTCCTTCCTGTTGTTCTTCAGAGGAGTTGTCAGATCACCGGACTGCTGGAAAGGTCTGAGTCCGGGACCGCCTGGTCTAGGATCTCCAGGGGAGTCTGTTCCCTGGAGGAGTCCCCTGCCAATCTGTTTCGGTGTCTGGAATGGGAGCGATCTGCGGGTATCTGCACGACTTTCACGTCTTCAGTGCTGTTTAGGAGACAAGGGACGCGAAGCCCTTGGAACAGAGTGGGCCGGTGAGGAATTTTGTCAGATTTCTAAGGGCCGCTACTCGGTCAGCCAAGTCCAGGTGGATTGGGGGGAGTCAAAGAGGAGCGTCTTGCCTTGGACGATAACCCAAAGGCATGTAGGGAAGAGGAGCTTATACTGTAGACCCAGATTCCGCAGTTTCTGCTTGACTTTTGTGTAGGAGCGGCACCTCTCTGGTATAATCTGGGAACACCATGATGGTGTGGATTTGGAACTTCAAGGAGCCCAGGATCCGCGCCTCGCACAGGATTGCATCACTGTCCTTAAAGTTGAGGATCCGGGCGATCACTGGATGATGTGGGGCTCCAGGTGGTGGTTTGAGTGCAAGGGAGCGTTGAGCACGTTCGATCGCGAGAAAGTGTGTCCTTGGGCATCCAGGATGATATCTAAGTTTCAAAGAAGGTGGCCATTTGTCCCTGTTCACTGCCCTCTGGAAAACCCACCAGGCGTAAGTTGTTACAATGCGATCGGTTTTCCGCGCCTTCGGCTCTTTTTTGAAGCTCCGTCATGTGAGATTGTAGGCGGGTCACTTGGTCCTGCAGCTGGTGGACGACATCTTCCACCGTGGAGAGGCAGGACTTGGCTTCTGAGATGCGGGCTGTGGGATTACGCAGGTCTTGCCGGATGAGGGACACGTCAAAGCAAACCTCACCGATCTTCTCTACCACCGATGTGTGGGATGAATCAATAGCTTGCAGGATTGCGGTCAGATCATTACTTGGAAGGGAGAGGCCACCTGCAGCTCCTTCCAGGGGATCTTGTTCCACCGTGGTGAATCGATCCATTTTGGTTTGTGTGTGGGTGTTGACGGGTTTGGGTCCCCGATCTCTCCCCATGGTTGGCGAAGGAAGGGCTCGGAAGACAGGAGCCGAGGTGACTCCGGGCCAGGCGCTTGTTGACACCCCCTGTTTGATCCTGCCGTGTTGCACCTGGACGGGAATTGTTCCTGACTCGGGTGTAAAGATGCACCAGTGGTGGGGCTCCGAGTCAAGGGGTAGGCTGCCACCAATGAGGGTCCAATGAGTGGGTTTCACTGCAGGGGGTCCCCCTCAGAGGCGGGGGAGCATGGCAGGGGGTCTGGGAAGGATAGGATTCCCTGCTTCAGGTCATCTGGGTTGTAGTCTGGCGCCAGGCCTGAACGAGGCCCTGGCGCTAGAGGAGCAAAAGTCATCAGGCCGGGCCTTCTCTGGCTGAAAGATGACACAGTCAAGAAGCCGTGCTTTTGGACCCAAGGCCTGGTGAGTTTCTTTGAGCAAAGTGTCGACCCAGGGTACCTCCGGAGGAGAAGAATGCAGCTTGGAGAGTGTGGGTGGGATACTAATGGGGATTGCACACTTGGATACTGGCTCTGGGGCAGAAGGATAGCGGTCCCTCAAGTTTGTTTCGCCCTGCCAGCGGCAGGTGCACAGATCGCAGTAGGTAAGACCAGGCCCCCTCCAGGAGACCACTGCTGCACAGTGTCACGACCAGGCACACCTAAAGCAAGGACTGGGTGACGCACTTCGGGGGTCTCAGTGGCCTCAGGCAGGCCCCTACTCTCCCAGAGGGCTCTCCAAGCACCACAGCCCCTCGACCAGCGGGAACCCAGAGGACACCACCTGGGGGATCAGGGCAAGACCAGCGTGTCCTTTCAAGACCACATGCGGGTTCTTGCAAGCGAACAAGAGCCTGACCGGGGCTGTGGGGATGTACGGTCTCTATCGGGTCTAGGAGGGAGAGTCCAGGGGATCAACTCTGTGGCAGCCCAAACCGCTCTGAGGCCCAAACCGCTGTCTCGCCTCAGCGTGGCCCCCAGTCACGGCCCCACGGCGCCAGGCCCCATGGGGACTTGGCTGTGGGCAGGGGGCCGCTCTCCAAGCCACACAGCCAAGCACCACACTCCGGATCTCCGAGGAGCAAGGCGGCAGTCCCAGGCCTCACAGCTCCTTCCCTCTCAGTGGCCGGTGAGCCATCGGGGCCTGCCGATCACAACATTGGGCTTCTCAAGCCGGCACTTGAATCTTCAGCTGTGTCGCAGGGCGGCTGCTGGTTGAGGCCCTCAAGGCACCGGGCTCCACAGCAGCCACGGGGTCCTTCCTTAAAGAAGGAAGCCTCTCTGCAGGCCTCATGGGGGAACGACCTGCGCCACTGGGGAGCAGGAGCAGTTCTGTGAGGCACAGCTGTCTCTCAGTGCCGTCGGGCCAGCCGCCGGTCTCTGTACCGGGCTGCAGGTGAGCTGGGTATGGGCCTCGGTCCCACAGCAGCGGCTCAGGTTAGGGCTCCGCAGCCCAGGGAGCAGGTGCCACCATTTTGAGGAGTGTTAGCGCAGGAAATCAGCGGTGATTGGATTTGCACAGAGATTCAGGGGATTCTGTGGAGATTCTCGCCGGGAGTGGGTGGTGCAGGCTATAACAAGGCGTTGGCTGCAGAGTTGAGAGATGGATGGCTGCCGGTGCTGGTGGATCTTGGTGTGGATGACGGTGGGGTCCGGAACACTCTTAGAGTGCGACCGCCATCTTGATGCTCCAAGCCACGCCCCACCAATTATTTTTAATGTAAGTAAAAAGAAGTAATGTACATAAATGCATGAATACATGTATGTGATGCTTTTAAACTCAAGCAATTTCATTTATAATTGTATTCTAACAGTCTCATTTTCTACTGAAAAATAATGTATACATACACAAAATTGTCCAATTTAGTTATGTTTTATCAAAATCAAAATACTCATAAGTTAGTGGCATATGAGAAATACAACAAGCATATCAATGCTTCCATCTTTATCTGCTTGCACTGCTTTTCCTCTGCATTACCTGCCTCTGGAGTACCACTAACAGATGTTAGTGTATACCCGCATGTATACCCGCATGTGCGCCTTAAGTTGGAGACATCAGGCACTGGGAGACTACTTAGGCTTGAAGTCTCTTTTCTCTCCTACCCCTAAATCTGCAGGGCCAGATATAGAACTGGCTTACATATTTCCAAAGACAGATGTGATCTGCACTAATCCATGTGCCACATCTGTACAGCAGTGAACCATCTGAGTTTGTATATATACTGTGTGCCTGGATAGCATGGTAGTAGCCTGTTCCAGGTGGTTGATTGATCTGCTCACTGCATCAAACCGTAACATATGCTGAAGATGCCTTCGCCTTAGAGTTCTATGGCGTTGTTGCCTAGCTGTAGCGAGTTTGTACACTGAGTCTGTGAGTATTGTAAAGTTGTCATTCGTCATATTTTACCCATCCTCAACCATTTTCCTTGCCCATCAATCAATTGTGACAATGTATGATTCATACTAGGAGTGGGCAGAATTTGCAGAGTTTCACCCCGTGGGCTTCCGCGGAGTTACATTAAAACTCAGCGAGATTCCATGGAGTTCATGACCGGGCTGAAATCGGCTCATCGCAGTACTCACGCTGATTATTAGAACCAGGAACTTGCTCCTATTGCAAAGCCATCTTATGTGCCCTGTGCACCCCCATTATTTTGCTTATTGGTGCTGGAGGTAAGTGACTCTGACTGTCCTTGGGCTCCGTCTATATATTAGGGACCACTTACAATTGGCATGACCTACCCTATAAGTCCCTAGTAGAAAATAGGGCAGGGGGATTAAAAGTACCTAGCATATAATAGGGCATGGTAGTATAGAGGCCAGCAGCCGTTTCTGCACTTGCATGTGTGCACTGCTGAGCGCCTCAGGTCATTTTAAAAGCAGCCTTGTGTTGCAGCACTGCTTTTAAAAGTAGATTCACTGCAAACTCTACTTTGGTGGTAGGGGCACTTAAAAAGTGACAATCTACAATATATTTACATAGTCAGAACCCTCAAAGTCTCTACTAGGTGTTCCAGGGATGGGGGGTCATGTAGTTTTAAGGAGGTCCCTTATAAAATATGTTTTATATACCTTGGGGATAGAGAAATTGCACATTCCACTACTCTCATTGTAGTAAAGTGCCTCCTAAAATCGACTTTGGATGCTATGAGCACTGCGGAGTTGGGCTTGACATAGTATGGCATATTCAGAACATCCAAGGTTTCTACTAGGTGTCCCAGGGCTGGGATGTCATGTATCGGCGGGTATATAAAGATGTTTTATATGTCCCTGTGTTGGAGAAATTTCACATTTAATTTTCCACCTTGTATATCCCCAGCCATACATATTGCAATAGTTTATGAATGCATTAATATTGTTAGGAATATAAAAACTATATATCGTTCAAGGATTTAGGAGAATAGCATTGATAAATCCAATAATAAGCTATTGTTGAATGTATCCCAAATTGTTCAGAAAATATGTTATACAATTTTCTCATCCGTAAGCTACAATTCAGCCTTCCTGTATCTTCCCTGATTGATCAGATTAGCCAGACTGCTTTGATGAGGTGATAAGTGACTCACCCAGGAAGATCCTATTTGGTTAAGAGGGCTCTGCAACACAGGAATACTAGAGCAGGGGGGAGGGGTCGTGAAGCATGCAGCTGCAAAGGGGGAAGAACAGGCAGGGAATGCCAGGTCCATCTACCCCAATCCTCTCAGACCAAGCCAGATGGGAGGCTTATGGAAGGAATTCACAGATGTTAGGGGAAGAGAGCTATGGAAATGAGCCATACCGAAGATTGGCTTAACTAGTTCTTACTCCTCTACTGAGATTTCAGCCATGTTGAATTTTAGAAGAATAGAGCTTTCTGAGAGATTATACCACACTTTGGAGGAAGTGGTCATGCTCTGGAGTGTTGCCTTCCACCTCATCGGACATGAGTGCTCTTCTGCTTGACCCCAGATAACACTGAATTAATATGTGAGAGCTGCAGAGCCTCTCGGATCCTCTGCTTGAATCTCAGGGAAGGATTGTCATGCTAGAATCGTGATTTGCACCACCAGGCTCTGCATTCTAACTAACTGTGCCTGCCGCCATATCTGGAACTACAGTCCTGTGGATGTACCTTGCTTCTGAAGTTTTAAAGAGTGGACTCTCTGCAAGCAACAGGTTAACAGAGCTCACCTACACTACAGCGCTGGGATTCTCCTGGGTAGCCATGCGCTATATAAAAAAAATTCAATTTCCATTTCCACCTGCATCCTCACCGCCAAAGTCAATTGCCTGGAGTGTGCCCAGTGGACTTGTGAGGGTCATGTTCAGGTGCTTTGTGGGAATTGTGGTTCCAAACTTTCTAGGACCATCATGGAGCTTCCAGACCCTTGGATTGTGCTTTGGACACTTTGGACCGTCAAGAGGAACTTCAGGAAGAAGTTCCAGAAGTTTGGAGCAACTTTGGAAAATAGCTCCATAAGTTGACTGACCCAACCACGAGAGCCGAGGCCCGGATTCCAGGTTTGTCCCACTGAAGAGCTCCAGGGGTCCGACTTCCAGAGTTTGACTGGGAGCTCCCTGAAAGCCAAGCTGGCGAATACTCACCGCATTGTGACTGGTGAAGAGCATCGAGGGAACCCGGCAGAAAAAGCTCCAGAAAAGTCTCTAAGTCAGAAGGTAACATTTTGGTATGGTACTTCATGTGTCTATGTGGCAAATAATTCTGCGGATTCTTCAATATCACATGGACCTCTTATAGTACCATCTTGCTCACTATCATGCTCTCTCAGTTATGACACATCTGTAAAAGATATATAGATGTACATTACTATACTTTTTTATCGGTATTAATAATAAACATTTGTTAATTCTATTTCTCTTCTGACTAATTAGATTGCAACATGTTCTAAAAACAAAACAATGTCCCTGTCTTTCTATGCATATTAAGATAGATTTTTTACTACAACCCCTTTAATGCTGTAGCAAATTAAGAAGTCATTTTAAAGAGGAATGTTTTATCAAACAGTAAGATTACATTGTTAATTACACATGCTTACAAATCTAGGGAAATGTCATGCGCATTACCTTGAGTTTTAGATGGTGGATTTGAAGTATCAACGTTAGAAACTCCCACAACATTCTCATGCTTAATTGTTCCCTCAATGAGAGTTTCCATGGTTGTTGGTGGTGGCTGATGGGATGGTCCTTTGCCTGTCCAGTGTGTCTCCGGCAAGCGAGGTGCAACCTTTTCCTTGATTCAGCATCCTAAGGTGTACCATCATTTAAATATTTCTGGGATGGTAGGCTGTGCAACACCAATGGAAGTGACCTTGTTCAGGACGTCATTACATATTATAGCTTTCTGGGATTCAGACACACTGAATGAATTCTTCCCAAGGAGCTTCTCATTATGGGAAACACAACCATCAGTAAGAACCTCCAGCTCCTTCTTAGAAAACTTGATCTTGCGCTTTGTGGCAGCAATATCTTTGACACCTTTTTCCAGTGACATGGTGCCCATTTTTTGCAGACCGAAATTAAGTTCTGCCTCCACATACTTTCTCCTGTCAATCACTGTTTTCCTCTGTGTTACAGAACACTGGGAAGGGGTTGTATTTATCGACTTCCTCATAGTGATGTCATCATTCTACAACCAAAACACAACTTTTCCTGTTTGCAATTTCCTAATACTGATTCACATTTTTGCGATCCTCTATTAGGAACTCTCTAAATAGCAAATGTAAATCAAACCAATTCACAAATAGGAAAAGGCTGCCTTTGGTACATTTCAAATAGCTATTTCTAAATAGCGATTCAGGTGTTAACACTATTTGGAAATTGCCTACCAAATCGTATGAACATCTGACCCTTAGCCTACACCCAATTATATGCCCTCTGGAAATTGCACTAGAAAAGGTTGGGGTCCTTCTAAACACAGTGATGATAGGCTCCAGTAGGTTAGTACTTTCCTACAACATACTAGAACAACAACAAACACTACCCTTTTGACCCAACACTGGCCGATGCCATTACACACAAATGGAATCAAACACATCACAAGACAGTCACAAATGTATTCTGCCTCCTGTACCACACACCTTTCAAATCTTCCCATTCACACAGGGTGACCACCTGTCCCAGAGCACACTTAGGTACATTTTGTGGCTATAACCCACAGTACCATGACTGGTTCCATGGCACACTCAGGAAAAACTTGCAGCTTTCACACACAACACATAAGGGTACTAAACTTCCCAATAGAACATCTCACTATATGGTAGTACTCTCCTCCAACATTGCACCCAATTAGTCTTTCATCATGCAACTTCTCATACAAGGTTCTATCTTCTCCAGCTCAGCACACAACCAGGTACTCCCCCATGCACATTCCCACAACAGGGCACTACACTTCTCCAATTTAGCACACCAAGGGGTACTCCCTCATGCAACTTCTCAGGTATTACACCGCCCCCATACTATGCATACACAGACCCATGAAATATCAGAAGTACTACCTTCGATTATGAAGTGGGTATCCGGCCAAACAGTGCCTAACCTCAGCTAATTACCCAGCAGCCCAGCTAAATCTCTGAAACTTCACAGTTTATTGGCCTGCAGAATAAATAGTGAAGATAATGAAATATTTGACTGGTGGCCTGATAAATAGTGTGAAAGAGGTCTTCATTTAGCCGGGTATAAAGAAAAAATGGGACTTCAGGCAATGGTAGCATACTAGCCATCTTGTACTGGGGATGGAGCGTGTGTGAAACATTTGAAAATAAGTCTATATACAAATGTACAGATGTATGTGCATGAATTAACCTAAGTTATTTACAGATACAAAATGTTGGGAATAAAAACATTTAAGTTATTATAATATCAAAATTCGAAATATGGGAATCAAACTTCTGTTTTAGGAGCTTCGGGATATGACACACAGATATTTTGTGCTGCAGTCTAGGAGTACTTGGCTGTCTGTATGTTGTGTAACAAATGATTTCTTCGTTTATGAGAATACATTTTTTTTCAAAGTTCATGATTTTCTGTTTGATGATTGTTAAGGGATGGGCTCATTTTGGACTTCTTGTGGAAGTCCAAATATTTTGAGCTTTTTTTCTAAGGAGGACTGTGCATGCTTATTATTTCAGAGGAGAAGAGTAAACCGCTTCACCTAGTGTTGCAAAGGTCCTATTCATCTTTATCAATAGCCACCTCAGCAGGAATATGTAAAGGAGTAGAAAGATGTGTGGATCTTGAGACAGCTCCACAAATGGCCCACATTTTGCTGTGCCTTGGACCATGTTGTAATGGAGTGGCATTCTCTGCCATATCTGTATAAATACATTGGAAATATTCAAGCATTTCAGACCTTTAAACCTATGAGTTGGTGCTTACATCTTAGCCAGTTTTAGCACTCAGGGCTTATGTCACAAACTCATAGGGCCTGTGACCACAACATTGCTTATCATTAGGTATAAAAGCCCTTTTATAAACTAGAAAATAGTTTTGACTGTTAAAAGGACTTTTGCAATCGGTTCTGAGTTGCAAATAGAAAAGTTTCAATTTTCCAAAACTGAAATCTTTTTTTTTAAGTAGAACGTGTTCCTTTAAGGAGCATGTGCTGTTTTGAAAAAAAAATGTTTTTCATTTTGGATGCACTCAAAGGGATTGTGGCACACTGTCCCTTGAAAGCAGCCATCCCTGTGATTACAGCCAATCACTGAGGGTCATAAATTGCCACCTGCTTAATGAATATTAAGTAGGTAGGTCGTTCTGCAACCCCTTGCAATTCAGTATTTTGGGAATTGACCTGATGCTATATAAGTTGGTTTGCAAAATACAATTTCATTTGCAAAAGCTATGTGCCCAATTTGCAAATAAAATAACAAACCATCAAGATCCTAACTTGAATACAGAGGTGGGTGCCAGCTCTGTTCACTCCTTGTTTGCAGTTCCACACGGTGAGTACCTGTTGAGATCTGCATAAGGCATACTAATACAAAATGTAAGCTGCTTAGACAGAAACAACCAGGTAAATAGTAGGGTTTCTTTTCTATTTGCACAGCTACTGATCATGTTGTTCATACTGCCTGCTATTTATCTTGCCACTAGGTGAATATTGAAGTTCATTTTCTATTTGCATGGCCACCGGTCAAACACCACCTCATTTCTGCTATTTAGCCAGCAGACAGGTATTTAGTGAAATTATTGGCAAAATAGTACAAATTACCTACTATTTAAACAGAAGCGAGGTAAATAATAAAGATTATTTGTTGTTTGCTTGACTATTGGCCAAGCAGTACATAATGTCTTGAAGTTAACAAAAAGATCAATCAAGTTTCTTTACAGTTTGCACTCTGCTGGGCAAATAGTGCATAACCTCTTCTATTTAGCCAGAGGCTCACTAAATAGTGAAGTCTCATTATTATGTGCACAGCTGCCAGCTAAACAGTGCAGCATCTCTAGTATTTATCCAGCGGACAGCTAAGTGGTCCTGTTTATCTGCTATTTTCAAGGTCACCAGTCAAATAGTAAACAATCTCTATTATTCAGACAGTGACCAAATAAATAGCAGGGAAAATTCACTATCTGCCAAGCGGCAGGCTAAATAGCTGCTGCCATTGTCTTATAAAAGTGTTTACCTGGCTGTGCTAACAGATGAAAATATTTATCTGAAACATTTTCCTTAGTAACTCCTAAGCACATACTGCAACTGCTTATGTATAATGGGAGTAAAACATGGTCTGTATTGTTTAATAACCCACACATATTATTCATTAGTCAGATTTCCTTACTAGTTACGATAATGGTTCTCATGAATGTCAGTAGTATTTTATTTTGAATAAGTTACTTCTTAATGCATGATTGGGAGAAATATATACATTACTATGCATGATTGCTTCCGAAATAGAAGTTCTGTATATGAATATTAGATCAAATAAAGATCCTGTCCCACACTTCAAAAAAGAAACAGTGACTTGGAAATTCATTAATCCAATTTTTTAAAACTCATGATGCCCAAAGTAATATTGCTTCTCTCTTGCAAGCAGTGACCATGTTTTCCGAATACACATAAAGATAAGCTGATCCCTGTCTCAGCACTCAAATTCTTTCAATTTCTTTAAGAATCTTTTCAAGGCGAAGTAAATGAATGACGGTGGTGGTTTATCCAAGTGGTTGTACGTATTGAAAATGTATGGGATTCATTAATTTAGGCTGTAGTAATCATGTCTAAAACCGGCCTTTTATGGACTACATGAAATAAAATGGTGCAAACGTCCATCATGCAGACTGCACGTTACCACCCCATTATGGAAGACAAAACAATGACACAAAGGTACTTCAACCATCTCTTGGGCGATTCTGATTTACATGGTGGCATCGCCATGTGACAAATCAGGCCACATCTCTTAACAACGCTGGAAATTCAGGGCCTGACTCACAAACTGCATTGTATTAAGTCAGGCACCACAACTGGCAAACACTGGAAATTCACTGCACTGTTATTGAAAGCAATAGAGACAGGGAATTAATCCAAGATGCATAGAAACTAAAGCTAAACTAATTAAATTAGTTTAATGTTTAACATTCCAAATTTTGTAAGAGATAAAAAAATTATATTTAATAATTGTCTTTTATGTAATACTACATGTAATGTAAAAAATAAATTACTTTTCTAAACATTTAAAAAGAATGTTCATAAAGGTTTTTACATTAATCAAATCCATACCTTTAGCCTAGTTTGCTAAATATTTCAATAAAAAAAAAGTTACAAATAGTGAGCATTTATCTAAAAAACTGTTTGTAATGTATTATGTCCAGCTTGATAACAAGTATTTAAGATTCATTCACATTCATTTTCATTGTGTGTACATATAAGACCCCGTATGTGGTCGAAACGTGTTATTTTCGGGCAAGTGAATTAAATTAAATGTTATCTAGAATACTGCATACCAGAGTGGCTCGTGTTTTTCTGCTGGGACGGTGGGATCTCTGTATATATATATATATATATATATACACATATATATATATATATTACCTACTGGCGGTCGCCAGTAGGTAGTTATAGTTAGGACCCTGTTTCCATAGGAAAACCGCAACATTCTATTTGGAATAACTTTGGCGCCGGTCGACGAATCCTCGCAAAAGTTTCACAATAGGTGGGGCGCTATGCTCCGCTCCTACCCTGAAAGTCTCGGGGGGATTCGTCAAGCGGGGGCTGAGATAAAAGGGGGGTCCCAAAACGCGTTTTTCCCATGCATTTTTCCATAGGACCTTTAGACACAGCTACAGCCCGAACGGCTGAACAGAGTTACTTGAAATTTGGCAGAGAGGTAGTCCTGAGGTCAAGGAAGTGCCTTTTGTAGGTCTGGTGTAAATCTGTTCAGTAGTTCCTGAGAAAATAGCCTTTAAATCAATATATATATCTGAGCCAGCTTACGGTGCGCTTACGGTAAGCTTACCGTACGCGTACGGTGACGTGCGCGAGCGCGAATCTGATTGGCTGTTAGATCTTAGTAAACATTCGAATCGGTCGAAACCAGGAAGTGGCGGCCGCCATTTTCTCTCTCGCACTCTGAGAGGGGGTTTAAAAACAAAGGGCAAAAACATGTAAAGGGGCTGTTTAGACAGCTCCTAAGCACCTAGCCATGTTGAGGGAGTCCCCAAAGATCCCCTAAGGCCAAAAACGGAATTTTAATTTTTTCGATAATTTCGGCGATTACGCTTACCGTACGCGTACGGTAAAAATTATTTTAAAAAAAAAATAATCCATACTCTCCCCACCCCATGTGCAAATGCTGCCCGAAGGGCACCATTAGTGCATGGCTTACAATTCATGTGAAAAATTAAAATATTACCTTTCACAACGAAGCGCATCATATGTCCTCCATGTGCGCACGGTGCGGGAAGCGCATCGTGCGTACATGGCCCATCTAGCGTAACGTGGGCACGCGGTGCGCGTAGCGCACCGCGTGCCCACCGTGCGTGCATGGCACTAACTGCGTAAAGTGGGCGCGCGGTGCGCGAAGCGCACCGCGTGCTCACTGTGCGCGCACGGTGCGCGAAGCGCACGGTGCGCGCACGGAACGAACTGCGTTAAGTGGGCGCGCACGCCACGAATGGCGTAAAGTAACTTAGCATTTAAAAAAACGTACAAATTCACTGAAAAAACCATAGGTTTCACACACGTTATAGTTAGGAATTAGCATTTAAAAAACCTTGCAAATTCAGTGAAAAAACCATAGGTTTCACACATGTTATAGTTAGCTGGACATTTTACTGATAAAAAACCAATGAAATTCCCCCGTTATAGTTAGTGCAGGCAACTATAACTCACGCGACCGCAATCCTCTGCTGATGCTAATACTGTATTTAGACACTTATTTACCTATGTCTTCTTCCATAAATTTTTAGCTATACATATATTACAAATATTTTTTTTTCATAAAGACATATGTCATCAGCAGAGGATTGCGGTCGCGTGAGTTATAGTTGCCTGCACTAACTATAACGGGGGAATTTCATTGGTTTTTTATCAGTAAAATGTCCAGCTAACTATAACATGTGTGAAACCTATGGTTTTTTCACTGAATATATATATATATATATATATATATATATATATCGACAACTCCCAGAAAGGGAAAATCAGGATCGCACTCCGTAGTTCTGATACAATGTTTTTATTTCACAGTTCACAGAACTCCTCCTGAGGCGGAAAGACGGGAGCATTTTAGCTTTTTATTCTGGTGTGACTGACTTGTGTTTTTAAACTTCACTCACCCCTCGGCGTTGCCATTGTAGTCACGGACATCCAGCCCAGCTGATCACTCGCTGCCGCTGGGGTCTGTTGATTACCTCTTGCCGCCACCCCTGGCCCAGCGGACATGCCCCCTCGCGCTGGCCACGCCCCCCCGTTATTTAAACGCGCGTTGACGAAGCGCTGCGTTCACAGAACTCCTCCTGAGGCGGAAAGCCGGGAGCATTTTAGCTTTTTATTCTGGTGTGACTGACTTGTGTTTTTAAACTTCACTCACTCCTCGGCGTTGCCATTGTAGTCACGGACCTCCAGCCCAGCTGATCACTCGCTGCCGCTGGGGTCTGTTGATTACCTCTTGCCGCCACCCCTGGCCCAGCGGACACGCTCCCTCGCGCTGGCCACGCCCCCTCTCCATCTTTCCCCCTCACCCATATAACATGCTTACTTACCGGAAGCGCAGCGGACGAGCGCAGCGGGCGCGACGATTGCGCGCCGAAGGCGCGCTTAAGGCAAGCTTGTCTGCGCTCGTCCGCGCCGAGGCCGGGCCAAGGCCCCCCCCCCCTGCCATTGACTTGCCACTCATTGTAGATGAATCAAGCACTATTAAATATACCTCTGACCAACTCCGAACATTCAACATTTCAGCAAATGTGCCGCATCGGGTACCACAACTATTACATTCAAATCCTATTATAGGTCCTCACAAATGTTCCCTTTGTATTGCTGCTACCCTTCCCATTACCCCCCAGGTCTCAGCAGCACTTATCAACGCGCGCTCTGTTCCTAAGCACAAAATTGAAATTCTGGATCTTATCGAGTCACACAATCTAGATCTTCTATTCATTACTGAAACCTGGGGCGGCGACTCCCCAGGTCCAGATTTCAAAGCAGCTACTCCCGAAAACTACTGTGTATGCAGACTCGACAGATTTAATAGGAAAGGTGGAGGAATTGCCATCATTTATAAGAACCACCTTAAAGTCAAAGTCACAGACGCTAAACAAATCGATTGTGAGGCTTTCGCTTTCACTATCAGTCTTTCAGGTAAACACTCATTCATAGGCATTTTGCTCTACCGCCCCCCAGGATCCAGATTGAAATTTCTTAACAACCTAAACCACTTAATTGAGGTCTCAGCAGGAGTATCACACTTCACCATACTGGGAGACTTCAATTTCCATCTCGAATCCATCTGTGACCCTGACACCACGGCGCTAATTAACAATCTTGCAGCAGCCGGCCTACAGCAAATTGTCAATCAGCCCACTCATGAAGCCGGACACACCCTTGATGGGCTATTTACCAGCAATCCTCACATTTCTGTTTCCCAGGTGATCCCTCTCACTTGGACAGATCACGCAGCAGTCTGTTTTTTTATAAAATTGACCTCCCTTCCACTCTCCTCTATCTCTTCCTCTCCTATCACTTTTAGAGATTGGAAAAATGTTAACCATTCTCAACTTGCTGCACTGTTACTTGACAGCATTATCACGACCGAAAAGGATCCCTCACTAGCCTCCACCAACTACCTTAATAGCCTAAATACGTAGCTCCCCTAAAAACCTTCTACCGTACCAGAAAATGTCCGTCTGCCCCCTGGTTCACTGAACCCCTTCGACTGCACAGACAACGCTGCAGGAATCTGGAAAGATGCTGGCGCCGCCACTACAATCCCGCTGACAAAATAGCGTACAAAAGCGCCCTTTCTAAATACAAAGACCTGATTGCCGCTGAAAAAACTTCCTACTATACTTCTCAAATCAACCAGGCTAAAAACGCACCAAAAGAACTGTTTCAGGTGGTCACCCATCTTTCCAACCCTCCTGCCCCTCCCCCTGTTGGAACCCAATCCCTCTGTGACTCCCTTGCCAATTTTTTCAGAGACAAAGTCACTGCCATCTTTTCAGCCTTCACTCACGCTCCCCCCGCAGTCACGATGAATCCTTCATCACACAGTAACACTCCCAGCTTCTCGGTCTTCGAGGCTGCCACAGAGGAACAAATCTATCAATTTGTCTCAAGTACCAGATCGGGATCACCTCTAGACCCCTGCCCCCCTACTATCTGAGATGGGAACCCCTCCGCAACCAGTAACCAAGGTTCGCAATCTTGGAGTTCTTTTTGATGACAAATTGACCTTTGGTCATCACGTCAACTCCGTGGTCTCCTCATCTTTTTTCATTTTGAAAAAAATCAAAAAACTTTTGCCATACCTTCCCTCTTCAGCCGGCAGAACTCTAATCAGCACTTTGGTTTTTTCCAAAACGGATTATTGTAATGCCCTTCTTCTGAATGCCCAGGAAAAAGTCCTGAACAGACTGCAGCTAGTCCAAAATGCTTCGGCTAGAATTTTACTGGGAATCCCTAGGTTCTCATCTATTTCACCATATATTCGCCAGCTTCACTGGCTCCCAATAAGGAGCAGAACAAAATTTAAGGCTCTATGTATTGCCTACAAGGCAGTCAATAACGTTGGTCCACAGTTCCTCAAAAGAGCTCTGTGTCCTCTTAATCATTCTAGAACACTTCGGTACTCTTCTGCTTACTTACTCAAAGTTCCGCGAACCAAGAAGGCCAATTGGGGTGACAGGAGCTTCACAATTTCTACAGCCAAACTCTGGAACACTCTGCCCCTCTATATCAAAACTGCCCCTACCCTTATTAGCTTCAGGAAGCAACTAAAAACATGGCTCTTCTCACCATAATCCGCTGCGTCAGTACGGTTCTGTGTCCCTAGCGCCGAGACACCCCTGGGTATTTGCGCGCTTTAAAAATCGCATAAACATAAACATAAACATTTCAAGTTCGCCCTAAGCAGAGAAATCCACAGAAATCAACGCGTTTCGGTCTTGCCACAAGACCTTGATCACGACACTGTTTATCACAATGGAACTCGCATAAGTACCGGCATTCATAGAACACACCCCACTTCCTGTCACGTGAGGATATGAGCATTGTGGGAGATGTAGTTTGCACAAAAACAAATAATTTAGCAATTGCATATAAATCAACAATAATAACATGTGTGTGCTCACAAACATCCTTAATTTGCGAAATCCCCCACTTCGTTCCGATTAAAGTAAATTGAACAAATTTTATTATCTGAATTCATTTGCACGAATAACACAGTCTCTAAAATGAGCTAGCGGGCAAATCTTCCGCATTATGGTGCCATATTTAATTCGTGCAAATGAATTCAGATAATAAAATTTGTTCAATTTACTTTAATCGGAACGAAGTGGGGGATTTCGCAAATTAAGGATGTTTGTGAGCACACACATGTTATTATTGTTGATTTATATGCAATTGCTAAATTATTTGTTTTTGTGCAAACTACATCTCTCACAATGCTCATATCCTCACGTGACAGGAAGTGGGGTGTGTTCTATGAATGCCGGTACTTATCCGAGTTCCATTGTGATAAACAGTGTCGTGATCAAGGTCTTGTGGCAAGACCGAAACGCGTTGATTTCTGTGGATTTCTCTGCTTAGGGCGAACTTGAAATAAAAGCAGTGTATCAGAACTACGGAGTGCGATCCTGATTTTCCCTTTCTGGGAGTTGTGGACACATTGTAACGGTCTGGCTCGACCGTCAGGATACCGCACTGGTGTGCAGCGCCATTGCCGGCCGACGAAGGGAGCCAAGTGGTGATTTTTTCTAATCAAGTCGGAGCAGGTGCTCGCTGGCGGATTGCAACGTTACATTCTTTGGAAGCTGAAGCAGTGAAACGCGTCTACCTACAACCGGAGGGTCGAGGTAAGCGTGGATATATCTGTAACAGCGCGAGTCATTGTGTAATGAGTTGAATGAATACGCACGCACGAAGCGAAAAAGCTGGCTTTACCACAAGTTCTGTTTGAGACGTATCAATCTTTAAAGAACCGCACTACATGTTTCAATGTAAACGAGCGGCTAATTGGACACTTTGTTTCTTCAGCATACTTGTCCGTAGCTCTACATATGCATGAATGGAGAAGGTCTCCGTTTGAAACATCAGTTTGAAACGTGCAAGCAAACAGATCGGCACGTTTCTTGAAACTAAATATATTTCAGCCCTATAACACAGAAGTCAATTATTCATTGGCTGGGCCACTCCTGGAACCATGGAAAAACGAGAAGCTAAAAGAAATGAATTCATGAATACGATGTTTGAAACAGACATTGAACCGATGCCTGAAGCCCAAACAAAACCAACGGGCAAAACAGATACCAAAAGTAAACTACGAATGTGGGAAAAGACAAGCAGGAAGGAAATAAATAAATCTTGGGAACTAATTTCATTAAGAAAATATATGGAAGTTCGGCGGGTGCCTCGTGGCCTAAGAATATTACTAATGCCTAGTAATCAGGATGCAACAAATGAATTATTGCATGAATGGGGCGAATTCATCCTTGATTCATTATTAGGTCTAATGAAGATTCTAATCAAACATCTTGAAATCAGTCTAACTAAAATTAAGGAAGAATTACATGACATGGAAAAAGAAATACAGACATTAAAGCTTACGCCCAACATGATGCAATTCAAGGAGGAACTGGAGAGTCAAATTGAGAAGCATGAAGAAATTATCAGAAAAAGGAAACAAACCAAATTCATTAGGGATAAAAATGATTATACAGATGGACATATTTTTACATTTGCCCGAAAATATGATTTTTTTAAACAACAAAAAAAAAATTCAGAAACGATGGGGGCAACAAGCAGTTTATCCTCTCTTACATCAACAGAGGCAAGTGATGGAGAATCGTTGGAAGTAACGGATCCCTCTATATTGTCTTTTTTAGGGGACATGCACCTCGTTCAACAGAGGCAATGGGAGCAAAACCGGACAAGCCAACAGAGTTACAGGGGCAGAGGCAGAGGACGCTTCTGGAAGCCCAGAAATCAAAGAGAAGAACCAAGAGAAGCAAGCGAAATTCCAGAAAAAACAGGAGCTCAGACGAGAAGCATGCGACAGAGGAAGAACTTCTAAATTTAGTAACCCCCATGGATGAACTACAAATTGTCAACCTATCGCAAAGACAAATGAGTGATGCAGAGTTGTCTTTACTAAAAAGAGGTATACATTTTTGCCCCATCCAACCAACAGACATTGCTCAACTGAGAATTGACTTTTATAAATACGTCAGAAAAATCAAACTGGCAAAACTCTTCCATGAGAATCAAGATACATGGAATAAAAAGGAACAAAGTGTGGCCGTTACAGTTTCTGACTTATTGGCAAAGGATTCAGAAAGCTAGCTGACCCTGCTAAATTTGGATGTGGAAAATGAAGATGAGAACATTACACTACAGGCGGCTTGCACCCAGATGGGTGCTGGTTTGAGCATGAAAAAACCTAAATCTAAATACTATCCTCAATTAACACCGGGAAACAAAGTGGATTTATTTCAGGAAGCAGTGGTGCAAGATATTTACAAAATGAAATTTTCTAAATATAAGGAAAACTTATCTGAATCTGAAAGGAAAGCGCTTTCCAGTTTAACTGAGGACAATCAAATCGAAAAAAAAATTTGCGGATAAAGGTGGCAATTTTGGGGCCTATGCATCAACAATGCCATTTGCGATTCCTTATTAGCGAAAAATAAGGAATCGCTAATAAGGAATAGCAAAAGGCTATGCATGTAGGAATCGCTATTCAAATAGCGATTCCTTAATATTCCTTATTACCGAATCGGTAATACCGAATCGGTAATAAGGAATACCTACCCATTCATTCCTATGGGCTTGGAGGCCCATTGGAATGAATGTAAAGCCAGTCTGTATTAGCGATTCGGTATTACCGAATCGCTAATAGCGGGAGCACTTTCAAGGGTGCCAGGGTGTCAAAAGGACACCCTGTTGCACCCCTGAAAATGATATGTGCACATATGTTGCACACACACATGCTCTAAGGGCATGTGTGTGCGCAACATGAAACTTTGAAAAATGCACAAAAGTGCATTTTTCAAAGTTTTTGCAAATTACCATGCAGTTCATCTTCATGGTAATTTGCTCCCCCTATTAGCGAAATCGCTAATTATTTAACTTTGATGCATTGCATTTAAGGAATCTCACTTTGGGATTCCTTAAATGCAATCGCTATTTAAGGAATCGGTATTTAAGGAATCCCTATTTAAAGAATCGCTATTTAAGGATTCCTTAAATAGCGATTTCTGCTTTTGGGTTGATGCATTGGGATTGGGTATTTTTTACTTAATACCGGGAGCTATTACCGAATCGGTATTTTACCGACTGGATTTTGGGTTGATGCATGAGGCTGATTGTCATTTGGGACCGCAGTGCTTATGCCACAGAAGCGCATCGCCAGTTGAGGAACGAAGAGTACTACGAAAAATTGAAATCAAACCCAACAGATGAAATAAAAAGACATGTAGATAAAAAATTATCAATATGGGCTCAGAAGAAGTTGTTGGATGAGGATGAGGTGAAATATTTGACGGTTCAATTTCCTGTAACTGCGACTATTTATTTCCTTCCAAAACTTCATAAGGATTCGAAGAGGCCACCAGGGAGACCTATCTTATCCACCAAAGGAACTCTTTTGGAACCAATATCCAATTATATTGACTTTTTTCTGGCACCTTTTGTTTACAATTTGAGTTCATATATAAAGGATACCACTAATCTTTTGAGAAATTTACAGGATACCCCTTGGCAGGATAGCTATCTCCTCATTACCATGGATGTCATCTCCCTGTACACTAACATTGAGAATGAGATGGGAATGAAAGCAGTGGAATTTTTTCTAAAAGAAAGAAACATTCACTACAGCGATCATAACAAAATGTTGCTGCAAATGATATCCTTGTGTCTCACGAAAAATATATTTGTGTTTGGGGAGGAGATCTACCGCCAGAACATGGGTACGGCTATGGGTTTTTCCTTCAGCCCTAACTATGCTTGCCTAGTGATGGGTTGGTGGGAGAAAGAAGTAGCCTGGCACACTCAGCATGATCAATATGTCAATAAAATTGTCCTGTGGAACCGCTTTATTGATGACCTGCTTTTAATTTGGGACGGGACCAAAGCGGAATTTGATAAATATTTCCTTATTCTGAACTTAAGTATGGCAAAATTGAAATTCACTTGTGACATAAGCAAAGAGAAAGTGATATTTCTGGACACGGAAATATACATTAAGAATGGTCAAATTGAGACAACTTTACATCGTAAAGCTACAGCCACAAATGCGACACTGTTGGCAACTAGCTTTCACCAACCATCACTCATTGCGAGTATACCGTATGGTGAATTCTTGAGGATCCGGAGGATCTGCACGGAACAAGAGGAGTGGAGAAACCAGAGTCTACAGACAGCAAGGAGATTTGAGCTGCGAAAATACAATAAAGCATTGGTCAAAAGGTGTTGGCAACGGGCGAATGAGAAATCAAGAGAGGAATGTTTGAAGCCCAAACAAGAGATCAAACCTGATGCTGAACCCATAAGAATGATTATGGATTTTTCGAATGATGCTAAAAAAATAAGCAAAATTATCAGAAAAAATTGGAAATTGTTACAAATGGATGAAACTGTCAGCAAAATCATAGGCAATCATCCCTTAATTACATATCGCAGAGCTCGGAACCTCAAAGACAGGTTGATCAACAGCCATTTCCAAGGCAAAAAGAATGCAAGTTGGTTGAAAACCAATGGTTTTATCAAATGCCGGAAGTGCAAAGTTTGTGAAATTGCCAAACCTACTACAGAGTTTAGTCTAGCAAATGGAAAAACCTGGCGAATTAAACAGCTCATTTCGTGTAAAAGCCAATTCACAATTTATGTTATTGAGTGCCCGTGTAAATTAAAATATGTTGGCAGCACTACTTGTGAATTAAAAAAACGGATCTTGGAACACACACGGGCTGTAATGAACAAAGACACTACGAACGCCGTTGCTAAACATATGGGACAGGTTCACACAAACAATTGGAAGCTTTTAAAATTCTACGGCATTGAATCAATTCCATTGTCCATCAGAGGTGGCAACAGAGAGAGAATTTTACGGCAAAAGGAATCTCGCTATATCATCAAAATGAGGACTTTAACACCTTATGACCTGAATCAAAGTGAGGAACTGTACAGCCACCTGTGATTTGAACCATGAGTGATTTTTGTTTTGCTGTTTCAGTGACATAAGATTTGAGGAACATATCTCTTTGATGAATGGATTTGTCTGATCAATAGGATTGGTGGTCTGATTCGTATTCTTATTCTCATGTTTATTCTTATTCTTATTCGTGGAAATTTGGTATTCCTACGTATTCTTAAATTCTTTCTCGCACGATACAACAGGGTAGCCATAGTGGCATTACACAACAAAACAAATTTTAAGCCTGGTCCTAATGCTATGCGCTCACACCCCACTGGAGAGGTCTCATTTCATATTAAAACATATAAAAACATGTATATTGTGAAGAGGGTGGTAGTCTGTGAAGGTGATTATTTAACTCCTTTATCAACTTGGAATATAATTGCATGGGGATCAGGTTAAACTTGATAACACAGTCTCTAAAATGAGCTAGCGGGCAAATCATCCGCATTATGGTGCCATATTTAATTCGTGCAAATGAATTCAGATAATAAAATTTGTTCAATTTACTTTAATCGGAACGAAGTGGGGGATTTCGCAAATTAAGGATGTTTGTGAGCACACACATGTTATTATTGTTGATTTATATTTGCAATTGCTAAATTATTTGTTTTTGTGCAAACTACATCTCCCACAATGCTCATATCCTCACGTGACAGGAAGTGGGGTGTGTTCTATGAATGCCGGTACTTATGCGAGTTCCATTGTGATAAACAGTGTCGTGATCAAGGTCTTGTGGCAAGACCGAAACGCGTTGATTTCTGTGGATTTCTCTGCTTAGGGCGAACTTGAAATAAAAGCATTGTATCAGAACTACGGAGTGCGATCCTGATTTTCCCTTTCTGGGAGTTGTGGACACATTGTAACGGTCTGGCTCGGCCGTCAGGATACCGCACTGGTGTGCAGCGCCATTGCCGGCCGACGAAGGGAGCCAAGTGGTGATTTTTTTCATATATATATATATATATATATATATATATATATATATATATATATATATATATATATATACAACCAATCCTGCTGTCAAGGTTCAAAAACAGGCGTAGACTCCGTGAGAAATCAGCATGAAGGAATTTTATTTCGTAAAAAGACCAAGACGCGTTTCGACGGCAAGCCGCCTTTGTCAATATCTCAGGTAATACCAATGGCTCCCATTAAGTACTGTGTGTCACAAACAATCGTCATAACAACGGTAAACAACTGACATAGAAAACAACAATTCGTGTAGTTTCAGCCCATAAAAAGACAGACTAATACGTTCAGTGTGTTCACCGCAAGAAAAGATTATTTAGTTAAAATTAAATTAATGATTAACCAAAATCTAAATTTCCAACAGTGTGAAAAATCCGCAGAGACAGTAATATAAGCCACATTTAAACATGATTATTTAAATTGTTTGAAATATAAAGCCCCAGTGGGCCTTCCTATACCTCCCTAAAAAAAGATTTTTGAATTATTCGGTTTGAACAGAGAGTGGCCAGTTAGCTACCATTTTTGAAACTGTTCTAACTGAGGGGAGAGAAAAGGGGTCTCAGCTGGATTCATATGAGTTCAGAGAAAACACAACGTCTGTCATCATGGGCTAAGGATACTTATTGTATAGACACACAGTTCTAAACAAATTAAATAGTACAATAAGGTAAACCTGGGATACAAAAACGGAGTAAGGGTACGGTAAGAGACAGGCAGAAATAGATTCACAAATGTACGGATAAAGCCTCATCCGTTTTTAATCCAATGGGTATTTTGGTGTTAAACAGAATAATGTACTTGGATTCAAGTCTACGCAGTGTTTGCTGTCTATTGCCTCCTCTTGGGTTCCTAGGAACAGTATCAAGAACACAGTAGGAAAGGTCAGATGATTTTCCATTGTGGCATTGATTAATGTGTCTGGCCACCGGGTAATTGGGGTCATCGTTGTTAATCGCCCGCAAGTGCTGCAGTATACGTACATGAACAGGGTGAATGGTAGACCCTATATAACGTTTGTTACATGTACATTGTAACATGTACACTGCAAAATCGCTTTTACACGTATAACTTCCCCTTATAATAAAGGGGGAGTGTCTGAGTGGAGAACTGATTTCTTTTACGTTAATACCATGGCGGCAGGCCTTGCATTTGGTACATTTTCTAAAGCCATTGTTGGTTTTGAGCCACTCAGAGCCTTTGTTGATACTGGGTGCATTGTTAACTAGATTCTGTCTCATGGATTTTGCACGTCTAAACGTTAGTGATGGTGTCGTTGGCATATTTGGACCTAGAGCGGGGTCACTGCGCACAATTTGCCAATGTTTGTACAGAGTTTTTCTCAAAATGTCATGGTAGGTGTTATATCCAGTTATAAATCTTGGTATCCCAGATATGAACTTTTTGCTTTTTTTCTTTAATTTTTCTGGATTGGGGAAAAGAAGTTCTTTTCTAGTGATTTTCTGGACTTTAGAGTTGGCTTTGTTTAAAGTGTCTGCATTGTAACCTCTTTGTTCTAGTCTGTCAAACAGAGTGTTAGTTGCTTCAACAAGACTGCTCTCTGTACTGCAATTTCTCTTCATACGAAGACATTCTGCGTATGGGATGCTCTGTTTCAAAGAGGTGGGGTGGAAGCTACTATAGTGGAGAATGGAATTTCCTGATGTAGGTTTCCTGTAAGTTCTGGTCTCCACTCTAGAATCCTCCACAAATACCTCTAAGTCCAAAAATTGTATAGTTGACTTGTTGATGTTGCATGTAAAAGATAAATTGAGAGAGTTCTCATTGAGTGCTTTGGCAAAGTTAAGAGCAGATTCTTCCGTCCCTTGCCAAAGAAAGAACAAATCATCTATATAACGGACGTATAACACCACATTTTCAGTCATTGTTTGTTCATGGTCAACCATGAGCACCTGCTCCTCCCACCAGCCCATATGCAAATTAGCATAGCTGGGGGCGAAGCAGGTGCCCATGGCAGTCCCGCACAACTGTTTGTAAAATAGTTTGTCAAATATGAACACATTGTTATCGAGACACCATTCTGACATCTTTAACAACATAAGTGTATGATTGAACAATTCTATGGGTCTTTTACCTAAGTAATATTTCAGTGCATTGAGTCCATCTCTGTGTTTTATACTCGTATACAGAGTATTAACATCAAGTGTCATCAGTAAAGAATTTTCATCACAATGCAAGTCATAGATTTTTGTCAGAAAGTCTCCCGTGTCTTTGATAAAAGACGGGAGGGTCTGAACATAAGGTTGTAAAAAAGAGTCAATAAATTTAGAAGTGTTCTCAAAAAGACCTCCTATGGCGGATATAATAGGCCTACCAGGTGGATTCGTGGCACTCTTGTGTATCTTGGGAATTAGATACAACTGTGGAACAATAGGATAGTCTGTTTTGAGAAACTCAAATTCCTGTTTAGAGATCAGATTGGAACATCTCCATTGGTATAGGTCGGCATGATATTTTTCTTTTGTACTTGCTAAAGATGTGGGGCTTACCCGACAGTAACATTCTGGGTTTTGGAGTTGTTGTTGTGCTTCCAAATTGTATTGATTTAAAGGCCAAAGGACGACATTCCCACCTTTGTCAGACCATCTCACCACGATATCTTGGCGTGTTTTGATTTTGTTTATGAGTTTCTCATATTCAAGTCTCTGATTATGATTGGTCTGAATAAACCTTGTGCTGGATGTGGTGGATAGACTTTTAAGATCTTTGATCATGTTTTCCGCAAAGATATCTATATTGTCTCTTGGCATAATAGGAAGGAAGACAGATTTTGGTTTGTACAGAGTAGTTTTCCTTCCATAAATATCCAATCCCATGCTGTCTGCTGTTTGTTTGGATGTTGTGTATGCACCGGATTCCAATGCTACCATATCTTGTAATAGTTCCATATCGGCCACTTTCAGGTTGCCCATTGGTGCGTTTATGTCCGTTAGATTCGGTGCTGGAATTTCTGTTTTGTTACTTGAGCTGAAGTATTTTTGCAATTTCAGTTTCCTTGTAAATTGAAAGAGATCGATGCGGGTTTGCACATAGTCAAAATTGGTAGGAGCACACCATGACAAACCTAGTGTCAATATTTCTTGTTCTTTTTCAGTTAAAGTCATATTGGTGAGATTTATGACTGTGTTGTCTATGGTGGTATTCGATCTTACTTTCTCTTTGTTCGTCTGTTCGTAGTTTTGGATGAGTTTTTTCCTTCTCCCTCCCCATCTCCGGTCTTTCCGCCTTCTCGTCTTTGATTTTGTGTTTTGTTTGTTTGTTCGTAGCGAGGTGGGCGGGGTCTCAGATACATGGAACGTTCTATCCGTAAAAAATCCAGTTCTTGAATTACGGATGGCGCAATACCAGAGGCGGTGTCTTCTATATCGGATTCCACCTCCGAGCTGAGTTCTGAACCACTTGGCTCTGTTGTTTTTGTTTGAGAGATGTTGGCTGAGGATAATTGTTGTCGTCGAATGTTGTCGAATTTCTTTGAGAATGTATATATCCTGCCATTAAGATAATCTCGTTTATCTCTCTGAAATTTTGTTGCTTTACGTTCCTTAATTGATTGCTCATGTTTTGTCAGTCTTTTTTGCATTTCAATTTGTGCTTTACTGAGTTCGTCTTTATCGGGGAATTTGTCTAATTCTTTCTGTAACTCATCTATTCTTGTCAGAATTTTTACACGATCACTGATTGCATACTTTATTAGGATCTCTAACATACGCCGTGATGAAATGGCGCTGTTCTCTGCCCACTCCTTTAGCATGTTCGGGTCCGGATTCTCATAAGTTGGTGCAACGAGAACTCGTAGTCCTCTCGGTATGCGACCCACATCCAAGTACCTTTGTAATGATTTGCACTCCCACCATTTGGATATCTCCAACTTGCGTAGCTTCTCCAAATCGTACATAATCTGTTTTAGATCTTTGTTTTTGTTCGTAGCCTCAATGCTGTTAGTTGGCTGTAAATCCGTTATTTCATCATTGAATATGTCCAATGCTGCCTCTTCTCTTTCTCGTACCCACTCCTCGGCCATGTTCCGAATTGAAAATCTCCCTTCTTGCTTCTCACTGCCCGAATGGTTATCTCGGGACTACCTCTCCCATCAGCCACTATAATACCACTTTTAAGACCAAGCATGCAAAGAGATTCTTACCCGACAAACATATATATATATTCACTGAAAGAACCATAGCTTTCAGGCACGTTATAGTTAGAAATTAGCATTTAAAAAACCTTTGAAATTCACTGAAAAAACCATAGGTTTCAGGGGTGTTATAGTTAGTTGGACATTTCACTCGTACAAAACCAGTGAAATTCCCCCGTTATAGTTAGATCAGCTAATTATAACTCATGAGCCCGCAATGCACTGCTGATGACGTCACATATTACTACACTCATGACATCACTGATGACATCTCAAATGACATCACTGATGACATCACTGATGACATCATCCAGTGAATGTGTGTTTTTCTGAAAATTAAATGTTTTATATATATGTATATCTCAAGGTTGATGGAAGAATAAATGGGTATATAAGTGTCTAAATGGATGATTTTGTTTGTATAAAATTAATTGTATAACTGACTGATTAAGTGTATCTTAGTGAATACATGGGTTAGAGAGTAATGTTAAAATATGTAAATATCTGTATCAGTCTCTCACTTTGTGTATAAGTGGCTGTGTGGGTTGGTGAGTAGCTATATGAGTGTCTATATGGTGTTATTAGTTGGTATTTTGAGTATCAGTATGAGTGTCTGTATGGTTCGGTAGGGGGTATTACTTAGTGCATAGATGCATGAATGAGTGACTCACTGTTTGTATGTGTTGAGGACAGCATGTGTTCAGGACTGTATGGGTGGATGAGTGTGTGTATTGATGTGTTGGTGAGTGAATGACTGTCTCAATAGTGTCTGTATGAGTAACTACATATGTTTTAAACTAGTATATGTGAGTATTGGTGTATATAAGTGAGTATATGTGAGAGTGAGAGATTGGAAGAGTTGCTGTATAAATAAGTATGTGTTTCTATAAGTGATTCTTTAAGAGAGTAAGTATGCGTAAGTTTCTGTGCGTTGGGGTACCCCTGTGATTAGCATGACCTCCTCTGTAAGCCACTAGTACATAATAGGGCAGGGGGATTAAAATTACCTCTAAGTCAAAGGAGCAGAAATATGGTACTTTAACTAGCAGTCGCGTTTGCAGAGTGGTGGAGAAAGGGTGCTGGCCATCCAACCAACGCTCAGGAATTCTGCTGCCTAGGACTTACAGGAAGTACCAGGAGGGATTCTTGGCCCCCAAAGTCCCTCAGGACTAAATTGGACTTCATTCCCCATCCCGTAGTCTGCCATGAGGTACGTTTGCAGAGTGGTAGAGAAAGGGGGCCATGGCCTCCGAAGACGTCTTAGCAAACCCACTGTGTGGGACTTACTGTAGGTAACAAGAGGGGTAGTTGGCCCCCAAAGGACATCCTTGGGGCCAAGTTCCCAAACTATTACCTCCAGTCAGTCCCACATAGCAGCATTGTTAAGCACTCATATCAGGCCACGCCCACTTTGCCCACCACTCTACAAACACGCTCCCTGGCACGCTATTGGATGGGGATTGAAATCCCCATCACTGCTCGGGGTCCTTTAGGGGCCAACTAGCCTACCTTTTACCTCCAGTAAGCCCCACGCAGTGGGATTGGTGAGAGGTAGACAAAGGCCATGCCCCCTATCTCCACCACTCTGCAAACACGCCCCCTGGTGCGTTGTAAGTTGGGGGATTAAGTCCCCTTGAATCCTGAGGGCCCCTGGCATCCAACTAGCCCACCAGGTGCCTCCAGTAAGTGCCACAGAGCTGCGTTGCAGAAAGGTGTAAAAAGGGGTCTAGCCTGGACCACCTCTCTGGAACGCAGCGCAGTGGTGCTTACTTGAAAGGGAATTAATTCCCCAACTTTAAACACACCACAGGGCGTGTTTGCACACATGTCACCTCAGGCCCCGCCCCCTCCCTTCACCACTGTGCAAACGTGCCCCGTGGCACGTTTTAAGTTGGGGGATTAAGTCCCCTTGAATCCTGAGGGTCCCTGGGGTCCAACTAGCTCACTAAGTACCTCTAGCAAGCACCACAGAGCTGCGTTGCAGAGAGGTGTAAAAAGGGACGTACCTGGACCACCTCTCTGCAACGCCACAGGGTGTGTTTGCACACATGTCACCTCAGGCCCCGCCCCCTCCATTCACCACTGTGTAAACGTGCCCCGTGGCATGTTTCAAGTTGAGGGATAAAGTCCCCTTCAATCCTGAGGGTCCCTGAGGTCCAACTAACCCATCAGGTACCTCCAGTTAGCGCCACAGGGCTGCGATGCAGAGAGGTGGTCTGAGGCCATGCCCCTTTCACACCTTCAATTACTCAGGCGGTACCTATACAGTCCAGAAATCACCCTGTCACTCCCCATGCACTCCTCCAATCAGGATTAGTACATGGTGCTGGGTGGCTGACTTGAGGAATGCATGGGGAGTGACAGGGTGTTTGCTGGAGTGTATGGGTACTACCTGAGTAATTGAAGGTGTGAAAGACAAGTGTGTAGGTGGTTAGAGGACTGCATGCGCAGTGGACAGGGGTTTGCAGCAGTGCATGTGTTAAGGCCTGGGTCATTGCGTGAGTACTTGGGTAGTGGCTGAATGATTAGAGTACTGCAAGGAGAGTGCCTGGGTGAATTTATGTGTGTTTGGGATTTTCTCGCATTGTTTGGATTAGTATATGGTGCTGGATGGCTGACTGGAGGAGTGCATGGGGAGGGACAGGGTGATTGCTGGAGTGTATAGGTACTACCTGGGTAATTGAAGGTGTGAAAGACAAGTGTGTAGGTGGTTAGAGGACTGCATGCATAGTGGACAGGGTTTTGTAGCCGTGCATGTGTTTAGGCCTGGGTCACTGCATGAGTACTTGGGTACTGAAAGAATGATTAGAGTACTGCAAGGAAAGTGCCTGGGTGAATTTATAAGTGGTTGGGTTTTGACGCAGTGTTTTGATTAGTACATGGTGCTGGATGGCTGACTGGAGGAGTGCAAGGGGAGTGACAGGGTGTGTGCTGGAGTGTATGGATACTGCCTGGGGAATTGAAGGGGTGAAAGACTAATGTGTAGTTGGTTAGAGGACTGCATGCGTAGTGGACAGGGGTTGGTAGCAGTGCATGTGTTAATGCCTAGGTCATTGCATGAGTACTTGGGTACTGTCTGAATGATTAGAGTACTGCAAGGAAAGTGCCTAGGTCAATTTATAAGTGTATGGGTTTTGGCGCAGTGTTTGGATTAGTACATGGTGCTGAATGGCTGACTGGAGGAATGCATGGGGACTGACAGGGTGTTTGCTGGAGTGTATAGGTACCGCCTGGGTAATTGAACGTGTGAAAGACAAGTACGTAGGTGGTTAGAGGACTGCATGCGTAGTGGACAAGGGTTTGTAGCAGTGCATGTGTTAAAGCCTGGGTCACTGCATGACTACTTAGGTACTGACTGAATGATTAGAGAACTGCAAGGAGGGTGCCTGGGTGGATTTATAAGTGATTGGGTTTTGGCGTAGTGTTTGGATTAGTATATGTGCTGGATGACTGACTGGACAAGTGAATGGGGAGTGACAGGGTGTTTGCCAGAGTGTATAGGTACCGCCTGGGTAATTGAAGGTGTGAAAGACAAGTGTGTAGGTGGTTAGAGGACTGCATGCGTAGTGGACAAGGGTTTGTGGCAGTGAATGTGTTATGGCCTGGGTCACTGCATGAGTACTTGGGTACTGACCGAATGATTAAAGTACTGCAAGGAGAGTGCCTTGGTGAATTTATAAGTGTTTGGGTTTTGGTGCAGTGTTTATATTAGTACATGGTGCTGGATGGCTGAGTGGAGGAGTGCATGAGGATTGACAGGGTGTTTGCTGGAGTGTATGGGTACTACCCGAGTAATTGAAGGTGTGAAAGAGAAGTATATATGTGGTTAGAGGACTGCATGCGTAGTGGACAGAGGTTGGAAGCAGTGCATGTGTTAAGGCCTGGGTCATTGAGTGAGTACTTGGGTAGTGACTGAATGATTAGAGTACTGCAAGGAGAGTGCCTGGGTGAATTTATAAGTGTTTGGGTTTTGGTGCAGTGAATGGCGTAGTACATGGTGCTGGATGGCTGAGTGGAGGAGTACATGGGGAGTGACAAGTTGATTTCTGGAGTGTATGTGTACTGCCTGGGTAATTGAAGGTGTGAAAGACAAGTGTATAGGTGGTTAGAGGATTGCATGCGTAGTGGATAGGGGTTTGTAGCAATGAGAGGAGGAGGCTGCTATTGTCCCAGTGAGAGGAGGAGGCTTCAGATGTCCCAGTGAGAGGAGGAGGCTGCTGATATCCCAGTGAGAGCATGAGGCTGCTGATGTCCCAGTGAGAGGAGCAGGCTGCTGATGTCCCAGTGAGAGGAGGAGGCTGCTGAATTTCCAATGAGAGGAGGAGGCTGCTGATGTTCTAATGAAGACGCTTCTGAAGACCTGCTCAGGCATGTAGGCGAAGGCTGTGAGAAGGCGTGTAGGGGGAAGGCTGTGAGAAGGCGTGTAGGGGGAAGGCTGTGAGAAGGCGTGTAGGGGAAGGCTGTTAGATGGTGTGTAGGGGGAAGGTTGTGAGATGTCGTGTAGAGGGAAGGCTGTGAGAAGGCATGTAGGGGGGAGGCTGTGAGAAGGCATGTAGGGGGAAGGCTATGAGAAGGCGTGTAGGTGGAAGGCTGTGAGATTGCATTTCGGGGAAGGCTGTGAGAAGGCATGTAGGGGGAAGGCTGCGAGAATGCGTGTAGGGGGAAGGTTGTGAGCAGCAGGTAGGGGAAGGTTGTGAGCAGGCATGTAGGGGAAGGCTGTGAGCAGGCATGTAGGGGAAGGTTGTGAGCAGGCGTGTAGGTGAAGCTGTGAGCAGGCGTATAGGGGAAGGTTGTGAGCAGGCATGTAGGGGAAGGCTGTGAGATGGCGTGTAGGGGAAGGCTGTGAGAGGGTATGCAGGGGAAGGCTGTCAGAAGGCGTGTAGGGGGAAGGCAGTGAGAAGGCGTGTAGGGGGAAGGCTGTGAGAAGGCATGTAGGGGAAGGCTGTGAGAAGGTGTGTAGGGGAAGACTGTGAGAGGAGGCTGCTGAAGTCCCAATGAGTACGCTTCTGAAGACCTGCCGGGGCGTGTAGGCGGAAGGCTGGGAGAGGGCTGTAGGGGAAAGCTGTGAGAGGGTGTGTAGGGGAAGGCTGTGAGAATGCGTTTAGGGGAAGGCTGTGAGCAGGCATGGAGGGGAAGGCTGTGAGAATGCGTGTAGGGGAAGGCTGTGAGCAGACATGTAGGGGAAGGCTGTGAGAAAGCATGTAGGGGAAAGGCTGTGAGAAGAGGCTGCTAAAGTCTCAATGAGAGCTTCTGAAGACCTACTGAGGCATGGAGGGGAATGCTGTGAGAAGCCGTGTGGGGGAAGGCTGTGAGAAGGGTTTCCTAAAAATGCATGGGATGCAAAGAACTGCAGCCTACCTGCCTGAACACAAACAAAAGGCGGGGTCACTATGTGACAGCTTCAATGACCCTCCAGGCTGCAAGGCAGCCTCCCCTTGGCTCATGGGGTGCAAACACAGATTGGAGACACTGCTGAGCCTCCCCCAGGCCTCAGCCCTCATTAACTCAGGTGACACTGAAGACGACCAGAGGGACACGTGTGTACGAACAAAACCCAAGCCTCCAGGAGAGTTATTATTCCAAACCACTGAGCCTAGCGCGAACCCTGAAGCAGCGCCACGACAACAACCCTGCCTCCCATGAAATTCCCGAGCAGGTGGGGGGGGGGTTGTTATTTTGAATCACTCTGCCAGTTGTCTCTGTCGCATTAAGAGCTGGCTGCAAGATAATTGTGTTATTAACTTATTAGTACAAAGCAGTCTCTAACCCTGTGGGGGAGGGGGATTATCCATCAGCTTAAGTATGAGGAAGGCATGGGGCGGGGTATAGTGCACGGGATAACTTGACACCCCCATAGCGTTTGATCACGTTTACCCTCGCCTGGGGAGATTCAGATCTTCAGATGACTGGAAAACCCGGCCCTGCCCTCCCTCTTATGCAGACGGCAATGCTCCTCAGGCCATGGGGGTAAACAGACATTTAGGGAGCCAAACTTCCAGAGGCTTTGGAGGTGTGCAGTCTGCTTCCGGTGCCGGACATGCACTGGTCCTTTCACCAGCCTGTCCTGGCCAATAAAGTAGTGCCAATGGTGCGAGGAGTTGACATGTTTCAATCCAAGCAAACTAAAGCAAGCCTGAGGCAGATGGTCGGCACTGTTGACCAGTCAAAAGTCACAACCAACACCAGGTCAGGCCTGTCAGCGGTCCCTGGGGGTCTTCGTGGGCGAGGACTCCTGCAGGGTAACACTCAGATTCCCGTCATCTCAGGTGATCTGTTCACCAGTCAAAGATGCCATTCCTGCTGGTGATGTCAGAGACCAGGTGAGCATGTGTACAAACACAAACCAGAGCTCATGGAGACCAAGGAATCTGAGACCCTGGCCGCACCAGGAGCCATTTAGATACCAAACTAAAGCAGCAACGACGCGACAGGAGAGTGAGCAGAAAGAGTACCGGGAGGGGCCAGACAGAAGGAAGCGTGCACAGAGAGTGCCCAACCAGCAGGGAGGGGTGGAGCGAGGGTGCCAGTAAGGGGAGAGAGTGTCAGAAGAGAGGGCAAACAAGGAAGGTGGAAGTGAGGACAAGCACTTTGCCAGGAGCGAGAGGGAGCAGAGAGGGTGCCTGCAATGGCCCAGCCAGTAGCAATGCCTGGAGAGGGTGCCTGGAAGTGCCTAGTGAGTGGAAAGGGTGGCGACAAGGACCTAGCCAGTTGTGAGGGTAAGCAGAGAGGGTGCCGGCGAGGGCATGGGCCCAGCTAGCAGCAAGGAAGAGTGGAAAGGGTGCAGTGAGGACTTAGCAAGTAGTTAGGGTAAGCGGAGAGGGTGCCAGTGAGGACATGGGCCCAGCAAGGACGAGTGGAAAGGGTGCCAGTGAGGACATGGGCTCAGCAAGGATGAGTGGAAAGGGTGCCAGTGAGGCCTTAACCAGTGGTGAGGTTTAGCAGAGAGGGGGCCAGCGAGGGCAATGGCCCATTTAGCATCGAGGGCACGCAGAGGGTGCCAGTGAGGAAAGGGCCCTGCGAGGAGAGAGAGCAAGCAGAAAGGGTGCCAGCAAGAACCCAGCAATCACACAGGGTGAGCAAAGAGTACCTGGCATGACAAGGGCCCAGCCAACCGTGAATGGAGAGGGCACCAGAGAAGGCAAGGGTCCAATCAGCAGGGAGAGGAAGTAGTGTGAAAGACCACTGGCAAAGTCCCAGTAATCAGGGATGGCGAACTGAGAGGATGCCAGTGAGGCCTGCCTGCAGGCAGGGTGAACAGAGCGTTGCAGCAAGGATAACAGCCCAACCAGCACTGAGAGAGAGTGAAGCGGGTGCCAGCAAAGAAAAGAACCCAACCAGCAGGGAGGGTGAGCAGAGAGGATGCCAGCAAAGGATTTCAAAAGAGGCACTCCCAACTCTCATGCAATCAATTATCCCCCAGCCCTCATGCCCACAGCTAGCTCTCGTGCCCCAGCCACCCCTCAGCCAGCTCTCATGCCCCAGCCACCCCTCAGCCAGCTCTCGTGCCCCAGGACCCCTCAGCCAGCTCACATGCCCCAGCAACCCCTCAGCCAGCTCTCGTGCCCCAGCCACCCTTCAGCCAGCTCTCATGCCCCAGCCACCCCTCAACCAGCCCTCATGCCCCAGCCACCCCTGAGCCAGCTCTCGTGCCCCAGCCACCCCTCAGCCAGCTCTCGTGCTCCAGCCAGCTCTCATGCCCCAGCCACTCCTCAACCAGCCCTCATGCCCCAGCCTCCCCTAAGCAGCTCTCATGCCCCAGCCACCCCTCAGCCAGCTCTCATGCCCAGCCACCCCTCAGCCAGCTCTCTGTGTGGGTGAGGGCTCAGAGTGCTGCAGAGCCGGAGAGGTGCTAGGTGGGTGAGGGCTCGGAGTGCTGCAGAGAGGTGGTGAGGGCTCAGAGAGCTGCAGAGAGGTGTTGAGGGGTGAGGGCTTGAAGTGCTGCATAGAGCTGATGAGGGGTGAGGGCTAAGAGTGCTGCAGAGAGGTGCTGAATGGTGAGGGCTTGGGAGTGCTGCAGAGAGGTGCTGAGGGGTGAGGGCTCGGAGTGCTACTGAGAAGTGCTGGGTGGGTGAGGGCTCGTAGTGATGCAGAGAGGTGCTGAGGGGTGAGGGCTTGGAGTGCTGCAGCTCCAGAGAGGTGCTGAGAGTTGAGGGCTCGGAGTACTGCAGAGAGGTGGTGAGGGCTCGGAGTTCTGCAGAGAGATGCTGAGGGGTGAGGATGCAGAGTGCTGCAGAGAGGTGCTGGGTGGGTGAGGGCTCGGAGTGCTGTAGAGAGGTGGTGAGTTGGTGAGAGCTCGGAGTGCTGCGACGCCAGTGAGGTGCTGGGTGGGTGAGGGCTCGGAGTGCTTCGAAGCCAGAGAGGTGCTGGGTGGGTGAGGGCTCAGAGTGCTGCAGAGAGGTGCTGGGTGGGTGAGGGCTTGGAGTGCTGCATAGAGCTGATGAGGGGTGAGGGCTAAGAGTGCTGCAGAGAGGTGCTGAATGGTGAGGGCTTGGGAGTGCTGCAGAGAGGTGCTGAGGGGTGAGGGCTCGGAGTGCTACTGAGAAGTGCTGGGTGGGTGAGGGCTCGTAGTGATGCAGAGAGGTGCTGAGGGGTGAGGGCTTGGAGTGCTGCAGCTCCAGAGAGGTGCTGAGAGTTGAGGGCTCGGAGTACTGCAGAGAGGTGGTGAGGGCTCGGAGTTCTGCAGAGAGATGCTGAGGGGTGAGGATGCAGAGTGCTGCAGAGAGGTGCTGGGTGGGTGAGGGCTCGGAGTGCTGTAGAGAGGTGGTGAGTTGGTGAGAGCTCGGAGTGCTGCGACGCCAGTGAGGTGCTGGGTGGGTGAGGGCTCGGAGTGCTTCGAAACCAGAGAGGTGCTGGGTGGGTGAGGGCTCAGAGTGCTGCAGAGAGGTGCTGGGTGGGTGAGGGCTCAGAGTGCTTCGGAGCCAGAGAGGTGCTGGGTAGGTGAGGGCTCGGAGTGCTGCAGAGCCGGAGAGGTGCTGGGTGGGTGAGGGCTCAGAGTGCTGCAGCTCCAGAGAGGTGCTGAGGGATGAGGGCACGGAGTGCTGCAGAGAGGTGGTGAGGGCTCGGAGTACTGCAGAGAGGTGTTGAGGGCTCGGAGTGCTGCATAGAGCTGATGAGGGGTGAGGGCTTAGAGTGCTGCAGAGAGGTGCTGAGGGGTGAGGGCGCAGAGTGCTGCAAAGAGGTGCTGGGTGGATGAGGGCTCGGAGTGCTGCAGAGAGTTGCTGGGTGGGTGAGGGCTCGGAGTGCCGCAGAGCCGGAGAGGTGCTGGGTGGGTGAGGGCTCGGAGTGCTTATGAGCCTGAGAGGTGCTGGGTGGGTGAGGGCTCCGAGTGCTACAGATCTGGATAGGTACTTGGTGGGTGAGAGCTCAGAGTGCTGCAGCGCCAGAGAGGTGTCGAGGGGTGAGGACTCGGAGTGCTGCATAGAGGTGGTGAGGGCTCGGAGTGTTGCAGAGAGGTTGAAGGGTGAGGGCTTGGAGTGCTGCATAGAGCTGATGAGGGGTGAGGGATCGGAGTGCTGCAGAGAGGTGCTGGGTGGGTGAGGGCTCGGAGTGCTGAAGAGCTGGACCCGCTGTCCCTGTATTAATGTCTGAGATGATGAATTCTCGGAGACTGGCACATATACTTTTTGTCTAATGGCTGTGCAATTAAATCCCCTGTAAGTGACCCACGCCTCATTTCTTCCTAATCTATGGAATTTTGATTGAATTCGTCAGCTCTAATTGAAAATACTGCTCTTTAATGTCTGCATTGCAGTTCATTGCTGGAGTGCTTTTAATGAGACGGCCCCTGACCCGCAGAATTCAAGCTGGCTTCGACTTTTAGCGCACACGGTTTTCTACGATTGACTCACAGAGAAGGGGTGAAAACGTAAACAATGCAGAACATGAGCTTCACATGACCTGAACTGTCACAAACCAGGGCAGACCTTGTGTCCAAGATCACACAGAGTGCCATAGTTCGCGCCCTTTTTGTGCCGTGTTTGTGAAACGAAACTGCAAGTGTCTACATATTTAAACAAGCCTTCTTTCCTAGTCACATTTGAAATGCAACATACATAGAGTTTGCGACGCCCGCATGTGCTTGTAGTGTATGTGTGTGCACTGAACAAAAATGTGTGGCACGCATTTTGTATGTGTGTGGGGTAAGTGGATTTGGTGTGTGTGTGTATGGATTGTGTGAGATATGCGTGTCTCGGTGTGTGATAGGAGTGCCGTGTGCACCGTAGTTTGTGTGTGTATATTGCTGTGTGTTGAAGGGGGGTTCCAGTATCTATATGGCTATGATTAACACACTCCCAAATGGCACTGCGCAAATATGCCTCTGAACATCTCTCAACACTGAGGACATGGCTTCCGATGCAGCTTGAGCACCGTGCACGTGTGGAGACGGTGCGCGGCTGCCACAGACCGCTCTGGATGAGTCGGCCCCCTTCGTCACCAACTGTTGTTGCTGTGCCCGTGAAGGGCTGTAGAGCTGAGCAGGAAGGCCGGCAGGTAAATGTGGGCCTATTTCACACAGGTTATGAGTACGCATAGCTAAATCACTGAGACCCCACAGTTAGACCCTTGCACATAATCACAGCGGTCTCGCTACTGAGCCCACCTCATGGTCACGCTCATTTATTTAGAACTGCCCACTTAACGTGGGCTAAACCAAACTCACAAACGAGTGGAATGAGCGTATGCAAACCCCGACAACTTTATAAGAATATGCTCGGCCTGATGAAAGTATTGCGACAGGCGATACTACAGAAAGGTATCCGTGTCAAACACTCACTTATCTCACTCAGTAAGGTACTATATGTAGACTACGCCTGATAATTGAAGGTCCTTGTCACAAAACCCACGTCATCTATTCGCACTGTCAAAATGGTAACTGAAGACTTCGAAGTGAGATGTACAAGTGGCTGAATACGTAATTATGAGCCAAGACCTCGGTTTATGAATATTTCTAGAAATGTGGAGACAACATCAGTTGACATCAAGATAGTATGTTCTCAAATACTCAGGCAGTCTTGCAGCTAATTTGAATAAACGCGTATCATGTCGAAGCCACTGCAAGTCACGTAGAATTTGTTCAATTCAAACTTTAAATTGTGTAGGCATCCGACATTTCTCCTTCAAGTGAGACACGTATACTGTGCACGTGCGCTGCACTTCTTTGACTACACTGACCGCACCATAAATACAATAACCTGCTTTTTCCTTTATTTAAGCAGGAGCTCTGTGGCTCTTTCAGCTGTTGTCTTCTGACATTAGGCACCGCTCACCTCTCTTTCTTGGGCCATTAATCCAAGGAGTGTGGAATCCTCCTCCTCTGCAGTTGATTTTCACTTGATGCAGGCACAAGATGGCTGCCAACACTTCCTGGTTTGAAGTGTTGGCAGCCAATTAGAGCCAAGCTCGTGCTGGGGGGTTGGGCTCCATCAATTTCCCGTAGGAAACTTTAGACACAGTTATAGCAAAAACTACTGAACGGATTTACACCATTTTTTAAAAGGTCTCTTTCTGAAACAGGGGCTACCTTTTTGCCAAATTTGGTGTAATTCCGTTCAGCAGTTTTTGCTATAACTGTGTCTAAAGTTCCGTATGGGAAATTGATTTTTTTACCTCTATTTTTTTAATCTCTCCGTAACTACTGAACGGATTTACACCATTTAAAAATAAGGGTGCTTTCTGAACCAAGGGCTACCTTCTTGGAAAATGTGGTGTAATTCCGTTCAGCAGTTCGGGCTGTAGCCCTGGCTAAAATTTCCTATGGGAAATTGCATGTCCCCTTGCCGAATCTCCCCAAAGCTTCCAAAATAGAAGTGGACCGGAGCGCCCCACGAGTTTTGAAAATTTCGCGAAGATTCGTCAACCGGCGCCAAAGTTATTGGGAATAGAATGTTGCGAATTTCCTATGGAAAATAGGTCCTAACTATAACTATCTACTGGCGGGGGCCGAGAAAAAAGGGGGGTCCTAAAACGCTTTTTCCCCATGTTATTTCCCATAGGAAATTTTAGACACGGCTACAGCCCGAACTGCTGAATGGAATTACACCAAATTTTGCAAAAAGGTAGCACTTGGTTCAGAAAGCGCCCTTTTTTTAAATGGTGTGAATCCGTTCAGTAGTTCCTGAGAAATTCAAAAAATAAAGGTCAAAAAATCAATTTGCCATAGGAAACTTTAGACACGGTTATAGCAAAAAATGCTGAATGAAATTACACCAAATTTGGCATAAAGGTACTGCTTGGCTCAGAAAGCGTCCTTTTTAGAAATGATGTAAATCCGTTCAGTAGTTTTTGAGAAATTTAGAAATAAAGACATCTATAGGCACGGAGGATCCACGCACCCTCCCGATCACGAGCTTCATGCTAATTGGCTGTCAACACTTCAATCCAGGAAGTGTTGGCAGCCATCATGTGCCTCGGTAGAACCGAGGCACAAGAAAAATGAAAAACAAATGTGCAAAACAGGAAAAGGGGGCAGGGTAGAAACACCCTGACCCCTTAGGCCTGCTCAGGGGGGCCCACAAGGACCCCCAGGGCCAAAAAATACATTTTTTTTTTTAAAAAACACGGGATGCGCGAAGGATCCGCGGATCTGGCTGCGAAAATGAAAAAAACGAAGCACGGTCGCCCGCACTTCATTTTTAATTAGCCCCCGGGTTGGCCAAGTCCCGGGGACAATGTTTAGATTATATAATGGGGGGCCCAAAGGGGCCTCCCAGCCCCGGGGACCGCCACCCCCGGGGCTTCTATCGTTTATTGTCAGGGGGCACGTGGCTCCCCAGTAGCCCCGGGGACCGCCACCCCCTGGGCTTGTATTAAAAAAATAATAACTACCTGTGTGGGGGGGGGGCTCGAACCACGCGGCCCCCCTCCTGGAGCCCTGTGATGGTCCTGGGGACCGCCACCCCCCAGGGCCGGCTCCTGCAGCTCCAGCCTCGCGGCTCCAGCCCTATCACAGCAAACTGCTTTGGTTTTTGGAAGAGAGAGCAGGAAACCTGCTCTCTCTTCCAAAAACCAAAAATGTCACGAGGTGACGTGTGCAAACACGTCCTGTGGCGTGTTTTCAGTTGGGGAAATAATTCCCCTTCAATCCTGAGGGCCCCTGGGTGCCAACTAGCCCACCAGGTGCTTCCAGTAAGCACCACTGCACTGCATTGTAGAGAGGTGGTCCAGGCTGTGCCCCTTTTTATACCTATCTGCAACGCAGGTCTGTGGCGCTTACTGGAGGTTCCTGTGGTCTAGTTGGACCCTAGGGATCCTCAGGATTCAAGGGTACTTAATCTCCCAACTTAAAACGGCCACAGGGCGTGTTTACACGGTGGTGAAGGGAGGGGACGCGGCCTGAGGTGACATGTGCAAACACGCCCTGTGGCACGTTTTAAGTTGGGGAAATAATTCCCTTTCAATCCTGAGGGCTCCTGGGGCCAACTAGCCCACCAGGTGCTTCTAGTAAGCGCCACTGCGCTGCGTTGCAGAGAGGTTGTCTACGCCGTGCCCCTATTTACACCTCTCTGCAACACAGCTCTGTGGCGCTTACTGGAGGTACCTAGTGGGCTAGTTGGACCCCAGGGACCCTCAGGATTCAAGGGGACTTTATTCCCCAACTTAAAACGCCCACAGGGCATGTTTGCACACATGTCACCTCAGGCTCCCCCCTCCCTTCACCAGTGTGCAAACGCACCCCGTGGCGCATTTTAAGAGGTAGTTTTAACCCCCCTGCCATATTATGTACTAGGGGCTTACAGAGGAGGTCATGCTAATCACAGGGGTACCCCAACGCATAGTGTTCCCTAGTGTATGTAGGTGTTTTCACTGTATTCTAAGGGCCTGGTTAGTCAGAGTCAGTTAACACCAGTACCCGTCTGAAAAAGTTGTGGGCACAGGATGATTTTGTAACAAGGCCTCTTTCTTCTCCTCTGTTGGTTCTTTCTGCACGTCTTGCTTCTTCCTGCACTTTTCTTTGTCTTTGAGGACTTCTGTTGCTTCTTTCGGCATTTCTTTTGCTTCTTTCTGTGTATTTTTTCTTCTTTCTTCACATGTCCTACCTCTGTAGGCCTAGTTAGAAACTAGCATTTAAACAACCTTAGAAATACACTTAAAAAACCATAGGTTTCAGTCACGTTATAGTTAGAAATTAGCATTTAAAAAACCTTTGAAATTCACTGAAAAAACCATAGGTTTCAGACACGATATAGTTCGAAATTGGCATTTAAAAAACCTTAGAAATTCACTGCCGGTGGAGAGACAGGTTTACCCGGTGTAGCGAGTGCAAAGGAGAAGGCGGGTATTACAACCAGCAAGCCGCTTTCACACTTGCTACAGACTGGGAAAGTGCCAGACCTTCTCACAGGCAAGTACCTTCCTGGCAACAATGTTACAGAAGCTTTATTGATGGCATTATCTGACTGCAACACGGTTACTACTGAAGCTGGGAGTGCTCTCTCTGGGGATACAGTCTCGGTGTCACCCAACAATGATGGTTTTAGAAATGCGGGTGGTGCGAGTGGCATTGGTGACGAGGGTGGTTGTTTGGCGGAGCCCATGGCGCTGGTACAACCTGCTGGTGTGCCCAGGAGACTTGAGGAGAAGTCATCGGATATAGCCGAGCCTGTGAACTCGCTTAATATACCTAGTAACATAAGCCAAGGAGAACACCGTATGGACATGGCTCATTCAGCGGCGAAGGCTTATACTATAATAGACGGTACTCTGCAGGAAGTGGAGGGAGAAAGCGAAGGTAATGACTGGGCTCATTTGACGATGTTGAAGAACCAACGGAGTTATTAGATCAGATGGTGGGTAAACCATCAATGGGCAAGAAAGGCAAAGGGAAAAGTAAAAATAAATTAAAAAAACATATACCCCCTATACATACAAAAGCTATTTCTGATAATAGCCCTCTTCGGAAATGGGTGCAAGCAAAAGGTGGAGTGAGGAATATGGCATTGCGACTGTCGGGTGCCAGCCCTCCTGAGGATAATACGACGAAGCTTAATTCTGCGGCCACAGTAAAAGAAGTTAGCTCTGAGCAGGGGGCATCGGGGGGGTTACAACTCATACCCTCGATTCATGGCGATGTACATCCTTCAGCTGAAGTCCATGCTACTCGGGCGAAGGTTTTTTCCATGGAAGGAGCAACTAGCAGCCAAGGAGCGCTGACACCATCACTATGCCTGATCTTACAGTCTTTAACTGAGCAAAGACAAGAGGCACAAATACATTATACTCAGGCTCAAGAAGACAATAGCAGAATGCGACAGTCTTTGCAGGAAATGGCGAGCAAACTTGGCGGATTAACTCGAGATATCTCAGAATTGCAGCAGAGAGTTTTAGCTACTGAAGAACTATCAGCGCTTACAGATGTCTCTACTAAAAAGCATGAGGAACAGATCTCAGGCATGCAGATCAAATTGGAAGATATGGAAAATCGCCAGCGCCGACAAAATCTGAGGTTATTTGGTATCTCAGAAGGAGCGGAGGGGGCGGACCCGAGGGGGTTTATGGTTAAACTATTTCAAAAAGCTTTTCCGGATCTTTCTGATTGGGATTGGGACTCCCAACTTCAAAGGGTTCACAGGCTACCATTAACTCAGAAGAATAAGGGAGGGCAATACCCTCGTCCATTTTTGATCTACTTGCGGAACTTCCTATTGAGACAGGCAGTGGCAACAAAAGCACGACCTAATACACCGGTATCGGTAGATTCATTTACTTTCTTTGTAAGATCAGATCTTAGTAAGGCTACAATGGACAGACGCTGGAGATTACGCCAATTCATAGACCCTATAAAAGCCCTTGGAGCCCAAGCCTTTCTACAAGAGCCTGCACGTCTAAAAGTTCTTAAGGGCAGCCATACCTTCATCTTCTTGGAAGAAAAGGAAACAAGCTTGGCAGTGGCTAAGTGGCAAGCAGAAGCTGCTGAACAGAGATAGATTGGGGTCTTGGGGATCCTAAATCATTTCATAGACATGGATATAGTGTTTAGCTAATAGTCTGGGGCTCCAGGCTTTATATCATCTCTTTTCTCTTTTCTTTTTTTGAATTTTGAAGTTAAATCGAATTTGTTGAAAATGTCAATGTTGGACTATCATCTGGGGGTTTGGCCCCATCTATGTTTCCTCTTCCTCTTTCCTGTTGTTAAAATATCAGTCAATACTTCAGACTTGAGATAGGTAAAGATGGGGGGAAAAAAACCAACAAAAAAAAAAAAGATTGGTGTGTTAAAGGAGTTGGAAACAAAAGGGGGTGGGTTGACCATCTATGCTGTGGCTCTGAAGGGCTGCCCTTCCAGCGGCAGGTGTTTCTAGGGGGGAGGGTTCTTCTAAGAGACAGGGTGAGCTGTCACTCTTAGATGCTGATGCTGTTTGAAAAGGACAAGGGTGGGAGGGTGGGGTTGAACTGGGGGGGAAAAATCATCATCACTAGGGCATTATGGCTTTAAAGAAAGGGGGAGGTTTTTTTTAGTTTTTTTAATTTTTTTGGTGTTGATTAATAGATGAGATAATAGATCAAAAATAGTAAATATTATGTTTTATTGTATACTGACGGTAGTAGAAGGAGGAGGGCCCATTCAAAAGTTAGAAATTAATTATGAATTGGATTAATTGTCTGGTATGTAATGTGGCTGGCCCCAATAGTACAACTAAGCAACGGTTAGTCCGAGAAGAGCTTCGAATCTATCAGCCTCAATTCGTGGTTTTAACAGAAACACATCTGGCCTATAAGGACCAAAATTTATTGATGCATCTAGGACTTGATATTATTATTTGTACTACTCAAACTGTATCTATAAAAGGGGTGGCTATTTTAAAAGACAAAAGGTTTAACTGCACAGTGATTAAAAAGCAGGCTGATCAATGGGGCAAAAAATATGTGGTTTGCGCTGTATATGGCTGTAACGTGGATGACCCCTCTATTTTTGAGTTTCTTAATTTAGAACTATTAAATTGGGAGGGGGAAAAACTGGTTATGGGGGATTTTAATTGTGTCATAGATTATAGTATAGACTCCACTGGGAAAAGTTCTAATTTAAGAATGCGTAAAACTCGTGGAGCAATCCTACAAATGATAAGACTTCAGTCTATTAAAGATGCTTGGAGATATATATATCCTTCAATACCAGGTTATACTTATTATTCGGCTCCTCATAAATAATATTCTAGGATTGATATGGCCCTTGTGTCTGATAGTCTACTCTTAACATCAATAATGGAAATATGCCCTCGGGTAACCTCTGACCACAATCCTATTATTTTTTCTTTTCGGGTTAAAATTGAGAAAAAAGAACTTAGGCCATTTTCCTTTCCTAGATACTTGCTGAAGGATAACGAATATTTGGTATATACCACTCAGCAATTGGAGGAATTTTTCAAAACAAACGCTGGATCTGCATCCCCAGTAATTGCGTGGGATACTATGAAAGCGTATCTTCGTGGCATTACACAAAAATATATTCTCTTACAGAATAAAAAACGAAAAAGTGAGATGGAGACTTTGGTATATAATTTGCGAGATATGGAGAGTCAACATGTGGAAGCAGTTAAAAAAAAGGATTTAATGGCCCAGGATAGGGTGTTTTCTTCACTAATTGACGCAAGAATTCTAGTTAAACAGTTTTTAAGAGATAAAATGGCTGCTAATTATTGTAAGCATCGTCTAGAAAAATATGAATATGGGGAGCATATAGGACACGTATTGGCATATCAGACTGCAGAAACAAAAGCGAAAACCAAGATTAACTCTATTAAAGGAGTAAACGGGCTTATATATACTGAATCCTCAGATATCTTGGAGCAATTTCTATCATTTTATCAACAGCTCTACTCTCTTACATGGGCCTCTAATCAAGATGAGGTATTATGCTACATCAATAATAGTGACCTTCCAGCGGCAGATAGTGAGAGAATTGCTACTTTGGATGAAATGGTTTTGATGGAAGAGGTTGAGGCGGCATTACTAACATTACCTACTGGGAAAGCTACTGGCACTGATTCACTGCCGCTGGAATTTTACAGAACCTTTAAGAAGACTTTGCTCTTGCCACTTACTAGTGTAATACAATCTGTAGCTGTTAGTGGAGAGGTGCCGACTTCATGGAATCAGACACAGATTGTGTTCTTTTTAAAAAAGGATAAACCACCAACTGAATGTGGGTCATACCGGCCAATTTCTCTTATTAATGCAGATGCAAAGATATTTTCAAAGATCTTGGCAACCCATTTAGCTCCGCTTATGCCGGATCTAGTTTCTGAAAGACAACACAGATTCATACTAGGGAGGGATACCACTGCTCACGTGAATATGGCTATTGGAGCATTCGACTACGCAGAGCAAAGGAAAATAGATTTTGGAATGATTTTATTAGACGCTGAAAAAGCGTTCGACCGTGTAAGGTGGGAGTTTTTATGGGCAGTGCTATCTAAAATTGGTATAGGTACGCAGTTTCCATCTTGCATACAGGCTTTATATTGTAACCCACAAGCCAATCTCTCCTATATGGGATCCCGATCAGCATCGTTTAGGATTTTATGTGGGACTAGACAGGGTTGCCCTCTGTCTCCACTACTTTTTGCCTTATACATAGAGCCATTTTTACGTACCTTACAATCTTGTGCACACATTAATCTGCTGGAATCGGGTACTTTTAAACTCAAACTCACGGCATATGCTGACGATATAGCGGTCTATGCAACTAATCCAAGTGAAGCTGTGATGAGGATCAAGCAAGAAGCTGAGAAATATGGTAATGTTTCAGGCTATAAACTGAATGTTAATAAAACTCAAGTGCTTACTACAGCCGGGATCCACAAATCTATTTCTGGGGCATATACAACCGTGACCTATCTAGGGGTAAAGATAACAGCTAAAGTTAATCAGATTATCGATCTTAATTATGTACCACTCTTACAGGCGACTACTAAGTTGTTCAAAGTCTGGCATAGGCTTCCCTTGGGACTGCTTGGCAGATGTAACTTAATTAAAATGAAAATACTTCCTAAATTTTTATATCTATTTCGTTCAATTCCTTTGAAAATTCCTAATACTTTTTTTAAAAAACTTGAGGGTATCTGTAGTAGCTTTATATGGGGCTATAAGAAACCTAGGAGGGCAATTGAGCTACTTAAATCCTCATATGAACAAGGCGGACTAGGTTTCCCGGACTTCAAAATGTATTTTTGGGCCTCATTTACCGGACGTTTTCGTTGTTTGTTGGGTTTGGACCAGACAGATTCATTCTTTAAGCTTATTTTAGGTAATCAACGGGATATGTTTTTGTATGGAATAAATGACCCTAACTACTTCAAAAGAGTTAAGTTTAAGACTGTGAGGGACACTGTGTATATTTGGAGAGATATGTCTTCTAAGTGTAAACTATCAATATTTCACAACAAATGTCCATTGTAGGGAATCCTCTTTTTCCCGAGGTTTTTCAGGATCAGGCTGGTAAATCTTGGGCGAAGTGTGGAATTACATGCTTGGGTGAGATTTATAATGAGAAAGGAATCAAATCATTTGAAGATTTGTGTCTAACTTATAACTTACCATCACATTTAAAAAAAAAAAATATTTGCAAGTAAGAGACTACTTGACTTCAAGTCTTGGGACAACTGAGTTTATGCAGTCAAACGTTTGGGATTGTATATATGGAAGAAAGACCAAATCTTTAATAGGGCTGATGTATACACATTACATGGTTTTAAATTAGATGGTAGCAAAAAATTAGCCGAATGTTGGAGTCAAACTTTGGGCATAGCGGTCTCACCCAGCATGATCAAACAAGCATTAGGGAATTTGAAAGAGTCGGTCCACTCTGTTAATCTGCAACTTCAGCAATTACGTACTGTTTGTATGTTGTATTATACGCCGGCTAAAATAGCTAAATGGGCCCAAGGAAATGTGATGGGTGATAAAAAATACTGCCCTAAATGTGGTTTATATGCTGCTAATTTACTACACATGTTTATATCATGCCCAGCATTGACGGTTTTCTGGCAGAAAATGGAACAATTATTACAGTCTAAACTTGTGTTGGATCAACCACTTACTGACTTATGTTGGGATATAGGGAGAATAATCCAGCTATAGCACGTCTTTTTTCAATTTTGATGGCTTCTGCTAGATTAACTAAGCCAGGTTATGGATTTCTCCCACACCTCCGTTGGTTGAGGATTGTTGGGTCATAATTAAAGAAACTTATGGTTTAGAGGCTGCCCTAGCAAAGGCAAGGGGAACTCGTTCTTTAGTCAAATTAGAAATATTATGGCGACCTGTGTCTTTTTGATTATATAACTCTATATTACTCAAGTATTATATGAAACTTTGTTTATATTGTCCTCTTTGACTAATTTATGATTGTTGCTTTCCTTCTCCTTGTAATTCTCTTTGTTCATTTGATCTATTATTAAGGCGATGTAAAATTCTTTCTTTTTTATGTTTTTGTATTATAGTACTTATGTGTCACTTGTGATGATGAAAATAAAAAAAGAAATTCACTGAAAAAAACATAGGGTTCAGGGGCGTTATAGTTAGTTGGACATTTCACTCGTACAAACCCATAGAAATTCCCCCGTTATAGTTTGTTCAGCTAACTATAACTCGTGTGCCCGCGATGCACTGCTGATGACGTCACATATTACATCACTTATGACATGGTCAGTGACATCACTCATGACATCACTGATGACATCTCAAATGACATCACTCATGACATCACTGGTGACATCATCCTTGTGATAGAGTGGCAGACCTCCTCTCACCCTAATATAACCTTTGATACACACACTCAAAAATAGAAACTAACATTTTCAAAACAATGTACACACCAATACCAGTTGCAACACACCTATTCAGTAATTCCAAGATCTACACACACATCCACTCATTCAGCAATAGTCCTATACAGTCACTCATACATGTAGTCACTCATCATATGTACTCATACACCTATACATCCTGTTACACACCGACACTCATCCATAGAGTTACTCACACACATAGTCACACATGCTAAAAAAGTATCAAACATCCATTTACTTGCATATCCAGTTATACACACACCACCACACTTACTTGTACAGAAACTCACACATACTTACTCTCTTAAGCAATCACTTATAGAAACACATACTAATTTATACAGGAACTCTTTCAATCTCTCACTCTCACATAGACTCACTTATATACAACAATACTCACATATACTAGTTTAAAACATATGTAGTTACTCATACAGACACTATTGAGACAGTCATTCACTCACCAACACACCCATACACACACTCATCCACCCATACAGTCCTGCACACATGCTGTCTTCAACACTAACAAACAGTGAGTCACTCATTCATGCATCTATGCGCTACGTAATACCCCCACCGAACCATACAGACACTCAGACACTCATACTGATACTCAAAAAACCAACTAATAACCTATATAGACACTCATGTAGCTACTCACCAACCCATGCAGCCACTTATACACAAAGTGAGAGACTGATACAGATATTTACATATTTAAACATTACTCACTAACCCATGTATTCAATAAGATACACTTAATCAGTTACTTATACAATCAATTTTACAAAACAAATCATCCATTTAGACACTTATATACCCATTTATTCTTCCATCGACCTTGAGATATACATATATAAAACATATTTAATTTTCAGAAAAACACACATTTACTGGATGATATCATCAGTGATGTCATGAGTGATGTCATTTGAGATGTCATCAGTGATGTCATGAGGGATGTCACTGACCATGTCATGAGTGATGTAATATGTGACGTAATCAGCAGTGTGTTGCGGGCGCGCGAGTTATAGTTAGCTGAACTAACTATAGCGGGGGAATTTCTATGGTTTTGTACGAGTGAATTGTCCAGCTAACTAAAACGCCCCTGAAACCTATGGTTTTTTCAGTGAATATATATATATATATATATATATATATATATATATATATATATATATATATATATATACATATATATATATATACATATATTATCTACTGGCGGTCGCCAGTAGATAGTTATAGTTAGGACCGTGTTTCCATAGGAAATCTGCAACATTCTATTTGGAATAACTTTGGCGCCGGTTGACGAATCCTCGCAAAATTTTCAAAATAGGTGGGGCGCTCCGCTCCGCTCCTACCCTGAAAGTCTCGGGGGGATTCGTCAAGCGGGGGCTGAGAAAAAAGGGGGGTCCCAAAACGCGTTTTCCCCATGCAATTTTCCATAGGGACCTTTAGTCCAAGGTACAGCCCGAACGGATTAACAGAATTACTTGAAATTTGGCAGAGAGGTAGTCCTCAGCTCAGGGATGTGCCTTTTGCATATATGGAGTCAATCTGTTCAGTAGTTCCTGAGAAAATTGCAGTTAAAAGCACATGCATATCTATAGCCGCGCACCGTGCGAGCACCCTAACGTGCGCGAGCGTAATTCTGATTGGTGGTTACATGTTAGTCAACATTCGAATCGGTCGAAATCAGGAAGTGTCGGCCGCCATTTTGTTTGTTTTCAGTGCGAGAGTGAAAAAGGAAGGTGGCGAACGTGAAAAGGGGGCAGGGTAGAGAGTTCCTGACCCCCTAGCCTTTGTCAGGGGGTCCCTGAAGGACCCCGAACGCAGAAAAAACATTTTAATTTTTTTTCAAAAAAATCGCGGGGGTGCGCGCACCGTGCGCGCACGGTGAAAACCCCCCCCCCAAAAAATACGTAGTCTATCGTAAAATAAATATATAAAAAAAATAATAATACATACATAACTTAGCATTTAAAAAACCGTACAAATTCACTGAAAAAAACATAGGTTTCACACATGTTATAGTTAGGAATTAGCATTTAAAAAACCTTGCAAATTCACTTAAAAAACCATAGGTTTCACGCATGTTATAGTTAGGTGGATATTTCACTCGTAAAAATCCTATGAAATTCCCCCGTTATAGTTAGTTCAGATAACTATAACTCACGCGGCCGCCACTCTGTCACAAGGATGATGTCATCAGTGATGTCATGAGTGATGCCACTGACCATGTCATGAGTGATGTAATGTGTGACGTCATCAGCAGTGGATTAGGGTCGCGCGAATTATAGTTATCTGAACTAACTATAACGGGGGAATTTCATTGGTTTTTTACTAGTGAAATATCCACCTAACTATAACATGTGTGAAACCTATGGTTTTTTAAGTGAATATATATATATATATATATAATGTATATGTGTATATATATGTGTGTGTGTGTGTATGTATATATATATATATTTAAATCATAATAAACTTTATTAAATTTCCCTAAGTTTTTCAATCGGTAGTACTCCACTTTGAGGAGCAGATCTCCACCAACAGGAGAAAAGTTAATTACAGTAATTTGACATTCATAAATTCTGTTGTAGGAAGCTCCTCCACCCTTTTAGGGGTTGGAGACATGTAAGTCTACACCTATATATAAATCTCCACTTGAAAATGATGAATAGCAAAAAAGTGGAGAGTTACACATAAATGCAGGAGTAAATCTACACATGTATATGTATTTTTTCGATTTGGTCTTCAGTATGTTAGAGCCAGATCTATAGGAGTCAACACCTCCACATTTAGACCAGCTTTCTTTGGTCTTAATATGGGTGTTGTTGGCAGTAGCACTACAGGGTTTAGCTGAGATCAACCATCATCATAAGGCACCCCAGAGTATGCCACTCACTGTGAGGACAACTAAAAATCTAAGACAAAGTTTCACAGAAGCCCCTTCCCTGCACGAGGCAGTACAGTGAAGTACTAGCCAGAAATAATGTGACAGGTGGCAAAAGTCCATTCTACCTTCCCTTCCTGCCTCAGCGAAAATGTAGTCTCTTCCTGCTGTTGAATGAAAAATACCATCCCCCCAGGCCTACAATAGTAATGTTTGTCCGAGTGATAATTTGTGTTTGCACTATATTTATATATTATTATCAATTTACTGTGGTAGAATGTCTCTTTTTCAGAACCTTCTCCCAACACAGTGTCTATTAAATCAACTGACACCTCAGGGTATAGCCCTACAATGTCAAAGCAGTAATGTGTCTCCTCAAATGAAATTGAGAATTGTTAAATCATATAGAACCAGGAAATGCACTTTCAATGAGTCCTACTAACCCTACTTCAATATTTGCCTCTTCTTTACCTAAGGAGATTGGTTGTGATCCGATTGAGCAAGGTCCTTGCAATCCAAGTATTACTTTACCTATTGGTAATCAAAAAGTGTCTTTACCTGTGGGCATCGTTTTGACAAAATGTTGCCTTTGTTCTGATAAAAATTGAGGATTTGCAAATTTTAGTAAATGCAAGTTGAAAAAACTAAGAAAACTTAACAAAGATTTGGAGACCCACAAACCCTGTCCTGCAATGTTGAAGTTCCCTATGATTTTATTTCCATAACTAATGTTGCTGCCTCTCCTCATTGGTGCAATCAATTACTTCTAAGGCTGAGTCATCCACAATTAAGGCCAGAAGTCTTCTCTTTCAACTGATCAGGTTATTGAGGTCATCAATGAACAATGGCCTGGATTCAAACCCAAGGAATACAAACTTGGCAAACGTCCAAAGTGCATGTTGAATAGTGTATCTAGCATGGTTACTCCACTCATGCAGCCAGTTCAACAACTTCACCTAGTCCCTTGCAATCAACAACAGGAACCCTATAATCCACCTGAGAAAAGGTCAGTGGAATCCATGGCTTTTGAAAATTTCAACTCAAGCTTTCTCTCCTCTTCTGCACCAGCTCAGCATTCTGGGTCTACTCCTCTATCAAGCAGCAAGAAAATCTCGACACACTTCATTATATTATTTATGAGACCACCCATTGAAATATAATCAACCTCATTGAATCCAGCTGGTCAAGCTTATTCCTCTGAGATGCCATGGGTTGAGCCAGACGCTACCAGGATTTTGTAATTTACATTGTATGTGAAAGAAAAATGCTATGATATTTCTAATACGAGTTGCAGCGTAAAGCATGGTAACAGCCAACTCACAGATTTGAGATCAAATTTAGGTACATCACCCTTAAGACCATGCTGTAGAAATGACAAATAGCAAATGGATGACCTAACCTTCTAAAGAAGTTAAGTCACGTGAGGATTATGCAAACCAAATGCTCTGCAATAGCAACACAGAATACAAGCAGTAACATCTGATGTTCTGATAGAGCTTGCTGATTCTCTCGACACTGCATTTAAAACATCAGTACAGTAGCACAGTTTAAATGGAAAAAACCAGCAGCACTCAATAACAGACTCAGATAGATATAGATGAATTTGGTTATTGTATCAAAGAATCAAAATTAATTAAATTAAGCAATATCTTAAGGACTTCGGTCAACAATATCACAGCTTGCATTAAAGCACCAAACATTCGGAAAATCTTTATCGAGTGGTTAAAAAATTCCATTGTAGAGTTGCGGAGTCTCACTACCCTTTAATGCAGAAGGATGGTTAAAATTCTTAACTGCTCAAGTCCTACGGGAAAAGGGGAAAAGGACAGACTTAAAGTCCATTAGGGACGAGTCAATTAGCTCAGAACTAAAGATATAATGGAAAATTGAAAAATTGAAATGGTTTGGCAAGGATGATCTCAGTCCATCAGCTACCGATTGTAGCATCGATGAAAAACCCAAAGTAAAAGATCGATCATCATAGCATCCTTTCACATGGGAAAATGAAAAGTATGGCACTCCGGGAATTACCCTCCTTTGGGGTTCCCTCTTTTATAGAGTTTTTAGCAATGTCCAATGACATGGCATCACACTACCATCGCAAGACTTTTGCATGTCCATGTTCACATAGTGCCACCTAGGACACTTGAAACATCGAGATGGCTTCCCATGCTAGTCATAAGAAACAAAATATTGTGAGTCCACACAAGCCTAGTATCAAATACAAAGATAAAAAGTAGTCTGTCCATGAGCATAGCTGAAATTCTATTACCACATGAATATTTCATGGTGCGCATTGAAGAAACATCCAGGAACGTCAGGGTGTAGACGTGTATTGGAGAGATAAGTAACGTTTCACTTGGGAAGAGCGATCCATTGTTTTAAATAAGGGGAAAGGTCAGCACTAGAGAAAAAACATTTTGAGAAAGCCTTTAAGTTAACATTGCACATTTAAATGAAATGAGAACTTTTCTTCAAATATAAGGAAATTAAATCCATTCAAATGAAGAATGTATAAATGTTCACCAACTATTATTACATTGAAGTGGCTAACATTAGAAATGCCTTACTACCACAAAATTTTAAGATATTCATGTAAATGCACTTTATTCAAATTTCATCGTACAAAATTCATTTTTAATATTTCATAAACTATAGAGTCTCTAATATCATACTATAAAATATCAAGCTTGTACTTCATTGCTACACATTTTATAACTGACTTTTGTAGCTGGTGCATTCTCAGCAAAGAGCATGAAAAACACTAAGCCACTTCTGTTAGCATCACAATTTTCATCAATATATATTAAAAAGCAACAGATGCATTAAAAGTTTATTATCGCAACTCTTATATATGCATCAGTGTTGTCTTATAAATGTGTTGTCTTTATCTCACGTTTAAAAGCACGATTTTATGGTGCTTCTACTACACTTTTCTCAGCATCATTTGTCACTTTGTCTAATGTGTGCAACGAGTACTTTCAACCTTTCGTGTCTATGATGTATACACATGTTGTGTATTATGATTTTTTTTAAATCATGCTGCATCCTATGTATACTGTGATGAAATTGCTTTAGAGTCTCCCTCGGGACTTCACTGGAATGCAGTTTATTATGGACTCATTAACGGACAAGTAGGTTTTAGGACTACCTGGGTGTCTCACACGACTATAAAACCTGAGAAAAAGATTAAATGGGCTTTCTTGTGAAAAGAGTTCTCCAAGCAAATTATCCTGCCATTCTTATACAAAGTCATTTAAGGACTAATCAGATTCCTAGATGTACTAGTGCCATATCAGCCCTTGATTAAGTGGACAAGCACTTTAGTTGCCTGGAGGCATATAATTCAAATGAGGCGGACAACCTAAAAAATTACATTAGCTTTTAAAAATTACCTCTTAGTTATCCTGAGGGGGGGCCAACTAAGAGTTTTGTCAAACCATGGGTGGTTGAAGACGTTCTTTACTCTACAGGTTGAGATGATTGGAAGTGGATAATTAAGTCTTTTCTATGGAAGCAGAGCTAAGTTTCCTGATCCAGCTGTAACTATTCCAGTTGATCTTAGCATGCCCATCTGCACATGGAATATAGCTAGAACTGGCAAACAGATGAGGCTGTGCTGAATTGAAGGATTTTCGGTTAAAATAGTTTTAACATCAGTTGCATTCTGGAATTATGGACACCAACTAATTTTCATTTTAACAATTGTATCACTTTTTAAAACAGTGGCTTCCAAAGGTTCTATGGGTAAAGCTAGTGGTGGATTACTTACCATGATTAGTGCTAACTTCATTTGTCAAGAAAAAATTCCCGCACAACTTGAAATACATATATTTCCCCAATAGAATATCAACTGTGATTTAATCTTTTGCCCATTTTGATACTTTGCCTAATATTTATGAGCCTGAAAAAATCTCTGTCTTATCCACAATTCTTTTTTGATTGAGGGATATACATGGGCTAAAAAACTCATGCCTAAACTGATATGAATTACTTGGAATAGTCCACTAAAGTCACTCAACAAGCGAAATTTACTCTGTTGGTGTACTTAAAGAATAAGAGGTATGTTTTAACTATCTATTCCTCTTTTGAGTAGGTTATGTTGGACACTAGCGCACTTTCAATGTTTTGTCCATCACTTTTCCCTCTACACTAGCGCTTTTTCAATATTTTGTCCATCACTTTTACTTCTTTACTTAGGTCCAACTGTCATTCCTAGTTAGAGTGAGGGGCCGAGTTGAACTCCAAGAAAGGACCCTAATGAACAAAAATAGAGTACTATTAGTGTTATTGGTAAACTTTTTTGATGTAATTCATAGCGCCTCTGTTCTCTCTTTAGCTTTTGTTGTATGTGTATAATTATGTGTAAAATGTTCTCATATGAGCTGAAGGTTCGCTGCCCCATTTAATATAAATGCCGTTCGAATATAAATATACTGTTTATGTGACTAAAAATGTTCCCCCTTTTCCCTGTAAAGGTTCTTCAGCAGGTTTCAATTATGCAAAATTTGACAAAAAAGCAAAAAGATATTGTTTTCATGGAAATATTTGTATATATTTTAAGAAGAATTTTTCCAATAAAGAAACAAAGAAATAAGAACCTGCTGAATTGCTGTGCTTCTTTTCACTTTCCTTGTACTTGTTGAATACACTAACCTTCGCACATGTCAGAGTGCTGAATCATTGTTTTTGTTGTAAATGTATAGGATCTATACCCTTGGAGGTTTAAGGGGTATTGAGCCTCTGATTCTTTGCACCCTTATATATTGTAAAATATCACTGTTTTAGATATTGAGATAGCTGCATTTTCAATTACCCCATACCCCTCATTTTGTGTCTGTTGTAGTTGAATTGGGTAGATTTGCACTATCTAAAAGCCTGAGTATTTTAGAATGGAATTTTTGGACAATAGAGAGGAGATGTTGGGGATCTATTCAAGAAAAAGAAGAGCCCAAATACTGATAATCTCCAAACATCCCATACTAAATCTGAGGGCTTTAAGGACAAATGTTATCATTTAGAGAAACTGATGAAGCAGGAACTAGGTTAGTGGTGGGATGGGGCCACCTTGGAAAAATATTTAGAAAATAAACGGATATCCGGTGCTCTGAGAATATTAATCTTCCCAAACTATGAGGATTTGGAGAGTGATTTGTTAGAAAAGTGGGAGAAAGGCCTTTACAACGCCTCCTACAGGATGATGAGGACTTTGATAACTAATGCACAGAGGAAAGTGAAAAGGATTAGGGACGATATAACAAAACTTGAAAAAGAAATTTCAGATATGAATTTAAAAGAGGCCACTATGAAAAATTATGAAATCCTAAAAAAAGACCTTGCAGCTTATCAAATCTATCTAAAAAAAAAACTGAAGAAACTCCTACAGGATGAAACCGTTTATGATCGTTTATGATCTCTAGAAAGTATGATGATATAACTCCCAAGCCCATGATCGAAACTGGAATTGTTGCAAAACCGGGTAGTGTGTCATCCAGTAGCACCTCCCTATGTTCCCTAGATAGTGACCCTAGGGAGGGGCCGAGTAACAGCGAGGGGGCCCCAACGACCTCCCTTTTTGTACACGAGATCCAGCGGTACAGGCTGGGAAACAAAAAGAGAAAGCCAAACGTAGAACAAGGAGGGGAGGGAACAAACACAAGAGTAGGTGTACAGACAAGACAACAAAACAAACTGTCCCAAATGAAGAAATAAATAGCAGAGAAGAGAATATGACCCCTGATGTTGATATTGAACCTCTAATCTCTAAATAATTATGCATTGTAAATCTATCATCTAAGAGTTTAACTGAAAAAGAACTGTATATCTTGCAAAAAGGTATGAGTTTCTGTATTACGGAAAACTGAAATTTTGTGGACACCCATATTGATGTATACAAGTTTGTACAAAAATTGAGATTAAAAAAATATTTTCTGAACATCCGTCTACCCCTAATGTTGTATTAGGAAAAGATGAAAGGTTTTCTGACTTAACAATTGCTGAACCTAGGGATGTACATTTATTGACAACATTGGATGAAGATGATTTAGATATCGATATTGTAGAGATGGCAGGGTTGATCAACATCAGAGAAGACACAACTATTGATAATGGGTTATGGAACAGGCCCAGATTCGTGCCCTTTAACTCAACAATTACATCAGTTGGAAGATAAACATGGGAAAGGCACACACTGCTGACATAGTTATAATCTCACCAAGGAGGAAAAGGGTATTTTAAAATTATTACAGGAAGATCCCCAACTTGTCATACGAGAGGCAGACAAGGGGGGAACATTGCTCTTATGGACCGTAAGGATTACTTTGGCGCGATAGAGAGACAGTTAAGCAATAATACCTGTTATGAACAATTTAAAGAAAATCCCATTCCTACTATAGAGAGAACCATCAACGCCAGATTACAAGATTGTAATGAATCCGGACTGATTTCATATCAAGAATATCGGTACTTACAGACCCACAATTCTAGGCATCCCTGTATATATATACTTCCCAAAATCCATAAGGGGGGGCCTTCCCTCCTGGGAGGCCCATCATCTCAGGAAATGGGGGTCCCGCGGAACGTCTCAGCACGTGGATGGCTTTTTGCAGCCTTTAGTAAAAAACATGCCCTCATACCTTCAGGACAGTAGGGCTGTACTCTGCAAACTCGAGGACTTTGAATGGAATAGTGACGAGCTAATGTTAGTCAGTATGGACGTAGAGAGCTTATACACGTGCATTCAGACAGTGTGTTGTTTGGATGCATTAAAACATTTTGTGTATGAAAGGAATGCAAAACATCTGGAACATACGATGATGCTCTTAGAAATGGCTCAAATAATTCTAACCATGAACATCTTCCTACACAACGGAACATGGTTTCTGCAAAAACAAGGGACAGCCATGGGAACCAGGTTTGCTCCGTACTATGCAAACCTTTTTATGGGCATGAATGAGACAGAGCATGCCTGCGGACTTGGCTCGCAAAGGCGGAATAATAACATCATCTCCTATGGAAGATACATAGATGACGTACTACTCATCTGGAATGGAGGTGAAGAAGAACTCTCTGCACATCATAGCTATTTGAACAAGAATAGATTCAATGTAAAATTAACTATGAGTTTTTCACGAGAAAGTATTGAAGTTCTTGATCTGAAACTTTATGTACTTGATAAGATTTACAGTGAAATCTTCAGAAATCAGACATCTTGTAACAGCGTGCTTCACGCTGAAAGTGCACACCCATGCACTAACATCAACGCCATTGCTTATAGCGAGATGGTCCGTGCGAGAAGGAATTGTAGTCAGAAGCACCAGTTCGACACGAATCTCAAGATTATAAAACACAACTTTCACAGCAGAGGTTATACAGACAGATGTCTCAGGCAGGCAGAGGTGAGAATTAGGAAAGTAGACAGGAAACAAACCACGGTTCCTAAAAACACATTGAGTAAGGATAGAAAGGATCAGGACACTGTGGTCTTTATAACTCAGTATAATTCGTACAGTGACCATATCTATAATATTCCAAGGAAGAATTGGCACCTATTAACATCTGCCAAGTTGCCTATAGGTACTGTTCTAGACAAACCAAAAATAGTTTATAAGAAAGGCAAACAACTCAAAAACATGCTATGCCCCAGCTATGTAAATGATCAGAAACAATATGTGACGACATGGCTGCCTAACAAGCCAATAGGTTTTCATGTATATGGGATGTGCAACATCTGTAAATTTGGACTAACCAAGAAATGTAAGTTCAAATATAATACGGAGAGGGGATTTAAAATCAACTCCTTTATCAACTGCAATGCCACATATACGGTATATGCCATCGGCTGCCACTGCAATAAGATCTACGTAGGGAGCAGCATACGCAGTTTGAAAATACGTATCCTAGAGCATATAAGAGCTATCAGGAATAAGGATGACAAGTACCCTGTCTCAGCACACATACATGGAACACATCCAGGGAGCAAACTATCTGGTTTCATGCAATTGAGAGTGTAAAAGCCCCTGAGAGGGGCAGGGACAAGGAGAAAGCCTTACACTAGGCAGAAGCAGGTTGCGTTTGCCGATTAAGAACTATCTCCATGGGTTTAAACATCAATAATGAAATATAGCATTTTCTGTAGGGCTACCAGAGGAAGTCCCTTGTAATCAGAAAACATTCCCAAAGCACGGTCCTGAAAGGCCAGCAGGTACAACTGTTTGTGAAATGTCTGTGGGAATCTGTAATGACTTATGAAGTAGAATTGATTCTATATGTTTGGAAAAGTAATCTAAACCACGTTTGTATATGTCTTTGTTGGAGAATGCTTCAAAGTATCTTCCAGAGATTTTTTTCAGGCTCGTCTTCATTAAAATATAAAATATGCTAATTGTATTAATATTTTTGGGCTGTTTTTTAGCAGTAGTCCCATTATAATTTTGGTCACATATTATGTCTGTGGATATAGGACAATCATTCCAATTGCCTTTTTTAAGACAAATACCATAGAATGCCACCAGTGCAGACACATCATCCCTTTTGCCCAATATAAGATTTTACTAGCAATCACGTGCTTACAATTTCATTGTAAAAAGGAGCTCGCGGAAACGGTACTTGTGAAGTGATAACTTTTATTGATCATCCTGTCTGCCTATTATAAGACAAATATCATAGGATGCTGCTAATAACCTTGTGCTTATAGTTACATTATAAAATGGCGCCCGCATACACCGTCCTCATAACGCGTCAAAATGTATTAGGCATTCTAAACATGAAATATCTTAATTAAATGAACTGTGGAATACCTTGTATTCGGAGAGATCTATTTGAATGAGAAATATGCACGACTCATAGTCATGCTACATTTTATAAAGACCGTATAGTGCTATAAAAGGTTTGAACCGTCCTTTCAAAGTGGCGGGCGCGAAACCGGTGTGCCAAGTCCCCCTTTTTCTGCCTAATTGGTTTTGATGGCGTATGGAATATTGGTACTGTAGACGTTCTGTTTACTTAACTACCATGTAGTGTATAGTAGGTTCATCAAAGTACTCTTTGGCTATAGTTCCTTTGTAAAACATTACAATCTATTGGGTATTAGGAACGTGAAACAACTTTCTTAAATGGACTGCGGAATACTTTGTATTCGGAGGGATCTATTTGATTTCGAAATATGCATAACTTATATTTATGCTGTTTTTCATAAAAATCGGATATTGTTATTTGATTGAACAGTCTTTTCAAAATGGTGGCAGTGAAAACGGCACGTCACACAACCTTTTTTGCATTTCAATGTTTATGAATTGATGGTAAAGTAGACCTTTTCTTTACATAATTACCATGAAATACACAGCAGTTTTATTACCTTATTTTATGGGCCCAAAAAATAGCTCTATTATTGAATCAATATTGTTGATCCTCGAAACTGGTCTTAAATCCACTACAAGATGGTGGATAAGAAAACGACTGATCCGACACTCCCGTTTCCAAATTGCTTACAGGTGACTAGCGCAGCGGGCTATTTAAATGCCACATTTGGGATTGTAAAAATGTGACGATTTTGGCTACGTGGCGAGAGCGGTTCCTACATAGAACAAGTAAGCCTGGGAGGGGAGAGCTCTCGCTCTCTCTTTATTCCTTTGTTGACATAGCTTATGGGCTAATGTTACTTTGTATTCCATGGGACTGTTAATATGTCAGATGCTTCATTTTTATACATGCTCATGCGCACCTCGCATGTGGGGTATTGTGCTTCGAACTTTCAGGCTAGTAGGTGTACTCTTTTTAATCCGTCATGGGTGTGTGATACTCGTTGGGTACTTTGTAAAATAAAAGGCTTTGGTTTTTGTCAAAATATGGAGTCTTTGGGTTTGGGGCATGCACCCAAATGTACTGCCCGTTTGTATAAACTAACAGGATATATCTCTCTTGTGTGCTTCGGACCTTTGGCCATGTACCCTGATTTTAATATACTTTTTAGGCTGGCCTCCTTGCCAAGTCTCTCGCTTTCATTTTGAGATGGGCGTTCTAGATGCGCTGCCGTAATATACAGTTTTTCAGTTTGTGACATATACCCAAACATCCTGCCCATCTGTAGAAACTAACTGGATTCATTTTTCATATGTGCCACGGACCATTGGCCAAATACCTAAATTTGAATATTCGTTTTAGACCGACCGCTTTAATAAGCTTCTTGTACCCATTTTGAGATGGGCACTCCAAATGTTCTTAGATTTCCAGAGCGAGTATCCCTACGTAAATGATTTGACAATTTGACAATGACATCACAATGACATCACAATGACATCACTCAAATTTTTTCACCCGATATAGACTTGAAGGGGGGGGTCATATCGGGGCATGCATATATTTCCCCAATAGAATGTCAACTGTAATTTACTCTTTGGCCCATTTTGATACTTTGCCTAATATTTATGAGCCTGAAAAATCTCCGTCTTATCCACAATACTTTTTTAATTTAGAGATATACATGGGCTAAAAAACCCATGCCTATACTGATATGAATCACTTGTTTTAAACTGTAAATACCTTATATTTGTTAAAGTTTTACTGTATATATTGTACACTTATTTGTAGCCCTGAAGAAGACCTTCTGGTTCAAAACGCGTTGGGTACGGTCGTTTTTAAGAATAATTTTTTCAATAAAGAAACAAAGAAATAAGAACCTGCTGAATTGATGTGCTTCTTTTCACTTTGCTTGTACTTGTTGAATATACTAATCTTCACACATGTCGGAGTGCTGAATCATTGTTTTTGTTGTAGATAATAAATACTTACATGCCACCATTAATCTCTAACTATAAAGTTACACTGAAATCTCTTTTAAGGGACGTTGAACATTGGTTGGAAAGTTATCCCAAGGTTTTCCTTTTGATCACTGGTGACCTCGGGTCAAACTCATTTTATTAAATAGATCAGGTGCAATAAATATCACACCAAAATTATATAGTTGTGCAATCATTATAACTTTCCTATTTCTGTAACTGCCTGCACAACTTCCAGGGGGAAGGACGAAATTTTGCTTAATATTTAAAGTCAGAAGCAATGTGGTCCAGAAAAATCTTCCTACTTCCCAAGTTTTGTTTAATTAGCATACAAATTAGACAGCCATGACCACTGCTTTGCAGAGTGAACTCTTTGATTGCTTACCTTATCCTACACTGCTTACCTCAGAACACTCTCCCTAATTCAAAGCAACCTCAGTTTCAGTCCTTAAACCTCAAGAAGGCTAACACATTTCTAGCTATAGTCAGATAGGTAAATCGAGATGCCTTACCCCGGTTCTTGGAATGTGTATTCCCTTTAAATGTTTCTTTCCTCCCAGAGCTTCTTCAGCCACTGAGATTCTTGGACTCCCCCAAGGACAGTAGAATGCACATTATGGGCCTAATTACAAGTCTGAGGACTGCAAGAATCGTGGGGGAGTGGCGGTGGCGGTCCAGCTCCTGCTGCACCAGCAGACCCAATTACAACTTTGGTGGCTGGACCGCCCATGTACTGCCGCAACCACCAGGGATCCGTCATTCCCTGGTGGTGGCATGGCAGTTAGGAGCTCACCAATATGCTGGTGGTGCCACTCCAGGACCGCCATGCATATTCCGAGTTTCAGGGCTGCCAGCAGTGTCATGGAGGTCTTTACTCCATGAAAAGGCTGGTGGTACTGAAACAAAGGGTGCCCTACAGGGCATGGGGATGCATGCAGGAGGGCACCAGATATGCCCCCCTGTGTGCATGCACCCCAGTTACTACATGGCATGGACTTTACAGTCCATGAAGTGCAGGAACTGTTTTTGGTGTTCCCATTGCAGTGTCCATTTTCAGATGCACCTCTGAGGGACTGCCAAAAAAAAGCCCGTCAGACACAAGGAAACTTGTCATCTAGTGGGTGGTGCCACACGGGTTTGGGGGTGCGGGCCACCAGCGTCGCAGTCTGCTCCGGCACCGCCAAACTCGTAATCAGGCCCTATGTAACATTCCCTTCAGCCGTGACATAAGAAACACTGCACCACAGTGGTGGTGTGCTGTATCAAAGAGCGTAAGCCGAGCACATGGCAAACAGGTTTATGGCAAGGTCAGGTAGGGGGAGGAACAATTTACCTTGTAGAGTCATGCACAATCAAAACTAAAAAAATATGCTAATTTAGTTATGGGATTGTAAGGTTTTTCTTTAAGGATGTATAGGTATTTCTTTCAAGAGACCCATATTTCTGAACCAGGAGTTAACTTGGATTTTTCTGAATGTACATGCTGACAAAGCTGGTGACAGTGAATTGTTGGTAGTGGATACTATTCACCGGGGGGAGTGCATTTCCTACTTAGTGACAAGTAAAGCAAAATATAGATCTAAAAGCATTCTGTACTCAGAAATGTCTGTTTTCTAGCTAACGGGTATTTTCAACCTATCAAGATAATTTATAAACCAGGTACCCAGGAAAACAAAATCATATCAGGTCAACAAGACCTGTTGAAAATGGAGACATTTTTGGAAAATAATTGGTTACTCTCCAACCAGGTAAGTACGCATCCTGAGAACTGTAGCTGAGCCACCATGCCTTGCCACTGGTGAATCAGGTTCAGTCTCCTTTCCCTGGGGTAACTCACAAGTTGGAAAGGGAGAGTGAGGCAGCTTGAACTATGGTTACCATTATGGCAGGAATAAGCAAACAAGATGCCTATTATGGACCCCAGGCATGGGGCCAAGTCGCCAGGTTCTTTACCTCTCCCCTTTACTAAGCTGTTTGCAGCGGTACAAGATGAACCTCATCCAAATGACAAAAAGAAATAAAATTGTAATAAAACTGTATATGATTCCAAAGGGGGAAATAATTATGCTGTTCTTTTTTTAATTTGCAGCCCTTAACTAGAATTTCTACAGATTAAGCGGCTTAATGTGTGTAGGCAAGTGAAGTTTACTGTACAGAATAAAAATCTACTACACTAAGTAAAATGAAACAAAACATACTGAAAATAAAATTCAAATTTTATGAGTAGGCTTGCCCAGCATATAGAAATTAAAAAAATATTTAATCACAGCCACATTCAAAACTTTTCGATGACATATCAAACAATTTGCAAGCATAATATCATTGATGAAATTACACCTTTATCAGAAACAATTAAAAGAATAAAAGCTGCCCTTAAACTTTTTACAATGGGACTATTGGGCCTATTTGAGTTACCATTAAAACAAAATAAGGTAGCCCCTCGTACTGTTCTACAAACATTCTCACAACACACAACACAACATGAAGACCTTCACCCCTGCAGATCAGTCAAGTAGGGCGATGCCTAGTGGTGAATGGTCATTAGGCTGGTATCATTGACTGTGCATTCTCTGACACAGCTCAAAGCAGGTTGGTGGGACTGCATGTAACAGGCTCTGCAGCAGCCGCACTGGGGATAATGCTGTGGCAAGGGTCGGACTGACATATAGGACAATCAGGCAGTGCCCGTTTGGCTGGTCTGACAGTTCAGGGTGTGTGTCTTTTTTTTTTTAGCAATTTATGGGCCTGTTTTACGGCCTGGTGAGTGAGTTTTCACTGTTGATTTCCCTGATTTTACCAAAAATATTGCATGCAGTAAACACAAGTGCATGCTGTCTAACATAACTTGCAAAATACCCATAGAGTGTGTCGCTACAAGATCAAAACTGGTCAGATTTGAAAATGTGGGCCACCTTTTTAGCTATCTGGTTTGCTAATGGGTGTCCCTTTTATTTAGGTGCCCAGGCCGATGTTTTTGTCCTAGTCCAACCTGACTGAGGCTACGAGTCATTAAGCATTGTGCCCTGCTAAATAGTAACTAACAGGCCATGGCAGCAGCGAATCAGGCTGGGGGAGCTCCTTAAGACTGGTCACTGGTCTTTCCAGCACTATCATGACATAGTGATGGCAATATCCTATTATTCTGCATCAATCCCCATAATTTACACCTGCAGTGACACGCTTTAAGTTGGTTCGTGCACTACACTTAGTTTGATTCAGCTTTTATATTTCAGTTGAGCTCATTCCACAGTCTGGGACGCTGAACAAACAAGGACTACCTCACATGTTTCAGCCATTGAACTTTGAACTTAATCCTTGTATCCACTGTGAGTGAATGTAGTGCTTTTATGTCTGGTTTATTGTACTATTTGCAAATGCTTAGATACTATTAATGCAAAAACAACTATTGATGGACAGAATGTGGAACAATGTCATACATTCACACCAGTACAGAGATCTGGGTCTAAATCCATTATTTTTTTGCTCACCATGCCATTCCAGTTTGGACCCAGCCATATGCAAATCAGTCTTGACCCTGTGCCCAATGGGAACAGTCCAACCCGAACTGCCAGGCCAGTCCTCCCTGGACTGGAAACAAGCATCCTAGAACCGGTTTCGGATTCACCCCTCTTCAGCCAGGATAGCTTGATTCCAGTGGTATGGAGAGCACGAGACTCACGTCTGAGCATACCCGTCCCACTCGGGGTGACAAATGCAAAAATTGATGGACAGAATGCAGAACAATGTCATACACACCCCAGTACAGAGATCTGGGCCTATTAGCCTTGACTCTGGATGCAGCATATGCTCTTGGCTCTAGACAGAGTTGATGCCCTTCCACTGTTGAGGGTCAACACCCGCCACTGGTGCTATCCCTAATGCTGGTTATTTTGAAGAATTCGAAGGTACTTTCAATAGCTGGGGGGGGTTACACAGTTCCCCTTTAACCAATGTGCCAGCATGTGGACAATCGAGAGCTTGGCAAAAGAAAGGACCCACAGCTTCTTCACTTTCAGTGATATTGAAGGAGATGTTAAGATGAAGGCCAATCAGCCATATCAACTCCACAATTTTGATTTTAGCTTCATTAATGGAGCAGACACTCTTGTTGACCTAATGGAACATGTGAGCCAGGCATAAGCTGAGGTTAGCTTGCAGCTGCAGCCCTCCAACAGGGTGGAGGAGCGTTACCCCCTGCTGCCAGTTCAGCAACAGTGAAAAATAAAATAAAATAAAATAAAAAGAATTACCACTTTATTTTTTACTGCTCCCAGCTCTAGCAGTGTTTGAAGCTGGGGCCATCGCTGCTGATTGGCAGCAGGGAAGGAGTGGTGTGTGTATGTCACTTTGACCGGCTGTCTTGCGTCAGCCAGCCTGACATGTGCACTATAAACCACTCCAACTATCTGTCTTAGACAGCTGGGTGGAGAGCAGGCACAGGCCTCAGGTGCCTGATGGAGCATCAAGGCAGCCCACTCCAACCAATCCTGGTGCTTCTCTCATGCTGCTAAAATTATCAGCAGCATGAGAGCCGCATCTGGATTCGTAGAGAGAAGTTGGCTGAGGCTCCAGGAGGACTCGAACTGACTGTATACCAGACGATAACACGAAGCGTAGGTAAGTACATTTATTTTAATTGTTTCCTTTTTGGCGCACTGACAGGTACTGTGAGAAACTAGCATTACCTTCAGCCTCAACTCCATAGCTTTTATTCATGGCCTGTTATAATCAAAAGTATTTTAATAAGCCATGATTGAGAGCTTTAGCATTGAGCCTAAAGCCACTGTGATTTATTACAGTGCCTGTCACTGGGTTTGTGTAATATTCTACTGTCACTAAGTAAATGTGACCATGTATAAAGGATATTCATTTGGTAACTAGCCCATGGCACTTGTGTTTTGTGTGAAAGGGAAACTTGTATCACCATTGAGTTGATTCACCTGGTCTGTGCGTAACAACAATGGCCACTGAACTGTTCTGTCTAATGGACACTGGAACATACACTAGGGACAGTGGTAATGGGACAGGGGCACAGGATCTCGCATAGCAGGACCCTGACTCTCTAACACAGAGGCACGGGCTGTGGGGCCAACCTACTAAACATCACACTGACATCTGGACACCTCCAGGTACAGATACAAAGAGTAGTGTGCTGACAAAAGAAGGGATTATAGATACTGACTATGGGTATGGCGACTCGGACAGGACACAACTCGGGACAAAGAGACACAGATTAGTATCTGAAGCCCGTACAGGTAAGAGCGGTGGGGTGGAGGGGCCTGGTGGGGGTGAGGAGGGGGGTAATTCGACATATGACCACGAGGAAATATTAATTATTTATTTAATTTTCCCTTGTGGTCGTATGCCGTGGGCTGGAGATTAGGAGTAACAGACACTGGCTTGATACAGTGTGACGGGTGGCAGGCAATAGACAAGGTTAGTAGGGCAAGGACATTGGAACATAGGTGCAGATAGTGAGTCAAGGAGAATAAAACACCTGCAGAAAAAAGGATAAAGTGATTTGGACACTCAGTGAGGACTGTAGGACATGGACACTGAGATGGGGACACACAGACTCTGGGACACAGCAGCGCAGACCATAGGTCATGGACACAAAGACAAGGACACACAGACACTCGATGCAACCGCGCAGACCATACGGCATGGACACTGGAACAAAGACAAACAAACTTTGGGATGCAGCATATTCACTACGTATTCAGCTCTTGACGAAGTCAACGCCTCTCCACTGTTGAGGGTCACCGCCTGCTACTATTAGTTAACTTGGTTCTCTAGACTATTTTAAAGTGGAAGTGTATTGTTAGCATACTTTTGGATATACATATAATATTGTGTGTGACAGAGTAACCAGTCTGCCAAACTCTAAATCAAACCCTTATGGGCCAGTGAGTGGGACATATTCAGAAAGACCTGCTTTGAAACGTCAGATATATTCTGGTAAAGGTTTACAGCGCACCTCCTAGTACAGCGCACCTCCTAGAGATGGAATAGATTTGTGATTCAATGAGATTCAGAATCTCATATGGACAAGTATATTGACAGGCATGCTCTGACACCTATATGTACAGACTTTTGAACTGGTGACAAATCCCCATGAGCCAGAGAGAGAGAGAGAGAGAGAGTTAAGTATAGTAAACCTATACTTACCCATAGTTTTTTACCTCATTGATATTTTGTTTGTCAGTATTTTTGGTACTATATTTTTGTAGCGTGATGTGGTACCGTGCCACCAGCCATTGATATATTTGGAAACGATATTTAAACCTCGGTATTCTGGTACCATCCCATCAGCCACTGACCGCATATGGGATTATTTGCGAGTCGCTTAATCACCAGGTGCTATTTGTGTAGGGAAAAAAAAAATAGTTATATAAATAATGTAAATAGATAGCTGCTTCATGTACTTACCTACAACATGCTCCCAACACCGCCTAGTTTCAATACTTTGTTCTCGATTCGGCTCTACACACCCAACATTTCTACATACAGGCTTACCTTTAAAATGCACCTGCTGCAATATAGATGTTCCCAATAAATTACCCCACTGCTGTACGAAGTCAGATCTGCTCTAAACATATGCCTACATTAAATACATCTGTGAAAATCGTGTCCTCTATTTTTGGTGAAAAATATTCGATTCCGTTGTTCTATTTTTTCCCCCCAAGAAGCACAACTGAACTTCATCTCTTAAAGAAACGTTTATCCAGTCAGCAGAGAAACCGTCCACCTACAGACGTGTGATGTTCGTCCTGTGAATTTCCTTCGGGACCCTGAGAGGAATGTGCTGCATTCTGATTACGGCACGCGGAGTCACGCCTGGGCCTTCGGCGGCCTTCCGGAGATCCCTGCTCCCCGGGCGCGTGAAGGCTCGAGGCTGAGGCGGCGACCGCTCGCGCGCCACGGCCTACAGGAAGGGGCTTCGATACGGGGCTTTGGAACATTTCCATAATAAGGCACGCAGCTTGAATAAGATTATTATGTAAAACCCGATCTAATGCGCCTCTTGATGGAAAGGTACATCAGGGAGCGATTATTAGGCAAATGAGTATTTGTTTTATGTGTTCCCCGGGCACATGTTGTACCTTACCGGCTGGAGAGAGCCGAGATATATGTTATGAATTATTCCTCTTTGAAGGGATTAAAGCCTTGGGTTTGAAATGCACGCTGCGTCCCAAGGCGCGGTGCGGCCGCGCGCTGACACCAATCAAGAGGCTGGATGCCGTGATGGCCTGAATGACATCATTAGCGTGTAACGCTCTCACGCACTGTCCGCGGCAGCGAGCTTCATCCATAAACATGTACCAGCTCTTGTGCGGGGGCAGACAGCACTTTATTTCTTGTTAACCTACAATGCCATGCTCCTTCACTCGGCGCAGCATGTTGACACCTCAGCTGCTGGATAGTCGTGTGGCGTGGGGATGTGACCTGCTTTCAAATGAAAGGCTGCAGCATGCTGCCTGATAAGGTTTATAATGGCCTCTGCAGCAAACGTGGAAACCGTTGTGTCATGCATCCTACACGTGTGTGCCAGCAGTTTTGAGGAATATAAAAATATCTTGAAGATGAAGGTAGTTGAAAATCCGCCAAGCCAAAAGGAAAACAAATGGTGAATATGCTACGGTATCTGTGTACCATTCTGTGCTCCTATCTGGAGGACATACCACTGGTAGACACGGTCATGTATTCTAATTAGTAACAAGCACTGGCAAAGCTAATAGGCCTGTCTTGTTTTAGGTGTGTGTGTTCTTTCTGATGATATGTCGTTTTTTCCAAACTGATATGTTTGGATGAACAAAAACACACTTACATGACTGTCACACTGCAAAAAGGTAGCCCCATAGTAAGTTGTGGTTAAGAGGTTTATTAAGCTGAGTTACAGGATGGGAAGTGGGATAATAGATTCAGTAGTTCAGCAGTTGAGCCCCACCAGGAGCAGCATCCTTGCTGCTCAGCCCACACACTCCAACTGTCTCTCTCTCCATCAGGCACTCCAGCATTCCACCATCTCATCAGGCACTCCAGCATTCCACCGTCTCATCAGGCATTCTAGCATTCCACCGTCTCATCAGGCACTCCAGCATTCCACCGTCTCATCAGGCACTCCAGCATTCCACCGTCTCATCAGGCATTCTAGCATTTCACACACACTTCATATTCATACTGGCTGAGCACCAGGGAACAGGTAGCTATGGGAAAGGATCTAAGCAACATTACAAGTTACAACACATCTCCTTCTCTTAGGGAAAACAATGAATACTTTTACAACAATGTACAATGGAAGTAGACACAATTTGATAACATCAATACGAAAGGGAAATATATAATTTACAAATAACAATTGCAATTTGAAAGAACTCAGGTAAAACACAGCACAGTGTACACGACCCTTCAACGCACATCTAGGTAAAATAACAGTACAGGGTACACGACCCCTCAACACACCCCTAAACAAAACATAGCATAGGGTACACGACCCTTCAACGCACACCTAGGTAAAATAGCACATAATACAAGACCCTTCAACATACCCCTAGGCAAAACACAGCACAGTTACACGGCCCCTCAACGCATACCTAGGTAAGGCAACAGTACAGGGCGCACGACCCCTCAATACACCCCTAGGTAAAATAACAGTACAGTGTACACGACCCCTCAACACACCCCTAGGCAAAACATAGCACAGGGTACACGACTGTTCAACGAACACCAAGGTAAAATAACAGCACAGGGCACACGACCCCTCAACGCATTCCCAGGTAAGTCAACAGCACAGTGTACACGACCCCTAAACGCACCCCTGGGTAAAACACAGGACAGGGTACAAGACCCTCAACGAGACAGAATTCCACAAAGGCAAAGCCACACACTTAAAAGACCATTCACCCAAGCATCGCGCAATACTGATAGGCTAGAAATTAATGATAGTCACGTGACAAGAGCCACAACACACCCAGTAAGAACATGGCATACTTGACAGCAAACTCAGCAAAATAGAGCATGATGCATAACACTCATGACAGCAAAGTTGAACAATAATTGAACAAGGCTCATAACTACAAGACAGCAAGCATGCATCATGCATGGCACACAGTAGCACATTGATAGGTAGCAACTTGGGACAGAAAATAAAAACTTATATGTATGCTATACATCAGCATCACACAATAGAGGTAAAAAACATTAAACAGTTCTTAATATCGTAGTTCTGTATTATCTCTAATGCAACTTTGGGGAGTGATATCTCACCCGACCCATTGCAGAAATAGCACCAAAATGACCTCAGCTGGACTTTGATACCCACTTGAAGCCGAGTTGCTCCAGACAGCAACATCACTTCACTCCTCCAATTAGCATAGTATCCTGCACAAAAACAGAGCAGTGCACGTGCACTAATGTTCTCCTTCCATTGCAGCATAGAGCCCGGTGATGCATGCTGTACGAGTCACTGAGGAGTGGGTACATCTCGTAATATAGCACATTTGAAGTAAAATAGTCTTCGTAACGTTGCGTGCAAATGGGTGTGCGAGTCACCGATGCAAACAAGTGACCAGCCTAACAATCAAGGATAGTTAGTTGCAATAGTTATTTTACCGAGGTGAAATGGCCACTGTTAGAAATGGGATTTCTGGTTGGCTTGGGCTTGCGCCAAAGCCAGGCAGAAACCACCACTCTAGTCAGGGCTGGGGAGTTACACGCCAAAGATAACCCCTGCTCACCCCCTTGGTAGCTTGGCACGAGCAGTCAGGCTTATCCCGGAGGCAATGTGTAAAGCGTTTGCGCGCGCACCCAGCAACAACACCCAAGGCCCACCACAAAGGAAACTCCACACAAGGTATTATATAAAAATAGCCTTTGTATTATACCAAAACACATTAGATAAAACACACACTTTACAATGTGCCAACAGGCACGGGCAGAATTTACAAGGGATTATATGTACAGGGGACAAGGCCACATGGACCACTGTCAGGAATTAGCACTTTTAGAACTTAGCACTTAGAACATAGGATATAAAATACTGTAGCACAAAATAACACGTGTAGCACACAACCAGTAACTACTGGTAACAGGTAAGTACCACCTACGCAACCCTAACCACCTTAGGAGAATGTCACGCAGGGAACCAGGACCTCACTAGCACCACCTGGACTAGGAGAAAAGCAACCACTTAAGTATCACAATACCTGTAGGGGCATAAGCACATCACACATGACGCATAAACACATTCAGAGGTGTAAACACAAGGCACATGACGCATAAAAACACATTCAGAGGCACAGGTTTAGGAACAATAGCGCAAAACTCACATTAGCCACCACCTGTGGCAGTCCCTAGGACAACTGGCCTTGTTGGGGCTAGGACGCCCTGTCCAGCAGAGTCAGGGAAAGGCTGCGCAGGCTGCGCAAACCAAACGCAGAGGGCCACAACCTAAACGTTGCAGCTGCCCACTAAGTGCTGGGCAGCTGGGAAAAATGAACCTGGCACCGGCGTGCCTCCTGGGCCCTCTCTGGGCTCGGGGGTGCCTTACGACAATGGGGGGAGCCTCGTGGGCTCAAACCACAAGAAATGCCCCCTAGAGCCTTCGTGGCTCAAGAACAATGTGCCCCCAATGTTGGAGCGCCCGAGCGCTCTGAAACAAACAATGCCCGGCGTGGGAGCCTTGTGGGCTCTGGACCAAATGTGGGGGGCAACGTTGGAGCGGCCCGCTGCCTTCCGGGGCCGCTCTTACCAGTCAACAAATGCCCGGTTATGTTGGAGCGCCTAGCGCTCTAAAACAAATACTACTGGCCCGTCGTTGGAGTCCCTCTCAGGGACTCGAGAGACTACTGCCCCCAGACGTTTAGAGCGTCCATGCGCTCTGCAACCAACACTTTGGAGCGCACCAGCGCTCAAGGAAAACAATGCTGGCACCGTTGGAGCGCACCAGCGCTCAGCAACAAACCCGGCCGCTCCGTGCACCACCTTTGTAAGAGCCCCACTCACCGGCAGCTTCCTGGGCACTTCTCCCGCGGCGGGGCTGGGGGGCAGCCACGGCACTTCTTCTCTTCTTTCGGTCGCGCTGCGGTGGCCCGGCCGGACTCTGCTTCGTCCCTGGTCACAGTCCAGTGCGGGGTGGGCTCTCGCCTGGACTCTCCTTCCGGCTCACTTCTCTGGGCCGCACCGGAGCACGGGGTAGGCTTCCGTCGGCTCCCGGGTCGTACTTGGGCGCAGGAGCGCGGGGTAGGCTCCCGTCTGCTTCCTGTTTACGTCCCGCCCACGTCCCGACACAACCTGCCTGACTTCCGGTTTCGCGGGGGCCGCGGCGGTGATCTTCGGCGATAAGAGAGCAATGTACGGCGGGGTGGGCACCCGCCGTAGGAATAATTCAATAAGCGGGGTAGGCACCCGAACGCCACAACAATGTCCCTGGCAGGGTGGGCACCTGCCAGGGGACTTCAGGATCGTCAAAGAACGGGGCAAATGCCGGGTGGGCACCGGCTTGCAGAATTAAAGCGCTACTAACGCTAAGGATAAAAAGTGAAAGCGCTCTCAGCGCTAAAGGCCAATAAAAGCTCCCAGACGCTTTAGGGATCCAAATAAAGCACTCCCAGCGCTTAGGGGAGAATAAGCACAAAGTCCAGCAAAGTTTTTAGGAAGGTAGGCAGGGGGCAAGGCTGGGCCCAGAGCCAGCTCACTGGGCCTCCAGGCAGGGAGGTAGTCCAAGTGGTGGTCCTCTGGCCCAGCAACAGCAGCAGCCCCCTCAGGCAGGATCCTGGAAGAGAACAGGTACTGTGGGGACACAGCCCCATTTTTATACATAGCTTTCCTTTGTCTCAAGGTGCAGGGAAGGGGCGAACCAGTTACAACTGGTTCCTGAGCACTTTTTTTGCTCAGCCCCTCTCCCTATTCAGAGTGCAGGCCAGGGTCATCAGTCGCACCACAGGGGGCGGAGCCAGCATTGTGTGGGAAAACCCAGCCCTATTCAGGACCCAGGTGTACTCCTCCCACCCATCTAGCTGCTGATCTCCCTATTCACCACTGGGTGACTCCTCCTGACTCTGGGGATTCCCTAGCTCCCGTCACATGACCTCAGCCAGCCAATCACGCGACAGGCAGTCACCGCACATTTTACACTAATATGCCAACTCTAGAAGTGGCACTTCCGCACATGACATAATCACGCATTATACATCATTGCGAAGCATTCAATCACACAAGTCCGCACATACCAAACTCGAGCCTGCACACCCCACGCATCAGGAACTACCAGGGACACATACATTCCCCATGCATTCCTATGGGAGGGCAGGCCTGTCTCACCACATGCACTCAGAGTGCGCACGCACTTTACTCTGGGACACAGGGAAAGTGCGCAGAAACCAAAAATCACTACCGCCAGGTCACCAGTAAAAGCAAAAAGTTCAGGGGGGAACCTGCCAGAAGGGCCAAGTCCAACAGCCACAAGTCATGTTGTAAGACTGCCTGAGGTTTGGAAAGATTTAAAATGGCCTCCACATTGGCAGTAGTATGTAAGATTCAGTGGAAGATAGAGCTTGTATGTGCCAGTGAGGGCGTGCTGATGATGCAGCATGTGGGAGAGTTGTAGCTCCTCCCTCGATGAGCTTGCGCCTCATTAGACCGATAGTCCTGAGACAATAGCTCGTGCAGCAAGCAGACGAGTGCGAGCTCTCCCAACATCGCGGGACAGCACGTCGCCGGACAGCTCTCAATGAAAGATGCAAACTGACCTTTGCTGAAGGGCTTCAGGCGACACCAGCGAGAACGGTAAGGTGTGCATGCCCGGGCAATTCTGTTAGTCTTGCAGCCCGCGGCCCATTTAAATACCACACTTCTCCGATAATTTCCAAAGAGCCACTCACTACTGTAAAACGGTGGATAAACTGTTAGCCACCTTGCTGACGTCCCAAATGGTCTTCCACTGGATGCCGCTACTGGCTCCCCCAAAGCGCCTCCCCCAGTACAGATTCTCGAAGTGCCTGTTCAGATACACCACCAGCCTCTGTAGCTGGAGCCTGTTCAAATACATAGCCAGTTTCTGCAGATAAAGCCATGTATACTTCCCAATTGCACATTTAAATTTGTAGTAGCTCAACAGGGCAAACAGGAATCCGGCATAATGTTGTAGCCACAAGTTCCTAAGATCCCTTGATGTAAGATAGGTCAAACGCCCCGGGCAGGCAGCCCAGGTGGTAAAGGACACTGGTGGGGCTAGCGCGGGCGTTCTTTTTCTTCAAGTTTCAAGCTTCTTTACCTCAAGTTTCCTTAGTAGTTTCCAGTACAGTTCATTTTCCAGGACATATCGTTTTTTTTCTCCAAATCGTCGCAATTGTCACACTCCAAAAGAAGTCCAACCATGAAGTAGGTTATAGGTAAGAGGTTTATTAAGCTTAGTAACAGGATGGTGAGTAGGATAATAGGTTTAGTAGTTCAGCAGCTGAGCCCCACCAGGAGCAGTATCCTTGCTGCTCAGCCCATCCACTCCAACTGTCTTTCTCTCCACTCCACCAGGCACTCCAGCATTCCACTACCTCATCAGGCATTCTAACATTCCACAAACACATCACATTCATACTGGCTGAGCATCAGGGAACTGGTAGCTAAGGGAAAGGATGTAAACAACATTACAAGTTACAACAATGATCCATACACACAGACCACTCACAGATGCAAATGCATGCTCACACAACACACATACAGACAGACACACCATCAGACAACACACATGGACACATGCAGACACAACTGGATGGTGGGTATATTCATGCATGTGTGAATTGATGACTGTGGTTGAATAGAAGGATGAACAAATGGATATAATAGTGGGTGGGTAGGCTGATGGTTCAGTAGCATAGACGGGTGAATATGTGTGGATGCATGCATAGTTGTGTGTTGATGCTTGAATACACAGGTGTGGGTCCATGTCCATTAACGATCTTGCAGCCTGTCGCCATGACTGTAGCTAGCCAACTAACCTATTTTTTTAATGATATGTTTAAGCAAGGTTATTTCCCCAAAATCTGGAAAACTGCTTCCATCTTACCTCATTAAAAAAAAAACACATCTTATCCCTTTGGACCCAAGTAATTACAAGCCCATCTCACTCCTTCCCCATTCATCCAAAATAGAGGAGAAAGCAATAAATACAGAACTCACTTGCTTTTTGCAGTCTAATAAACTTGTGGATTCTGCACAATATGGCTTTAGGAGCCAACACAGCACTGAGTCTGCTCTAATACCCACATCCAAAGAGCTGAGAGCTATTCGTGATGGGGGTAAACCTGTGGCACTGATTTTGCTAGATCTCTCGCCTGCCTTCAGTATGGTAGATCACAAGGTTTTGATCAACTGTATTGAGGCTCTGGGACTCAGAGGCTCAGTTCTTGCACTGCTCAAATTTTTCTTTCAGAGAGATAGCAATTTGTAGCATCGGATAGCTACTCTTCCAGCTCCTTCTCCCTCCCTTGCGGGGTCCCCCAGTGCTCTTCATTGAGCCCTACCCTTTTTAGGTCGAGCCTAGCGGCAGCGCACATGCCATGCTCGCTCTGCAAGATTGCTGTTGTAGAATATGGGAGAGAAGCCACACCCGCTCTCCTCCCATATTTGCTTGTGTCATTGTCTTTTGGAAATGCTGCCTTTGGATTCGCTAATAGGCTTGTCAGTCCCTCCTTAGTGGCCTTGTCTTCATTTGTACCCTCCCATGGCAAGTGGCGCTTTTATTTCTGTCGTTACATGGGAACTGTTATTTAGTCTGTAAGCACTATTTACTTTATTGAGCTTCTCTTACTGCAGGCCGGACATACGCTGTTTCAGCTGTAATCACAAGTATGTTTTTAAGCAGTGCGGCCGCCCCATAACATGGGAGCCTGCTTTCAATCACTTTAACCCGGCATTATCTTGTGTCTGTTTCGACCCCTCCCTCCACCTCCAAGTAAAATGGATTTAGAAATGATTAGCAAAAGCCATATAAATTCCAAGTAGCACATAATCCTGTGCTAAAGGGCTGAAGCTGACAACAGCACATCTGTGTTACATGTCATCTGTACTAAAGCTACCTGACCGGTTGTTTTAAAAAGCCTGTTTTAGTAACAACACCACCACCACCACCACCAAAACCACCACCACCAATACCACCACCTCCACCAATACCACCACCATTACCACCACCACCACCAATACCACCACCACCGCCAATCCCACCGCAACCAATACCACTACCACTACCACCGCCAATACCACCACCACTACCAACACCACCACCAATAACACCACCAATACCACTACCACCACCACCACCAATACCACCACTACCACCCATACCACCACCACCACTACCACCGCCACCAATGCCACCAATACCACCACCGCTATCCCCACCAATACCACAACCACCAATACCACAACCTCCACAACTGCCAATACCACCACCAATACCACCACCAATACCAGCACCGCCAATACCACCACCAATACCACTGCCAATACCACCACCAATACCACCACCAATACCACCACCACCAACAATTCCACCACCACCACCATCAACACCACCAGACCAATACCACTACCACCACCACCAATACCACCACCACCAACAATACCACCACCAATGCCACCAATAATACCACCAATGCCGCCACACCATCACCAATACCACTACCACCAATACCACCACCACCAATAACACCACCAATTCCACCATCACCAATACCACCACAACCATTTCCACCTCCACCACCACCACCAATGCCACCACCAGAACCACCACTACCAATACCACCACTACCACTACCACCCCCACCACTACCACCAGCACCAAAACCAACACCACAAATACCACCACCAATACCAATACCACTCCACCAATTCTAATACCACCACCAATACCACCAGCACCACTAATACCACCACCACTAAAACCACCACCACCACTAATACCACCACCAATACCACAACCACCAATACCAATACCACTACCATCAACACCACCACCACCAATAATACCACCAGCTATACCACCACCAATATCACAACCTCCACCACCACCACCAATACCACCACCAACACCACCACCAATACCACCACCAATACCACCACCAACCCCACCACCAATACCCCACCACTAATACAATACCACCACCACCAATACCACCAATAACACCACCAATACCACCACCAACAACACCACCAATACCAATACCCCACCACCAATACCACCACCAACACCAATTCCACCACCACAAATACCACCACCACCAATACCACCACCACCACCAATACCAGTACCACCAATACCACCACCACCGAAAACAATACCACCACCAACAATACCGCCACCACCAATACCACGACCTCCACCAATACGTCCACCACCAATACCACCAATGCTACCACCACTACCACCAATACCAGTACCACCAATACCACCACCACCAATACCACACATACCAATACCACCACCAATACCTCCTCCATGCCTCTCTTTCACTACTAATAGCAGGGGCATTGTACGAGGCCGGAGCTTCAGATGAGACCATCACTCCCTCCCTTCGTGTCTGCCATAAAGCACAGCCCGCCTGCACCAGGAACTGAAGCCAGGGCCGTGCTACAGCTGGAGTGTTTTTCATTAGGCCAAAGATAGCAATGACATTACGCAATGCCACACTACACACTCAAATCACGGAGAGGGCAGGAATTAGCCCCTCACGTTCTTCCTCCTGAGCCGCAACAGTGTAATCACAGAACGAAAGGTGTTGGAGCACTTTGTTAGTCTTTATAGCTTGGATCATATGCAACTCTCACTTCACACTTTTTGTCTGTGTAATTTACAACACTTACACATCTTCTTTATCACTACTTTGAAGACGTCACAGGCCGGTCTCTTTAAAATCTAACATGCAGTTGAGAAGGCCCTTTATTGCAATGCAATAGGGCTCGCATGTGCGAGAGTTTAAGCCATTAGTATTGTAAATTAATTTTATTTATGTTTTAAAACCCAAAACATAAATAAAAGGCGTTGTCATTTACAATTTACAATACCAATAGCTCAAACTTGCGTGAATGCGAGACCTATTGCATTGCAAATGCTTGTTAACCTATATTTCACACCCCTAGCCAACCTTATCAAATCTTTTGGCTTTCTGTAATCAATTATTCAGAAGACACACAGATCATTGGCTCATGACTGGTAACCAGCGGGAATCAGCTACCAATTTTTGCAGCTGAATGCAACAGATTAGTTACTGGATAAAGTTAAACTCCGTAAAATGGAGGTACTGCTTTAAGGTACTTGCACCTCCTTTTGGTCTCCAGATTGGTGGCTGGCCAATATGGGTAACTTACCTTCTCCATTATCCAAAGTGAGAAACTTGGGTATAATATTCGATGATCATCTGTCATTCGACAAGCAGACTACTACTTTGACATCATCTTTTTTCACGTTAAAGACCCTGAGAAAGGTTTTTCTGTTCATTACTTTGGAACTTAGGAAACTAGTGGTCACTACCCTTATCCTTTAAAATTGGACTATTGCAACTTATATCATTTAGTTGCGGCTACTCACTAAGTTTCATAACGCTGCAGCGTAACTGCTAGCAAGTATACCCAAGCATCAATCTAACACCCAGGCCTTAGTCCAACACCATAGTTAGTGTATAAGAGCATTGATTGTAAAGCATCATGCACTGCTTTAAAAGCCCTGCACTACATCAGCCAGCATATTTACAAAAGAAATTCTTCTGGTATGTTCCACCAAGAGCATTGTGTTCTGCATCAGCACACAATCTGGTTGTTCCTAAATTTAAGAGATCCCCTTGGGGGGCAGGAGATTTGTTTTCGGTACTATCAAATGCTGGAATGCCTTGCCTTGACATCTGAAGTCATGTACTTCCCTGTCGTCTTTTAGGAAATATCTTAGGACTTGGCTTTTTAATCACGATTATTCTCTTTTTCTTTTCCTTCTGCTGTACTGGTTAGCAGCAAGGTGCCCTATGGCAGATGTGTTTTATAAATCTTATTTTCATTTAATTTAATTTTCATGAATATGTTCTTGGGTGAGAGTGATCAGGAAAAGAAGGGAGGGTTTGGGACAACAAAGACATTTCTAATTAAAACTGCTGTTTCTTGTCATCTCTTTGATTTGAAAATAGAGGTGGATTAATTTGTCAAGACTGGAGTGAAGCATATTAAATTAGGTTTTAGCTTTAAATTGTTTTGCCCATCTGTCAATAATTCTTGGGGTTTGTGAAGGGAGAGCAGAAGAAATTAGGTCCTCTGCGGATTCAGTTAAAGTATTTGCAATCCAGTTTTGAGTTTACTTAAGGAAGGAGGTTAAAGCTGTTTGACCATTCCAGTTTTGTATACAGCTCGATGTTATCATCAAATGAGAGAAAGAAGATTCAATGCTCTGTTAACCCCTTTACTGCCAGGCCTCCCCCGTGCAATGCTGTTTTTTGGCTATTTGGGGTAGTTCTCGCTTAGGCCCCCGTAACATTTTGTCCATATAAGGTATCCATGCCAAATTTGTGTCCTTTTCTTCCAACATCCTAAGGATATTAAAAGTACCCAGAGTTTGTGGATTCCCCTGCAGTGTTATGTTTCATATAGGTACCCTAATATAGGCCTGCGTAACATCATACCCCTTCACCTGCATTTCCTACCCTACACTACACAGTAACGAGCCTGTTTTACCTAGTTCGAGTCCTGTGTGCAGAACGAGGGTTTCTCCTAAACAATAGAGTCCTATAACTCCATCAATATAACTCCACACAGTATGAATGAATATTCATAAGGGTTCTTAGAAACCAGGCTGGGGCTACACCACCTTCCACCTCATTTCTACATACACGGTTCGTCCCATACGTCATCCTCAAATCCAGCAATGGCTAATACAAGCAACAAGGGACAAAGGAGCCCGAGTTACTTTCTGTATAAATATAGCAGCTCTTGCTAGTGTTGGAATGAGGGAACCGAGACTTCCAGGCCGACACACTGACCAGAGATGCTGAGGCTTCTGCATGCAGATGTTCCAGCTGACAGTGGTCACAGGGTGACCAACTCGTGACCAAGAAGGGCTCCTTCATTCTCATACTTCAGGTAATGGGGTTCGACTAAATCCTAGAGGGATTCTTGGCTTTACACCTACTCATATGCTTGGTACACTTAGGTACATCTAGATAGGCATCGTAGGAGTACGCTCACTTTTATCCTGCATTTTATATTCATGTATTTTTTCATGCTTATTGCAAGATGGTAGAACTGTAGTATCCTTTTATATTCATAGTACTGCTAATCATATATCTCTGCTACTATCTAATGGCTGTTGCAGCTCATATATTTTACACGAGAAGAACAACTATTCAATAAATCCTTATTGAAATGCCCAGACTGTTTATTCTGTGTATCTCTGAGATAAACTAAGTGAGCATGAGTGACTGAGCGAAAAGTAGTACATTGTTTCCACGATCTTGAGGGATCAGGGTTGTCATGTTCTGAGATTGCCAGAAACCATATTCTCTCCCCGATAAGAGGAGACACTAGTGGCACTATGAGCTAGCAAATGCAAACAGGCTAACATTTCTCGGTGGGGGTGCACGGAACCAGTCTGCCACCAATACCACAGTTTATGTTATCCAAACGCGCAGGTCCTGCATGGGTACTATAGGAACTACACAACAGGAGGGGAACAAGAAATTAGGCAAAATACATCTAAAGTTTGGGTTTTTGGGGGAAAATGGGAAAAAAGTGCTGCAGAAGACAACATCTGTTTTCTTCCCTGCAAATGGTATCAACAAAGTATTTATGGTGCTGAAATCACCATCTTCCCGGCTTTAAGGAACAGACAGCCTTTTGTTGGAAAACTAAAATGTTCAACACAGTTTTGGCATTTTACTGGGACATAGCCTATATTTCCTACTTTTTGTGCTTTCAATCTCCTTCCAGTTCGTGGGTGTGAAACTGAAAAGGGATCACAGACAGCTATACATTTAAAGATTCTGAATTTAGCAAGGTGTAATTTGTGGAGATCCTTTGAGGCTTTCATATAGAAATAAAAGAATTTTGAAATTGTGTTGAAAAAAGCAGCCATATGTGCCTACATTTTCACCTGTAACTTTTTTTAACCATGCTAGATTTTTTAAAGCAATACACCGTTATATCCGTTGGACCTTTCTGGTTGTGAAGATATATCAGGCATGTAGATTCACAAAGAACCCGAGGTACCCAGAGCCAATAACTGAGCTGCACCTTGCAAGGGTTTTTCATTTGTACCCTGGTATTCAACATTTTATTTGGTAAAATATGAAGAGTGAAAAATAGGTATCTAGGAAACCTATGTGTTTAAAAAATGGGTACAAGTTGTGAAGTTTATAAGCAGTGATTATTTGCACATCTAAATATGTGAGAAGCCATACTAGCATGTGAATTAGGGGGCCTTTTTCAAAATGTCTTATTTTTTTACACACTGTTTTACATTTGGATGGCAGAAATGCATTGAAGGACAACTGGTAATAACAATGTTTTCAACTATCCTGTCTTTCCCTAAGTCTCCCAATAAAAATTGTACCTCACTTGTGTGAGTAGGCCTAGTGCCTGTGACAGGAAACAGTCCAAAACACAATGTGGATATATCGCATTTTTCTATAGAATCAGGACCCTTTTTTGCAATTTGTCTAGCTGTGGATTTTGGGCTCTAGCTCAGCTGGCACCTAGGAAAACCTAGCAAGCGTGTATAATTTTGAAAAACAGACACCCAGGGGAATCCAGGATCGGATGAATTGTGTGGCTCTCACCAGTTTCTTTTACCCCGAATCCCTTGCAAACCTTAAACTTTGTAAAAAAAACACATTTTCCTCATATTTCTGTGATGGAAAGTTCTGGAATCTGCGGGAGGCACCAACTTCAACCCACCCAGCATTCCCCCAAGTCTTCCAATAAAAATGGTACCTCACTTGTGTGGGTAAGCCATGTGCCTGCAACAGGAAGCAGCCAAAAACTTACTGTGGAGACTTTAAAATTATCATTCACAAACATACTAAACCCACACATTTCTGTAAACTAGTGACATGGTGAAGTCCAAGGATATGTGGCTTGTGTGGATCTCCCAATGTTTTCCTACCCAGACTCCCATGCAAACCTCAAATTTGGCTAAAAAAAGCTAATTTTCCTTACATTTCTGTCTCAGATCATGGCGCTGGCACAAATTTCCTACCACCCAACATTCCCCTTAGTCTCCCAATAAAAATGATACCTCACTTGTGTGGGTGTCCAATGCAGATTCAACCTAAAAACATATTTAAACAAAAATATAGCGCTTAGAACTCGCTGTGCTATCCCCTTAATCTCTACATTTTTTAAACTTTCCCAGTCACAGGGCCTTGGCCCACCCACACAAGTGAGGTATCATTTTACTCGGGAGACCAAGGGAAACGCTGGGCGGTAGGAAATTTGTGCCGGCACAGCAATTCTCCTACAGAAATGTGAGAAAAATGTGATCATTTAGCAAAATTTGATGTTTACAGGGGATTCTGGGTAAGAAAACTTTGGGGGATCAATGCAAGCCACACATCTTTGGACTCCGCTGGGTGTCTAGTTTTCAGGAATGTCTGGGTTTGGTAGATTTCCATACAAAGCCGCCAAGCCCGGGGACAAAAATGCAGGTGGCCCCATGCAAATCCAGGTCATTTTGTGGTAATTTTTGATGCCTCCACAATAAGTTTTGGGCCCTTTCCGGTGGTGGACAGTTGGCCCTCCCACACAAGTGAGGTACCATTTTTATCGGAAGACCTGGGGGAATGCTGAGCAGTATGACATTTGTCTCAGTCCGGTGATCCCACAACTTTCCCACGCAAAAATGTGAATAAAATATTAACAAAATCTGAGGTTTGCAGGAGATTCTGGGTGAACACACATTGGGGAATCCATACAAGCCACATATCCTTGGACTCTCCTGGGTGTCTAGTTTTCAGAAATGTCTGGGTTTGGTAGGGTTCCCTACCTGGTCGCCAAACCCGGGACCAAAAACGCAGGTAACTCACATTGCAAAACCAGGTAGTTTTGTGATTGATCATTTTTGATGCCTCCACAATAGGTTTTGGGCACTTCTCGGTGGCGGACACTTGACCCACTCACACAGGTGAGGTACCCTTTTTTTGGGAGACATGAGGGAACGCTGGGTGGTAGCAAATTTGTCTCAGTCCAGTGATCCGACAACTTTCATACACAGAAATGTGAGGAAAATGTGATTTGTTCAGCAAAATCTGAGGTTTGCAGGGGATTCTGGTTAAAAAACGTTGGGGTATCCACGCAAGCCGCATATCTTTGGAGTGCCTTGGGTGTTTAGTTTTGGGCCCTTCCCTGTGGCGGACAATTGGCCCACCCACACAAGTGAAGTACCATTTTGATCGGGAGACCTGAGGGAACACTGGACAGTAGGACATTTGTGGATTTTTTCTGATTCTGGAAGAATATGGCACAGTATTACAAGGAAAATGTGTGACTGTAGTCACATTTAGAGGCTTGCAAGGCATTTTGGGTATGTCAACTTGTTGGGATCCATGAGAAGGAAACCACCCTGTACTCCCCTGGGTTTTTACTTTATGAAAATATCGACAATTGGTAGATTTTCCCTAGAGACAATATACATCCTGGCAGAGAAAGCCAGAAAATGCAATATTACCTCACAACCAACTATTCCTCAAGTACTAAATGGTGCTATAATCCTTGACCTAATTGCTTTTTTAAAACAATGTTATTCTTTATTTCTGCACAGCAGATTGTCGTTTTTTTGCCAATTCAATACAGTATTAACAAAACCTGCTTCCAACCCACCCTTCTCTACCCACCCCCCACCCTTGAATTGGATCCAAAATGTATTACAAAACAGAAAGAGACATCAACAAAAACACAGCAAGAGAGGACAGGAAAATAGTAAACCTTGTATTACTGTTCTGCCAGCCTTTCGATCCATTGTCTTATTGGTGGCCAAATTTCCCTGCCCCTTTTCAATACGTTGCCTCCCCAACGTTAGTAGACTGCTATTTCAGAGGGATATGTTGCTAAGAGTCTCCCCAGCCATTGTTGCCCAGATGGAGGTTTGAGATCCAGCCAAGCTGTGGCCAGGCAAAGTCTGAGGACAGTCATAGTGATAAACAAAAAGATCTGATGTCGCAAAGAAATTCCCATATCACTCACTCCTAGGACCAATAAGCTAGGAGAAAGAAAAACGTGAAAACCTAGCTGAGCTTCAAGTAGTTTACCCACATCTTCTTTCAAATTTTCAAGCTTGGGGCCCTTTGCAAACAGGTGCGTGAGATCTGCAGCAAAACAGCCACACCGCGGACAACGAGTGCCAGTAGATCCCCCCATTTTACAATCTTCACCGGAGTGAGGTAAAGATTGAATCAGGTTTTATAGCATTGTATCTGTAAGTTAGCAGCAATGAATGATATCTGAGCTGCATACAAGGAATCCGCACATTCTCCCATCCCAATTTGCAAGAGCTCAGACCAACGAACCGTGTGTTTCAAAAGATCGTCCACCATTTCTTTGTTTAATAATTTATACAAGGTAGTTAAAGAGGGTGAAGATTTTAACAGTAAATCAACAAGTACCATACGAGTAAGACCTGCACTTCCCCCTACTTTTTAAACCAAAACATCCCTAACTTGTAGACGCTTGAAAATTGGGTATTACTGATGCCTGACTTATCCTTAATTGTATCAAAGGGGAGAATCCCTCCTTCATCTACCAGATCACTGATCACCCTCTGATCCCACTGTTTCATATATCCATCTTTGAAGATATCGGGGAGTAAAACATCATCTAGAGGAGCAGTGGCGGCTCCTCAAGGGAGTGCTGCGGGGCGGTGAGGTGGGGTGGAGTGGGGTGTAGTAAACTCCGGTTTACGGCCGAACCAATTTGAGTAAAGAAATAAATAGGTAAAACAAATTACATTGCGCGCTGCATCGCAGATTTGGTGTTGCAGTGACCACAATGTAATTAGTTTTATTTATTTATATATTTGCTCAAATCGGTTTGGCCGTAAGCCAGAGTTTACTACCGCCCACCCTGCCCCTCCCCCACCCTGCCTCACCGCCCCACAGCACTCCATCGAGGAGCAGCCACTGTAGAAGAGTGTATCTATTTACCCGACCCAGTCCAAATTTCTCCTGGACAGTTGTCCATACCTTGAATGTGCCCATCAAAACCTTGAATCTGACCCTTTTAAAGTAGCCATATTTAATCTGTCGTAGAAGACAGCCTCTAGCCTCAATACCCATTGCTAATTCTTAAATAGACACTGAATCCTCCTCCTCTGAGCCGGTTCCAGCAGATGTTAAGAGTGTCGCCATTTACTGTAACATGGATGCCCAATAATACAATTGAAAATTAGGAACGGCCCACCCCCCTCGATCTCTTGAAAGAGTCAGAAATGTTAACGCCCTTCGGGGGCGTTGCCCAGCCCATAGAAACCAAGACGTCATCTGATTTAGGGATTTAAACCAACAGCTTTCTTTCTCCAGTGGAATGGCCCTAAAAGAATACCAAATTTGAGGGAGGAATATCATTTTAATCGCATTGCTCCTCCCCATAAATGTAAGTTTAGGATTATTCATTTGAAAAAAATCAGCTTTAAACTTCCGTAATAATGGACCTAAATTTAAATCAACAATGTTCCCCACATCTGCTGTTATATCTATCCCAAGGTATTTCGCCTTAGAAGCTACCCGAAAATCATCAAGCTTGACAGAGCTATTTATCACAAATTGGCTTTTACTTTGATTAAGTAGGTATCCGGAAAGCCGTCCAAAACAGGCAGCTTCCATTTCCTCCAAGGCATCAGCAGGGTTGAGGGTGCTAATTGCTAAATCGTCCGCATAAGCAAGGATCTTAGTATCTCCTTCTTTGTTATGCCTAGCTGCAATACTGTTATTTTGCTTGATCTTTCTAATGAGGGGTTCAATATACAGCACAAATGGTAAGGGCGAACAAGGACACCCTTGTCGAGTTCCGCAGCAAATCGTAATCGGATCGGACATATCTCCCATTACGACCACCCGAGCAACTGGGTTTCGATACATAGTCTGGATGACCTTGATAAAGCTGCCTCCTAGGCCATTTCTATCTCATATAGCCCATAAGAAAGGCCAGGAGACCCTATCAAAGGCTTTCTCTGCATCAAACAGAATTAAAGCCATAGGGTCTCCGGCATTCTGTGATGCGTCGAACAGAGCAATTGGTTGCCGAATATGATCAGTCAGGAAAAAAGCTGTGCTGGATGGGAGAGACCAGCCTTTTGACTAACTCTGGGCGTAGCAGGCCTAATGCCTCTATGCGTATTTCCAAGGAGTTAATAAAAACTCTGTGGAAATACGCTCAGCTCTGCTACACCCCCTCCCAAAGTCCTTTAAAAATGTTTAAAAAGCCACTTACCTGTTGTCTGCTGCCTCCCCTGCCTGGCCGCTCCCCGTCCTGCTCCTCCCGTCTTTTGTAATAAAAAAACACTACGTTCTACGTCTGACGCGCGTGATCATGCGCACACGCGTCTGATGTAGAATGTTCTGTTTTTTAAAGGACTTTGGGAGGGGGGAGGGAGCGGCTAACTCCGCTCCGCTCCACCACGGAAGCTGAGTTTTTGCCTACTCTGCATTCGCTGCGGAGCGCAGAGTAGGCAAATCTCCGCAAACTCCACTGGGGGAGCGGAGTTACCCTTCCAGGGTTACTTTTGACCACTCTAGCTAAGCGATTAGCCAATATATTGGCATAAATTCTTATATCGCTGTTAATCAGCATGATGGGTCGATAAGAACATAACTCGTTAATAGGCTTGTCCTTTTTAGGAAATACCGCTATATTGGGCGACCTCCAAGAATCCGGAGCCTCCCCTCCTGATTGGGCACTCATGAAGATCTCTCTCATAATCTCATTTAACCATGGGTAAAAGATTTGATAAAATTTCCCCTGGATTGAGTCAGTTCCAGCCGCTTTCCATGTTGGTAAAGAATTGCCCCCCCCTTACTTCATCCTCTGAGATTGGAGCCTGAAGAAGCTCTAACTCCTCTGAAGATGGCCCTCCAAAAGATAAATCCATAAGATATTCCGCCAATTCTCTATCCTCATTAGCGGGTATCTTCCGAGTATAGATGTAGGTAAAACCTCTGAAATGACGAACGGATACATGAAGGATCGGAAATTGGGCCCAGGATAGGATCCTATATTTCTGAAATATCTCCCTGGACAATCCTCTCCCTTGTGTGTCGGGTTAGTAGCTGTCCCACCCTTTCATTATTGTCATATAATTTACTACGCCAGGCCATATATTTTCCAGCTGCCTTTTTGGCCTTTTTGGCCAAAAGATAAGTTATTGCGGATTTCCCCACTGCGACTCTGGCTTGTACCTTATCGAGATCCCCTCCCGCCATAATTGTCATAATTAATTGACCTTCAGCTTCTGGTAATTCCGTGTATAAATCCTGCTCTAATTTTTTGTTCTTTCTCTGCTCCGTCCAGCCATCACTAGAAGTCTCCCCCCATATCCCTGCCTTGAGGGAATCCCACACGATATCTGGTCGAGCTCTCCCTTTATTTTCCATAACAAATCTGGGAATCCAAATCTTCATGTGCTGAATTTATCCACTATGAGAGAGCAATGCCCTATCAAACGTCCAACGTGACACAGGTGGAGAATTAGCCTGTATGGTTATTTCGAGAACAAGTGGATTATGGTCGGACATGACTCTGGGGTACTTATAAATCTAACCTTTCTGTGCAATCGCTGAAGATACAAAAACATAATCAAGTCTAACATGAACTCAGTGTGGGCAGAAAAAAAAGTAAAGTAGGGGTCTCCAGGTTTGTGTGTAGCCCAAATATCCAGGAGTCCATGAAGCGCGCATAAATGTACGACAGACTAAATACCTTAGGTTTACACCCTGATATAATCTTTCCCCAAGATGACCTCCTTGAGGTTTTATATTTATATTAAAGTCTCCACAAATTACTAAGGGTAGTGGCCATTCTACTAACTCGGTATTCAACTATTCAAACAGACCTGGGTCGTCTAGTACTGAGCCATACACGGAGCATAAAGTAAACGAACATGCATTCATACAACATTGGGGGATGGCCCATCTCCCCATTTTGTCGGAGCTTGAACGTGGAAACTTAGGTTTCCCTTTCCGGCCCATAATGGCTACCCCCTGGGTTTCTGTCCCTTGGGAGGTACTGACAATTAGTTGGTAACCGGCCAGTTCTGCAACCTTCTGGTGGCTCACTTCTATGTGGGTCTCCTGAAGACACGCAATATCTGCCTGTAGATATTGGATATCCTCATTAATTCTGCGTTTTTTCTGGGGATTATTTAAACCGCAAATATTAACAGAGGCAATCCTTACCCTCCCCTTACTCATTTATCCCCTTATAGTACCAATGTTCCCGTTCTCTGTGTCCAAAAATACCAACCCTTTATAAACTAAAGTTTTTATTTTGGATCCAACCCTTCCCATCCCCCACCATGCCCCTGAACCAGGCAAAATAGGTCCGAATACCCTTGTGATGCCTCCTGCATCCTGCTGTTGCCCATTGTCGCCCACCACCCCATTAAAGAAAACAAAAAAGAGAAAAATTACTAGATAACTTCATGGAATCTTAACAATTGGGAATCGGGCAGATGCTTTCTATTTCCCGTCACCCGATATTGCCTGCAAATACTCTTGAGCCTGGATTTCTGAAATGAACACTTTGATCACCCCCTTGTGTATAACCTTCAGACAGGAAGGGCTCATTAAGTACACTTTGCAGCCTAATTTCTTAAAAGGAGTAATTAGGTGTCTTAGCCGCCACCTTCTCTCCACTGTTGTATGGCAGAAATCTGGCCTGACAAAGAAAGTATGCAGCTCAGCTGAACATCTGGCTTCAGGTCAGGCCTTATGAAAGACTGCCTGTCTCAAAAGAAAATTGCCCCAAAAAATCAAGATGGCCCTCGGATTATCATTTGATCGACTCTGTCCCTTTCTTTTCTTCAGCATGAGAGGAAATCAGTGCACTCTCTGCACTTCCAAGTCCAAGTCCCAATGTTTCAGTTCCAGAAAAGCCCCTTTCAATAAGCACAGGACGAACCCATTTTCTGCTATACCAAGTAGCCTTAAATTATTTCGTCGCTGGCGATTCTCGAAATCCTCGAGCTTCCACATGACGTCTGTCATTCTGGCCTCATTTGCAGTTGCTTGTTGTCCCCTAGTCTCGGCTCCCGCCTCCAGCACCTCTACCCATTCTTCCAGCGCCATGGTCTGTTCCGTGATCTCAGAATATGCTTTATTGACTTTCCTTATGTAATTTCTTTGTCGCCTTGTGAGCTCTTTTATGTTCTTGTCGAGCTTCAATTTGTATTTGTTTGAGGGTGGAATAGATCAATCGCACTGAGGGGCAGGACTCGGAGGCGGCATTTGATCCGGAGAATTGCTTAGCTGCCTCCAGCTTGTTGCCATCTTCTCCTGGCTCTTTAGCCTCTGATTCCAGAAGGATCCCTGAATAGTCCCATTTCATCTGGCCAGATCGACCGAAATCTGATTCATACCCCTTAGCTTCAGAAGCCTTTCCGCCAATGCTTCTCTGTTTTTTCAACGCGGAAGCCCGTTTCGGAATAGCGGGTTAAGTCTTACAACTATCTGAGTCCTCTAGAATTATCAAGATCCGAATCACCTAGCTCACTGTCATTAGATATTTCGTAATCGTCAGTAAGGAAGTAAAACTTGTCTCCCTCCGGAGAGCTCACAGTTTTTAAATCGGTCGTGATAGTATCAGACTCCGTTAGCGTAGTGGGTCCCCCCAAGTCGAGCTTCCCTTCTTGTCTCCCTGGAGATATTTGTTATAAAACATAAAACATAATCAAGTCTAACATGAACTCAGTGTGGGGCAGAAAATAAAGTAAAGTAGGGGTCTCCAGGTTTGTGTGTAGCCCAAATATCCAGGAGTCCATGAAGCGCGCATAAATGTACGACATACTAAATACCTTAGGTTTACACCCTGATATAATCTTTCCCCAAGATGACCTCCTTGAGGTTTTATATTTATAATAAAGTCTCCACAAATTACTAAGGGTAGTGGCCATTCTACTAACTCGGTATTCAACTATTCAAACAGACCTGGGTCGTCTAGTACTGAGCCATACACGGAGCATAAAGTCAACGAACATGCATTCATACAACATTGGGGGATGGCCCATCTCCCAATTTTGTCGGAGCTTGAACGTGGAAACTTAGGTCTCCCTTTCCGGCCCATAATGGCTACCCCCTGGGTTTCTGTCACTTGGGAGGTACTGACAATTAGTTGGTAACCGGCCAGTTCTGCAACCTTCTGGTGGCTCACTTCTATATGGGTCTCCTGAAGACACGCAATATCTGCCTGTAGATATTGGATATCCTCATTAATTCTGCGTTTTTTCTGGGGATTATTTAAACCGCAAATATTAACAGAGGCAATCCTTCCCTTACCCTTACCCATTTATCCCCTTATAGTACCAATGTTCCCGTTCTCTGTGTCCAAAAATACCAACCCTTTATAAACTAAAGTTTTTATTTTGGATCCAACCCTTCCCATCCCCCACCATGCCCCTGAACCAGGCAAAATAGGTCCGAAGACCCTTGTGATGCCTCCTGCATCCTGCTGTTGCCCATTGTCGCCCACCACCCCATTAAAGAAAACAAAAAAGAGAAAAATTACTAGATAACTTCATGGAATCTTAACAATTGGGAATCGGGCAGATGCTTTCTATTTCCCGTCACCCGATATTGCCTGCAAATACTCTTGAACCTGGATTTCTGAAATGAACACTTTGATCACCCCCTTGTGTATAACCTTCAGACAGGGAGGGCTCATTAAGTACACTTTGCAGCCTAATTTCTGAAAAGGAGTAATTAGCTGTCTTAGCCGCCACCTTCTCTCAACTGTTGTATGGCAGAAATCTGGCCTGACAAAGAAAGTATGCAGCTCAGCTGAACATCTGGCTTCAGGTCAGGCCTTATGAAAGACTGCCTGTCTCAAAAGAAAATTGCCCCAAAAAATCAAGATGGCCCTCGGTTTATCATTTGATCGACTCTGTCCCTTTCTTTTCTTCAGCATGAGAGGAAATCAGTGCACTCTCTGCACTTCCAAGTCCAAGTCCCAATGTTTCAGTTCCAGAAAAGCCCCTTTCAATAAGCGCAGGACGAACCCATTTTCTGCTATACCAAGTAGCCTTAAATTATTTTGTCGCTGGCGATTCTCGAAATCCTCGAGCTTCCACATGACGTCTGTCATTCTGGCCTCATTTGCAGTTGCTTGTTGTCCCCTAGTCTCGGCTCCCGCCTCCAGCACCTCTACCCATTCTTCCAGCGCCATGGTCTGTTCCGTGATCTCAGAATATGCTTTATTGACTTTCCTTATGTAATTTCTTTGTCGCCATGTGAGCTCTTTTATGTTCTTGTCGAGCTTCAATTTGTATTTGTTTGAGGGTGGAATAGATCAATCGCACTGAGGGGCAGGGCTCGGAGGCGGCATTTGATCCGGAGAATTGCTTAGCTGCCTCCAGCTTGTTGCCATCTTCTCCTGGCTCTTTAGCCTCTGATTCCAGAAGGATCCCTGAATAGTCCCATTTCATCTGGCCAGATCGACCGAAATCTGATTCATACCCCTTAGCTTCAGAAGCCTTTCCGCCAATGCTTCTCCGTTTTTTCAACGCGGAAGCCCGTTTCGGAATAGCGGGTTAAGTCTTACAACTATCTGAGTCCTCTAGAATTATCAAGATCCGAATCACCTAGCTCACTGTCATTAGATATTTCGTAATCGTCAGTAAGGAAGTAAAACTTGTCTCCCTCCGGAGAGCTCACAGTTTTTAAATCGGTCGTGATAGTATCAGACTCCGTTAGCGTAGTGGGTCCCCCCAAGTCGAGCTTCCCTTCTTGTCTCCCTGGAGATATTTGTTATACACATGCTATCTCAACTAGGCCCCCCCGGCTGCACAGTCACCCAGCAGCAAGCGAGGAACACTCATCCCATCATCAGCATGTTCAGAAAGAGTCTGAGACAGAATCTCATTTCTCACGCTATGGAGCATATTGTGATCATCCTTCTGAGTCTTACTGTTAGCCGCTTCTTTGGCAGTTGTTTTCTTGCTGCCAGGTGGTCCACGTCCCGAGAACATCCCTGGAATAGTCAGCTGCCTGGATTTCCCTGTTGCCTTTATGGGATGTTGCTCCCAAGTCTGACGTCTGGCACTGGTCTCCTCCTCCTTCTCGCTGCTCGTTGGGGGAGTAGCATCTTCAGCCTTTGAGGCCGGCCAGCGTCTTCAGGGAGGAAAGCAGACCACGCGCCCCCCCAGTCACATCCGCTGCACTGCTCTCCGTCCGGTAGTTGGGGAGCATAGCTGTTTTCGGGGGCATCCTGCACCACAGCGAGTCGACACCCATGTGAACAAAGAGCCTGTGGAGAGTGTCTGTCACCAGGCATGTGAAGCGTCTCATAATCTGCCCAATTCCTGTTCCAAAGGTGTATTTCTAAGTAAAGAATTCCTTACATTTTTAACCTACGAGGGGGGAGCGGCACCCATAGCAGTCACACAGCCACCATCTTGCCCTCCCAAGCTCCTTGACCTGATTGCTGATGTAAAGCCTCAGCTTGAGAGACAGACCTTATGTAGTAAGTCAATTTGGGAGAGGATGTGGGGCAGTGCACAGAGCGGCAGACTCAGGATCTGGGTATACGGGTTCGAGTTTCTGCTCAACATCCCATGATTTTGGGAAAATCGCTTAATCTCCCCGTGCCCATGGACAGCGCCTGGATACCTCATGGGTGATAAGCGGTGCTATATAAATCTATAAATATGTATACCTATCAGGTATTGTGCAGTTTGCATTTTATTAGCGTCAGGCAGTTATCAAGGTGTGCTTGCAGCAGCTGGTGGTGTGTCCCAGAGTTTACTTTCACATTTTATCCATGTATTCTTTAATTCCTCATTAACGTGACTCAATACCTATATTTATTTTCCTTGAAATGACCAGGAACTGCCTACAACCAAGCTCCAATTTTATCACATCTACATTTCCCAATGTAATAGGATGTGTAGATGGTACACATGTATCAATCTGCCCATTCTCCACCATTGAGCATCTATTCTGCAACAGGAAAAATACTCATCCTTTGAATATACAAGTGGTGTGTGATGGAAAACATGTGATTACAGAAATAGTAGAATGTTTCCCAGGAAGCACCCATCATTGTTTAACAATCAGACACAGTGGCATTCATGCAAGGCTACAAAGTGGAGAGTTTGATAATGCATCTTGTTAGACCTGAACCCTTCAGGGAGCATTTTCCCCAACTCTTTGCCTTCTGCTCCTGGGTTTTGATGATTCTCTTGTTAAGGCTTGGGACACTTTCTCACTGTAATGCAGTGCCATAGTGCGTGTACTCTTCCTACACATGTTAGGAAGTGGTGCTTACCTGGGGCTGCTATACATGTTCTAGCCGAGGACCCCGAGGGAACGTCTAAAGGGGCAAAGCGAGTGGTAGGTGAAAGAGAGGGCAGGTACCTATGAGTTTTGCTTTTCCCATAGGAAAACATGGGGAAATGGTTGAAATCACTTCAAGCTGCAATAGCGGATTGCAGTGTAGCAGCCTCATGATGTTTTCTATCATTGGATTCGCAGTGACAACCCCTTGCCAATGGTAAAGGTCGATTTGTCGTAATTCGTGTAGAAATGCCACTACTAGAAACTGGGCATTTCTGTGCTCTAAACTTTTTGTGTGCCTTGGTACTTGGCTCCAGCCCACACTGGAGGTTAGGGAGGTACATCTGGGCATTCCCCCATGACAGCTATAAACACTGGGCATGCCAATGAAACAACACACCGCTGCCTGCGGGCTAGCTGGAGAGATTGGAGTAACAGGTTTCGACACGTGAACTTTGTTGCCAGACCATGGCCCCGCTAAAGATAAAGATCCGCACTCTACTGCCTCATAGCAGACAGGACTGAAATTTAGGGGAGACATCTGTGGTTCGAATGGAGATCCTTTGATCCACCTCTAACTTCACAGGCACACTCCAGTATAACTACTGGTGCCATACTACGGCACTGTGTGAGATACGCCTATGTGGACGTAGGATGGGAGAACCTGCAACTATGTGGTGCACATTGCCAGAGGACTTTGTTGTGCACAAGGAGGATTACTGCCATTGACAAGGACCGCATTGCCTTCCTGAAAAGTGGCTGGCCTGGGCTGACTACCTGCTGCTGTCTGGCACCCTGAAGTGTGTTCTCCAAGGGCTTCTTGAACTTGCCCTCTATTCTTTTGGAGGTCTCAGGGACATAAAAGTTCTCATAGGAGGGACCCACACTGTCTGCCTGTGGCATCTGAAGCGCGGTGCCCCCTCAAGTGCCCACATCATCTGCTGCATTCCAACTGGTAGCACGGTATGGACATGGAACTAAGAATTGTCCCTGGAGACAATTGCCTTGTGCGGAGCCCCAAACTCTGGCCCGCATCTATGGCATGTGGCCCCGCATCGTCTGGACATTGGCACACATCTCAGTGGTGGTGAGTAGATTTACTGGTTGTGGTACTCAGAATGGCCAGCTTCATGGACCGTTTTGCACCTCTCTCGTGCAACATGCCGACTGCATGCTCATTGCATGTGGTGTCCGATTCAAAGGTTGTGACCCTCAGAGGTGGGGGTGTAGCCGTAGTAGTGCCCCATTCTACCTCATGAGGCATTACTGAATTTGCACCTGTGTGTGTGACCAGAACTGTCTGGTGCGACCAATATCGACGTGCACCGGACGTTTGGCCTCATTTCCGAGGACACACGGAATTTGCAACTCTTCGTTGCATGTGGCCCCTGCATCGTCTGGACATTGGCATGCATCTCGTTGGTGTTGAGTGGATTCACTGGTTGCGAGACCCAGAATGGCCAGCTTTGTTGATCGTGTTGCATCTCTCTCATACAACACGCTGTCTGCATGCTCATTGCATGCGGTGTCCAATTCACAGGTTGCAACCCTCAGAGGTGGGGACATAGCCAAAGTAGTGCCCCATTCTACCTCATGAGGCATTACTGAATTTGCACCTGTGTGTGTGACCAGAACTGCCTGCAACCAATATCAATGTGCACCGGATGTTGGGCTTCATTTCCAAGAGGGCACGAAATTTGCAACTCTTCGTTGTGTGTGTGACAGGAGCTGTCTGGTTCAGGCAAAATCGACATTCACTGAACGTTGTGTCTCATTTCCAGGGTGGTATGAGATTTGCAACTCTTCATTGTGTGTGACCAGAACGGTCTGGTGTGATCCCTATCATCGTGCACCTTCCGAGAGAAACACCCACTTCATTCTCCATTCATCGACTGTTCCTTTACTTTGACCTCATTGTTATGTTATGTTAACTTATAGTGTGCATTAACCGCTTCAATGCGGCGCACATTTCCCCGCTGTGTGGGCGAATTCCACGCGTGTGCAAATCGGACGGCCGGACAGCCCCTGTCCGTCCGACACACACGCCCACCGTGACGTCGGACGGCCGGGGGCCGTCCAACGCATGGAAGAGGTTAATAACCCCGGAAGGGGTATCTCAACGCTGCAGTAACCTCAATCGAAGTAGGCAGCACAGGTTTAGAAAAAACTCGCTCTTAAGAAGATTTCTAAATTTCAGGTGATCTGTGCACTTCAATATGTGGATGGGTTGTTTGTTCCAGTAATAGGGAGCCAAGTAGGAGAAAGATCTACACCCAGAGCTTGTATTCCTGATTCGTGGAATAGTAAGAAATTATTTGACTGTGGATCTTAAAAGTCTGCCCGGCTGGTAAGGAATAAGCTTCTCTGCCAGGTAGCTAGGCCCTCTACCATTCAGTGATTTATGTGTTGTGCAGCAGATCTTCAAGATAATTTTTGGGCGAACGGGAAGCCAAGGGAGCAAGTGTAAAAGGGGAGTAGAGGCAGCCCTGGAAGGCAGACTTTGGATGAGTCAGACTGCTGTATTTTGGACCACTTGAACTTTGGAAAGTAGAAGCACTGCCTCAGCCAACCAGAAAGTGCTAGTTCCAACACATATATTTTGGGTAATACACCTATGTTACATTTTGATTGCTATATAAAATCACAAACATTGTAACTGTGATGTGTAAACCTATGCATAACTATTTATATAGTGATAGTGCGAATGCCATGTGCTCATTAATTATGACTCCGTATATGAGTCCATCTACACGCAGTGAGTGTCATGACAATGTGGCACATAGGAAAGCCAGAGGTTTGATTGAACACACATTTAGAATACTGAAAAGTAAATACAGATGCCTACGCAAGAGTGGTGGTGCCCTACTGTAGTCTCTAGAAATATGTTGCAAGATTGTAGTCACTTGAGCAATTCTCCACAATGTAGCAACTAGCAGAGGCTTACCAGTTACTGAATCTGACTCTGAAACGAATGATGAGGAAGAACAGCTACAACCACGTAATCAACACGAGGCTTCAGTAGCAGCAGAGGAGTAAAGGCACTGTGCTACCATATTAGATAAATATTTTTCTGGGTAAGTTAACTATTGCCACAATATTATTAAATCAAAGTCAAAAGACTGTTTGCAAATAAACATAAACCAAAAATTATTCCTGTGTGTTGGATCCAGCACTTACTGGTTGGCTGACGGTGTGCCCTCAGCCAGGCATAACCTACCGCCGCCATCAAAGGTGGGTGATTACACTCGCCGTACAAACTTTGCTCACCCTTGGGTAGCTTGGCACTGAGTAGTGAGGCTTTCCTCATTGGCAATGTGTAAAGCAAAGGCAAAGCAGATGCACACGATAAATACACTGAGCCTTCATACAGGATGTATGTAAATAACATTTATATTCAGCGCACATATTCAATCATTATAACATGAATATCAATATACTTTTGGGCATAAAACACATTTGGAAATTTTACTAGCAGTACTAGGCCCACTCGTATTGTTATGATATCAATAGTATGCACATTGTGGACAATTCCTAATCTAACCCCTACAACAGAGACAGCACCCTTATGTGGTGCGACACGCTGTCCACCCCAGGCCCACCATAGCAATCCTAATGATACAGTTCCACACAGTTATAGGGTATACACCGGGTCACAAGAATATCAAAGATATGCACATACATGAAACAAGAACACTTTTTAGCAGCACTGCGGGCCAGGGCCATGCTGGTAAACCCAATGTAAAATGTACAATGCTTTTGGCATGAAATCAATGTACAAAGCGGCACTGCCAGCCAGTATTGTGAATCACAGGCAGTCTGCCAATTATCACTACCACTCACACACACTCACTCTGCACCACTACACAGAGTGGAAGGTATCAGCCCAGTCCATATGGAATGCTCTCACAAACATACACACTCAGCACCCTAATGCGATGCTACTGGTATCATGCAGGTCAATAAACCACAACCTGCAGTCTCCTTGGCCCCAGCCTCCCTCCACCCTCCAGTTCACCCCAATTATCCGATTCCCCTGTATAGAAGATAACCAGCATTGCCGCCCAGGTACAAGGCCACATGTGGCTGAAGTCACACTTAGTCTGGGTCCTCTGAAAGCAGGTGGGAATACAAGCAGTTTTAATCAGGAGTTAGATGTAAACAAAGGGAGTTTAGCAGCCAATCGGGAAGTTCACTCACAGGTCTGAAAACACAATGGAGTCAGGCAGTCTCTTGATCCACTTCCAAACTGTCTCCAGAGAGTTCCTTCAACCCGCTTCCAAACTGTCTCTCGCTACTACCTGGTGACAAGATGTCTTCGGGAGGGGCCAGGTGTGTAGAGGGCAGTTGGTCAGCAGCGATGAGGGTCAAAAACGGAACAGGTGATGAATGGGGAGTAACACAGGGGAGCCTCTCTATGGGATCAGGGCCGTGCCCAGGCAATCCAGACTTGTTATCTGGTGCATGTTGGCATGAGTTGCACAAGACACTTTTTCGTAGATTTCAAATATGAACAGTTGCAAATTCCGGGCCTCCTTATAAATGGTGCACAATGACATGTGCATGTTGAGATGGTTTGAACAAGGCACTTCCGGTCACACTCAATGAAGAACTGCAAATTCTGTACCTTCCTGGAAAGGAGGCACAACATCTAGTGCACGATGATACAGGTTGCACTAGACCAGTCTGGTCACACACAGGCACAAGTTAAGCAGAGCCACATGAGGTGGAATGAGGCACTACCACGGGTACACCTTCACCTCCAAGGGTCACACTGTGTGAATCGGACACTGCACGCAATGAGCATTCAGTCGGCATGAACGATGAAACAGGCCACGTGGGGTCCCGCAAACAGTACATCTGCTCACCATCAACTATACATTTATGAGTGTCAGGGTCTCTGTAGTACAGGAACCACATGCCTTTGATGTGAGCAAGATTTCTGGGGCTCAACACTAGACAATCTGGTCTCCAGACACAAGTCTTACACTTACACAGTGTTACCAGTTGTGATTCAGTAGCCGATGTGTTCACTTGAGAGGGCACCGTTTTCCAGATGTCACAGGTAGATGGTGTAGGCCCCTCACGGGAGATCTTTGATGTCCCTGAGATCTCGGGGAGAACGAGAGGCCCACGATTGGTCTTTAGAGAGCACACTTCAGGGAACCATCCTTCAGCAGATCTTTTGGCCCAGGCCAGCCACTATTCAGAAAGGACTTGCCGTCCCCTTCACGTGCAGTTATTCTCCATGTGCCCAACAGAATCCTCTGGCAATGTGCACCATGCAGTCTGAGTTCTCCTCCCGTCCCGAGTCCTGCAACCCTATCTCACTCCTTGCTGAAGGAGGGCACCAGTAGTTATACTGCTGTGTGTCTTTGAAGTTTGGGGTGGCTCAAGGGGTCTCCCTTTAAACCACAAATGTCTCCCCTAAATTGTAGGCCTGTCTGATATGGGGCCTTGAAATGCAGATTTTAATCTTTAGTAGGGCCTTGATCCGGCACCTTAGAAGCTAAGTGTCAAAACCTCTCTCTCCAATCTATCCCATTTGGCCCTCAAATGGCAAAGGTCTGTGGTTCATCTAGGATGCCCATGGTTTATGACTGTAGCTTGGGGAATGCACAGATGTGCTTCCCCGACCCTGGTCTCCATTGGAGCCAGGAACCACAGTCCACAAGAATCTTAGAGGATAGAAATGTCCATATTGTATAAGTGGCCTTTCTAAACGAGTTATGCCAAAACCCTCTTTACCATTGTAAAGGGTTTGGCATGGCGAATACATTGATAGGAAACATCATGAGGCTGCGCCACTGTAATCCACTATTACGGCCCAAATTGATGGCAACCACTTCCCCATGTTAACCTACTGGAAGAGCAAGCCTCACAGGCAGAAAAAACACAGAGGTATTCCTCACTACCTGGGCGGATGTGCACTATTGCACACATGACCTGCGATGGCAGGTTGGACACATAGTCCCCAGCACCAGGGGTGCAAGAGTGCCTGCCCAAGTCTGCAACAGCAGACTGGACACAGGTTTATCTAATATGTGTGTTAGTGCTCACGCACGAACCTGCAATGGCAGGCGGCACATGCAATCACTGGCACTGTAGGTGCGGGTGCACTCATTCAGCGGCTTGCAATGGCAGGCAGTTCATGATTTTAATCACTAGAGGTGCCAGTGTGCCTACACCGGTAGGTGATGGCAGACCGGGCCATGGGCTTACACAGGCCCTAGCACCTTATGTGTGAGTGCACGCTGACCACTTTGCCTGGGCCAACCGGTCTCGGGTCGACCTCCTTAGGAGTGCGAATGCACACACCTGGCCTGCAACGACAGGCTGGGTACCTTGCCACTAGCGCCATGGGTGCAAGCGTGTGGACACCTGACCTGGGCGCAGGTATGCACTAATGGTCCACGATGGCAGACCTGACACCTTTTCACAATGCCATAGGTGCCAGGGCACACTCTCAAGCCTGCAGACTGAACATGCACTTCAAAACAGCATGAGGGTCAGGGCACACACCCCGGCCTGGTGTGTTCCCTGGCTGGACGCAAAGGTAACAGTCCACAGGAGCAAGTGCACACTCCCAGATCTGCGTTTGCAGACCGGCCCATGGTTCCAAACACCATGTCAGTGCCTCGTCCTAGCCTGTGTAGAAATGCACACAGACCACCACACTGCCTTGACAGTGAGGATGTGCTCAAAGCCCTGAGGCCATGCACGAGAATCGGTAACACCCAAGGAGCCTCTCTTGGGAAGAGCCGAACTCCAAGGCAGGGAAAGCCCCATGTGGAGGGTTCCTCACTATCTGGGCAGGGAACATCCATGTGTACCCGCCCGGCCTTTAGCCTATCACCCCCCCCCCCCCCCCCCACTGTGGCCATCAGGGCTTCCCCGGGGGGACACCCTCATGGATTGGGACAACCCACTCAGGGTTGGCTGAGTGTTAAGTGATGCCAATCTAGGCAGGGGTGCAATGGCATCCCACATGGCAACAATGACGGGCCCGATACAGAGTTGACAGGCTATCCACTGAGTTGCTCCATCTCCCTACTAACCAATGCCATAGCAGCCTTGGGTATGTGGTGTACCTGTTTACAGGGCACACAGAGTTATGGCACCTAAACCCATCACATGCACACTCCCTGCACAATGAGGGTGAGGTGGGCGCGTGCACCTTCCTTCTGCAAAACAGTGGGAAGGGGCCCAGATTCCTAAGGTCAGGCGGATAGAGTCAGCACAAATTAGGAGGAAAAAGCGAAAAGTTTTGAGGCATATTCCCCTAAGAAGGACCATTTCCAACACTGTGTTTTTCTAGGAGTGTAAGAATAGTAAATGACATTACATCATGTCACAATGTATTTTTAACAGTATTTCCCATATGTGGGCAGACACACCTTAAATCAAACAAATACATGAGGATATGAGGCTATGTTTTCTGTTTGCTATAAACAGAAGTAGTGTCACCCACATTTACACCTCCTTCACTGCAATGCTCAGTTTCACACACACTCATGGTGCCACTGACAGAAACACTACTGACACTAGAGTGATCCTCATTCTCAGGACGTACTACCTGACTGACACCTGGTATTTGAGTTGTTTGTAATGTTTCTATAGCATTTGTTATCTGTATCAGTCCATGAGACACATCACCAATGCAGTGCCTCATTTCAACTTGCAGTTTAACAGTACGCCTCGACCACAAAGATGTTTCATGTGCAAGTCAGTTAATTAATGTTGTCAATCCATCAATGTATGCAGGTTGTTTATGTTCCCAATGTCTCTGTTGTACATGGTCAGTATTATTATCTATGCATAGGATCTTAATAGCATCTGTGAGATTGTCAGACTTTGCATTTATGTTATTGAGATTTTCCATAGGGTTGTAGAAATATTTTTTAACACTGTGGTAGTACTTTTCTCTATATTTGAAAGTTTTGTATTAACCAGCTTTATTTCCCTCTGTTGCAGGTGCTGAGCATTGATGCCTCCAAGCCACCAAAAACGTGGACATTTTGTGAGCCATGGGATGGATTATCTGTCAGCGTTGGCCCCTTTTCTGAAGTCCAGGCAATTCTGATGGGGCAATACCTTGTCCACCACTCCTCCTGAGAACAAGTCTCAACCACTGTCTATTGAACTATGGCTGGCAATTCTTCCTGAAGGGAAAGGGGATTAGGATGAGAGAGAAAACAGAGATTGGTCAACCGCTGATCAGGGTTTCCTTCACGACTCTGGGCAGGTAGGTTGGTACATGGGATCAACACTGTTTTCATGATGCTAAGTAAGGCATCCCCTGAATTGTGCGTTACTTAGTGATGAGAAGCAAGACCATAAGAAATCATACATGAATTTAAGAAAACTCAACAGTACAAATGTAAAACAAGAATTACAGTCCAAGTACCTGGTTATACAATTTAATTGTGTTTAAAGATAAAATGGTTATGTGATGCCTTTTGATTTCATGTCTCAGGATTGATTCACATTTTGGTGGTGGTTCACTCTCTTCAACAAGTTATAAGCACTCTCTTATGCACGCTATAAAGCCCACAACACGGTTTAAGCAAGAGAAAAATGCAGTCCAAAAAATACAACTAGTTTGCAAGAGTCTCAGAGTTGAGAGTTATATTTCCTACTATCTCCTCGACTTTTTAAGCGCAATAGCTAGAGTTTAACTGCAAACTTGACTTGAATTCAGCTGCATCACATATACACGATGTACATACCTAGGGAATGATGGAGGTATTAATACCCGTAGCTCTTTTTTTCTGCAGGTTCAACATTTTGGACACAGAGGGAAGATGAAGCAACACAAGGTAAGATTCACAATGGCTTTTATTCTTTGCCTGACTCAGTGTTCACTGGGTTTTTTAGAAGCGAATCCACGATGCTGATGCTTCAAGAACGGCAAAGTTAATCCTGTTCACGTGGTTGGCTTATATAGCGGCATCCCAAAGATGGCTACCAAGAGACATATTGAAGCCACGATCTCCTGAGATCTTGTTAACTCACAAACAGGGAATACCAGAGTGCAAGTGGGGAAGGGAAAAACAGTCTTTGTGATGTCGGGAGAGAATAACAAGGCTAAGGAGTATTTCTGCATGGTGGATTTATGAGTTAGACGGCAATCGGCCAATTGGCCAATGGAAAGAGTCAAACAATGTGTGGGGGGCTGCAAGAATATTACTTACTACTATGAACATGTGCTTGAAACATATGGGGGCTGCAGGAGTATTATGCCATGAGGCAACAGCACAGGATAAACACCCCAGATGCGTTCCGGCAATGCCTGCAGTTGTGACTTTATTGGGCACACGGCAATTGGGTCATCAACGTTTTCCCCACAGTAATCTTGGCTTGACTTCAGGAACCTGTCTAACATTCTGGGTGCTTCCTGCACCCACTAAAGTTGATGGCTGTGGAGGTACTTGCAATGTGGAACTCAGTGTCTGCAATTGGGTTGTTGTGTTATGGCTCTCACCGTCCAGTAGCTTATCAAGTTACATTTTAAATTGTCAAGCCCCTCGCCTTCAGAAACATTACTCCCATGGTTCTGCTAATCTTTTTGAAAATGGAATCAGTATTATTTGATGTACTTTGGTTAAGTAATGTGTATTTCTTTCTGTTGTGTTTAAAAATTAAAATTTCGAAATGTCACATCCGCCTAGATTGAATATACTACATCTTCCATGATGCACTGTTAATGTGCAAGGAATCTAAAATTGCAGTTCCATTTATATGTGGACCTTAGTATATACATAATTGGTGTTTGATATACAAACATTTACACAAGCCTATGCTATATTTAATATGTTTCTGCAACGTCTATAATGTATTTTGTATAGGTATTAGACTCTTGTAGTACAGTTTCCTTTAGAGGTACCAGGAAGCTCTGATGTGTCTATTGTGCCAAACCTTCCACTGATTATGGTTCCAAAGATACTTGCACAAGTTCTTCCAGTGCAGTGGTGGGGTGTGGGGCAGTGGGTGGACCTCCTTCTGTTGCTCTTGCCTCAGTTAGACAGCTTGCTACCTTCTCGTTTGTTTTGGATTTGTGGTCATACCATCTTTTGCAGATTTCCTCCATGGATCCCTGTGTGACTCCCACTGCATTAATTTCTGCTGCATGGGCTTCCATATTTACACTGCCAGGGATGCTTTTCCAAACAGTTCATCATTGTGAGATACACATTCCTTGGTCAGTATCGCCAGTTGCTTTGCTGAGAACTTTAGTTTCCGTTTCCTGGCTTCAGCCTCCTTGTCTGTATCCTTTCTCGACATTTTCAACAAATTTAGGGGTGGATGGCAACACCTCAGGGAGATTGAGAATGTATTCTCAGGCACACTTCCAGCAACAATCCTCTCCACTGTTCACTGGTGAAGAGACTACTTCCTGGATGTGATGTCATCCTACGAGGCAGAAGTATCATTTGCTATTAGCAAGCTGATGTGCTTTTTAGGTAATTGCAATTTGCGATTCCATAAATAGCGATCCAAATAAATATTGAATTGCTATTTCAAGTGTGACTGGTTTCATACATTTTAGACTTTGATAATAGCAATTCGCAAATAATCACAAATAGATAATCGCACTATGGATAAGTCATACATATGCCCCTTAGTGCTAGCAATTACTTTCTATCAAGTATTCAGAGTAATAGATGTGAAGCAACAACCTTTTGTACCGCATGAATGCACATTTTGCAATGTCCTCAGTAAGGGCCTGATTACAATACCTGTCGGACCGTCTTCCGCTGTCTTGTCAGAGGTGGTCGGACCACCGTGGTCTCATCGAAACCGGTCGGTCCGACTGCCGGATTACAATGGATGCATCCTGTACTCAGACTGACCGCTGACTCCGACAGCTTTTCTCCAACGGCGAGATGGCGGTCGAAGAAAAACAGTGTCCATAGGCCAGTATGGATTACGATGAGGGTTTCCAAAAACTCAACCGTGGCGGTCAGACTGGCTGCCTTGAGTCGTCATAAACAAAGGATTTGGGGTGCATACTCATCCAAGTCTGCTCATCTCAAGCAGTCTCTGTCTTGGATCCCCTCCTCCAGGTCTCCCCTACGGCAGCTGAACCCTGATGACGGCGATCCTGTGGGCTCCGGAATCCATATACGTCCTAATGCGATATTTTTCCCCATTGACTGGACTGTGCACATTCTGCCACACTCCAGCAATGGGGTACATGGTGTACAAGGCATACCCCCACATAAGTCATACATGTGTGTACAATTCATATGTTTAATTTGAGTTTTGTACGCATTTTTAGCTACATGTTTGGGGATATGTGCTCCGACATAGATGTGACTGCTCTGGTAGTAGCAATTGCATCGTAATATGGAAGGGAGAAGGTTCCCGGCCTTGGCAGTCGGAAGGGGCACATGAGGATGGCGTAAGGATGGTTGGTCCGCCTGGCATATTAATGAAGCCCTAATTGCCATGATTCTGCCATCATTTTGCTGGATAAGTGGGGATGTAGGGAAGGTTATTCCATCTAGAAACAGTGAGGGCATGTGAGGTGGACTAATTATGATCTGAAAGTTTTTTTTGCTCAATTTGATATTCAAAAGTTCAAGTTTTAAGAAGTAATATCTCAGACAGTATGTGTATTGATTTACCAACCTTTATATCACAATATCATTGTCTCTGAGAGTCAACTTTGGGGTGCTGGTACCATCTTAGCTGGAATAGTCAGTATAGGTACAGGAATCGTAAATGGGAGGTAGAGTATAGTCATTCTGGATGTAAAATGACGACATCAAGAATTTTTAAATCTCTTTCTTTGAATGTTTATAGTAGGCTGAGGTCCACAAATCCACAAATTTCATGTTACTCCAATTTCATGAAATTTCACACGATTGTAGGGCTTTTCATTTCTCATTTAATACATCATTATAACAATTTGAGGTTTAATTAGACTTTTATTTTAAACTTTGGAGTTGAAGGGGCCTGTTTGTCTTTAGTGCAGAAGAACTTATCATGATGCTCTGCTAACTTTGAGGAGTCACTGTTTTGGGTCTGTTTGAAAATGTCCAGAATTGATCAAGGAGCCTAAGACCTTTTTGTCTATGTTGAGGTCACTAGATTTTAACCTTGCATCTCCAGTTTAGCATGGGGATGAGACTTTAGTGTCAGAATTTTGAAAGAAAAGAAGTAGTCTGACCACTTGAGTATGCAATTGTCAGTAAATGCTTCTTTTTGGTATGGTTACCCTCAGTTTGACTGATGCTGTTTTTTGATTCTGCATACTGGTACACTGCTACCAGACCACAGTGCATGTGCTCAGACCCCTAACATGTAGAGATTGGTAAAAACTTAATTGGCATAATTAACTTACCTTTAAGTCCCTAGTATGTGGTAGAAAAGTGTACCTATGGTGTATGATAAATATCTCTATTGGACTGCAGTACATATTGTGCCACCACTGAGGTGACCATGCAAAGCATGTCTCCAGTCGTTGCAGCCTAGCTGGCAGTTTTAAAACTGCCAATTAGATGTGGCAAATAAACATTTTGCTAGGCCTAAACCTTGATTTGTAATACTTACAAGCCACCCCCAAAGTAGGCCATACATGCCCACAGGGCAAGGTGAGCGGTATTTAGAAAGTAGGGTGTGTGTACTTATTTTTTACATGTCCTGGCAGTGAAAAATCTCTAACATTCTTTTTCAGTGTGGTAAGGCTGTCTCTGCCAAGGAAAACAATGGGTTACATTATAACATCTCACAATGCTTAACTCCAATTTGAGAATAGCTACTAAAATGATAGAAGGACTCTTTTAATGGTATTTTAAAATCCAACTTAATGGTCTTGTTGGATTTTAGATTGCTATTTTGACAATTACACTTATAGAACGTTGTTATTTTCCTGTCTGATCCAAATGTGCCTTTCTGCCAGTACTCAGTGTCACCTGACTGTTGATGGGTCCTCTGTGGTGAAATGAGCATTGCTCCCAGACAGTGAACAAATGGTTTGGGTGTGGTGAGATGTTTCTGGTCTTGACAGGATGCCATCTGAGCTGTTCCCAAGAACTTAATTAACTTCAAAGGGTGTCTACTCTGTCACAGGCAAATGTAACTCACACCTGTGCCTGGCCTCTCTATTTGCTGCTTATCAGCCAGGTATCAATCCTAGTTGGAGGACGAGGATTTGCCTATTAATATAGCCACACCTCTAGGTGGGCATAGGAAGTTCTGAACAGGGGAAGAATGGCTCTGCCATGTTGGTTTTAGGTAGTATGTGGCACTGTGGCATAATATAACAGCAAAACACACAGGAAGAAATGGTCTAAGAGAGCTCTGCAACTTAATGCGCTAACACTGGAGTTCAATTTGAGGGCCACAAATGGACGAACCTGCTCAGATGGTCAGGGAGCCCCTACTTTCACGAGGTCTAGAGCTCCCTCGCGCATTGATTATATTCTGTTGGGCATCGAGCTTTGGCCAGATCTTATCGACATGGAAGTAATCAACAGGTGTGAGAGCGATCACAGCCCCCTGTCCATGAAGCTCAAGCGTAAGTTGGTTACTACCTCCATCGAGCACTCCAACAAACAGAGGCCTGGGGCAAGAGAGGTTGTCCCGACCAATTGTAATAGGCGTCTTAAGTGGCCAAGGGTGGTAAAACGCGAACTGGACCTGGAAAAAATTAAAAGGATAGTGGAACAAGGTTCTATAGCCCTGGATATGCCCAGGGGCTGTCTCCCACAGGCCCCTTCTCCCCAACACTTTTTAGAGGTTTACCATCAAACAGTGACTAGGGTGGGGAACTTTTTTGTGATGCAGGAAAAGGGGGACCTTAAGTGCCCTCCCCCCAAATCAGAAAACCTTTGGTTCTCACAGGACTGCAGGGAAAAAAGACAGATTCTATCTGAAGCCATTAAACATAAGGTTCAACCAGCCATTGTTAAAGCCCGAAAAACTTATTACGAAACTATCAGGAAGGCGAAGAGACTGTGGGAGGAAAGCCATTGGCAGGATTTAAAGGCCGCAGCTTTACAAAAAGACTCAACTCCCTTCTGGAGTCTTATTAATGTCCGGTCCAAGGGAGGAGCTGACCCAATCCCCAATCATATAACGGGGAGTCAATGGCACCAGCATTTCTCTGATCTTTATTCATTTGGGGAAAAAATGGCTCCAGAGAATCTGACCCCGGTAATTGAGAACTTGGTACCCCTGGAGAGAGAGGCCGCGTTTGGACTATCAGAGGTCGTCTCTGCAATTAATATGATTGCCCCAGGAAAAGCAGCAGGACCCTGATGGCCTCCCTGGCGATCTCTTGCTACATGACAAAGACCTATGGGCAGAATTTATTCTACGCATTTTAAATAACTTAGCTTTGGGTTGCCCGGTCCCGGATTCTTGGAAGGGGGCGGAGGTGGTGGCCATTTATAAGAAAGGGGATAGGGGGGACCCTGCCAACTACAGACCGATTAGTTTAATCGATGTCCTACAAAAAGTGGTTGGCAGAGTCCTCCTTACTAGAATTAAGGCTTGGATAGATGAGGAGGGTATCCTGAGCCATTTTCAAGCCGGTTTCAGGGAGGGGGTTGGCACCATTGACCAGGTTTTCAGATTCTGTACCATACATTGGAAATCTGTAGCTATTGAAAAAGGCAGCCTGTATTTGGCCTTTATTGATTTAAAAACGGCCTTTGACCTGGTCCCACGATTACAGCTGTGGCAGGTCCTGTATGACTTGGGCATCCCCCCCCTAATCTTGGACCTCCTCAAACGCCTTCACGAAGGGAATTTTGCCAAAGTCCGATGGGGGCATCAGGGACAGCTCACAGAGAGGATTACCGTCGAGAAAGGAGTACGCCAGGGCTGCGTTTTAGCTCCGACCCTGTTCTCTCTCTTTATAAATGGGGTGGCAGACCACTTGAGAGAGGACACGGTCGATGCACCAACCCTGTGCGGGGAAAAAACACCTACCCTGCTCTTTGCTGATGACACTCTGTTGATATCTAAAAGCCCTATGGGCCTGCAAAGATTGCTCTCCCGCTTCTCCCATTTTTGTGACATCAGGGGCTTGAAAATAAACACTTCTAAAACCAAGCTAATGGCACTATCACCCTCTAGAAATTTTAGGAATATTATCAAGCTCAATGACACTATTCTTGAGCTAGTTGAGGCTTTTGATTATCTTGGAGTCAGGGTAAACAATAAGCTAAAATGGGCTCCCCATCTATCGAAAATGCTTCTTGCCCATAAGAGAGCCTCAGGGGCAATAGCGAAACACCAGAGACTCTCTTACAGCAGGCCCATTGCTGCGGCAGTCAAGGTCTATGAGGGGAAGGCAAAGCCAGCGGCACTATACGGGGCGGAACTGTGGGGGTTCGAAAACCTAACAGAGCTGCTTAGATCTGAGAACAAGTTCTTCAGAGACTTACTGTCGCTCCCTCTGTCTACCCCACTAGTTCCTCTCCGTTATGATCTTGGCAGACAAAACATTAGCAATGTAGCCAGGCTCCGCCCCTTACTATACTGGGCAAGGCTTCGGAGAACCCCTGAACTCCACCACTATGCATCTGCCCTCGACGAGCTAATAAAACTTGGAGCTGAGCGCAAGATCCCCTGGGTATCAAATTTGAAAAAGGAGCTCCAGAAGATAGGTCTGGAAGAGGCCTGGGAAACCCAGCTCCCCCCACCCAAATCTATGATAAAGAAGGTTTACTGGGAATGGGTTATGACTAATACCCTAAGAAATCAGGGAGGTGAGCTAACTTTGAATTTCCTGGATGTGAAACCTGCACCTAGCATGGAACTCTTTCTCGACATTATTGAATCTCCTGAAGATAGGTCCCTTTATCTCAAGATGAGATATGGTACTCTCCCACTCTTCGAGTTTCAATCTAGATGGAGCACGGCACCCGCAAGTCCGAAGGGCTGTCCCGGTTGTGCCTCGCCCTTGGAGTCTATTGGTCACTTTCTGTTTGCATGTAAAGCATACCGGCAACCAAGAGCGAGATGGTTGATACCGGTTTGTAAAAATATGGGGACCAGGTCTGCCAGGGTGGCATTGCGCATCTTGATCTATGATACATCAGTCCCTAGCGTCATCTGCGGGACTGCTAAATATCTGGGCTGGGCCTGGAGGATTAGACGCAAGCTCCTAAAGGTGTAACAATTTTAAGATATAAACTTATCCCTGCTGCCCACAAAGAATATCATTGCCAAAGGTACTGACAAATGGGGGTCTTTGTTTACACTGTACATGCATATTTATTGCCATTTTTATTGCTTTTAATTATATAAGGTTCGAAGTATATAGTTGTAGTGGGTTTTAAACTGTTTTTATATTTATTGTACCAAACTTTTATGATATTTTTTTAATATATCGAATAAAGTAACTACAACAACACAGGAAGTGCTTCACAAAACATAGTTAGGGTCATCCCTGGAAACATTTACTTCACTGATTAAAGTGGACAGGAGGTTCCCCCACTCAAAGGCTGGTACTAGGCATAAATATGGCAACCTCAGGACCCTCTTGAGAAAACGTCTGGATCTCTGGACTGGAACTGCTGTTGTGAACTATGAGGGGAACCCCAAGGGATGAAGCAGCTTCCACTTATATCCAGGTCTGAGAAGTGGACTCAAAGGGTCAGTTGGTGACCTCCTTTTAAGATACAGGAACACAAAAGCTACAAGATGCCCACTTTCCTGAAGAACCCAGCTGACCAGTTCTAACTGGACCTGCCCCGGGCTCTGCTGGTGGCTGGGGTGAGCCCTGATTCCTAAGGTCTTGGGACCCTTAGATAAGTGTCAAGGTGTACCCCTTCTGCCTAACCCTAAAAGCTGTGACTTTGAACTTTTTCAAGCCATTTTGCCTGGAGAACCGACAGAAGGTGTGCATGACTGATGGGCCTGACTTTGAAGTAGCTCCTGCCATGACCCACGCTCAATGTTGGAATCCGTCAGTGCTAGGGCTGCTTCAGTTCCATTCCGCAGCTTCATTAACCTCTTCAGTGCCCATGACGAGATAGTCTCGTCATGGAGCACGGTCGCGCTGTGTCCATGACGAGACTATCTCGTCATGAACCCCACCCACTAATAAAATGCCCGGCACAGGAGGGGGAAAGGGTGTGGCACAGAAGGGGTTAAGCCCGCTGTCGAAGAGAACTTGAACAACATAGAAGACCTCCAATGTGCCCAAACCTTTCCCTTCTTCATCGATGATTGCATTGGGACCCGATCCTCCCTCACCCATCGCTATCAAGCCCTGCTTTGACCTCCCCCTGTTGTTTTCAATGCCGACAAACCCGTCAATGACTTATTAACCCACAGAACTGGGTTACAGAAAGTAACTCCTGACCAGGTTGACAAAGCCCTTTTTTCAGGCTTTAACTTTGCCCCGGTCTAGCTCGACTATTGTTAGTGCTTTAAAATTTGCATCTCTGGTTCCCCTTATTAGATTTTTTCATTTTGGTGACATTTCGTTCATTAAAAATGTCTAGTTGCTTTTTTTAAATTGGAGTGACATTTTTATTTTGTGGTGTTTTTAACTTTTTAAATGTTTGCATATTTCGAAATGCTTGACACGTTTTCTTGTGTTAAGCCTGTTTCTCTGCTGCTGAACTCAGGTTTCATGTACTGAAAACTATACTGGACCTAAAAATTATAACCCCATTATTAATTGTGGTGGAATACCATCCACCCTAACTGTTAGACCTGGCATCCTTGGCGTGATTTACCCCTAACGTTTATGCCTTCAACCTTCCTGTGTTACTGACTTTGTTTTTGTTGGCCTTAGGCCTCTGCACACTTTACCACTGATAATCAATGCTAAAGTGCTTGTATTTGCCACTGTAAACATGTTAAAATTGGCATACCCCTAATTGGCACTTTGAATTACATTAAAGTCCTTTGTATATGGTACAACATGTACCAAGGTCTGTAAACTAAATGCTGCCAGTGGGCTGCAACAGATCATTGTATCCTTATTGATGCAGCATTAAATAAAGAGGATGAGTTTGCTCTCTATTCTTCATGGATTCAATAATTGGACCTGGTTCAAAACACGAATTAGGATGAGTAATATTGTCTGTATTGTGTTGGGAGGGCAGCTGGGCAGGATGGACACTGGCGATGGCTATATATCCGTCTCATGCACTTTTCTATGAAAAACATGCACATTCTTCGCTCGCCTAGCTCCATGCTCGCCTCCACAGAGCAGGTGATTCCTTTTGCTCCTACCTGCTGACAGGGTCGACCCTCGCATTTACGCGCTCTCTCCCTGGAGAGTTCAGGGTCCCGGATGTGTGCGCCTCTCTTTCTGACTCCATCAAACTAACAGGCTGCAGAAAAGCTTTGAGCAAGATGAATCAGTTTGCGAATGATTAATGACTTCCTCTGAGGAAAGACGATTACAAAAAAATGCTAAGGTAGTGCTTAATTTGAGCCGGAGCTTTCCGGTGCTGAGCACTGGCACTTAATTGGTTTCCGTTGCTCGGCACCGGCACCTAATTGTCAACACCACACTTAGGACAGTCTGCCACAAGGTGGCGCTGCTCATGTTATTTAGAGATGAGCAGTATAACAGTTGTTTAGGAAAACAATGTATATACAAAAATTACTAATACCTGCCTCCCCAGCCATTTCTTCCACTTTGGGGACCTGGAATAATCTGAGCTGTCGAATTTACATGCACGAGAGATGGTTAGAAGTTGTTTTGGCAGCGGTGACAGGGGCGATGGGTGGTGCAAGCTGCAGTGGCCTCCTGGTCAGAGCCCTAGCACTTAATATTTTACAAATTAAGCACTGTACTAAGGACACTAAGACAACGATTTAAAGGCGTATGAACCCGACATTCAATGAAGGAGGAAAACGGAACCATAACCAGTGGGATACTGTACCATGCACAGGGGACGTCTCCAATGAGATATTGTGTAAAACTTTCAGGTCTGAGTAGAGACAACTTTTTATAATCTTCCAGAACTCGTGTGATAGCAAAAAAAGGTTTGTAAAAAGGGAACGAGTAGTGTTCGTGTTGACCTCAGCAATTACACATTCTCCATTCAGTTTTTTCACTGGTGATGGGCTTAAAGTGTTCCACCGCAGCCATCACACTGCAAACCTTGCTGTTCTCTCACCTCAGACTACGCAATAACTAAAATCTAGTCATGGACTCCCTGTGTAACCTGAAATGTCTGCCACCCCTCTCCGTAGAGCAGAAGGCCATCCAGTGTGTGCACAATATCTGCCCTGCCTGCCCTCCATGGTGCAGTAAGCCATCCAGTATGTGCACATGTGCTATGCCTGTTCTCAATGGAGCAGTAGGCCATCCTGTGTGTGCACACGGTCTGCCCGTCCTCCTCTTTATGGAGCAGTAGATTGTCCAGACCCTGCTGCTCTTCATGGAGCAATAGGCCATCCACTGTGTGCACACAGTCTGCCCTGCCTGCTCTCCGTGGAGCAGTAAGCCATCCAGTGTGTGCGCATGTGCCCTGCCTGCTCTCCATGGGGCATTAGGCCATCCAGTGTGTGCACATGTGCCCTGCCTGCTCTCCATGGAGCAGTAAGCCATCCAGTGTGTGCACATGTGCCCTGCTTGCTCTCCATGGTGCAGTACGCCATCCACTGTGTCCACACTGTCTTCCCTGCCTGCTCTCTATAGGGCAGGAGGCAATCCAGTGTGTGCATGTGTGCCCTGCCTTCTCTTGATGGAGGGATGGGCCTCCCAGAGTATATTACAGCAGGGATGACTTTTAGTAGGTTACACACGGGAGAAATGATAGACAGATCGGCGCTCACCATTATGGCACTTATTGGTGGGTGCTGCAGGAAGTCTAATGGAAGCCCAGATTTTGTTGTGTGGGTGTGGGTGCAAAAGGGTTCCCCGAAACTGAGCTACCCAAAAATGTACCTACAATTTACTGAATAGGATTAAACCTCAATGTCATAAAGCATAGTGTCCCTGCGTTAAGGCACCTCCTTTATATAAAAAAAGGCGAAAAAATTAATGAATTAAATTAAATTGAGTAAATGGATCAAAGGAAAGTTAAAGGGTTTTATTACAAAATTCAAAAATAAGCGGTACGGAGTCGAATGCTCTGAAGGCTCTCAAATGCAGAGATATGCAGAGAATGGAACAATTTTATTTATTTATTTAATTAAAGTTTTCTATGCGTGAACATGACCCAAGTGGGTATCAGAGCGCTTTGCATACGGTTAAGGAAGACACAGGAAAACAGGTAGGGAGAAAAATTTGGGAAACATCGGGAAAATATACAACAGGAGCAAGATGACCTTAGGGTAGGCATAGGAAGCAGGCTGGGTGTGACCGACAAGTAGGGCAATATACAACAAGAGCAAACAAGATAATATGGCAGGCGACAATGAGTCGCAAACAAATGATATGCATTCAGTACCAAGACAATATGGCCAGCGACAATGGGTCGCAACAAATGAGGAGAAAGGTGTCAAGTTCGGTGCATTTTTCATTAGTAGAGCTTTAACTTCCCTTTTGAAGGCAAGAGTAGAGGGAAGCAGTCTTGTTTCCACTGGAAGGGAGTTCCAGATTCTCGGGGCGATGCCAGAAAATATACGATTGTAGGTTTTATTCTTATTAAATTTCCTTGGCTTGAGCAGCATTGTGTCGGTGCTCCTAGTGGACCTGAAGCCTCCAGATAGTTTCAGCTTATTTGTCAGGTAGAGTGGGGTGTGGAAGTGTAGTGCTCTATGGGTCACACAAGCGATCTTTAGTTGGATCCTTGCCTCAAAAGGGAGCCAGTTGAGCGATTTCAGGTCCGGCGAGATGTGGTTGGTCTTCTTAGAAACCGTGATGAGTCTAGTAGCAGCATTTAGAGATGCTCTGATGGGGGCTAAACTGAGTTTAGGCAGTCCACATAGAGTAGCACTGCCGTATTCTAATCTAGAGATGACAAATGCTTGGACCGCTAATTTAAAGTCATCTTGGGTAAGGTAGGGTTTGAGTTTTCTTAGGATAAAAAGTTGGAAGTTTGCTCCTTTGGTCGATGATCTGATGGGATCTTGCATGTATAGATTTTTGTCTAGCACAACACCCAGTGATTTAGTGGAGTCGATGAAGTGTGGTGAGCAGTTGAGGGCGGTGAGATTTCAGAGATATTTCACAACAGTGGGGGTTTGCCTCGCGGGTGCAATGAGGAGGAATTCAGTCTTGAGGGCGTTTAGTTTGAGATGATTAAAGGTTAGCTGGTTTAGGGTTTTGAGAAGGGCTCCATCTAGAGATTTGATGTCTTCAGGGGAGGAGATTTTCATGTTGGAGGCTTTAAGAATTACAGTCACTGGTTCAAGAAATAGGTTAAAGAGTGTGGGGGAGAGTGAGGATCCTTGGGGGACACCCAGTGTGCAGGGACTAGGGTTGGAGAGAGTCTGGTTGGATTCGACTCTTTGTGTTCTGTTGCTGAGGAAAGAGGAAAACCATTTAAGGACTGTGCCTGAGAGCCCCATCCTGTGTTCCAAGAGGTAGAGTAGATTGTCGTGTTTGACAGTGTCGAAAGCAGATGAGAAATCGGGAAGAATTAAAAGGCAGGCTTCATTTTGGTCAAGCAAAGTGAGGGCATCGTCCACTATGTGAGTGATGGCCGTTTTGGTGCTGCGGCCAGTGCGGAAGCCCGATTGGAATAGATCAAGGAGCTGGAATTTCTCAATGTGTTTGCGTAGTTGTTCATGAACACATCTCTCCAGTAGTTTTGCCAGGGTGGGTATGTTTGTGATTGGACGGTAGTTGTTCAGGTCAGCCGAGGGTTTTTGAGAATAGGGAGCACTAGGCCAGCCTTCAGGCAGTCAGGGATCTCACTTTGAAGAAGTGAGGCTTTGATGATCTTGGACCAGAGTGGTGCTAGCGATCCTATCATTTCTTTAAAGAAGTTGGGGGTCATTGAAGTGATTTGAGGGTTTAAGGGTCGAGAGAATATTGAGGATGGTAATGTCGTTGAGGGGAGTGAATTGACTCCATGAAGCATTGTTTTTGAGGGAGAGGCCATGAGGCAAGGGCAGGGGTGTGGAGACAGAGGAGTCAGGTGAGGGGGAGATATTGAGTGCAGCAGATCTTAGATCAGATTAGATTTTAATTGTTTTTTCGAGGAAGAAGTCAGCAACTGCGTCACAGTTTGGTTGCAGGTGAGATAGGTGCTGAGATTGGGTAGATGTGTTGTTGGATTGTGATTAAATCAGCTCAAAGAGACGTTTTGGGATATTTTTGGCTTTGTCAAGTTGGTCTTTGAAGAAGGTAGCTTTCGCCGATCTAATGAGTTTGTTGTATCTACTTCTTTTAATCTAAGAGTTTTTAGAAGAGCCGTGGAGGGAGTGGATCTCCAGGTGTGTTCACCTAATCGTAGGCTGCGTCTGTCTGCATTTAGGCTGTCATTGAACCAAGGTTTGGAGTCTTTGATGGTTATTCTTTTTAGTTGAAGGGGGGCCGTGGCATTCAAGGCAGATAACATGACGTTGGACGCGAACGTCATTCATGTGTGCAGGTGCTCTATGAGGTCATTTACTCTAGTGTTATGGAGCGATCTTTTCCACTGTTTTAGTTTTAGTGGTTGTGCACTTTTGTGGTTCCAACTTTCAAGTATATGGAAGTTGATAAGGTGATCGTCAGACCAGTCACAGGGGAGAATGGATTCGAGGTTAATGGAGTTGGGGTTGGAGATGAATAGATCCAGTGTCAAGCCTAAGTTGTGTGTGGGGCTGTCGCAGAATTGAGTCAGGGAGAGGTCGGTTAGGAGGTTTTTGAGGGTGGTAACTGCCTGATCCTACAGGTCATTCCAGTGGAGATTAAAGTCACCAAGGAAGATCTGGGGGCAGTGTCGGCCCAGGTTGGAGGAGTTGGTTTCCATGGTTTGTTCAATTAGAGTGAGGTTATCACCCGGGGGTAGTAGAAGATGTGAAGGCTGCATAGGTGTCTGTGTGTGCTAGTGATATCTATGCATAAGTATCCACAGGATGAGAGATTATCTGAGGGGGTCTGTTTTGGTGTGAGAGAGTTGCGGAAGATACAGGCTATCCCGCCTCCCGTTTTCTTAACTCGGTCGAGTCTGATAATGTTGTGACTTGGGCAAGGGTGAGATCAGCAAGGTCTGTGGCATGTTTTACAGCTGATCTACAGTTAAGTAAGATGCAGTTCAGGTGTGATTTGTGCAGGCTGTCTGCGTGGGCTGTGTAGTGGGGGTCTGCATGAGGTTATTGATGTTCATTGCATTGGCGTTGGGTCTGGGTGCTCTATAGGGGTTGGGTGTGGGGCTTTGGATGGGTTCCGCATTACCATGTTTGTGATGGTCTAGCAGGAATTGAGATGATCGAATGAGGAGAGGTGTACTCCAGGAGGAGGGAGAGAATATCAGATTCTGAAAATTGATTTTTGGATCTGGCGGGTCTAGATGGGGCATTAAGGTAGGGAGTGGTAATCCAATTAAGGGCAAGAGGTTTCAACTGGGTCATAAGTGGGATCTCATGTGATGTCATGCTGAAGGGGAGATACAGGATCACATGTGAGGTCCTGTTGGAGGAGAGATCAAGGGCCAGCTCTTCGGTGGACTTAACGAGTTTATGGATGACAGTTTTGAGAGACAGAAGTTCCTGGGTTATTTTCTTGAGCTTGGTGGAAGGATTTGAGTGTGGATTATGGGTCATGAGGAGGGTTGGTAAGTGGGGAGGGCGGAGGGGAGACCGAGGCAGGACAACGGGAGGGAAGGGGGAAATCCGCTAGTGGAGAGTTCTCTCTCTGATGTACGGACATGCAAGGGGAGTGGGCGATGGAGGGGAGGTTAGAGGAAGGGAGGATGGATGAGTTCTTGTTGGAAGGTGGGCTAGCCCGCTGTCGCGTGAGGGTGTTATGTAGGCACGGACTAGTGGGAGAGGGAGTGGGGGAGGTGACAGAGGGCAGGTCTGAGCAAGTGGGTAAGTTATGTGGGCAAGGGCTTGTGGGAGAGAGAGTAGAGGAAGTGTCGGGGAGGTGGTCTGAGCAAGTGGGTGAGTTATGTAGGCAAGGGCTAGTGGGAGGGGGAGTGGGGAAAGTGTTGGAGAGGTGGACTGAGTGAGGGATGACAAATGCTCCGGGTTTACTGGCTATAGTCTGGTTAGGTCGTGGCCCACTCCATGAATCCCAGGATTGGGGGTCAGAACCACAACATCACAGGCAGCTGGGTGTCAGGATACAGAGAGTGGAGCATTGCGGGGGTGTTCAGGCGACGTCCAACCATTCGGCATTGCAAGCGACGATGACCTCGGGTCGGGGTGGGGGGGAGCATCGCACTTGAGAGCAGAGACCACGAGCGGCCTGCGATGAGAAGCGGAGGGCCGAGACTCATTCAGTCCCAGTCGTGGAGCGATCTTTGGCCTCAGCGTGGGCGAAGTGGCAAGGGGCCAGAAAACAGGAGGGAAAGGGAAATCCAGAGCAGACCCATGCCTCGGGCAGCTCATGGGGTCGAGGGGAGAAGTCAGTAGCGGCTGTCTCCGGACTACTGAGCCTCGCAGGGAGCTGTGTCAGAGACGGGAATACCAGCGGGAACCAGGGCCAATATGACCATCGAGTCAGTGAGACTAGCCCGGTTGGCGACCTACTTAGCCCTGCCTGGAGAAGAGTGGCGTTGTGATACCCTGCACCTGGAGCTTCAAAGCTAACTGACCCAGGCGTGGGCCAAGATGGTGGCGGGCCTCAGAATACGGCAGTCGGATAGGCGCGGACACGTTTGTCGGTTAACTCAGCTCCATACAAGCAGGGCAGGAGCAGGATGGCAGGGGACCACTCACTCTGGGGACCCAACTATGCCGTGGACCCAGGACCCAGAGAGAGCTCCAGGCTCGCAGCCTAAGTCGAAGGCCCAGAACGACCTTAGTCTTAGATGGAAGGCAGTCGGGCAGGCGAGAACACGTCCAGAGGGCTGGATCGGCTCCGTACTCACAGGGCACGGGCAGGCTGGCAGGGGACGTCTCTCCCCGGGGATCAGAGGTCTTCGCAGCCCTTGGCCCAAGTGAGCGAGGCAAGATATCTCATCGTCATCTGAAGCATTGACGGCGCGGCTCGGGAGATCAGGGCGCATCCGTCGACAGAGATTGCCTCAGTCGATCACCTCCATCAAGGTTGCAGGAGGAACGGGTGCAGTTGATCCAGTCCAAGGCGTCGGGCAGACGGGTCGCGGCTCTACCAAGACAGGCAGAGTGGTTCAGCAGCAGCTAGGACACTTCCAAAGTTCAGTTCCGATGAGTTACAGGATTAGCTTGTTATATAGTTGAAGGATGTTGTCGGATTGCAGGTTAAAACAGGAATGTTAGCCGATAAGGGAATCCCCAACCGGGAGCTCTAAGGGAGAGCACCTACTCGGCGGTCATCTTACATGCCCTTCAATCAGAAAATATTTTAGGTCCCAACAAGCAGCAAAATCACAAAAGAATCGGACAGCATCCCTAGTAGAACAGGAATTTTTCTGGCTCAACCCCAAAATTGAGGGCTTGTATACATCATTCTTGCATTTGAAATTTGTAAACTGGCCACAGCACAAGCTCCCATTGAGAAATGGGAGTTTCTGTTAATCTCTTCACAGTGTGGCAGCACCTCACGGTGCCTGCCACACAGGGCAGGGATTAACAAGGGGCACGTGCCCCCTCGGCCCCCACTGGAGGCCCTAGGAATAAGGGGGGCCTGCTAGGGGCCCAAAAGTAGTGCTTAATTTGTAAAACATTAAGTCCAGGTGCTCAAATGTTTGTATGAGGTCACGCCCACTTCCCCCGACTCCACCCACTGCCTCCACCGGCTCCTCCCACTTACTCTGTTGGCTCCACCCACATCCTCAACTGGCGTAGAACAGAAATTGAGGTACCCACCAATCCTGAAAGATATTTTCAGAAGCAATATTACAACGGAGTAATATATAATATAATAGTACTGCTTTAAATCTTCTCTGTCTACATCTCACACACCTCACAATGTTGCCTACTTTAGAAATAATCCTCTTCTAAATCTGTCTTATTCTGCACATAGCTTTAATTGTGCATGGCGGCACAGACTAGAACAGTGCACCAGATACATAATGCAGACCCTGGGCTGTATAATCTGCATGAAGGAGGGCATCACTTTTACTTTACATGGACACATCATTAACCCAGTCATTCTTCCCATGGGAAAATTCAGTGATGTAAATTATAACAGAAGCACACAAGCATCACTAGCCCACCCCCTTCCTTGTTATTTTGAGAATAACCAAATGCCCTCTCCAAGCCATGGGTACAGTTATTGGGGTATAATTGTACAAAATCCAAATTAAAGATACCAAACCCATGTCAATCCCCAACTTCTCCATATTTTGAAAACAGTTGTTTTTAGTCAGAGAATCGAAAGCCTGGGCAAGCTAAAGGAATGCTCCATAAAAATGTAGATTTTGCTTCTCTTCCCGTTTGGTACAGAATCCCGGTCAAAAGCCAGTTTGATTAAACTGAAGAACTCCATTTTCAACAATCTGTTTCTGCTTGCCCAAGACCCACAAGTAATACATTTGAACACAAATCATTAGGATCTATGGGCCTATATGCATCCAGGTCACCTGTCTACTTTTCTACATGATACGGACTAATCTAGTGTCAATATGTGAATCTGTAATCCACCATTTGATATTTAGAAAAAGTAACATACGCCCCTAAAGAGTTTTAGTAGTGTTATACAAGCCACCATGCTGGCTAAACAAAAGTTGGGCTGATGGACTATAGTGAATCAAGCATCTTGAACACTAAATACAGATACTCCCCATTTTTCATCCTCAAGCTTTAAAAGACCTTAAGGAACCTCCTAGCACCATAAAACCATGAGATACTCAGAGTAGCCCAGAGTGCGGCAAATGTATGTCACTGTGGCAAAGTCAGACCATAATATGAACTCGATACTCAGTCCTACTGCCAAATGCAGTGCTCTTCCCAAGGCTGTCATGTACACCCTAAAGGCCCTCATAGCCAAACTTCCTCACTATACCTATAAATTGAGCAACATCAGTACTTCACGGGCAAAATAAGCACCAACAAGTCTCAACATCAGCAGCACATAAAACTCACACTGACAAACAATACCAGAGTATTACATCAATAATTCAAAAATATCACTTCTAGAAAGAAAATCTAAATTATTTCTTCAAACATTAACTAGTCATATTAATAGCTCCTATATTAAGATTTATGAATAAATCTGCTCTTTTTAGTTTTTTGTAGTTATATATAGGGCAAACTTGACTCAAAGGTATTGGAATGCTTTACATGAGCACCAGTTACATTACCCAAAGACACATTCATTTTGTTAGGCATGGGGAGATTAGGTGATTTGCCCAGAATCACAGGATGGTGAGCCGACGCTCAGACCCAAACCTGGTTCCCCAGTTCCAAAATTGGCAGCGCTGGCTGTTATGCCACTTCCTCTCCCCTAATCTGGGGGAGAAGCCTGGAGAGTGGACATTCAATGGCAGGAGTGCCTTGCAAATGATGTGAAGACCCACAAACTTGCATGTTTGCAGGCATTCTCAATGGTACATTTAAGCAATGATTTATTCTTGTTGAGGGAAAAGTAAATTGTTTTTTCCAAGGAGGCACTGCAGTGGGAATAATCCCAAAATTCTTGAGGTGTAGGAGAAGGGGATTGTCTTCGGGAAAATCAGCATCCCCCTGAAAGAAAATGTTCTGTGTGAACCCCGTTTTCATATCTGTTAACAAATGTGTAACTGTGCACCATGGATATTGACAAATATCTGTGTATTCCTGGAAAGCTACTGTAATGATAATTGGTGCTTTAAATAGCCTGGTACTTTCGGGGACCGAGTACCTGCACTTCTTTCATTTTCAAGTGAGAGTATCTGCACTCCTCAGCAGAGGTCTAATACGTTTAATGGGAGAGTACCAGCACCTCTCTGTAGCAAGAAGGTACTCTGGAATAGTAAATACCCACACTTTCCGGTTTCCATTTCACGCATCTGTCATACTGTCCCTGGAGTGCTCTCGAATGTTTTGTCCAATTGCAAATTATGTGTCATCTATCCTGAACTAAGCCTAAAGAAGCAGATGTACGATTTACATTTGAGCATTACGTAGATCACAATTTGTGTACTGAAAAAGGAATAATGCTTTGGTCAAAATGTATGTATTTTTTAAATAGTGACATTGCTGTTAGGGAAATACGCAACTGCCTTCTTTGAAAAAATGTTCTTCAAATGCATTTGCTCCTCGTATGTCTTGCATGACTGTGCATTTGTTCTTTCCTCTGGTATTAAAAGTTTTTGAAACATTTGGGTGCAAGTCGTTTTTTACCCATTTGAAGACTGATGTGGTTAGTTCAGTTTTCATTTCTTTTGCTACCTCAGACTGAAACTTACCTTTTGTTATTTACGTTGGATCTCTGTGAAGTTGCACTCAGCAGAGCTTCTGTCATGAACTGTGCAGGGCTCAGGCAGAATGCGGATATCTCCCTCACTGTGCCATTTAAACCCGATTTGTTCTCTTTTCAGGACAAGTAAGAATTTCCTTTCTAAACTCTACTTGAATTAATGTGCTAATTAACATAGACCCATTATTTATTATCACTCGCGACTCGGGTCGGGAACCCGGTAATCAGGATTGTACAGCGGCAGTTTGTCATCTGCAGTGCAATTTGCAAACGAGCCCTGAGCTATGATCGGCCCAGTGCACGGTGGTTGCACTTTTCCTTGAATGTGATGTACGGTGTTCCTCTATCAGTAAAGTATGTACCACACAGTAGCACATGTTAGGAAACAAACATGAAATAGCTATTTATTACTTACTGCCTTTTGTTTTAATTAATTATTGGCCTGGAGCTGCTCGACACGCTACTTGCTTCGTTGAATGACTGCAGCTGCGCAGTACGGTGGGGCGGGCGAAAAGTTGGCACCTTAATCTCCATTGGTCAGTCCGACTCGGGAGGAAACACTTTCGATTCAATATCAAGCAGGGACAACGGGGCCCGGGCTAATAATTAATCATAAAGCAGGAATGCAGCATTTTGATTTGTAGCTGTCGTAGGGCACTCGCACTACTATGATTTACTTATGCTGAGCTGAGGCAAGGCTGTCACGCCATCTCACCAGCTGTTTCTGGTGCTCCGTGTGCAGGTAGAAAATCGTTAACTTGCACCACTAATCATATGTTGTTATCACGTACACTGTAATTTGTAGACCCGGCCCTTAGAAATAAGTGCCGGTGCTAAGCACTGGAAAGCACCGGCACAAACTAAGCACTGTTTCAAAATCTCTTTCCGACAGCCTTTCCATGTCGGAAAGCCCGACATAGAAAGGCTGTGGGAAACCAACATTGTAATCCCGACAGCGTAAACGCCATCTTTAAGGGACTTTGTACCAGTTCCGACTGGCCAATGGGCTCCTTGAGCCTGTCGGAAGCCAGCTGGGGTGACCGGCTAGTTTCACTTCTGTCATTGTAATACGGCGGTCGAAAGTGAAACCTATGATGTCGGTCAGAAAGCCTCTGACCGACATCATATTACGGCCCTAAATAGTTTACAAATCCACCTACAAATTAATAGAACATACAAACAAACTAAAAACAACAGTAGGAGGATATAGCAGCAATCAATATTTTGAGAATCAGGTCGACAAGTGTCTAATGCATGAAATTGAAGAAAATCATACCAGCAAACTTACAGAAGTAAGGATTTATAAACGTAGGCCCTGCATCATTTTATAAACTCATTTATCTCCTACATACCAATAATACACAGCACAGCAAGATTAAAAGTAATAAACACAACTAATTAATCACTTTCCAAATCACTACAATAGATTACTTGCCCACTATTATACGTGACCTAACTGCAGCTGTGATAAATATATTCACCGAAAAAATAATAAATTTAGACTGCAAAAGTTGTAAAAAAAATAAAGTCAGCCTGCACCTTCTAATATTCAGTTGTCTAAATAACGGAATCAAAAAAAGTTTCCTTGGAACTTCATAATGTTTATACAAAAGAAAAACAAATTAGTATAGATTTGCAGGCTCTGAATCACATTGGCACGATGCAAGGTCTGGTTCACCGAACGTATCTCTAGGATGATAAGCCAGGAAGTGAGCCGTATTCAAACAAAGCCAAATTAAATAGGGCCTATGATGCTGCCTTGGTGCAAAGTTTAAATAAGGCTCCATACCATGTGCAGTGGTTAATAGTTGGTAAGCCTCTACCCTTCTCTTGCGACATTCCTGGGATTCTCTTCTTCTCATAAGCATTACAAGGAATTCATCTTTGACATTTTTCCTGGACGATAAACTAATGCTTGTAGGTTATTAAAAAGATCCACATACCCAATTGAGCAAAGTTGGTCTCTGATATATGTCAGCGACGGAATGTTGTTAGCTTTGTTAAGCCTTAGACAGTCAGTAATAATGGCTTGATTGAGTAATGTTTCTGTTTTGGCCCTAATCAAAAGTTATAACATTAAGCATTACACACAGAGGTTTTATCCAATCATCCACACACGGTAACCCCAACTCCTTATTACAGGCATAGGTGGATATGCCAGAGGAGACAGATAGCAACCTACTCAAAAAAGGTATTTTTGCTAACCTGAATTTGTGTTGTGATAGAGACTCCCAGAAGCCTGAACCACATATGGCCACTAAAATACATCTAGCCTTATAAACATTTATCATTGCATTCAGGGGTTCAGAGAGTGCCCCCTGGTGCATTTAGTATTATAAGGAACCCCAAATATGTAAAAGCTGGTGCACAGAGAAACCTGGTGTTGTTAACATAATGAGATCTGAATTTACCTGAAGACCGGCCACACACCATGGTCTAAGATTTACCCACCTGAATAGGCTGTGTCCTGTCCCCACACAAAGGGCTGCATACCCCTATGTAGTGAGTGTGAAGCTGGAGCTGGGAGGGAGGACCTCCCTGCACTTGAGAGCCCCCCTTTAAAGTCACCTCCACTTCAAAGGTACAACTGGGTATATCTACTGGGTCTCTGACCCCACCAAATCAGACACTGTTGGAACTCCCAGGAGGAAGGACTGCTGTGCTGCTACAAGGACTGCCACTCTGCATGCTGCTACTCTAGAAAAAATACTTTTCTGCTGTGCTGCCCTGCTGCCTGCTACCCTCTGCCCTGCTGAGGAAGAACTGGACTAACTTACTTGAATCAGAATGATCGCCAAGGGAATGTAGGCTTGTCTCCTGTTTTAAGGACTGAAGGGTCTTTAAATCACCATTCAGGGACATTGGTATATATATACATGTGACTGTCAAGGATAAATAAAAACAACAACAAAGCCAAGTCAAATCACCCACTTAGTCTCACTCAGAGATTCAATGCCGACTAGTATGTATCGTTACACCTATTTCTGGGCATTACCATGTGGCGACTACCTAATTCGTACCAGTCCTCCACTTCGTCAATGAGGGAATCCCAAACGTGAGACCCTCGTCTACTGCTAATGTAGTGCTTGTTCTAAAATCACAAACAGACAGAGTGATCGTATTAGTCGTTCGCATTTATGCCACTTTAAATACACCGACACTCGCCGGTATACACGTATGCCTCGTCAAACATCATAACGGCACCTCTAAATCCAATGCCTCTAGCGCAATCGAGGTCATGAGGTCAAATTCATAACCCACACTTCATACATAACACTTACTGACTTGAGGAGATGTGGCATTTCAAAACCTTACCACCACTTTGACACCGAAGCGTGTTAACTCGTCCCTCGCTCACGGCATACTGATTTCACCCTCCCCAAATACTGTTTCTATCGTCATCATATCACGTGACCCTCTTGCAACTGGCGGCCATCTTGTAATGGTCCCATTTATCGATCTTTTCACGAAGAGGTAACTTATACAGATCTAGATCACTATTAATTTTCCAACCTCTTTCATCTTAAATTATGCATGGAGGATCTACCATCTACACGGACGGGGCGCCACATATCCATCCCATTCAATGGCCATAGTCACTCCATGTCGGCCATCATGGATTGGTACGGAAGTCAAAAAATCTCCATAGAGGTGCCTTCAACGGATCAAAGACACAGACAATATCTCTCTACCCTCTTATTTTCTGAGAATCTATATCTCAAATTCTCAAGACTCCTTATTTTTCATCTTTTGTTTTTTATCATACATCGCCACAGTAATGTTTTATACTGCAATGTGTATACCCTTACAGTATACTTCCCCATAACAAATCACTCCGATGCCTCATTTTGCGTAATACAACGAGTCAGCTATCGCATCAGGCACCCCTGGGGTCAACTGCTATAAACAAAACAGGCTTCTCAGAGTAGTTAATATATATAGAGGTAACATGGTTTACCAAACCCACAGCTGTCAAGAACAATCACGTGGTCAACCCCTCTATATATATATTCAAGGACACTATGGGCCCGATTCACAGAACTAACTTAAGACAAAATCCTAAACTTACTACCATTTTGGTATTCACAGAAGGCACTTACTCATTTTGGTATTCACAGAAGGCACTTACTCATTTCGGTATTCACAGAAGTTATGAGTCCTAACTTTAGGACTCCTAAATGCCTTCTGTGAATACCGAAAGCCTTAAAATTTGGATTTTTCTCAGTTTAGTAGTAGTATAGTTAGGACTCCTAACTTTAGGACTCCTAAATGCCTTCTGTGAATACCGAAAGTCTTAAAATAAGGATTTTTCTCAATTTAGTAGTCCTAACTTTAGGACTCCTAAACTGAGAAAAATCCTAATTTTAAGACTTTCGGTATTCACAGAAGGCATTTAGGAGTCCTAAAGTTAGGACTCCTAACTTCTGTGAATACCGAAGTGAGTAAGTGTCTTCTGTGAATACCAAAATGAGTAAGTGCCTTCTGTGAATACGAAAATGGTAGTAAGTTTAGGATTTTGTCTTAAGTTAGTTCTGTGAATCGGGCCCAGTATGTTTAAATCCTGATCTTATTCCACTCTATAAAATCATTCAGTCCTATCTGGTCGCATCTCTCTTGAAAAATCCATCGCGCCTCCTTAGTGGCCAAAATCATATTTATATTCTGAGGATCCCCCATCACTTTCTCCAGTACAACCCAAGTAAATGTGTGTTTTTGTTCCTTACAGTGTTGTACAAGTTTCGTAGACAGTTTGCCCACTCTTATAGTACTAAGATGTTCTTGTATTCTGATCTTCACCTTACGTGTGGTGAGACCTATATATTGTAGGCCACATTGGCAGGTCAGCCTGTAAACGACGTTAGCCGTATTACAGTTACTGAACCGATTCAGATACCAAATTTTACCTGAGGTCAGATTGACACTCAAAGTCTTTGTTGTAAGGCTACATACTGAACACATTCCACATGGAAAGTGTCCAGGTGGAACAGTGGTTTCTTTCTGATGTAATTTAGTACGTGAATGCACCAATTTATCCTTAAGATTGCTAGACCTCTTAAAAGCAAATCTCGGGGTTGGCATTCGGAAGTCTGCTGTTGACAATATAGACCAATGTTTCCTTATCACCTGTCGAATCTGGGTGGCCAATGGATCAAAAGTCATCACAACCGGGAGACAGTCACTTTTCTCCTTTGAGACCTTTTCCAACAATGCACTCCGTGGAGTGTTCAATGCTCTCTTCCGTGCCTGATTAACAATCCTCCGGGCATAACTCCTCTGACTCAGCTTTTCACACAAGCCAGTAGATTGCTCAAGATACACCGAGGTAGTGGAACAGTTTCTACGGTAACTTAGTAACTGCCCGACTGGGAGATTGTCCCGCAATGCTCTTGGATGATAGGACTGGTAATGCAAGAGTGAGTTCTTTTCAGTCAATTTATAATGTACACCGGTGCAAAGCGTGTTATTTTCCACACTGATGTCCAAATCCAAATACACCACCATCTGTCTACTATAGACCCATGTAAAACGTAAACTGGCATCTTGAATATTAAGCCAGTTCAAAAACTCCAAAAGGACCTGTTCTTCTCCAGACCATATGCATAAAACATCGTCTATATATCTCTTCCAGAGACGGAGTTGTCTCTGGAAAGGATTAGATTGATGATAGACGCCATGTTCCTCAAACTGGCCAACGTACACACAGGCCAGACTGGGTGCAAATGTTGCGCCCATCGATGTACCAGTTGTCTGTAAATACAATCGATTGTCATAACTAAAATAGTTACGAGTTAGTACTAGTTCAATGCACTGAAGCACAAAGGAACATGGAACATCATAAAACCATTACTGTCTCTCCAAGGCGCGCGCTGCTGCCACCAGTGCTGCGTCTTGGGGTATACATGTGTAGAGAGTCTCTACATCAATCGTAACCAGAAACTCACTTGTAGGATCAAAACAGGTATTTTCAAGGACATTTAGAACATCTGTTGTGTCTTGAATAAAGTACTTCTGATTGACCACTGACTCCCTAAGGAAAAAATCCGCAAATTGAGAAAGCGTTTCCAATACAGATTGGATACCCGACACTATAGGCCGACCCCTTCCTTGACTTATATGTTTAACCTCTAGAGGAGGAGCCTATTAATGAACAGGTCTTGTGTTTATTTGTTTATAGTGCAGTGAGTGGGGGGCGACCTGTTTGTTCTTTATCCTCTGTAGCTCCATATTTTTTGAGTATTTTGAACGGCGGATCAGCCGTGAGAGCTTTTATTAAGTTTCTTTTACTGTTGAGTGGCAATACTTGCTGCTTTGTCTCTTCACCCTTTTTTCTATAGAAGTGTTATTTGAACATCTATTTCTAGGAGAACTTTCTCCGCTATTGAATGTTACATCAGCTAGGGAAGAATGGGAAAAATTAAGTACAATGAAAAAAAGACAAGTGAGAATTGCTTTGCATGGGGCTCTTATGACAGAGTATCTAAGAGCTGGGGCAGCTCCAGCTAGTCTCTTGGTACAAATTGAACCGAGGATCTTCTTAGAAGATAAGAGGTTCAGAGTCGATTGGAGTTACATAGAGAACAAATGTACCCGCGACTGGATAATCTTAATTATCAACACCGCTAAGAGATTGAGCGAGGAGTTGTTAAAAGAGATTGTGGAGTTGGAGGAAAACATTACGAGAGATACCACCCTCACGGATGTCAAGGAACAGTTACTGAGGATCCAAGAGGACCTCAGTGAATATAGAAATTACATGGTCAACCAAAAAATCAAAGGTTTGAAACGCAATTTAGAAAGGTACACACATGAATGGGCCTTCCCATATGTGGAAGATAAATATTATCAGTCTGGGTCAGAACAGCGACAGTACACAGGACAGACTAGGGGAGGGAGACAACAACAAACTAGACGTACACCACAGAATTGGACCTTCGATAATACATCTAGCGAAGAGGAGGAAGGAGAACAATCAACATCTAACCCTAATAGAGTGAGGTTTAATCCACAAGAAAATACAAACGAAGATCTGGGGGCCATACTTCGTTCTTTTTTAGGGCAGAATCAGAGAGGCAGCAGAGGTGGGGGTCAGGTTGGCAGAGGCCGTGCATGAGGCAATCGGAATCAAACATGGCAATCGCACTCCCCCCGGATAACTCGGAGTCGAGGGAGGAACCAATTGTAAATGATATAGTGGTTAATCTATCTGACCACATTCTCACTGGTAGTGAATTGAGTGTTTTGAATAAAGGATTAGGGTTCGTCCCAACACCTAAACATGATTTGTTCAAATTCAGGGTTGAGTTTCATGAGACTATGAGAAAGATTAAACTTAAAACGTTTTTTGCCAATAAACAACAGGAACCCCCCTCACTTTTTAGTACAACACTTAAGAAACCCTCACAATTTTGCCCCACCAATACCATGATGGGCCCAGAGGTGGCGGTGTTTGAGAACAAGGTTCTTGAGGAAATTGGAATGCTAGAACAGAATGAGAGACGTCAGAAATTTAACAACATGACCTATAATGAGTGGCAAGCAGTTAGGAGTCTACAAAACAATCAGCTACTTACGATTAAATCTGCCGATAAGGGAGGGGCGGTTGTTGTTATGAACACTACAGACTATGATGCAGAAGTACAGAGACTGTTGGGAGTACGTGAGAATTATCAACCTCTCACGAGTGATCCTGTTAACGAACTCCAGAAGATCATTGGAGAGATGGTGGGAGTAGCCAAAGAGAAAAAATGGATTTTCTGTGAAGGAGGCAGACTTTTTGATTAATACTAAGCCCAGAACTCCGGCATTTTATATTCTCCCCAAGATTCATAAGCCACAACGCCCACCCCCTGGACGGCCTTTAGTGTCGGGTATCCAATCTGTATTGGAACCGCTTTCTCAATTTGCGGATTTTTTCCTTAGGGAGTCAGTGGTGAATCAGAAGTCCTTTATTCAAGACACAACAGATGTTCTAAATGTCCTTGAAAATACCTGTTTTGATCCTACAAGTGAGTTTCTGGTTACGATTGATGTAGAGTCTCTCTACACATGTATACCCCAAGACGCAGCACTGGTGGCAGCAGCGCGCGCCTTGGAGAGACAGGAATGGTTTTATGATGTTCCATGTTCCTTTGTGCTTCAGTGCATTGAACTAGCACTAACTCGTAACTATTTTAGTTATGGCAATCGATTGTATTTACAGACAACTGGTACGTCGATGGGCGCAACATTTGCGCCCAGTCTGGCCTGTGTGTACGTTGGCCAGTTTGAGGAACATTGCGTCTATCATCAATCTAATCCTTTCCAGAGACACCTCCGTCTCTGGAAGAGATATATAGACGATGTTTTATGCATATGGTCTGGAGAAGAACAGGTCCTTTTGGAGTTTTTGAACTGGCTTAATATTCAAGATGCCAGTTTACGTTTTACATGGGTCTATAGTAGACAGATGGTGGTGTATTTGGATTTGGACATCAGTGTGGAAAATAACACGCTTTGCACCGGTGTACATCATAAATTGACTGAAAAGAACTCACTCTTGCATTACCAGTTCTATCATCCAAGAGCATTGCGGGACAATCTCCCAGTCGGGAAGTTTCTACGTTACCGTAGAAACTGTTCCACTACCTCGGCGTATTTTGAGCAATCTACTGGCTTGTGTGAAAAGCTGAGTCAGAGGAGTTATCCCTGGAGGATTGTTAATCAGGCACGGAAGAGAGCATTGAACACTCCACGGAGTGCATTGTTGGAAAAGGTCTCAAAGGAGAAGAGTGACTGTCTCCCGGTTGTGATGACTTTTGATCCATTGGCCACCCAGATTCGACAGGTGATAAGGAAACATTGGTCTATATTGTCAACAGCAGACTTCCGAATGCCAACCCCGAGATTTGCTTTTAAGAGGTCTAGCAATCTTAAGGATAAAATGGTGCATTCACATACTAAATTACATCAGAAAGAAACCACTGTTCCACCTGGACACTTTCCATGTGGAATGTGTTCAGTATGTAGCCTTACAACAAAGACTTTGAGTGTCAATCTGACCTCAGGTAAAGTTTGGTATCTGAATCGGTTCAGTAACTGTAATACGGCTAACGTCGTTTACAGGCTGACCTGCCAATGTGGCCTACACTATATAGGTCTCACCACACGTAAGGTGAAGATCAGAATACAAGAACATCTTAGTACTATAAGAGTGGGCAAACTGTCTACGAAACTTGTACAACACTGTAAGGAACAAAAACACACATTTACTTGGGTTGCACTGGAGAAAGTGATGGGGGACCCTCAGAATATAGATATGATTTTGGCCACTAAGGAGGCGCGATGGATTTTTCAAGAGAGATGCGACCAGATAGGACTGGATGATTTTATAGAGTGGAATAAGATCAGGATTTAAACATACTGTGTCCTTGAATATATATATATAGAGGGGTTGACCACGTGATTGTTCTTGACAGCTGTGGGTTTGGTAAACCATGTTACCTCTATATATATTAACTACTCTGAGAAGCCTGTTTTGTTTATAGCAATTGACCCCAGGGGTGCCTGATGCGATAGCTGACTCGTTGTATTACGCAAAATGAGGCATCGGAGTGATTTGTTATGGGGAAGTATACTGTAAGGGTATACACATTGCAGTATAAAATATTACTGTGGCGATGTATGATAAAAAACAAAAGATGAAAAATAAGGAGTCTTGAGAATTTGAGATATAGATTCTCAGAAAATAAGAGGGTAGAGAGATATTGTCTGTGTCTTTGATCCGTTGAAGGCACCTCTATGGAGATTTGTTGACTTCCGTACCAATCCATGATGGCCGACATGGAGTGACTATGGCCATTGAATGGGATGGATATGTGGCGCCCCGTCCGTGTAGATGGTAGATCCTCCATGCATAATTTAAGATGAAAGAGGTTGGAAAATTAATAGTGATCTAGATCTGTATAAGTTACCTCTTCGTGAAAAGATCGATAAATGGGACCATTACAAGATGGCCGCCAGTTGCAAGAGGGTCACGTGATATGATGATGATAGAAACAGTATTTGGCGAGGGTGAAATCAGTATGCCGTGAGCGAGGGACGAGTTAACACGCTTCGGTGTCAAAGTGGTGGTAAGGTTTTGAAATGCCACATCTCCTCAAGTCAGTAAGTGTTATGTATGGAGTGTGGGTTATGAATTTGACTTCATGACCTCGATTGCGCTAGAGGCATTGGATTTAGAGGTGCCGTTATGATGTTTGACGAGGCATACGTGTATACCGGCGAGTGTCGGTGTATTTAAAGTGGCATAAATGCGAACGACTAATACGATCACTCTGTCTGTTTGTGATTTTAGAACAAGCACTACATTAGCGCATGCACCGAGACGAGGGTCTCACGTTCGGGATTCCCTCATTGACGAAGTGGAGGACTGGTACGAATGAGGTAGTCGCCACATGGTAATGCCCAGAAATAAGTGTAACGATACATACTAGTCGGCATTGAATCTCTGAGTGAGACTAAGTGGGTGATTTGACTTGGCTTTGTTGTTGTTTTTATTTATCCTTGACAGTCACGTGTATATATATACCAATGTCCCTGAATGGTGATTTAAAGACCCTTCAGTCCTGACGAAATTGCCAAGAATTGTGAGTGGCAATGAAACATGTCGACATAAAGGTTTGCTATTAGGCAACCAGCTTTTTATTTGAATAAGTGCACATAGAATTAATAAAGTTGGTATTGTGACACTTATTTCAATTTTAAAATCACGGGGTCTTGTTTTTTCGCAATACACTAGAGTAACACTCTTGCACCTTCTTTTGGGACGCACTTTTTCTTTTTGTTTGGCAAGATGGTTACCTATGATGGTATCAGCTGGTGAGTACCAATCAGCAAGCTCCTTTGGTGGTGCGCACGTGAGGTGCCATCTTGTCGTTTTCCCCTTTTTTGCATTATAATTACGGGGTTTGTTTGGTTCACATGTATTGATGGAACCTTGTTTCTGATTTGGTATATATCCCTTTATGTATCTGGGATTAAGATACTGTGACTGTCAAGTGTATAAGTATAAATAAAGTTTTTTTTATATTCTAAAAAAAATTTTAGGAAATTTTCAGGCTGTAACGTGTGAGGATACTACCTCGATGGAAAGTGAGGAGTAGTGTAAGGAAAATTGTGATGGAACCCCTTCCTTGACTTATATGTTTAACCTCTAGCGGAGGAGCCTATTAATGAACAGGTCTTGTGTTTATTTGTTTATAGTGCAGTGAGTGGGGGGCGACCTGTTTGTTCTTTTCCCTCTGTAGCTCCATATTTTTTGAGTCCTGTTTTAAGGCTCAGGGATATCAAAGTCTTACTCCATGCTCCTGTGCCTGGTCCGTTGAAAGTTAATCCAGCTGCCTGCTCCAGTGGAACTGATGCATCCTTTGCTGTGTGAGCAGAATCAACACATCACCGATGTTGTGGGAACAGAACCAGCACATCATCCTCGGAACCGACGCATCAGAACAACCTCATCGCCCCTACTGCAATGAGAAATGATCAAAGCATCCTCTCGACTGTGTAGAGAAACCCGGCGCATCTGCTTCAGAACCAACGCATCTCGGAACTGGCGCGCCATCTTCGGAACAGGTGCATCACCATTGTTGTGTGGAGAAACTTGGTGCATCACTTAGAGTGCGGGATCGACACCAGAGCATTGCTTGGGTGCACCCTACATCTTGCTGTTGTGACCAGGGTTAAGGAACTTTTGCTCGGCAGGACTTGCTTGGCTCCTGTATCCAGCCTACAATCCATCACAGTCGACCTGAACTCCTGACTTTGCCCTGGTCCAGTGCGACCAGATAACCCTATAGGTGCCTATTGCTTCTAAGCGCTATTTTTACTTTTATTCTTTAGAAAGACATATCTTGTTGTATTTATGAAATCATAGTCTATTTTCCTGAACTGGTGAGAAGTCTTTTTGTGGTGTTTTCCTTGTTTTACTGTTTGAAGCGTTGCACAAATACTTTACACATTGCCTCTTAAGTTAAGCCAGTCTTCTCTATGGCAAGCTACCATAAAGTGAGCACAGGTTAATTTATGGTGTGTTTCTGTCTTACTCTGTCTAGGATTGTGGTTCCTACTTGGACAGGGTGCATACCCCTGCCAACCAGAAACCCAGTTTCTAAAAAATATCAAAAAGACCATGCACCATTTTTACCCAGGCATGCAGAATTTAGCTCCTCGCATAAGTTCAGAAGACATCAGACTTCTTGAGTAGGGAGGATGGAAACAAGGAACCTTGACTAGATCTCACTTTAGGGTTGTGTATGAAACATTTGGAGACTTATTGGTTGGTGCTTATAAAGTGCAGAAAGTAGGTCAGTGCTTGGCAACCTCTCCAGTTGTTTCTTCTTACTTCGCTTCCATCATTTCATCATCCAGCATCAGTGATACCTCCTTGTTTGTTATTTATCCCAGCTCAGTTGCACACCACAGTTTATCCTCTGAACACCTAAGTCTTTTTCCTTAGTTTACCATTTATCCTTTTGTGCAAACTAATTTCTGTTGCTCCCTTATCTCTTGGTGTTTTATATCCGGAAGTGTGCTACTGCTCCTTATATTGGCAGCACCTCTGTTGTGTATGTATCAGCTCCTGCAGTAATCCATGCAACCAGCCTGCAGACCTGCTGTGTTGCCTCACTCTATTCAGGCATTCCCAGTTCCTACCCTTGGCCATTTGGCTCTAAGACGGATTCCTCGTAGGACTTGGGTTAGTCACAGTATGTCCTCACCAAAGATTAACTATAAGTGCCATTAATGTTATATTTCAGTGTTTCCTGGCTAATGAAATCACATGCTGTTTATTTCCCTCTCTCTCTCTCTCTCTCTCTCTCTCTCTATCTCTCTCTCTTTCTCTCTCTCTCTCTCTCTCTCTCTCTCTCTCTCTCTCTCTCTCTCTCCCTCTCTCTCTCTCTCTCTCTCTCTTTCTCTCTCTCTCTCTCTCTCTCTCTCTCTTTCTCTCTCTCTCTCTCTCTCTCTCTTTCTCTCTCTCCCTCTCTCTCTCTCTGATATCCGAGCTGTAGCTGTGAGCTGATCTTAGGCTGCTAGTGTACCCGGTGTCCTTTGCTTTCCCCTATATTTACCTGGGTTCTTAACAGATATATTAGTATATAGTACAGTCATAGGACTTACACTATTAAGCTTCAAACATTATAGTTAGCCAGGCCACTTATCCTTCCCATGATGCCCATCACCCAGATTCTTCCAACTGGGATGACGGTGCCTATCACCCAGTTCTTTTTTTTCACTCGGTGTTACTGGACATGCAGGGGTTGTATGACAAATTATCACGAGTAATTCCCAATGATTTTATCTGTCCTGGGTGACCAGGTGGTCACTGGGGCTCCTACTTTCAAAAATCAGTGGGCTCCTGCAGGCACCCACGGTGGGTGCTAGCTGGGGAGCTGGCAGGGGCCTTGGGGCTCCAACTTAAAAAACAAAGGTGTGGGGGTTCCGGGTGGGTACTGGTGCACTTATAAAAAAAAGAATAATATATAAGCACCAGGAGATCCTGCAAGGAGCTTCCATGATGGCCTTTGAGGACTTTTCAAATTATGTTTTTTCTTACTGGTGGTGTCTAGAAAGAACAGGGCACCACCAAGCATTTTTTATTGTTGTGGAGGGCTGCAGGCAGCAGTCCCCCAGCAACATTAGAAAACAGAAATACTCTAAGTCTCCCGGGTCATTGAGTTCATGACCCAGCTTGCCACATTTAGTAAAGGAGAGCTGGAGCTGTATGCTCTCAGCTGTAGTGCAGGGACCTCTGAGCTTGGTTTGGGTGACCTTTGTGGTGTAAAAAGGCTTTTAAAAATACCTCAAAGACATATTTAATGGTTTTTAGGTCTCGCTGAGCCAGCGCATGCGCTGCTCATCGAGACATTTAGTAGGTGGGTTTTTAAAGTGCTACCCCACACTTTGGCTGGCCTAGCGCTTGCGTTCACGCGAGCGTGCACGTGCGCAGCCGCCATCTGTCTTTCACGGGTCATTAAGCGTGTGGACGCTGCAGTTGCTTTCACTTTTGCAGCTGCGCGCCCACTCACTCCACCCCATCTGTGTCCATGTTGAAGTCCGCTTGTTGTCATAGCAACACAGTGCCCACTACACGGATGCCGCATTTCTGGTTTCGTTTTTAGGTCTCGCCTGCTCGCTCCTCCCCGACCACCCACATGGATGCACCCTTTCTGAGTAAGAGCAAAGGTAAGAAGAGCTCTTAGCAGCTCAAAAGTATTAAGGTATGAGGTATGAGAATATGTTGTCATTAAATGTATCTCGTGTCCACAGGCTGCGACTTTAATGTGGCACATTTCCAGTCTCTTAATCTGTGAACTAATTTCCTCTACCTTTGTTTCTGCACTAACTCTTTGCTTTATTCTCTTAACCCGTTTCGTTCGATTGGTAACAAATGCGTCAGGAAGGGCAGCCATAACGTATTAATTTTCTCTATATATTGTAGTTGTCCTGTCTTTCAACAATGGATAGAGACAGAGAGGCTGACGAGCTATTTGGTAACTTGACCACAGGCAATCAGACCAATAACCCTTCCACTAGTGGTATTCCCAAACGAAAAGAAGGCCTTAAGGACAAGTTTCTCAAATTGGAGAGACTTAAAAAAACTGAAAATGCTAGATGGTGGGATGGGGCCACCCTTAAACAATATGTTAAACTCAATCGTATACCAAGAGGTTTACGATCCCAGATTCTGCCCACATACGATGAGTTGGATGAGGATCTCTTGGCCAAATGGGAAGAGGCATTGACCTGCAATTCACATACTCTTATGAATATTTTGATTGAAAGTGCGGAGAGGAAGGTTGGCAGATTACAAATTGAGATTGATATCCTGGAAAAAGAGATTAGGGAACTTAATCTTCCAGAGGCTACTGATAAACGTAGTCCTCATGAACAAATCAGAATACAATCTTGAGGTCATGTCCCAACTTGGTGATGTGACTTGTTACCTACCATTGGAGCATAATCCTATTGGCCCTTTGAGTATACTTATCAATAAACACCTGACAGATTGGCATTCCAAAGGTCTCCTTGACGATGATGAGTACACCTATTTAAAAATCTTTAGACCCACATTTCCGGTACTATATACTCTACCCAAAATTCACAAGTGCCTACCTTTTCCTCCGGGCAGACCGATAGTGTCAGGTATTGGTAGCCCCACTGAGAGACTATCCGAATATGTGGACATCTTTTTGGGTCCTTTGGTACGCAATCTGGCCTCTTATATCCAGGATTCTAAACATTTTCTGAGCCTTTTGGCTGATGTACAATGGCAACCTGGAATGATCCTTGCCAGTCTAGATGTTGTTTCTTTATATACTAATATACAACCTGAATTGGGCATACGAGCAGTGACCAGGTTCTTGAACAATAGACCGGCGGCACAATGGATGCATAATGAAATGCTAATCACCATGATGCACCTAATTCTTGACAACAATGTCTTTCTATTCGAGAACCATTGGTACAAGCAAGTAAGAGGAGTTGCGATGGGGTCTAAATTTTCCCCATCGTTTGCAAATCTGTTCATGGGCTGCCTGGAAAAAGACTGGATTTGGGGTACTAAGGGTGCCCTCTGGATTGCTCATGTGATTTTTTGGGGCAGATATATAGACGACTGCCTTCTGCTATGGTCTGGTTCACAGTCAGATTTGGACCAATTTTGCCTTCATCTGAATACAAACGATTTTGGCATGCAATTCACCATGGAATCCAGTTACACTAATATTAGTTTCCTTGACATTGAATTGTACGTTAAAGATGATAAACTAAATAGTCACTTGTTCCGCAAAAGCAGGTCTTGCAATTCTGTGTTTCATGCTGATAGCTCTCACCCTGCCCATCAAATTAGATCTATTCCGTATCGTGAATTTATCAGAGCCAGACGCAATTGTAGCAAGGAACCTGAATTTCATAAATACATCAATGATATGAAATCTAGATTCAGAGATAGGGGTTACTCATCTGAATGTCTCAAACGAGCTGAAAATCGGATCTTCCATATGAAGAGAGATGATACTCTACGGCATAAGAACAAGCCCTGTACTACAGACCCTGTGCCCCGTCTGATTACTGATTTCAACGATCTCAGTAACATCTTGAGAAAGAGCCTCAACAAACATTGGGGTATTTTGCAAGCTGACAAATCTCTGGCTGGTTTTCTAACTAATCGGCCTCAGATTACTTTTAAACGTGGCAAGACACTACGATCTAGACTCAGCCCCACAGTTCCAAGATCGAATCATACTGTCACTTGGCTCAAACCACGCACCTTAGGTTTCTACAAATGTGGGTGCTGCACAATGTGCAAATGGGCCAAGTGCAACACCAAAACGTTCAATGGTTACAACCAGAAATCTTACTCAATCAGATCGAACATTAGTTGCATGACAAGATTTGTAATTTATGTTATTGAATGTGTTTGTGGTAAACAGTATGTTGGTAGCACGATCAGACCATTGAAAGAGAGAATTGGGGAACATGTGAGAGCCTTATATCAGCAGGATGTCAGATATCCAGTTGCGATACACGCTGCGTCATGTAGTACTCAGGGTCCACATAAAACTTTTAGCTTTTTTGGGATTGATACTGTAAACCTGAACCCGAGAGGTGGCAATAGAGAACTACACCTTAGAAGAACTGAAGCTATGTGGATCATGCGCTTACATACAGTAGAACATTGGCTCAACGTGGATTCTGAGATACAATATTTTTTGGGCAACTAAATGTATGTGAAGATAGCCGTCACACCTCTGTTATATCTGTACATGTGACTTTGGTAAACAGTGACATTCGTTGTTATATCTGCATGAGATGTTGGTTATTTGATCTCCAAATGTTCTGATCGGTCAATCTTGCTAATTTACCATCTATTTGAAACTGTACAAAATTATGTCACTATGCACTCCATGCTTGATCTTCAGTTCTATGATGACTATTATATTGTGTTGTTAACCTATGCCTTACCATTCTGTATACTGCTGTGTACTTTGTTTTGCCTTGTCCGAACACTACCTACATTCTGACTAATCTTTAGAATGTAACTTATTTCTATGACAGACAATTTGTTCTAATGTTATATGATCTTGAATTTGTGTAATATATCTACAATTGGGCTGCTATCAGGTTTTGGAACTATGATATGTCTATCTGTACCTTTGTTTTCGCTTTGCTGCGAATCTCTTGCTCATCTTATTTTCCTTTCCGCTCTCTCTCTCTGACATTATTATGTCTTAATATATCCTTTTCTCTTGACAACCACCCTATTAAGGGCGTGGCGCGGTATTACGTTTTGATTATTGTTTGTGGACTAACATATTGTTGTATTTAGAATAATTTTTAAGATAACTTTTTTCACCAATATTAATATTATTTTACTCGATCAGGTTTGAAATACAGAGCTTTGTACTCGGAATGTAGATTTTGGAATTATTCTGATACCGGTGTTAATACTCATAATTATGGCACACTAGAAGACTATGTTAACTTTTCCGGGGTGGGTCGTTGTCTCCTCTCTATGTTGGCTATTGAGCCGTTCCAGAATAGGACGCCACGTCACGTATTTGTGACGTTTGGACGTCGAGTTTCCCCTTTCCGAAACGACTCGTTTTAGTGGTTTCTTTTCACAATACGGAAGTATATGAGCACTTCCGGGACGCCGTTCGCTGCACGAGAATTCATTGGAATAGTCGGAACACACTCCGCCATCCGTCCAGTAAGTGTGCAGCTAGATTAACGTCTTGCGTTGACTTTGAGAGAATGGTGATCTTATTTTCCCTATTTAGGGAGTTTTATGAGGAATACGTTCTAAATTTTGAATTTTGTTCGTTGTGCCCTTTTTTCTTTATAGTTCCCAGGGGTGTGTTTGACACAACACACGTGTCTCCCCCGGTGCGTCATGCGGTTTAACTAACCTCAGTGAGTATACCCGTTGGTTTTCACTCTTGGGTGTTCCGACTATTGGTTACTCATGATGGCCCCCTTTTCTCCACCTTCAGTGTGTTTTAATATTTTATCTTGTTTCTCTTAGGTGGCATTGCCCTCTCATATTTAGATTGTGACTTGCTACATACCCTGTGAACTTTTTATTTGCAGAGATGCGAGTCTGCCCAGTCACCTCGTAATATTAAGAGGTGAGACGAGACTAATTGTTGATAGTTTCTTCTGTTTGTACTACAGTCTGCATATTGATGCGAACAGTTTGCTTGGCTGTATATTTTCTTTAATACGTTGTCCTGACCTGGTTTTGATATGTTTTATCATATTATATTATATGTACTTTATTCCAGTGCTGTACCTTAGTGACTGGTGCTCTACAAATACTCGTTTTCGTGCGCTAAACTCAGATTTCCGCTCGCGATTGAGCCTTGATCCCAGATTTTCCCGGTGGATATTTTGTACAGGTACCGACTGGATCTGTTTTGTCTTCACTTCATCCTTTCATCTGATTCTTGTCACGGTTAGGTTGGATGTGTGTTTCACAAAGGGTGTTTCTTGGTTATAATTTCTTCTCTTTTCTTTTGAATTTTCAAATTCCGGTATGCGATATGGGTGATGGCTTTTTCACGTGGAGATTAACCCGATCACACTGTGATGTGCTCCATTTCTAATGTTCTCATTAGGTAGCTACCGAGCAATAACCCTGCAATATGATGTACACACTAGGTTTAATTCATTTGTCCTTGGCCACAATTTTGTTCCTTTTGGTCTTTTTTTGCTGTGAAGGTTATGCACTAGATTGGGGCTTTTGGTATTGATCTACATGTATACATTTTGTGTCTTAAGACTCTGTTTTTAGTCATGATTTTTGTATCTCTCCAGCCCTGGAGATTCAGAGATTATCTCTCTGATGAAAAACGTGTCGGCTGGCTGTTCTTTGAATTTCTCAATAAAGAAGAATTGATATCTTCGATGGATCCATCCTGTTTTTGCCTGAAATTTACTTACCATACGTAATATGAATTGTGTGCACTGTTTTGTATTACTTTCCACTGAGTGTTAGGTTTTCCTGCACCAATTTAGGGGCTTTAGGGTTTTCCCCTACAGTTTGCACCTTTCGCAAATACCTTGTGCAATTGAACTTTATACGTTCACCCTTTGAGCGCCATTATTTCCTGTGTCTCTAAACCCGTTTCGTTCGATTGGTAATCTTTGCTTTATTCGACCCGTGTTCAAAGACACACCAAACTTTCTTTTGCAGCCCATCGTTTCTCTGCACCAAATTTTCTTTGCCTAAAACAATCTGTTTCCTTTCTACCAGTACCTTTTGCCCGACACTATTGCATCCTAACCCATTCCTCTGGTTTCACCTTTACCAGTTACTCTAACTAGCATGTGTAACCTGTGTTGTACCTCGCACATTACCCTTTTCTCTGCCCCTTACCATTCTATGATTTTCTCTTCACCCTACCCTTCATTCCACATTATTGTATCCCTTCCTTTTAGGCCATCTTAGTTTATATTACATATACATCCCTATCCTAGTACCTGCTAGCTCACCTTTACATGTCTCCCCTTCTCTCCTTAGGTAGTCTTTGCTTCAATCCACACCCGCTAGAATTGCTTTCTCGTCATACCCACTTTTCAGCTGTGTTGTTTATCCCCACAAAACAGATGTACGTACCATTTGTTCCCTCTACTCTTTCTTCTCTATGTCCTCCACTATCACCTGTTCCCCCTTCATTTTATGCATTCCGGTCCAAAGTCCTCCCCACATTTCTGCCTTTGCCTAAACATTCTTCTTGTTCTCTTCAGTACTTTATTCATCCCTCCTCTTTAGTTCCGAGTACTGTACACATTTACTTCTTACTCGCCCCATATCGCGCTTAACTTTCTCTGTTCTAGCTGGCTTTAGGCTTCTTTTTTCTCTGCATTACTGAACCACAATCTGCTGCCTCTCTCCTTCCCCACCCCCAAGTCTTCCTGTAATGTAAGCTACATTGTGATTCTGCTTATTCTCGTGCTTTCTGTCGCCCTCTGCACCCGTCTCCGACCTTGCATCCTATGATCACACTGTTGACTTCCATACACTAATTTTGTGTGTTTTATTGTTTTTTTAACCCCACCTGACATTTTATATCCATCTGTTATTAGCATTGCATCTTCTGTATCGCCCTGCAGCCTGTCCCTTTGTTTGCAACACCGTTTCCATGTTTCTCTCCACCCATCTCAAAGCCTTCACCCAACAATAAATGTACACACAACCTCAAATGATCTCAGACCTAGATCATTAACAATTTTTTAAGTTCAAAAGATCTTTATTAAAGAAGTAGAGGTGTCAATACATAAGAAAGATTCAAACATAACAACAATGTAATAAATAGAATAAGCATGTCTGTGGAGTTAAATATGAAACTAAGAAATAACAAATAATTGAGGCTATGCAACAGAAATCAGTACTGGAAATAATATGCAATAACATGAATTACGGAAAATGCAAAGGAACATAAAAGGTCAATCAGGGAGGCTTGGGGACCTCCTGCTGAAAGGGAGGCAAATGGGACGAGCGCTTAGCACAAATATCAAGGTACAAAGTCACAGGTAACCAAAGGTCCTGTCGTTTTTTAGCCAGATTAAGGGGATATATAAGAACGGTATCTAGTCTGTGATTATGGCATACATTGTACCACCATGCTCTGAAAGAGATATTAGCAGAATCTTTCCAATTTACAGTAATTTGCTGGAATGCAACAGCTAGCAACAAATCAACAATTTGCACATTAAAATCAACATCTACCCAGCAGGAAGAGAGACTTCCTAAAAAAACATTGACAAAGGAAAAGGGAAATGCAGTGTGAAATATGGCATTAATCTGAGCCCAAACTTGTTTCCAAAAATTGTTCACAGCGGTACATGAAAAAAGCATGTGAAAAAGAGTAGCCTTGGGTGTTGAGCAGGACCAGCAATGATCAGGAATTGAAGGAAACCTCTTATTCAACATATGGGGTGAAAAGAGAAGTCTATTATAAATAAAGAAAAGGGTTTGCGTAAGAGAGGCAGCCCTGGATGATTTGCGAATTTTGGTCCACACCTTATCCCAGAGAGAGATGGGCCAGGAAATATCAAGATCAGATTCCCACTGTTCCTCTACCGTGGATTTCGGTCTGGGGGTGAGAGTCTTATGAAACGAGCGGTAGATTAATGATGCAGTATTGTGAGTGCGAAGCAAGGAATGGAGGCGTAGAGCGGGATTGGGAGGATCAGGCTGGACGGGAGAGTTGGAAAGTTGGACATAGGTGAACATTACTGCATTTTTTAACGTGAGGTACTTATGGGAAAAGGAGGAGGGGAGGTTGAAGTTATGGGAAAGAACAGAAAAAGATAAGAAGTCAGAGCCAGAAAAGAGGTGAGATACCCAGATCAGACCTTTTTGTCTCCAAGATTTCCAATAAAAGGGCTTGTGGTTAATGAGAATGCTGTTGTTGTACCAAATGGTGGTATTGAGAAAATCGGCTACAGAAAGAGGAGGGTTTGGGGAAGTGGAAAGAAGAAGCTTGGTGGTGAATTTATGAATGGGAGTGGAGGTGAGCTGGGGTTTACGAGAAAATGAGAGATATTCAGCGAAAGTAAAAGGGGATAGAGAAAGACGCTCAATAACAAGCCACAAAGGGGGAGAATCAGTAGGCTCTCGCAGCCAAAGAGAAGCTTGTCGCAGAAGGAAAGCTTTGTGGTAAGTGGGGAAATCTGGAAAATTAACCCCACCCTCTGATTTGGGGAGTCGTAGTCTGCACAAGGACATACGCGCTTTTTTGCCTGACCAGAGGAAAGATGAGAGAATAGTATTGATTCCCCTAAAAAAATTAGCTGGAATTGGAATGTTGGAAATAGTGTAAAGAACTATTGGGGAGAGCATCATTTTAATTGTGTCGAGGCGACCCCACCAAGAAAGGTAATGTGGGTGCCACCTGGAAGTAAGGTCAGACAGTCTCTGGGTACACTTGCTAAGGCATAGTGAGACAGTGCCTGAAAGGGAGGGTGTAATATGTAAACCAAGATATTTGATATGCGAGGCATTCCAAGTAAAATTGGACGCAACAAAATCAGGTTTGAAGGTGAATTTTGTGAGGGGTAAGATTTCACATTTGTCGTTGTTCAATTTATAACCGGAAATTTGTGAGTACTCATGGACTTCAGTTAGAAATGCGGGAATGGAAATGGCAGTGTTGGAAATAAAGAGAAGGATATCATCCGCGTAGGCAGCAAGTTTAATGTTTGTCTGAGAGCATTGAAAACCATGCAGATTAGGATTTTGGCGAAGTCTTGAGAGGAAAGGTTCTAAGGCCAAATTAAAAAGGAAAGGGGAAAGAGGACAGCCCTGACGAACTCCTCTACCTAAGTTGAAGAAAGAAGAGATTAGTCCATTAGCACAAACCGCCGCTCTGGGGTTGGAGTACAGGAGAGAAACAAAGGAGATAAAATTAGGACCAAACCCAAACCATCGGAGGGCGGAGAAAAGAAAAGTTCACTCTACTCTGTCAAACGCTTTTTCTGCGTCTAAAGCAATTGCTACTAGTGAATCTTGAAATCGTGGGGATTTGGACAGGACATTAAACAGAAGTCTGGTATTGTCTGAGATAAAACGACCCTTAACAAAACCAGACTGCTCTGGGCCCAATAATTCAGGGAGAAAGGGGTCTAGTCTTATGGCAAGGGATTTAGCGTATATCTTGTAATCAATATTGACTAAAGAGATTGGTCTATAATTCTTGCAATACTGGGTATCTTTCCCTTCTTTGGGTATTATGCATATGTCTGAAAAAGTGCCAGAAGAAGTACCACTGAGGACAAAAGAATCAATAAGAGAGTGTAATTTGGGTAGTAGTAATTTAGAGAATTGCAAATAAAATTCAACTGTAAATCCATCCGGACCCGGAGCCTTATCCTTCTTAAGTGACTGAAGCGCAGTGTATAGATCGGAGCTGGAAATGGGAATTTCAAGAGTGGATAAATCAACAGGAAAATTAGGGGGAGCTTGAATACTGGAGAAGAAGTTAGCAAGGGATTGGGGAGTAGGGTGAGTTTCAGAAGAATAAAGCGTAGCATAAAAGCGAGAAAATTCTTCTAGAATATCAACATCTGTGTGCTTTAAAACAGAATTGCATCAAAAACAGACTCAATATTCAGTTTGTGTTGCTTAACTTTTAAATAGTTGGCTAGAACCTTCCCCGCTCTGTTTCTACCCCCATAAAATTTTGAACTAGATTTCAACAGATATAACGAAGCATCATCAGTGGATTGTTTGTTAAATTGCATCTTAGCTTCAATAAGAGTAGTCAAACTTTCCTGCGAATGGGAGGTATAAAAGGAGTGCTCCAGTTTTTTAATCGTAAGGAGGAGATCGCTGGTACGCTTACGAGCGGCTTTACGTTTCCTAGCCACAAAATCAATGATGAAACCCCTAGCTGCAGCTTTGTAAGCGTCCCAGATGATATGTTTGGGCATGTCGGGCGTATCATTAATAGCAAAAAATTCTGTGGTAAATTCAACAAAGGAGGTAGTAAATTTGGAATCAAGAAGGAGAGTGTTATTAAAGCGCCATCGCTTTGGCCTAGTGGGCTTGGGTAAAATATCAATGTTAACCAGAACAGGGGCATGGTCAGAAAACAAAATGGGGCCGATATCGGCGTGAGTGAGGGACTGAGAGATATGATGAGAAAGAAAAATATAATCAATGCGGGACTGGGAGTGATGGGATGGAGAGTAAAAAGTAAACTCTTTAGTAGTGGGATTGCACAAACGCCAGGCATCAACGAGATGTGCTGGGAGATTGCCTGAATGAACAACTTGTGAGACTTATTAGGGACATAGGATGCTTTGGAATGTCTATCCAAAAAGGGGTCATGGGGTAAGTTGCAGTCTCCTGCCATAATAAAGTTATCGTCAGTGTATTCAGAAATACGGGAAGCTATTGCGCGCCAAAAGGCGGGGTCACCACCAGTAGGTGCGTAAATGTTGAAAAGGGAGATGGGAATACCTTTCGAGGAAAGTTTGACATACAACCATCTGCCCTCGGGATCTGACTCAGAAGACAAGAGACAGTGAGAAAGAGATTTGCGAACTAACACAGCCACACCATTCCTTTTACCATCCCCAGGGGCAGAAAAAACATCACCAACCCAACCCCTCTTGAGCTTAGCAGCTTCAACATCAGACAAATGTGTTTCTTGCAAGAAGGCAATGTCTACATTTAATTTGGCTAAATGAGAAATAATTTTTTGCCTCTTAATGGGAGAATGAAGACCTTTAACATTCCAGGATACAATACGCACTGACATTAAAAATTATTGAGAGAATAACACAAAGAGGGAATAAAACATTGAGAGAAAGCCTCATGAAAAATAAAAGACGTAGGAAAAAGAAAGAAAGAAAAAGAATAGAGAAGAAATGAAATGGACAGAAGCAGTCAGAGGAAGAGAAGACTGAGAAATGCCATAAAGATAGAAGAAAACCAAGGTGTTGCTAAGATCAGTGAAATGACACGAAAAAATCCGGAAATAGTAATAATAAAGGTCCAATAAAAGAGAAAACAGAACATGCGCAAAGAGACCAATGAAAAAATAAAATGGAAAAGAGAACGGCCAAAAGGAAAAGAAAGTAACTGTAAGTCATAGGAGAGGTGAAGTGATAAGGGAATGAAGTATATAATGAGAATGAAGCATGACCGAGGAAAACAATGAAAGGTGAGGAGAAAAGGGGAAAGAGAGAGAAAAGAGGAAAAAGGTCGTAAAAACGGTGATGACACCAAAAAACCTGAAGATGAGAAGCGAAAAGTCAAGGACAATAAAAACAGAACAAGAACAGACATATCGTAAAGGATATGAAGAATACTTACAAGGGGTAAATTAGGAGAGTTACGTTCAGGAACAGGAACATGCAAAAACGTACGTGGAGACGAGGGGAGGGAGGTAGGGCCAACTGGAGAAGGCAGGACACACGGGGTCAGCGAGACGTCCGACCAGAGGAACAAGGCGGAACGCAAAACATTGGGCTGCGAGGGAAGAAAAATAACAAGGTTAGGCAACGGCAAACGACATAACATTAGACAAGCAAAAGATAGGGCGAACCAGGAAATTATGACGTAATTAACAAACATATCTATAAAAAGTATAAACTCATCAAGAACACACACAAGTCAAGGAGCAATTGAGTTAGAAAAAATCAGCAACAACTGAAAACTGGAACAGCATAGTACAACTTCGGACAAAGTCACGGTGGGAGAAAAGATGAAGGCCCAGAGAGCTCCATGTCAGACTGGCTGCAAGTGTTCAAGAAACTTCGAAGTCGTGTAGGCTCCTCATATGTCGTGGTTTTATTATTGTAAGTGACTTTAAATAAGCAGGGGTGGAAGAGTCCGTATCGGGCACCAATGGAGCGAAGGTCAGGTCTCATGTCCAAAAAGGCCTTACGTCGGTTTGCAGTGGCTCTGGCGTAATCATGCATAAAGAACAGATTGGAACCCGACCATGTGAGGCGAGGAGAGGCTCTGGCTGCTGAAAGAACTTTCAGCAGATCTGTATACTCCAGAAAATACATTATTACACCTCTGGGTTTCGTTGGTGTGGATGGAGAAGAGGAAGCTCTTCCAAGCCTGTGAGCATGCTGGATATTGAGCGGTGGATCTTCGGGTAAGTGTTAAGCTTGGGAAGAAATGACTTGAAAAAATTGATGGGGTCACTCCCCTCACATCCTTCCACCAGGCCATAAAGGCGAAGATTGTTGCGCCTATTTCGATTTTCCAAGTCCTCCATCTGCTTCTGGAGAGATGAGACTTGCGCCTGTAGATGGGTGACTTTGGCTGCAGAATCCTGAAGAGAAGAGACATCACGCTCCACCGACGACACTCTTTCATCCATTGAGGCCCAGTTGTCAGCAAGAACCTGCAATTTAGCGTTGGCTCCTCCATAAAAGGGCGCAAGGCTCGTATTTCTTCAAGGAGTAACTCCATCGAGATGGTCGAAGAGGACTTGGGAGGCGAAGGTGGATCTTTTTTCAACCTCTTAGGCATCGCTTTCGTTGAAGGCTGTGAAGAGGCATCCATATGTGACGTCATCTCACTGGGAGGTAGAGACTGGGAAGCTTCTAAATGGGCTAATTCCGCGAAAAGCCTGGAGTTTTTGATATAATTGCGCTTATGGACCTTGCTGAAGCAGTCAGCCATCAAATCGGCTCTGAAAAGCAGGTTACTGGGGGCACACCGGAAGACTGAAGACGAAACAGGCACCTCACAGGAGCAAAAGAGCGTGAAAAATATAATAAAAATAAAAAAGAGGTAGCTAAAAAGAGTCGGCGAAAAAATATGCCAGGCCAGAAAGAACAAAAATACCAAGAGTCAGGAGAGCAGAGTAAAGTCTCAAAATGGTTGCCAGGTCTGAGGAGAAGAAAAAGTGCCCATTAATTATTAAAAAAGCCGTAGGAGTCAAGGAAAAATCACCTGAAGATACTTGGCTGTGGCATCTGTATCATCCATAGTATTGTGGTCAACGCAGGTCCGCAGAAACATCCAGGACTTGAAAGCGCGCTAAACACGCTGCTGAGAGGATTTCAGCAATGTAAAAAAAACAAAATGGCGGTCGCGGCAGTTACGGAGCCGCGACCGGGGCCAAAAGGGACAGCAGCGCCGACAAGAAGACCATTACGGCAGCAGAAAAGGGCTCAGGGCATGTCCGTCACATTAAGACTGCCGGGGCTCCCCTACAAAGGTCGCGTGAGACGCGCTAAACCGCCAGTGAACTCCGGCTCGGACGGAGCTCTACTCCGGCGCCGCCATTCCCCTCGGGCGCCTAGCCACGCCCCCCCATCATTAACAATTTCTATTTGATAAGATCAAATACTTCTTACTGATCTTTCCTTCATACTTGAATACAAGCTGCTAGATTAGTAGGATAACTCTCCCTCTCCTCAGCAATCACACTGACCTGCCTGGTTGTTGCATTGTCTGAGTTTTGTTTTAAAACATATTGAATGTTTCCATGGTACTGAAGTCTTTCTGGCCAGTAAACCCTTCCACCAGATAATGGCACTATTTCCTATCAATAAGGTGTGTGAAATCAGCAATCATAAAACTACTGTGATATGTTAACGTTTCTAAAGCTGTGCGTTTTCTTCACCCGGACAGTAGAGTATCTAAAAATGTTTTCCCTGGTCTTATAATTGTTTGAGATGTGCATGGGCTTATATGCTTCCTAAAGCATCTTGTTCAGCAAACTTGCTTATAAGCTCTGAATTTGTTCAGCTAGTATACCTGGGTCCACCCCAAACCATAACACATGGGTAAAAGACATTGCAATTTACAATGTCAATAGCTACAATTCTTGCCAATACGAGGCCTATTGCCATTCCCAATTCCAAGTGTATATAAGTATTTAGTTTTGCAGCACAATATCCCTGGTGCAACAACATCACCTGTTGTATGGCTAAACCATGTACCTTATAAGTGTTTAGCCATGCAACAGTTGATGTTGTTGCACCAAGGATATTGTGCTGAAGTTATCCAGCACAATATCCTTGGTGCAACAACATCAACTGTTGCATGGCTAAACACTTATAAGGTCCCAAAGGCGAGACCTATTCGCTATGCTTGTTTTTAATGCTTCATTAACAATTAATTGAGACAATCACAAATATTAAACACTACAGTGTGTAAATGTATTAAATATACTGTTGAATATAGTGACTGGTGAGTTTTTGACAAATACAATTGGTCTGCTTTATATATGCTGATGCGTTGACCCCTTCACAAAGTAAATTTGGAATTTTGAGCCTTTGACAAAGCCAGTACATGACATAGTCAAACCTGCCACAGGGGGTTAGGTGCAGGGCCTGGCCGCAGGCTTGCTGGGTGTGGTGGGAAGTTAGGTGCCCGTTGTTCTTGGGCAAAAGGCCTGGCTACAGGTCAAGCCCTGCACCCAACCCCACGCAGAGCACGGCCTTTGGCTGGGCAAGGTAGGGGGGTTGGGCACCCACATGAGGTTGGCCACATTGCCTGGCAGCACCCTACCCGCACCGTAAGTGTACCCTCCCCAAACCGAGCGCGCACCCTCCCGATCACGCGCTGAATGCTAACTGGCTGTCGAGTGTCTGTCTACATTCAAAACCAGGAACTGTTGGCGGCCATTTTCTGCCTCGGTAGAAGCGAGGCTGAAGAAGCAAGGGAAATAAGTGTGTAAAACATATAAAGGGGGCAGAGTGGAAATACTCTGACCCTCTAGAGGTGCTTAGGGGGTCCCAGAAGGACCTCCTGGGGCCCCCTTTTTTAAAACAAAAAAAAAAGCGCCGAAATGCGCGCAGGGTGCGCGCATCCTATTGCGTTGGGTGTACGGATTCTCTTGCGTTGGGTGCGTGGATCCAAGGGAAAATTTTTTGAAAAAAGACAAGAAATCATTGGTTGTTTGACAACCTTCTACACTGAAAGGTAGGGTGTATATTTCTGTTTTTTTAAACGCATGATTCTTATTGGTTAACAAAAACTGATTGTAAGGAACATTATATATGATAAGCTGATATGTTGAAAAGTTAAGCACACTTGCTGTCTTGATTAGCAACATTGTGTGCTGAACTTGTGACCTGTGTGCTCAGTACAGTGTTCCATGACCTGTTTCTATGGTAACAGGCAGAAGGCAGATTGGGGGAAGGGTTCAAATTTATGTCATTTGGAAAGGGTTGAAATGTTTAACCAATAGAAATGTGTGTTTGCTTTTGAATTTATGTGTGAAGGAATGTGATTTGATGTTTACATGTATATGTGTGGAAAATGAAAGGGAAACTTTGCCATTCTTTGGTTTTGCTGAGAGGTGCACAGTGCAGAGATTCTGTATAAGAAAATCTGGTGTGTGACTGATATCTGGTGTGTGACTGATATACTTCTTAATCTACAAAACAACTTGAAAGGTGAGTTATTTAATTGTGAGGGAATGTATGTAGACTATTTTGATTTTAATCAGACTAATGTATATCTCCTGCTAAAGTGTAGGGAGTACTTTTTTTCTCTACAATCTTATTGACAGTGTGTGTGCATGTAGAAACCATTCTGTGATAAGCATTTGTGTTTTTCATGTGTTTGCAGACAGATAACTGTGCTGTTTTTATATTTTGGTAGAATTAGAAACCAGTCATTGTTTATGAATTTGTGAAATGAGTTATGTTTCTATACCAAAATGTAGTGCCCCTTCTAGATGAGGGATAGTGTTGTTTGTCTAGAATCACACAGTGAGTATGTGTTCATTTGGGAACCACTGTGAGAGAAGCATTTGGTAACATTGTGTATTTGCTGACAGATAACTGTTTTAAAACCTGTCATGTTGTCAAGTTTTAGTAGCATTAGAAGCCAGTCTTTGCTTATGTACTGATAAAATTAGTCATGCTTTGACACTAATGTGCTGTACTTTAATATGTAGATTGTGTGTAGTCTCCTTACCATTTGCACAGTAGTGAATGAGTTTTGGTAAGCTGCTAGGGATAGTGTTGCTTGTCTAGAATCACACTGTGAGTGTGTGTGCATTTGGGAACCACTGTGAGAGAAGCATTTGGTAACATCGTGCATTTGCTGACAGATAACTGTTTTAAAATCTGTCTTATTGTCAAGTTTTAGTAGCATTAGAAGGCAGTTTTTGCTTATGCTTTGATTAAATGAGTTAGGCTTTGACACAAAAGTGCAGTTCTGAAATATGTAGAGTGTGTGCAGTTCCCTTACCACTTCCACAGTAGTGAATGAGTTTTGGTAAACTCCTAGGGATAGTGGTTGTTGTCTAGAATCACACTGAGTCTGTGTGCATTTGGGAAGCACTGTGAGAGAAGCATTTGATAACATCAGGTATTTGTTGACAGATAACTGTTTTAAAACCTGTCATGTTGTCAAGTTTTAGAAGCATTAGAAGCCAGTCTTTGCTTATGCATTGATAAAATTAGTCATGCTTTGACACTAATGTGCTGTACTTTAATATGTAGATTGTGTGTAGTCTCCTTACCCCTTGCACAGTAGTGAATGAGTTTGGGTAAGCTGCTAGGGATAGTGTTGCTTGTCTAGAATCACACTGTGAGTCTGTGTGCATTTGGGAACAACTGTGAGAGAAGCATGTGGTAACATCGTGTATTTGCTGACAGATAACTGTTTTAAAACCTGTCTTGTTGTCAAGTTTTAGTAGCATTAGTAGGCAGTTTTTGCTTATGCTTTGATTAAATGAGTCAGGCTTTGACACAAAAGTGCAGTCCTGAAATATGTAGATTGTGTGCAGTTCCCTTACCACTTCCACTGTAGTGAATGAGTTTTGGTAAACTCCTAGGGATAGTGTTGCCTGTCTAGAATCACACTGGGAGTCTGTGTGCATTTGGGAACCACTGTGAGAGAAGCATTTGGTAACATTGTGTATTTTCTGACAGATAACTCTTTTAAAACCTGTCATGTTGTCAAGTTTTAGTAGCATTAGAAGCCAGTCTTTGCTTATGCGTTGATTAAATGAGTTAGGCTTTGACACAAAAGTGCAGTCCTGAAATATGTAGATTGTGTGCAGTTCCCTTACCACTTCCACATTAGTGAATGAGTTTTGGTAAACTCCTAGGTATAGTGGTTGTTGTCTAGAATCACACTGTGAGTCTGTGTGCATTTGGGAATCACTGTGAGAGAAGCATTTGGTAACATCGTGTATTTGCTAACAGATAACTGTTTTAAAACCTGTCATGTTGTCAAGTTTTAGTATCATTAGAAGCCAGTCTTTGCTTATGCATTGATAAAATGAGTAATGCTTTGACACTAATGTGCTGTACTTAAATATGTAGGGCCCGATTCGCAGAACTAACTTAAGACAAAGTCCTAAACTTACTACCATTTTGGTATTCACAGAAGGCACTTACTCATTTTGGTATTCACAGAAGGCACTTACTCATTTCGGTATTCACAGAAGTTAGGAGTCCTAACTTTAGGACTCCTAAATGCCTTCTGTGAATACCGAAAGCCTTAAAATTAGTTTTTTTCTCAGTTTAGTAGTAGTATAGTTAGGACTCCTAACTTTAGGACTCCTAAATGCCTTCTGTGAATACCGAAAGTCTTAAAATTAGGATTTTTCTCAATTTAGTAGTAGTAAAGTTAGGACTCCTAACTTTAGGACTCCTAAATGCCTTCGGTGAGTACCGAAAGCCTTAAAATTTGGATTTTTCTCAGTTTAATAGTAGTAAAGTTAGGACTCCTAACTTTAGGACTCCTAAATGACTTCGGTGAGTACCGAAAGCCTTAAAATTTGGATTTTTCTCAGTTTAATAGTAGTATAGTTAGGACTCCTAACTTTAGGACTCCTAAATGCCTTCTGTGAATACCGAAAGTCTTAAAATTAGGATTTTTCCTAATTTAGTAGTAGTAAAGTTAGGACTCCTAACTGTAGGACTCCTAAATGCCTTCTGTGACCACCGAAAGACTTAAAATTAGGATTTTTCTCAGTTTAGTAGTAGTAAAGTTAGGAGTCCTAACTTTAAGACTCCTAAACTGAGAATAATCCTAATTTTAAGACTTTCGGTATTCACAGAAGGCATTTAGGAGTCCTAAAGTTAGGACTCCTAACTTCTGTGAATACCGAAGTGAGTAAGTGTCTTCTGTGAATACGAAAATGAGTAAGTGCCTTCTGTGAATACGAAAATGGTACTAAGTTTAGGATTTCGTCTTAAGTTAGTTCTGTGAATCGGGCCCGTAGATTGTGTGCAGTACCCTTACCTCTTCTAGACTAGTGAATTAGTTTTGGTAAACTTCTAGGATAGTGTTGCTTGTCTAAAATCACACTGTGAGTCTGTGTGCATTTGGGTAAGGATTGTGAGAGAAGCATTTGGTAACATCGTGTATTTGCTGACAGATAACTGTTTTAAAACCGGTCATGTTCTCAAGTTTTAGTAGCATTAGAAGCTAGTCTTTGCTTATGCATTGATAAAATGAGTCAGGGTTTGACACTAAAGTGCAGTACCATGTACTATTCTCTTCACTGTGCCAGAACTGAAAATTGAAAAGTTTTACCCAGGCACTGTCCTAGCAGTAGTCTCAAGAATTAGTCAGTTTCCAAGTACTCATGGTGTGAACCATACATTACCACATAGACTGCTTCAAATGTCTATGCAGTATGCATGCAGTTTTCTAACATACTTTACACTTGTCTTTCACACCTTCAATTCCCTAGTCAGAATCCATACAGTCCAGCAAACATCCTGTCACTCCCTTTGCACTCCTCTAGTGAACCATTCAGTACCAAGTACTAATCCATTCACTGTGCCAAAAGCCAACCACTTATAAATTCACCCAGGCACTCTCCTTGCTGTACTCTAATCATTCAGTCAGTACCCAAGTACTCATGCAGTGAGCCAGGCCTTAGCACATGGACTGCTTCAAACACCTATCCACTATGTATGCAGTTCTCTTAACCACCTACACAGTTGTCTTTCACACCTTCAATTCCCCAGTCAGTATTCATACACTTCTAGCATACACCCTGTTACTCACCCAGTGTGTCTCCTTATATTACTGTAATCATTCAGTCAGTTAGCATGTAGTCTTTTAGTGAGGTAGGCTTTAGGGCATGAACTGCTTCAAAGTAGTATGCACTAAGCATGTAGTGTTTTAACCATCATCACACTTGTGGTTCAGGGCTATAGTTTCTTAGTCAGTTTTTATATAAAATGTGTTTGTACAGTAATGGAATAGTATACATTTGAAAGTTATTAATATACATTTATTTGTGATTCTTTTTTACAGATACTGTTATTCAACGTTAAAATAGAGAAGTCATGCCAGAAAAAAAAAGAAAGAGAAATGAAACTCAGAAAGGCGCAGGAGCAGGAGTGTTTCTCATCCGTTTGCACTCTTCTCGTGCAAGATTGTTCGGATGAAGGGTGCTTAGGTGTTTCATCATACTTGCCGTCCCGCACGAGTATTTCTTGTTAGGATCCCCTCGCAACAGCACTCTTTTGCAAATCTTGCACTTGACCAAGGTGGCATTGGTCTTTGTTTGCCCCTCGGGAAAAGTAAAAAATTTCCACACCACTGAAGAAAAACGTTGTGGGCGTGGTGCCTTCTCCAAAATTCATCCTCAGATTCGGTGAATATTTTAAAGCGGCAACATTTACAGTTTTTGTAAGTTAAACTTATAAAATGTTGTTAGCCATAAGCATTTTATATATGTGTGATTTGTATCTTCTGGTATTTTACTGAGAATAGCATGTTGGTTTTTTTTTAACAATCTTTCTGATTGTTTTTTTTTTGCCCGCTGTTAAGTGATGAGTACGATTGAAATCACTATTTCTAGTGAAATTCAATATATTCTGAGAACAGCAAAAAAGGCAAACAAATTACTTTGTGGAAATTATGCTGTGTGTGAAGGTAAGTTTAACTAAGTCTCAATATGCAGAATGAGGAGGTCTGCAAGAAGCTACAAAGTTGAAACACGTTTCAAAAAACACTCTGTTGATACCTATGTAGTTTTGAAATCTGACTATAATCAGATATCATGTGACCTGCAAAAAAAGAGATTTGAGGGGATCATAATATTTCCCATTGTACCTATTGAAGGACCGCAATCATTTCAATCATTCTTCTTTGAACATCTTTGCAGACAAAACTCTGTGCTTACCTTCTATCATTCGCAAGGAATTTTAAAACCGGAAATATGTCACTTTTTGTAACATAGTTATTGCGCAAAACACTCTTTCATATTTACAAAGAGAGGAAAAGGCACTCTGTGCCCTTTTTATACTCCATGTAAATACAACCTCATTATGCACACCACTTTGCGTTGAAAGGGTGTTCTATAAGTGTTGTTGTGCATGATTGCACTGAATGCTCAGAGAACAAGACACATGTCTAGATTTATCAGAAATCATAAATTTCGATACGTGTGTGAATGCTGCACCATTCTAAAATTGGTGTAGGAAAGCACAACAGGGAGAATTGTTTTCATTTCTCCACATTTTTATATCTTCAATGCATGCTGAAATGTTCAGCATACATTGAAGGAGAAAAATGCATTTTCTCATTGTTTTTGTACAGGAAGGTGTGTCTTCCTGTAGAAAAACAAACAGCACATGACACAGAAATCCTTGCACTATGGTGCAAGGGTGCCTGTGTCACCACATGGCTGCAGTTTAAGCAGCCGTGCAGAGAGAAGCATAGATTTGCAACATATTTATGTACATATGTTGCATCCCTGTGCTTCGGAAGTACTACAGCACACTGCAGTTAAAGAGGTTACTGTGTGATGCTGCAGCACTTCCTCATTGTTCTGCACTTATACATTCACCATACGCTATTAATGCATTCATTCAGTCAATTACGTACTACACATACATTCATCTAAACTTTCACACACTAACAAATAAATTTAGCTCTTTTTTTAAACCAGGAAAGTTAGTTCTTAGAAGAACTTTTTTTTTCTTCTTTCTTCTTTTATATTTTTTTGGGGGTTTTCTAACAATTTTGTGATTTTTTTGTTTTTTCTGGAAAAACCCCCCCAAAAAAACAAAACAGGAGGAACCAAACAATGAACTTCAGGGAACAAATATAAAAACGAGCAAATGTGACTTTCTTGCCGGCGGCAGATGAGATCGATCGACTGCTCACCGTAGCACAAAGTCGCATTGCACTTAGTGCAGAGCACTTTTAAAAATTGAAATTGAGGATGGATGTCCAAGTTTTGGGCTGATGGACGCACTCTTGAAGTGCTCGGCTGCGATGAGGTAGAAGGCGCAGGAGCAGGAGTGTTTCTCATCCGTTTGCACTCTTCTCGTGCAAGATTGTTCGGATGAAGGGTCATCATACTTGCCGTGCCGCACGAGTATTTCTTGTTAGGATCACCTCGCAACAGCACTCTTTTGCAAATCTTGCACGTGACCAAGGTGGCATTGGTCTTTGTTTGCCCCTCCGGAAAAGTAAAAACTTTCCACACCACTGAAGAAAAACGTTGTGGGCGTGGTGTCTCCTCCAAAAATTCTCCCTCAGATGAATGAGGAGATGCAGGTGATGCCTGCTGTCCTGAAGCCATTTTTAGTTGAAAAAAGTTAGAGCTAAGTGTAAACTTAGTCTAAAAAATATTCTTCTCTGCAAAGAGATGCTCCTCCAAAGAAGGTGAAAGAAGAATGATTGAATTGGGTGGGGTCTTTCAATAGTTAGAACAGGAAGTGTAATGAACCAATCAAATCTCTTTTTTTGCAGGTCACATGGGATCCGCGCACCCTGCGCTTATGCATCACGCACCCAGCACGCATCCGCGAAATTGAATTAAAAAAAAATATAGGATTAGCTGTAAAAATATATTACTTTTAAGACTAGTTTAGAGTTTGTCTTCAATTAATATTCACATGAAATACATATATATGATTTTTTAAATGTTAAATATTTCGCAGAATCCACGCACCTACTGTGTCATAGACGCAGATGACGCATCGCGGAAGCGCGTAAATGTTGTGTTCGTACATTGAACATGTCGCGTATAGGCTGGGAGTCGTGTACCGGTCGCATTGCGATCGCGCACTAAACACGTACCCAACGCATACCATGCGCGGATGCTATCGTGTAGGGATCGAGAACGGTGCCCATAGGGTGCGCGGATCCAAAAACATGGGAAAAATATATATAAAATAAAGTTTTGAACATATAGTTAAAAAAATATTTTTAAAATTATTAAAAAAATTGGGAAAAACCCAATAAAAACAAATAATATTTTATTAATTTTTAAAAGAATTAATTGAAAAAATAAGTTTAAAAAATGGTGATAAAAAGAATTTCAAAAAAACAATTAATGAAATTGACACACTGAATTTGAAAAATATAGAAATCCAATAAAAATCATTAAACATGATATCTTTAGAGATAAGTTATAGATAGGAATTAGCATTTAAAAAACCTTTGAAATTCACTGAAAAAACCATAGGTTTCATGCACGTTACAGCTAGGAATTGGCATTTAAAAAACCTTTGCAATTCGCTGAAAAAAACAAAGGTTTCAGGGGCATTATAGTTAGGAATTGGCATTTAAAAAACCTTAGAAATTCACTGAAAAAACCATAGGTTTCAGGGGCATTATAGTTAGCTGGACATTTCCCTCATACAAAACCCTAGAAATTTCCCCGTTATAGTTAGTTCAGCTAACTATAACTCGCGCCCCGCAATGCACTGCTGATGACGTCACATATTACATCACTCATGACATGGTCAGTGACATCACTGATGACATCACTGATGACATCTCAAATTACATCACTGATGACATCACTGATGACGTCATCCATGTGATAAATTAGTGCATCTTCTCACACCCTAATATAACCTTTGATACACCGACTCAAAATTTCAGACGGCCATTTTGAAAACCATAGATACTCCAATACCAATAACTACATACCCACTCATTGACTCTTAGGTCTACATACATCTCCACTCACTCACTTGTACAGTCACTCATACTTACAGTCACTCCGTACAGGACTATCATATGCATTTATACACCTATATAGACACTCACACACCGCCAATCATCCATTGAGGTACTGACACACCTAGTCAGTCATGCAAATAATTAATCACAGTCCAATTTACTCACCTATACAGTTAAACACACTCAAGTTCACTTACTCATAAAAATACTAAAAAATTCTGACGCTCTTATACAATTACTGATACAAGCACACACTCATCCATACAGCCACTTCCGCAATCACACACTCTCACATATAGATAGTTATATACTCTTACACACATATACACTGCGTTTCCCATATGTAGTTACTGACACATGTACAACTGAGATATACATTCAATCACTAACACACCCATACATACACTCACCCAACCATACAGTCCATCACAGTTGCACTCTTAAAACCATGCACCCATAGAAACACCCACTCACACATCTATGCACAGAGTCACACACACCCTACCTACACAAACACTCAGGCACCCATACAAATACTCAGACAACCAATCAATAACCCATATAGACACTCATATAGCTATTCACAAAACCATGCAGCCACTTATACACCAACACACAGACACATACAGACATTCACACAGTTTAGTCACTAGTCTGCAGTAAGATACATTTAATGACTCACTTATAGAGTCAGTTACGCACCTAGAAAATCATCCATTCACACACTTGTACACCCACTCATTCTTCAACAGGCCTTTCCCTATATATATTAAACATATTAAAACTTTACAGAAACACAGACTCACTGGATGACGTCATCAGTGATGTCATCAGTTATGTCATTTGAGATGTCATCAGTGATGTCATCAGTGATGTCACTAACCATGTCATGAGTGATATAATATGTGACGTCATCAGCAGTGCATTGCGGGGGCGCGAGTTATAGTTAGCTGAACTAACTATAATGGGGGAATTTCTAGGGTTTGTACGAGGGAAATGTCCAGCTAACTATAACGCCCCTGAAACCTATGGTTTTTTCAGTGAATATATATATATATATATACATACATCTCTGATCGATGTAGACTGTACAACTCCACATTGCATTTTTTAATGGCCCGTCTGTATTTTTATCATGTAAGCAAATTACCAGGCTTAATAATTAATTTCTAATGGACTGGGCTTACAAGGAATTGAGAAAGACTCTTTTACCATGGTATCAAAAATATAAAAAATGTGCAGGAACCTTTATTTATCATTACTAAAGTGAACAACTTCAAATATCTATAATGCATTGAATGAGGACATTCTGTTTAATTCCCAGGTTAGTGAAATAGTGGGCAGTTGCTTGTTGTTGCTGCATCAACTTAGACACAAGTTGCATCTCCTCCTGCAGTGGCAGCTCGCCGAGGGAGTGCTGCGCGGCGGTGGGGCGGGCTGGGGGAGGGGCAGGGGGGTTAGTGGACTCGGACAAACAACGGACAGAACTTAGAGTAAGGCTTACTCTGAGTGCTGTCCATCGTATGTCCGAGTCCACTACTCCCCCTCCCTGCCCCTCCCCCACCCTGCCTCACCGCCCGGCAGCACTCCCTTGGTGATTGGCAAAAGATGATAAATATCTTAAAGCACAGACGTGTAGGGCTGTACAAATCACTTGTATCCTCTCGTCACTTATGGATTTTGGTCTACGGTTAGCTTGCTCAGATTTCTACTTTTCCAATGCACCTGCTCATTTCAATAGTTATTGTTAGTTGGTTGCCACTAATCCCGAGCAGCATTTTGTTTGTGTTTGTACACTTAATTTATCTTGGTCTTGCAAATAACTTGTAAGCATTTTGTCCGTAAGTGCACTTAGGTTTTCTCAAACCCGCTCCCTCTGGAAGCTCTGTTTCACTCTAGTGGCTGTAGTGATTTTTTCACTCAAGTGTATACCTTTGCTTAATTTTTCCTCTTCAGTGACTCAGCACAAATTGTACTTGGGCTGAAACTTTTTTGCAGTCATGGAGGAGATTTGCTAAGATTTTGTGCTGAGTTTGCGTCACAAAAGTGACGCAAAACAGCGCAAAATCTTTTTTCCCTAATTTACTTTCCAGCACTAAACTTGTTTAGCATTAGAAATAACGTAAAAGAAATGCAAAGCAGCGCATAGCGGTGCTTCACATTATTTTGCCCCATGAGGGCGTGCCAAGGGAGGTGCATGGGTGTTCCCAAGCAACCACTCAAGGTTCTTCATGCTAAACCCAATTACTAAATACAGTAGATTGGGTTTAGCATGAGAAAACTGCACCCTTTTAAACTAGCTGCAAGGAAGAAGAAATGCTTTCATTTCTTCTTCCTTTTCTGACTTTGCATGCGTGTTGCACTGTACAGCAAACAAACAAAGTTGGAAAAGCTTTCCCTCATGTCTAAGCATAGTATTTAGTACAGAAAGAGTATCCTCCCTGCGCAAAACCTATGCTAGACTCACACACATCCCTAGCGCTATGGTGCTAAGATGTGTGTGTGGCGCACAGCAGCTGTAATCATCGCCGGCACAAGGGAAAGGGGAGGCAAGAGCCATATCATTGAAAATATGGCGCTCTCCTGCTCCCTCCCTGTCACGCACCACAGAGCAGCCTCACGGGGGGGCTGCCCTGCATTGGGTGGAGATTTGGTAAATCTTCCCCTTTGTGTTCTTCACATGGTTTTCATAGATTTGATGACACTTTGATGTATTTTGGGATGAAGAACTACACTACTTCAAGACCCCTAAAAAAGAGGCAGAAAGAGAGTCATGCACATGGTTGATCTCATTTTTTTTAAAGATCTCATCAGAGCAAATTTTCTTTAACTTTGTATTCACAGATACATAGGATGGTTCAACTAGAAACACTAGTTCATTTAAATTAGATTTAAGTGCAGCACCTGCAAACGCTGTCAGGTGAAGGGCACTATATGAAACTGTTTACTAGCTTACTTTTACCTTAGTTTCCAAAGTTCACACTCACACAAATCACAATAGAGATAGATGAGTTATGGTTGGACTTGGCCCTTTTTTGGTTAAAGTTCCCCAAACTTTTTGCTTTCCCCCTAGACCTTTTTCTGGACATAGTGTTGCCAACTTAGATGCTTTGGGCACTTTGCCACTGCTGATCAGTGTCAAAGTGCAAGTGCTCCCTGTTTAAAGTGTAATGATAATTGATTGTCCATGATTGGTATGTTTGTCTTACTTGTAAAGTCCCTAGTAAAGTGCACTGTGTGTGCCAGGGCTAGTAATGCAAATGCTACTAGTGGGCCTGCAGCACTAATTGTGCCACTCACACAAGTAGCCTTAAAGAGAGAACTCAGGCCTGCCACTGCAGTGCCTGTGTGCAGTTTGTTAAACTGCAATGTTGTCCTGACAGGTGCACCCACTTGCCAGGCCTTACCCTTCCCTTTCTATGTACATCAGACAACCCTATGGTAGGCCCAAGGTACCCCCTGGGTAGTGTGCAGTGTATGTGAAAGGTAGGGCATGTACTGAGGTGTGTACCATATCCTGGCAGTGAAATACTCTCCATTTCGTTTTTCACTGTTTAAAGGCCATCTTGCCCATAAGACAGAATGAGAGGCTGTGTGATATGTTTCCAGCCTATCTTCCCAAAGGCTTAAGATGGAGAGGTGAAGTTTAGTATGTCTGAACTCACAATAAAAATCACACATTTTTTTGTGAAGGTGGTTTTTGCATTGCGTGTTTAGAAATAACTCTTTTAAAAGTGGCTGAGTTTTTGTGCTCTAACATTTCTGTGTGTCTCTGCCTGGTTGTCGATTGACTGTCTGGATCTGAAAGTAATAGGATCTGGGCAATGTCTTGACCCAGGAGAGGAGGTGAGACAGCAACAGGCTGACCTGCATCTGGAGTGCAGGGGGGGAGGAGTAGCCCCTGGAGGTGAAGAGGCCTGGGCTACCACCATAAAACAATATCTCCATCCCCTGCTGAGTGATTAAGGATCCAGACCCCCACTATCAAAGGAATAAGGTGTCACTGGAAGGGAGAGACCCAGAACTGGTTTAGACAGGGGTCAGTGCCCCCCTGAACACAAAGGGGCCGATTCACAGAACTAATCTGAGACAAAATCCTAAACTTACTACTTGTGGTATTCACAGAAGGCATTTAGTAGTAGTAAAGTTAGGATTTTGTCTCAAGTTTGACTTAGGACAGGCTTAAGACAGACTTAAGACAGGCTTAAGACAGGCTTAAGACAGGCTTAAGACAGGCTTAAGACAAACTTAAGACAAAATCCTAACTTTACTACCACTAAATACCTTCTGTGAATACCAAAAGTAGTAAGTTTAGGATTTTGTCTCAGATTACTTCTGTGAATTGGGCCCACTGACTTCAAAGACATTTAGGGGTATAACTATGAGAGCTGGAACCCTTGAACATTGGATTGATCAAGACTATAAAGGATTGAAACTACTTTGTGGTCAAGAGGAACATCTGCCAAGGAAGAAACAGCTGAATAGACTGAAGGAAAGAACTGGCCCTTGCTGTGTGTTCTGGGGCTGGCCTGCAGTTTTCTGCTTTAACCAAGGAGAGGCTAAAGGGACTTTGCTGTTTGCTGTGTCCCCCTGCTTGAAAGGACTTTGCTGTGCTGTGTCCTGAAGCAACGTAACCCCAAGGGCCCGAGGTGAGCTGGCTCCCTGTTGTGGAAACTCAGGAACACAAAAGCTTCCAGAAGTGTCTCAGTGACGCTGTGTGCGTGTGCTTTGTGCAGCCTGAGACCTTTGTAAGCCATGCCCTGTGATCGTGCGCACCTGGAGTCCAAGCGAGGCTCAGCGATGCTGTGTGCATGTGCTTTTTGCAGCCTGAGCCCTTTGTGAGGATTGTCCTGTGATCGTGTGTACCTGGAGTCCTAGTGAGTCTCAGCAATGCTGTGTGCGTGGGCTTTGTGCAGCCTGAGACCTTCATGAGGATTGCCCTGTGACCAGGCACACCAGAAGTTCCAGAGTCTCAGCGATGCTGTGTGTGTGCTTTTTGCAGCCTGAGCCACTCAGAAGAATTGCCATGTGATCAGGGGCGCCAGGAGTCCAAGTGAGTCTCAGTGACGCTGTGTGCGAGTGCTTTGTGCAGCCTGAGACCTTCATGAGGATTGCCTTGTGATCGTGCACACCTGGAGTCTAAGAATTGCCCTGTGATCGTGACACCCGAGTTCAAGAGTCTGAGCGATGCTGTGTGCGTGTGCTTTTTGCAGCCTGAGACCCTCGGAAGAATTGCCCTGTGATCGTGGGGACCCGCAGTTCAAGAGTCTCAGCAATGCTGTGTGCGTCTGCTTTTTGCAACCTGAGACCCTCGAAAGAATTGCCACGTGATCAGGGGTGCCAGGAGTCCAAGTGGGTCTCAGCTACGCTGTATGCATGTGCTTTGTGCAGCCTGAGACCTTCATGAGGATTGCCTTGTGATTGTGCACACCTGGAGTCCAAGTGAGTCTCTGCGACGCTGTGTGTGTGTGCTTTGTGCAGCCTGAGACCTTCGTGAGGATTGCCATCCTGTGCCTTGGGCACCCCCAACTGTTTGCTGACTGATAACTGACCCTGGGCTCTGCCTAACCAGGCCTAGGGCCACTGATAAGCTGAAAGAGATACATTAAAATACAGTTAAAACACCTGCATACAGTAGGGTATACAATGGTATGGTGGGGTACCCCTGTGATTGGCATGACCTACCCTATAAGCCCCTAGTATATAATAGGGCAGGGGACTGAAACTACGTAGAAGTCCCCAGTAGCCTGGGGCAAGGCAGTTTAGAGGCCAGCAGCCTTTTTCTGCACTTGCATGTGTGCACTGCTGTGGCCTGAGGTCAGCTTAAAATCAGCCCTGGGTGCCAGGATTGCTTTTAAAAAGTAAATTGTGCCCAAACTCGACTTTGGTGTTTGGGCCACTTACAAATGGATAACCTACAATGTTTTGGCATATTAGGGAACCTCAGGGTCTCCCCTAGGTATCCCAGGGGTCGGGGGTCAGGTATTTATAAGGTATGCCCTTATAAAATGAGTTTTTATATGCCTGGGTAAAGTGAAATTTCACATTTCACTCCCCACATTGTGGTACAGTGCTACTCAAATTCGACTTTGATGCTAGGAACACTGTAGAGGGAGGATCTGCAATATTTTTACAGATTCAGAACCCCTAAAGTCTCCCCTAGTTGCACATGGGGTGGGCTTCCTGTAGATATAAGTCAAGTACTTATAAAATATGTTTTTGTAAGTCCTGGTGCTGGAAAAATGCCCAAGTCATTTTTCCCATTGCAAATCCCCAGTTACATAGGTTAACATGGTAGGAAGTTATTGATTAATAACTATGGATAGGAGAGGGATAGAAATGCCATTCAAAGACTTCCCAGAAATAAATCCAACAATATCATATTGTTGAATTTCTCCTAAAGTGTACATACAAGAAGTTATAAGACTTTCTTGTTCTTAATTCCAAATTCAGCCTTCCAGTGGTCTGCCCTGATTGGTCAGAGTTAAGTGGATTAGCCAGGCTGCCTTGAAGAGGTGATAAAGAGCCCCTGGGGTTAACCAGCTCTTCTGGCAGGGCAGTGTGCTGTTCAATAGGAATGCCAGGCCAGGGGGAGGAGTTGTAAACCATGGTCTTCAAAGGCAGAGGGATGGCAACAGTGTAAGTTTCCACTTTACACGTTTGACCCCCACCTGACCTAGGATTAGGGAAGGTATGTGCAGATGGTAGGGGGAAAGTCTATGGAAATAAGCCATCCTAGGTGTGTGTTTAGCCACCTCTTACCTCCCTGCTGGAAAATCTGCCATTATAGATTTGGAAGATTTGATGCACTCTGGGACAAAATAATGCCACACTCTACAGGATGTGGTCATAACTCTGAGGAGTTACCCTGCTCCCATTGGTCAGAAGTGACCTCCTGCATGACCCAGAGAACTTGGAATAAGTATCTGAGAGGGGCAGAGCCCTCTAGATCTGCTGCTTGAAAGTTACTGAAGCAAGAAGTGCCCTGCTAAGAAGTTTTGCTGTGCAAAGATTTCTAAGGCCTGCCCTCTGAAAACTGCACCATCTGAAACTACAGCCCAGTTGGACTCTCTGAAAGCTACAGGTTAGAAGAGCTCAACTGGAACATCACCAACTAAATATACACCTTGGAGAACCATCAGTGGATTTGTAAGGGTTTTGTGCCAGTGGATTGTGGGAACTGACGTCCTCAACTTTCAAGGACCATCTTGGAGCTTCCAGACCCTTGGAGTAAGTTTGAGACACTTTGGGACCCCTTGAGGAACTTTAGGAAGATGTTCAAGAAGTTTGGAGAACTTTGGAGCAACTTTGTAAAAAAGCTCCTTAGAGGGACCGACTAAACCTCGTCAGCCAGGCCGCCTGTCTTCAACCGCAAGCCGGCCAAGCCATCCAGGTTCGTCTCTCTACAAGCTCCATGGGTCCAACTTCCAGCGATTGACCGGGAGTAGAGAGAATCTGAAGCCGGCAAACCCTCACCGGATCTGGCTACATGAGGAGCATTGAGAGACCCCGAGAGAAAAAGCTCCAGAAAAGTTTCTAAGTCCGCTTGTAGAAAAGGTGACCAAAAGAAACCGCGAGAGCCAAGCCGCCTGTCTTCCATCGGACTTGATTCCTGGGTTGTCCTGCTGAAGCAATCTTGAAATATTTTCCAAGTCTGCTCCATGGAAGTTGACCGGGACCTCGTCACAAGTCCAGCCGGCGAACCCTCACCAGATCCAGACTGGCTGGGAGCTTTGAGGACCCTCGGGAAGAAAAGCTCCAGAAAAGTTTCTAAGTGTGAAGGTAGGAACTGAGACCGGGACCTGCTGGGAGCTGTAGCCGCTCAGGGCTCCATCGCGCCCGGCCTGAAACTTTGACTTTGGTCTGGTCTATCGCGAGCAGGTATCACAATATGGTGCTATAATCTTCTAAGTGCTATATTTTATTACATTCATATCTCCGGTTCCCTACATTGGATTATTGTTATCTTGGTGTCATTTTAAAGATAAAAATATTTCCTATTTTTATAAATTAGAGTTGGATTTTTATTATGTGATGTGTCTTAATTATTTACTGAAATAGTGTTTTTAAATGCTTTACATACCTGCCTTTGAAGTTAAGCCTGTCTGCTCGCCGCCACGTTACCAAGGGTTGTGCATAGAAATAATTTTCCAAGACCTAAGCTGAGTCCTACCATGTGTTAGTGGCCTTATTGCCAGTGGCAGACCTACATTTGCCCCTACCAATAACCCACTTTCCAACACCTTGTGAGCGTGTGTACCCGGAACTCAAGTGAGTCTCCGCGACACTGTGTGCGTGTGCTTTTTGCAGCCTCAGACCCTCGAAAGAATTGCCCTGTGATCGGGGGCGCCAGGAGTCCAGATGAGTTTCAGCAACGCTGTGTGCATGTGCTTTGTGCAGCCTGAGACCTTCGTGAGGATCGCCTTGTGATCGTGCACACCCGGAGTCCAAGTGATTCTCAGCGACGCTGTGTGCGAGTGCTTCATGCCGCCTGAGACCTTCGTGAGGATTGCCCTGTGACCGTGCACACCCGAGGCTCAAGGGAGTCTCAGCGACGCTGTGTGAGTGTGCCCTGTTACAGCCTGAGATCTTTGTTATCGTCACCGGCCTGGAATCAACCAAGTCGCACCGGAGGCCCAAGTCGCGAGAGATGGAGAGGAGAGCAAGGTCGCACCCCCCAGGTAATGTGTGTCGGTGCCTGGGACGGGGTACGGGCACAGAGAGGGACGCTCTCAGCCTCTCCCCTTCTTGCAGTGCGAGCCTCGGTTCCAGCTCGTATTGCGGCCCGTACGTGCCAAGGAGTGGCAGTACCGGGGTCGGAGCATGGAGCTGCATTGGGTTTACAGCAGACCCTTGTTGGGGGCATATGTTGACGGAAACTGACCGCAATTCAGTATGAGAGAAACCGTCGGAAGCACTGTGATCGGTGCTGGAGAGTATTATGCGTTGCATTAATTCTGCATTACTAACTACCTGATAGTTGCATTACGCATTGCATTAGTTTGCAGAACGAACTACCTGATTGTTGCGTTACGCATTGTATTCTTTCTGCATAACGAACTGCCTGATTGTTGTATTACGCATTGCATTCGTTTGCAGAACGAACTACCTGATTGTTGCATTACGCATTGTATTCTTTCTGCATAACGAACTGCCTGATTGCTGTATTACGCATTGCATTAGCGTGCAGAATAAACTACCTGATTGCTGCATTACGCATTGCATTATTTCTGCATAACGAACTGCCTGATTGTTGTATTACACATTATATTAGTTTGCATAACAAACTGCATTATTTTTACATTGCAAAGTGCCTGATTCTTGCATTACGAACTGCATAGCATTGCATTAGGACTGCATAGGATCATCTAGAATTGCTCATTAATAACCGGCCAGGAGGTATATTACAAATATGCATATGTTGGATTGCTATTGTGTGGTCTCATCGTATATCTTTTTATATAAACTTATACTTGTTTTTATATGAAACTCGTGTGGAGTCCTTTTGTGGTGTCACCATTGGGTCACTGGGAGCGTGGTTGCAAATACTTTACACATTTGCCTTGAAGATGAGCCTGGCTGCTCGTGCCAAGCTACCAAGGGGGCGAGCAGGGGTTATCTGAGAAGGTGTCCTTCCTTCCCTGACGTAGAAGCAAGGGTCTCTACTTGGCCTGAGGTACCTATCTCAGCCAATTAGGGATTCCGGTTCTAACAGTTACCTAACCCATTCTACTTACCCACATGGTTAAACATGAACACATCTTACCCCTACATATTACACTAGATTCTTTGACAGTAGTAAAAAACATTTGATGTATGCCACCCCTGCCTCAGATGACATGCTAAACTGTCACGTGTTCCATGATTTTAACTAAACTGCCCTTTTCACAGGCCAACATAGGTACAAAAGATCACTGTTGCATTATTACGAAACATGCTTCCATAAACCCTTTTTTCAAATGGTGTCGCTGCTAGAACACAAGTTCTACTCCGTGACTCACATTTTTTGCTGCGGTACCTATCAACACTTGTCCTTGCTAAGGGAGCACCTGGCAGGATGATCACCTCCCGGCAGGCCATTACTGACACAGATTCCGGGCTTGGACTTTTGAGGGATAGCCTAATGCATTATGGGTTTTGTAGTCCTGTTTTGCTGCCATTTAACTAATTAGCCTAACACCTCAAATCAATGAGTTGCGGTTAAAAGCTCAGGAATTGAGACAGTGTCCATAGTTACCTGAAGTGAGTTTTTTACTCTAGACGTAGAGAAGGAACATCTACGGATTGCTTTTGTAATTTTGCATCTCTGAAACTGAGCAACCCCTCTCCCTGACTCTTAAAAGTGTGTATGATGAATGAATGAGGCAAAACGATTATATAGTGATTATTACGTAAGAAAAGGTCTACTGTTGCTGATTTTAAAAACAGCCATCACCTGAAACGGTTTTTTAATAATGTTGTTGTTTATTGTGTTTTGATTTTGTTGTTGTGAGGCCTCAGCAATGCCTCCTCTGGACAAGCAGTCATTGGTACCAATCCAAGTTGCAGCCTCTGTGTGTCCTGGTCACAGAAAGTCTCTGGCATTACTGATAGTTGCAATACTCCCCAGGGTCACCTCTTGGTACAGTTTTGATTTTTGCCCACCACTGTTAGTACTGGATGTCAAGTAGCAATGTCATCTATTTGTCAGTATGAAGATAGCAACAATCCAAATAATTGATGGGTCCTTTCTAGTTATTATTCCAGCCTGAGGGGCTGTACCAAGCAGTGAGAGGATGGTGATGCTCGCCTCATACGTCCGCCTTGATGCACTCTGTTTGACCTCGTAATCATCGGAAAGCAGTGCGATCCCCACTGTGTGGACCTGCAGAAACAGGCTTGTGGGCGTGGCAACATTACATAAGGCCAATGATAGCGGCAGGCTCCACTCTCCCTGGCCATTTGTTGCAGAGAACAGTTGTGGAAAGCCAGATTTCCTCAATTTCGAGTAGTGTAGCGCTTTAAAATCTGCAGTGCTACTGTGCTCGAAGGGTAAACAATTGTGCAGCGTCGGCGATGCGGCGAGCGCAAGGTAAGTGGTTATATTTATTTTTTGATTTTACTTTCACTATCCCTTCTCTGTCGACTTCCTCCCCGCCTCACCGCTGTTACCTGTGTCAGCCGCGCCTGTTGAATTACATGCAGCTTATTTCATTGACAGCACTCGCAAAACGTTGTTGTAACTTCTTGTAGTAAATCTCATAATGTATTTGAGAAAAATACATTTATTACGCAGGGAAAAATCAAGGGATTTTCTTTTTACGTCTCGCATACAAACAGTTGAAGCTGCCTGGTGAGAGCTTAATACACACATGCACACACCGAATGAGCGCCCGCATCTCACCTGCCCCTGCCTCGTCATTGATACAGCTGGCCCGCTGGGCCGCTCCATCTTTCTGCAAAGCACCAGGCGGCAACAAAATGCCTTCACGCTTTTAAAAGTTTGAATCCACTTTAAGATTCAGATCTTGCCACTCGGGTGATCCATCACCGCCAGATTCTCTCTATTTAGGATGAGAGGTGTTTGCAACATGCTGTTGTTTATCCTGCATTTCCGTGCAGTGATGAGAAGTAAAAATGTGTTGCAAATTTAGATTTATGTACCTATCTGGCATTTCAGTATGGCTGACACATGTACTCCACTCTGATCCTTTTTTTGTCCTTTGTTTATGTCGGCCTGGAGAAGATATAATCCATTTAGGTGAGTCTATTGACATCAGCCTACCCTGTGCTTTACTACGGAAAGGAAGCCACTAAGAGCACATTCTGTAAAGAAAGCAAGACTTTAATTATGTAAATGACTGACTGCAAGAAACACGTTACACTGAACCGCAGCCCCACTACGTTTGTTCACTTTTGCTTTTTGCCCTATATGGACAAGATGGCCCAGCTAAGACCACTGACAACCTGTAGTGTGAAAAAGGCCACTTTGATGAAGCAGTCGCACATGACAAATATTAGAAAACCATAACCCCCACAAAACATCAAAATTCAGGTACAGCTTGGATTACCCCCTATCTCTAATTGCCCCCCACAATTCATCCACCACAACTGTCTGCCACTATACCCATGTTTTACATGCTGAGCTACCTTTACTTCCTAAAAATGAAAAACTTTAACTTCCTGTCTTCTGCAAGTTTAAACTTACAGCCACCCTCCCATTCAAGCTGCTTCACCCACCTCAACAGCAATAAAACCGATTCTAACCATGAAAACATCTCTAGAAAACAGCATCTGAGCCCCTGCCCACAGTGCTTCATTGGTTAAAAAAAAAAGAGTGCTGGGGCTCTGCTGGAATCCCGCAGCCGGTGCTATTAAATGTTGGTGTGCCGAATACCAATGTTGGGGAGCCCTCAATTCATCTCAGGCCACTTTATTTCACTATCAGATACTGCCTGCCCCTTTACCTCTCTTTTGCCAGTCTCTGCTTTTCCTGTTGTGATGGTTTTTCCCTCTTTCTACTCCTCTTTCGTTCCCATTTGTGTGTTTTCCCCTCTTTGTCAATATTTGATTCAGAAAAATAAGTGGTGGTCCACAAAAATGATCCCCGGTGGGCCGCACTGGCAGCTACTGGTTCAAATTAAGCACTGCTTGCCCATGAACGATACAATCCCATACTTAAAACCCTCCCTGTGCACCTGGTCCATAGAGCCAACCTCCACACAAAGCCCACCTCCACCCCTTAACAAAGGGGGATGGGAGAACGGGTCAGAAAACCTGGCCCTGACTAGGTAACCAGCCACCGCGTCATCTTAACATAAAATGGTGGCTGATAGCCTGATACCCCTGTGAAAACGAAGTGTAACATCATACCAGAAAATTGCTGGAAAAGAACGTGGTCTCCATTGCCTATTAAATGCTGAATGCTGACTTTTGCCAGCATTCCACTGTAGTTGATATGCAATAACTTCTGCAATTCTTTAATTAATAATGCTTCATCTTTCATGCTACATACATGTTAGAAGTAGGGGCTCATGGAGGGAGTGCTGCAGAGCGGTGAGGCGGAGCGGGGGAGGAGCAGGGTGGGGGGGTAGTAAACTCCGGCTCACGGCGGACCGGAGTAATGTAAATAAATAAATAAAACAAATCTCATTGCGCGTGCTGAAACGCCAAATGGCGATGCAGCGTGTGCAATGAAATTTGTTTTATTTGTTTATGTGAACAAATATAGAAACTGCAGCTGACTAAACGTTCAGCACCTCAATCATAATGCCCATATAGTGAAAACGTCCTGTGCAATCAACCTCCGAGACCTGCCGCAGTTGGGTCTCACTGGAAATTCAGAAACATAAATTGAAAAGAAGATGGAGGTAGCACCAGAGATGAAGTCGCGCTCGAGTCAGTATGGTCTTTTCAGTGTTCTTTATAAGATAGTGTGTGACAGGACAACAGCCAACGTGTTTCGTTCCTTTTAAAGGAACTTCATCAGGGCTGAAATCAACATATAAACGATACATACATTACCACGAACAAAGTATATAAAACCAAATACACACATGAATATAGACCACCTAACATATATATATAAATACAAAACAAACTCATACTCCAGGGGCACACAGACAAAATGTGGCCTTAAGGTGCAGTGCTTAAAAACAGTATGAACAGACATTATTGACAAATACAAATATCAAAGACAAACCATCACGATTGTAATAACAAAGTCGACCACAGAGATATTGAAAGTTTAAACCAATCTACCAAATGAGACAGATTTATACATTTAAAAACGAAATGTACAAGAATCCATGGAATCCAAGAAACAATATATAAAGGAGCAAAGACACAAGACATGGAAGACTGTGAAGACATATAACAAAACTTAGAAAACGTAACGTGTAATTAAACGTACAATGATCCATGGAATCCAAGAGACAATATATAAAAGAGCAAAGACACAGGGAAGGAAAGACTATGCAAACATCTGACAAAAATTAGAATACGTAACGTGTGAGCAAAGGAAAAAGAACATAGGAAAAAGTAAAAGTAAAAAAGGGGAAGAAAAAGAGTGGAATAAAAAGCGAATAAAAAAGCAGAAGGTTCGTTAATAGGGATATATGGAAAAGAACCAAACGCTACATCAGATTTGAAGTTTTCATCCAAGAAACAAACCAAACACAGTCATAGAAAAGAGAAGGAAAAAGTAAATATGAATAAGGGAAAAGTAAGTAGTCACACCAAAAAATCGTGTAACAACAAGGTCCGACTGTATACATAAAGAGAATAGTCAATCCCACGATGCAAACAAACTTATAATGAGTTCCAGCCTGAGCGATCTAAGAAGATACACATGTATCACATATCTATAATCATAGTCACATTAGTGCATAAGTGCCCTTTATTTCAATTTAAAAACACCTATCCCAATAACTATATTTGTTCAAAATACACAACTATACAATAATTATTACCACCCAAAAATCTATATACAAATTGTCATTAAAATCGAAATACGATCTCACCTAAGTATTATCGGATAGATACCTTAACCCTATAGGAAAAAGTGTCAGAGATCCCCCAGTGATGAGTACATATAGTTTAGATGTCTCTGGAGTCTGTCTCAGAGCATCCGCAAAGATATATCAAAGAGATATTACAATTAGCATTTTAAACAGTTGGCATCATGCGTGTTGTAAATTCAAATCAAAAGTACAGCTTACATATAAAATCACCCCACAATGTAATGCACAGCAGGATCCAAATATACTGGGAACCCCATAGGCAATAACAACCAGTGCATTCCGACCACAGTAATCTGTAAAAATATATGTTGCAATGTTACACCCAATTCGATTAAGTTCCATGTAGTACAGACAGATTGCACAAGTAAGATAAAAGCATCTCACCAGGTCAATCTGTGGTGAAATTCCGAGATACACTGATAGCGATCGTCTATCGCACAGCGCGGGTGAAATGGTCTGGAAAGAGCATATCACAAATCAGTTCTGAAAGTGTGAACAATGCACCTCCAATAAACATTTCCTTCAATAACCACCCTTGTTAGAAATGATTTAGTAAAGATTCCAAATCTCAACGTTCCCTGCTAACGAACACCAAGCAAAATCGTTAACTAGGCAAACTAAATCTTAACCAAAGGCAAAAAAAAAAAATCCCCGCTTTCCAAATACACTTACCCAATGAGCCTTCTTTTCGGCGGCGCCAAGTATGCCCAGTACGATAGCAACAATAACGACCGGTCCGACCTGTTTCCAGCATTTTTAAGCTGTACATTCCCGAACATGTCAGCGTACAGTGTGACGTAGGTAGAGGTCAGAGGTTGTACGGAGGCGCCTATTCTCAGCTCACAAAGGCGCCATCTTCAAATGGATATTAAGCCACAGAAACTAATACGTGGAAACTAATCAAAGGGAAGACCCACATACAGTAAATATATAGTGGGGAACTTATTTTAAAACCAGCAAATTTCCATACAGTTATACCCCGTTAGGACGAATCAAGAAAAACAGTGTACGTAAGTTCCGGGTATATCACTATAAGTACTACAACATTTATGATAATTTCACGGGAACTGTTCACTTCCAAAAGGAACAACGACCATATCTGTTTAATCGGATTAAAGTATACATACGCTGGTATACACGCGTTCACAAATGAACTCCAGAACTTAGGAGAACCATGATATTCGTGGCTCTGCACTCAAACATCACGATAAAGAAAAGGGGGGGTATTTTAAGACAACTATGAAAAACAATATTTGTCGGCAATGTTAGATGTTTATTAATAAACATGACTATATCTAGATAAGATGAGTATCCCAATTCATATCTTCAAGATACCTCATGAAAAAGTGAAATTAATCCCTCGTTAAGAACCAGCTATTAACTATCCACTAAATGTAATACACAAAACTCCATAATTGAAAGGATAGCAAAAAAGGTGGATTTGTGCATTGCAAAATAAAAATCAATTATGAATGATACACCGTAGTGGGAATATCCATATCAAATCCAAAAAGAGAAAGAAGGACCTCCAAATAGTGATAACAAGAGGTGTAAGTCAGTATCTAGATAATACCGCCACAAATGAGCACACTCATGATGGTTGGGTTTGGAGCAGGGAAAGTACCAGAAGACAGACATAGAAAGAGCAGTATGCAGGGATCAGGAATTCCAATAAAGGTTGCTACATTAGCTTACTAGATTCAGTTCACAGCCGACCCCATTATAAAGATAAGGGGTTTGACTCACTGTAATCCATCCCAAACTTCATATTTATAAGAAATAATGCATCTCATCATCTGTATTATGACCAAACTGTGTAGATTGTAAGCGACAAATCCATTTGGACTCAGCATTTCTTGGCAATAGCTCCCTATTGCCACCCCTTTTGGTTACTGGGACATGTTCAATAGCATGAAACCAAAATGTGTGGTCATCTGTGTGTTGAGTATTATAGTGCTGGGTAATAGGGTATCTGATGTCCCTGCCAATGATTTCCCTCCGATGTTCCTGGATGCGAAGTTTCAAAGGACGTATGGTACTGCCCACGTAGATCTTTCCACATTTGCACCCAAGAACATAGACAACATGTGTGGTGTTACAATTAATGAACTGACCCATAATGTGTGTTCTACAGTTGTTATATGGGAAGGAGAGAGTTTTATTCATCCCCATTGGACAGATATTTCAGATTCCACAAATGAAAAAGACTTTTGGTTTAGGGGGAAGCCAAGTTTCATTTTTAGAAGGTGCTGTCACATAGCTCGGGCATAGGTGGTTTCGTAAGGAAATACCCCTCCTATATGTAATTAAAGGAGTGTCACCAATATGTTCTTTCATTCCAGGGACTTCAGTTAGTAAGTGCCAGGTTTTTCGAAACACATTGAGGATTTTATCACTGTGCATAATGTACTGGGTGATAAACATTGCCTTGACCATCTTATGTTGTGATTCCTTTTTCATAGGTTTGTCACAAAGGGTGGCATCCCTATCAATCAAACATATTCTTGCTTCAGCTTTATCCAGAGTCACACCATCATAACCCCTCTTGAGAAACCTCTTTTTGGTTTCCATTACATTGGCACGAAAGTTAGTTTGATCACTGCAATTCCTCTGAATGCGAGTCAGCTCACCAAAAGCAATGTTTTTGATGACTGAGCTGGCATGCACACTGGAGGCATGTAACACTGAGTTACACAATGTCTCTTTCCGGTATAGGGTACTCTGCATCATGCCATGCTCAATGTAGAATTTTAAGTCCAGAAAGTTGATGCTTTCCTTATGGTAGAACATAGTAAGCTTTACATTGAAAGCGTTGTTGTTCAAGTATGCAAAATATTGTTCCAAATGTTCAATAGAACCGGACCACAGGCAAATGACATCGTCGATGTACCCCCAGTAAATGATGTATTCAGTCCAGGGGGAGGCACCTCTGGCCCAGGCGTTCTCCCCCTCATACCACCCCATAAAGAGGCAGGCATAAGAGGGAGCAAACCTGGAACCCATCGCAGTCCCATTGATCTGCTGGAACCAGCGGTTGTCATATAAGAAGAAATAATTCAGTAATATTAGGTCAATCATCTGGACAATCATTTCATTATAAGCATAGAATTCTGCGTCTTCTCTTTCCAGAAAAGAACGCACATTCATATTACCATATTTCTTGTCTATACAGGTATACAGTCTTGCAACATCAAGAGTAACAAAGATCAGCACTTCCGACCATTCAAAGTCTTTTAATTTCACCTATATATCTTTGCTGTCTCTGATGTAAGATGGTAGGCCTAGGACATGCTTTTGTAGCCTAAGGTCGACATATTCAGAAAGGTTTTTAGTGAGTGAGCCCACCCCTGATATTATGGGGGGAACTGTCTCCCTTTATGTATTTTTAGTAGAATGTATGTACATGGGTAAGAGGGACAGTCCACCCAAAGGTATATATACTCATCATCTGTAATGAGACAAGTATCCTTCCACTCACAAAGCATAGCATTGATCTTATTCGTAATGTTTGGAATGGGATTGTCTTTAATTTCCCTGTAGCTCCTGTTTTCACTAAGCTGCTGGTTGATCTCATTTAAGTAATCAGAATGATTCATAACAACATCATTGCCGCCTTTGTCAGCTTCACGTATAACAATATTGGTGTCTATGCTGAGTCTTTGTAAAGCCTGTCTTTCTGAATATGTTAGGTTCATTTTTTACGTGATCTATATTTTTGGGGAGTTTCCAACCTATAGAGATCCTCCCCTACCTTCTTATGGAAGGCATCAATATTGGGATGATATCCACAAGTGGGTACAAATTTAGATTTTGGGCATAGACCGCTGGTATCAGATACATCCTGAGTAATATCAAGTTCTCTGAGTAGGGTGGGCATGTCAGAACCTTCCTCCTCGCCATCAGACAAGAGGCACTGGACATCACGTACATCTGCAATAGTGTGTGTACTCACGTACTAGGAAATGCGGGTCTTCCTTGTTCTGGTGGTCTGTTAGAAAAGTAGTCTTTAAGTTTCAAAGTTCTTGTGAATTTAAAAAGATCCACACGGACATTTGAAAAATCTCCCCTCTGCGTGGGACATAAATGAAGACCCTTACTCAGTAGTTTTGTTTCTTCAACATTAAGAATTTTATTTGAGAGATTGAGAATTTTCAAATCATAATCCTCCTCAGTATTGGTACACAGGTTTTCAATGTTACATCCTACGTTATCTGTACCTTTTTGGGTCTGGCTGAGGCATTCACCTTCCCCCCCCTGTCCCTTTGGTGCCTCCCTTTCCTCTTCCGGCCTCCTGTCCTAGTTTTGGTTGTTCTCTTTCCTGCTGGAGTCGGTTATATATTCGCCGTTCTGCTAATTCTTTTTAGAAGGAGGAGGCTCCTTCCCCTAAAGGGATCTCTTGAGCAGTGACTGAGGAAGCATAACTACTTGCCGAAGAGACAGCAATATTGCTCACAGAACGACTATTGTCATTATCTTCCCTTTCCTCCCTGTTTCTTTTTTTGTCTTCTGTACCCTGCGAGTTATCAAATTTTTTGGCAAACGTATATATTCACCTGTCCCTGTAATCACGATCATCCCTTTTTATTTTCCTCAGTTTTTTGTCTTTAAGATATACTTGGTGGCTTTCCATAACTTGTTTGAGAATTCCACAGTTTTTCTCTATGAGATCCTTCTCCTCCATTTCACGTATTTCTTTCTCAACTGCCTCTATTTCCTCCTGCAACTTTTCCCCTTTTTCCATAGAGTGCCTAACTAGAATTTCCATCATTATTCGTGATGCTCCTTCAAGATTTCTTTCCCATTCTTTTAATACATTTTCGCTGAGGTCCTCAAAGGTGGGAAAGATTGTTGCAGGGATTCTGCTTATGCACAGAACTATGCACAGGAAACCAGGTCCTCAGAGAATTGTGGTGTACCAGAAACTCCCCTCAGAACCAAGAACCCCTTATCCGACTAGCTTAGTGTCCCATTCGTTATCCGAGATTTAGCTCGGCGGTCCCAATGTATAGACAACCCAGAACAAGCGACTTAGATATTCTCAGGAGTGGTGGGAATCCAAAATACCTGTTTGTATCTACATATCAGTCCACAACAGAATAACAAATAAACACGGTAAAGTTTAAAGAGTTTATTTTATAAACCTCGCGTCCTAAGATGCAGTACTTTGGCTAACACAAGAAGACAAATGATCAAGATAAGAACCATCAGCATTGTTACAATACCATACAGAATGAAAGGAGCAATAATAATAATAATGACAGTGGAAAGCAACCACCCTCCTTTCTCTAGCAACTAATAGGTTATTATTAGACTAATAGAAGGTCTCTTAGGCTTGCATGGGGGACCCCATACCTTATAGATCAGCTTAGTGGAATCACATCACAGGATCAGCTAGGCTCTCTCCTGCAACAGCTCTTCTCTCCGAATGAATCTAAAACATGCTGCTCTGTAATATTAAAGCACTCATCTTTCAGGTATTGGCAGCTGCGTGCATGTTATGGCTAAAAAGTGGTACGATCAACCTGAACACAACAACCTGCACCGTCTAGTGACCCAGACTCGTTCTTTACACGGTGTACAGACCAAGGTCACTGCTCACTGTTAAGAATGTTAAACAACAGACAGTTCTCATGTGAAGCAAAGTCGAGTAAGCATTTCTCAAATGAATAACATGTAACAACAGTGTTGCGTGCAAAAGCAGCAGAAGCGGCAAGATGGCTTTCTAACAGCTGACGCGGTTATGCTAACTTAGTGTTGTACATAGGGAGTGGCTAACCCACACTACACCCCCCCTTGATCGGACTACTAACCACTAGGGGCGCACTTATCAAGAACGCAGAGTTCATGTGAGATAGAACGGAACCAAGGGCATGAACTATAAGTCCATATAAGGTAAATGTTAAGTTCGAAGAGAAAAAAAAAGAGAAGAAAAAATTAAAAAGAAAAACGACGTTCTAGTAAAAAACCATGAAAAAATGGGAAAAATCAACATCGATGGATGTACCATGACTTGACAATGTTAAAGAGTCAATCCATCAAGGTATAAGCACAATAAGTCGCAACAGCTTCCAAGAGGAAATCTTTGGAGCGTTCCGCAAAAGTATCTGCCATCCAATTCAGCAAGGGGAAGGAACACACGTGTTCATCAATAAGCGGCGCCTCCAGCACCACACGAGGACAACAGGCAGGTTCCTCAACATAACTTCTTTCCAGGAAGTTAATAGCGGCCTCTCCGATCTGCCAATTCCCAAGGACTCCATGTGCAGCACCCAAGGCCATAAACCCGACACCAGAACAGGCAAACTCATGAGCCACTAAGGGGCCCATCAGTCGATCAAAATCCGGGGCAGGTGACACCAAGTTTGACAGGCACAAATCCAGAGCCCACTGGAATGGACAATCTTAGCAGTGAAAGACAGATTTCACATAAGTAAAGAAGGGAAACCGGAAGGACAATCCATATGCGATGCTTAAGGTCGCCAGGGGTAAGGTGCCATAATATTCAAGCATCCGGTTACGAAGATGTAGCAGCCGGGGCATGCTGTCTTGTGACGCAAGGTGTGCAGCCATAGCGTAGCGCGCAGATCAACAATAGCACCCCAGCTACGAGAGCAAGGAGCAAAGGTAGACCTCCGAAGACACTGGAAAAAATAGAATGAAAAAATGCGGGGATCACACCAAAAATAGTTTGGAAAGATGTCACGAGGCCGGAGCCCACAATTTTTAAAAAATGAGCCAGGCCACTTGTAGACGAGGCATTAAAGATAGTCTGTATCAAGGTCCCGAAATGCAGGGGGAGGTCAGTATTCAAAAGCGCCTGTACTTCCGTGCAGGTGTTTGCAATGTGAAGGAGAAATGTTTCACGGGACGAAGTTAACGCAACCTCTTTTTGAGACAAAAGAGCCCTTATTCTGCTCATCTTGTTGAACTCTGCTTTCAAGGTTGGAATCGAAGGCCAGGTGGATACATCGAGCCGACTATGCGGGGGTGGGAAAAGGACATTATTACAGCAGACTACACACTGTGAAACAGTTACTATGTAAGGTATTCCCACTAGCATTCCACAGCAAGCTTCGTTATTTAAAAGCAAATAACTGCCGTTAGCAAGCAGCGTAAATGAAGGGGTTATAACTGGCACCGAAATTCCTTTCAGGGCGCAAGCCAAATTAGGAGCGTGTATATTGCAAGCGCCATGTAATTGTATGTGTCTACACACTACAGAATGATCAGGGGCAGATGTGCACTCTTCACCCTTTAAGTAAACCTCCTTGCCGTCTCTCACGCATCTATATGTGAACGGGAGTGACCAAACTTCGTGCAGGAAGGCAGTACCAAGTTGTTCATATCTGCCTAGGGCATAATGTTTCATGCACGAACTGAACTTAAACAGGGGAAAAGGTAACGTGATCAACCCGTGAATAAGCCACACAGCGGAGTTCAATTCAGCAATAGAGAAAGGCAAAGGTTCTAACTTTTCAATGTGCAGTAATGAGTAAGTAGCATCTTTCATGGACATGAACTGTTGTTTCGCAGTCAAGTTAAAAGGAAGGAATAACGATGAAACATTCATGTAATCCCAAGGGACTTTCCCTGCCTTTAACGTTTGCAATGTCCACGCAAACTGCATAATAGAACGCAACTGATTCTGGCCATGATACAATACAGACAAATCATACTGCACAATGTCTACGACAGGTGAAACAATGTTATCTAAAGTATAAATTCTAGAAGACAAAGTGTTTATGCTATTATCTATCACAGCCAATACTTTCTCCATATTGGCCTGATCAATAGGCGTAATCTGGATGCAGCTTCAATTTGCGACAATTTCCAAACTTCGATGTAAATAGCATACACCCATCTTTTAGACCTGCCAGTCGCAGGACCCTTAATAAAATTATTCAAATCTATTTTGTCATTCAAACGTGATAAATGAAGCTTAACAGAAGCTAATGTGGAATGTTGCAGCCATGACTGGCATAACTTTCCCACAGAGTAGGTAGTTACTGTGTGTGAAGATGGAAAACGAGGGTCTACTCTAAGTTGTGTATACCCCGGAGCCAAATTAAAAAATCGACGTTGACAGGAATCTGAGCTCGTTTGCCATACCAACCACCCTTCAGGATCCAATGCCGAAACATTGAAGGTGGTGTTGGAAACGAGGGACTGCAACATAGTAAGGGGCAGATCTGTATGATTATCCCAACCAGGATAAGCACCCAGATCCGGGATCGAGGGGGAATTCAATTTTTTAGAAATAGCCAATCCAAAACAGGTGGTCTGAAAAATAGATGAATTCAAAAATAAGATGTGGTTTGGGATAAGACAGGCACGATGCAAAGCTTCTGTTCCCTGTACCTGCCACGGTTTAGTTCCCCAAACCGATTTAAGATCGATAGTAGCTTTCCATAGGTCATAACCTCCGATAGCCAATTCGTCCATAAAGGACTTGGAATACAACAATTTGGTGTGTGTTAACCTAACCTTAGAAGCGGGCTCAGCCGCCACCTTAAAGTAAAAAGAGGCCGGATTAGACACACTAAAATCCGAAAAGTAAGTGAATTTGTTCACTGAAGTGGCAGAGCTGCCAGACATAGGGGCCGGACAATGTTCCCATTGTGTGTAATTAACAAAACTACGAAAAGTATTTGCTCTGTGTAGGAAATGTGTGCCATAATGTTGATAGCAAAATTGTTCACCATAATTTGCAGTATTTAAATACAAATCTTCGGCATCAAATGCAGCATAATATTTCAAATCAGAAAACAGTGCTTCTATTGCTTGTACATCCCAATCATCCGATCGGATGTTCTGCTTAACTACATCACCCATAGAAACACGAAAGACATTAGGCACATTAATCACTTCAGTAGGACCATGAATTTGAAATTTAACAGCATCCCAAGCGATCCCATCACGCACAGGCCAGGCGGTAATGTTCACAAAAGTCTGGTCCCTTTTCATGATGTGTGATGAGGAGTGGGGGGCCAAAAATGCATTAATAAATCGAATTGCAGAACGTTCATTCAGGTAGTGTCCATTGATCAGTCTAAAAAACACTACCACAAAGCCAATGGACATGAACAAAAAAATACATATCAGCACCAACCAGATGTAAGTCCAAGGTGCAACCAAAAAATGTCTCTTGAACCAGGCAAAAAATATAGAAATTTTGGAAGGGGCAGTGGAAGTCATCGATTCAGTGTCAAAGGGAGAACGGGACTGGTCAATCGCTGTTGAATGTAATAGAGGCAACGGGACTCCTGCAGGATAAGCATACTCAGGATCATCTGGCAAACCACCAGCTGTTGGTGGTACAGAAGGAGTAGTAACTGTATGCATCTCAACGGCAACCTCAGGCATGATGTCAGAGGGTGGCACCACAACAGAATTTCGCAAAATAGAAGGGCAAGAAACTGGAGGTGTCATACTATGGAGAATCGGCCACCCGCTGTAGCTTGACATTGTCAATCGAGATGTACCTGTTATCTTTGCGACCAGGAAGTGGAGGTAAAACAACTGTACGTGTACCCAGGACTCCAAGCACCGGGACCGGTGCATGATAAGAGGGGCCGAACTCCTTCTTGTTCTCCACCTTCTCACGGACCAGGTCACCAACTCGAGGTAGCCAGCCGACTACCGGAATCTGGAGCTCAGCTTCGGAAGTAGAGGGTACGTGTTCTTTCGCTAGAGTGTCTCTGGCTTCTTGAAGATTCTGCAATACAGCACAGTGATCATCTAGGTCAAAAGGCGCGGCCGCCGCCGCCATGTCTAGACCCTCAAGGTCTGGGACGAACATTCGTATGCCAAAGAGCATCATGTACGGGGTCCGCCCACCTAGAGACCTTCTAGGGAGATTATTAAGTGGACGTTGCACGTCATACAAGTGAGCTAGCCAGCTCCGGCCAGTACCTAAAACCCTGGCTGTCAAAGATTGCTTTAGGTCACGGTTCATTCACTCCACAACACTGTTGCCCTCAGGCCGGTATGGAGACAAAAATTTGACTTGGACCCCCAAACTTCCCATGGCTTCTTTGTACGCCCTGGAGGCGAACGCAGGGCCCTGGTCAGAATGAAGGGTACCACATGCAAAACTCCCAATAAAGACAAGCAAATCCTTGATGACAGTTCGGGCATCAGCACTCCTTTGCGGCCACACCCACAGAAAACGTGTGCACGAATCCACTGCAACCAAGATGTACTTGTACGCAGTATCAGAGGTAAAAGGACCGCAGTGATCTAAATAAACACACGCAAGTGGTTGATTAGATATATACAGCTGCGTCTGTGGTGGTCGCGCTGCAGAGGAAGGTTTAATCTGCTGGCAAATATCACAAAGAAGGACATAAGCCCGCGCTTGTTTGTGCAAACCGTACCACCAGTAACGTTGCTGTAACAGGGATACAGTAGCCGATACTCCGGCATGCGCAGACGCAACACCTTCGTGGGCAGCTGAACTCAGAGATGGTCTGCAGTCCGCGTTGGGAATCAATCTGTCACCAACGTCGTTAATCCTCACTAACGGGACGTTATCAGGACTTAAGCGATAATGGTAGCGAGAAGGGAAACCTTTTGGAAAGCCTTTCCCTGTCTCGAAAGCAGCAATAGCTGCCAAGATATTATCATCAATCTTAGTTTTGGATCTTGTAACTGCTGCTACTAAATATGTCGCCACTGCGGTTTTTGCTGCCTCGTCAGCCAGACTGTTACCGACAGCATGGACGCCAACTCGTTGGTGACCAAGAGTGTGAATTACATTCACGAGGGGCAGATGTTCTTTAAGTTCTGCCACTCGAACCCAAAGCGTTTTATGCTTTACTGTGCTACCTTTGGAAATACGAAAGTCATTTTGAATCCAAAAATGTAGATTGTCGTTGTAAGATTGAACACAATAGTACGAGTCACTCACTATAAGAGTAGTGAGCCGAGGATCAGCAAACTCCAGTGCAAGCACCAGAACCCTAAGCTCTGCTAACTGCGCGGTACAATCACCCAATGACTGCGTATGCACGACATCAGATTGGAACTCTCCATTCACGAAAGTACCCACGACAATTGCGCAGGCTGCTGAATAGGCGTGCTTTGATCCAGTAGCGGGTTGTTCGGACCCATCAGTGTAAATGACACAATGGTAGTCCTCGAGCGGACGCAAAGTCAGAGGAGCTGGATGAACGAATTCATATTCCTAGGACTCCTGTGTCTGTAATGCCGCGTCAAAGATATATGTGACGTCAGGCGAGGTCAAGGAGGTAGCCCATTGTATCCACCTTGGATGCAAAGCCTTAGAGTTAGGTACACTAGCTTTCGTCACCGCCTCAAGGGCAGGATATGGTGTTACCACCAGCATGCGTTTCCCTTGTGATAGCGCTCGTTCTTGAAGGATCGCCATCTGAACTGTTGTCAGTACTTTTTCGACAGCGGAAAAGCGCAGCTCAGCCGAAGTGTACAGATGAGATTTGTAAGCAATGGGGACGGTGTCGCCCTCATTGAACGTTAAGTAGGTGAAACCCACCGCACCCGGTACGATTCTAATGACTAGGTTAGTGTGGTTATCACGAGTTTGTAAGAATTTCGAAGCAAGAAGATCAGACTGCAAAGATTGCAATGCAGCAGAATGCTCAGGCAGCCAGCAAGATTTGGTAAAAGTAGGTTGTACCAAGGCATAAAGAGACTTGATACGCTGGGCATAATCAGGAATGTAGGTTCGACCGAAATTCAGAAAACCCAGCAAAGATTGTAATTTCTTCAGTGTCGCAGGAGTTCTCAAGGAACTGCGGAGCCAAGCCTCGACCCTCATTATTGAGTTCATAACCCAAGAACAAAACTGTGAACTCGGCAATGTGGGACTTCGCAAAGTTGAACTTGTAACCGAAGTCAGCAAACATAGTTATTATGCTATCCACGTGAGCAAGGTGTGGAAGCAACTCGTCGTCCGTTAGGTAGATGTCATCTACATACGAGTACGCCTCTGGGTCAATCATCTCTAAGAGAGAGACCACACGGGCAGCAAAGACCCCAGGGCTGTTCTTATAGCCCATTGGGAGTCTTTTGAACTTTTTTTGTTTGCCACCCGAGGTAAACGCCGTCCACTCATAGCTATGAGGGGACAGGTTATGGCTGTAAAAGCCATTGGAAATGTCAAGTGTGGTTTTAAACCGTTTTCTCACTAGACTACCTACGAGAGCCGAACTGTGAGTATTTTGTACCGCGCATGTCCGGCAATGCGAATTTAAGTGCCGGTAATCCAAAACTAGGCGATACGACCCGTCAGGCTTCGTCACAGTGAACAAAGGATTATTCATCGGTGACACACATGTTTCAATTACTCCCTGATATTCCAATTGCTCAAGGATAGACGTGACGTGAGATCTAGCCTCGCGACGCATGGGATATTGGGGTTGAGGCTGGGGATCGGACCGCAACGGAATCGTATGGTTGGGAGAAAATTTATCCCAGCCAACCTGATTACGATACAACGCAGGCGCGAGCACCTGCGCCCACTCCCCGGCCAACCTGTTAGAATGCTCCAGTGGCACTGTGTGCCCAAAGGACGGGAGGATTACCTCCTCCCCTCTAGGAGCATCTAAAACGAAAGCAGCGGGCCAATCTGCCTCCGCCAAAAGAATATCATAGGTTGAGGTTAGATTATCCCAAAAGACCACTTTAATTTTGCGTTGTATGTCACCCTCAATTATAAGGACAATTTCAAACAATCGTTCAGGGGGAGCTACGCGAGTATCAGCAGTTTCAACACTTACAAAGGTATCAGTTGCTGTCGCCGCCAGCTATGGAAGCAGTGCTTGCCGCACTACTGTAACTTCCGCCGCGGTGTCTAGCAGCGTTAGCGCCCATGTCCGGTTCTGAAGCTGTGTCCGTACTATCTGAGGCATATCTCGCTGTTAGTGCAGCAACTTTCTTTTTCTGATACGGGGGTCTTTGACGTGCAAACTCATCCTGCTTGCCTTTACCACCAGTCTGACGGGGCTGCTCACGACCTTGAGCACCCCTTCCTTTCCAACGATCTCCGCCACCGGATTGAAAAGCCGATGTTTCCTGTGAAGAACGAGGAGAGCGTTGTTCAGGAACCTGAAATCTATCAGGTGATTTAATATTAGAACGATCGCACAAATCATAAGTGCGTTCAGTTGTCGACTGAACCGGCGATGCAGAACGAGACCTCCGTTTCTGTTGCTGCTTCCCCTGTTTTTTGGCTCGCTAACTTTGTTTCGGAAAGTTGGGCTTCTCGTCTTTCGTAGACGAGCTCACTTTAGACTGCTGTACTACATCGGGAATGATCACGGTGGGCTTCACACCTAAGGCGCTACGACCCACCATTCTGTAGGCTTTCGCAATAATTTTTGCGAATTCCCTGGGCCTGTCGGCCGGATCCACAAGTTCCAGCATATTGCCAACTTGGAACTGCATGACATCCCCTTTGAGGTTGCCTATCACCATGGAACAAACCACATCGAAGCTGTCGACAAGCCACATTCCCAATTAAATGGCCACCTCCGCACCATGATTGTCCTGGACTTTCTTGATGACGGAGGGTAGTACAGACATAGACGGAGTCCCATAGCATTTCGCATAGGTTGCAGCGAAGACCTTGCCCCAATTCTCACAATCAACAATATCAGGGACCAGATCCTTCGGTAAAGTAATGGTGAGTATCCTGTGTTTATCCACAGGAGAAGTGTTTGGAAACACGGCTTCTAGTTGATCAAACTTTTCAGCAAGCCAGTAATGAAATTCATCCTTACTTTGGGGGCGCTTGCCTACAACCGCATTAACCATAACGGGACTAATGACCACCGCGTGGTGGTCAGTCGTGTGACCCGCAACAGCAGGTGCCCCCACCTGCACGTTGCGAGACACGTACTGCACTAAAGCCCTATGGACCGTAATCAGGGCAGTGTGTAGTACATGCAACTCAGCCACCCCGACCGTCAAGTAACGGGGATGAGGCGTACAGCCGGCCAGCACCGGCCATGTGGCCCCTGCAATAGACAATGGGCCCATTCTCGCCGGTACTACCGCATGGGGAAGGGCGCCATTAAACCAAATGGTATGCTGCCAGGCAGTGAGAGGAATTTCGAGTGTCCTATAAGCGGCATAGGCTGCAGGTACCTGAGTGGCAGTAAAGGTGTGGAACAAATTATCGTTTGCATCCACCGCCTCAAACGTCGCCCAAGAGTAAAACAACTCATACGGGAACGCTGCGTCAGCACCTACCACAAAGATAACAGCCAACCCGTCATCAGGCACCCCATAAGCCCGTAGATGTGTGGTCAGGGGAACCCGACTGTGTGCGGCGACATCGACCGCCATTAGAACACACTAAAGAGCAACAACAATTTCTACAGTAGCACTGGGGTTCAGAAAAAAGAAACCTTTTTAATTATCAAGCTTGAAAGAACCTTTAGTCGAAACCTAGGTAGGTTAAGCCATCACTCCCGTTATCCGGAAACCAGAGTGAGGGCGTTGTGGACTAATACAAGCACTACTAAGGCGTTTCAGATCAAAAGACCAAACGTTATGTGCGCCATGTTGCAGGGATTCTGCTTATGCACAGAACTATGCGCAGGAAACCAGGACCCCAGAGAATTGTGGTGTACCAGAAACTCCCCTCAGAACCAAGAACCCCTTATCCGACTAGCTTAGTGTCCCATTCGTTATCCGAGATTTAGCTCGGCGGTCCCAATGTATAGACAACCCAGCACAAGCGACTTAGATATTCTCAGGAGTGGTGGGAATCCAAAATACCTGTTTGTATCTATATATCAGTCCACAACAGAATAATAAAGACACAGTAAAGTTTAAAGAGTTTATTTTATAAACCTCGCGTCCTAAGATGCAGTACTTTGGCTAACACAAGCAGACAAATGGTCAAGATAAGAACCATCAGCATTGTTACAATACCATACAGAATGAAAGGAGCAATCATAATAATAATGACAGTGGAAAGCAACCACCCTCCTTTCTCTAGCAACTAATAGGTTATTATTAGACTAATAGAAGGTCTCTAAGGCTTGCATGGGGGACCCCATACCTTATAGATCAGCTTAGTGGAATCACATCACAGGATCAGCTAGGCTCTCTCCAGCAACAGCTCTTCTCTCCGAATGAATCTAAAACATGCTGCTCTGTAATATTAAAGCACTCATCTTTCAGGTATTGGCAGCTGCGTGCATGTTATGGCTAAAAAGTGGTACGATCAACCTGAACACAACAACCTGCACCGTCTAGTGACCCAGACTCGTTCTTTACACGGTGTACAGACCAAGGTCACTGCTCACTGTTAAGGATGTTAAACAACAGACGGTTCTCATGTGAAGCAAAGTCGATTAAGCATTTCTCAAATGAATAACATGTAACAACAGTGTCGCGTGCAAAAGCAGCAGAAGCGGCAAGATGGCTTTCTAACAGCTGACGCGGTTATGCTAACTTAGTGTTGTACATAGGGAGTGGCTAACCCACACTACAAGATGAGAATTCGCAATCCTCTGTGGATTTTACCATTCTCAATATATTGTTTCAGGGATACCCTATCCGACCATCGGCTCAGTTCTTGTCTCCTTAGTCTTCCCAATCTTATAAGCAGAGTTTTAAGACTAGCTTTACTTGATGGTTCCAGAATAGTTGTTTGTTTTAAAGTATTTGCCCTAAACAAGTTCAGTGCCATCTCTTCATGACCATGTTATTTCTACTTATAGAGCGCACGGTTACCCTGGGGTGTCCTGGCGCTAAGTACTGGTTACCTGGAGGGGCTGATAACGTGCTACTGAGAGAAAGCCATGTCTTCAAGCCCTTACGGAAAGAAAAAAGGTCCGGGGCATTTCTAAGCTGAAAAGGTAGCTCGTTCCAAGCTCTGGAGGCACAAACAATAAAGCTTCTACCTCCCCAATTGTTTTTTTGAAGGAGGCAACTTGCACTTGTTTAGCGCCCGTTGATCTTAACATCCTGCCTGGAACATACCATTAGAGTTTACGTCTGAGAAACTCAAGACCTGTTCCATTGACGGCCTTAAAGACAATACACAAAGCCTTAAATCATGTACTTAGCTTTACTGGGAGCCAGTGCAGTTTTTTCAGTTCTCCCTTAACACAAACGAACTTCGATGTTCCAGACAGCATTCTGGCCGCTGCGTTCTGGACCAGTTGAAACCTATTCAAGTGCTGTTTTTGCGCATTGAGATATAAGCTATTACAGTAGTCCAAACGCGACATTATGAGGGCCGTCACCACTGTCCTAAGATTACTCTCAGTGAGGAAGATCTTAATTTTCCTGATTATGCTGAGAACCATAAAGCAGGCTGATGTCACCATACTTACTTGGTCCCCCATAGTAAGTTTGTTATCCACCAGAACAGCTTTTTTTGAAGGTACTGGGCATAGACCAAGGTCCTCTGGCCACCACTATGGTGTCCATACCCGGGGATTATTGCCAAACTTTAGGACCTCGGTCTTAGAGGATTTGAGTTTTAAACAGTTGGAGGACATCCAAACCGAAATGGCACTCATACAGTCATGAAAGCAATCCCCGGCCTTCTTTTCAGCTCCCTCTGTCAGCGATAGCACAATTTGTGTGTCATCTGTGTAAGAGGTGAGCTGGAAGCCAAAGGACCTAATGACTCCCGCCAATGGTGCCACATATGTATTAAGTAGCGTTGGGCTGAGAGACGAGCCCTGCGGCACCCCACAAGGAAGAGAAAAAGGTTCCGAAATATTACCATCCAGGTCGACAGTTTGCGACCTATTTGAAAAGAAAGAATGTAGAAGTTTCCAAGCTGACCCCTTAACACCAATTTCAGACTACCGGTCCATCAATATTTTATGATGGACTCAAAGCGGCGGATAGGTCCAATAGAATGAGTACAGCATTTCCTCCGCTGTCCATGGCCTCTCTGATTTCCTCCGTGGATTTCAACAGAGCCAGCTCATTACTGTGATAAGCTCTGAACCCATATTGTGATGAGTCCAGAGAATTATTAAGATGGATAAAAGCGCTAGTTGTTCATTGCCTTTTCCAATATTTTGGCTGGGAAAGGAAGCCTAGAGATCGGTCTGTAACTATTAGGATCTTTTGGGTCCAGAGTGTTCTTCTTCAATAAGGGAAGAACGGAAGCTTTTTTCCACACATTAGGAAATATGCCAGATGACAGAACGGCATTCAGCAAAGGGGTCAATGCTGTTCCAATTATTTCTGGGATTTGTTTAATGATCCAAACTGGACAAGGGTCATTAGGAGCGCCTGATTTAGTCGCATTCAGTACTTTGAGCGTATCTAACTTCTCCAAGGGAGTAAAATGATAACATGACAATGAGGAGCCAGAATCATCCACTTCCTTTATGTTGGAATTGATCAAATTCTTTAAAGTCATACTAATGAATGAAGAAAATATAGTTTCTATTTTGTGTCTAAAAAAGTCCGCAATTTTATTGCAGAATTCAGGATGGCCTTGGCTTTTAGGAGTATTCGGGGTAGATAGTTTAGTTATAGTTTTGAAGAGTTCTTTTGAATTGGATTCAGCTAATGCTATTTGCATTGAAAAAAACTGTTTTTTAGCTTCTAGAGGTGAATGCTTATAGCTGGTGATACATATTTTGTATCTTTCCTTGTCTGCTTCATCATAATGTTTACTCCATGTCTTCTCTGATTGTTTACAAGCCAACTTTTTGGCTTTAAGTTCAGTGGAGTACCAAGGAGCAGTGGTTGAAGCTCGTTTAGGAATCCATTCTTTTCTCTGAACTAGCTGATCACAAGCATTAGTTAGCCATTTGTTATACGCAGCCATGGCCTCTTCCACATCCAGAGGAGGATGAGATAAAAAGCTCATGAGAGAATTTTCGAATTTCATAATATCTAGTTTTCCTCAAGCTCTGGTAACAATCTCCTGGGCCTGTTTGGTGCATGTTAGATGAGCCAAATGACTATTCAGTTCAAACTGGATGGCACAGAGGTCTGACCACAGAATCGAGAGAACTGAAATGTTGCCTATGTCACTGTTATTAGAGTATTTGCCATCCAAAGTGTGACCTCTTTCATTATCATATCATACAAATTACTTAACAAGGGGATGAGTGCTTAAACAGTCAATACAAATTTGTAAACAAGTATAGAAACTGCAGCTGACTAAACATTCAGCACCTTGTTCCTAATGCCCATATAGTGAAAAAGTTCTGTGCAATCAGCTTCCGAGACCTGCCGCAGTTGGGTCTCACTGGAAATCCAGAAACATAAATTGAAAAGAAGATGGAGGTAGCAGCAGAGATGAAGTCACGTTCGAGTCAATATGGTCTTTTCAATGTTCTTTATTCTTCTTTAAGATAGTATGTGACAGAACAACAGCCAACGCCTTTCGTTCCTTTTAAAGGAACTTCATCAGGGCTGAAATCAACAAATAAACGATACATAAATGACGACGAACAAAGTACATAAAACCATATACACACAAGAATATAGACCACCTAACATATATATATATATATATATATATATATATATATATATATATATATATATACACTTAAAAAACCATAGGTTTCACACATGTTATAGTTAGCTGGGTATTTCACTCGTGAAAAACCATTGAAATTCCCCCGTTATAGTTAGTGCAGGCAACTATAACTCACACGACCGCAATCCTCTGCTGATGCTAATACTGTATTTAGACACTTATTTACCCATGTCTTCTTCCATTAATTTTTAGCTATACATATATTACAAATATTTTTTTTTCATAAAGACACATATGTCATCAGTGATGTAATATCTGACGTCATCAGCAGAGGATTGCGGTCGCGTGAGTTATAGTTGCCTGCACTAACTATAACGGGGGAATTTCAATGGTTTTTCACGAGTGAAATGCCCAGCTAACTATAACATGTGTGAAACCTATGGTTTTTTAAGTGAATTTGCAAGGTTTTTTAAATGCTAATTCGTAACTATAACGTGTGTGAAACCTATGGTTTTTTCAGTGAATTTGTACGGTTCTTTAAATGCTAAGTTATGTGCACGGTGCGCTTCGTGGACCGTGCGCCTGCGGTGGGCGCACGGTGCGCTTCGCGAACCGCGCGCCCACGTTACGTAGTTCGCGGAATTTTTCCGTTTCTACCGTGCACGTACGCTACGCGCACTCCGCGATTTTTCGTAAAAAAATTAAAATAAATTTTTGCCCTTGGGGGTCCTTCTGGGACCCCCTGACCAAGGCTAGGGGGTCAGGAACTGTCCACCCTGCCCCCTTTTCACGTTCTCCACCTTTGTTTTTCACCCCCTCAGACTGCGAGAGACAAAATTTACTTTTACTTATGTCCTTTTTCTTTTTCCTTTCCTCACATGTTACGTATTCTAATTTTTGGCATATGTTTGCATAGCCTTCCCTTCCCTGTGTCTTTGCTCTTTTATATATTGTCTCTTGGATTCCATGGATCCTTGTAAGTTTCCTTGCACGTTACGTATTCAAATTTTTGTTATAGGTCTGCACAGTCTTCCCTTTCTTGTGTCTTTGCTCCTTTATATATTGTTTCTTGGATTCCATGGATTCTTGTACGTTTAGTTTTTAAATGTATAAATCTGTCTCTTTTGTTAGATTGGTTTAAACTATCAATATCTCTTTGGTCGACTTTGTTATTACAATCGTGATGGTTTGTCTTTGACATTTGTATTTGTCAATAATGTCTGTACATACTGTTTCAAGCACTGCACCTTGAAACCACATTTTGTCTGTGTGCCCCAGGAGTATGACTTTGTTTTGTATTTATATATATATGTTAGGTGGTCTATATTCATGTGTGTATTTGGTTTTATGTACTTTGTTCATGGTCATTTATGTATCGTTTATATGTTGATTTCAGCCCTGATGAAGTTCCTTTAAAAAGAACGAAACACTATCTTAAAGAAGACTAAAGAACATTGAAAGACCATATTGACTCGAGCGTGACTTAATCTCTGGTGCTACCTCCATCTTCTTTTCATTTTATTTATTTATGTTTTTACATTACTCCGGTCGGCCGTCAACCAGAGTTTACTACCCCCCACCGTGCCCCTTCCCCACCACGCCCCACCGACTCACAGCACTTCCTCCATGAGCCGTTACTGCATATTAGGTTAGGCTGTAACTAAGAACGATTGTCTTGTTATCCTGTACTGAATACACTGAACAGTCAGTGAAAGGTTTCCTGGCAGATTAGAGAACTTCAAAAAATTATTGCGGTTTATTTTTGTTTTTGAATAGCCTCGCATGTTGCATTTGGCTACTATTAATGGTGACATTAAGTAACAGGCAGCGATCGCTTTACCTGCGAACTTAGGCTTTGGCAGTTCTAATCGCTGACCCGGAAGCACTGTGCATGTCATGTGAGGAGCTAGGAGCGAGGAGCTCGGAGCTCGGCAAACGGCTCGGCAACCGGCAACCGGTGCCGCCCCGAGTTTGGAGTCCGGAACCCGGAGCCCAGAGTTTGAGCCCGGAGATGCCTGCTTTGCTGACCCCCGCATTGGAAGGGCGGCGTGGCGTGGCAAAGCGAGCGGCATGAGCAGAGTAGAGCAAGCAGGCAAGTGAGTAAGTGAAGGCACAAGCGAAGGAGGGTGAGAGCGCAGCCTCCGTTAGCAGGCGGCTGCTGAGTGAAGTGCCCAGGAGGGCCCGCGGAAGCGGGCCAACCAGTTGGGTTCGGCTTGCGGCCCCCAGTGTGCCCTGCTCTGACCACTTCGTAAGCTCGCAAAGCTCCTGCCGCCTTTGCCCAGCAGCTCCTCCACACCATTCCATCGCTACTTTTCATGGGGGGTTTTGCGCTTTGCTGCAGTGAACGTCACTGCCTTCAGGGATCAGGCTCACTTGCTCATTGGTGGACTGCTCCCAAAAATATGACGTCAGACCAACGCTCAGCGCATTGTCCCCATCGTTTCGTAATTGCACTGCCACTGCCATTCTCCCCCATCAATCTAACAAGCTGATACCACGGCCGTAGGCAGGGGGACAGGCCATTGTTGGGCTGGAGCTGCAGGCTTGAGCTAGCACGTAATCCAATTTACCACAATGTCTACCAATTTTTAACTCTTAATTTTAACGTAGTGCCAGCTAAGCCCACTCATGCTGTTAGGCTTGGGTTTTTTACGCACGCCATTTCTCCTGAGGATTGGGTACCAGTCCTGGGTGCCTTCCACCACCTCCCAGTGGCCCCATTTCATCAGGTCGGTGAGATCTAACTTGGCATGAGGTCAGGGAGAACGACAGAAGGGGAGAAAAAAGACAAAAAGATGCCAGGCACAGCCAAAAAGGTAAAGGAGGACCCCCCAGCCATCGCCACAGCCACGGATCACACTAGAATTTCACCTGGAATAATGCCGGAGGGAGTGAACCTTTCAGAGCCAAGGTCACCAAATAAAGATAAGCCGTTTGAGCTGGAAGCTTTAGCCACAGGCACAATGAGCACTAAGTCAAACGCTTCAAAAAAACTCACAGAGTCTGCCCCACATGCCGCCCAAAAAGGAAACAAGAAAGCCACCTCATCAGTACTAACCAAGCACTACTCATGTCCAAACAGCAGCAAACGGGCACTGATCACAGGTTTTTTTTTAAGTTGCTATTAAAACCACAGTGAAAAACTGGGACTGCAATGATTTCGTGATCTCTAAAGACACCAACCCAAGTGTTACTATAACAGATCCTCAAATCGAATCCGACAAGAATTTCTCCGGAGAAAGAAGCATCCATAGTTGCAGGAATAACAAGAAAACACCAAAGGATACATGATAAATTGCCCAGCAGACAGACAAGTTCCATTTTTGCAACCCTTAATACCTAATGTTCTCCTTTCCTCGGAAATCCATCAAAGTCACAACCTCCAAGTCATCGAGGCACTTATTCATAGCCATCCGCCTTTTCTAGACACACAAACGCTGCAACAACAACATATCCCACTGGGAAACAATGAGGGCGGACTAACATATCAGATGAACACAAACATTCTTAGTCCTTTCAGTGATACACATACGTTGATGGTAGTTCCACCTTTAGATGAGTTGGGTTTTGCCAAAGTAAATGTCAATGAACAAGACAAGCCCGATTCATCATCTCCCCTGTTGGAAACCGCACACCAACCAGGCCAGGAATTTTCGCAATTCAATTCATGCGACAACATGTGAAGCAAATAAATAAAAAAACTAAATAACCCCCACGACGTAACTCTCGCAAAACAAGGAGCATCTCGGTAGGACCCCGGGTTCTCTGGACTATCCTTCCCCGGATCCTCTGCAGCACCGGGAACAACAAGCATGTTCACCCCTAGCAGCATCAAGCAGTCTATCAACATCTTCAGTCAGGCTTCATTTGCTAAATTCCATGGACAGCATTGGTACAGCAATGAACTACCACGCAGATAAGATAGACACCCATGTAGAGCTTTTAAACATTTTAGCAATCCACGTACAGGGGGTCGAACAAAAGCTGCATAGCTTCAATGAGATGATTATGAAGGTCCAGCGAGACCGGGAAACAACATATCAAATGTGCCATTGCCATTGCACCCAAATAATTGATAAGCTAGCAACGGTTCCAACCTTAATGACAGAATTACTGGGAGCTACTAGGGACGCCGCACTCAAGATTACATTACCAGCCGAGAAAGATGTAGAAATACTTATCTTTTTATTTATTTATTTTATTTGAAAAGTTGTATATAGCGCTGGCTAGACCCGGAGGTATCAGAGCGCTTTACATGAGTTTCAGACCATAGTTAAAAGTTACATAGTTACAAAGTTACACAGTTTCAGAGCATAGTTACGTAGTTACATGCGATTAAAAAAACATATACGTAAGGGAAAAAGCAGGCAAGGGGAGAGATTCAGGTGAGAGGGGATAGGAGCAGGGGAGACAGACAAAGAGGGAAAGAGGTGGGGGAGGGTGAAAGAAAAACTACCGGAAGCCGAGGAAGAACAGTGACTAACGTCCGGTGTGCTGTGATCCCGGTGGAAATGGTGATCCCACGCCTCTGTTGAATGGGGCTCCCTTTACGCTGTGGACTCTGTAAGAGGGGTCTCTGAGACTCCAGGGCATACATACTGGATCCTTCCCCAACAAGGGGAGAGGGAGTGCTTTGGAAAGGGGCGCCATACCCACACCTCCTATGTGTGTGGCTCCCTTGACGCTGTGGAATCTCTCAGCGGGGTCTCTGAGACTCCAGGGTATAAATGCTGGATCCCTCCCCAACAAGGGGAGAAGGAGTGCTTTGTTAAAGGGCACAAGGTTACAGTAGTTACAGTTGCAAAGTCTAATAAAGAAGAAACAAGTCCCCAGGAGAGGACGGAGGGAAGGGGGGAGAGTAACAAGTTACATCAGTTACAGGGTTACATAGTAAACCAGTAGTAGACCAGTCCTCTGGTGCGTAGGGAGTAGGGGGGAATAGAAAGGGGGTAGGGAAGCAGATTTAGGTCTGGCCGACAGGCCATGGAGGGTAGTACATCAGGGGAAAACACCACAGAGTCAGAGTAGGCGGGTCACCAAGCCGGCAAGGGTCCAGAAGATCCGCAACATCCAGGGCTGTACTCCCTCACTGCGTTGGGTCGCATTAGAAAAGGAACAAGACCGAAGGAGGGGGCGAAAGGGTGCCTCACAGTGACGATACCTGAAAAGAGGGGTGGATGAGATTCCAAGAGGGGATCGATTAAGTGATGGACAGAATGGAGAGTACAAGGCCCTGGCCAGCGGTAGGAGACGATCAGGGAGTCTGTTGAGACCGCAAGATGGAGGATCCAGGACGATAAATTACACATGATGCGGGTTGAGTGTCTTCCGCTGGGCGGACGCCATTACACATGTCGGGATAGTTGAGTATGAGGTCTGGACCATTGCTGTCGTCAATATGCCTCAGGGACTTGTGCCCCACTGATATGACGCTATTTGAGTGCGAGCGCCACTTGAGCGGTCGCCATCTTAGGGCCAGGCAGAGCCGAGAACCGTAGCGTGCCTCCAAACTTATAGGGTTCAAAGGGACCGAAATTAATGAGCACCCTGTATGGTGGTTGCCTTGTTGTGATTTGTGTTGCACTCTGTCCGCAATCCGTTCTGCGCGAGGAGTAAAATCGGAGCTCCGCTATGCAGCAAGCGCCGCTGATGGGCACTCCACCATCTTGCGCCCAACGAGAGCACATCCGACCTAGTGATCTAAGGGCTGCTTCACGCGATCACTGCTTTGCCCAACCGAAGCTCGACGGATCCTAAAGATGCTTCACAGCATAGGCCGTACTAAGAACTAAGGACAGAGGTTCAAGTATGCCCCACGCCTTCTTTGGTGCCAAACTCAAGAGATACGGGTACTGATTCAGCCCCTATACTGGCAAGCCCATTTACACTCAAACCATCAGGCACACTAGGAAATTTAGGCGTATTATCTCCCATTGAACAACGCAAGCAGTCACCAATAAGGCAATCCCAAACAACGATCTCATGAACTAAGCGGGAGAGAAAACGCTTGAGAAAAGCCAGAAAAAGCGAACAAACCAGACAGGTACTCAAAGCAACCTCTGCTACGACTGAGCATGATACGACCCAAAGCCAATACAACGCAACCCAAAATATCATGGATGTAGCAAGAACGGAGGAGCACACAATCCCATTAACCAACTCGCCCACCGTTCTATGACAGCCAAATTCAACATACAAAGAGAAATCTCCGTAAGCAAAAATATTTAGCATATTCAAGCCCTCTGCAATGCGTGAGAACCACAAACTAATAACGCAGGCCACACAAACAACGAAAATCGAACCAACACCAAGGTGCGAAATCACCGAGACCAGTACAATCTGCCCTCAGGAAGCCACCTTAATCAGGGCAAACCACAGAGAAGAGAGGCGTAACCCAGTTACAAACCAAAGCCACTGTTTGGGATTTAATGAAGCTATCTCCGCAAGGAATACTGAAACAAATCCACAAAATAACACACGTGACTCCTCTAATTCATTTTCGTCTCACTTGGAGCCTCTTACGGTCATTAAAAACTCGAAAATTGCTCAGACTATGAATTACAGCTCGATTCTCTTAACGAGAAACACAAGATAAATGTTATTCCCCATTACGCCTTGAGGGGAATTCACGAGATTCTGAACAGAAGTGTATTGCTAAAATTATTTAAAGCCCTCCCTCCCCTGAGTCATATTGACACCAGCAATCTAGAAAGCATAGAGTTAAAAAAAAACTTCATCTTATTGGCCAAAAAATTATCACAGCTACGTTTTTTGACAACTCCATCATTGAGCAGATCTGGCGGCAGAGGCAGCCATTTGCCAATTGGGGTATTGAACTAAAAAAGACCGTTCACCCCTGTTATCCAAGCCCGCTGCTAAAACTCAATCAGACAGAGGGCCTGCTAAAAGGTGCTAAAGGCCCGGTCCAACATAGCTTAACAAAGCGTACAGATGTAACCGCAAGGAAAATTACCATCACATTCGCTCATCCTGAAGCAATTAGGCTCCCAAGTTCCCGGTAGACGAACACAGCTGGAACTACCCAAGGAATGGCATGAACAAATACAATCAAAGCCACAAAACCAAACCAGGGTTGCAAGATCTGTTCCTGGAACGTGAATGGTCTAAGTACAAAACTAGAAGACCCCGTCTTTGTGGAATTCACCCTTCAGCAGGACATAATTGTTCTCTAAGCAACATGGCAGATAAACCCCTCACCACTAGTAGGCTTCATGGAATATTCAAACCCGGCCAAGAGAGACACAAAGCACGGGAGAGCAATAGGCGGCCTCACAATTTTTATTTCAACTAACATCCTATGGCAAGCCTCTGCTATTGATCTTGACTCACCCTGGACGCTACGCATTAAAGTTGATGTCTCGCCTTTGAACAGCTTGCTAATATTGAATATCCACCCTGCCTGTATACAAGAAGGGTCAAGAATCGAGAAACTAATAGCAACAATAAAACTCGCTTACCCACATGCCAATACTAAACTGTCTGGAGAGTTTAACATGAATTTATTACAGGGGAAGAAAAATATAAAACAGGTTCCGCCCAAGCCTTAAGACAATATGACACATAAGGCAAAAGATGCCCGGCTCGTCTGGATGATCTCTCAATGTGCGCACTGAACGGACGAGGCCAGACAGATAGCCCCACAGAAGTTAGGAGTCCTAACTTTAGGACTCCTAAATGCCTTCTGTGAATACCGAAAGGCTTAAAATTAGGATTTTTTTCAGTTTAGGAGTCCTAAAGTTAGGACTCATAACTTTACTACTACTAAACTGAGAAAAATCCTAATTTTAAGGCTTTTGGTATTCACAGAAGGCATTTTGGAGTCCTAAAGTTAGGAGTTCTAACTTTACTACTACTAAATTGAGAAAAATCCTAATTTTAAGACTTTCGGTAGTCACAGAAGGCATTTAGGAGTCCTAAAGTTAGGAGTCCTAACTATACTACTACTAAACTGAGAAAATCCTATTTTTAAGGCTTTCGGTATTCACAGAAGGCATTTAGGAGTCCTAAAGTTAGGAGTCCTAACTTTACTACTACTAAATTGAGAAAAATCCTAATTTTAAGACTACGGTATTCACAGAAGGCATTTAGGAGTCCTAAAGTTAGGACTCCTAACTTCTGTGAATACTGAAATGAGTAAGTGCCTTCTGTGAATACCAAAATGAGTAAGTGCCTTCTGTGAATACCAAAATGGTAGTAAGTTTAGGATTTTGTCTTAAGTTAGTTCTGTGAATCGGGCCCAAAGACTCTAAGCTTTTCTGGGAAAACATCAATCCGCTATCAAATTGCAAGAACCGTCATTACCACTCGGACATAATGGAGGATACTTGGAGAGCCCACATCAAACTCACATATAATGCCTTTCCACTTTCAGACACAATAAATTATGGAGCACCAACAAGGAAGGGCGAAACATCAGTAGTAACAGTCAAGGATACAACTCAGTTAAAATCAATGGAATCCCCACAGCGTATTTCACAAGTGTAGGTCCTTAAAATTATAAAAAATCTAAGATCTGAGGGAGCTCCAGGGCCCAACAGACTGCCAAATGCCCTCTTCCAGGATGATCCAACATTCTTGTCTGGCTACCTTACCCCCCTTTTTTCACAAATTTTAGAGTCTAGCACGTTCTGACCCGTCCAATTACAGTTTGGTTGCATTAATAAATGTCGAGGCGACAATGTATGCATCAAATCTGTTGTTAGAGTTAGAGGACTGGGTCAGTCGAACAAACCGGATACCAAATACGCAAACCGGATTCCGGGCAGGGATGGGCACCCTTACGAATGTCTTCGCGGTCACCCTCTTAGCTAATCATGCCCACGCAAAATCCAGCACTCTGTATGCGTGCTTCATAGACCTTAAAGCAGCTTTTGATAAAGTACCAAGAGCTAAGCTATGGGCCAAAATGCAAAGTTGGGGGGCCCCATCCAAACATTAGAAGGCTATTGTCAACTTTAATTCACAAACATGGGTTTGAATACGGAAAGGAGATGGGCGCAGCTTGACAAACAGGATTCAAACAATCAATGGAATAAAACAGGGGTGTGGCTGGCCCCTTGTTTATTTATCATCTTTACCGCCGACCTCTAGCAGCACCTTCAGTCAATACAAGCTGATCCCCCAAAACTGGGTATAATACCAATAACTAGCCTCCAATACGTGGACGACATTGTCCTTGCCCAGAAACCCATAGGCCTCCAACGATTGATCACTCCAGGGCCGGCTTTAGCACTAGTGGCGCACAGTGCGACATCGTTTTTTGGCTCCCCCTTCCCCCAATGACCACCTTTGCCACGGATTCCCTCCCTACCACCCTTTAACAGTCTTCATAACCACTCTCTCTCAGATGCATTTAATACATTTTATAGTGTCACTAATAAAAGTGAAGGGTGTCAGAGCACTGTACATAACGTACACATTACACAGAGACTATCAATCATAGGTGTGTAAATCAGTGTATAGGACATGTTACGTAAGACAAAGTACAACAAGGGGTGAATTGACATGTCATCCATACAGGTACGCAGTATAGTTGAAGAGTACTTGGTCTGGAGAAATACAAATTCTGAATTTAAAATGTAACACAATGGATTAGGGCTCTCTTTAATAACAAGTTCTGATTTGTACCCAAATGAACCCTTTTCGCAACATAAGAATAATGAAAGTCTGGGGAAAAATAAACCATACGCTCTAATCTATACCTTGAAGTCTGTCAGCCGTTCTTTGATGACAGTTAATAGCTCACTGTAAACTGCAACTAACAAAAGGAAGTCTCTGACAAACGCAGTAACCTAATGAACTGTTTACATTACATTCACTTTGTGATCTGCATGGTACATGTTCTGTGCAGCAGACATATTAACCCTCTGCACTACCTAACCAAGAATCAAAACTTCTGGAGTCAAAACTTCTATTAGACAAAACTCTGATCTCGCCTGGAAGAACATTAATCAACTGAGATCAAAGATAGCTTTATTCGATTTAAGAAATCATAAAAGCACATTAAAATTAATACGTACAATAAAACACAATGGTGGAAATCCAAAAGCATGACAGTTTACATAAATAATACTAAGGGTATCTAGTTCAAAACAGAGATTGAATTTAAGCCATAGAGGATCTACATCTAATTGTAAATGTTAAGAACTTGGATACCGCATTTATACACTTTTCATCTTGCAGTAAAAGCAGCTTGAGAAAAGCAGGCCTGCATTGTCTCAAGCCCCAGGTCTTTAACAAAGGTATCAAGTATCTCTTTCTCCCCCATGCATAAAATTTACAAAACAAGACGCAATGGATTGTAGATTGTGTAGAAAGATCATCACATGGGCATTTAATTAAACTAATCGACCAATCATTTGTATCTGGAAAGGTTATCAGCCTAAAATAGCTGCCAGTTCTCAACCGAGCTAATAGCATTCTATTGTAACTGGATAGCTCGGGGGATAAATACAACTGCAAACTAGGGCCCTGTAAAAGTAAATAATGTTGGATAACGGAAGCCTTCTTCCCCTCCGCGAACCATCGTTGATGTTCCAGAAAAGAAAGGCAACGTTCTTTCAGAGCTTTTCTTGAGATTGTGGATAGCGAGGAGGGGATGTTAAAATATACTGGGTGACCTATATTTGTCATAAAATCCTTTACATAGGAGAGCCACTGGATATTTTAAATCCCTCATATTTAATGCAATCCGCTATAATTGCTCTGTTAAAAACAGTTGCCCTGGAGGTCCATATGTTATGCCATAACAATACTGGGCTTATTTTAATTAAGTCAACTATATAAACCAGGTCCAGTTCCTTATGGCAAACATATGTGGAAGTAGATTTAGGGACAGCTAGGAGATGGCACAGGAAAAAATGTTCTTTTGCCTGGATTTCCTGACAATCTGTAACCCCCCAAATACCAGCCCCATATATAGCAGTTGACACACATTTAGCCTTGTAAATATCCATCAGAATGCGAACCGGTCTACCCCCCAATTTATTGGCAAATTGTTTTACTGCACCTATTGCACGGGCAAATGCAAGGCTCCTAGTGCCAACTGCTGTGTTCTAAGTACCCCTTTTGTTAAAAACAATCCCTAAGTATGAAAAGGTGCTTGTCAGTTCTATCTTGGTCTGTTCTAAAGAGGTATTACAAGAGATCTTATTTTTTGATGAGCAGCACATGGTAAATGTTTTCCCAATATTAATTTTTAAGCCCCTAGATCCCATATATACTGAGAAGTTTGTTAACGCCTTTTGGAGGCCTACTCGGGTTCTTGCCATTATAACAGCATCATCTGCATACAATAAAATGGGCACCACCATACCACCAATTTGGGGATAATCTACATCTAATTTCATTAGGAAGTCTGCCACACCATTAATATACAGATTAAAAAGAAAGGGTGCCAAAATACAACCCTGTCGTACTCCTTTCAGTATTGGGAATTTGTTTGTACATTCGCCTTTCTTACCAAAACGCACCTTTGCCCCTTCCCCTCTATACAGTTCTTTAATAAAGTTGAGCATGTTTAAGTCAATACCGAGACCTGTTAAGGTATCCCACATAATCTCGTGACTCAAACAATCGAAGGCCGAGCTAAGATCTACAAATGTCATAAACAGATTACCCTTTTTTGCCACTACGTATTTACCGGTTAACATAGACAGATTAAGTCCTTGTTTAACGGTACCCAATCCTGGCTTGAAACCATACTGGAACTTGGAAAGAACACCTCCATCCTTGGCCCATATTTGCAGTCTGTTTAAAATGATTCTACCTGCCACTTTCATCAAGGAGTCAAGTAGTGAAATGGGCCTATAACATTTAGGGTCGTTTCGATCTCCCTTTTTGAAAATAGGCACCACTATTGCTTCCTGCCACGTGGGTGGAAATCCTTTATTATTATAGCTATTAAGCACGTTCGTAAGAAGCGGGGCCCATAGGGAGATATTATCCTTGTAAATGTCTATGGGGATTCCATCGGGTCCTGGAGCTTTATTATTGGAGCTTTCTGCTAGTGCCAATTCCACCTCTGCGATAGAAAAATGAATCTCCAGTGGGAACAAGACAGAGGGGACAGGCTCAGTGACAGTCAACTGAGTATGGCAAATACTTTCTGAGCTAGCCAGTTCGTCTTTCTTCTATAGCTGGGTGAAGTGATAAACCCATACAGACTCCTCTATGGCAATATCTATCGAGTCAGTTTTCTTTTCAACAAAGAAGGGAGCGTTTACAGCTTTCCAGAAAGCAGTATTATCTGTCATATAACACGCCTTTACTAGGGCACCCCATGCAGCCTCTTTTAACTCCGATCTCCGTTTATATAATGTAGTTTTATAAACTGTTCTAGCGTATCTAATATCTTGCCGATTTTTAGGTATTTTTTTTAAAGTCTGCTTTAAAAAAGTATGCGCTTTGCTGCACTCCGTATTGAACCAGCCCTCCACCTTATGTCTCTCCCCTGCCCGGAATGTTCCTGTTAATTTATTACCAATTTGTGCTATAATATTCTGGAAAGCTGCAATGACCGCGATTGGGTCAGGGGTTTCCTCAAGGCACAACATGAAGTTGCTATACTGGCCCACTACTAGGGTCTGAAGAAAATTTGTGGGGTCTACCTTACACCATTTTATTACGTAGCCATTTGTTCTCGCCAACGATATAGCATGGCAATATAAATTTTCAACTACGTTGGATGCTCGTCTACTGCTCACCCCGGTATCAAAGGTTAAACTGATCGGGAAATGATCGCTCACTGCAATGTCCTCTGTTTTAAACGACATGACACTACAGTGGTAGTTTACAGTAACCAATATATAATCTATAACAGTTCGCCGGTCCCTTCCATTAAAGGTGGGTTGGAAATTAACCTGGGGACTACATAATTCATTTGCAAAACCCAAGTTCCAATCATAAATTAGATTATTAAACAAATTTCCCAACATAGAATGCTCGTAATGTATGTAGGGGTTGCCCATAAGGTTAGCCATTCCACATATACCCAGGTTACTATGAGGACATAGATGGCAATTAAAATCACCCGTCATTATGATACACCTATCATTAAGCTCGGGGCCTGTCCCATAACGTAAAGAGTTACTTAGATCTTCCAAAACTCTTTTTTGGTCATCCTTTGGTATATTGTTGTACAAATTTACAAGGGTAATATGCTGGTTTCCTCCCGATTTAAGGGAGAGTACCTGATAATTGGTGTTCCCCCCAGTGGTCTGGTGCTTAATAGTCAAATTGGCAGTATTAGAAATGTATGTGGTAAGCCCACCAGAACATCTACCCCTCCTAGTCTGTAATGCCGTAGCAAAATAGGTGCGGTACCCAGGTAAGTGTATTTCCTCCTGTTCCCAGCACTCTTGAAGACAAATAACATCATAATTATCAATGAATGCTCGAAATATGGGATCCTTTACTTTATTTGACAAGCCCGCTATGTTCCAAGAAAGGAGGGCTAGCTTCCCCCTTCGGTCGTCAACTAAAGACTCTGGTTCTGAGGGAGTGCCAATACAATTACCTATTTCTATAGATATAGGTGCAACAGTTTCCCCAGAATCCCTCACTGCAATGTTTAGGGGTCGTTGGCAAGCTGGCTCTCCTACTTCACCGCCACCAGTATGTTTGAAGGCAGCGGGCTCATGTATATCTGGCCCTTTTAACGATGAGCATAAAGAGGAGCCGGCCATAGCTACATCTTTATCCCTGGTCTTAAGTTTAGGTTTTAGGATACTATACTCCAGGTGATTAGATCTTCTATTTGGGTTACTTGGCCTCTCTCGACAATCATGCGTAAGCCCAATAGTCGTAGTCAGTCAATCAACCATCTCCAGGCAACTATACCTGTTAGCAATCGGTATTCCTCTCCAGTTATCCCAAGGTATTACATCCCTGGTCATTTGCCTTCCCCGCTCCCTCCGTTCTGCTCCCCACTCTTGATGGCCTACTTTACACCAATTCCTATCATCATCTGGGTCGAAGCGACTCCTGGGAGGGTAAAAAAGAAAGTCGTTTTGTTGCAATACCCTCATTTATGCCCTGCGTGTCCCATGAGCATATGTGATCAACCACACGCGGGTTCTCAAAATTAACCAAGACACAATCACCCTGGATTATTTTTCTCCCATGCCCCACCCAGGGCACCCTACGCACCATTAGGATCTTGCTCGACCAATGAGGGGGTAGTGGTCGATTGACATTAAGCCAGTGTTGTACCTTATTTTTTAATGACCAACCAGGCTCCTCAGCGTGATAACTCAACTCTGGGACCCCAGTCATCACTTCCACGAAAGGGCTAGCTTCCGGGGGCAGATTAATAACTAATTTACCCAATGTGGATCCCCAATTAGAGTCCCTATTTGGGTCCTGTCTAGTAACCTTAGGTGTATTTACTTTCTGTCTGTGGTTCGCAATGGGGGTATTAGGATTATCTACCATTTTTACCTCAGAAATTATAGGTTCCGTTGACTTTGCATTCGCCATTGCATTCACCACTGTAAGAGATGGTTTATTTACTGGCAAGCCCACTGGTTTATTGTGATTACGACTTGGCTTCCTGCCCCCTGCCTTCGATGTCCCAGGTTTAACAGGAGTTTTGGAAATAGTAGTTAGTTCAATTAGCTGCTTTTCTATACACTTTAATCTAAGCTCTATCGGAGAGAGATACATTTTAAAAAGCTCTCTCATTTTTTCAAGAAATCGGCTGTCAACCTCATCATCCTCGCTGTTACCAATCACCTCATCCGAGACCTCTACACTACCTGAGTCCAGGTCCATGATATTCGCATCTGTGTGTATGGAGGCACACCCGCTATTTCTTTGTTTTTCTAGACCCTCCCCATACCTTTTGGAAAGCTCACATGGCCCCTTTTCCACGGGCGCTATACGTTTCTGTGTCTTCTTTAATATTTTCGCTATAGCGCCCTCTCTAGTTCCCCTCGACTGCCTGGAAGTTAAATCCTCTTGTGGTAGATTTAACTCTGCATCCGAGGTTCTTTCTAGTTGCGAAACGGATATGAGTTCTGACGGTGACAAGTCTACCATGTTTGGGATACTATACACATCTGTGTGAACTGCTATAGAGCCTACTTCCTTATTATGCTGATCTGGGATTTTAGCAGTCGCAAAATGTCCCAATGATGATCGTTTTGCCATTGCTAAATCTTGGGATACTCTCGTTCCATAAGGGCAATCCCTTGATCAATAACTGAATTTGCCCTTACAATAAAATTATCTAATGGACCTATTATATTGGCTGCCTTCATAGCCGTTTTATTCCTGCTTGCTCGTGTGGTCATCATACTAATAATATACGTATACACCTACAATTACAATTTAAAATAACGAATAAAAATACATAAAATTACGCTGTAGCAGGAGTTAGAGAAAGGGCCCGGCCCGGCCTTGTTCGGTCTTTAACGGGCTTAAACGGGCCCGCCCTTGGCCCGGGCTTCGCCCGGCGACCGCCCGCGCGCGTCCCGCATCGCGTGGATAGTCTAAATATAAATAGTCAATGCAGGCCGGAAGGGGAGTGTCCGGGAAGAGGCCACAGCTGTTGTTGAGATTTGCGCTGCTGGTCCTCGCAGTCCCGCAATCCCACCACGATGAGGCTCACAATACCAAGGGCTCCGAGTTCGCAGCTACGTGCGGCCCCCGCAAAGCGGGAGCCGCGAGCTGTTAAGAGGAGGCTGTCCAAAAAGGGGAGTGTCCGGGAAGAGGCCGCAGCTGTTGTTGAGATTTGCGCTGCTGGTCCTCGCAGTCCCGCAATCCCACCACGATGAGGCTCACAATACCAAGGGCTCCGAGTTCGCAGCTACGAGCGGCACCCCAATAATCAACTGAGTTTTCTTAACATTTTAATTGCTGCCTGAACATTGCTAGAGGCCAGGAACGTGGCAGCAGGTGCTTTTAAGCACAATATAAACTAGAAAACATGAAACAGGCGCCCCCATGCGAAGTCAGCACCCGGCACGGTGGCACCGGTCGCACCGCCCTAGAGCCGGCCCTGGATCACTAAATTGGGAGCGTACACCATCTCTGTTCAACTGACGATTAATCATTAAAAAACAAAAGTAATGTGCTTCTCTAAACACCGTAAAACAAAGAACAAACACAGTTTTACCTGGATCTTAGATGAGAAACCATTGTAGACTCATACAGATATCTGGGGTTTCAACTTGATTGTAACCTTAATTTTAAGCAACATTAGGAACTAGAAAAAACAAAAGCCAAACAACTGCTTTTTGCATTCAAAATCCTACAAAAAAAGCTTAAAGGCTGCTCCACAGGTCACCTGATTAGAGTAATCGCCGCAAAATGTCTGCCCTCTATAGCATATGGGTCAGAAATGCTGAATACGAACGACGCCACAGTCTTGAATACTGCTCAATCTAGCCTCTTTAAGCGTTTGTTCCTAATCCCCCGACATATCTCACAGGCACAAATCCGGCTGGAATATGGACTAAAAAACAAGAAACCGGCCAGACAAGGCTCATTGGCCAAATATTATTGGAGGATGAGGACAGTAGAAGATAACACCGTAGCCCATTATGGTTGGCAGGAGGTCGAAAAACAAGCCAGGCTAAACAACTCTACTTTTAAAGCTTTAAAAGAATCTCTTGCGGCACTCCTGCTTGATGAGGCCTGGCTCACTATTACCACTTATTCTGGATTCAAAACGGTAGCGAATACTGCAATTAAATGGACCTCTCTACTAATGGACAAAACAGCGTTCTCAAAAAAAATCATGCATTGGCGGTGATACGATCTTATCAGAAGTTGAAACCTCAGCCGTGTCTGAGCATTTTTCACATCAAAAAAAGCATTCCTTGATGCTGCTGCGGCTGGGGTAATTCCCTATAAACGACCTGATCCCGAAATGGAAGCAGACATGGCTGACAAAAGAATACCCCCTCTGCGGAACAATTCAGTTAAAGAATTTAACACAAAAGAGAAATTATGTGGAAATTTTTAAATTGAACTTTTTGCACCTTTTTCCATTTGCACTTTTTCCAAACTATCGCTTTTATCTAACTAGTTGACTATCGATTAAGGATATGACTTTGTTGTGTGTTTATCTTTAGATTTTTATCAATGTTTACCCAATTTATCATGCACAATGGTGGCTTGTCCCACCCTTTTATGATTTTTTACGAAATCAAATAAAAGTATCATTGATTGATTGATTGATTGAAGTAACAGGCAGCAGATGGCACACAAACAATTATGTAAGGTCCTTAAGGAGCAACTCCAGATATGGGACATACTCAACCAGGAAAGGTACTGGCAGAGAGCACAACATGACACCTTGATAATGAGAATTTGCAACACAAATGATTCTGGCTTATGACTGAAAGTGCAAGCCACACCTATTGGCATTGACAATGTTTGTTTCTTCTTCTTCTTATTATTATTACTATTATTATTCCTGGGAAGGGTTTCTTCCCCATATGTCCCTGCCTTTATTTTTATTATTATCCCCCTCCTTTTTTCAAAGTTTCTTTGCAGATGTCAATCACTACTTGACTGCTAACCTTATGTCAGAGTAACTCCACTCACTTTCAATGGAGGTGTTCCATTAAAATGTATTTAGTTCCCCTTGGGTGCCACATTCTCCACCAAGATAAGTTGGAGGAAAGGGGTTGAGGTGTAGCTATTATTTATAAAAACAATCTCAAAATCAGGTTGACACCTAACCCCTAAATACTGTCAGTCTGTGAAGGTGTAATGGTGTCCATCCAGTGCTCTCCTTAACACTAAGGGGTCGATTCTGATGTCGGATGGACCGGAGTCCGTCCGACATTGGACAGGAACTGGAACCGAACGACCTATTGTCGTTGGTTCTAGATCTGCAAGTAGGATGCGAGTGAACCCTGTTTGGTTGCAATCCTATAGTTAACAATGGTAGCATGCATTCCAAACTGAATGCATGCTCGCATTGTTAACTGCTGAGGTGCAATTCATCACTGAATCAATAGGGGGGCACCATAGGTGTCCTTAGGCTGCCATTTAACAGCCTCGCACCCATGGGGCCTTGCTGGGGGCCCCCAAAGACAGTTTCCCACTGCTTTTTGGTACCATAAAGACCGGCACAAAAAGGCAGTGGGAAACTGCCATCGTACTGCCTCGGCCGGAAGGAGGCGGCAGGGGTAGTACTGAAGGGTTTCCGGAATGCAGACGGGCTCATGGTGCCTGCCACACTGTGCATGGTTGGAAAGAGGGGTTCCTTGAGTACCCCCATGGGCCCCAACTGGAGGCCTACGGGTGAAGGGGGTCCTGCTACAGGCTCCCAAATTCAGATTCAGACATCTGTTTCATGTCGGGCCAACCACATTGGAACGGCTGTCATAATCGGACATTGTAATCACTCGCTCGGAAACCGTGCCCATAGAGCTGTACGATTCGGCTCAGAAAGTCTTGGGCTGTCCGAATGCCGATCTGAACCGAATTGGACAGCCCGAATGGTTTCCTTGCATCGTAATTGGTCTGTTGGAAATGTATCCACTTCGGCCGGAAACATTGGTTCCGAATCGGAATCTGACAATCCAAATCCCGTTCGGAGCCTTTCCGAACAACATCGTAATCGTCCCCTTAGTAGTAGGCACTCTATGCTTTAAAAATCACTGACTCTCCAGTAAACCCAGTGTGCATTAAAATAAATGCTCCTCCCAGCATCTCCCTCCTTCTGAACATATCCATCTTAGAAGACATGTTTCATTTTCCTTGATGACAGGCACTATTAATATAGCCCTTCTATAAAAAAGCAAGACTTGGCACCTGAAAACCCACTAACTCTATGCCTATTACTAGCATTGTCCAACATCATTGAAAACATTGTAGTGGGGCAGTTTCAGAAGCACTATGATTTGTGAATAAGGGATACAGTTGCCTTCTGAGTATCTTATACCTCGCCACACCCTTTAATATTATGGACCATTTTGTTCTCTTTAGCAGGTTGGGTTCTGTCACAAATGTTAATAATGGCATCTTTAAAAAGTTCTAATCTTTTCGAGTCAGCAAGCCCAGAGAATTTCCCTGGTTCCTTCTTTTCATAAGAAGTCGCTCTGAAGTGTGCTCAGCATTAAATCTTATGCAGAAAACAAACAGCTTTATATGGAGATTTTCAAAGATTGCTTCCTAGTGAAAGACCTCGAAGAGTCCTAGGAAACTTTGCAGTCAGTTTTCTTCAACTGGATAGTTCCAAAACAGAACTCATTACCTTTTGGAATAAATGGTGACAAATCGTATCCGCTTTAACTTCTATAGTTCCACCTCCCATTTTCGATCTGCATTTTATAGTGTGCAACAAAGCAAAATTCTTGGCTTTGCTTTTCATTATGACCTGTCTAGTGATAGCCAGGTTAACACAGTATTGGGCATAATTAATCAACTGGAGCTCTAGAAACCATACACACTTTTCAGGCACCACACTCTAGCCCTTGGCCTCTAGTGATATAGAAAGGAATTCATTAAAAAAACAGGAGCACCACATAAACTAATTCAAATAAGACATAATAAATGTTTACCTCCATATGGATGGGTAAGAGCCAATGTCAAGTTCACATAGTACTCTGAAGGTCATTATGCAGTACAACGTGAAATAAACAGCGGATGTCATGTGAGTAAACATCAATCCCTACCTAAAATGAGTGTGTTGGTCAGTCACCAAGGGCAATTCGTGTATACATGCCAAATATCCCAACATACTATAGAATCATAAGGCAAAGTATCTTAATTTCAGGTTGTTTAGTACCCCAATAGAATCTAAAATTCAATTTAAAATAAAGACATGAGCACTCAATATTCGAAAAGAAGACTTCCCATGAGAAAAAAATGTCCCACTTCTCCATGTAATCACACTCTCAAATCCATCATTTAAACATTGTGTGATTGCATGGGGAAGTTAGAAATATTCTCTGTACCAAACTACCTGAAATTAGGAAAATGTTCCTTACTTGGATATACGAAGTGAGTTATTTTTCTATAATCATCATCTAGATAATGAGATTCTTATCAAGCACCAAAATGTAGAGAAGTGTAGCAAGACAAATGAGGGATCAAAGCATTATAAGTTAGTACATATTGAAATTAGAAATATTGGTCTTTTGATGAGATGTGGCCATAATGAATTTATAACGATGCTGGTATAAATGGTGTGCGGTTTTTAAGAAACGCGTTTGGTGCATTTTGGGTTAAAGGATGTATATAGGTAGGGAGTCGTGTAGTGTTTGTAAATTGTTTTTTATGTAATATATTTGATTAGTATATGTATTATTGTTGGAAATTTCTTATATATATACATGTGTTATATGCGTTCTGTATATGTTTTGAATTTACAGCCCTGATGAAGTCCTATTAGACTAAAAGCATTGACTGGGTTGATTGACTTTTTGATAAAGGAATCAATAAAATGGGATCTGAACATAAATACATGACTCCTGATGGACTGAGTTCGATTGAATGGATGCTATTTGTGACATTTGGATGACAAAATAGCACACTTTGAACTTTCATTGTTCAAAATTGAGACTTACTGTTTGCAAATATTTGCGTTTCTTTTTCAGTTGTTGCATACATGTTTTGATGGAGTGCGATTCCTAAGCAGTGGGGTGATTAAAAGTTGTGAGGAAAATAAAATATCATGAGGCCTATGTGTCCCCGTGTGTTCCCCCACACTCATGTGCACATACATGTCGCCTACTTGTTTCCCCTCCATGGCCTGTCTATCATGATGCTCATGTTATAACGTGGCCTGCCATAATCCAGTCTCCCATGAGAGAAACGACGAAACTGCTCTGAGGCCTACACGTTTACATCATGTTTTCCTGCATTTCCATTATTGTGGCCCAGCCAGAGCCGAAAAGAGGCTTCAGGCCTCAGAACGCTCAGAAAGCTGTAGCTGCGTATCCTTGGCCTTGCACGCTTGGGCCTCAGCCAAAGGGGCCCTGTCCGAGACAGTATTGAGCACGGTTATCTGCTTACTCCTACCGAAACCACATTCCTGCCTGGAGAAGGAGGGATAAACATGACATCTGCAAAGGAGAAAGCCTAGCCTTTCTGTCTCTTTTTGTGTGATTACAAAGCTCACGTCAGTGAAAAGCCCATAGCCCCCGTGCAAGACTTCAGCAGTAAACGAAGAAATAAATGCCACATTGGCCCTTGGTGATGGGCAACCTATGTCGCGAATCAGTCCCTGCTCCAAACTTTAGATATCAGATAATACGAGATGTGCTGGTCACCCTGACACTGAAGGCCTCACTTCTAGACTACAGACTCCCCGGTTGCATAGCAACCCTTTTACACGTCAGTTACACGTCATGCTCGAGTTGAGCACAAGTAAGGCAAAGTTCCAGTAAAGTTCCAGCTGATCACGCAACCCCCTCTAGGCATCCACCCACCTATGACACTTACCTATTATCATAAAGTAGACGCCCACCTTCACGCCTACTTACACGCCCACATGCTCTTATCTCATTCTCTCTTGCTCCGCCTGAAGCGCTCTTGCTTACGTATATTATTACAAACATATATATACTGTACTCTGTGAATAAAGTTTGAGAATACCTTTTTGAGAACCCTGGTCCTGATCCCTTGTGGTGATGGAACTATTCTCCCTATAACTCGAGTTATTTGAATAAAGCCCTTTTGAACCTGATACCACGGACTCAGCCTTTTGCTTCATGTATAATTGTATTGATTTCCAGAAATTCTGAAACTCGTAATAATTTATTTACGACATAATGGCGCCCGAATAGGGACGCATCTCCTTCCCCATGCGCCGGAGATGAAGGTCCAGTTTTGCCCCCTTCCACAGCCGTGACGGACTTCGAGTGTACACGACGCGGGTTTTCCCGCCAACTCCCTCAGGCCAACGAAGGAGACGGACTGCGACCAGGCATCCATACGAGGCGGTGAGGATTGCGGATCGTCCCGACCCAGAGCCCACCTGCGAGAGAGCTGTGTCCGAGGTTTCAAGAGATCCACCTAAGATACGCCATTCCCTGCGCAGCGTCAAGTTTCCGAGGCCTTCAAGTTCAAGTACAAGTTCTGCTTCCCGGTGAGTTTCTCATGGGGGTTGAGACGTGTCTCACTTGTGAGACCGGTATGTTCAAGAGCATGCGTTCAAGAATTAATGTTTCCAGATTTAGAGGCCAAGTTTTCAGGTGCACCGATATAGCTGTATGAATGTTATCGTCTTAAGTTAGGTTCAGTTAGGTTTGAATGTGTCAAGTTTGTGTGTAAGTTTGCTGCATTGTGATTTTTTTTTTTTTTTTTGTTCATTGTGATTTTTGTTTTCGGTTACATTCCAACATGCCGTTATTTTCGAAACTGCGTAAGATAGGTACCAGGAAAGGTGTACTAGAGGAACCAGTTAACATTCCGCCTAGAGACACACCTGGACATTTCATGTACTGTAAGCATGGTTTAGATGCCGTGTTGTTTTTAGAACTCTGGGTGGATTACACGAAGGATTTAGAGACAAAGTATAAATGGCCCATTACGGGAACGTGGGATGCGGAATGCATCATGAAGGTAGAGGAAGAGATACGGAAGAGAAAATCTAGACCTGCTCAGAAGGATGCCATTGAGTTATGGCGCAAGGAATCTCATAGAAGAACAGAGAAAGAGTTCCACAAAGCAGAGAGAAGTAGACAGGAGTCCGAAAAAGCAAAGGAAGAAAAATTACAGGAAGAAGGGGAGCGGGTAAAAAAAGAGCAGGCTGAAAGAGAAAGAAATACTGCCGTTGCTGGTATTTATCCCGTCCTTTCAGAGGAACTAGCAAAAGTGGCCCCAGTAGAAAAATTAGTTAGAGTGCCACCGCCAGTACCCCAAAAAATAAAACAAACAGCATCCGACACGTTCATTAACAACTACCTAGAGGAACCCCCACCATCATACGTGGACGGAATTTTCCCTGCACCCCCAACACAAGAACAGCTCCAGGAGCTCGAGGACGGCGGGGAGGGAGGATCCGGGGCAACATCAGGAGGGGGACCGACAGTAAAAGTAGCAATCTCCGAATGTATATATGACCCAGATCCAGGAAAGGGCAGAATGCTCGTGTTTTCATTACGGCTTAGACGAGCAGTCGCAGATTTGGAAAAATTACCAGATATGGATAGACATCTAAAAAAAATGTACATGGTCATAAGAACAGGGGAAGGTCCTGAATGTATAGCAGAAGCCGTACAAAATAGAAAGGTAATTATTAAGAACTATATCCTTCGCTTCCTAATTAATTGTCTGATCAGAGAAAAAGACGAAGGTGATGGTGATGTAGACCGTTGTTATACTGGTTGGAGTGATCGTATAGATGCCGGTCAGCATGATAAATCAGGCCAAACAGACAACATGTTGACCAAAATCCGGAAGGCAATAATAGCATCACATGAAGGAAGCCCGCACGAAACAGCTGAGTTATCTTCTGATGACGAAGCAGGGGACACAGACAGAATACATTATGTGGGCCGTGCCCGGCGATTCGAAAGGCCCAAGGGCCTCAATCACCGTAAACAGGGAACTGCCATAAAAGAAAGATATTCCCTTGAAAGTTTGTTCCAGATCACCGAAAAAGCGGTGAATAAATGGCTGGGTAACGATCAGCCCCTCACCCCGACCGAAAATGAATTAGCACGATCAGCTACCCTGTGGATATCCCAATATGATACATATAATAATGATATCGTAGCCCAAACGTTCCTGAGCCTCCCACCAAACGAACAGCGCATAGCTGGTGTTTACATGGTCCAACATTTGATCACGCTATATGAGAGTCAATATTCTGGTCCTGGTCTGTTGTATAAATTGCTGGACGACATAATACTAGACAGGTGGATGAACATGGGTACTGAACTGATTAATGTCATTCTGGATCAGCGACACAAGTATATAGTATACGTGACTAGATCCCTGCTTCCCGCTCCACCTCAGGTTAAGGAACAGTCGTACGACAAGCTGAACCCCCTACGAGAGGTTCATCCTGTAAAGGATGCAAACAATGAACTGCAACGGGTGTATGTCTACACCCCCTTGTCAAAATTAGAGATACTGGAAATGAAGAAAATGTTACCATCCCATGATAAAGACCCGGGGGGTTTTCACCGAGAACTAAAGGACATTCTTCGCTTAGGAGAATATACATATGCTGACATTCTAAAGTTATTAAAAGTACTATTGCCCGCTGGTATTTACGAGAAATTGAAAGGACAGGACTGGGAGGTAGGAGACAAAAGACTCAGTTGGGATATACTGGAAAGAGAGGAGGCAGGAAGAGGCCCGGGGGTTGGTCTGGGTCCTCGAGCTAAAGACCTACCTGAACTCCTTGTACAAGTTTTGCCCAGATTATTAATCACCAAGAAGGAAGACTGGGATGCTATTTCGGCCTGTAAACAGAAACCAGACGAAGACACTAGCGATTTTTACTCTAGGTTCGAGAAATGTTTCACTATCAATAGTGGTCTTAAGCCCGGTAGTGATTCATATCCCCATCTTTTCGTGAGCAAACTAGTAGAAAATTCCCTACCAGAAGTGAAGTATAGGGTCCTAAAGGTTGAGAGTACTTGGCAAGCAAACAGCCCTTCACAAATGTTACAGATGTTACAATATCACCAGAACAGAATTAGAGAGGAACACGAACAGGATAAGAGACGCATGAGAGACACAAAAATGAAGATGCTGGTGGCCCAATCAACACCGGCAAACACAAACACGAATAGCACGAAACAAAATACTGGGACCTGTAATTATTGCAAGAAGCCAGGTCACTTCGTAAATGAATGTGCGGTCCTGAAACACAATATAGCGATAGGTAAAACTAAGCCACGATCTTACCCTCCCAAAGAAAATAACACACATCAGACATCAGACACTTTTCCACCACCGCTGCCGCCTGTCCATGCACCTGCACCAGCCCACGCCACAGCACAAATGTATGAGCACGCTCAGACTAACTATCCAGAATACCAAGCATATTCGTGAAAAAGAGAGGGAATTCGACTTGCCCCTTATTCCAGTTCCTGTGGACCAAGCGGGGCAAGTAGAACTACCATCAGTCATTCTGAGGTTCCAGGGGCACCCCTCTCGGGCTCAAAGAGTACATCCCTGGGCTTTTCAGGAAGGCCTATTATCAATGAGGTTTCAGAACCAGTCTCTTTAGGAGTCGGTCCACTAATACATACAACAGACTTACTGCTTACTAAATCATGTCCAGAAAACTTACTTGGCATAAAAACATTAAAGGAACTGGGAGCAGTTATCTGTTGCTCGCCAGAAGGAGTGCAACTGTATTTACGTGATTTCAAGGGACATTTTGTTATGAAAGACGTTGACATCAGGCTTCAAAATGTACCGCAGCACCTATGGGCACAAGGCCCGACTGACGTAGGTTTCATGAACATTACACCATACCAGGTCACCCTCAAGGAAGGAGTGGTGCTGCCGCGGATTCGACAATATAAAATTCCACCTGAAGCTGAAGTAGGGTTGCTGAAAATTATCGATGAACTCATTGCACAAGGGGTGGTGATAGAGACAGAGTCAAACATATGCAATTCACCTGTTCTTCCTATTCTTAAGAGAACTGATCCCAATGCATCACCTGTCTATAGATTAGTTGTGGACCTGCGAGAATTAAACAAATGTGTGGTGCCACAGTACCCTGTGGTCCCGGACATTTCTTCATTATTGACTGCCATTGATGCGAAGGCTACGTTCTTTACAGTTATTGATCTAAAGAACGCCTTTTTCAGTATCCCAATACATCCGGACAGCCAATATCTTTTCGGTTTCAGTTTAAAAGGCCGTAGCTTCAGATTCACAAGAGCACCACAGGGCTTCACGGAAAGCCCTAGCATCTACAGTCAGGCGCTAAAAAGACAACTAGACAGTATTCATATGCCTACCACTACAGCACTGATACAGTATGTAGATGACATTCTCATTACCGCACGATCGGAAACTGACTGTGAAAGTGCATCACTCACTGTTTTACATTTCCTGGCTGACAAGGGGCACAAAGTGTCCCCTTCGAAGTTACAATTCTGTGAACAGCAAGTGGCGTACCTTGGGCACTTGCTATCCAAGGAGGGTAGGCGACTAACACCAGAACGTATTCAATTGATTTCTGGTCTTTCACAGCCCAAGACACAAAAGGAGGTACGTGCAGTCATTGGCCTCACTTCATATTGCAGGCATTGGTTTCCCCAGTATGCTCACATAGCCAAGCCCCTAATACAATTGACGACACAGGAGGTAGCTTCTACTAAAGTCCTCCCTTGGACACAAGAACACACTGTGGCATTTGAAGAATTAAAAAGAGCTTTATGTCAAGCACCAGTTTTAGCAATCCCTGATTACAACAAATCTTTTATGCTTTTTGTGACAGAGCGGGATGGAACAGCACTATCTGTCCTCACACAAGATCATGCAGGAAAACACAAGCCCTGCGCTTATTTTTCTAGTACATTGGACCCAGTAGCACAGGCTTTGCCTGCGTGCCTAAAATCTGTTGCAGCAACAGCCCTAGCCATAAGACAAAGTGACTCGATAGTGCTGGGCCACCCCCTGACAGTACAAGTACCACACGCAGTAGAGGTTCTCTTGAACCGAACACAAACACAACACCTGACTGTAGCGAGACTGACAGGTTCAACCACACATAGAGATCAGACGATGCAACATATTGAATCCTGCTACTCTTTTGCCCTCCAGTACAGAAAACGTTTCCCCACATGACTGTGTTGAAGTAATACATACCGTGACGAAACCAAGACAAGACTTGACAGATGTTGCACTCCCAGACCCTGACCTAACACTCTATGTTGACGGCTCATGCATGAGGACGGGGCGGGAGAATTAGTGGCAGCATATGCAGTAACCACTGCTACTGAAATCATAGAGACTAAAAGAATAGACATACTGTCAGCACAAGCAGCAGAGCTCATCGCTCTGACTCAAGCGTGCATAAGAGCTAAGCACCTGAGAGTAAATATTTACACTGATTCACAATACGCATATGGGGTAGTTCATGACTTCGGCGTCCTATGGAGGGAAAGAGGGTTCTTGACTTCTCACGGGGCCAAGATACAGCATGGCCCCCTTATTCATGCCCTTCTGGAAGCGATACATTTACCAACAGCCAATGCAAAGCACATACTAAAGCCACAGATACCATTTCTCAAGGCAATGATCTGGCAGACCGAACAGCTAAACAGACAGCTCAGACCCCACTAGACATGACGAATTCACAGGTACCATTAAGGTCCAAAGCCATGACAGTTAGGGATCCTTCCAAGGATGTACAAGACATACAGACACATGCTACTCTAGACGAATTAAAGAAATGGTCGGAACAAGGAGGGGTACTGACTGATCAGGGTTGGATGACTAAGGCCAAAGAAACATGGTTTCTTCCTGATTCAATGGTACAAGTGATCATAAATATCGCACATAGTCCTGCACACTTAGGAGAGAGAGCAATGCTAGACAGCTTACAGAATATATGGTTCAACAAGCACCTGCGTGCAGCAGCGAAACAAAAAGTCAGAACATGTATGATCTGTTGCCAATTCAATCCAGGTAAAGGCATTCCGATGGAACAAGGTGGTTTCCATCCACCTGACCATCCTTTTGAAGTCCTTCAAATGGATTATATCCAAATGGACAGATGTAGAGGTTACAAATATGTCCTAGTAGTAGTATGTTCCCTATCAAGATGGACAGAGGCCTATCCAGTCCCTGATTATACTGCTGTGACTACCGTCAGACAACTGGTGCGAGAATTTTTCCCACGTTATGAATTACCGCATGTCGTATATTCCGACAACGGTCAGCCTTTCTCTTCTGAACTCATGAAACAAGTGTCCCTTCTGTTAGGGTATACCTGGAAGTTCCATTGTGTATGACATCCTGAGGCAGCAGGCCTTGTAGAAAGACATAATCAGACCTTAAAAATAAAACTAGCAAATATTTGCGCAGACAAAGGTGTGGATTGGATGGTAGCCCTGCCGGTTGCCCTCTTTTACATGCGAATGGTAGCCCATTCTAGAACAGGCTTATCTCCCTATGAAGTGGTCTTTGGTAGACCACCGAATATGTGGGGCACTCCAATGCCTAAAAAGATCACTGATGTTGATAGTAACATGCTGACAGATTACCTGGCTTCCTTGATGTCTGCACTACTCTCTTGTCGTTCGCAGGTTGCTGCCGCCTTCCCTGACAACACCCAGGTCAAGGAACATTCCCTCGCTCCTGGGGACTTTGTTCTCATAAGGAACTTTGACAGAACGAGCCCTCTCGAGCCAAGGTGGAAGACGCCTAAACTAATATTATTAACTACGAGGACCGCTGTTAAAGTCGAAGGACGAAAAGGATGGGTTTATCTACATCATTGCAAACGCTACTTTGGGAATAACGATTCGTTTAAAAAAGACATAAAGACTTCAGACTTTGAGCCCCCTTTATTAGAGGAGACTCCCCAGCAGACTTACAAAACCAAACTTAGATCTAACAAGTCAGAACCCGTTTGATCAATTAAGTCCACTAGGTGGTGAAGCGGTTGAACATGTATTCTGGCTCGCATAAGATCTTGGATACCGGAGATGAGAAAAAGAGCAAGATGAAAATCAAATACTGTAAAATATTACGTGGTAGATGTATAAGTGACTCTGATATTTTTATTTCTTCTGTGCATCACGATGATATGTATCAGCTTAATACTACATGCTATTTTTCCTCCTATTGCCTCACTCTTACACTCTACCAATGATACCATAAAGCACACATTCAGTGATCTGCCATCCCATGAGCTATCGTATCGACTTGCCTTACGCAACAATACTTTTATCCAGATGCTGCACCATTCACATCAGACTAGCAATGCTACAGACTGCTGGGTCTGTGGCCGACTTCCCCCGTATCAGAAGGTGAAGGGAGTGTTGCCTCTTTTCCCTTTTCCATTCTCCCATAATGGTTCTTGCGGAGCATGGTTTGCCTTAATGACATCCATCAACGGTGATGCCAAAGAATGTCAAGATAAGGAATGTAGGGGCGACTGGGTATGGGGTAACTTGAACAAAGTCATGAATAAAGCATGTTTCCCAGATGAAGAAGGTCTTCCCCAAAGGAAAGGTACCGATCTAGAAAATGAAGAGTATCTGCAAGGAAATGCGACCCTTGACTTTATAGTGTTGAATGTCAAGCCCATACACAATTTAGGTCCATCCTCAATCACAGTCCTGCCAGTAAAAGGGAACTTGTGTGTCAGAAAAGAAGGCTCTATACAGCTGGGGCACAGCGAGTGTAACACTATACTAGTGTTCAAAGACAAAGGAAAGTCTTACTTCAGAGCATCACGACACACCTACTTTATTTGTGGCCAGACAGCCTATGTACAACTGCCCTTAGACTGGGGTGGGACGTGCTATATATCATTTCTCCTACCACCCGTTTTCTTGGCCCCATCGAACTATCATCAAAATCTTCAACTAGCACTTATCAGGCACAGACGAGGGCTCGATGCCTCTGGCATTGACCAGACTGAAACAGCTTGGGAACAATATACAGATTTCAACAAAGGATTCTTTTTCTTCGTAGGTCCCGTCCAGAATAGTAAACTTATCCGCAGACTAACAAGGATTCTAGAAACAGTTGCTAATGAGACTGCATCAGCCCTGGGGAACTTGACCCAGGAACAGTCTGCTATGAGAATGGTCGTTCTTCAGAATCGTCTTGTTCTTGACGTCATCCTAGTGGATAGGGGCGGGGCCTGTAGGGTCATCGGTTCCAGCTGCTGCGTTTTCATACCTAATAACGCACCGTCTGTATACAAAGCAATAACAAGACTCCACAAGATTGCCCAAAGCATAAACCAAGACCCAGGCACGTGGACTTGGTCCAGTTGGCTCTGGGAAATAATATCAGCATGGGGATGGAAAGTGTTGACGGTCTGTGGACTAATACTACTGATGATATTCAGTTGTTGCCTATGTCTGCAGTATGGCCCGGCCATTTGCGGCCTGCGTGCTACTGCATGTGTCCCACATCCCCATTTACAAAGCATTGAAAATGGAAAAATAATGCTGCAAGAACAGATTGACTGTCTAATGAGAATAGATATGACGTAAGGGTCCACTAGGGGACAAGGAGGGAATGAGGAAAATAAAATATCATGAGGCCTATGTGTCCCCGTGTGTTCCCCCACACTCATGTGCACATACATGTCGCCTACTTGTTTCCCCTCCATGGCCTGTCTATCATGATGCTCATGTTATAACGTGGCCTGCCATAATCCAGTCTCCCATGAGAGAAACGACGAAACTGCTCTGAGGCCTACACGTTTACATCATGTTTTCCTGCATTTCCATTATTGTGGCCCAGCCAGAGCCGAAAAGAGGCTTCAGGCCTCAGAATGCTCAGAAAGCTGTAGCTGCGTATCCTTGGCCTTGCACGCTTGGGCCTCAGCCAAAGGGGCCCTGTCCGAGACAGTATTGAGCAAGGTTATCTGCTTACTCCTACCGAAACCACATTCCTGCCTGGAGAAGGAGGGATAAACATGACATCTGCAAAGGAGAAAGCCTAGCCTTTCTGTCTCTTTTTGTGTGATTACAAAGCTCACGTCAGTGAAAAGCCCATAGCCCCCGTGCAAGACTTCAGCAGTAAACGAAGAAATAAATGCCACATTGGCCCTTGGTGATGGGCAACCTATGTCGCGAATCAGTCCCTGCTCCAAACTTTAGATATCAGATAATACGAGATGTGCTGGTCACCCTGACACTGAAGGCCTCACTTCTAGACTACAGACTCCCCGGTTGCATAGCAACCCTTTTACACGTCAGTTACACGTCATGCTCGAGTTGAGCACAAGTAAGGCAAAGTTCCAGTAAAGTTCCAGCTGATCACGCAACCCCCTCTAGGCATCCACCCACCTATGACACTTACCTATTATCATCAAGTGGACGCCCACCTTCACGCCTACTTACACGCCCACATGCTCTTATCTCATTCTCTCTTGCTCCGCCTGAAGCGCTCTTGCTTACGTATATTATTACAAACATATATATACTGTACTCTGTGAATAAAGTTTGAGAATACCTTTTTGAGAACCCTGGTCCTGATCCCTTGTGGTGATGGAACTATTCTCCCTATAACTCGAGTTATTTGAATAAAGCCCTTTTGAACCTGATACCACGGACTCAGCCTTTTGCTTCATGTATAATTGTATTGATTTCCAGAAATTCTGAAACTCGTAATAATTTATTTATGACAGTTGAGCGTAACAGTTTTTACATTAAAAAAAACACACTAGTGCAATGCGAGATGGCCTACACTGCTGATGTTAAGTGTCTTGTCCTTAGAAACGAGCTGCCTAATTATCAGGGTTCTTATTTTGAGACCATCAACATTTTTAACATCTTCCTCAATCAGCTCTTATCTGCCTTGTCCCACTAGCCAAATCCAGTGCTCAAGCTCACAGGCAAAATGTGGCACTGCAATGCCAGTTCCCTGTCTGATCAGTACTCTCTTAACCCAAAATCCTAACCGAATATGAGGGCACATAAGGGTATAGCTAATAGCTTTTTTCCCAAACAAAGTTAATGCTAAGAGGTGACGCATGTTTTTGGAATGTTTTACACGGCAGAGAACTGGCAGTGAACTTCGTTTCCAAGTCACCTTTGGACTCTTATGTACCTAGAGAGATAACGGCCATCCTGGATGTTCAGGTGCAACTTCAGTGCCAGACTGGGAACCAAAAGCACCCCGGGAAAAATATTCAAACACACCATGCTTGATTCTTCTCTCTCTCTCTCTCTCTCTCTCTCTCTCTCTCTCTCTCTCTCTCTCTCTCTCTCTCTCTCTCTCTCTCTCTCTCTCTCTTCCTCCCTCCCTCGCTCCCTCTCTCTCTCTCTCTCTCTCTCCCTCCCTCTCTCTCTCTTTCTCTTTCTCCCTCCCTCCCTCCCTCTCTCTCTCTCTCACCAGGGTGCCAGCAGCTGCCCCACATGCTAAAAACCAGACTTCCCTGCCTCCAGTTCACCAGGGAAATGAAGGACAACAAAAAAATAGGCAGTCCAGGCCTGACAACTCCCTGTAATGCTTGGCATCTAGGCAATTTAAGCCACATTGTTGCTGCCATGGACCCTTCTACGTGGATGTTGGCTTTCAAGCATCAAGACTTCCAGTTTCCGAAACACTGAATTATGTACATTTTGGTTGTAAGAGCAGTATCCTGAAATTGCGTGTAATTTGAAAACAAACTTGAACTACTTTTTCCAAACTTGTTTGAACTCTAAAAGTCTTGGGTTTTGTTTTCTGCTCAGAGCTCCTGTGATAGAACACGAGATTTTAACAGGACATTCCTTATGTACACAACTGCTAATGCACACAATGTAAACGTTCCACAGTAGCCAGGTAGAAACTAAATTCACATTATACACATGACCGTATTGTGGCACAGCTTGAGATTTCGTGAAATCCCAGTGCCCTGTCAAAACACAGAGAGTTGGTTATACAGAGATTCACTACAACCTGCAGACAACACTGACACCAGAAGATACAATTGTGGAGATAAATTCTACAGTCAGCAATCAGCTATGTAGACACACACAACACATGTTTGAGGTTCATAGATCTCGCACCTTTTCTGCACCACACTCATACATCTTCACAACACCACCTGAGACTAAACGTGTTTCCACTTTTACACCTGGAATTACTGTGCCTCAGAAGATACTAAGATATACTTTAGTACTTCCATACTACTTATTAGTAAGGTTTCTTTTCTTACTGCATTTATGACCAGGAATGTCCAGGCCCTAGGCTTACCAGCCATGGAGGGGGGAAACATGTGTTGGCTGCCACACCTAGATGATTACTGCCTGTGGATTGCATCTACATCACATGGTGATCACATTACAATCCATGCCATCAAAGGTGGATCTACAAAGTCATCATCATCATATTAAAAATAAATCTTTCTTTTATTCTAGTGTGTTTGAAAAAACACATAATACGTGTATGAAATATTATAAATATACTTGAAATGTTGATGTATGACACTCCATTTACTCTTTTCATAGATTTATTGACAGGGAATCCATTCAAAGAGACTTTCAAACCACAACAACAACACAACAATGGCTTTCAGCACCGATAAAGAAAGTTCCTTTCTTCTATCAAAGAGCTCCTTCTTGTATCAATCCAGCCAACCAACAACTTCCTGCTGAGAAAGCCCATATCCTTTTATCCTTTTACCTGTGTCTTTTTTGTAAAGCCTAGTGCAGTCAGCCATAAAGCCACCTGTGAACTGATACATACCTTTCTGTGCGCTCATGCAACAAACTATGACATAGGCTCCTAACAGTGGTGAAACACAAAATGATGGGGGTCCTCAGCAGAATGTGACAAGGGGCCCTTAAGTCTCACATATCTCACAGATTTTCATTGGTCTTATTCTGATTGGGGCTGTCTTGACAGCTTGGGTGGCCCTGGCGTGTTGCCACCCCACCCCTGTTTTACGCCCTGCTTCCTAAGAAAGCGATACCCAGGAGGATTTCCTATACTTTATAAAATAAAACTTAGACTTTGTACACCTCGTTCATAACCACAAAATGCTCCAGTCAAAATTGGTCTAATCAGTGCCATTATGAGTGTGTATCATATAGATCAAACATACCAAATGTGATAGTATTCCAATCCATCGTTCTTTTTCTCAACATGCCACCTCAGTTTGGGCTCGGCTGTATACAAATCAATCTCAACCCTTCTCCAATAGGAACAGTCCAGCCTGAACTACCTGTCCAGGTTCTGCCACAACAGGAACACAAGCAACCCAAGACCCGTTTCACCCATGATTTGGGCTCATCAGCCGCGTATTGCTTAGGTCTTTTTTCTCAACATAATTTTATTATTGACAGCTGAGACGGAAAGAGTGCCTCACAGGGCACCCAAAATATGCATACAAGATGACATATATGTATATCAACATTTTCAACAATGATATAGTATTGATCATACGAAGGATAAATTGCAAAGAAAAATAATAACAAAAAAAGAATAAACAACTGCGCCACATTGCCTTTGTCTGAGAAGTAGAATATCTCAGATATAGTGAGTCTCTGTCACCCGTAGTTCCATCCAGAAAGTATACTACACCAATGCCAGTCCACTAGAATCATAGGGTATTGCTTAGTTCTAGTGACACAGTGAGCATGGAACCCAAATCTGGGCATACCTTTTCCACTTAGGCACTACGTCAGACACACAAAAGGTGATGAGAAGAATGCTAGCAATTTGTCTAACCATTGGCAATTGCTTAGGGTGTAAAACTGGCATAAAACGTCCCTAAGGTCCGACTCCCATCTTATGGAGGCCTCAACTCCATCTCCACTAGAGAAGGTCACCATCTACCCTCGCACACAGTGGGAGTTGCCATCTTTCCTGATTTATGCAGATTCACTGTCATGTCCGCTATTCAATGCAGATGTCTCCTGAACCTATCTATCTAAGAACTGGGAAAGCATCAAGCCATTTGAATAATGATGCAGATACAACCATCAATGTGACATTTGTATGGGTCAAAAGTCTACTTTCAACCTTGTCAAGGATAATTAAGAACCCATACAGTCATATAACCATAATAAGGTAGTCTGAACTGATGTCCTTTTACCTCATCTGTTCGTAAGGAAACGTCTGGAACGCACACACTGACGCAAATAAACTGTCAGATATTCTTCAGCTTATGTCAGAAATTTCAGTTTCTGACAAGTTTTAGTATATAAGGACAACCACTTCTCCACCTGTCAGGAGAGGTCCCTCACCCAGATTATCGCTCAAGATTCTGCCAGAGGCGATCTCACATACTGCCTGCACACTTCATACTTTGCAGATGCTTCATCCCACCTGAAGCCTAAAGCTAATAACACTGAGTCCTGGTGGAAGACTGACTGCTACAGCAGAGTGTGTTTGCACTTTGCGGAAACACTGTCTTTGTGACTCTACTGATAAAGACAATTTTCGCTGTAAGGTATGCTGTGCATCTCTTCTCCCTAAGTATCTCTAGACTGGAAGTTGCTCTGCCTTCCAAGATCTCATAGTATAACACAAAGAAGCAGGTGGCAGTGAGTTAGATTCTAGATTACATTTTTAGTGACATATTAGCAATGCTAGAAATGTTCATTTTATTCTTGTTATTTATAACATGTCTTCTTGCTGTTTTTACAATGCTCTGTGCAGTTGTTTTAGATATGCTGAGAAACAGATTATTCCAGTAGTAATAATTACTTTAACTTAAAAGTGTACATTCTTCCTAGTACAGTGTGTGTGACACTGTGAATATTCTGTTTCCATGGTGCCCCTGATCCCTTTATGGGATTGTAAATATCCCAACAGCAATACTCCTATATCAATTACACATTAAATAGTGTCCTGTGGGGCTACCATTACTTGCCTTTCACATTCATTGCTGGTGCATTGAAACAAGTTCACCTGTGTCACCCGTGGGTGGGAAGGCAGACCTTGTAGAGTTACGCCAAAGTCATAACTTGTGCAGCCCATCATTCTGTTGCTCACCATAACACCTCAGTTTGGACCCAGCCATATGCAAATCAGTCTTAACCCTTCTCCAATAGGAGCAGTCCAGCCTGAACTGCCAGTTCAGGTTCTCCTTGAACAGAAACACAATCAACCCATGACCTGATTTGGCTATAATTCAGGCTCATTAATCGGGGTTTGCGTAGTTCCAGTGACACATTAAGTATGGGACCCACATCTGGGGATAACCACGCCACTTAAAGCATTATGTAAAACAAACAAAAGCTGATGGGAGGAATGCTTGCAATTTGAATAACCACTAGCAATTGCCTAAAGTAGCATTCCAATCCATCGTTCTTTAACCCACCATGATGCCTAAGTTTGGACCTGGCCATATCCAAGTCAGTCTCAATCCTTCTCCAATAGGAACAGTTCAGCACAAACTGTCATGCCTGGTCCTCCCTGAACCAGATCACAAGCAACCCAAGATCGTTTGTTCACTGATTAGGGCTCATCAGTCGGGTATAGCTTATTTCCAGTGGTACAGTGGGCGCCAGACTCACATCTGGGCACACCCTTGACACTTAGGGAGTTGCATTAAACACAAAGCAGGTGATGGGAGAATTTCTGCCAATTTGCCTAACCACTGACAAACGTTTGGGATAGTATTTTAACCCATTGGGCTTGTACTCACCATGACACAGCAGTTTGGACCCAAACATATGCAAATCAGTCTTGGCCCTGCTCCAATGGGAACAGGCCAACCGGAACTACCAGGACTGGTCCCCCCTTAACCGGAACACAAACAACCCAAGACAAGTTTCACCTTGATTATGGCTCATCAGTCAAAAATTCAAAAAATAGGCCACCAAGGAAGTATAACCCCTTGACTTCCATGACGTATATAGATGTAACAAGGGCATCCTGGATACACCTTTGTATTAGGTACATATACACGTCAATAGGAGACCAATGGTTTAAGGATTTCATGATGAGTTCCTCTAATCCAGTGTGCTTTTGCAGAATTGCATGAAATTCCACAAAAAATCGGCAAAATTACATAAAATCCAAAAATGCGTTTAGTGATATATTTTATAGCAAAATTTAACACAAAAGGGCTAAAAAGCACACAAGTGCAAGAAACAATTCCTGTTGTTTCTGTGCTCTCACTCAAAATATTTGCTGTGTAAATACACCACGTGGATTTTAAGGAATTTTGTGTAACAAATGTAACACAATTTGTGAAATTAATCAAGATTTAGGTATTACAGCAAGTGGTAATAGTACACTAGGTATTACAGAAACAGGCATAGCAGTAATACTGAGTCACAGTAATGTAGGGGGTAAGACGTTAATCTCCTAAAGATAACATTGAACTGAGGCGCTAATTTCTACTCATGTGCCCATAATTTGAGACTCTTTTCAGGAGACAAAGAGCTCAACATATGGTTTGAAACACTTGTCCCTGGAAAGCATTGTGGTATTATCACATGCAGTTACACCACAGGAGTCCAAATGCCTTATTTGAGTGGAAATAGTTACATTTCATCTCTCAAACTGCACCTCACAACATTCTACTAAATTTTGTGCAAGGTTATAAAAGATATAGAAGTGAAACTTGTATATAATGGCTCTCAATAAAAAAGGTATATTTTTTCTCAATTCTCAAATGGCACCCAGAAAAACAACTCTTTAACAAATTGGTATGGCCATATTGTTATAAAAATCCACTACAGCAAAAATACTGGAGGTACGGTAGCTACGAATGGCTTCTAGATTGAACATTTTTACTTCACAGAAGACTGAGTGCCAGGTTGAAGGCTAAATTTGTAGCAGGAGTGCTAAACAATAAGTCTGGTAGAAGGTTCACTTAAATCAAAATCCCAATTTTTTCATAATTTAAGAATTTACTCCAAAACTAATTTTTGGTAGTTCCTCTAGTCCAAAATTCAAATGATCTATGCTTAATATTAAGTATTAGTCAGTGTTACTTAACACTGAAATTCAGGGTTTGGCAGGAGAACCTTTAATCACTTCACAGGACAAATGTACACTTAAGAATTTCAAAATGGCCATGTTGCCCAGTGAAGTAAATCAGTTTTCCATTGATTGATTTAATTGAATCCATTTCATTGTTGCTTCCTCATCGACCAGATTGAAATAAGTAGTAAGAACATATACCAGACAGTAAAAGTTTGTGTCCATTGCTTCTGGCATTATATCAGCAAAGCAGGCGTGTTGTGCTCTCTTTAAATGTCAGACTCCAATCCTGACAGATGCAGGAGAAAAAGACCAGGTGGCTCATATACACTTTTTTGGTGCAAGACAGACCGCAAGGCTGCTTGCTGCACTGTCCTGTGTCAAAAGGAAAGGGCAGGAGTGTGCTGCATTAATGAAATACAGTGAATTCCTGTTCTCTCTGCTTGCGCTGGTGCACAGATTTTGCCTAGCGCCAACGCAGGCATCCTTGCACCAAGGGACCTTCCTGCACAAAAACAATCAATGGAGGCATTCTCCTCTTTCTATGTGTACTGCAGAATGCCGCACACATAGAAAGAGGAAACAACATGAAGAAATAACGTTATTTCTCCTCATTAAGCTTCCCCAGGGAAGGCGCACAGTTTTGATACATTCCCAGGTTTACAGATCCTTTTAAATCTGGGAATGTGTCAGAACCCATGGGTGTTGGGTGGGAAAACCCATGGAAACACCCATAGAACGCCTCCTTGATGTAGAGTAGGGCAAGGCAGCGCTTTGCGCTACCTTGCCTTACTTCATATCTTTGAGGCCAAGCAAAGCTATGCAGGGTGCATTACATCGCAGCATAGATATGATTGAGAGGCCTGCGCTGCCATAGCGTCATGAAATGTGACACTTCAGTGGCGCAGGCCTCTTGTAAAGGAGGCCCTAGGGGTGGGCGTAACATGCGGAATTTGCTGTAGGGTAATTCCACACATTACAGCAAAAATATGTGCGAAATTACGTGAGGATTTAGTGTTATTTTCCTAGTGCAAAATGCACCCTTGCATCAAAAATGGACCTGAGGATACATTTTACACTAAGAAAACAGCGCTAAATGCAACAGGGCATTAACAGTAGCAACGGACTGGTCTCACACACCACCTGGTGTCATGCTAGAAGTGCATCCCTGTCGTCAGGTGTATGCCCGCCCTCTATCAAACCAAGGTTTTAGAGGGCGAGGACTGGTCAATGATGAAGCATGGCACCAGGTGGTGTGTGTGACCAGTCCGTTACTTTTTGTGAGATGTCCCCACTCACAATATAACTCAAACCTTATAGTGGTTATCACTTTAGGAGCAGCTCTTTTGTGGTTAAACATTCATAGTTGGAGGCTGCTAGCTCCTAAAACCCCGTGCCTCTTGTTCCCTCCTCCACACAGTGTGGAGCTCATGTGTTTTTCATTAACAGTAGCAGCCATCATCCACTGCTAAATTTGTTGTTCCTGTGCTAATGTGGTAGGATATTTGTGCCAAATTACTCATAATTGTGCGAATGGGTGTAATCATATCATTTTTAGTAGTTTGCATTTAAAAAATCACAAAAAATTCCTAAAATCCCTCTGATTTCCAGGCCTAAAAAAATCGAACTATCAGGATTGTGTTCTCACCCATCACTATATCACCTTAACACCAGGCACCACTGCCCTCCCAAGTCTTAGCACATCACTAACACCGCAGAGTACCACACTACTACAAAACTAGCTCACAACCACGTCAGTACTACCACTACACTAAAACACCTCACAATTGCACTACTACCTCTACAACAAAACTACAACCTGAGCACAAAACTACCACCTCTTAGCACAGCAGCACCAATACCTTTTGCTGCACTAATATCCACTACCTTGCTGCCATGGCATCACCTTCACCACTGCACATCTCACCATTCTGCAATCATTTCCAAGCATCTCACTATCTTCTCCCTCCACCAGAGGACAAGCATCAGATCCACCATTCCACACCTTAACTCCACCAACAGCACACCATTGGCAGACACACCACTTCCCTATCACAACAACCACTCTAATAGGCAACTTGGCATTCACACCACCATGCCTCACCATCACTTTACCACCAATGCACTGCAATGTCACATGAGCACAATACCATCCAAAGCAGAGGACTTTAACTCTTTTGCACACTTTCACAGCCATACCATAGTCCCAATTTCAACCCACACTACTCCACACCTTCCTCATCAACCAACCCAAACAACTCTCATCATTAGATGGTCACCATTCAACACCACATTAAACCAGCCCACTTCCACGCTAGCTGGTAAGCCCAGGCACTTATTTTCCTGCGCCACCATATTGTAATGCTCCACCACACTACAACCCCAATACCACCACAACAAAGCTGCAACAATTTCACCTTTCAGTTCCACAACTCCCTAGTATCATACTACCACCCTGGTATCATACCACTACCACCCACCTCTCAGAAAAATTGCAATATCACCTCAGCACCACACTGCCTATCACCCACAAGTAATCTGCCCAACACCACACTACCACTACAGCATTGCACTGCGACCTTCCAGTCGGTATTGTTCCCAGACTACATCATACCCCTTTACACCACACTGCTACACAAAACCACTCTACCACCTCAGCACTGCTTTACCATTGCTCCTCATTACACTACCAGCCTTCAGAACTACACTATCACAGCCCTGCCAGAGCATTTCACTTTCACTGAACTATACAACAACCTCACCACCACGCTACAAGTCCCGTCACACTAGCATGCTTATCTTTGAACTACCAACCTGACTACTCACAAGCACTACTACACCATCCCCTCCCAATACTAATCCACCTATAACACCACACACCCTTCTTAGTACCACACTAAAAATCTGACCTAGACATTTCTTGTCAGGATCCTCTGATCCTTCCATAAGGTGGTGCTGCCTGAAGACCTTCTGTGGCACTGCCGCTATAACGATCACTAGTTTGGAACCTGTGCTGTGCTCCAGTTGTTTTTTGCAAGCTCTCCTAGTCCTAATTGAAACAAATTTAGATCCAAATTCTGGGTTTGCTTCCCAGCTACTGAAGCACTGTGGCTCTTGTATGTTTTCACTCCTGATAAGACCTGGAGGTGAGGTCCGTGTGTTATTACTTTCGGCATGTCTGTACGCACTTTCCTGTCCCATTCCAAAACAGGATCTGTTCTATGCTGCTTTCCAGAGTTTTGTTAAGGCTACTTCTTGCTTCCTGAAAGCTGTGTTCACTGTTTTAGGCAAAGATATGAGGAAGGGACCTTACCTGATCTAACCTGCACTGTGCTGCAGCTAGGTCACATCTGTTCTGTGTTCCTATCAGTCTCACCATGTGTGGTATGAGTTTGAAGGGGAATTTCACTTTTCCCTTCCTCCAGAATTTGTATTATCGACTGCTGTTACTTGTACATCCAGCTTTCTACTCCAGTTGTCTGCATTAGTAAATCTTTAAGACCCGGAGAAGCATACTGGAACCATTCTAATACTGCTTTTACAGTTCTTCCTCCTTTTCTATGCCTGTCTTGTACAGCATTATACGTTGCCTGTTTCTTCCCCTTCTCACTGCCTACGTCTCTGCCTTTGATTTCTATCCAGATATCCTGAATGTCTTTCTTTTCCCTGTTGGACTTCTGACTATGTATTCAGTGAGTTAGCAGTAGAGTTACTTTTGCATGTAATCTAGTTCCTCATTCCTGTGTTAATTCAGTGGACCAGCAATACATTAGCTGTCCCGGTGCTTGTAGGGTACATCCTCGAGTACCTTTTTAGAAATCCTTTGTGTTTCCCTGTACTAACAGGACATTACTTGTTCAAGTGCCTCTTGTCAATATCCTCCTTTTGATCTCCGAATTACTGTTCTTGATTTATGAAGCCCTGTTGATGATTTACTGCCTTGGTTTTCTCCATGACTCTGCCATCATAATTGTTCTTAAAGCTATTGATAGCACAGTATTTGCCCTTTGCTTCTTACTCTTTCCTATTGCCTGGTTGCCTGCTTTTGATCTTGTCTATCCTGTATTTTGGTTTATATTTTCAATATGGTTTTTATCTCCATTTCATAATTGTTCTACTGTCTGTTGCAATCCCATATCTGTTATCATTGTGACCGTTGGCCTGGCCTCAGTTTTGATCAGGTAAGGAAAGATTTTAGTTCTTGTACCATGTTCTTTAGAGTCATGTCTGTTTCAGTGTTGTTGTTAGTCCAGGACCACCTTTACACAGAGTTCAACAGTAACAGCAGGTTCAAACTACAACTATGCTGCATGACTGTTAAGAGGAATCTGCTGCACTCAATCCTAAGGGCTTACCCTAATCTTCAAGGAAACCGCTTGTCAAATTTGTCCCCATGTAGTCTGGCAGTTTCATCTTATGAGCCACCTGGCATTGTACCTTCACTAGTGGAATCTGGAGTGAGATTAGTTAGTTGACTCAGGTGTGCTCAGGTTTTATTGATGTATATCAATAATGGTTAGCCTTTTGGAAGGATTTCTTTAAGAGTTTGACTAGCTAGCCAACTCTCCCTGATGTCTCCCAGATCAACACCTTCTATGCGTTTTTGCTCTTCAGATGTTTCTTGCTCATTCATTATTCGTAATGTGCTTGAATCTTCTTCCAGCTGCTCATTGTTCTTTATATCCACAACTAGGCCTTTTTCAATTTTAGAAGCAACTGATTGAAGGTGTTTAATCAGCTGGATGTTCTCTTGCATCCTTATTTTCCACTGCTGTTGACTTTCTAGCCTTCTTAGCAAGCTTTTCAAATTTGCTGTTTAAATAGTGTGGTACTCTGTTATGTTCTCCTTAGCAACACAATTATAAAAGATAGGGGAACTATGCAGTCTCTCTTGTGAAAGACCCAGGTGTTTGGGGAGATGTTTCAGTTCTTACTTGCTTGTTGTCTCGTCTCTGTATCTTTTAGCAATGTTGACATCAACGTTGTTACCATGTATATGGCTTGTCTGCTGTGTCTGCTTATAGTCAGCTCCTGTCATCTGCAGCCACATGGCCACGGTTTCTTCTTTTGAGCCACCTAGTATTTTACCTTGATCAGTGGAAACCAAGTGATGTCTCCCCAGTCCAGCTGTCGTCCCACTCAGAACCGATGATTCATGAGGCAACCCAATGCAGCGCTCATAGATTCTCAAGGGAACCGACTCAGTGAGTAGAAACTCGACATAAGACCTTGTATCGCAGTCCTCACAGCTCCTGTTTGGCATCTGTGCACACATGGAAAAATTAGCCTTGACACTGTGCTCTCTAAACTTTTGCTAAAGGCAATCCAGATGAAAATCTTTTTGTTCAGTTCACGAGTTCCATGGTCATCTAGTTATGATTTCAATAAATTGACACAATATTAGCATTCTGTTTGCAATCTTTTTGCAAATGTTTCTATTCATAAAAGTCATTCAATGATTTTGATTTGATTCCATATATTATTATTTAAATAGCCATTGCTGTGTACTGTATCTTGGAGTCTAAGCTCCTGTGGCCCAGTGACAAACCTCTTCTTCCATTGGCCACAAATTCATAGTGCTGGTCTCTGCTGCAATAGATTTGCTCATGCTATTCACTATTTGTGCAAGTCCAGTTACTACATCCATTCCCGGCTTCCTCATTTTCCATAAAGAACAAGAGCTATCGACACAAACTATTATTACATGTAGGGTGATGGATCCATTGTTAGCTGGGACTGGAGCAGGACACGTCTCCATCCATCTTTATTGGGTGTGAAAGATGACTGAAGGATGCTTCTTAAAGTGACTCCAGTTGCCACATTCCTTTAATACTCTTCTCAATGGCAGAGGTCACAAGAGCGCCACAAGTTTGTCACTACGGAAGATAGCATTAACCCTTTGAGCACTTGATAAAAGCTGTAGGGGGCAAATTCACAAATGGCCTCCATATTCATGGCGGGGGCCTCGCTCTTGTGGCAGGACCACCGCAATAAGTAACTGCACTGCAGAGGTCCCACAACGAGTGCGGGCCTCTCCGCCAAGACTGCGGGGCCCCCACCAAGAGCGCAGAGGCCCTTTGTACATCGGGCCTGCACTGAGGACATTTTGTGACAATAACAATAAAAGGGATAATCATAGCAATTATTGATGTGACTAAGACGGCTGAATGTAAATCAGCCATGGATTGATTATTGAAGGAATTGATGTAGAAATATGGCCTTCATGAAGGGGGAGAAGAGGTAAATATACAAGTAGGCTAGCATCTCAGTACATTCAGAGGTGCAACTCTTTTCAGTTATGAACTCTGAAGCTTCAATAAACCAGTAAGAAAAGAATCATTAAATTATGGAGTATTTATGAAGAAGATCCTATTAAATGTTTGGAGAGAAATTTATCTGGAGGAAATACAGGGCAGATAGGACCATATTACGATTGCAGTCGGACGAGTGTCCTACCGCCATCCCAGCGGGAGTAGTACCGCCCGACAAGTAGTTGGAGGTCCCACCCACCAGTTTATGATGCGAACGCCATGTAGACGATCAGAAACATTCCTTTGTTTATTACTTCTTGTGCCAGAAAAGGTTCACAGCACAAGCCTCAATAGAAAAAGGGATGTGTTTAAACATCCATGCACCGTGTGGTGCCTGGCACACGGTGCATGGATGTTTGGGGGGCACCACATATGCTCACCTGTCACCAAAGTGGAGGTCCATGGGGGACAGGGGCCCTGATAGGGCCCCCAAAAGCACCTTTCTGACAGCCTCTCCATGGTGGGGTGACCGCCATGGAAAGACTGTCAGAAATGGACATCATAAACCCTACGCAGGCACTGCCTTCATTGAAGGAATTATGGTCTGACCGACACCCCAACGGCCTCCTTGAGCCTGTCAGAGGCGTTGTTCTGTCCCTCTAACAGCTGCCGTCCGAATGACTGCATCTTAATGCGGCAGTCGGGCCGATGTCCTGGATTTCGGTAGGACCATCACCGACGGCCCAGTCAGTGGCAGTCCCACTGACGTCCTAAGGAAGGCCTAAGTGTCATTAGGTAAAGCCAAGTCTCATCCTGCGTTGCCGTGCTCGCTACAGTTGTCACCAACATTATAACTGTAAGGAGAAAAGGACCCCCCTTACTTTTCATATGACCTAGACAGGTTCTAACAAGTCAATACCCCACATTGATTCTGCAAACTTGACAGACCAAAGAACACATTTATGTCACCAACATTATGGCACAAAAACCTTTTTATTATTCTGAAAGCCCAGGTCAGTTTCTATGGCAATGAATAATGGGTTTCCACTTACTATCTGCCCCGCTCAGCTATTCTACTGCCAATCAGCTTGTACAATGCTATTTATTTATAAAGGTAATTACAGAGGACAGACCTAATTTAGCGGCAGGTTGTATGTCAAAATTGTAGGGTCACAACACAGGCATGGACATAGATTTATGAATATTGATTGCAAACATAGGGGCCCATTAGCATGGCAGACAGATCGACACTGCCCGACCGGCGGTGGCGATCCGCCTGCCAAAACACCCTGCTGGATGGCCTTTTACCCCCCGCCACATTAGCATGGCGGGGGGACTGCGGCAGACGAAAAGACCGTCTGCCACTTTTCCGCGGTGGAAAAAGCCTGCAATATGGTGGCAGTGCCTTGCAGGCACCGCCATCCACATTATGATGTTGGCGGTTTAATGCCTTTCCATGGCGGAGACTCCACCATGGAAAGGCATGCGGTAATCGCTTTGGGGGCCCGTTGTAGGCCCCCAGGGGTGTGGGGGGGTGGGGGACTGCACTTAGAGAGCACCCATGGTACCCCCCTACATTGGCATACAAAAGGTGGTAGGTGCCTGTACCGTTGTGCATGCCAATGCACAACATGCATTTACTACATTGTGGCGGGTGCTGCTCACAGCACCGCCCGCCACAATGTTGTAAATGCGGGATGCGACCGCCACGGTGGTGGGCGCATCCTAATTGGCAGTGTGGGACCGCCGCACCACTGGTGGCCGGTCCCAGCACCGCTAGGGTGGCGGGCAGACTGTAGTCCGCCTGCCATCCTAATGGACCCCATAGTGTCAAGTTAAGCATAAACATGGATAATTAATTCCACATTACCTACCTTGATGATATGTTTATAGTCAATTTGGTGTAAGTGAAAGATGGCACAAAAAGAAATTCAAAACCCAGGGGCTATAAAGGGCTTTCCAGCGCAAAGAAATACATAGGATCTGAACATTCAGTTTCTGATGGAGAAGAGAGCAAGGCTAGCCCCTTTTCCTCTCGTGAAAAGGTGGGTCTTTGAGTGCTTAGAGATGACATGAGTGATGAGATGAATTTCAATTCATCAGATAAAAAAGTTCTACAGTTCATAGCGTTTGCAATGGTTGTAAATAGAGTTGCAGTAAATGTTTGAACCGTGTTTTAAAGCCATTGGCGTCTTTGTTTTGGAAAGAGGAATTATAGTTACAGAGAAACTAAACAAAGCGTAATGTATGTTATTTGGATGAGGGCTTTACTACTTTTCTTAAACTGACATGCCTTTGATTCATAAATAACTTAGGGGCATATTTTATTAAGGCGATAAACTTATCCCCGATTTAGCGTCCATTTTCGGGCGTAAAGCGGCGATAACTTTATAGCCTAATCAGCAAGGACACGCTAGTGCGTGTTTTGCTGACTTAGTCCCCGTTTCCAGCATGCCTAACTTTGCATCGCTAATGAGATGCAAAGTAGGCGTGACTGTGAAACCAACCAGGGAAAATATTGTGAAGGCAGCTTAACGATATTATCAAGGAAGGGTAGCGATTTTTTTAAATCGCTCTAAGTATGCCTTAACGCAGGAATTTAACATCTGTTAAATTCCTGACTAAGGCATACTTAAGACGGGGTGTGGATTGTGTGGCTAAGACCACAGGCCCCTATCATCAAGGGTATCGCCGTTTTCCATGGAACATCACTGGAAAACCAGCGATGTTCCATGGAACACATCGCTATTGCTAGGATAATTATCGCCATTGCGCTGAGCGTTGTTAATACAGTAATAGCATGGCGATAATTATCTGCGATAGCCGGCGTTAAACATTTTAATGCTACGAGCGGCCAGCGGTAATTATCGCTGGCTGTTGATAATATGCCCCTTAGACCCTTTTGAGAATGACAGTAAAAGAATATGTAAGTAAACAATTCAAGGCTTTAACATACACAGTATGTATAGATTTGTTGATGAGTGGTTGTAAATTTGGAAACAAGACGGTTTAAGTACTTTGTTTGGTTGCAGATGCTGGGCACAGCGCAGGATGCACAAATCAAGCATGAACAAGGACGAATGACCTTGAAGTTGCACCTTTATTAAATCATTGCATTTACGATTTAAATATTTTATAAATAATCAATCCCATTGTTGGTGCAGTCAGTGTTGTGCATCTCTAGACACTTGATTCAGGATTGTTGCACTTCTTCAGTAGAGAGTAACGTGAAATATGTGGGTGCTGGCAATACTGCTTACATTCTTCGCAGGTATAGTACCAATCCCAGAGCACAGGTGCCTCACAGAGCTCGTCAGCACAACAACTTATCAAGGAGACAGTTACAAAAGGAGGAGGGAGCACACTGCCTGATGCCCATATACTTTCTGGTAAATACAATGAATGACAACACTCACTTTAGTCAAAAGTCTTTAGTATTCACCATTCTTAATGCCGCCATTGTTGTGTATCTCTAAACTCATTTTCAGGATTGTCTTCCATCTTCAGTAGAGAGTAACCGGAGAAATGTGGGGGTGCTGACAATGCTGCTCAAACTCACACCCCCACCATACAGTTTTCTTTTTATTTATTTTTTATGCCATCAGGTACATCTTAAACAGACAAGCAGATTAAGCAAAAGAGAATAAAAAAAAAAAGAGAGAAGCCGTACATCAGTCTTAGAAAAATCAGAATAAAACAAAAAACATGAAAAAATAGAGCAAAAAGAAGCATAAAAGAACATTCACATTTCAGATCTTCCCTTTACCCTATTCCCGTTCTCTTCCCTAGCTCGCCTAGACTTTTTCCCAGCCATTTAGATAGTGAAGCCCAGATCTTATCCCCTTTCTTCCTAGCACGATGGCCCTTGTTTTTATATAGAGCCATTTCCATATTATATATATTCAATAGACGATGAAGCCAGAGTGTATATACCGGTGGTTCCAAGTCTTTCCAAGCTGTAGCGACCGCTATTGAAACAAAAACAAAATCATTATGTGCTGATACTAGTCCGATTCGACTAACATACCCTAATAGCATCAACGAAGCACTAATTTCGATTGCACAATTATTCGATTCATGCCCAAAAAATTCTATACCCTTTTTTAAAGGGATCAGGATTTTACATGCATAAAACATATGAGTAATGTCCACTGGGCTATGGTGACATCTGGGGCATTGATCGTTATCTTGTTTCCCCCACCCAAAAAGTTTTGCTGGGGTGTAATATAGGTTGAAAAGGGTTTTATAGTGTTGGGCTTGAAGATTTGCAGCCAAAAATATATTCTCGCCCAATTTTAATGACATATCTATATCTATATCGTCATCCCCTAGTTTTGATGCCTACTTTGTCTCAGTTTTCTCCACATCATCAGGTATTGTTTCCATTAGTATTTTATAAAACTCCCCAATCCTCCCTTTTCCCCGATATACCTTTATCCATTAATGGTACTACTCTGAAGTTTTCCTGCTTCTTGGCTTGATTCTTTATACACCCACTTATTTGAATATATTTAAAATATGATCTATTATTAATCTCAAATTTCTGAGCCAGTTCTTTGGAACTCTCTCCCTGTACAGCTCAGATGCGACCCGAATTTGCTTTCGTTCCGGAAAAAGCTCAAAACATTCCTTTTTCGCTGACTAATTACCCCCGGAGCCACTGCGTTATGAGGCACTATCATTTTTTATCTTTAGCGCTTGGACGCCCCTGGGCATCAGTCGCGCTTTATAAAACTCCTTTTTTTTTTTTTTTAAATTTTATTTAAGGCTTTCATTACCCCGTGTAAATTCCACAGGGCAGGACACATTTCATACAGATCAACATTTTTTATACACTGTTCATTATTATTTCCTTAAATCTTTAAACAATACATACATAATCATATATTATATACATAACACAATATCTATTAATTGTATTCTATCAAAATATACTAATTTGCACGACATTCTTTCCACTTAGTTATGGGCTCCCAAATTTACCTACCTAATCTCCTTCCCTTTTTTCCTTTCCTTGCATAAATTGCCATCTCCAAATTATAAATCTGTGTTAATCAAGCTAACCATTGGTGAAAAGTCGGGGGCAGGGGTGTAAGCCATTCCGCAGCGATACACAGTCTCAAAGTTGCATAGCAATAAATATAAAACAATCATATTCAGGTTGCCTGCCTCTGTCGTTGACTCCTAACAGTATAATCACTGGTGTTAAGCTACACTCAAATCCTAGTGACCTAGAAAAGAAAATCTCGATGTCTCTCTGTATTTTTTGCATATGCGGGCACGTAGCAAAGATATGGACAATATCAGCCTCTAAGCTTCCGCATCTCGGGCAATTAATGCCTGTTGTCCCTCCCCATTGCGCTATTCTAGCAGGGGTATAATATAATCTGTACAAGGTTTTGTAATGATGTGCCTGAAGGGCCGCGGAACATAATATATTCTGTCCCATTTCTAATGAATCAAGAAAAGTTTATTTCCCTACGCCCAGTTTTCCGCCCGTTTTTCTAGGTCATCCTGCTTAGATTCTATCAATTCCGAATAGATTCTTTTAATTGTACAGTCAGTTCCTCCCTGAATAATCTCCATAATTGAGTTTTTCTTAAATCCTACCGGCCCTCCCTTCTTTGTTACCATATAGCTTCTAACCTGTAAATATTTAAAAAAGTCTCTTAGGTCCAATCCAAATTTTCTTTGTAACTCGAGGAACTGCATTATCCCCTGCCCATCCAAAATATCACCAATCTTATTTATGCCCTTCCTTCCCTATTTTTTAAACACAAGATCAGAGAAAATATCTTGAGGAAAGGAGGGATTCTGTCCCATTCTTGTATATCGATTATATCTCCCAAGGCCGAATTTTTTTGTAAACGCTTTCCAAATACAGAATGCTGCCTTGACTGTTTTAAATCTGGTTCTTTTAAAATAGCTCGAGTCCATCTGCTTCAAAAACACATTTTCTGATGCAGCTCCTAGTGCTAGGCCGTATATAGCGGTTGTACTGAGGGGTCCTTGTCCCTCAGATTCTGCCCCCACAATAAGACCTGACATATATTGCAGGGCAGCTGCCCAATAATAAAGTTTTAGATCGGGTAACACCCATCCCCCCCTACATCGTGGAAGCGCCATAAATCTCAGTGCCCTCCTCGTCTTACCCTTAGCCCAGATAAATCTATTTACCAGATTCTCTAAAACTTTAAACCACTTGTCCTCAAACATTAAGGGAATTGCCCTAAATATGTATAAAAATTTCGGGAGGATCAACATTTTAATGATGTTTGTACGGCCCATAATAGAAAGATGTAGATTATGTAGCTTGTCCAGATCTTTTCTCACCTTCAAAATTATTGGAGCGATGTTCTTTTCCTCAAGAGTCTCTAGGGCAGAGGTGATAGTTACACCCAGGTAGACACCAGAGTCCACCACTCTATGATCCAGGCAATGCGCAAACTGATTCTTAATTATTTGTGTTTTAGAGCTATTCAAAGCATAGCCCGATAGGCGTCCAAACTTTTTAGCCTCAATCTCAATCTGTTCTATTGCCTCTGTTGGGTTTGGTGTTATAACCGCAACGTCATCGGCATATGCTAGTATCTTGCATTGTCCCAAGCATGTAATTACTGGGACTATTCTTTCGTTTATCTCAAGCCTGCGTATTAGCGGGTCCATATACATCGCAAAGAGCAACGGTGAACAGGGACACCCCTGTCGTGTTCCCCGTTTTATCTTTACCGGAGTAGTAGTGCCAGCATTTACTCTGATCGATGCTACCGGATTTATATACATAGCCTGCAATGCCCTGACAAATCCTTCCCTAAGCCCTGCTTTCTTTAAAGTATGCCACAAATAGTTCCAGGAGACACGGTCGAAGGCTTTCTCTGCATCTAAGAGCATAGCCGCGACCGGTTCTCCTGTAGCTTCTCCAATATCAAATAATTTAACGACTTTCCGCGTATGATGAGTAGTACCCCTACCGGGTATAAAACCGTGTTGGTTATCACTGACAAGGGTATGTATTATACTAGCAAATCTCGTAGCTAGTACCTTTGAATATATCTTAGTGTCCGCATTCATTAAGGTTATCGGCCTATACGAGCCTGGTTCGGTAGGTGGTTTCCCTTTCTTTAGGATTATCACAATATCCGCTCTTCCCCATGACGCCGGTATAGAAGTTCCTGTTTGCGCCAACTGCACTGTGGTCAGAAAATCCCTAATTATCTCATTCCAGAATACCTTATAGAATTCAATCGGGATTTGGTCCGGGCATTTGGTCCGGGCCTGCTGCTTTGCCTGAGGGTAAGTTCTGAATAGCTGTTATAACTTCTAATTTATCTATGGGTATCTCTAAGGTCTCAGCATCACCTTCAATCAATGTTGGTGCTGGTGTCTCCCATAAATATTTATCAATTGCCTGATCCTCTTTACCAGATTGCTCATCATATAGATTCGCATAGAACTGCCTAAATACTTCAAGAATCTCATCAGTATCTGTATGTAGCATACCCATATTGTCTCTAATTTCCCTAACTTCCCCTGTAGCCAGCTTCTGCCTACTACAAATGGCAAGTGTACGTCCCACCCTCTCGCTAAACTCATGACATCTCTCTTTATTTGCCAAATAAATCTTAGCGGCCCTGTCTGCCACAATTTCTTCTGCTCGCAATTTTGCCCTGGCAACCTTAATAAGAGCTTGTTCGGGTACTTCCCCCAGCAAAATGCATTGCTCTAGCTCCTTCTCGGCATCCAGAAGCAGTTTAGTCACCTCTGAATTTCTCAGGCGCTCTTGCTTTCTTTTATACGTGCTGTAGCTAAGAGTCTCTCCCCGGCACCAGCCTTGAAGGCATCCCACACCATCCCTGTTGCCACTGTCCCCCTATTAATCTCAAAAAATGTGTTTATCCATTGTTTCATATACTGAATATACTGTTCATCAGTTAGTAAACCTCTTTCAAATGTCCATACCCTCTCCTTCCGGGTCGCAGCTTTCATAACAGAGCTTAAAATCAAGGGGCTGTGATCCGAAAATAGTCTAGGAGATCTTTCGATCTCTAAGCTAGGGATCAGTGAGTTGGTTACGAAGTAATAATCCAGCCTTACATGAATCCTGTGCGGAGCTGAGTAGTATGCATATCCTGTATCATCTGGTCTTAAACTCGCCCATACATCTGTTAAGGCATTGTTTTGAGCAAGGCTGGATAAAGCCTGACATACTCTTTTTTTCCTGCCCTTATAAGCCCCAGGCCCCAATCCATCTACCCCGCTAATATTGAAATCCCCGGCTAGGATAACACACGGTGCCCATGTAGCTAATTCCAAATCCAAGTATTCAAATATCTCTGGGTCATCGACGGTTGAACCATAAATCGACCCCAACGTAATCCATTTTCCACTAAGTAAGCATTCAATCATTGCCCACCTACCCCATTGATCCTCTAGCTTTCTCCTTGTAATTATATCTTTTTTCCTGGATAGAATAGCCACGCCTCTATTTTTTGCCCCTTGTTTAGAATATGCCAGTACATGATAACCTAACTGTCCCAGAAGATGCCCTTGTGATCCCATTATATGCGTTTCTTGTAAGAAAACAAAATCCACGTTCATCCTTTTTAATACTTGTGCGATTGCCTGTCTCTTCCGATAATCATTTAATCCACATACATTCCATGTAGCAAATCGAGTACTCATTAAGTTATTTTTGTTACTTGTCTCAACCAATAGATCCTACTATTTTCTTTAGAGTATTTCTCAAGTTTAGTATTTGTCTGCGTTCCTTTTTTCCCCATACATATCTTCAAACCATCCATCTCTGCCGCTCCTTTTTCCCTAGATATTGTGTTTGTACATTCTCCCAATGTGTCTTGCCCTGTACCCGTGCTCCCCCAGCCCCCCCAGCCCTCCCCCAGAGACCCCACCCTGTGAACCCACCCCCCCCTTACTGGCAAATAGGTCAATCCTGACCTATGCGTGTCCGTGCGCTCGCAGTTCGCCGCTCCCTCCCCCGCTCCCCCCCCTGCTCTCTTCTTTGTCTCCCCCTACCTCAAATTCCCATAACTTACCAAGCTTTATACTGCTGGTTTTAAATTTACCTTACAGTTCAGTATTTATAACCATAAGAGATATTAATCTCTTCTTGAGTTCGTCCTACTATACACTTAATTAGTCTAATCTTACTTCGTCTTGCTGCCTGCCTGCCCTTCCTGACACTTAGACAATTTTATTTCGTTAAGGTATTCCTGAGCTTGTATTTCAGAGTGAAATACCTTAAACTGGCCACCAAATCCTACTTTCAAACGAGATGGAAACATCAGATAAGCTTCGTACCCTATAGTTTGAAAAGGTGTAATAAGCTGTCTCAACCTCCACCTCCTTTCCACAGTGGTGTGGCAAAAATCAGGCTGAGCAAAGAAAGTTATATCTCGATATGTGCTCTTAGCCACAGGTTTCGCTTTGCTCATGATCTCCTCCCTTATTAAAAAATTTCCCACATATAGCAAAATTGCTCTAGGTTTGACTGGGGTTTTTCCCTTCTTCTGAAATATGGGGAAACGGTGAACACGCTGAATCTCCTTTTCCCAGTCCCAATTAGTTATCTCAGGGAGGCCCTCTCTGAGCAGGTCTATAACAAATGATCGAATGTCTTGTCCTTCTTTCCCTTCCCCCACACCCAGCAATCTAATGTTATTGCGCCGTTGCCTGTTTTCAAACGCTTCAAGTTTCCACGAAAAGTCCGTTGCAATTTTTTCCTGCTCGAGCCTAGTATCTCTCCACTTGGCAACCTCATCTTCCAATTTTATGGTCCTTTCTTCTACCTCCGCAACCCTGTCCACCATATCTGCGTAGAGTTTATTCACTTTTCGAAGTGATCCCTGTATTTTTTTGTTAGCCTGTCTGGCCCTTCAGCTTTCAATCCTCGCCTCACCCTGCATCTGTTTCAATGTTGAAAATAAAAGTTCAAAGCTAGGGTTCTGTGCCTGAGCCTGCGCTGATGCTTGATTTTGGTCTTGTGATTGAGCCAGATATGGTTGCGGTGGACATTGCGTATTGTCTCCTTCCCCCTCATGGTATGTCTGGGAAGTAGCGGAATAGTCCCAATCCAGTTTCCTCGCCACCTCTGACTGTTGAGGATCTTGCAGTTGCTTTAACCTACTACGATTCCTCTCCTTAACGCTTTTTAACTTTCTTTGAGAGGAAACCCTATTTACTGTATTCTCCTCTGGCTCTGAAGTATCGGATCCGAGCTCCGAGTCTTCTGTGTAACTCCCTGAAGATGGTGAGCAAAGCCCTGTATCAGACCCAGGGATTGAGACTAAGTTATCTTCGTCGTCTTCCTCATCATCTTCATCATCGTTGACCGAAAAAAAAACATCATCACCCGGGGAAACAGGATTAAAAATATTGGTATCTGGCTCTACCACTGTAGCTCTCTTAGGGGCAGGTACTGCAAAATTACAGATTAGCTCCAACTTTCCCATGTCTTAGGGGCCTCTTATTGTGCTCTGTTCTGTCATCACATCGCTTTTCCTCTTTAGTTGAGATTTTTGAGCCCCGAGCCTGCCGTCCAGCAAAGTTGCAGTTAGTCTATCACTGTTGTCCGTGACCCTAATATCGCTACTCACAGCATTTGTTTTATCCATTGAATGTATCTGCCCTCCCTCCTGTTCACCATCTATTACTCCTACCTTACAACGTGAGTTTAACTGCAGTGCCTCCTGTAGAGCTGAGTCCGTTACATCCGATGCGTCCGCTGCAGAATCCACAGCTCTCGAAGCTGTAAGAGATCCCTGCTTTTCCGAGCCAAATGACTGCACATCGAGGCTCTGCTCACTGCCCTGCGCCGACCGCACCTCCAGTTGTTCTGAGCTCTCAGTCGACATCCCTGGCTGCGTGCAAGTACGCTCAGCCATATCTGAAGCGGCTGAGAGCGGATTCTGTAACTCCGACGTCAGTATTGCTGCAGCCCCTGAAGAGGTAGCAAAAGATTCCATCAATGTAGGCTGGCGTAAAGCTGTCTCCTTCTCCGAGCAGCCGTCTGCCTGCCGCGCTTGGCTCGCCTTTCTTGCAGGTAAACCGACTTACTTGTTCTTTTCTTTATCTCGGCCCTTTCTCTCTCTTCCCTCAGTGTTTTCATTTTTCTGACGTTCTTCAGTCTTCTCTGATGCTCTCTCGAGTGCTCTCCTAGATTGTGCTTTTGTTTTTAAACTTGGCGCATCCAGCTCCTTAGGTGGAGCTTTTCCCCTTTCAGTCTTCTGTATTTTCGGTGCCATGGTTCGTATCAGGCCGTCCCAGCGTTTCCTAACAGTCAGGGTGGTTAGGATTATTGCCTGTAAACGTTTTAGATATCTCCTCTCCGAAGCATACAGCTGGAATTTCACAAACGTGTCATCTCTCGTAGGATCCATTTTCTGAGAGAGACCACCTCCATCATAACCAGCGTATCCGTAGAAGCAGTAGCGTTTCTTCTGAGAGGGGGGGAGAAAGCGACTACTCCCTACAAGCTAACAGCGGCCATCTTGCCTCTCACACTACTTGCCTCTCACACTACACGCTTTATAAAACTCCTTTTCATTTCATTTAATTTCTTGAAACGGCAGTATGTCTAACTTATCATTAAGTAGGTTCCCAACTCGCTGTATGCCTGCCTGTGCCCACTCTCTAGCCATATTATCCGAGAGTTCAGCTGGAAAAATCGTGGTTCCCCACAATGGGGTATATCTGTTACGTTTTGGGATGTTCATAATTTTACTTATTTTGCTCCATACCGTTCTGGCTGCTTTCAAGCATTTGGAGCGAGTTCTTTTATAATACTTAGGTTCTAGCTGTCTGAGGAGGAGCCCTGCTGCTTCTTTCCCCACGGCAAGTTGATATATAGAGGGTAAGCCATCTTCACCCACACGCCTATCTGCTCCCAGCAGATCGCCCAGTCCTTGCAGGAAGGTTGCCAAATAATAATAATATAGATTTGGAGCAGCCCATCCCCCTCTCTCTCGTGGCATAGTCAATGTCCTCAGAGCCCGTCTTGTTTTTTGACTAGCCGATAATTCTAAGGGGATTGCTCAAAATAAATACAGTATTCTAGGGAAGATCTTCATTTTTAGGACATTAACTCTGCCCACTATCGTTAAGTGTAATTTATCCAACCTTTGAAGCTCGGAAGATATATCCTCCAGTATTGGATCAATATTATTTGCCCATAATGTATCCATACCAGGTCCAATCTTTACCCCAAGATAAATTGCAATATCTGTCTGCCGCTGATCTTGTAGATTTCCCTGTCTAGTAGAGATTATCTGGGTCTTTCCTTTATTCAGACAATAACCTGATCTACTCCCAAATTCCTCTGCCATTCTCTCGACTTCTACTATGCTGTTGCTGGGCTTGATGTAGGTACCGCGATGTCGTCTGCATATGCAAGTATTTTTGTCTCATATCCATTAGTTTTATAGGGTTCAATCACAGAGTTCTCTATTATCTGATTAATAAATGTATACAGATATATAGCGAAGAGGATTGGGGAGCATGGGCATCCCTGCCGAGTGCCCCTTGCCACCTCTATCGGGCCTGATGCCATTCCCATCATTGGTAATCTAGAATAAGGTTGATGGTACATCGCCTGAATTGCTGAATTGCTCTGCTAGAGCCCCCCACAGATACTGCCACATCACTCTGTCAAAGGCCTTCTCTGCATCCAAGAGAATCACAGCCAGTCCATCCCCTCCTGCTGCGGCTATATCTAGCAGAGATATTGCTCGTCTAGTATGATCCGTTGTTCCCCTTCCTGGCACAAAGCCATGCTGCCAAGGTGAGACCAAACTGGCTATGATTCTCTGGAGCCGAGTCGCTAAGACCTTTGAGTATATCTTCGCATCTGAATATATCAGTGAGATGGGCCGATATGACCCTGGTACTGACGGCGGTTTCCCCTTCTTATGAAATATGATTACATCTGTTTCCTTTCATGAATTAGGCGGGATCCCACGGTATTGAACGTCTAGAAAAAGATCCTGAAGGAAATCGGCCAAATCGCTTTGAAGCATTTTATATAACTCTAGCGGGATTTTTTCTGGGCCAGCGGCGTTCCCTGAGGAGAGTGAATTTAAAGCTAGAACCGTCTCCTGCAGCGTGATTTCTTCTTCTAATTCCAAACGTATGACTGGGTCTAATTTTCTAAGCTGTGAATATTCCCCTCCCCTAGCTGGTTGATTATCACAGGAATCTTGTTGGTATAGCTTACTATAATACTGCTTAAAAACCTCCATTATCTTAGCAGAGGATGTTTCCATTTGCCCCTCCAAATTTTTAATTTCTTTTATATTATTTCTGCTGACCTTTTGTCTAGTCCTGAGGGCCAGAAGTTTACCCGTCTTTTCTCCATATTCATACATCTCTTTTCAGTGTGCTTGGTATGCCTGGGCTATTTGCATCTGGAACAATGTATTAATCTCTGATTTGCCAATCATTATCTGGTTATTAACTGTCATTGATCTATTCCCCTCCCCCTGAGATAGTAATTTAGTATGTTCTGTTTCTAGCTGTGCTAACCTACTCATTAGGGAGGTGACCTGGCTTATCCATATTTTCCGCTGTTGGCCCACATAACTTATTATTTCCCCCCTTAGATATCCTATATATGTATCCCACACAATTTCCCATGAGGCACTATATCGGTTTATTTCAAAAAGTCCTCTAGTCCATTTTTTAATATACTTTATAAACTTTTCGTCTGTCAATAGTTTCCTATCAACGACCAGGAGCGAGGTTCTTTTTCCAGGACTTGGCCCCTGATTTTAAGCATAAGTGGATTGTGATCCGAAAATATTCGTGGCAGTTTATTGATCTCTGTTTCCCCCAATAAGTTGGCCGACATCAAAAAATAATCTAAACGAAAGTATTTTTGATGCGGGTGTGAAAAATAAGTATACCCAGGATCTGAATCCTTCCTAGCTACCCATACATCTACCAGGCCATTATAGCCTGATTCACCCGTGGCTTGCGTCCCTTATATTTCTCCCCCACCACCTTTAAGCTATCAGAATGAATATTAAGGTCACCACATGCTATTAGTGGGGTTACCATGTAGCAAGCTCCAGTTCTAGCTCTTCCCAGAGCTCTGGATCATCATGATTTGATGCACAAACAGCCACAATATTTACACCAGTACTTAGCGTTATAATGGCCCATCTACCCCATTTGGCTGCCAAAGTCCGCTTAATGATGCCTGCTTGACGTTTAATAAATATTGCTCAATGGTGGAGAAGTGTGGCTCAATGATTAGAGTGGCAGACCCTGATGCAGAGGTCTAGCCCGGGACCAGGGTTCAATTCCCCGCCTCAGCGGGCCTTGGGCTCAAAAATTCCACGGACCTGATAATTCTCGCCTCGGTGCCATTCCAATCATGGAGTCCCACTCGGCAACTCTGGGCAATAGCTTGCTTATTCTCCACAACGGCCCCCACAACGCTAAGGATGCCTGGCCTCCACCTTGGGGGTGCCCCGGAGTGGACGCCTCACAGGGAAAGCCAGGATGGGTTCCGCAGCAGTATTCGTACAAGCGCCTTGAGACCCTTGCGGGTGAGTAGTGCGCTATACAAGTATCAATTTACATTTTAAAACATTTTTTTTTACACCTCTTATCATTGAGGTCTGTGAGGAGCATACTGCCAAATCATATCCTATTATCTGTAGGACACCCCGGTTATTCCACTGGATATGGGTCTCCTGTAGACAAATAATTTCCGGGGCAATAAATCACAAAATTTCAAACACATTTGCTCTTTTAGCTCTATCATTCAAGCCTGCAACATTAACTGAACAGATCTGTGATTTATCCATACTTTACTGTGAAATTATACCATCTTAATAATTTAACATTCCATATTTTATTCATTCCTTCCTTTTCTAAGATTCTAGTTCTATTCAACTTTATGTACCTGAATTGGCGTTTCTTCAAAAATAGACTGGCGTAGGAGATAGTTTCCAAAAAAGACGAGCAAGGCCAGGGGTCTTGTAGCGGCACTAGTCTGTTGTTTCTGAGCTATTGGGACCCTATGTGCACATTGGACTTCCGGATCCCAGTTCCATCCTTCAATCTCGGGGAATGCCTTGGCTAACAGGTCACTATATAGGTTCTGATATCCGCCACACCTCTGTCTTCGGGGATACCCAGGAACCGCAAATTATTCCTTCGTTGGCGGTTTTCCTGGTCTTCAAGTTTCCACTGTATATCTACAAGTCTGGCCTCATGAGAGGTGGTCTGCTGCTGTGTTGCCATCAACTCCGTCTCCATATTACCCGTTCTTGTCTCGAAATCTGTTAAGCGATACGAAATCTCCGTGCATACTTTGGCTATTTTAAGCACTGAGCCTTGGATCTTTCGAATGGCAGCCTGGGATCGCCTATTATCCTGTTTAGATTCATCCCTGTGTGCCATAACCGGCTGCAGTATTGCGTCCAGGGTTGCCGTAGTCACTGATTCCACATTAGAGGGTGTTTCGGGTTTACCTCCCACTAGGTGACTAGTGGGTGAGTAATCCCAGTTTAGATCTTGTGTTCCCCCTTTTGTTCGGTTTGTGGCTGTCAAAGATTTAGCTAACCTCCGTATCGCTGTCGCGGAGTCACTACCACTGGTGTCATGTGGGCTTTCACTATCTTCTTCCGCTTCACTGTCACTACCGTTTGTAGACTGGGCAGACCCCACCAATGATTCTGTGTCCTCAGAAAGAGAGTAGTAGTAGTCTGTTGTCTCAATGTCCGTCTCCTTCCCCTGTTGTGTTTTTCACGTAAAATGCTTGGATCGCACATGAGATGGATCATCCGTTATTTTTACTGTTGTTTTAGCCTTTAGCACAGGGAGGCTTGAGCTTGCTTCCTTACTGCAGGGCTGGGCTGGTCTTAATTCACCCTTATTCAAATACGTCAGGGTTATCTGTTTGGGTTTACCATCGCCATGGTCATGACCCCCCTTAACCTGCTTGTCTTTTGCCTGCTGCAACTGTAATTGCGGTGTCTGGTCTCCCTCAGCTTGCCCTGTCTCCTCATCAGATATACCCAATGGAGCAGCGTTAGTGTCAATTACAGCCTCCTCATTTTGATCACCACAGGCCCCATCAGTCTCCAAGTTATCCTCCATCATTACCTCATTCATTGTTTTAGAAGCTAAAGATGTACCAGATATAACCACAGTATCCCCCCCTGCCATCACCAACTGTGTTGTGTCAGTTACCTGAGGAGGACACTCAGGTGTAATGTCTTGACTATCAGGGCCATCTCTCACCACATCCAATCCCTCCTGCAACGCGTCACCGGTCTTTTCCTTTTCACCACATTTTGCCTGCTTTGCTTGTTTCTCTCGGCTCTTCGTTAGCAGCTCCATTACGCTAGGACCGGCTGGTAGTTGCTGGGGCGTTCCTCTTCCCGGGCAGTCCTTCCGGGTCGAATTCTGCCTGTATCATCCTGGCGGTCGCATCGCACCTCCTCCTGTAGCGGCTGCGCCGTCCTCCAGCTTACGAGAGGGTTTTGCCGATATACTGCTCATTTTTCCTGGAGTGGGGGTATCGTCGATTGTGTCCTTGGCTCAAACTTTCGCCCTGGTCTTCGGTTTCATTGCTTCGTGACCCGTGCAACGCCGACCCGCTATCCAAGTGTTTGGGGATCCTCTCTGTCCGCGACCCGTAGCAATCCCGGAGGTCACCGTACACCAAATCTGCCAGCAGGTAAGAACCACTGCTTCCGATGTAGCCTTCGAAACTATTTTCACTGGATCACACCATCGAGCTTCTGCGGCAGCCTAGCCTAGCCTGCCGCCATCTTGGCTCTCCCTATTGCGCCCACCCTACAGTTTTCTTAGCAATAATTTAATTGCAAATGTTGCAGTGGTCTTATCAATGATGGTATTGAATATGTCATGAGTTGATGTAATATGTGGGGGGATTAGCAGTGCGTGGCGAGGGTGCAAAGTTATAGTTAATTGAGATAACTATAACTGGTGAATTTCTGTGTTTTTTTAGCTTAAAACTTTACATTGTTTCTGAAAATACTGAATTTCACCTGTGTGTAACGTTACTTTCGCCTTCATTTTTTCCAGTAAATGTCTTGGTTTTTTTAAAGTAAAATAATATTTTATTGCCATATATAAAGCCAAACCCTTACTCCACATGACCTTTTGGTGTGCACAGTGGGGATTTGTTCACAGGGCGTGGCCTCGACCACGCCCTGAATCCAACCCCTCCCCCCAAGGCATCAACCCCCTTTTTTGAGGAGGGATTACCTCTGGGTCGGAGCAAATACCCAGAGGTGTCCCGTTGGGTGTCGCATGGATTCAGAGATCCAAGGAACAAGCAAAATTGGTTTTTTTTCTGAATTGGACCTCAGGGCTCGTCCCTCTGTGAATCCACACAAGTCCTGGGGGTCAGGGTGCCCCTGCCCTTCCCCCAAACATGTTATTTTAGGACTTGATGATCTATTTCTAAGACACATGTTTTCCTTAAGGTTGCATCAAGCCAATCACAATGCGGGGTTGAGTGCCTTGATCAGTGAATCCTAAGGCGACATGAAATATACAAAGTTTCTGAGCCTTATTTGCTCAAAAACAAATCATAAATATCACTCCTTCTGGGCCAAGATCAAGCTTTCTGCCAAATGTAGCTGTGTCTGAAGTTTCTATGGGAAAACGAATGAAGAACAAGTGTTTTCGGCCCCCCTTTATCTCCGCCCCCAGTTGACAGATAACCTCAAAACTGTCCGTGTGTAAACTAAACTTGGCAAAGAATAGCACTTTTTGGAAAGTTTTGTGAAGGTTCTTGAAGATTCATCAAACAGTGCCAAATTTATAAGCAGTACTATAAGGTATTTACTGTGGAAACATGATCCTAGCAATACCTGCTCATAAAAGTATATACATTTACACATTTTGTTTAATAATTCACGGATTTTGGGCTCTGAGCTGGAGATGCTTTTCGAGTTAATTGTAGAAGATAAGAATACTTTGTGTTATTTAAATGTAATTTCTTTCATTTGAATTTGCTGTATTGCTGGCTTAAAATGAGTTAAACTGAAAATTAAAATAAAAAGAAATTGTTTCATTCTGTAAGGGAATGTTACTTATATTTAAGGTTATATTATTAAATATAAATATATTAAATAAATATTAAGAAAGATAAAACGATATATCTAATTATATTTAACATCATTTAACAAATTGTTACAATTCATTCTTTTAAAAAATTAAATACATAATACTATATATTTCTAAAGTTGAAAGATGGAAATTGCATTTTAAAAAATAATCCATTTTTTATAAGATTAGAGGCAGTTATTGTGGAATAGGTATTACAACATTCAATTAGAAAACACTAATTAAACTCTTTACTAAATGAGAATTTAGTTGTAGTTACAATCGTAATTTTTACATTTTCAAAATGAAACACTTTCCGCAGTTGTAGAAGGACTGGAGTTAAAATAGTAAATATGCACTCCCCAAAATTAAATGCTTTCCCAATGGGTTTGGAGTTAAAATAATAAATCTGAACTTCTCAAAATAAACACTTTCCTCTGTGTTTTAGTTTCTATAAATGTTTGATGTTGTGCAAAGTGGGAAAACAATTACAAAATATAACTTTACACTTTTCATATTACTAAGAGAAATGCAAACATATCCTGTGTTCCCTTTTAAAATAATACATTACCAAGAATCAGGTCAACAAACAATTTCATCCATGGGATAATATACTTCCTTCAGAAACAAACATAGAAAAAGATAGTATAGGAGTGTATCAGCATGTGATATATAAAGTGCATTAGATTCCCAGTAATCTGTGCAAAAGGATTACTCTATAAAGTGCTATTTGGTGTACAGAACCTGCTTTTCTAGGCAAGTATTCATACAGGCAGCTAGAGCTGACCATGAGGACTTTAGGCCATCCTACGTTGAGCAACTGATTTTAAAATATCGTAGTCAGTACCGTCCCATCTTTTATGTTACCCGTAAATCAATAAAAACATATACTATATTCGAGTTTAATGCTGCACATTGGAATAATTCAAATCAGCAAACAGATCTGTACTGTAAAATAATTCTTTCTGAGGGATCCTTTTAAAAGACACTATCAGTACAGCAAATTTTGTTTAAGGTGAGTAAGGTTCTCCGCAATTGGCGCAATAACATACTATAATAGTATTGCGGAATCGAAATCAGCTTTAGAATACAACTGTCCTTAAAGACTACCAAAGGGGACAAAAGTGTATAAAGGACTAAGAGCTATTTTATACAGCAGGCTATTCTATACCATCCTGTAAGATACTAAATAACCCAAAAACATCCACGTTTAAAACATAATCTTACATTGTCATATTTAATTATAAATGAAAGCATTTCATCTACTTTCCTGTTCATCAGTTGTCTGAAATTACGAAGTAAAATTCTCCTTTTTTCTAGTAGCGTGTGTAAAATATAATTAAAAGCTGTAGTGTGGCTGAGACTGTTTTACAAAAGCAGCATATGACTACTCCGGCGGACCATTTATAGCTCACACTTCCAATATTTAAATAAGGGCACATGCACTAATCTTAGCTTCAACCTCCACCTCCTGTTGTTTCTATGTTTAACATCTTTTAACTATGGCTTTAGGTTTCCACAGAATTCTGTTTCCATCAAGTGGTAATTTGCTTTCTATTTCCACAGTTAATAGCAGACACTTTTATCAGGAGTTTGAGCATTTTCTTTCTGTTTAATAATCTTATCTCTCCTGGTTTCACTGAGCTGCTAGGATCAACTGTCGCCATGATTCTCCTTACATTGTCAAGTCATGGCATTGCACTTCCAGGCTGAAGGTTGATTTTTATCACAACTTCAGTGGTCCCTCAGCTGCTGTTACTATACTATGCCAAATATTCATGTTTTTTCTAGGTAATATTTAAATCCTATAATAGTCAAGCCCGGATCCAGCCTTAGTACATAATTGGCTGTGTCCCTTGTAAGGTCGTGCCAGATCTTCCAGATGTTCATCTTCACTATCTGAATTCACTTTATGTCTTTATCTACTAAGATCTCTCTCCCATACAAAAAAAGAAATATCTGACGACCTAGCATTCTGTAGTTGTTGAGTTGTTCCAGAGGGGCCTTTTTATATATATGTGCCCTCATGCTGCCCCACTAGGTGTCAGGGATTATGTTTGCTTTGATAACTGCTTCATACCATGAAGTAGGATCTTAAGCCTGCAAGTTGGGATTTAGCTTTGGTATGTTAGCAGAAAGGTGGTCTGGTCATTGGGCCTTTGACTTCTTTAGTTTCTTAATTAGTTCTTCTATGTATTTTACTGATGGAATCAATGCTTTTCTGAGGCATTAGCTAGGTCATAATTTTTGTCTCTGAGCCACCTTGCAGTTCTTTGCATACACTCATGGAACATGCCAAACGTTACTGAATGATTCCCTTCCAGAGAGAAATGAGTTGTGTATCATTTGCATAATTCGTCACTTCAATTCCATAAGATTTGATAATTGGAATTAGTGGGATCAAGTATATGTTGAAGAAAATTGGGCTAATCGCAGAGCTCTGGGGTACACCGTGCTGGATAGTACTATATTTCGATAGAAAGGGAGGTAGAGCCACTGCCTTTTGTCTATCCGATAAATATAATTGAAACTAATTCAGTGCCATTTCCTCTATCCCAATATCCATAAGTCTATACAGAAGGACTTTCGTGGTTAACCGTGTCAAATGCGGCTGACATATCTAGTAGCACCAATATAACTGATTGGCCTGTGTCTGCTCGCATTCTGAGTTTATCCAGGACTGTAACTAAGGCAGTTTCTGTTCCATGGGCTGGACGAAAACCAAATTGTACATCTTCTAACTTATGGTTAACTTCTAGAAATTGCGAAAGAGTTTTGCTAATTAACCGCTCAAGAATTTTTTATCTGGTAGGGCAGAAGGGAAATGGGTCTATAATTAGATGGGCAGAGGGGGTCGAGCGTAGTTTTCTTCAACAAGGGTGTCACCATTGCCTGTTTCCAACATACCGGCACTACTCCATTGCTCAGTGATTGGCAACATATTTGAGCTGTGGAAATAGTTCCTCCTTAAATTCTCTCCACACCCTGTGTGGGAGAGGTTCTATTGGGGACCCGGATGAAACACTCTGAGCCAATTTATTAAAATCTTCTGAAGGAAGGAAGCTGGAAGTGATCCAGAATTCCCAGCTTGTCATTGTCTACTCCCTGCTCCTGTTTCGCAGGTGGCATTGGCTCAGGTAATCTGATTTCACCATCTATTTTATTCTCCTTGTTCATTCCCAGACCAGTAACAATTTTAGCGATCTTCTCTTAAAAATAGACTTCCAGATCATTACATAGATTTTGGTTCGCAGTGATCTTGTTTTTTATGCAGTCAGGTTTGGAGAGGTTGCTCACTATTTTAAATATAGCTCTGGCACTATTAGTCACCTTTAGAATGGTGTTTGCGTAATACTCGGCTTTTGCCTTGGCATTTGTCCCTTTATATTTGCCCAATACTGCCTTCAAAGCTATTTTGTCCTCTTCCTCATAGAGTTTCCTCCACTTTCATTCTGCTTGTTTACAACCCTTATTTAACTTTTTTAGCTCCTCATTGTACCAGGGGACTGATAATTTATATGTATTTTTTAAATCTTTCATTGGAGCCCACTGACCAAGAGAATGATATATCTAATCGCAGAATTTCAGAAAATCTTCCCCCACTGATTTACTGGTATCAAAGGAGTTATTATCTGTAAATACAGGGGATTTTATTTTCAGCAATTTGTTCCATTCTCTTCCACGTCGTTTGCTTTTCATAGGAACAGTTTTTTTATTTGTTCTGGGATTCATTACTGAAAATTGGATGAGAAAGTGATCAGTCCAACATAGAGGCAGTGTATTTTCCACCTCCACATCCTTATTATCTGCAAATATTAAGTCTAGTGCATGGCCTCCCTGATGTGTTGGGTCCAACACCAGCTGTTACAGAGTAAGGTTTTCGCATGCTTGAAGTAGATCTTTCAAAGCTGGGCCTAGATTCCCATTTTCCCAAAGATTAAAATCTCCCAGAATGATCATTCTGGAGTGAGTAAGTGACATATTATAGAAAATGTCAATTAGTGCTTGTAGCTGAGGGCTCATTGAGCCACGGGGTCTATAGCAAACTATGCCAGTAAGCAATTGTCCTTTAGTATCCTTAATGGACAACTCTAAGAGTTCAATGCTCTCCACTTCATCAACGTACATAGGAGTAAAATTCCATTTGTCCTTATACATAACACCATACCCCCCTCCTCTCCCAGTGAGTCGTGGTTTGTGAAAAGCTTTATAACCTGGATGACATGCTAACCCAAGCTCAACCTCTGAGTCAGGGTGTGTCCATGTTTCAGTTAAGAATAGCCCATCCAAATTGTGAAATTCTAACATGAGATATATCTCCTGATAGTGTTTTACCAGGGACCTGACATTGCTTAGGCCACATTTGAGTTTATCTACTTTGCTTTTGTCAGGGGTTGCACTCACTTCCCCCAAATTCTATATATTCAGAATCCGGACCCCCCGCTCCCCATATTGACAAAAGCTGCTCCTTCGAGTAACGATAATTGACATTCCCCATTGGGCAGTGTCCCAAACCGACAGCATGGCTGGTGCTGTGTGAGGACAGGCACAGACGGGCTTGCCTTGCGCTCCCGCTGTGCGCTTGCGTTTGCATCTCCTTAAGTAGGGAGGGAACCTTCTCTGTGAAAAGAGCTAGAGTGCTGAACAAGATGGCGTGTGCTCGGTGACCCACTCTTACATGCAGCGTACACCACCTCACCTTAGTCAGAATTACAAGTAAGTGCAAATTGGAGTGGTTAAAACAAATTTACAATTATACATGCGATTTTAAAAACAATATAGCTTTTAAGACACAATTAAATTGAATTCACTTTCAAGACGCGCTAGTTTCAAACTATCTAATAATAGCGATGTGTGCAGAGGGCAATCTTACAGTCCCCGCGCTCGCATTTACCTCTTCTTAAGTAGGGAGGGAACCTCCTTTGTGATAAGAGCTAGAGCGCTGACCAAGATGGCGTGTGCTCGGTGACCTGCTCTTACATGTGGCGTATGTAGGAGAGAATGATCTGCTTCTTATAATTACCCCCACTTTTTGCTGATGTTTCACTGTTTTCGACTTAGTCTGCCTGGGATCCTGCTATCCAGGACCCCAGCCTGGCAGCTTTCTCTCTAAATTGATTGCATGTACTTTAGGTACACCACAGATTGGATTCTGAGGTATCTTTATAAGTCCCTAGTATATGGTATACTATATACCCAGGGCATAGGTACCCAAGAGGCCTCTCAGGGACTGCAATATGTATTATGCCACCCCTGGGAGACCATTCAAAATGACACAACATGTCTGCTACAGCAGGCTGTGTAAGGTGGTGCATGCACCCCTTACTTAGATATAGGTTCACTATATCTACTCCGTATCACTGCACATATAAACCTATCAGTCACCCCAATGGCAGGCCTTATCAATCCTGAAGGCAGGGTGCTGGGTTTTATGTGAGAGGGTGCCCATTCATGAGCAGAGCCCCTCTGCAGCTTTTGGAACCTATATTCCGGGGTTGTTTGTGATGCAGCCAACCATATACTCTTAAGTGCATTATAACCTCGCGGTAAAACGGCTGCATGGAAACATGTCGTGTTTGGTGCCAAATACCTTGGAATCATACCTCCACACCAGTAACTGGTGTTGGAGGTATGATTCCACCCTACTAGAGGGAGAAATATGACAACACTGGTACACCCGGTACCAGCTTTTTCAGCCTTGGCATCACAAGATGAATGCTGCCAGCCCCAGACACGAGTCTGCCCTCCTGCTGCTGGATGAAACTCCGGCAGGGGACGGCTGAACAATAGGTTTCCTGTCACAGGGAGGTATAGTGGGGCTGGGTGGGTGCTCTCCAAAGTGCTTTGATGTCTGCACTGGGGGGCACATTTGGTGTCCCTGTGCATAGTCCAGCTCAAACCGGTTGCAGGAGCCATTTGCTCCTGCTCTGGCGTGAAACTGGACAAAGGACATGGGTGTAGCCACCCCTCTGTCCTGACCCTGCCATAGGTGGGTCCCCAGAGTTTGTCCCACCCCTTCCTTGGGTATAAAGTAGGAACCCCTGGCTACAGGACTTTAGATTTACCTGGACGAAACTCTGCAACAGAAACCAAGTACTTAAACTATCTACACTTCGTTGGATGACGGAAGAATCTCCCTTGGAGTAATGGAGTTATTCCCCTGTAAGGCAGGCACCTGAAACACATCTGACCGGTTTGCATCTACGCAGCTCCTGAAGGACTCCGAAGATTTTGCAACACAGGAGGTGGGTTCCCAAGCTTTCCTGAGGTCGAATAGAGCTCTCAGAAAACCTGAGACCCGCAGCCCTCATGGGGACTGAGCAACTCGTACCCCTGGACACCGTGAACATTTGCAGCAGCATATGCTTTTTGGTGATCCATGAGGCTGTGCTTTGGGCTACTTGTAGTCCAGACCCTGAGCAGTGATTCCACTGAAGATTACCAGCCTACGCTCCACGAGTGTTCCGTGGGCTGGTATTTTGTGATTACTCTTGAGGTCCCTTCGCGATCCCTGGTCCGTCGACCTGTGGGTCCCTGAGAAGGGAACTTTAACTTTCAGTGGGCTTTCCTGGTTGCTCCAGATGTGCCCTGACTCACCATCGCTTGGGGAGTCCTCAGGACCTTGCTGGTCTTCATCAAAGCATCTTTTCCCTAACTGCTTGGGTTGCAGTTGCCAAGGCTTGTTGGTCTCCAATCCGGACACTGACCCCTCAGCACTCGACATCCTTCGTGGGAAAGCTCAACTGCAGACTTTGGTTGTCATCAACATCTCCTGGTCCCCGTGGCTGCAGAGTCAAGCTTCACCTCACCTCACCTGAAACACCCAACATCGTTGGGCATTCGTCTACCGAGCCCCTGGTCACCCTGAAGTGACCCAGACTCTGTCCCCTCTACTTTCAGGTTCTTCTCAGCTCCGATCCAGGCATAGATCACACTGGAAACTTCTCATCTTCCCGGCAGCAGCACTTCTTCACAACATGCCACTGAAATCAACTAGCGTTTCCGACACCACTTGACCCCTATGCACCCGGCTCTCCTGGGATAGGTAATACGGGTACCTCGGTACTCTCAAGGGTGCTGGCCTTAGAACCTTCTATGTTCCAATGGGTTTGCTTAAAGTCCTCTCCTAAGTGTCCTTCATCTTTAAAATTCCAACCGTGACTTTCCCATAGAGTTGTACGGAGTTCGCGGCTGGGTACTCACACTGCACGCATCCCCATGGGTCTCCTGTGTCACTACCTTGGGTGGTTCCTTGGGGTCTCAGCGATTCTACGTGCTCTAGGCACTGTGTCTAGTCAAGTCGTGGTTGTTATACCACTTTCTTAGTATATGGTTCGGTCTCCCCCGGAGCCCGCTGTGTATTGTACTATTTACTGTCGTTCTAGTGCTTTAATATTGTGTACCTTGTGCTCTAATCTCATAAAGAGGTTAGTAGAGAGTGTTTAGTAATAAATACATATATTTTATATATATCTTGCGTGGTTCTCCTTTCATTTGGTCATTCAGGAGGTTATAATCTGGTAAATCAAGCTGCTTTACAGTCCTTCGAGACTTAGCCTGAAGGCTGCTCTCCATAGCTACCAATAGCTTTCAATAAAGGTTGTCTTTAACCTAGTCATCAATAAGGGTCATTTGGACTGGTGCAAGGTGCCCACTATAACTAGTGGACAGCATATACTAGGCCAACTTCTCACAGCGTACACCAGCTCACCTTGGTCAGAATTACAAGTAAGCGCAAATTGGAGTGGTTAAAACAAATGTATAATTATACACGCAATTTTAAAAACAAGACACCTTTTAAAACACAATTAAATTCAGTTCAGTTCAGTAATTCTTTATTCGATAGTTTAAAAAACATCATAAAAGTACACGTATCAACCATTTAAAAAAAAGAATTACATTACTATGAATTCCAGCATTTCATTAATTAAAATATAAAAACAATTAAATTGAATTCACTTTCAGGACGCGCTAGTTTTAAACTATCTAATAATAGCGATGTGTGCTAAGGGCAATCTTACAGTCCCCGCGCTGCTTTTACCTCTCCTTAATTAGGGAGGGAACCTCCTCTGTGAAAAGAGCTAGAGGCTGACCAAGATTGCGTCTGCTCGGTGACCCGCTCTTACATGCGGCGTACACCAGCTCACCTTCGTCAGAATTACAAGTAAGCGCAAATTGGAGTGGTTAAAACAAATGTATAATTATACACGTGATTTTTAAAACAATACAGCTTTTAAAACACAAATAAATTGAATTCACTTTTAAGACGCGCTAGTTTCAAACTATCTAATAAGGGCAATCAAACCATGTTAAATTTTGGCAGGTTTAAGCTCTGATAATTATCGGATCCGTTAAATAAAACTCAACTCTTAAATCTGAACCCTGCACAAACAGGGGTTAATGCAGGGGTCGCAAAATAACAACCCACTCATAACCAGGCCCTTAGAAGTGAGACAGCTCAGTGTGGTAGGGTGTGGTAAGATGTGAGCTGTGAGATCTTAAACCACCAGGTCTTCAGGGTTGGATCCTGTCAAAGATAGGCTCTGCCTTTCATCAACCTAAGACTGGTGAGGCAGTACTTTAATTTACTTCATGAGTGTTGTAAAACACAGCTATGTAGCGATGTCTGTTTCCTCCTGTGCTGAAGGCAAGTCATGCAGAGCGAGAGGTTTAAGCATTAGAAATTATTACCACTGCACAAATCATGGGACAGCCCTCATAACATGTCGTTTGTCCAGTTCTGGAGCCCTCATCTGGAGTGTTGTGTCTAGCTCTGGAGTCCTGGCAGCGAGTATTGTGTCACGAGCCAATCGTATGTTCTAAATTGCCTTTTCACCTAACTATAATGCTGCTATATTTGTTCTGTGAATTTCTAAGGTGTTTTTCAAATGTATAAAGCAACATATTTTTACAATTCCTAACTATAACTAAAACTTTTCTTTTTTTCATTCGCCCCTGGGTAGGTATGGCTAGGATTGCTTTTCCATATACAAAGCATTTTAAAATCTTACGCCAAAGGGGAGTAACCACTAAGTCTGCTCTCAGCCAGCAGGGCATTCAAAAATGCACCCGCCAGCTGGGAGCAGACTTGTGCTTTTTAACCTGCCCACACTGATGTGGGCACGGAAACAAATCATACATTTCTCCCGCCCGGAGGGAGCTTGCAAAAAGCAGCTGCTTCCTCCAGGTGGGAGCAATGCCAGGTCCCGCACCATGCTGAGAGTCGTCTGGGGTAGCAGAGGCCCTGGATTTTGACCAACACCTTGCAATGTGTTGATTAGTGGTTGCCCTGGCTTGGCATTGGGGCAAACACCTATTATAGAGACAGGCACCAGGAGATGGGGTCCCCGGGACCCAAGATGGCTCGGGGAGGGGAGCCACGTGTCCCCCTGCCATTTTTAATAAAATACAGCCCAAGTGGATGGGGTTACCAGGGCCTACGGTGGATCAAGGAGGGTGGCCGCACACCTCCCCTTTTAGAATACATAAGGCCCTAGGTGCTCAGGAGCGGGTCCACGTGGCTCCCTTTCCCTTTTTTTATTATATTTGGGCTAGAGATAGGGTCCACGGGGCCAAATAAGACTTGGGGAGGGGGCCACATGGTCCCTTCCTCTTTTTTATTGTGCTTGGCCCCTGGAAATGTGGTACTATCAGGTCTCTGGGAGGAGGGCTGCATGTTGCCCTCCCTTAAGATTTGGCCTTGGGGATGGGGTCCTTGGGGCCCAAAAATGGCTCCGAGAGGGGGGCCGCATGGGCCCCTTCCCCTTTTTTTGGGTTTGGCCCTGGGGGATGGGGTCCCCGGCCTCAAAAAAGACTTGGGGAGGGATGGCCAAACCCTCCTCCTCTTTTGAATATATTTTGCCCCAGGGGATGTTGTTCCTGGGGCTTATTAACGCTTGGGGGTTTTCATGCCCCTTCTCCCCTTAGATGTTGGCCCTGGGGTTAGGGTCCTCAGGCCCAAGAAGGCTTGGAGAGGGAGCCGAGGCAGTTCCCCTCCCTTATTTTATCGTATGTGGCCCTGGGGCCTGGGGTCTCCAGGGCCAACTAAGGCTCGGGGAGGGGGAGATGCATGCCCCCCCTGTTAATGTATGCTTTGGCTCCAGGGATGGGGTTTGAAGAAAAAGTGGAAATTCATTGGAATAAAATAAAGGTTGAAGTTATGTTCTAGTTAGGTAAATATGTCAGTGACAATATGAACATTTTGAGCTCAAAAAATTAGCAGAGCTAACAATAAGTTAAGCCACCACCATGCACTGTTTATGACCTCACATATGACATCACTGATGACATCTCAAATGAAATCATTAATGAAATCACTGATGATAGCATCCTAGCTTCTTTTGTACTTATTGCTTTATAAACCGGTATAGCATTAGATCTATAAAACTAAGTACAAAGTAGCTCAGAGTAATATAAAACATCATTATTGCTACCATACATATAATTACCACCATATACTTCATAGGTTGCAGAGTTCTACAGATTGGGCCTGATTCACAAAAATAAACTTAGACCAAAAGTCTAAGTTTAGATCTAAAGACTAACTTTACTGCAAATAAAGTTGGACTTTTGGTCTAAGTTTAGACCAAAAGTCTAACTTAGACCAAAAGACTAAGGGCCCGATTCACAGATTTAACTTAAGACAAAATCCTAAACTTACTACTTTTGGTATTCACAGAATGCACTTATTATTTTTGGTATTCACAGAATGCACTTACTACTTTTGGTATTCACAGAATGGATTTACGACTACTAACTGTACGCCCGCACTCGGGCCGGAAATTCCGGCCCGGAGGCGGAGCTTCCGGCCCGGAGGCGGCGCTTCCGGCCCGGAGGCGGAGCTTCCAGCCCGGAGGTGGGGATTCCGGCCAGTGGCGGAGATTTAGCCATGGCCAAATTTACTGCTACTAAAGTTAGACTTTAGGTCTAAACTTAGACTTTTGGTCTAAACTTAGACCAAAAGTCTACCTTTAGGAGTAGTAGTAAAGTTAGACTTTAGGCCTAAACTTATACTTTTGGTCTAAGTTTACTTTTGTGAATCAGGCCCACAGTCTTTACCTGTATTTAAACCCTCAGAGTCACTGACCCTATAGTGAGAAATGAAGTGGATATCAGTAGAAAAGTGGGCACTGTAAACAGTGTTTACGCTATGAAGACTGTTCAGTACCACACTGTTTGCAGACAGTGAAACTCTCATGAGAAATGCATCAAGGTATATTTAAAAGTATGTATTAAGAAGAGTGTACACTATGCAAAACTTGTCCAAAGGAAGGCTATTCACTTAAAATAACCAAGGTGCTAAAGATCATACTTCCTAGAGCTTTCATTCTGTAGTGAAAACTTTACAGATAGCCCATCATCTGTAGCAAAATAAGTGCATATACATAGGTTAGTACCTGGTGCACATAGTCTTCTATGTTATGTAAAAATGGTCATGCTGAGACGATTCTGTCTAATAACCTAAGGCTGCTTACAGCACTTAGTAAATAGTATGCTGAATCTTTGCCCTGTTGGAAACTTTATCTGCAGTACCAAAAAACATGTGTGGAACATGTTGTCACCTGCACATAGATTTACTCTTCAAAACAAAGATGTATAACATGTTCAATACCTCTACACACCTATGTTGCATTAGGAGCATTTGCGTTTTTGTAAACACTTACACTCATTAGCTGGACACAGGCTGTACAAATTTAGGTAGAAAACAAATTGGGTAGTTACCTGCTACTATGTAAACTATAAAACATACTAAAACACTCATTAGATGATGTCATCAGTTATATCATCAATGATGTCATTTGAAATGATGTCATAGAACATGTCATGAGTGATGTAATATGTGAGGTCATACGCAGTGCATGGGGTGGGGGTGCAAGTTATAGTTAGCTCTGCCTGCTGTAACTGGTGTATTTGCGTTTTTTTTAGATAAACATATTAATGTTGTCACTGACATATTTATCTAACTATAATGTCACTTTAACCTTTGTTTTTCAGTGAATATATATATATATATATATATATATATATATATATATATACAAACACACACATACATACACAACTTATATGACTCGATATTGATCACAAAATTATCGTAGTACAAGAACATCATGAGGAATATCTTTCTACTCGCCAGTGCCAAGAAGGAACTGTGGTGAGCATCATCAATGATCTTTCTCACATCATAAGTACTACCAACTCTGTCATTCAGTACCAAAGCTAATGCAGTTACATGTTTTGCAGTTACATCTGTTTGTCTTCAGCAATTAGACACCTTGCTCGATTGGACCCGTAATATATACAAGTACGGGATCTTTTTAAAGTTCATGCGTAATGACCACTCTAGTAGCAATGAGCACAACATTAGTGTGAACAAATCACGTCTGATTTTAATTGGGAAATCTACACTCCCTTTTTCAGATGTTCAGCTATACCATGGACTGCAACAGTGCTTTTTACAGCACAATGAAAGGAGTGGGAAATACTTGTCACAAAGCAGGACCCTCAATTGAAGCTGCTAGTCCACTTTGTACAATAAAGAGTTTTGTCACAGAGCCAAGTAGAAAGAACAATGTTTATCAAGTTCATGGCATAATTGAAAATAAGGATACAAAGCCTTCCACACAGAGATGGATGGAGCACAATCTATTTTTTTAGCATTGCTACTAAGACTGAGAAAAGGAGCAGCACTGAACATTTATTAATGTGATTTTATACAATCCCATGGCTGCTTTTGATGTTAATGCTGCACATGTACAACCTGACTGCCTTCCCTCCCAGCTCAGGGTATGAACAGATGGCCTAATGTTAGCATATCTCCTTCGACTTCATTTAAATGAATTCAAGCCTTTGGCTTGCCCTTGGCAAGGGTGATATATGTGTGCAGGTTTTTTTCTTTACTTTAGTGCAGATTCCCAGATGGCATGATTTCTTTGTTCAGGGACTGGCAAGGAAATAAGTACAGATGGGCTCAGTTTTATTGGTTATATGGGAACATAAATCTGAGGCATTCTGAACAATTATTGAACATAAAATAAAATATTAGAAACAAGGAAATTGCAATTGTGTTAAAGATGAAGGAGAAATCACATTTTGGAGGTGGTTTCTCAGGAACGTTCTAGAAAGATGGCAGAGACAGAGTTCAATGGAAACATTATAAGGCACAGTAAAACAATATTTTGCTGATTCTTTTCTTGGCCTTAGGACTCACTGCTAAACAATGCTAAAGTGTATGTATTTCTCCCTAAACCTGATGACATTTCTGTATACCTGATTGACATATTTGTTATACTGGTAAGTCCCTTGTAAAGTGGTGTACCATGTACCCAGGGCCTGTACTTCAAATGCTACTAATGGGCTGCAGCACTGATTGGGCCGCTGTAGGAAGCATATATGGTATATGTATATAGTATACTGAAAAGAGGTATACTGTGCAAAGAGTCCAGGTATTCCCTTATAAGAGGAGAGGGCTTGCTCTAGCAATCCCAAGGTGATCTTCTAGGGGATAGCGTGGTCGAGCAGCCTTAGGCTTATCTGAGGGGAGTACATCTGCAATACACACAGAGACAATTAATTATGCATTTATCAATAAAAATGAACACCGTCCTTATCAGTAGAATCATCCATCCCGAAATCCACATCTACTTAAACACGCAAGTATGTAGTGAGGCAGGCTATGCGTCCTAGGACCGGGATTACTGATTGATGGGTCAAAAGTAGAAGGATGCTTAGCTGGTGGGCAAACATGGGGCAGGAAACTCTTGATCAATCCCACAGATAGGTGCAGTGACATCACAAGGATCATGGGAGATTGCCCTCAATCAAGCACACATGATCCGAGGGGGTACACGCACTGTGGAAAACACTATGAATTAGATGCCACATGAGATAGGAACACATAGAAAATCAGGACCTACCACATGTAGTGACCGCGCGTTCTCTATGCCAGACATCTGGACACATTCACCACTGGCAACACTGTGTCCACGGAAGGTTGAGACCCACCTGTAGTAACCATTTGACCATTAATTTATGACCCTAAGGCAGTAACCAACATTCCTCATCATATATGGTACACCAGAAATGTTTATTACTTGTTGGAACATTTTATATAGGATGCATGCAAATCCAATGTAAATCGAGACAGTCCTCAGACTTCGTTCCTGTAACTGTTCTTCCAGCTGAATTGTTTAAACAAACTGTTCCTGTTTTGTCAAATGCCTCTTATCTTCTGTTTTTACTTAGAAATTTGAACCCAAGTAACAAATGCACACGACTCAATAAGGAGATCGACACCAATTTATAAAAATAACTCTTATTTTTATATAAGCTTTGGCACCAATCAGGTAGGTACGTTTTGAGATAGAAATACTTTTTAGTTTCAAAAGTCAACACTTAGTCAACACTTTCAGAAGCGGCAATGTTATCCTATGGCGGAAAAAGCATAAACTGCATAAAGGTACTTTACAGCAGCTTACAGGACAAATCGCCTGGACTTAAGGTAACTAAGGGGCAAGGTCCAAAGCAGCACCAACAGGTCACCTCAGGCAGGATTGGGGCGGCAGTGTGCAGAGGTGCTTTTCAGTGTCAGGTGCTCAATGTTTTCTTATAGGGGAAAACTTACTGCATTCAGGCACTTCAGGGCCACTTACAGGACCAATCTCCTGGATTCAAGGTAAGTATGGGCAAGGTCCAAGGCCACACCAACAGTTGACCTTGGGAGGCTCTGCAGCATCTGGGTGCAGAGGTGTGTTAGGTTGTCGGGTGCCCAATGTTAGTCAATAGGGATCGGTCTGGTCAGAAAGAGGCTGCAGGCTTGGACTGGGAAACCATTCAGACTGAACCAAAAAGGAGGCTCAGGTCTTGCGATGCTCGGGGACTTGGCAACAGCATTGGTCCACTTCCACTCTGGCCATGGGCAACAGGTACAGAGGTGGAGATTTTTTACAGCAGAGTCACACTCGGCCAGGGGGGCTGCGCCAAGAGGCTGCAGGTGGCATTGAGACGTCATCTCATGGCAAACACAAGGTGGGCTTCTTCTCTGGAGGGCTAGGGGACCACGCTGGTACGGCTAGCCTGATGGAACTCAGGCTTGGAGAGATGGGTGCAGTAGTGCTGGCCAGTGTCGGGTTTACGCGATCTCGAGTCCACACAGTTCTTTCTCTGGCACCTGCAGGGTGCATGGAAGCAGCTCTGCTGCTCCACTGGAGTTCCTCAGTCTTGGCAGCCATGCTGGTGGTCTCCCTCGGATTTTGGAGGCACATCAGCTCAGTCGCCGTCCGAGTTCCGCCTCGCCGGCTGGATACTGGCCTATATCCAGCCGGCGAGGCGGAACTCGGATGGCGACTCAGCGACTTGCCAAGCTTCAAATTAACTACAGTATTCACTGAGAGTATACATCTTAGCCGTCTAACTACCTCAATCACGAATCAGATTAACACCGACGTAGCTGCTTTCAGCTTTTGTTCACGCGCAATTACCGGCGGAATTGTACAGACGGTCTCACTAAGAGTGTGGACCTATACATCGCCAATCATAAGGCATCCACATCCCGCTCATCTCGGCGGGTTGTGACAAGGCCTCATACTGACCCAGGTTGCCCCACCCCTGTACCTGCCCCAGTCCTGAAGAAGACCCGCAAGGCCGAGGTTCAACCCACCCTCACGGCCAGAAGTCGGGTCGAAACGTCGACGCTCCTGAACAGGCCTGGACCCCATATGCACCCCCACCGTGCCACACAAGAATACAATTCTGTGCAAATTGAAACTGTTATAAACTGAGTTTGTTTACTATAAATGCGGCCAGGCCCAATAGGACGGTGATTTACAACCAGTCCAAAATATGAATGTATAAAGTTTTTTCCTATGTCACTAATTTGAATTCTTTTCAACATCTTCACATTTGAGCACCCTTTCTTAATGCACGTTCCCTCATGGGCAACCTCCTTTGATAAAAGTTTGTACCATCAAAACTATTTGACCTTCGTTCGCCAATTGACATGAAAATTAAATGTATGGTGAATGAGATCATGGTTTGTTGCACTTCTTTGTATATTTTTGAATAACGTATTAAGTACTGTGAGCCTACAAATTGCTCTTTGAGTAGCACATGAAATTATTTACTAAATATACCAAACAGGAACTTTGATTTATATCTTGTCAGATCAAGGTCTAGGACCAATGTTTTTTGTATCGTACTGTACCCAGGTCCAAGACCGCGATTGGGTAACCCCATTTGTGAAATCGCTAGTGACTTCTAAGCACTATTTTTACATTTAATTGTTAAAAATTCATATCACAACTTTTACTGGTTGAATTTTTGTTGTTCTGGTATTATTTTGTTCAGATAAACATTTTCTCTTTTTCCAAACCTATGTGGAGTATTTTTCTGGTGTATTTATTGTGTTGCTGTGTGTGTGTTGCACGAATACTTTACATTTTGCCTCTTTAGATAAGCCTGACTGCTCTGTGCCAAGCTACCAGAGGGTGAGCACAGGTTATCTTTTAGTGTGTTTCTAGCTTACCTGACTAGAATGGTGGTTCCTGTCTGGCCTGGGTGCATACCTCAGCCAATCAGGAATCCCATTTCTAAAAGACCCTATGAATTGTATGAAAACAAGGAAGTCAAAATTAGCACATTGATGTTGCATAGAAGAAGGTTTTTGTAGCAAGAAGTAGAATAAAATCCATTTGCGTTTTAGTATAATTCTGAGAACTCAAAAATATTATTTTAAAGAAGTGTAACCCTCTGGCTCTGCTCACCTCTAGCCACACAAATTTAATTAGATCAAAGTCTATTTTAAAAAATACAAAAGCAGCTAGACTGAAAATTAGGTAAGAAACTCAAATCAAGCATAGAGCACTCCAGGATAGAATCCATATGGAACAACCGTAACATCCTTTACAAGGGCAAAACTTTACACTATGATGCTTGGATTATGGAAGGGATCGTTTTCCCCCAACAGCTAGAAACAATGAAGTGAATTCTCCATAATCCTTTCCTTTTGACTAACCAGAGAAATGAAAAATTCACTAATGACATCAGATACAATTGAAAATCATTCCCAGGAAGGACTAACGTTTGGCGATACTAAAACATGCAATATTATTTTCTTCAGTAATGTTCACTCAGCTGTGTTTTGTATTGTCTCCCACAGTCCATGTTTGTGCCCTCTGCTGCTTGGGTCTTTCCAGCTTGTGCTGCTTTGCTTTAGTTTGAGTGGATGGCAGAATGAAGGAGGAATTCATGTAGGACCACATAATAACCCTCCTGCTCATTATTATAAGATAAGTGGGCTGGCTAAATTCAGAAGAGGGTGCATATTTCTTCCATGGGGCTAAGAGTTTGTAATTGGCCAACTAAATAGCAACAGTGCACTGGGGCACTGGTCGCCGTCGTCAGTCACATAGTTCCTTCACCAACCAGTGGTGTAACATAAGCCTCCACAGTCCCCGCAGTGCTGGGGGCCCCCACGCTCCAGCGGGCCCCTCAACGAAAGTGGTAGGCGATGGGCTGGGAAAGGGGGAGCCCACTGTGTACTTTGCAAGGAGGCCCCCTGAGGTTTCGTTTCACCACTGCCACCAACATCCTCACCTACGTGAGAAGGATTGGCTAGTTGGTATTCAGTAGCTGTGTCTTTTCCATAATCCTTCTTGCCATCTCTACTTCTCTCAAATCATCCAGCCACCTATTCTCAGATGTCTATTGAGGGAAAACCTAACATGATTCACCAGTGTTGGGGAATGTCTTTCTAGGCTGTGTTTTTTTACTTAATTCCTATGCTCCCTTGGCTCGATTAAGACTTCTGTATGTTTGGCAATCAGCATGGATAGAAAGTATTTTAAATAGCTTGTGGCTTGGATTATGTAGAGTATGTCCAATGTGGCTAAAGGAGAAAAATGCTTGTGATATTCCTCTGTTGGTAAACACTTTGGAAGCCTCTTCTGATGAGACTTCCTTTGGTCCATCTAAATTCGTCCCTTCGTGAGGAGGTGACTGCTGGTTGGGATGTAAAACGTGTAAATTATTTGAGGTGCTACAATGCATGAGCTTGCTTAGTTAGAACAAGTATGTTCTTTTCAAGGTTGTGGGTTTGCTAAGAGTGCATTGTCCAGAGTTGAAATTTTAACAGAAATGCAGGAAAGAAAAAAATAAACATGTTCAGGTTATATTGTCGGTTTATATCTGTCATCGTTATATCACCAACTAACGCTTTCTATTACATATATAAGATCTACTTAATTTATCATTTAACAGCATATTTGTCCAAGCCCACATATTTATTCTGGTGCTATTTACTAAAAGAGCATTGGTAGTTGTACATTTTAGTTAACAAAGTGTTAATAGGAGACCCTATGTGGCAGATTTGGACATATGAGCGAAATTAGAGGGAGCTTCACTGGTCGTCCTTTTGTTATACAGTTTTCTATAGGGCGAACTCGACCTGAGTGTATTGGAGCACTTTACATGAGCACCAGTTACGTTACTCAAGGTCCAGGACACATTCATGTTTGGTAGGCACGGGGAGATTAAGTGATTTGCCCAGAATCACAGAATGTTGGGCAGAGGCTCGAACCTGGTCCCTCAGCTCCAAAGTCTGCAGCTCTGGCAGTAAGGCCACATCCTGTCCCCCAGGATTTGTTATTGTTGACAGCGGTATTACGGGGATGTCAGGTGCGCACAGACCTGATGGTGAGCTGGAATAAATTAACACGCCCACATCAGTTAGTGGGTAGGGGCGGAAGGACCTCAAGCGATCCTTGCCTGTTTATTCAATCCCTCTGGCCACGCCTGCCAGAGAGTGATACATTGTTGGCGAGCCCTTCTGGGCCTCGGATCATTACAAGTGTTGCATGTGAATTCCTGATAATGGGTAGCATTGGTAACAGGGGGCGCAGAGGAAGGGTCAAAGAAAATATTGTTATATTGTGATGTCCACTGAGGGAGAGGTCAATGGGCAGACATGATTTTGCCTATGTAGAATGCAGGTGACCGCATCTCAGGGCTGGGAGTCATAAAAAGGGTACATTGATTAATGGTGAACACACCAGGTGGGCTTCACCATCTCTAACACACTCCCCTAAGTTTGTCACATTTGATGAATTGCTTGATTTCCAATACAATAGAGGATGCTGACACAGGGTTTGGCAGGGCATGTCGAGGATGAACTGGACAATGTTGGAAGGTAATGTAAAGCAGAAGACAAAGCATGGTGTGCTAAGGTCCCATGTTTTGGTTACTCTCCTCGGCAGTAATGATTTGAGATTGAGAAAAACCTTTTCTTGGTCGAGGATGCCATGAAAAAAAATAGCTGTTCTTAATAAATAAAATCGGATGAGTCTGGAACAGGTGGGGTGCTGTGGGTATCTCAATCCTCTAAACTTGGTCGAGTTACAGGGCACTCCTAAAGATGTATAGGACACCAAGTGCCTTCGGATAGCCTGACCTGAGAGGCAACAAGTGACTTCCTCAGGTAATTACAGCACGATAACAGGATCACCATAGCATAACCTGTGTATTTAAATAAAGGTGCAATAAAACAATGTTTACAACATAATATGTTCCCTCAGTGAATAAAGTCACCATACAGTCTAACCATGTAAAACCTATGTAAAAGAATGAACACACCAGGAGGCTAAGATAAAAGGATGCATTTGCACAGAAAAGAACATCCTCAAGTTGTCCCCAGCACAGGCAACAACAGCACAAGATTTCTCGGTTCTATGCTCCAACACAGAACATACAATTGTTGACATTTCAACACAAGTCTTAATACAAGCTCTTTCCTGCAGCTCTCAAACCAAACAACGTTTTACGCTTTAGACTAACAATATCTATTAAAGAAAAAAATAGTTAACTCACAATACAATCCTTTAAGTATTTGGTTTTCTAGCACATCTATAGTAGTCAGATTCAATGTGTTATTTTCTAACCTACAAAATATTTGCTACATTTTACCTAACCACTAATTTTAGGAATATATGCTTACATCACTGCATTCATCATTCAATCCATTTTATTCACCTCCCCAGAATTTTGATCACACATGACCAGCGTCTTCATATTTGTGGGCGCAAGAGATATATGGTTCTTGCCCCATACTCTTCCATATTTGAACTTCACTGCATCATTCCTCACTTCAACCACTTCAGTCAGTGCCATGAACATAATGCCACAGTTCCTCAACCAACCCACTCTTCATACTTTCCACATCACCATTTTTTTCCTCGCCCATCTTTACTTTTGTTGCTTTATTCTTCTGTTGAACGCCATTCCTTACATTTAGAACTCCGTTTCATTTCTCCTCACTCGCCTGTATACACCCAACCCATTCTCTGCACAATAGGGAACCTACCACTCTTCCTCTTGTCAAGGTAAAAGGAGAAACACCTGTACCTGGCAGCATAGTGAGCAGCGGGTGGACTCACTTGTGGACCGCTTGTGAGCGGATCCCTTCCGGAACCTACTGAGGGTTATACACACTCCAGTTATGATATGAGCTACAGAGGACCCATTTGCAAAAACAAGCAATTGAATCATTGTAAAGGAAATCCGGAGGAAGGCATATGCCTTACATCAGGTTCACACAGTGATGCAGTAGTTGGATGACATTGTCCCAAAGAGACCCTAACATTTATACAGGATCGAAACGTCGACAACCCGTCCCTCTGGATTTATAATACAAAGTGATATTTTCAGGGAATGTGGACATTTTTACACCACCCTATTCTGTTTTTAAGTTTGAGTTTATTAAGGGTTAACAGAAAAAGAAGAAACAGCAATATAATAAGTTAACAAAATCTTATGTAAGAAAAGGTAAAAAGGTAAAAATAGAAATAAATAATTGCATTCATATTACACTAGATAGAAAAACGGGAATGCATCATAAATGAAAGAAAGGGGGAAAGGATAAAAGAGCAATATATAATATAGGGGAACGACAATTGGAGATAACAAGCAATTTATGTAATAATAAGTAACATTGTAAGCATAACAATAATGGAGGTGAGAAACAGAATAACTAAATAATCAATAGTGCATAACAATTAACCAACTAAAAATGAGAAGGAAAAGGGGGAAGTTAAGGTGGTTTCCGTACATCATCTGATCCATTTTTAGGAGCAACATTCAAAGAGGCAGTTAAGGATAAATAAGTTGTCAAAGGAAGCCATAAAAGGTCTCCCCAGGGAAAGGGGAGACACATAATTAGTATCCAGCCGGTGATGGAAACAGACTGCATTCCACCAAGAGCAAAAAGTGACTTTATCAGCTTGTTTCCAGTTAGAGATTATTAATTGAAATGCGATACCTAACAATAAATCTAGGAAGCTTAAAACGCAGTGAAGATTGAGGCCAAAGGGGGGAAAGAGTACCCAGGAAGATGTGAGTGAAGGAAAGGGGATGTGGACGTTAAACTATTTCTGAATTTAGGACCAAACAAGTTTCCAAAATTGAAAAATTGGAAGGCATTCAAACAACATATGTTTTAAGTCAGCAGTAGGGCAAGGGCAAGACCAACATATAGAGGGTGTGTGGGGTGAAAATGTTGCTAATAGCATCGGGGAAAATAATATATGATGATAAATGAAAAAAGGGTTTGTGTGGTATTAGCAGCTCTAGTATGAATTTTTGACCATAATTTATCCCAGAGAAGAATTGACCAAACCTGTGAAAAATCCTTTTCCCACGCTAATTCAACCTTAGTTTAGAGTCTATCCGAGGAAAATTGAAAATATTTGTACAAAATGGAGGCGGAAGGAGAATTATCTAATATAGAGGATATATTTTTGTACAAGATGCGGAGGTCATTAATAGTAGGTAGGGATTGGAGATATTGGACGAGGGAAGAATAAAGAAGATTATGTTGTGATCGAGAGGACGAGGGTAAGGAAAATTATGATTGGAGATCAGAAAAGGTATGGGGTTGGTTATCTGATATGAGTTGGGAGATCCAGCTCAAGCCTCTAGAATGCCATGATTTCCAGGATATGGAACAATTGCGAATCCAGAGAGATTTATTATGCCAAATATGTTGTTGATGAGTGGAGCTGATAGAGGGATAGGAGGAAGATAGTATAGGGATCAAAAGTTTACGGGAGTGAGATATGATAGGGGAGCAGAGAGAAGCCGTGTTAGAAGTGAAGGTTGACATTTCTCAAAAATCAAAGGGGGCAATAGAGGCATTTTCTATTTTTAACTAAAGGGTGGTAAAAAGAGAGATCTGTAGATATCCAACGGGCAGCTTGTTTTAGTGAAAAAGCACAATGATAAGTTTTGAAGTCAGGAATCCGAAGACCCCCATTAGGTTTGTCCTTCTTCAAAGAGGATAAGGCTATGCGAGAACGTTTACCTTTCCATAAGAATTTAAGGAGGATAGAATCAATTCTTTTAAAATAATATTCAGGAATATGAGTAGAAATCATGGAAATAGTGTATAATATAAGAGGTGAGAGCATCATCTTAATTGAGTCTAGACAACCCCACCAAGATAGAAAAAGGGGATGCCAGCGCGTAATGGTATCATTCAATTTCTTGATAATATGATCAAAGTTTAATTTGAGAATGTCAGATATTAAAGGATCCAACCATAAGCCCAAGTATTTAATCCTAAAAAGTTGCCAAGAGAACACGGAATGTACAAAAAGGTGTTTTTGACATAAAGCATTTAAAGGTAAAATTTCACATTTATCAACATTAAGTCGATAACCAGAGATTTTAGAAAAGGAGGACACTTGTTGAAGGAAGGAAGGAAGGGATGGAGGCTTGAGGGTCAGAACAATATAGAAGAATGTCTTCAGCATAAACTGACAGTTCAACCTGATGGGGACCAACATGAAAACCGGTGATGTTGTCATCCTGTCAAATCTTGGTTAAAAAGGGTTCCAGAGCTAAAACAAATAATAAAGGGGCATCCCTGTCTGACTCCCCTGCGCAATGAAAAATATTCAGAAGTCATGCCATTAAAAATATTGACGCTTGGGGGCCGGAGTATAATAAAGATATAAAAGTAAGAAATTTAGGAGAAAAGCCAGCCCATTTTAAAGCATGAAACATAAAGTCCCAACTAATTCTATCAAATGCTCTCTCAGCATCTAAGAAAATCGCAGCCAGGGGATGATCTAAAGAAGAGGCTTCACTTAAAACATTGAAAAAGACTCACAAATTGTCTGAAGCAAGTCACCCCTTAACGAAACCTGATTGTTCCGGGCCAATAAGATCGGGTAAGAGTGGGTCCATACGAAGAGCCAAAATCTTTGCAAAGATTTTATAATCAGTATTGACCAAAGAAATAGGTCGGTAATTCTTGCAAAGAGAAAGATCCTTATCCTCTTTAGGAATTAATCAAATCAAAGCTTGCTGAAATGTACCGCTTGAAAAACCCGTATCAAGAAAAGATTGAAATAAGAGTAAAAGATTTGGTAAAAGAAGTGGTGCAAAATGATTATAGAATTAAATGGTAAATCCATCTGGGCCAGGAGCTTTCCCGCGACGAAAGATTGAGACAGCGCAGGAAATTACTGCTAATGAAATATCAGATTCCAAAGGTCCAAAATCGATGTGATTGGATGGAGGGGGAGGGATGGATTGAAAGTAAGAAAGAAGATCAGATGAGTCAGGTAGTGTTTCAGGAGTATAAAGATTTTTTTTAAAGAAACACATTTGTTTAAAATATCCTTATCTTTAAATAGAGGGGCGCCGGTGGAGCCTTGTAAAGATTCTATTTTTTTTCATTCTTTTCTTACTTTCAAATAATTACCCAGCAATTTCCCTATCTTGTTTTGTCCTCCATAATAACGAGAACTACTTTTCAATAAATAATTAGAGGCAGCACCAGTAGATAATTTGTTGAAAGTAAATTCAGCGTCAATGAGATCTTTCAGAGAGGATTCAGTGTTGGAATGATAATACGTATCCTTAAGTTGTTTAATTTTAATAAGTAATTGAGAGGATTGAGCTTCTATGGATTTATGAGACAAAATTGATGATAAAACCTCTAGCAGCAGCCTTGAAAGAATCCCACAGCACAACAAAGGGGGAGTCGGGAATGTGATTAATAGCAAAAAATTCAGAAGGAAAAGGGTTGAATTTTTGACAAAAGATGGGATCGAGGAGTAAGGAAATATTAAATCACCGTCTTCCTGGGTTTGGAGAAAAAGGGATGAGGTCAATATCTACAAATACAGGCGCATGATCTGAGATTAGAATAGAGCCAATTTCAAAGTGAATGCATGTTGGGCCAGGGGTTTACTTAGATGTGAAGGTGAGAAGAAACTATATTCCATAAGGTCAGGGTGACATAATCTCCAAATGTCTACCGAAGCTTTGTGACGGATAGTGGAAGTAAACTGTGAATGTATTTTGGAAGGAAAAAAGGAAAAAACTTAACTTCAGAATGTCTGTCTAAAATAGGATCAAAGATTTGATTGCAGTCACCACCAAAAATAATATAGTCATCATCATATGAAAGTAGATTTTCAGATACAGTAGGCCAAAAAACCTCATCAACCCCTATGGGGGCATAAACATTAAAAATATCTAAAGGAATCTTATCAATAAGAAGTTTAACAGTCACCCAGCGGCCATCAGTATCACGTTCTTGATGAACAATGGAAACATGTGACTTTTTATGACATAAAATCAGAACTCCGTTTTTCTTACCGATAGCAGCAGAGTAGAACACATATCCCACCCAGCATCGCTTCAGTTTTAAAGCTTCATCTTCAGGAATATGGGATTCCTGGAGTAAGGCAATATCAGTTTTTAACTTGGCTAGGTGAGATAACACCCGTTGCCTTTTGATAGGATTGTTTAATCCTTTAACATTCCAGGTGGTAACCCGAAATGTGACTGATTGAAAAAGGAGTATGTACAGATATTATGCTTACAGGAACAAAAGTGAGAATTGGTTGAAGAGTATAAAGGAGAAGAAAGGAAAATGGATAGTAAAATTGATTTAGGAAAAAGGGACAAAGGAAAGAAAAAAGAGAAAGATAGATAAGTAAAGGAAGAAGAAAAGGTAACAAGGGAAAGTAAAGAGAAAGAACAAAAGAAGAAGAGAGAAAAAACAGGAGGCAGTACAAGTCATACAGAAGACGACTGAAAAACATACCTACAAATACAAAACAAGAAAGGGAATGACGCCACCAGAAGACGACGACGACGACAGCAGCGAAACTCCACCGAACACCCGATGAACTACAATCAAGACTCCAACATGACAGAAGGGACAATAAGGAATGGAATTGAAGGAATAAAATTCCTGTAGATAAAAGAAAAGAAAATTAATAAAATTAGACATAATATTCCGGGGAAGAGAAATACGAGGGGAATACATAGAACAAAACACAATATTAAAACAATACAGAAGCATGAACGAAACGACAATCAATGCAATACCGAGACAAGAAAACAACTACAAAACAAGCTGACGAAGGAATTCTTGTAGAGCCACTGGATCTTCAAACGTTGCAGTCTTGTCTTTGTAAGTAACCTTGAAGAGGCAAGGATGAAGAAGCCCAAATCAGGCATTAATAGCACGTAGCGGAGGACGAAGATCAAGAAACTTCTTTCGGCGGTCTGCTGTAATTTTAGTGACATCCTGGGAGAGAAATAAACGGTGACCTTCCCAAAAGATGTTTATTTGACTCGGCGGCTGACAAGACTTGTAGAAGGTCTGTATATTGTAGAAACAACATAATAACACCACGGGGTTTTGCAGATACTTTCGGACCAAGTCTGTGTGCCCTTTGGATGTTAAGAGAAGAAGAAGTAGGTAAGACTGAAAAAAGGCAGTTAGATTGGATCCGTCAATGTGCTCCAGAAGACCATAAAGTCTAAGGTTATTTCTGCGATTACGGTTTTCCAAATCCTCCACCTGTCTCTTAAGAATGGATATATCCGACTCTAAGGAATAGGTACGAGAGCAGGAGGCTTGAAGAGATTCAGTTGTTTGTTCCATAATAAGTGCACGTGAGTCTAAGGAGGACCATTTATCGTGCAAAATTGTAATGTCTTGTTAGTCTCCTCCATGAAGGGTTTAAGGGCACACATTTCTTCAAGGATTATGTCCATAGAAGCAGAAGAAGAAGAAGCCCCTGGAGAAGGAGGATCCTTTTTTGGGCGTTTGGTAGAAGTTGTTGGCAGTTCGCTTGAGATGTGCATTTTAAGAATAGTGCCAGAAGAAGGATCAGATTTTTTTGAAGATAGGTCCGCCATGTTGTTAAAATTAGAGTCTGAATCAGAACACACAGCAGGTTTAGTGGAAGTAGAACGTTTAAGGTTCGCAATCTCCCCATAAAATACGGTAGAGTTTAGTAAAAAAAAAACGGAACACACTCTTAAGCATGCAGTGCGGGACTTTAAAGACATAAGGGCCAGAGTTATGGGAGTTGAAATAGCCTCTTTCAAATGGATATGAGGGAGCTCAAAAAAGTTGAAAAGCTGCAAGGCCCATAATAGTAATAGGATTTTTAGTAATAGTTCACCTCGAGGAAAAAGCAACGTTGATTGAAGCACAATATGAGAAAATGACAGAGATAAAAGCAGCATCATTTCAATAAGCAAGTGAATACAAAGAAACTCCCTCGGTGTGCATAGGAAAAGAAACTCTATAAAGTCTCATGAGGTGGTGGCAGAGTTGCGAGGAAATATTGTGAGGCTCGGAGGACGCGAAAGCTAAAAAACAAAATGGCGGCTGTTATACAAGGAGCCGAGTCTCGCCATGTAATTAGTTAAAAAATTGAGGAAAAATGCTGAAAAGAATTCTAGATGCTCACCGCAACTTGAGGCAACGATATCCGGTCTCGGGGAGCCAAAGACGCAGGGCATTTCCTTCCTGAAACGTCCGATATCAGGAGTCGGTTAAGAGTAGCTCCGTAACTACGGAACCATCTTGTGCGGCGTGTAAGCCACACCCTACACCACCCTATTATGTATCATGAAAAAAAAAACTGTGGGAGCTTACAGTGTCTTATGTTATATGCTTTGTAAATATATTTTCATCTTTTGCACACTGCATCATCTGTACTATCACCACTTGGTCACATACCATTGCATACTAATTGGTTGAGTATATATGTTTGACAGAAACTATACGGAGTCAAATGTTTCTTGTTTCTAACATGCATTAAATGATGAGCAATGTAATTGTACTTGAGAAGGGGAAACCCCTCAAAATCAGTAAGAGGTGTCTGGGATTTGGAGTGAGTCGTACAGGACAATTGTTTATGTAGTATGCACTGACTGTAGTACACACATCCCATAATGAGTCCTTTCACAATTGAGTCCCTTAATTATGGAAAGTGCAACCTATTTTTAATCACAATGTTGAATCATTCTACCTGGTCATTGCTCCTAGGGTGGTATAAAGACATACTTATTTAACACATTGTTATAGATACCATTGATCAATCAATTAGGATTTACAAAGCGCAGCTAATCACCCGCTAGGGTATCTAGGCGTGATGCCACGAGCACTTCAATAGCTCCCACCACAATCTAGGTATCATTATCCATAAATAATTCTTCAGGATAGACATCCCAGTTAAACACATCCCTCATAAGTGCAGCCAACATATTCAAATTCACACTGTCTGAAAAATAGACTTCTGTACACCTAGAAACGTACCCTAGAATGGCAATATTGTTCTTTATGTCACAGTATGATACATTTCTCACCGTTGCCACACACCCTCCCTCACCAGCAGAGCTGTCGTACTTGTTACCTGCTTGCCCCAACGAATGCCTTGAAACCTCTTTTGTTAACATCATAAAAGCTGGCATACCTGTGTAAAATGCCTATTTTATTGCACTTAAAATAAGTTTGCAGCTACACAAGCCTTCCATACCTACACCATACACGGAAGCATCCATTTTCTTGCCCATAGCATTCTTTTCTAAGTCACACATTTTTCTTTGACTTTTCACTATATTGCTCACTTCTTAATGGCCACCCTACTATGACACAAACATTTCCTTAATACATAAAGCTGCATATTACATACCCCTGAATGTAGTGACTGTCTGTTTCAGTGGCAGGTCATCAGCTGATAACCGATTCTCTTGCACCCTTATGTTGTTAGTCTTGTCAATTAACTGACCTCTCGCCATCTCATTTTCAAATTCGCGGCTTACTGGTGGTAGCAAATGGCCTAACAGCTGCTCAACTGGCAATTGCACCCTCCGAAAAAATAGTGCTACTCTAAAACCACACTTCTTTTTGGGTTAAACATATTATCATACATTTCAGTCACTGAGATAAACTCACTTATTACATCGTCTTAAACATTTCTGATTATCACATCCTTCCTAGAAAGATGCTTTCACACATTCATTCCTTAAGGCACCAAGACAATGTCTAAAGACTGCAAATTTCGTTTTTGCTTTGAAATCGTACCCTCCATTAGCATTCAATTGTGAGGAGTCTGTAATGACTACTGTGGTGACATCACTGTGAAATAGTAACTGAGTACCATGGAAAGGATATTACCTCTAGTTTCCTTTTTAGGTCGAACCTAGGCAGCGCATGCGCTGCTCTGCTGCATGCAGTATTGAGATATGGCATACAAGCTCCACCCATTTCCCCGCCCATCTTTTTAATTGGCTCCTGTGACTGTCCTTGCTAATGGTTGCTTTTCATTTGTGAATAGGCCTGTTAGTCCCTCCGTGATACCACCTTGTCTGCATTTCTTACCTCCCATAACGACTGGACCTTTTACTGCTGTTGTTACAGTCTGCTTTATAAGTCAGTGAGCAATATTTTCTTTTATGCTCTTTCCTATTCCACCCACGATATTGCAACAACTGCCCGCTTTTATTTTAATGTAAAAAGGGGGGACAAGGGCACCCACAGGAATTGGACAGGGACCTTGGGTTGATACGTATTACAGGAAACAGTGGTCCCTGAAAGCAAAATGGTAGAACAAAAAATGAATATAGTCAAAATTGAAACTATATTATAGCCAATGTCCAGCCGGGCATGGCAACTTTAATAAGTAGAGGTTGTTAACAGTGATCCAGAAAATGTAAGTAGAATCTTGGTGGGACACAAGCCTGTATCCTAGGACTTACATATCATGTTGACAACAAATAATAGAACACATTCAGGCAATTACATTGATGTTTCTTTTTAGAGATAATGAGTAGCGAAACATCTGGTATTCAAAATGCCACCTTCACAATATATTACATATAGGAATATTTAAAGTGTAGGGTGGACAACAGAGTTGACGGCGTTTCGATCCTTATAAGAGGGATTCAGGATCATCATCAGGACTATTTAGTTAAATTGCCCATATTTAGAATGCCTCATGTTGCCATGGAGGCAACGAAGCAGGCGCCGAGTCACGGTCTGGCAACGTTACGTAAAAAATAATAATTAAATAGGTAGGAACAATGCCTACGGACAACTACTTCCGGAACGGAGGGCACGGTAAAGTCTTAATGCACTAGAAGAGATGGGTTCCGTGGCCATGCAGGGGACAGCGTGTTTGGACGATGCCGGTTCAACTGTCAGTTGATGGGTTCCGGCCCCTGCATGGCCACGGAACCCATCTCTTCTAGTGCATTAAGACTTTACCGTGCCCTCCGTTCCGGAAGTAGTTGTCCGTAGGCATTGGTCCTACCTATTTAATTATTATTTTTTACGTAACGTTGCCAGACCGTGACTCGGCGCCTGCTTCGTTGCCTCCATGGCAACATGAGGCATTCTAAATATGGGCAATTTAACTAAATAGTCCTGATGATGATCCTGAATCCCTCTTATAAGGATCGAAACGCCGTCGACTCTGTTGTCCACCCTACACTTTAAATATTCCTATATGTAATATATTGTGAAGGTGGCATTTTGAATACCAGATGTTTCGCTAATCATTATCTCTAAAAAGAAACATCAATGTAATTGCCTGAATGTGTTCTATTATTTGTTGTCAACATGATATGTAAGTCCTAGGATACAGGCTTGTGTCCCACCAAGATTCTACTTACATTTTCTGGATCACTGTTAACAACCTCTACTTATTAAAGTTGCCATGCCCGGCTGGACATTGGCTATAATATAGTTTCAATTTTGACTATATTCATTTTTTGTTCTACCATTTTGCTTTCAGGGACCACTGTTTCCTGTAATACGCTTTTATTTTAATAGTAATGTATTTATTCAAATTAAAGCATGGTCAACTTTCACTTTAGCAGCCGCACCTATTTAATTATTTATTTACCAATGGTGGCCACTTTCATTTTAGCGGTTGCGCTACAAAACATTTTGAAATTCATTAATATTTCACTTTGGGTGAAAGAGCCATACTCGCTTTCACTTTAATGGTGGCTGCGCCCCTTTGTTTAGACGCTGCTCACAGTAACCTGAATATGCGAGCAGCCTCTAAAAAAAGGAGCGCAGCCACCATTAAAGTGGTCTCGCATTTGCGAGAGTTTGAGCATTTGGCATTAAAAATAACAATGCTTTTTATATATAGGTGTTGCTTTTAAAAACACATAAATAAGAGGCATTGTCATTTGCAATGCCAATAGCTTAAAAGCTCGCAAATGCGAGACCTATTGCAGTAGAAAAGCTTGTTTCATAGATGCGACACATCTCCTTTGGACTGGGAGGAATGGGAGAAGGGATTGACATCTTTTTGTACACCACTGGAAGTGGTGTTCTGCTCCAACATAGAACGTTACTTCTCCCTCGTTGCATGCCAACACCTGTGGCAATCCACAGGTCCAAACAGGACCCGGGAAGGTGAAGCCGGACCCAATGGGGGCCCAGGTGAAATGCCGTCCGGAGGCGGGAGCCCTCCCCCCCGCCCACGTTTGCATGCCGGCTAGGCCGGCGGGTGCCAGGATTGGCCCCCCTTAAACAAAGCGAACCACCCCCAATCAGGGGATGATCTAGGTAGGGCAAGGGGTGGATAAGAAGGGGGCAATGGCCCGAGTTCAACACATTCACCCCCCCCTCGCAATAAGGAAAGAGAAGAATCGAAGGACTGTGCCATCTTCATATTGCAGCGGATCGACCAGCAGAGTTGCGGGGACCAGGGTAAGGTGCGGACTACAGCCGGGCTGGTTTCGCGCCCTTTCACCATTTTGTTCAGTTGCAGGAGCAGCATGAGCAGAGCCTCCACCCCTGCCTCTTCGGACCAGCAGCAGATGATCCGGCTGGGCCTGGTTCGGGACCCCTTTCCATCCAGCCTTTATCCGGCAGGAGCAGCGTGAGCTGAGTCTCCATCCCCGCTTTCAAGCGGGGCAACGTTGACAGGTAGCTGCGAGCGGCAGACTGTGGTCGGGCTGTGGTCGGGCTGCGGGAACAGCTGATCGACCAGAGGGCCGAGCGGAACGAGCGGCAGGACGCTGCCGAGCCCTTTTGTGCCCCTTTTTATCCAGTGACCGGCGGGAGCAGCGGGTGCTGGGCCTCCAGCCCCACCGCTTGGGAAGAACAGCTGATCGATCAACGGGGCGAGCGGTGAGCCACTGCGGGCTATTTTTGCACTCTTTCCACCTGGGAACCGGCGGGAGCAGCGTGTGTGGAGCCCACACCGCTTGAGAGAACAGCTGATCAGCCAGCCAAGGTGAGCACAGGCAATTAAAGGGCCACACACCCCATAGAACGCGCAGGATCAGAGCATTTGAAAAACAGTTTGAAGGAGCTTCTATCGTAATTGTTGGGATTGCTTACTGAGACCGGGAACTGCGGGCAAAGAAGCGCAAGCAGCACTAAGGGCAATTTTTTTCTCTCTCAAACTGGGAGCATAGAAACGCAAGATAGCCAGCAAACAAAGAGCGGCTGGGAGGGAAACACAGCCCCTGGCCCGGTTCAGGGAGAACCAGGAGTGGCCAGCAACCCCAAAGAAAGGACAAAAGAGACGCGGCGAGTGCTCCGGACCAGACCTGGACGATGAACTGCAGGCTATGCTGGAGCAAGCCAGGACCCTGGTTGCTCTAAGGGGACAGAGCTGGATGGACCAGCAAATCAAGGATGGGGCACAGGGAAAGGGTAAGAGGCCGCGGCGGGCATCCCCAGCACGGCTGCCCCCTACGAAGGAGGTGAAAAAGGGGCCTGCAGTAAAAACAGCAGCCCCTGAGAAAGGCAGAAAGGGAGCAGGCAACAAGGGAAAGAGCACCCCACAAGCCAGGAGCAAGAAAGCGGTAACTCCAGAGTGGGTAACAAGCTCGGAGTCGGAAGAGAGCAGCGATGAGGAGGGGCCTGTTGCCAGCACGGCGGCCCCTCAGGATAGACATGCGAGAAAAGACAGCACAGGTGTCAGGAGGAATGGTAAGCATGGCACACGCAACAGCGAGAGAGGGCGCGGGGAGGGCAGAGAGCGCAAAGCAGTCCAGAACAAAACAATAATATGGGCACCCGGCTGGTGGTGAGTAACATAGCAATGCAAGGGGCATGGCCCATGCACCCCGTGGCAGACAGGGTTAGGCCAAGGGCGACCGGAATTCCAGGGAGAGGCCTGGGTCAAGGGGGGCAGCGCAGCCATCTACATGGATGCCCTGGTGGCAATGGCCAGGGATGGGGGCTCCATTCCCTGGGAACAATGCATGGGACGCAAGGGGTCAAGGAGGCAATCCGGCGCCCGACAAACGGGCGGACAAGGGAGGCCACACAGAAGGGGCGACAAACAATGAAATAGGAGTGGCGAGCTAAGGGCAACAAGGCGAAAAATTAGGACGGCCATGTACGAGAGTACAGGGTTACCCAAGGGGACAGCCCGAATACAACCAAGACAGGAGAGGGTCAAGACAGTAACGGGAAGCCAGCCAGCGAGTACCTGTGCCCCTCCCCAAGCGACACCACCACAATGACAAAGATGTTAGGGCTGGCCAACCTCATCCCACTTACAGTGAAGGAGAGGATTTGGAGAGAAGAGTTCATAGACATCTTTTCATTGTTGAAAGTGCGCCAGACAGGTCTAGACTTAACAGCACAGGATAAAAAGGACAATGAGAGGAGAGCCTCCCGGAAACCTAGAGTAGAAAGATCGATAGAGAATTGGCTGAAGGCATTCAGAACACTAGCATGTGTGTTCATTGAAAAATTCCCTCAAAGCGCGGCGGCACTGATCTTATATGAGCAGAAGGTGCACAAAGCCCAGCAGCAGTATCAGGGCAATGCATGGCTGCAATACGACGAAGGTTTCAGGGAAAAGATGCAAGTATAGCCAGTAATGGGATGGGACTGTCAAGACATGGAAGGCTTCACAAAACACATGGTGGCAGCCAGGGGGGGAGTTGGTGCAAAAGAGCAATTTTCGTCCCTACGGGAGTAAGGGCAAATTCGAGGGCCAAGGGAAAGATTTCAAAGGAAAAAAACAGGCTGGAAGCAAATCAAATAAGCCATGTTGGAAATTTGATAAAGATGAATGCAAATGGGGAACGTCATGTAGGTTTAAACATGCTTGTGGATCATGTGGGGGAAACCACCCTACAATAAGCTGCAGACGGGCCACAGGGCCAGGGGCCAACAAGGAAAAGACAGGCACAAAGAAATGAGGTCAGAGGGGAAAGGGGAGGAGGACAGACGCTACCAACACCCATAAGGACAAGCAGACTACTGCAGTTGTTCCAAGGTTATCACAAAAGAACAGACAGCCAGCTCTTAGGGGAAGGTTTCAGACAGGTTATCCAATCCCCTACAAAGGGCCCAGGGGTGCCTGGGAAAGCCTAAGCCTAAAATCTGTGAGAGACAATACCGGGGTGGCAAAAGAGAAGGTAGAGAAGGAATTACAACTGGTGTGGGTGGCCGGCCCCTTCACCTCACCCCCTTAAAAGACATGGTGGTATCACCGCTCGGCGTGGTGCCCAAAAAACAGCTGGGAAAATTCTGGCTAATTCATCACCTGTCCCACCCTGAAGGGGATTGCATTAATGACTGGCTGGAACAGGGCGCCTGCACGGTGGCATACGCATCTGCAGACTATGCAGTGGACCTGATTAGGCAAGAAGGGAAGGGTGCCATGATGGCAAAATCCAACATAGGATCAGCTTTCAGGTTACTGCCGGTGCACCCAGAAAGCTACAATCCGTTGGGCTTCAAACTGGAAAGACAATACTACTACGACAAGTGCTTACCTATGGGGTGCTCGATATTGTGTGCACACTTCGAGGCTTTCAGTAGTTTTCTAGAATGGGATCTGGTAGCGCGCAAGCCAAAGGGTGGGTGGGTCCACTACCTGGATGATTTCCTGTTTATTGGGAAAGCAGGCAAAAAGGATTGCGACAACCTCCTAAACAATTTTATAAGGATGGCACAGGAGTTGGGTATCCCACTGGCGCAGGACAAAACAGAGGGCCCTACCACTAATCTGTCTTTCCTTGGGATAGAGTTGGACTCAGTAGCCGGGACATGCAGGTTACTTCCGGAAAAGGTTGCGGAGCTACGCAACAACATTAAAAGGTTGAGGCAGCAAAAAAAGGCGACACTGGGGGAGATACAGCAGCTGTTAGGGAAATTAAACTTTGCCACACAGGGCGCACATTTTCAAGGCGTTTAGCATGGCTAACCAGGGGCATGACACAAAAGCACCACAGGGTCCGCATCACACTGGGGGTGAGGGAGGACCTGGGGTAATGGGAGAATTATCTGGCAGATTTCAATGGCACCCTGATATGGCGAGAGCCCTGGGTGCAGGCAAGCAAATTGGAATTCTACACTGATGCAGCGGGCGGCATGGCTTTGAGGCAACCCTAGGGACCGCATGGACAGCAGGGGAGTGGCCAACGGCCTGGCAAAACGCTGGGCTAACATCAAACATATCGTTACTAGAGTTGTTCCCCATAGTGGTGGCTTTTCACATTTTGGCCCAGCAGCTGGCGAATAGGCAGATTACGCTGTGGTCTGACAACCACGCAGTGGTGCAAGCGATTAACACGGGGTCAGCAAAATGCCCAGCAGTAGCAACCCTGCTGCGGAAACTGGTCGGCTGCCAATTGAAGGACAACATCGTGCTTAGGGCGAGACACATCCCTGGGGTTGACAACTTAGCTGAGGATGCCATTTCTCGTTTTCAGTGGGAGAAATTCAGAGAGCTCGCCCCAGACGCAAACAAAAGGATGACCCCAATGCCAGAGGAGGTGTCGTTATGGGTGGACCTGGGTTGAAGACATTGCTGAACAATGCACTGGCCACAAAGACAAGCACTCGTTAATGTAAGTGCTGGGAAACATTCAGGGCCAGAACAGGACTAGAAAATGGCCGTTGGGCCTCTAAGGAGGAGATCCTAGATTTCATTGAGTGGGCATTAATGTCAGGAAAGAAGAAAACATGGGCCCAGGCACACTTAAACTCAGTGGCATATTATGCAAAAATAGCAGAGCAGGTAGACCCAACTAGAGCCTTCAGATGCAGAATGGCAATGAATGGCTGGGGTAGGTTACAGCAGACGAAGAAAGACGCAAGGTGCCCCATCCACTCTAGCTTGCTGCAGGGGATGCTGGGGGCACTAACAGGAATATGCTCCTCAAAGCATGAAGAAGTGCTCTTTCGTGCAGCTTTCGCGATGGCATATTTTGGGGCTTACAGGGTCAGCAAGTTAGTAGCCCCATCAGTTAATGACCCAGGATCATCATGCATCCACAGAAGGGATGTAGAAATAGGCAAAGGCTACATGAACGTACTGCTACGGCGGACCAAAATGGACCAGGAAGGCAGGGGAAAATGGACCAGGATACACTGCATTAAGGACGCAGCCTTCTGCTCGGTGTGCTTACTGCGAGAACACCTGGGACAGGGGGAAGGGAGCCATGGGCCACTTTTCAAGCACAAGAGCGGGTCTTTCCTCAGCCGCTTTCAGTTCATAACAGTAATGAGGAAAACCCTGGAAACAATGGGTCTCCCTGTGCACGAGTATGTCTCCCACTCTTTCAGAATAGGGGCAGTAACTAAAGCGTCAGGGCTAGGATTGGAGAGTGGGTTGATCAAGATGATAGAGCTCTGGGTGTCCAGCGCATTTAAGCGTTACATGCGCCCGACGGTGTACTGAGTCCAATTTCTCCCGCCCCGTTTAGGTCTGAACGGTTCATGGAAGAAGGCGTGGATCCTGGGGCACTCCTACGTGACGCGGGCACAACGATGGGCGGCGGTCAGCTGCGAATTCAGCGGGATATGGCTGCGGGATACCGAAATAGACTGGTGGGGGAGTCTGGGAATGAAATGGGACCAACTGCTACCCGCGGCATGGGAAGAATTAAAACATGATGGCAGACCGGACACGGTAGTGGTCCACCTGGGAGGAAATGACGTGGCAGCATTGGGAAGGCGGGCGCTACTAGAAGACATGCAGAAAAACCTCATGGCTTTGGCATGCCTAATCCGCCCCGCAGAAGTAATTTTTTCGGTGATCATAGTGCGGATGGCTTGGCGGGGGGCAGTGGACCCGGAGGCAGTGAAAAAATCCAAACGGAAACCTAATATCACCATGGCCAAAGTGTGTAAGGCCAATGGATGGTGCTTCGTGAGACACTTTTTATAAACCTGAGATCTCCGGGGTATCACCTGGAAGATGGGGTACACCTCACGGGGGTGGGAATGGACATTTTCCTACTCAACATTGTGGGGGTACTGGAGCAGATGGGCTTCAACTAAGAGCAAAAGGAGAGGCCGGGTTAGGGGGGAACTCCCTCCGATCAAGAAACCGTAGGTAGCATGGTGGAACAAACACAAGTAAGTTAGTTAAAAGAGAAAACTTACTAGAAGGTAGATGGAAGGCTCTCACAGTGTCCTCACAGCAGGGGCACTGAGGGAGCCAAGGGGCGGCGTGCTGCCATAGAAAGAGTAGATGTGATGCTCCCGCAGAACCCTTGGGATGCCTCACGGCAGGGGTACCTGAGGGAGTAGATGGCAAGGACTCAGCCTCAGGAAAGGTAGAGTAAATGCTCAAGTAAGGTCCTTAAGATGCCACACGGCAGGGACCCCTGGGAGAAGGGAGGGCCCACGAAATGGTTACAGGGCGAGCGGAATGGCACTTGCAGCCTGGGCTGGTCCAGACGGACACCCTCCAAATCGGTAGCAAGCTGAAGCCTAGACCTGTGAATCGGAAGCCCAGAAAAAGGGGCCCCTCCCCTCCCAGGAAATTGAGGGGCTAGGTCCATAAAGCAAGATAAAGAGTTAATGAGCAAGAAATGTAAATATATAACATGGACAATAAATATGGATAGGACCATGACCTGTTGAAATGTACAAAGTTATGTTGATGAATAAACTGTGACCTTTTCAGGCACCAAAGAATGTGATCAGTGGTGATTTAAGATAAAAGCAAGCAGTTGGGGGAAACGGTTAAGGGGAGCTGGGTGGGATGACTTGCCACCTGGAAGGGGTTTTAGCAATGCTGAGAAAATATCTTGCATAGCTGTTAGGTTTAGAGATGTCAGAATCAGAACACTGAGATGTGATGGACTGTGCTTCCACGTTGAACGATTAACTTTCGATGTTTTTGCCTTTGTTGATTGCACCAGCAAAGCACTCTTGTTTGGCTGAGAACATTGTTTTGTAGTAGGTGGTACAGAGAGTGTTGATTTCTTGCTTGGTGGCGGTGTTAGAGGCTGTTTGACAGATTGCCTCAGAGACAATATAAAAGAATGAGGAACTCGGGTCAAGATCTGATTTTAGGCCTTCATTTATTTGCCTTACAGGTGGAGGCAGAGATAGCAAGTGCTCAGGAGACGGTCCCTGTGATTGATTGTGGTGGGATGTTAGCAATGTTTGTTGCTTGTGCGTGGGTGAGAGGTATGTGTGATCTCAGCCAGCACCAGTATACATTCCACAAATGAAGTTATTTGCTTTGCCTTGGCTGGAATAAGGTATTCCCAACAAATTGTGTGTCTTTAGAAAAAAACATTAGAATACTTTTTCCAAATTCACTCATTTGATAGCTAAACACATGGTCCAAGAATGAATGGCCATTGCTTTTGACTGTCTTCTTCACAATGAGATGTGTTCACTGTTTTACTATGTTTTACCAACTGAACCTTCATGAACCATTTGGGAGCTCTGACAGACTGCGTCTGATTTTATATGGTAATTTTATATAATGGGATCTTTGGGACCACAGTCATGATGGACCAATGAAACCGTGATCTGGCACTTTGTATAGGTTCTTATGTTTACATACAGTATATATCTGTGTTGGTTCATTCTGACTGATCTGCCGCTTAACTCTGCATTTCCTTTCTCAGGGTTGTCACCCCATACGACTTAGCACCTAATCCCTATCCCAATTGTTGCTGTTCTGTATGAAGCAATCCAAAGTTTTTGGGCGTTGTACGCACTACACAAATTTGCTACTTAAACAAGCATTTGCACAGCAATAGGTCTGGCATTAGTAAGAATTAGAGCTATTTGCGTTGTAAATGACAATGTCTTTTGCCTATGTGTTTTTGTTTGGAGTGTAGTGGACGTATGAACAGAGACAAAGCTGCAGAACTTTCTAGAGGACTTACAATGTGTGAATTACTGACGGGAACAGAGAAGCAGCTGCAGTAATGTGTAGAGCGGTTACAATGAAGAATTACCGACAGGACAAGGGTAGCAGCTAGCAGCACTTTTTTGAAGACTCAAAATGATGAATTAACAACGGGACCAGAGTAGCAGTTAGCAGCACTGTCTGAAAGACTTAGAATGAGGAATTACCGATGGGACCACAGCAGCAGCTAGCAGCACTGTCTAAAAGATTTAGAATGAGGAATTACCGATGGGACCACAGCAGCAGCTAGCAGCACTGTCTGAAAGATTTAGAATGAGGAGTTACTGACGGTACCAGAGACGCAGCTAGTAGCACTGTCTGAAAGACTTAGAATGAGGAATTACAGATGGGACCAGAGCAGCAGCTAGCAGCACTGTCTGGAAGACTTAGAATGAGGAATTACCGACGGGACCAGAGCAGCAGCTAGCAGCACTGCCTAGATGACTTAGAATGAGGAATTGCCGATAGGACCATACTAGCACCTAACAGTACTGTCTAGAGGACGTTGAATCAGGAATTACCTATGGGACAAGAGTAGCAGCTGTAGCACTGTCTAGAGGACTAAGAATCAGAAATTACCAGTCATATTTCTAACATTCAGCAGCTATTAAAAGGAACAAACAACTAATGCTGCTAAACTGTGTGTCTTTTATATGTGAATGTGACACAGCTGATTTTACAGTTCACCACTTTAATGATTTTCAGTTTATCTTGTAAAACATACATGCCCACGATGACTTTCTCAACAAGCATTTGCAATGCAATAGGTCTCACAGTTACGAGAGTTTCAGCTATTGGCATTGTAAATAACAATGCCTTTTATTTATGCTTAAAAAAAAAAAGAAAAGGCATTATTATTTGTAATGTCAATAGCTCAAACTCGCGTAAATGCGAGACCTATTGCATTGAAAATTGCAAAAGACCTTACAACTCCGAGCCCCGCCCTGTGCGCATTCTGTGTGAATGTGTGTGCGCAAGTTGACCAGGTGTGTCTTTTGAATTTCATTGTCAGGCTGTACTTACGATCGAGAAGACATCAATGAGTTCTCCCCGTCTCGTTACTGTATTTAAATTCCTTAAATATTGTATAGATTAGGTGCCTGTGTAATAATATCCTCTTTTCAGCGCTCCAATGTTGAATTATCTCGGTGGCTTTTTTTCTTGCTGCTTCGTTTTGTTTAAGAAAGGTCACAAAGAACATATGGCGTGACTGCTGGAATGCATATAAGTTTGAAAGAGACACTTAATAGCATCTGCTAGCATAGCTTGAAGCTAGCCACCAAATCCCGGGTCTCCTGTGCAAAAAAAAAAAAAAAAGAGGAACAGTAAGGTGTGAAAAAATCCCACACGTATGTTGTAAGAAATAGCACATGGTAGTTGAAAAAGAGTGCTATCTTTTCAGGTAGTGGAAGATAATTGAAGTTTCGAATAAAAAATGAATTCTGCAACAAGGTAAAACATCGAATTGAGGCCCAGAATGTGTAAAGCGAGCTTAAAGTTAGAGGAGATTCTGGAAAGCTGAGTCACAGAGAAGACATTTTGTAACTTGCAAGGCGTTATCTCCAGCGCATGGAGGCTGACAAAGAGAGAAGCACGGATATGAAGGCTCTGCCCCCATTTACTAGCAAGAGAATGTCCTGCACCCTTTTGGCGCTGGTGCCAGTAAATGCACAAACTGCAAATCCCCGTCCGCTGTTTTTATGGCTGAGAGTGAAAAGGCTAGAAGTACAGTGAGCACAAATAGTTTTATTTGTTGAAGAAAAAGACATGCACACTTTAAAGCTTTTCAACAAACAGGAAGGGGGTGGCAAATGGTGTGCACTTTCACGGCGGCTTTGATGTCCTCAGTGGCCGCGCGGCTCACTGAGGACATCAAAGCAACCATGAGTGAAAGTGATCACGCAGTGCTTTTCAGGCTGCCAAATGGTGCGCGCGCCCGGCGCACATGCACTGTATTTGGAGGCCTGAAAAGCACTCGTTTGCACTTCCAGATCCCCCTTCAACAAAAGCTCTCGCGAGAGCAGCGCTAAAGCGCTGTCTCAGGCAAGACCTAAAAACCCCCTCAAAAATATTCAGTCCTTATCCGTGATTTGCCTAAGCGTTTGCATACTGCAATACTGTATGGGAGTTTGTGACGTTGAAGGGAGAGGTGCTTATCACGAGCTTATAACAAAGGACAGCGCACCACTATAATGCTTTTTATTGTCAAGAATATCTCAATGGAATTTGCCACTTTCGGCCTGCGCGCAGATTGAAAAAAACTGATGTGTAAACCCATATTAAAAGTAAACGTACTCACCTTGAGTGTGATTAACTGCATAAAAGTAACTTTCAAAATGTTGATATTTTTTGTAGAAACAGGGAGATTAATAGCATCTCTGTTAAAGCCATTTAAGTAATGTCATGGTTTGCCGATTAATCTGTCTACAAAAAATATGAATGATATGAAAGTGTCACTCATTGTGTAAAGTAGCTGGTGCTCGTGGAAAGCCCTGCAACAGCCCCGGGATGGGTTTGCGCTACGAAAATTAAACCAAAAGCCTGCAGAGCGAGCTGCTCCTAATGTTTGGCGCGGGAACAGCAGCTTTGAGGCGAACACAGGGAGACTCTAACACGGATCCCCAGAGTGCAAGGACGAAGCGCAGCAGTCAGAGCTCCAGACGTGGGCGCTGGGTATCCTTGTTGGAGCCTCGACGTCGGTTCAACATCCTCTAAATGATTGTGGACAAATCACACATGGGAGGTACTTGCAACGATCCTGCTGCAAATGCTGTTTAAGTGTTTAAAAAAACAGATGATACAGGTCACCCCCCCATATGTTTACTTAGAAGAGGGGTTTAATTTGTGCAGGTGGTGGGCAACAGGTCTTTGTTTTAATCAGTTTGAGCAGGAGAGAGTAAGGCAGGAAAGGAAGACAACTATGGGGAAACAGTGACAAAAGGCGAAGACAGGGATAAGGAGGCAGGCACAGGACGTGTAGGGTGGGAGGAGTAACAGGCAAGAGGTAGGACCAGAGACATTTTAAGGCATGGGCAAAGTGGGCTGTGGCCCAGGGCCCCAGCCTTTCAAGGGCCCCCTGAGAGAGCCAGCTCTGTTCTGCAGAGAATCTTGCACTGATGACCTTGAAAAATTCTTAAACAGATTGTATTAAATGCAATTTTCCTATAATTTATTTTTAATGTGGGTGATGTATAAGAGTCTGCTACATATTACAGACATTTTGGAAATAAATAATATGTTTATGTTTCATGCAAAATCCATAAAAATTGTCTTTTAGATCAAAACAGAACCTCACATATGTGTCACAGAGATTATTTGCAGTAATATTAATGAGCTGCTGCTGTGTTACACTATTGAAAACACACATCACTATCCCTGGACATTTAACGTGAACACATTTAGAATCTGGATGAGTGTGCCTGTGCACTGTCAGTGAGCTGGCCAAAGAGGGCATGAAGGAGCTGAAACTGGATCATAAATTCATAGCTGTCCTGAACCGGGCCCCCAAAATACTTTTGGCCCAGGGCCCCCAAAATCTTTAAAATGCCCCTAGGTAGACCCAGGGTCAGCGGTGGGCTCCTTCGAAAACTTTTTCCCTGCCTTGACAATTTTTTTTGTAGTTATTTTAATTAATTAAAAATTAAGCACTAGATGACAGCTTTATAATGTCAAAAAGAAAAATAACTTGACATGCTTGTTAACATACATCAAATGGGTTAAGCCGTGGGTAATGGATGGGGTTGGGGGGAGGTGGGGATTGGAGTGCCTGAGAGAGACGAGGACTTTCCCATGCATGCATTTTTAAACTTCAATAAACCAGACTGATTGAGAGTGTGTAGCTGGGGCTAGCAGGGAATCAGGGAAAGGTTCCAAGCCGGCTTTGCTGCTGGATTTCCAATGTATTTCAGGTAGCTATGGTGTGAACAGGCCCACGGTGGGCGAGGAGGCTCTGCCGCAGCGCTTAATTTGTAATAATAAAAACAATTAACATAAATGCCAAAGCCCTCCTGATCAGGTCATTACAGTTTGCGCCAATTTAGACTAATCGAGGCCCACAAAGCTATAATAATGGCTTGAACAACAGTTATTTGTTATTTTTAAATACATTGATTTAAAGGAATATGGCATGATAAACTGTATGTTGGTGGCATCTGCCGAGGGCTGGAATGTCTGGACTCGTAGGTTTTGCATAAGGCATTTCAGAGGAACATGCATCGAAACCGGCTGAGGTATCAGAAAACAATAAGTTCATAGCACAATAAAGCAACAAACTGTTCATATTAAAGGCAAATTAACAAATACAAAAATTAAAAGATCAAAAGCACATAGAACTGTGTCAAAAGAAAATCCAGGCTCTGTAGCTTTCGAACAGATGAACTGCCGTTCACATGCCAGAGACAGCGCTATATTTTATTTTATCTGCTAACAAAATATTAACATCATTTAAATTTCGCACACCGCCGCATCCCTTCCCATATCTAAAGCCATCAACGCATTCCAACAGATTGTACGACAAAGCCACTTCAATGGCCCCATAAATTCCTGTAAAACCATGGGGGGGTGGCTAAATCAGAAAAGCACCAGTGTCCTTTTGCGGTTCCCTTGTGGAGTGAGTGAACTCCCTGAAGGAAGCCAGCCCCACTCCTGCAACCCGAGGGAACCAGCAGCCACGGACACCACACTCTCTGGTAGGGAGCAGCTGGGAAGGCGCGGGGCAGATCCAGACATTGCGATCAGACGTGCTTTTCACAACTTGTGGGCAGAGATCGCAGTAAAAAGACTTGAGCATTTTGGAATCCCTGCCCCTTCTCAAGTTTGTGACACACATGCGCGCACGCACACACACAAGCACACATGCACAAACACACCCCAAACTCTTTTAAGAAATCAGCATTCAAATTTGTCCCAGGCGCCATGTCAAAAAAACAACGAAATAGTCCCTAAATTGAAAGATACCGCCCAGCAGCGTAAGTTAACTGTAGTTGGTCGATGCTGCTTCCTCCAGAAATGGAAGAAAACGAAATTGATGTATGGGACCACTAGCCAACAATGAGCAAGATAAGAAGAACTATGCCAGATTTCACCAATGGCAAGCGACAAAACAAAGAGAAACACAATGGGTGGAGTTTCAATAGTAATACTTATTACTTGATGCCTTGGAGAGGCAGCGCATGCGCTGCCTATGCGAGACCTAATTAAAAAAAGACACCAACCACCAGATGGCATTTTCTAACTGACTTTATCAGTGCTAAAAACAGAAAGACTTTGGACTGGTCAGTGAAATCAAAGGTACGTTTTTCACAAGTGGGTCAATGCAAATGGACTTTTTGCCCTGGTCATTTTGTTCAAATTCTTTTTACACTGAACAATTGGTGACAATTGCGGGGCCTTGTTGCACTGGTACCACTGTAGAATCGCCCAGCATCAGTGGAATCTACATGTCTTGAACATGGTCTTTTGTTAATCAGTGCTGAAAACTTTGTTGTGACAAATAAATAATTGAGTAGGTACAGGAAAGTGTTTGCTGCTAACGTTTAATTTGTCACATGCAAATCTCGTGATTGAATCCTGACAGGGCAGCCTTCCTAGGTTGACAAATTAAACACTACCAAAGTGATGAAGAATAACACGTGATTTACCGCTCTTAGGAAAAAAACTATTGCATTCGCTACTTTTTAAAAATGGTCAAAGTAAACAGATTTTAATGAGTTGTTTTTGCACTGTAATTTGCTAAAAATATTACCTTGTGATATTTTAGAATGATATGTAAAGTCCAATCCATTGCATGAATAATGTGGGATTATTGTTTTACATTTCCAAGATATGTGCAGACGTTTGCACGACTCAACCTCTGGCGGCTGCACAGTTTACATCTCGTTTAGCATGACACACCGAGCCAAAGGTGCAGCTCGACTCATTCAAGCCTTCCTCCCACGCGGCATCTCCACGCATGCGCCTCCGAGCATTAGTCACCGCCATTCTTATTTTCATGTTGTTATGCCGAGCTGACACATGGACGGTGTGGGCTCTGGAACCAGCTGGGCATCAGCAGTGCCACCCACAGGGCTCCCACTGCAGATGGGCTCTGTGTCCCTGGCACGCTCCTGTCTGCGCCATGTTTGCCAAGGGGATGCAGTGCCATCAAACACGGTGGCGCTACACACGGAAACACCTTTGTAATAAAAAAAGATGTGTATTTCACATGAAACCGATTGGTATTACTGTGTTTTCAAGCTGTATTTCAGGGACGTTTAACACAATGATTTCACTTGGCGGGGGTTTATTTGGAATATAAAGCGGTTCTCGACAAACATGCTGGTGAGTTTATAGTGCTGAGGGTGGGGGAGGGGGGGGGGCGGAAAAGCGACGTGTCCTGGGTAAAGACTTGATGGTATCTGTGCCAGCAGCAATATTTTCGAGTTTACTGCCAATTTTCTGTAAAAATATTCTTCTCAACTTTATGATTTAAATCATGTCACAATAGATTGTTAACAGCATTGCCACCCCTAGTTTTCGTGCATTGCTTTCAAAGCAATTGCTCTCACTGCAGGACACTGGATTGTAAGCCTGTGAGGGAAAGAGGCCTCTGTCTTCACATCAACTGAGGCTGAGCTACAAAACAGTCAAATAACCTAGAGCCCGAAGGGGAAGCAGGTTTCTGTGAGAAGGACAGAGCCTGCCCTTGGCACCTTAGCACAAATAGCAAGCTCTCCGTCAGAGACAGCTGTGAGTGCCACATGAACAGCAGCACCAAAACAACAGTGCAAAAGAATTAACCCAGAAAACCCCTCAAACTAATTTAATGAACATTTTAGTGTACATGGAAAGAATGTAATGATTGAAATTACGCCAATATAAAGTGTAGAGAAGAAGAGATACCTTTTCAATGAAATGCAGTTGTTGGAATTAAAGATGTAACCACATTAATAAACAGTCTGAAACAATACTGTCCCTTTAAAGTAAAAATACCAAGGTGATTGCTGGAATGCTTTAATTAATCTCAGCCACTGGCAATCCATCGGGCCGCATCCGAATCCATCGTTTTTCGCCCATTATGCCACCCCACGCGGAATAGAGTCAAGAGTGATTTGCCTATGGCTGGGCCCAAACCGAGGTGCAATGGTGGGTGAAAACTATGGATTGGGATGCGGCCATGAGCAATTGCCTGTGGCTAAGATTAATTTAGGCGTTTCATCCACCATCTTGTTGTTTTTGCATTTGCCCCCCTAAGTGCACCGGGTATGCCCAGACATGGGTCCTGAGCACACTGTGCCACAGGAACCAAGCTATACCTGCCTTAAGAACCCTAATTAGAGTGAAATGGTCCTAGGTTGCTTGTGTTTAGGTTCAGGGAAGAACTGGCCTGGCTGTTTGAACTGGACTGTTCTCATGATGAGCAGGGTCAAGACTGATTTGCATAAGGGTGTGTCCAAACTGAGGTGACATGGGGGAGAAAAACGTATTAGGATGCGGCCTGAGTGATTGCTAGTGGCAGAGATTAATTCAAGCATTCCATAAACCACCTTGCTGTTTTTGGATTTGACACCCTAAGTGCCCTGGGTATGCCCAGACGTGGGCCCTGGGCTCACTGTTCCACTGGAACCAAGCTATACCTGAAGAACAGCACTACCTAGGGTGAAAGCGGTCCTAGGATGCTTGTGTTCTGGTTCAGGGAGAACCTGGCCTGGCAGTTCAGGCTGGACTGTTTCCCATAAGGAGCAGGGTCAAGACTAATTTGTATATAGGTGGGTCCAAACTGAGGTGGCATGGTGGGTGAAAAACAATGGATTCGTGTTAGACCTGGCACATTGGCATGAGTCTCCCTTCCATTTTTTCACAGTTGCCTCATATGTTTTTGCTGGTGTTAGTTGCTCAGGACACTGTGCCACTGCTGTCCAGTGCCACAGTGCAAGTGCTCCCTTTTGTAAATTGATGTATGATTTGTGATTCCATGATTGGTTGGTTTGGTTTACCTGTCAGACCCTAGTACAGTGCACCAGGAGTGCCCATGGCTTGTAATCCAAATGCTGCTGGTGGGCTTGCAGCACTGGTTGTGCCACCCACAGAAGCAGCCTGTAAACGTGTGTCTAAGGTCGGCCATTGCAGAGCCTGCATGCAGTCTGGTACCGTCATGCTGACTGGGCAAGTGCACCCACTTGCCAGTCCCTAAACCTTCCCTTTTCTTCATATCAGACACCCCTATGGTAGGCCCAAGGGCAGGGGGCGTTGTAAGGATAAGGTAGGACATGCCCTGGTGTGTGGCATGCCCTAATAGTAAATTACAGCCATTTTCATTTTTCACTATTGCAAGGTTACCTGTTCTCCATAGGCCAGGATGGGCAGTTTGGATACTACATCTTATAATCTTAACTGACTCAGAGAACATGGTGGAAATTCGAATTTAGTATGCCTGAACTCAGGATGATAAAATACATCTTTTAGTGAAGTTGGTTTTAACATTCTGTGTTTTAAAATGTCACTTTTAGAAAGTAAGCATTTTCTTGTCTAACCATTCAAACCTGCCTCTGCTAAGCTGTGTGTATTCCTTTGTCTGGAGTTTGAGTGACAGGGCTGGGGAATTCCAGGAGACAGGGTGAGGTGCCCCAGTGGTGAATAGAGAGATCTGCATCTAGATGGGTGGGAGGAGTTGCACCTGGGACCTGAATAGGGCTGTGCCTGCCTTCCACAATGCTGGCACCACCTCCTGTGGAGTGGCTGATGTCTCTGCCCTGCACAGTGAATGAAGAGAAGGAATCCTGTCAACAAAGTGCTCCAGGGCTGTACTTGCCTTCCACAATGCTGGCTCCACCTCCTGTGGGGCGTCTAATATTTTTGCCCTGCACTGTGAAAGGAAAGGAGAAGTCTGGTAAACAGAGTGCTCAGGAACTGGTTTGGACTGGGCAAAGGCCCCTCTGCCTTCAGAGGACAAAGGATTTCTGGGTATAAATATTGGGACCCTGATCCCAAGAATTTAGATCACTTTGGGAAAACAAGAAGAACCTCTGCTGAGGGAGGAACCAGAAGAAGCTGAGGAGGAAACTATCCCTGAACCTGGGGGATTGGCCTGCAGTGGTTGCCTTACTGCCAAAGAGAGGAGAAAGGAACTTTGTGTGTACTTTTGCTCAACTTGTGAAGGATCTCCAAGGGCTTGGAAAAGAGCTTGCCTCCTGCTGAAGTCTCAGGAACAACAGACTTCAACCCCCAGCTCCCCAGAGTTCTTTGGAAGTGCCTGCTGCTGTTGTTGGGCCTTCTGAGGGACTGCGTGTCGCAAGGAGCTGGAAGCGCGACTCAAGAAGGAGAAGCGTGCCGCCGTCGGAGCTGTTGTCGTCGCATCTCGTAAAGTGTGTCGCCGCTGCAGCATCGCATCGAGCGGAAGCGTCTCGCATCATCCAGGAAGTGTCTCGCAACGCCGAAGAAGCGTGTCGCCATCGCAGCCATCGTAGTTGTCGCATTGCAGCGCATCAAGAAAAGCGCCTCGCATCCACGGAGAAGCGTGCCGCCGTCAGAGCTGCTGTCGTCGCATCGCGTAAAGGGGTGTCGCCGCTGCAACATCGCATCGAGCGGAAGCGTCTCGCAAACGTCGGAGAAGAGTGCCGCTGCCAAGGCCGCTGTCGTCGCATTGCGTAAAGGGTGTCGCTGCTGCAGCTGACGCATCGAGTCGAGTCTTCCCGCAACATCGGAGAAGCGTAACGCATCTGGAAGATCTTCACGTCTTTATTTCTTTGCACCAAAAACTTCATCGCATCAACATCGTTGCAACACTTTCGTTGCCCTGCGTGTCGCATCTAAAAGGTACATTGACTTAAAGTGTCACATTTAAGAACTTAAGAGAAATAAGCAAAATCCTACCATCTAAAGTAACTGTATTGTGTGTTTTTGTCGTTTAATGGTCTTGTGGTAAATCTATATAAAGAATACTTATTTTTAATACAAAAACATGTGTGGTGTCCATCTGTAGTGTTGTCACTTGATTACTGTATGTATTCACAAATGCTTTACACACTGCCTCTGAGATAAGCCTGTCTGCTCGTGCCAAGCTACCAAGGGGGTGAGCAGGGGTTATTTTAGGAGTCTATCCCCCACCCTGACTAGAGGAGAGGGTCCCTATTTGTCACAAGTGCATACCTGTGCCAACTAGAGACCCCCAAGTCTAACAATTAGGATGAGGCCTAAGTGATTGCCAGTGACTGAGATCAAGTATTCCAGCTAGCATCTTGATATTTTTTCATTTAACACTCCATCTGTGCCGGTTGTGCCCATACTTAAGTCCTGGACTCACTGTATCACTTGAATCAAGCTATACCTGGCTAAAGAGCCCTAACAAGGGTGAAAGCAGTCCTAGATTGCTTGTTTTCCGGTTCAGGGAGGACCTGGCACGCAGTTCTGGCTGTACTGTTCCCATGGGAAGCAGGGTCAAAACTGATTTGCATATCTATGGGCCCAAAATGAGATTGCTTGGTGGACAAGAAATTATAGATTGGGATGCGTCCCACTTGATTGCCAATGGCTGAGAATAATTCAAGCATTCTACCCATCACCTTGTTGTTTTTGCATTTGATGTTCTAAGTGCGCCGGATATGCCCAGACATGGGTCTCTGGCTCATTGTGCTACAGGAACCAAGCTATACCTGCCTGAAGAACACTTACTAGGTCGAAACAGTCCTAGGTTGCTTGTGCTAGGTTCAGGGAGCAACTGGTCTGGCCTTTTAGGCTGCAATGTTTCCATGAGGAGCAGGGTCAAGACTGATTTGCATATGGATGGGTCCAAACTGTGGTAGCATAGTGGGTTAAAAATTATGGATTGGGATGTCGCTCTGAGTAATTGTCAGTCACTAAAATGTATTCAAACATTCTATTAATTTCCTTTTTGTTTTTGCATTTGATGCCCTAAGTATACTGGGTATGCTCAGATGTGGGTCCTGGGCTCACTGTGCCACTGGAACCAAGCTATAAGTGGCTGAAGTGCCCTAACTAGGGTGAAACCGGCCCTAGGTTGTTTGTGTTCTGGTTCAACGAGGACCTGGCCAGGCAGTTAAGGCTGGACTGGACTGTTCCCATGAGGAGCATGGTCAAGAATGATTTACATATGGTTGAGTTCAAACTGAGGTGGAATGGTGAGCGGAAAACAATGGATTGGGATGCAATCCGAGTGATTATCAGTGGCTAAGATTAATTCAATCATTCCATCTAGCTCCTTGTTGTTTTTGCATTTTAAGCCCTCTGTTTGCAATTTATACCCAGACATGGGTCCTGGGCTCACTGTGCCACTGGAACCAAGCTATACCTGGATAAAGAGCCCTAACTAGGATGAAACGGTTCTAGATTGCTGTTGTTCTGGTTGAGGGAGAACCTGTCTTGGCAGTACTGGCTGGCCTGTTCCCAGAAGGAGTAGGGTCAAGACTGATTTGCATATGGCTGGACCCAAACTGAGGAAGCATGGCGGGTTAGAAGCAATAGATTGGGATTCTTCCCTGACTGATTGCCAATGGCTAAGAATAATTAAATCAATCCATCCATCACCTTGTTGTTTTTGCATTTGATGCCCTTAGAGCGCTGGGTATGCCTATATGTGGGTTCTGGACTGACCGTGCCACTAGAACCAAGCTATGCATGGCTAAAGAGCTCTAATTAGGTTGAAACCAGCCATAGGTTGCTTGTGTTCTGGTTCAGGCAGGACCTGTCTTGGCAGTACGGGCTGAACTGTTCCCATGAGGAGCAGGGTCAAGCCTGTGTTGCATATATGTGGGCCAAACTGACATTGGATGAAAAATGATGGTTTACGATGTGGGCAGAGTGATTGCCAGTAGTTGAGATTAATTCAAGAATTCCTTTCATCACCTTATTAGTTTTGCACTACACTCTCTATGTGTGCCGGATATGCCCAGATGTGAGTCCAGGGCTCACTGTACCACTGTAACCAAGCTATACCAGGCTGAAGAGCCCTAACCAGGGCGAAACCTGTCCTAGGTTGCTTGTGGTCATGAACAGGGAGAGCCTGGCCTGGCAATTCAGGCTGGGCTATTCCCATGAGGAGCAGGGCGAAGACTATTTTGAATCTGGCTGGGTCCAAACTGAGCTGGCATGGTGAGCGAAAAACAATGGATTGGATACAGTGGTTGAGATTAATTCAAGCATTCCATCCATCTCCTTGTTCTTTTTTTTGTGCAGATTTATATAGCACTAACTCAATCCAAAGGTATTGGAGCGCTTTACATGAGCACCGGTTCCGTTACACAAGGACAGATTCATATTTTTTTGGGGAGTCACGGGGAGATTAAGTGATTTACCCAGAATCACAGGATATGGACACAACCCCGAGGCTCGAACATTGGTTTCCAGCACCAAAGTCGGCAGCTCTAGCCGCCAGACCACATCCTCTCCCCATTTGACGCCCTAAGTGCACCATTGAGATGGGGCTCCGAATAATTGCCAGTGGCTGAGGTTAATTCAAGCAGTTCATCCATCACCTTGTGTTTTTGCATACAAAAAATTGTATATGGCAAATTAGAGAAGTTTGTGATGAACCGAAAGCACAGGAATCTGTTATGGATCCTGGGGATGTGTCACAAGAGGAAAATTCCTAGAGGCTGTTTATTAGAATCATTTTAAAGACTCTACATATTGAAATGGTGAAATAGTGAGTGCTTGATTTACAAAGGTAAACTTACACGTTTGTGTAAGTATACGATTATTCGTTGTTCAAAAATAAATTTACGAGAAGCATCTTTACGAGTGCGGAGTCTCCACACATAAAAAGATAGGTCTGTCCTATCTTTTTATGTGCAGCGACTCCACACTCTTAAACATACTACTCATAAATCCTGTTATATATAGCAAACTATTATAAATGTATCCCTTTATGAATAGAAAACTATTATACATTTTAACAAAAGTGTAAGTTTACTTTTGTGAATCAGGCACCGAAGCTTAACAAAAGTCTTTTTTTGCCCTTCTGGGCCAGAAAATTATCATGACTCCAGACTCCATCAGGTTGCTCCCATAATTCATGTGCCATCTCCATTTTCAAATTGTCTGAAATGCGGGACAGCCTATCCACCTAGAACAAGAGAATTTGGAGGAAGTAGGTCACCCTAACAGCATCCCTTTCAGGGCAAGTCATGTGAGCTTGAAAAACGCCAAGAAACTATTTCCGAAAATGCTAAGATTATTTTCTATTCTAAAATTATTTTTACTACCTCCTCAACTTTGTGGCTGAAGAGCTTTTTGCAAAAAACTAGACTCCCTTCTACCTCTCACTCTTTTGAAGGACTCAGACCTGTATGTTTCCTCCAGTAGTCTTCTCATCTTCTTACTTGGTCACTAACCAAAAAAGATATCATCCCGGTCAGTGTAGTGTGCATACTACCTCTTTCGTAAATAATTGTTGTTCCCTTAGAACGCCTCATCACTGTGGATTACAAACTAACCGCCTAGCTAGAAACCTATGCTTCAAGAATACTTTTGCTCTGAACAGGGCACCTGCCACTATATCCTTGGCACCTGGCATAGAGGGCTCTAGTGGCCATTAAAGACTTGCTCCAGCATTAAAAACCGGAGCCGAAGGCGAGGGCCTTTAATGGAGAGCTGGCCTTATATGGCCAGTAGAGCCCGCTATGGAGGGCTCTAAGGCTATGAGAACATTCCGCCCCTAGAGGGTAGAATGTTCTAATTTGTAAAACAAATGATTCATGGAGCTCAAGTGTGTTAAAATCCCCTCTGGCTCCGTGAGGCATTTGTTAAACAAGGGAATGTTGATGCTCCGGGCTTCTACCGGTCATCAGAAGCCTGGAGCACTCCTTTGTTTTCAATGGAGCGCCCAGCATTCCAGTGTTCTAATATCTCATAATGCCAGTTCCATTTGTAACAACCATTCTGCCTACAATACAGGCAACAAGCAACAAATAGTGAGGGAGTCATAGACAGCGAAAGGGGAGCGCTGGAAGGAGAATGAAAGATCCATGAGCTGTGTCAGGACTCACATACTTCAAAGTTCAGGAATAAAGCAAAGACAAGGAGCTGAGTGAGTCCTTAATTTGTTCTGTGTATATAGGTTTTAAGTTGCTAGTTTGTTTGCCCTCCGTCTTAACTCCTCTGATCTTATTTTTCTTGCATGTGACATTACGATATCAAAGTATCAAAGTCTTTTAAAATCATCAGACATTCTTCTTTACCATAAGGATTGATTAATTTAAGCAATTTGTTTGATTCGCATTGCCATAAAAACATTAAGTTGTACATACTGAGTTAATAATATGAAAGTATAATTGAATATTAGAAAATCGTGACTTGGAAATAACAGTGAAAGCTATGTGAAGTCTCATTTAGTAGAATCATTACTGGAGGAAGCAACAGTAAAAGAAGACGCATAGAAAAGTGAGTTCTATGTTTTGTCCTAAGGTTGTACATTCCCTGCAGATACGAACCCGGCATTCCAGAGTGAGTATTTTTATCAGAGCTTATTCAGCCTTCCTTTCTTCCCAGATGGACAGATGATATAATATTTCTTCATAAGGGTAATTTCTTTGGTCTAGCTACAGACAGCTTTACCTGTCCATTGCAAAGAGCGTTGTAAACAATAATTAATTATATTTAGAGCAAGCTTCAAGCTTGCCGTTACTCATAATTGAATAGCTCTCTTTATTTCAATTCCTTACTCCTAATTCGATGGTGTTCCTCTGAATTCTTGAGCTTGTCCTGCCAATGGAGCATTTAGGGTTCGCCATCCCCCATCTCACTCTCTCTCCCCTCTGCAGGTCTCCATTTTCTCCTTGGGTTTCTGCATCTGGTGGCCCCTCCTGCTGTTCACATGGACCCCCACACTGCCTCCACATCTTGTCCCTTCCCTGCAATGGCTCTCTTCACCTTCCATCTGGCCCACTGTTGTCTTTCTCTCTCTGTGTCTCTCTGCACCTTCTAATGCCAGTCCACTTGGTCTATCCTCCTTCTAGGCCCCTCCTGTCAAAGGTTCCTAGATGAAAGGGTGGTCAGGGTGGTAAGGTGAGGTGACTCCCTTGGGGGATGCAGACTTTCTTCCCTGTGCACTGCACATGCTGCTTTCCTGAGGGTGCCTACTGTTACCCCTCTACTGTTGTCCTCGCTAACTGACTCAGTGAGTTGTGAGTGGTTCCAGTCACCGCTAAGGTCTCTGCTACCTCTGTGTATCTCTCCGAGAAAATGCTTTGCATGACTCCTCAGACTTTGTACCTCTGTGTCAGTGCCTTTTTGGTTACTTTTGGGTCTCAGCTACAGATATGGTCACCTATCTGTTGAGAGATCTAGGGCCAGATTTATCAAGGTTTTGTGTCTCCCTTCCTCATCTCAAGGGGGATCATGGGACGAAGCAAACAAATAAACTGGAATTTATCAAGCTATGCAAGGTCACCGTGAGTGGCCCTGCCTGGCTTAATAAATCTGGAATAACGCAAGGCAGAACAAATCACTGCTTTGCATTGCTCTGCCCCAGGAAGGCGTTTCTTGGGTGGAGCGTGAGTGTTCCCATTCATGTGATGGAGCACGGTTTCGTATTTAAGAAACTTGCTTATATGCAATCCTCTCAAATAACCTGTAACAACGTCACCAACAAGTCTTGTAAAATACTAATATTGCATTACATACAAACATACTGTATCTAGGGGAAGCTTTTCTATATGTATAACTAACAATAACTAACATGAGTAACCCGAGTGTCTTGAGATGGCCGCCAATAAACACGGGAAGTTCACTGTGCATGCGTCTACTACATCGGCGTTGTATGACACCTTCTGTGCTTGGGAGAAAAACTTTGCAGCTGCGCAATAGCTTTAAAAATGGCTACTTGAAACTCACATGATAATGCACATGCTATCGCTTAAACTTAACCTATAAGTTCTACTAAGCACTAATGCGAAAAGATTAAAATAAGTAAATGGGGATAGAGTAGAGATAAGTGGTATACAGTGAAATCGTTTATTGTCGCATTCTAACGTGTCATTTTCTGATTTTATTATTAGTTCATATTTGGGCCTCGGAGGGTGACTGAAATCTTTACCCAACCTGATCCGCGCACATGCACATAGAAACTTGCCGGAAACTATGATGGCACACTTGAATTACAGCCAAGGCCACATTGTACGAAGACGCCTGGGAAAGAAAACTATTGACCCGGACAAGCAACAATTTTGAATAAAATGATTAACTTGTATTGATCATAATGTATAATACAGGTGAGAATACAGCTTTGGGAAAGTAAATTAAGGGGCATAAACATAGAACAATGGCCCAAACAGAAAATATTACTTTTAGTATGGTGTGACCAATCAGAATAGGGGAAAACACGAATATTGAAACTTTTGGGGGTGGTACACGAATACAAAATAGTATAATTGAGGTAAGTTAGCTAGAGACTATTGTCAGACTTGTCAGATCTGTCATTCCGACTCGTCACCGACCCAACACGTATGCTGCTACAGATTCTGTTCGAGACGCTGTCTCAGACCTTGCTGCTGCAAGAAACTCTGCTCGAGAAAACGAGACACTGATCAATAATCATATCACCTAGAAGGGGTATTGGAAGAGGGCACCCGAGGAGAGTAGTGCCAGATAGGGGTGCAACGCTGACGTTGCACTTAGAAGAGGTCACCTTCCCAGATCTGAATCTGCCCAATCTTCTGTCTGCATTCTGTCCTGGGAGATTCTATCTGGCCCATCTTCAAAGAGTTGGGTTTATCTATCGCCATAGGTAAATATAATTCTGCGAAACCGGTCTTTGTACCTGCTCACTCTTTTCCCTTTTTACAGGTGCCGTTTTCATTGATCATTACTATGACTTTGCTATATTGACTTTAATTTGCCTCTTGAAAGAATGTGTTTAAACTGTAATTGATTCTGACTCACAAAATTACTGATTTAGATAAAGATTTTTAAAACTTTTGAGTTAGTGGTTATTTCAAATTTAAAGTCAAATGTTATTTTCTACCTTAAACTATCTCAGCAACCTGATTCATTGAGTAATGAACTGTTAAATTTGGAAGATAATGATTGACTGACAGACATGGCGCGGCCTGCTGATCCCTGTCCTGAAAACCCTGCTGGAGGGGCTAGTTGTAAATTAATTAGCTGGAATGTCGCCGGGACTAAATCCAAACGAGCGGATGTGTCCTGGCTTGATTTCCTAGGCAAACATGATATTATTGGCATGCAGGAATCGTGGGATCCCTCAAGTAACTTCTTTTTAGATGGTTACTCCAGCTACGTTGTACCGGCAGTTATGGGTGGGGCAGGTCGAAAGGGGGTCTAATATTTCTTTTTGCACTTTATTTAAAGGGCACATTCACCCACCTAGTTTCTGGTTCTAATATTTTTCTCTGCGTGGAATGGATCGTCTCCCATTTCTTGAAAATGTTATTGATTAATTTTTATAACTCAAGGGACTGTGTTAATTTCAATCATCATGTGGTCGCCTTGCAAACTTTTATTTTAGATTGCAGTCAAAATCAAAACACTGGTTTCGAGATCGTCCTTATGGGCGATTTTATGTTCATTTCTGTGTTGGTGAGTGTTATGTGAGGGCCTATGAAGCTCCTGAGGGCCCTCCAGGTGCTGTGGCCCCCCATTTCGAGCATACCAAGCAGGGGGAGGCCCTAGAGGTTTTTCTTGCCACTACCAACATTTTTTAATCTAATTTTATAGAGGTTGGGGGTAGGGCCATTACATTTAAAGTTTCTACTTTGGGATCAGTAATAGATTACATTTTTATGTCGTCTGGTGTCTTAGAGAGGGCTATAGCTCACAAAGTTGTCCCGTCTGCCTTTAGTGATCACAACCCGGCATATCTGGAGTTGGCTTTGCCGGAGAGCCTGGGTGGTTTGCGCCATGATTGCCAAAGAGATCTTCCCCTGATTACGAAAGACCAGGGTCGCAGGGTTAAATGGGCTAAGATGGTCCCTGCAACCTTTCTGGAGGAGCTTTGCGCCAAAATGGATGGGCCTTGGGCCATTTGTCTGAATGATAACTCGACTGCAGTGGAGGTGGATGGGGCCTTTGAGGATATCTGTGTTCAGATCTCTAGGGATCTGACTTCCACCAATACCCGTCGAGGCACCAACCCCTTTAGATGGTTTGACGGGAATTGCTCTAGGGCCCACAGGATTCTGCGTGAGGCGCTAAAAAGTAGACCTAGGGACAAGGGGGCAATTGCAGTAGCGAGAGGGGCCTACAAAGAGGCCATTGCCAAAAGGAAAAAGGCAATAAAATCAGAAGCCTGGGACAATCTTTTATCAATCGATGTCCTACGGGACAGTGGGAAGTTCTGGGCAACTATTAATCATCCTTTTTTCTCGGGTACCGAGGGCACTATCCAGGACTGTGTAATTCCAGATGAGAAATGGTTTGACCATTTTAGCAAAATCTATGGGGCGGGAGGCTCAAGTCCCGCTAGCAGTAGTACCTTTTTAGTACCCCATTCCCTGCCCTGTTTATCCTTTGATCCGATGGATGTGGAGAGAGCCATAAAGGATTCTGCTAGCAATAAGGCGCCGGGCCCTGACGGAGTGCCAGCAGACCTATATGGCTACTCTCCTAATTTATGGGCAAGGATTTTAGCTAATGTTTTTAATGCTGTTTCTAGTTTTAGGTTCCCTGCTTCCTAGGCTAAGGCGGTCATTATTCCAATCTTCAAAAAGGGCCATCATGATGATCCTTCCTGCTATAGACCCATCTCCCTGATAGACTCTGCAGTGAAGATCTTGGGCAGGGTCTTACTTCTTAAACTCAGGGATGCCTTAGACAGTCAGGGTATTTTGTCTAATCTGCAATATGGGTTTAGAGCCAATAGGGGGACTTTGGATCAATGTCTAAATCTTCAGCTTTTAATTAGTAAATACACGGTGGCGAAGGACGGGTCCCTTTTTATGGCTTTTATGGAACTGTCCTCCGCTTTTGATCTAGTTAATCGGTCTAAGCTATGGTCCATTATGCTGGATTTGGGTATTGATCCTCCCTTAGTAAGTTTTTTAGCAGCACTTCATCAGGACCTCTCGGCCTCAGTGAGGGTCACTCAGGATGGGAAATGCACTAAGCACTTTAGGTCAGAGAGAGGGGTGAGGCAGGGGTGTATCCTTGCCCCACTCCTCTTTACTATTTATATTAACGGCCTGGAAAGGTCACTGGGGGTCCTGAGGGCAGACGCACCGCGTGTCGGGGACCTAGTTGTACCGGTTCTTCTATACGCGGATGACGCTGTCCTGTTGACCCGCACAGCTGTGGGGCTTCAGAGATTGTTGGATGCCTTTGGTGCCTTTAGGGCTGCCTTAGACCTTAAGGTGAACATAAAGAAATCCCATTTTATGGTGGTGGGGAAACAGAGTAAAAAGCTTAAATCTAGATCTTTATTTTGTAACGGGGAAGAGGTTACTAGAGTAAAGGTTTTCTGCTATCTGGGCGTCCTCTTTGACGAGAATGGTACCTGGGGCCCGCAAATCAAGCTCAAACGTAACTCTGCAGCTAGGTCTACCTCTGCATTGCTGAGTTTTGCCAAAAGACTGGGGGCAAGACCAATGGAGGCCCTGTTGAAAGCCTATTCTTCGAAAGGTCTGGCTATCGCCACTTATGGCGCGGCTTTGTGGGGTTATGTTATGCAGGATATGATCCAAGTAGTGGAAAATAGATTCTTGAGACATTTGCTCTCAGTTCCCCAATCGACCCCTGTTTTTTCTATCCATGCGGATGTTGGTCTGGGCTATGTCACGGATAAGCTGAAGATGGCCCCATTGTTGTGTTGGGTGAAAACCTGGTTAAATCAGGAAATCACTCTTAACCATCTGGTTCTTAACGACATTCTAGCCTTGGACTATGCAAAAAGAATACCCTGGCTGGAGTACATCAGAGCGGAGCTCTCTCGTCTTGGGCGCCCTGAGCTCTTTGTGTCTCCATCACATATTGTCAAGGCTGACATAGCTTGGATCAAGCAGTGTTTTTTAGATAGGGTCAAATTGGATCGCGAAGAAAGAGAACTCTTAAAACCTTGTGTTAGAGCGCATTTTATGCTCCTCTTATCTCCCTCGCTGGAACCTTATTTGAGTATGGTTTCCAACCCATTGCATAGATTTTTACTGTTGAGATTTAGATTTAATTTGATCCACTACTCACTTGGCTTCTATCCGTCCTGGGGTAGGCCTGAATGTAGTAGGCCATGCCACTGTGATGATTTTTCATCCCAAGACACTTTGCATTTTATTATGTTTTGCGGGTTCTATTCTGCAAGCCGGAAAAAATATCTGTTCCCAATTTTGAAGGAAGCCGGCTTTTTACAAGTTAGACCTGCCCTGCTATTTCTTCAGCAGTTGAGTAGTACTCGTATTATATTTAGTGTGGCAAATTTCCTGGTGGCAGCTATGCGCTGCAAATCAAAAGAATTTCCTAATCTGTGCAATCCTGGAGCAACTTTTTAACGTCTGTTCTTAGGTATGGTATCTCTATTTGTGTGGATTTGTTGTAATTATGCTGGTACATTTTATGTCCTTGACTGCCTTTTTATTATTGTATGAATTTTGTACTTTTATGATTTTAATTAATTGAATAAAGTGTTTTTGACTGACTGACTGACTGACTGAGTAATGGAATTGCTAAGGAGATCAAGTTGGTAAGACTTGGTAAAGGTGAATATCAAATTACAAGTAAAACTTAAAATTGATGTCAGCGGGGTTTACTAGCTTATCTGTGTGAATGTTATGGGCCCAGGTGAGTATTAGGTATGTGTGTGTGTAACCTGAGCTGGTAACCCACGCTCCATCACATGCGCCTAAGCATTTTGGCGCATTCCCAGATTTACCATTAGTGGTAGACCTGGGAATGAGTCAAAATGCTACGTCTCCCCAGGGGGGGCATAACGAGAGGGAATATCTTTACTTCATTTTTTCATCTTTCTATGTGTTCTTTAGAACAATCTTGAACTGCAGAACACATGGGAAGAGGAATATGGCTCTCAGGATTGTTTTTGAGCAGGTAGGTGTGTGTTCCTGCACAAAAATGATCCTGCTTACAACGCAAGCGCTATTGCACAATGGTGCAAGGGTGCCTGTGTTAGCGCTAGGCAGCCAAAAGTTCACCAGTGCAAGGAAAGGACAGGAATACGCCATATGTGGTTAAATATGGTGCTTCCTCCCCTTTCTCTTTCTACTGTTCCCCGGACATAACATAGAGTGACTTTGGGTTAGCCCCTTGCTCCTGATTGGATTGCTTTGTTGTTTATCTCGGTTGTCTTCTCCTGATTCCTTGGCTTTCCTCTCTATTCTTCTGTTTCTCCTACCCAAAAGCATTCCATTCTCACAGTATTTTGACTCAATGAGATTAATCCTTCCACTGCATACTTAAGAAGACCTTTTTATTTTAAATTGAGCACTCATTGAATTGCATGTCTTTCCATGCTCTCTCCCTTGAATTTCCTTCTTCCTAGTCTACCTCTGCACGCTCTCTCTTCACTCATTCCTGAGAAATACCTGAGAGAGCTCAATGAGATGTATAATATTGCTGTGTGTACCAGCATCCACCTGGATCTCATGAAAAGACAAACGCTACATAAGGTATCAGAAAAGTCTGAAGGTAGAAGGAGGACAAAAAAAAAAAAGAACTTCACTATACCTTTATCCCTCTTTTGCCTTTTTCCTTTCTTCCCTTCTTTCCCTCATTCCTTTTTTCCCTTTCTGTTTTCTTCCTTTTATCTGCTCCCTTTCTTCCTCTTCTGTTTTCCTCCCTCCCTTACTTTATTACTGCCTTGTCCATGCTTGGCTCCACATTCTTTCCTTCCTTGTTTCCTCACCTCTTACACCGGTGACTTCTTTCTGAATCATCTCAGGAAGCCTGAGCCATCAAGCCACTGATGAAGTGGAACTATTATCCAGACATGTTATCACTAATATGTCAAATGCAAAAAAACGAACAAATCAGGAAGTCTGTCATACACTTGCACGAACACACACACATGTATCACCTAAGCACAATTCCAGCTGTAGCATGCTCAGTCCCCAGTGGTTTGACATACGACATCATCATATAAAAGGACATAAATTATTCTCAAGAGTACTTCGCCTCGTGGCTGACTTCGCAAGCGGCATTGTGAGTGGCACTCTTTTGTCATAGTGGCAGTCTTTTATGGTCTGGCTTGTCAGCGCAGCCATCGCTAGACTATTATGTGAGCATCACTAGATAGGGGGTCAGCTCTTCCCTCATGTTGGGAGCCAGAAGTATATGGTTTGATTCTGCAGAAGTTGTGTGCTTTAACAAAAAAAAGTGCTTCCCTACCCCACAGCTGTGATCATTTTGTTTATTTATCCAGCATCCTAAACTTTAACTTTTAGGGGCTCACAAATGATATTGGCATGCTATTTAAGTGTTTTAGATAACTGGATAATTGATGTTGTTTTTCTCTGGCTGGAGCACAGATAGGTCATTAACATTCATGGATTTTAGCTTTGGCTTCACAGTGCACCTCCCGCCTGACTACACCAATATCATTCTACAACTCTTTGCTTCCACACAAATACGTATCCATTTCCATGCTATTTACTTGAAAAGCTTCCCATTCACCAAACAACATCCCTTTAAAGCCAGAACTATTGGCATAGCCAATGCTTGTTACAATGGCATCTAATCTTGAAGCTGGACAATGTCTGAAAACGGGAAAAAGCTGGTGAAATCATTTTAAGATGCTGACAATAATGAACACTCAAACGTACACTGACCCACCAGACTAGTTAGCAGCTCCATGCAATCTTCAGCTTGCACATATGGAAAGAGATCATGTTAACTATAAAAACAGGAAAGTGCTTTCTTCAAAATGAAGGTGAAGTGCACAATGAAGGAAGACTAGAATATGTACCTCAGTTTAAACATACTACATGCCATCACCCTTGGGCCTGCCATTGCACTTAAACATGATTATCTAAGGGTAGATTTACTAACATTTTGCATGGGGTTTGCGTAAAAAAGGGACGCCAACCAGCACAAAATGTTTTTTTCCTAGTTTACTTTCCAGTGCAAAACTTGTTTTGCACTGGAAAGTAACCTGAAAGTAACGCAAAGAAGCACAAAGCACTGTTTTTTGTTACTTAGTGCCCAGGGGAGTTACCTGGGTCGTACATGGGCCTTTTGACGCAAAACCATATCTACAAACAATAGTAGACAGGGTTTAGCGATAAAAGTTAATGGCATTTAAAAGGATGCGTTAGGAGGAGAAATGTTTGTATTTCTCCTTTCCTTTCCGACTTTGCACGCGTACTGCACTGTGCAGCACATGTGCAAAGTAGGAAAAGATTTAAAATGTGTCTACATATAGTATTTTGTACTGGAAGGGCACCCTTCCTGTACAAAACGTATGTTAGACTCAGGCAGGCACCCTAGCACTATGGCGCCAAGGTATGTGGCTGGTGCACAGCAGCGGAAATCAGCGCCGGTGCGAGGGAGAGTGGAGGAGAGAGCCGTATCTCTATAGATATGGCGCTCTCCTGCTTTCTCCTCGTCATGCAACGAAGGGCAGCATTTTTGACTGCTGCGCTGCTATCCGTGTCTATTTTGTAATTCAGGCCCCCAGTGTGTCTTATATGGATCTATGAGAGCATATAGTGTTACCAGGGCCGGACTGGCCGTAGCGGGCACCGGGCATTTCCCCAGTGGGCCCCCAGGGTTGGGGACTGGTTTTGGCCCCCTGGGGGCCAATTTTGTTACAGGGCCATTTTTGCAGCATAGCTGCAATATTGGCGGATGTAACGAAATGGTACGAAACTGGCCGTGGCAAACAGCTCGGCCGCATCCCCAACACCCCGGGGGCCGGCCGAGGTTTTGGTTCCCAGTCCATCCCTGAGTGGTACAGTAGTTCCACTCCCACACCGTCTATGTCTACCATCCCCTGCAGTGCTCTTCACCTCACGCCATTCAACATTCCCTCCTGACACTTCCTCTGCCACTTCACTGTGCTCCATCAGCAGCTCCACCATTGTACTCCGACTTGACAGCAATGTAGAAGCGCTGAACTTCACTGTCATTTCAAAATGCCCCACTAAAACCCCACACCGCATTATTCCCCAAACCACAGTACTACCTCTCAGCACTGCACTGTTGTAACCACCTCTGCATCCTACCCAGTCTTTGCCCCTGCCACTGCCTGAGGGCTCAGGATGCCTTGAGACGGTGGGAGTGCACATCCTCCAAGGTCATCAAAATTCCAACTTCAGTAACGGAAGCACCATACATTGGGAAATAGTAAGTTCTATTATTGTCAGCAGGAAACGAGGCCAATTTGGCTTTGCCAAGGCTTGTTCGTATTTGCTTAGAACTCTTTTCGTCAAATCAATAAATATCTCATGACGTCAGAGAGTTGGCAATGGCCATGATTAATATCCAGGAGCCTCGTGGTTTCAAGAAAGATTGATTTGACTATTGGCCATGCACCTTAAACACAATCATCTCTTCAAGCCCTGAACAATGCTCGAGTTTGTTGAGCGCGGCTTGTCTGTCACGCATCATCTATAGTGAGATTGATTTTTTCAGTGCTTATTAATTTGGAAAATCAGCAAATATTGTGAAAATTGCTCTCATAGGTCGATCCTGCTGAAGTGTATGTGAATTTGCATTTCCATTACTTTCTATGCATAAAATACATTAGAACACCCAGTAAAAAAAGCTTTCTGCATGTCACCAACATACGGTTGAAGATTTTCAATTCTCCTGTTGAGAGGGCACATTTATATTTTGGAATCTATCCAAAAAGTCACCTGATTGCAATTTTTCTAGGTTCATGGTTGGTGCTTTGTAAGAAATGCAAGTGTCGTGACTGATGTGTGATAATTACTCATTGCACATTTTGGATATGGCATCTCCTTGATTGATTGTTGCATCTCATGAAAGAAGTCAGCGTTCAAGGCAGACATGCTATAGGCAAGGTTTTCAGCAGTTTGCCTTGTGTTCAAAATCAACGTGCCTGACTGACGACCCACTGAAAGAACACTGCTTTCAGGCACCAGACAATGAACCCATCTTTACCTGGCTGCACAGGTTTTCGCAGCCCAAATCTGTATCTGATCTTAGGTCATAATCACCATTGCCCCACACCCAGGCATAGGCTCTTGATATACAAATAACCACACACATATATTTACTTACTGCAACACATCTGTTTAATTCGTCCAGACTAAAAGAACAGTGACGAGAAGAATTGCTGGTGCTTGGCCTCTTACTTTGGCTTCACATGCTTCCCACAGAGCCAGTGGCAGCTGACAGCCAGGCACAATGTTTAAATCATGTATTTTTCTGTAATAAGATGGCGCCGATGAAGATGTTTTCATGCAATGCTCATGTTACTCTTGTATCAGTGTTAAGATGGCGCCCACACATGCGTTTTCAGCCATGTGATCTCATTGCCCCTCCGTTTAGGATGAGATAATGCGATACACTCGCTATATAAAAAATATATTAAAGATGTCTATGTAACTCTTGGTTACATTTATTTTGACATTTATGAGGTATTTTTAAATATTGAGTTTAGGATAACTACCTATAAGATTAGCGTCTGTTCGAGTTTCACGTTTAAAATTGATAAATTGTGTTTCTATGTAGCATTACTTTAGGGATTATTATCTGCAGACCTATAATTACGAGACTTCTGATGGGTTGTCTAGGCAAGATTGGTATATTCTGATTCTTGGAGGAACAAATTCCAATTCAAAACAAGTTGATTTAAACGTGAGCTAGTCCTTTATTCGCACTCACACATAGGAGTGGGTATGAGAAAAAACCAAGGGGTGGCACAGCCAACACGTGTTTCGCCCCCTACATGGCCTTTAGGCCTGGGGCTTCTTCAGGGCGGGTATTACTGGAAATAGAAGTTTCAACGATGTGCTAAAAAAATAGCGTAGGATTCTCAAGTCTTGGCAAATGCCTGGTCCGAGCGTTCTGTTTGATTCAGTTCTAAGACGCATTTTAGTTCTAACCCGAGGGCTAATAAGTAGTAGTAGATCGAGAACCTGGCAAGTAATATATGATGGCCTATCAGGAGTTAGTATTTCCGTTGTGATATAAATGGGTTGTTTTAGGAAGTTTATGTGGGGGTTAATACTGAGGTCAATGGCCCCTAAATATGGCACGTCCTTGGTGACACAATTCATGACACTATTTGGGGATAAAATGCTAGCTTATCCAATTGAGCTAGTCATAGTATATTGGTAATAACAAACTTTGAAAGCTCATTAAATCATACGCTTTACGCATTACACTTTGGAAATTTTGCCATTGAATGAGACAAAAATAGGACTTTGATAGTTGACACTTAGATCATAATTTTATGTACTTTACAGATTCACATTGGAGAAGAATTCATGTGTCCTATATAAAAAGTGAAGTCCATATTGAAAATACTTATTGATCGCATAGAGACTTATGCAAACAACTACGCTTGATTCTAGTAGTAAGTGACTTTATATATCTTTTTTGCAAATGAGAAATAGGCTATTATACATAGTCTCTATTGTGAAATCAAGGTATACACACATTAATGAACAATGAGCAGTAATCCACACATTCTCCAATGCATTATTGCTCTAAACGTATTGTTTGTTAGTACACTGTACATTATGAACTCTCGTTCTGTTAATACAACGAACATTTTGCGATTGTATGTGTGTATATAATATAAATATGTGTTGAGTCAAAGCCTAAGAGCTAAGATATAATTGTTGTAGTCTATAAGCATATTTAATTATATGTTTATAATATGATCATATGATGAGCCAAAGCTAAAATGCTGAGATATAACTGGTTTTTGTCGAAAAGTATACGGAATTTCATTTTGGGTGCAGACAATATTGATCTGGCACTATATTCACCATCAAAAAAAGACAGCACGTTGATGAGTTAACGTTTTGCACAGTGGTATTTATAATAGATGATAGGCGCTTATGGTGAGTACACCTGATATCAGTAAGCTTCATAAATCAGTGACGGTGCTAGAGGGTAGGGGAGAACCACCAGCCTCCCTAAAAACTGCGGTCAGACCACATAGAATCAAGATAAGGGTACCCAAGCACACGTAAAATCAAGGTCAAAACAGTTAGAATGTACACAAACAAGTAACACAAGTAGATCTTCGTCTCTTTCTATTGAGTTTCTTCGGTTTAATATTCTTTTTTCAGAATGTGTTTCACAGTCTTCAAATGGTTCCCAAGCCAACACGTGTTTCGTCGCCTTTAGTAGTATTTTACATGCGACTTGTTCACGGCTAGGTACAAATTGATATGGTGAGCACATTAGTTTATATGTTAAAAGATGCAAACATTTGTAAACAACGTACACAAATGTGCTCCCAGGGTAGGTGTAAACACTATGGGTAGATTTATCCATAGATGATATTACAAGGCTATAGTGTACTATCAAACACCGTGAGGTATGGTGAGCACTAGCCATATCATATCAGTTGGTGATTGTCTGATCTTCTACAAACTAGCGTGTGAGTGACGTATGTGAGACAATCCTATATGTGCTGGAACTTCATTCCAGTCTGAATTGATCCGATATCGCATGCGGTATGAACAGTCCATTAAGTCAGAAAAAACACAATAAGTACATAGACTATCGTCGTAAAGAATTTATGGGTGGATATAGAAGCTGTGCCAAATGGAAAAGGCAGGTGACGCAAATAAAACAACTGACCTGAATACGATATTATATGCAAAGTCTGTAAAAATATAATCAAGATAAGAAAAGTGTCAACATTGGTAACTATATAGACACTTTGTAAAATGCTAGAGTAGTGGACGAATTCTTGTCCAAATTTATATACATACGTCTAGTATGACGATAATTCCAGGTCATACACTCAGACGACGAGGGAGGGGGAGGTTGAAGAATTTCTTCTGGGTGAAACGTTTTCACATCTCAGCTGTGCTCGCAATTTGAGCACTTCGTCTGAAACAAAAAGATAGATTGTCTAAATATTGTCAACTGACAACATAAGTGGTCTGTCTGTCAGAAGTTGTATTTCTGCGGCATTACCTAGATGAGCTATGCATAAAATTGTTGCGCCCGTATACGTCTCGTCTATGTATAGTATTAGAGCAACAGGTTACTAGACTCCGAGACATGTAGACTATAATCTTAGCCTGCCGACATTATGACACTAGTCTGCCCATAATATTATTCGCTATCAACAGAAATAGCATAAAATCAAATTTAAAATTTGTGTCTCAGTATACACGAGTCAAATCTTGGTGTGCCCATGCACATTTGTTTTTAAACAGGGGAACACAAAACCAATAACTTTATAAATTCCTCATTCCAAAGTTAACTATGAAAGAGGAGAACGAATAACGGGGCATGCTTTGTCTTTTTATCATAACCTGTTACTATCTACTATGAGTGAATACGTTTAGACATTATAAGCTAGACAGTGCGAACACATGGATATCAATCCGCTTCTAACGAGGACTCTTTCTGATTGAACATAGTTAACTTTGGAATGAGGAATTTATAAAGTTATTGGTTTTGTGTTCCCCTGTTTAAAAACAAATGTGCATGGGCACACCAAGATTTGACTCGTGTATACTGAGACACAAATTTTAAATTTGATTTTATGCTATTTCTGTTGATAGCGAATAATATTATGGGCAGACTAGTGTCATAATGTCGGCAGGCTAAGATTATAGTCTACATGTCTCGGAGTCTAGTAACCTGTTGCTCTAATACTATACATAGACGAGACGTATACGGGCGCAACAATTTTATGCATAGCTCATCTAGGTAATGCCGCAGAAATACAACTTCTGACAGACAGACCACTTATGTTGTCAGTTGACAATATTTAGACAATCTATCTTTTTGTTTCAGACGAAGTGCTCAAATTGCGAGCACAGCTGAGATGTGAAAACGTTTCACCCAGAAGAAATTCTTTAACCTCCCCCTCCCTCGTCGTCTGAGTGTATGACCTGGAATTATCGTCATACTAGACGTATGTATATAAATTTGGACAAGAATTCGTCCACTACTCTAGCATTTTACAAAGTGTCTATATAGTTACCAATGTTGACACTTTTCTTATCTTGATTATATTTTTACAGACTTTGCATATAATATCGTATTCAGGTCAGTTGTTTTATTTGCGTCACCTGCCTTTTCCATTTGGCACAGCTTCTATATCCACCCATAAATTCTTTACGACGATAGTCTATGTACTTATTGTGTTTTTTCTGACTTAATGGACTGTTCATACCGCATGCGATATCGGATCAATTCAGACTGGAATGAAGTTCCAGCACATATAGGATTGTCTCACATACGTCACTCACACGCTAGTTTGTAGAAGATCAGACAATCACCAACTGATATGATATGGCTAGTGCTCACCATACCTCACGGTGTTTGATAGTACACTATAGCCTTGTAATATCATCTATGGATAAATCTACCCATAGTGTTTACACCTACCCTGGGAGCACATTTGTGTACGTTGTTTACAAATGTTTGCATCTTTTAACATATAAACTAATGTACTCACCATATCAATTTGTACCTAGCCGTGAACAAGTCGCATGTAAAATACTACTAAAGGCGACGAAACACGTGTTGGCTTGGGAACCATTTGAAGACTGTGAAACACATTCTGAAAAAAGAATATCAAACCGAAGAAACTCAATAGAAAGAGACGAAGATCTACTTGTGTTACTTGTTTGTGTACATTCTAACTGTTTTGACCTTGATTTTACGTGTGCTTGGGTACCCTTATCTTGATTCTATGTGGTCTGACCGCAGTTTTTAGGGAGGCTGGTGGTTCTCCCCTACCCTCTAGCACCGTCACTGATTTATGAAGCTTACTGATATCAGGTGTACTCACCATAAGCGCCTATCATCTATTATAAATACCACTGTGCAAAACGTTAACTACCTAACAGAATAGAAGGCTGCTGTGGTGCACCATGAATACCTTTGAAAGTATGAAAAGCAGTAGAGACAAAGAAGCAGATGATCTCTTTAACAATAGGGATGATAACACATCACCTTTCTCCTCCAACCCAGGGGCCACATCCAGACCGAATGAGGGCCTCAAGAGTAAATTTCAACGTCTTGAGAAGTTACGGAAGAATGAGGCTTCCAAATGGTGGGACGGGGCCACCCTGAAACAATACATTAAGATTAAGCAAATACCTAGGGGACTCCGTTCCCAAATTCTGCCCACTTACGATGACCTAGACCCAGACCTACTAAAGGCATGGGAACAGGAACTTACAGAAAATTCCAACAAACTTATGGAGATACTGATTGAGAACTGCGATAGAAAGACAGCAAAATTACAAACAGAGATAGAAACCCTAGAGGCAGAAATTAAATCTCTCAATCTTCCAGAACCTACTGAGAAAAACTATAACATCTTGAATGACATTTTGAAACATCACATCTCAGAAATCAAAGCACGAAAGACCAAAAAACTTAAGAGAGATGAGGCTGACTACCGTAATGGTAGGATCTTTACCTTCGCGGCTAAATATGATCACCTTGTATCCAAGGATGATCCCGCGAAACCTAAATTGGCAACTCCCGTAAGCTCAAGTAACACCTCACTAGATACACCAGTAACAAGCGAATCAGAACAGGGAGATACCCGGACAGAACCATCAGATCTAGAGAATCGTTTTTTACAAGAGGTGTTACGCATCAAGAAAGGAAACAGGGAACAGAACAAACGCCCTATCATAAGCCCAAGACAAGGAGAGGGAAGAGAGGAGGTAGGAAGGGAAGAAAGGGCAGGCATGAAAACGAGATCTTGGAACAAGAGAAAGTAAACACTGTGAGTATAATCAATCTGTCAACTAAAACATTAACATACGATGACGAAACACTTCTGAAAAAAGGTCTTAACTTTTGTCCCAAGAGTCATGGTGATGTGGTGGATGTGAAAATTGATTTGTTCAAATTTATTAGGAAAATGAAAATCAAGAAACACTTCATGTTTGTGAATGAAATGAATAAAAAAGATACTATTGATCAGCAACTACATCCTCTGAGTGCGGTAACTATTCAAGAAATCATTGACACTAGGCTGCTTTTGTCACTGACAGATTGTGAAGATGAAATTACAACTGCAGATATTGTCATGCGTGATCTAAATGTGATAAGTGATGTACGAGTAGAAAGTGGCCTAAGAGAAAAATCTAAATGGGTACCAACGTTACAGAGTGGGAACAGTATAGACATTTTCCATAAACTTGTCAGCAGTGATTTAGACAGGTTTGATCTAAAGAAACGCACACCACGACTAAGGAATGATAACCTAACATATGGGGAAAGACAAGCACTACATAAGTTAAGAACTGATGACAACATTATTATAAAGGAGGCGGACAAAGGGGGCAACATTGTCATCATGTCCAACCTTGACTATGAGAAACAAATTCTCTCCCAATTGGGAGATTTGGAATGCTATGAACATCTTTCCAGCAATCCAATTTGGAAATTGACAGAACACATTAACAGACATCTGAAACAATGGTATGGCATGGGTATTCTAGATCATGATGAGTACAGCTATCTGCAGGTTAATAAACCAAAATACCCTTGCCTGTATACACTGCCTAAAATACATAAAAACCTTCCGTTCCCTCCGGGTAGACCTATCATTTCGGGGATAGAGGGACCCACGGAAAGAATGTCAGAATATGTCGACATTTTCCTAAAACCACTGGTATGCAACCTCCCATCATATATACGGGACACAAAACATATTTTGGGACTCTTATCGGACATTACATGGGGACCGGAAATGATATTAGTGACACTAGATGTCACGGCCCTCTACACCAGTATCAATAGAGAATGGGGATTAAAAGCGATCAAAAAAATCTTAAGCACCAGATCAGCAAGCACATGGGAACACACAGAGATGTTGATTACCATGATAGAACTTATCCTTGACAACAACGTATTTCTGTTTAAGGACAGGTGGTATCGTCAAAAACAGGGAGTTGCCATGGGCTCCAGATTCTCTCCTTCGTACGCCAATCTGTTCATGGGATGGCTGGAGGAGGAGTGGATCTGGGGCCAACATGGATCGAAATGGACAGAGTTCATTCTCTTTTGGGGCAGATATATCGATGACTGCCTGATGATCTGGACAGGAGACGAAGAAACACTCATGACATTTGTGGAACACCTCAACAATAACACATGGAATATCAGATTCACACACGAACATAGCAAGGTGAAAGTCACATTCCTTGACATAGAATTGTACGTAAGGAATAATCAGATTAACAGCAGATTGTATCGCAAAGACACGGCGTGCAATGCAATATTGCATGTGTTAGACCTGGCACCTTGGCGTGAGTTTCCCTTCCACTTTTGATGGTGTGCCTCGACTGTTTTGCTGGTATTGTCCGCTCAGGGCACTGCGCCACGGCTAATCCGTGCCGCAGTGCAAGTGCTCCCTAAGTAAAGTGTACCTGTAATTGATGTCCATGATTGGTTTATTGGATTCACTGTCAGTCCCCAGTAAAGTGCACCCGGGGTGCCAGGGCTTGTGAATGCCAATGCTGCTGGTGGGCTTGCAGCGCTGGTTGCGCCACCCACGGAAGCAGCCTTGTAAAGTGTGTCTAGGGGCTGCCACCGCAGACCCTGTGCGCGGTCCGGGACCGTCGCGCTGACTGCGCAAGTGCCCCCACTTGCCAGTCCCTAAACCTTCCCTTACCTACATATTAGCCACCCCTCTGGTAGGCCCAAGGGCAGGGTGCATTGTAGGCATAAGGTAGGACATGCCCTGATGTGTGTGGCATGTCTTAGTAGTGAATTACAGCCCTTTCCGTTCTTCACTATTGAAGGCTACCTGCTCTCCATAGGCCAGAATGGGCTGCCGGGATCCCGCCAACGCTGTGACCCCAGTGGACTCAGAGAGCATGGTAGAAGTGTCAAGTTTAGTATGCCTGAACTCAGGATGATAAAATACTTCTTGTAGTCAAGTTTATTTTAATATCCTGGGTTTGTAAATACTACTTTTAGAAAGTTAGTATTTACTGACCTGACCATCTCAGTCCGCCTCTGCTGTGTGTGTGTGTGTTCTGCCTAGCAACAGTAAGGAGCAGGGTGGGGGGATCCCCAGAGACAGGTTGGCTGCCAGGTGGTGGGTAGAGAAGATTACACCTGGATGGGTGGGAGGAGTACACCTTGACTCTTGAATAGACCTGCGCTCTACCACCACAAAGCCGGCGCCACCCCCTGTGGGGCGGCTGATGTCTCTGCCCTGCTGCTGAAAGGAAAGAGCAGAGTCACCATAACAGAGTGCTCCAGAACTGGACTGAGCCAGGTCTAGGCCCCCTGGCGCTAAAGAACAAAAGAATCATGGTATAAAAGTAGGAGCCTGGCTCCTAAGAAATCAGAATCCTGTTTACCACAAAGAACCTCTGCCCGACTAGAAGGAGAAGAAGACGCCGGAGGAGCTGGCCTGCTGCTTGCCTTGCTGAGAAAGGAGAGGAAGAGACTTACTGAAAAGACTTTGCTACTTTGTGCTTGAACATTCTCCAAGGGCTTGATCTGAGCTTGCCCCCTGAACTGAACCCCAGGAACAGTGGGTTCTCTGTGCTTCTTGCTCATCCTCCAATTCGAGCCGTGTGTGCATCCCGCTGGAAAAGAGACTGCGCCCCTCATCGCCCCTCCTAGGGCCGTGACACTCAGAAGCTCGCCTGCCTCAAACCCGTGAGAGCCCCGCTCCGTCCAGAGCCGCTCTCTGTCCCCGGGCCAGGCCGCCTGCATCCCTGTCACCGCCTGCTACTGGAGCGCGCTGACCGCGCTTTCACCCCTCCCGCCGGAAGCCGTCCGACGACTGTGATCTACGCCGGGTCATCCAGCTGCACTGACCGTGCCCTGCGACCCCGCTTCGCTATCCCCGGACATCTCAGGCCACGCCGCCCCCGCTGTGGAGACCCTCCTGCACCGCCGTGCCAAAGGGTCGCGGGCCGCGCCTGCCTACTTGCCCACACCTGCTGATTGAGGACCCAAGAGCACGTCTTAAGCCGAGAGTCGCACCGACCTGTGCCGACTCTCCTCATCACGAAAGAAGTTCCAGCATCGGGCTCGGGGCCCGCAACGCCTTATTTCCCCGTTCGCAGGAGTCGATCTCTGTGAGTACTGGAACCACAAGTAACATTTGCAAGAGACTACAAAGTATCCATTTGAAGCTACGAACAAAGAACATTTGCCTGCTTTACAACCTGGTGGCATAGCGAAAACGTTATTGGTCTTGTGATAAGTCTGCTGAGATATATATACCTTATTTTTACATAAAGAATCGTATTTTCATATATATCCAAGTCTGGTGTCCGTTTCTGGGGGGATTGATGTATTTGCTGTGTGTGTGATTGTAAGTGCTTAACCAACAAAGCCTGAGGAATCGCCTTGGCTGCTCACGCCACGCACCTAGAGGGTGAGCAAGGGTCATTCGCGAGGGGTTATCCTGCGCCCTGACGTGGAGGAGAGGGTTCCTGCTTGACACAAGGGCAACCTTGCGCCAACCAGAGATCCCCGACTCTAACATTGTTGGCAGCGGCTGGGATTTCGGATTTGCACTTGTAATTTGCATACAGTGAATTATTAATCACCAGATAGTGAGAGCAGACCAAATAACGCAGCCACAGGTTTTTCATTTTTGAACTTTGTTGAGACATCTGCCATTACTGCAACCATGCCTGGCTCACTCTCCGCTGGAAGAGCACTCTCTGTGATTTCCGGAATAGATGAGGTGGATTGGGAGAGACTGGAAGGCTACACGATAGAGCAATTGAAAGGCTACAGTGTAAAATTCCGAGTTCCCCATGCTGGATTCAAGAGGAGAACCCAGTACGCCAAGGCGCTGAGAGCCTGGAGGGAGTCACGAGACCCACGGAATGCGGGGGACATCGTTCCCCCCGACAACCTGGAGGAACCCAGCAGAGTCCGGTCGCCAGAGGAGCTGGCAGACAGGGCAGCCGACAGGGCGCATGCAATGGAGATGGCAAAGTTGGCCGGACAAATGGAAATGGAAAAGCAGAAGTTGGCCCTGGAGGCACAACAACGCCAAATGGATCATGATATCAGATTGAAGGAGTTGGAGCTGAAGGCGAAAAGTTTGGACACCGCTCCTTCTGGTGGCAGCACTCCACCAGCGCAGGTAGAGTCCAAGGTGTACATCCCCAAAGATGTAGTAAAGGAGTATTTTAGAAAGGATGACATAGGGCAGTGGTTTAGAGCCTACGAGGTGGCCATGTCCTCACACCGGGTCCCTGAGAAAGACTGGGGAGCGGGGTTGTGGGGAAGGTTCCTTGCGGAAGGGCGGGACACACTGTTAGATTTGCCCTTGGAAGTCCAGACCTCATACCCCCATATGAAGGAAGCTTTAATGACCAGGTATGGGTTAACTCCTGAGCTATATAGACAGAGGTTCAGGGAGACCAAGAAGATCCCTGAGAGTACGTATGTGGAATATGTGACCTTTTTCTGCAGAGCGCTGGATGGTTGGGTGAAGGGTAGCAAAGTGAATGATTATCAAGGGCTGCTTGATTTAATTGCATGGGAGCACTTGTCCAGTCAATGTTTTCAGGAGCTACGCCAGCACCTGATAGATAGCAAGCTGTCCAACCCGAGGAAGCTTGCTGAGGAGGCGGACCGCTGGCTCAGCACCAGGGTCCACAAGGGTCAAGTGGGAGACTCCGCCAAAGGTGGGCAGGGTCCCCAGCAGAAGAGTGGGGGGGACAGGGGTAAACAGAAGGGGTTCCAAAAAGGCCCCCAAAGTAATTCCCAAGGGAACCAGCAGAAGGGTTCTCAGCCTCCCCCAACCCCGCAGCAGAACGGGGCCCCGACAGGTAGACCTGTTCCAAAGGGGCCCTTCAATTGTTATAGGTGTGGTGACCCGGGTCACATTGCCTCTGATCCTAAGTGTCGCCTGTTTGGTAAGACCGCACCCACTGGTGCTCCACCCCGGCAAGTAGCCAGTGTTAACTTTGGGGAGGAAGTAGCAGTCCAGGAGGGTGGGGGTCCCGGGCAGATGACCCTAGTCTCGCTAGGAGACAGTGAGATGGTCCCTGTAACCTACCTGCCCTCTAACACTAAGAAATATGGGCAAGTGGTGACCATCAACGGAAAGAAGGTTGAGGCTCTTAGAGATACAGGAGCCAGCGTGACCTCAGTGAGGCAACACCTGGTGTCTCAAGAGCAGATTGTACCCAATGCCTACTGTAGGGTTGTCAATGCTGACAACATAGAGAGTCGTTGTCCAATGGCTCAAGTTCCCTTTGAGTGGGGGGAGGTTTCTGGTACTCTGCAAGTCGCTGTGAGAACTGACATGCCTGTGGACTGTCTGCTGGGAAACGACCTGGAGAGCTCCCCTTGGGAAAAGGTGGAGAAGACCACGCATCTGAGGATGGTGGGTCTACCCGACTGGGCGTGCGTGACCACCCGGTCCATGGCAGCTAGTAGGGGTGTTGAGAGGGTCCTGGAGCCTGAGGGAGAGGTCCAGGAACCGGCCTTAGGGAGAAGGCGCAGGAGGCGCGGGAAACCGGCCCCCGAAGTTCCCACGGCCCAGGAGGAAGTAGACCCTGAGGGGGATGCTCTGGAGCCTACCGGGGAACAGATTGCCGAACTGGGAGACTTGCCTGAGCTGACCCATTGGCAGCAAGAAGGAGGTCCCTCCAGGGAGGAATTCTGCAGGGAGCAGAAAGAATGCCCTTCTCTCGTGGGTATGCGGCAACAGGCTGCAGACCAGGCCAATGGTGTTCAGGCCAAAACACATTACGTGTACTGGGAGAGTGACCTCCTGTATTCCGAGCCTAAGGCTGCTGAACCTGGGTCAGCCCGTGTGCTGGTGGTACCCCAGAAGTTCAGAACCTTCCTACTGGGGCTGGCTCACGATGTGCCTTTAGCAGGACATTTGGGGATGGACAAGACCTATGACAGGCTTGTCACCCACTTTTACTGGCCCCAAATGCATAAGAATTCAGATTCCTACTGCAGAACCTGTCAGACTTGCCAGGCAAGTGGTAAGAGCGGAGGGAAGCACAAGGCTCCTCTGCAACCTTTCCCTGTGGTCGGTACGCCATTGCAACGAGTGGGTATTTATATTGTGGGGCCTCTAGACCCCAAGACAGCCCTGGGCAACAGGTTCATCCTGGTCTTGGTGGACCATGCCACCCGGTACCCTGAAGCCATCCCTCTGAGGACAGTGACGGCCCCCGTGGTGGGACGGGCACTGATGGGAATTTTCTCCCGAGTGGGATTCCCTCTAGAGGTGGTGAGCGACAGGGGGACCAATTTCATATCCACGTATATGAAATCCCTGTGGAAGGAGTGTGGGGTAACTTACAAGTTCACCACTCCTTACCATCCCCAAGGAAATGGGTTGGTTGAGAGATTCAACCGAACCCTCAAAGGCATGATCATGGGCCTGGACGGTCCAATGAGGCGTAAGTGGGACGTCCTCTTGCCATGCCTGCTCTTCGCTTACCGAGAGGTGCCGCAGAAGTCTCTAGGGTTCAGCCCCTTTGAGCTTCTGTATGGTCACCCGGTAAGAGGACCTCTGAGTTTGGTAAAGGAAGGCTGGGAGCAATCTCCCAGGAAACCTCCCCAGAATGTATATAGTTACATGCTGGCCTTCCGCAACCAGACTCGGCGTTTCAGGCAACTTGCTGAGGCAAATCTGGAAGCCAGCCAGGAGGAGATGAAGCGGTGGTACGACCGGAATGCCACTCTGGTAGAGCTTCAACCTGGACAAAAGGTGTGGGTCTTGGCCCCAGTGGAGCCGTGTGCACTTCAGGATAAGTGGACAGGTCCATTTGAGGTTGTGGAGCGCAAAAGTCCTATCACCTACTTGGTGGACATGCAGACTCCCAGGAACCCTTTGAGGGTCCTACATGTTAACCGCCTTAAGCCCCACTTAGAGAGGACCGAAGTGGGCATGCTGCTGGCCACTGATGATGGAATGGAAGAGGAGACCGAGCCTCTTCCTGACCTCTTAGTGGCCTCTGAGAAAGATGGGTCAGTGGATGGAGTTAACCTCTCACCCACCCTGACGCCCGAACAACAGGAAGACTGCCGCCACTTGCTGGGACAATTTTCCGACCGATTCTCCGTGGTTCCTGGTGTCACAGATTGGTGCGTCCATGATGTGGACACAGGAGACAGCTTACCCGTGAAGCACAAGGCTTACAGGGTAACTGACAGGGTCAGAGCTTGCATTAAGGAGGAGGTCTCCAAAATGCTCGCGCTAGGGGTGGTTGAGTCCTCCAGCAGTCCTTGGTCCAGCCCCGTGGTCTTGGTCCCCAAAGCTGCTGCGCCGGGAGCCACACCTGAACTCCGGTTCTGTGTGGACTACAGAGGACTCAATTCAGTCACGAAGACTGACGCGCACCCCATCCCCAGAGCTGATGAGCTCATTGATCGGCTGGGGGCTGCCCGGTTCCTCAGCACGTTTGATTTAACGTCTGGGTACTGGCAGATCGCCTTGACCGATGGGGCCAAAGAGAGGTCCGCATTCTCCACACCAGATGGGCACTTCCAGTTCCGAGTCATGCCATTTGGGATGAAGAATGCCCCTGCCACCTTTCAGAGGTTGGTCAACCAGGTACTGGTTGGGCTGGATGCGTTCAGTGCCGCCTACCTGGATGACATCGCAGTGTTCAGTGCCACCTGGCCCGAACACCTGCGCCACCTCTGGGAAGTGTTGATGGCTCTGCGCCGAGCAGGCCTCACGATCAAGGCAAGCAAGTGCCAGATCGGGCAGGGTTCCGTGGTGTACTTGGGACACCAAGTGGGGAGTGGCAAGGTGGCACCCTTGCAACCCAAAATTGAAACCATCCTGGCTTGGGAACCCCCCAAGACGCAGACCGCAGTGAGGGCCTTCCTGGGGCTCACTGGGTACTACAGGAGGTTTGTCAAGGGCTATGGAACGATCGTTGCCCCCTTGACAGAGCTGACTTCGAAGAAGCAGCCCAGGAACGTGATTTGGACTGACACCTGTCAGAAAGCTTTCGACACCCTGAAGACTGCCATATGCACGGCGCCCGTGCTCTTGGCCCCTGACTTCTCCAAGGAATTCCTAGTGCAGACAGACGCTTCAGAGCATGGTGTAGGGGCTGTTCTTTCACAGATGACTGAGGAGGGCTGGGACCAACCCGTAGCCTTCATCAGTAGGAGGTTACTTCCACGGGAAAGTAGGTGGAGTGCAATTGAGCGAGAAGCATTTGCTGTGGTCTGGGCGCTGAAGAAGCTAAGACCCTACTTGTTTGGGTCTCACTTCCGGGTTCAGACGGACCACAGGCCCCTCAGATGGTTGATGCAAATGAGGGGTGAAAACCCGAAGCTGTTGAGGTGGTCCATCTCCCTACAGGGTATGGACTTTACGGTGGAACACCGTCCTGGTACAGATCACGCCAACGCTGACGGTCTGTCCAGGTATTTCCGCCTTAGTGACGAGGAACCCCCTGGGCAAGGGTAGTTCTCCCCACATTTCAGCTGGAGGGGACACGTGTTAGACCTGGCACCTTGGCGTGAGTTTCCCTTCCACTTTTGATGGTGTGCCTCGACTGTTTTGCTGGTATTGTCCGCTCAGGGCACTGCGCCACGGCTAATCCGTGCCGCAGTGCAAGTGCTCCCTAAGTAAAGTGTACCTGTAATTGATGTCCATGATTGGTTTATTGGATTCACTGTCAGTCCCCAGTAAAGTGCACCCGGGGTGCCAGGGCTTGTGAATGCCAATGCTGCTGGTGGGCTTGCAGCGCTGGTTGCGCCACCCACGGAAGCAGCCTTGTAAAGTGTGTCTAGGGGCTGCCACCGCAGACCCTGTGCGCGGTCCGGGACCGTCGCGCTGACTGCGCAAGTGCCCCCACTTGCCAGTCCCTAAACCTTCCCTTACCTACATATTAGCCACCCCTCTGGTAGGCCCGAGGGCAGGGTGCATTGTAGGCATAAGGTAAGACATGCCCTGGTGTGTGTGGCATGTCTTAGTAGTGAATTACAGCCCTTTCCGTTCTTCACTATTGAAGGCTACCTGCTCTCCATAGGCCAGAATGGGCTGCCGGGATCCCGCCAACGCTGTGACCCCAGTGGACTCAGAGAGCATGGTAGAAGTGTCAAGTTTAGTATGCCTGAACTCAGGATGATAAAATACTTCTTGTAGTCAAGTTTATTTTAATATCCTGGGTTTGTAAATACTACTTTTAGAAAGTTAGTATTTACTGACCTGACCATCTCAGTCCGCCTCTGCTGTGTGTGTGTGTGTTCTGCCTAGCAACAGTAAGGAGCAGGGTGGGGGGATCCCCAGAGACAGGTTGGCTGCCAGGTGGTGGGTAGAGAAGATTACACCTGGATGGGTGGGAGGAGTACACCTTGACTCTTGAATAGACCTGCGCTCTACCACCACAAAGCCGGCGCCACCCCCTGTGGGGCGGCTGATGTCTCTGCCCTGCTGCTGAAAGGAAAGAGCAGAGTCACCATAACAGAGTGCTCCAGAACTGGACTGAGCCAGGTCTAGGCCCCCTGGCGCTAAAGAATAAAAGAATCATGGTATAAAAGTAGGAGCCTGGCTCCTAAGAAATCAGAATCCTGTTTACCACAAAGAACCTCTGCCCGACTAGAAGGAGAAGAAGACGCCGGAGGAGCTGGCCTGCTGCTTGCCTTGCTGAGAAAGGAGAGGAAGAGACTTACTGAAAAGACTTTGCTACTTTGTGCTTGAACATTCTCCAAGGGCTTGATCTGAGCTTGCCCCCTGAACTGAACCCCAGGAACAGTGGGTTCTCTGTGCTTCTTGCTCATCCTCCAATTCGAGCCGTGTGTGCATCCCGCTGGAAAAGAGACTGCGCCCTCATCGCCCCTCCTAGGGCCGTGACACTCAGAAGCTCGCCTGCCTCAAACCCGTGAGAGCCCCGCTCCGTCCAGAGCCGCTCTCTGTCCCCGGGCCAGGCCGCCTGCATCCCTGTCACCGCCTGCTACTGGAGCGCGCTGACCGCGCTTTCACCCCTCCCGCCGGAAGCCGTCCGACGACTGTGATCTACGCCGGGTCATCCAGCTGCACTGACCGTGCCCTGCGACCCCGCTTCGCTATCCCCGGACATCTCAGGCCGCGCCGCCCCCGCTGTGGAGACCCTCCTGCACCGCCGTGCCAAAGGGTCGCGGGCCGCGCCTGCCTACTTGCCCACACCTGCTGATTGAGGACCCAAGAGCACGTCTTAAGCCGAGAGTCGCACCGACCTGTGCCGACTCTCCTCATCACGAAAGAAGTTCCAGCATCGGGCTCGGGGCCCGCAACGCCTTATTTCCCCGTTCGCAGGAGTCGATCTCTGTGAGTACTGGAACCACAAGTAACATTTGCAAGAGACTACAAAGTATCCATTTGAAGCTACGAACAAAGAACATTTGCCTGCTTTACAACCTGGTGGCATAGCGAAAACGTTATTGGTCTTGTGATAAGTCTGCTGAGATATATATACCTTATTTTTACATAAAGAATCGTATTTTCATATATATCCAAGTCTGGTGTCCGTTTCTGGGGGGATTGATGTATTTGCTGTGTGTGTGATTGTAAGTGCTTAACCAACAACGCCTGAGGAATCGCCTTGGCTGCTCACGCCACGCACCTAGAGGGTGAGCAAGGGTCATTCGCGAGGGGTTATCCTGCGCCCTGACGTGGAGGAGAGGGTTCCTGCTTGACACAAGGGCAACCTTGCGCCAACCAGAGATCCCCGACTCTAACAGCATGCCACCAGCGCGCACCCTAGGCACCAGATCAATGCGATACCCTATGGAGAATTTGTCAGAGCCAGACGCAACTGTAGTCTGGACGCTGATTTTACAAAATGTACTGAAGAAATGACTGAACGCTTTAAATCCAGGGGTTACAACACCAACATCCTAAAAAAAGCAAAAGCTAGGATCATGAAGATCAAAAGAGAAACGACCCTCAGGGATATTACCAACAGGAAGACAGATGATAACAAAGTAAGATTTATTACAAACTACAATGACATTTCGGATGTGCTAGTTAAAAGTCTTAACAGACACTGGCATATCCTCAAAAAAGACGATACCATGACAGGGGTTATTGGCAACAAACCAGAAATCACCTATAAAAAAGGAAACTCCCTTAGAGGTCTCCTTAGCCCCAGCTATCCAATAGCCACTACCGGTAAAAACTGGCTGACTACACATATGGAGGGCTTCCATAGATGTGGACACTGCTCAGCGTGCAAATGGGCTTATAATAAGAAATTGGAATTCATGGGTCCTAACGAGAAATGTTACAAGATCAGGACGAATATCAATTGCAACACTAATTTTGTTGTATATATTATCGAGTGCAGGTGCAACAAAAAATATGTGGGCAGCACGATACGCCCCCTACGTGTCAGGATAGGGGAACACATGAGGGCAGTAAAACAAGGTGATGAAAGATACCCCATTGCGACACACATCATGGAATGCCACTCGCAGGGAATACACAGGGACTTTACATTCTATGGTATAGAGCAAACCATGAGAAACCCTAGAGGGGGTAACAGAGAACTCATGCTTCGTAGAAATGAAGCCTCCTGGATATTGAAATTACGTACGACTGAGCTAGGGATCAATGTTGATGATGAAATGCATTATTTTCTTGGTAAATGAGGTTAGACACTATATACGACCTTATTAATGTATCATCTCCTAAGAGTATTGGACAGTGTACAAATACTTAGATGTTTCTCGTCTGAAAACATTTGGCTGTTGTATAAATATGGTTCTATTGAAGAGATTATTGAAATTGTGTGAAGTAAATGTTTCATATGTCACTCACCCATTCACCACAATATCACTTTTGGTTATATGTGGTAAGCCACTATTAACTTTATACACATCACGGTATGTACAGTCTTTGAGTTTCGGAAATGCCTTGGATACTTGACAAACAATTTTTCAGTGCACCACAGGTACGCCGTTTCCTTAATTTTGATAGTTTCAGAATTTTATTCGACTACTCGAGATGTATATGTGGCCCTATACTTGCGTTTTATAATATACACTCGATAACTGCCTACAGTGCAGTCGTGATTGCTGTTCACTTTGGGCTCGTTATAAAGTTTTCTTTGCCTTCACTATTTTAGGCATGTCCTGACCCAAGATGGCTACCAAATTTGCAAATCAATATATGCTTAAATAACTCTGGTATCAGTGATATAAGCTAACTAGATACTCTGAGTTTGGTCCTTCCTCTGACAGCGCAAATGCGTAATATAATATTTTCTACCGATTTATCAAATCGGTTACAAACATGATAATATCATTCGCGATTATATCGGCTCTGGAGTGTTGAGAAAACATGGTTTAATCGCATCTTATCCATTTAGATACTACTGGAAAAAGAATTCGGTGATATTTCGACCCACTCTATACTATCGAGACGCAACCTTCTCAAATATGGCGCCTGTGGTTTTCGGCAGTATGCTTTCTGCAGCTGCCCGACTTCCGATCACGTGACCTTTTGCTCGTGCATATACTTGCCGAGCTAACGCACACCGATAACTCTAATTTGGAGCCAGACGTGGTTGGGGGGAGATACACTTCACAGATCGAGAGGTAAGAGGAGAACGACTAACGGGGCACGCTGTGGCATTTTACCATAACTCTTTACCCTTTACGAAGAGCAAATATGGTTATATATACGAACCGAGAGGAAAGAGGAGAACGAATAACGGGGCATGCTTTGTCTTTTTATCATAACCTGTTACTATCTACTATGAGTGAATACGTTTAGACATTATAAGCTAGACAGTGCGAACACATGGATATCAATCCGCTTCTAACGAGGACTCTTTCTGATTGAACATAGTTAACTTTGGAATGAGGAATTTATAAAGTTATTGGTTTTGTGTTCCCCTGTTTAAAAACAAATGTGCATGGGCACACCAAGATTTGACTCGTGTATACTGAGACACAAATTTTAAATTTGATTTTATGCTATTTCTGTTGATAGCGAATAATATTATGGGCAGACTAGTGTCATAATGTCGGCAGGCTAAGATTATAGTCTACATGTCTCGGAGTCTAGTAACCTGTTGCTCTAATACTATACATAGACGAGACGTATACGGGCGCAACAATTTTATGCATAGCTCATCTAGGTAATGCCGCAGAAATACAACTTCTGACAGACAGACCACTTATGTTGTCAGTTGACAATATTTAGACAATCTATCTTTTTGTTTCAGACGAAGTGCTCAAATTGCGAGCACAGCTGAGATGTGAAAACGTTTCACCCAGAAGAAATTCTTTAACCTCCCCCTCCCTCGTCGTCTGAGTGTATGACCTGGAATTATCGTCATACTAGACGTATGTATATAAATTTGGACAAGAATTCGTCCACTACTCTAGCATTTTACAAAGTGTCTATATAGTTACCAATGTTGACACTTTTCTTATCTTGATTATATTTTTACAGACTTTGCATATAATATCGTATTCAGGTCAGTTGTTTTATTTGCGTCACCTGCCTTTTCCATTTGGCACAGCTTCTATATCCACCCATAAATTCTTTACGACGATAGTCTATGTACTTATTGTGTTTTTTCTGACTTAATGGACTGTTCATACCGCATGCGATATCGGATCAATTCAGACTGGAATGAAGTTCCAGCACATATAGGATTGTCTCACATACGTCACTCACACGCTAGTTTGTAGAAGATCAGACAATCACCAACTGATATGATATGGCTAGTGCTCACCATACCTCACGGTGTTTGATAGTACACTATAGCCTTGTAATATCATCTATGGATAAATCTACCCATAGTGTTTACACCTACCCTGGGAGCACATTTGTGTACGTTGTTTACAAATGTTTGCATCTTTTAACATATAAACTAATGTACTCACCATATCAATTTGTACCTAGCCGTGAACAAGTCGCATGTAAAATACTACTAAAGGCGACGAAACACGTGTTGGCTTGGGAACCATTTGAAGACTGTGAAACACATTCTGAAAAAAGAATATTAAACCGAAGAAACTCAATAGAAAGAGACGAAGATCTACTTGTGTTACTTGTTTGTGTACATTCTAACTGTTTTGACCTTGATTTTACGTGTGCTTGGGTACCCTTATCTTGAGCACGTTGATGAGGTATGAATAACAGCATTAGAGCGATTTATTAATATAAACAACAACCTGACTTAAATTAGAACTAGGAGTGATTCAATGTATGATCTATGAATTTACTTATTGATTATGAGATAGCCATATTGAATTGGGTCTCTTAGGTAGAAAATACACTGACTATAGAGTGAATACAGTTACTGTAATACCTTAAAGTATCACAGAGTAGAGATGCTTCCTCCTTAGTAAATTAAAGCTGTGAAATTCTAGGCACTACAAAAAGTTGATTCCCAGTCTGCTTAGCATGCAATGAGAATATATTTTTATTCATAAATATGAATTGTGTCATTGATAGAGTATTATGACATACAAAATGATATAAATAGGTGTTCATGTGGTACATAGAGCTCCACGCTAATGTTTTTAACATATAAATATTGTATATAAGATTTGTAAATTAAGATTTGTAAATAGTGTTTTTATAAATTGCTTTCTAGCCCTGAAGAAGTCCCATGAGGGATGAAACGCGTTGGCAAAGCAATGATTTTTTGGTGTTAAAGGAAGATAATTGAACTTCAATAAAGAATGGAATAAAAAATAAGCTACAATCAAGACTTACGTCGTTTTTAGACAAATGCATGCATGGGAAGCCTAATAACTGTGATTTTGTAATGTTTCCATTAGAATAAGCCATATTATATTTGGAAATATGAAATATACATTTGTCGGGTGCAGTATCAGTGTATAGTTTGGCAGCTGACAGCCAGGCAGTGCCTTCATACTCCTCTCTGACTCCGGTACTGTGTTTAGACAGACTATCAGAACTAAAAATATTGAGAATATTGAGGACAAAAATATAGTGAAGATAAGTTTCCATAGGAAAGCAAAGTTTTACTACTTATAACTAGGGGTGGGTGGTAAACTCCGCTCTGCCAGCAGAGTTCATGGATTTTGTCCACTCCGTGCTCTGTTTGGAGCGGGATGTTTGGCAAAAACTCTGCAACCACCGCATAGCAGAGTTTACTGGCGCCCACCACCATATGCCTGGTGAGGTGACAAGTACACACGTTGTCACATACAAATGTAACAAGTCCTTAAAGTACAGTGGGAAGCGTAGAAGGCTGCAGGTCCACAAACCACTTTACCATCCTCAGTTGCCCGTCATAGTACTTTTATGTCCCAATTCTGCTGCAGTTACTTGTTGCCGCACGTCAAAATTGGTGTAGTATCGGTGCATCGTGAGCAGCGAACACTGGCATCTGTGACTCTGGTAGAAATTGTATTAAATTTCCCAGAGCATGCTGAGCTCGTGGGAGGTGTGTGGCATGTTTTCACAAGAACTGCTTTCCAGCTGATGCTGTTAGTTCCTAGCTCTGCACTACCATGGCAACACTAGCTCTGAGGAGGCTGCTGTGGCAGAAGTGACCGATTTTGTCCCAGCTTAAGCGACTATGTGACTCGCCTGATGCACAGCTGCGGTGCCACCTACCTCAGGCCAGCAGGAGGGATAGTCATGAGCAGCGATAAGTGAACCGGTAGGAGACTCCTTGCTGCTGACGTATATTTCAATCATTCGTAGCAAAGTTCATTGTGGGTTAGGAGCATAGTAGAATCTCTGTTCCGCTGATGTCTGTCGCAATGGCGGTAGGTACAGCATGTTGGTATTTTAGAGTTGCTTTGAGCTGCTTCCACTCAAGGTGTAATTTTGGGAGTACCTTTTTTATAACAACAAATGATCTCACTGGGCATGCTCAGGAGCATAGTGGGCATGTAGTGGGCATGGAGTGTGCCCTAATGCGCAAGTGAAATGGGCCTTGTGGCCTGTGTTCGGGTCGTAATATAGACAGTAGCCCCTTCAAACCCTGGGTTTTAATGCCACTGCACCCACTGTACTACGGCCACTACCCATAGATGCACCCCATACAGAACCACATGCATGCCTGTCCACGTGAGTGTGGGTGCAATGATTAAACAATACACTCTTGGTGACTGTAGCTTTTTCACTGTTGTTTACAATTTATTTAGCTGTTCGACAGACCCCCTGAAATAGAATGCTTTGAGGTGAGATGCATTGGCAAAAAGAAAATCGTTTTTGAACATGTGAAAGACTGGCAGCCCACATGGGTATTATGTTTTAAACTACCACTTCCAGGATGCTTTGCACTTGCCTTCAACTCACCTGAGGATAATGAGAGTCACATGATGTTCTATAATGGTGGACTTTTGTGCACAGTCTTTTGATGCATGCAGTCTTTGAGAAAGGAAGTCTCCTTCCGAAACGCGTCAGGCATTTGTTTGCTGTGTGTGCATCTAACCTGAAGCTGCTCTCTGTGGAATAAAGTTTGTTGAAAGTGTGCGCTTCGCCTGGGGGCAACTCCTTTTCCTTCCATAGAAGACGGCTGGCCCGGCCGTGAAGTGCACCACCGCGCTACTTTAGCGGGTCGCAGTCTATCTTTTTGGGCAGCAATTGCGGATCGACAGACCCCCTGAAATAGAGTGCTTTGAGGTGAGATGCATTGGCAAAAAGAAAATCGTTTTTGAACATGTGAAAGACTGGCAGCCCATATGGGTATTATATTTTAAACTACCACTTCCAGGATGCTTTGCACTTGCCTTGAACTCACCTGAGGATAATGAGAGTCACATGATGTTATATAATGGTGGACTTTTGTGCACAGACTTTTGATGCATGCAGTTTTTGAGAAAGGAAGTCTCCTTCCGAAACACGTCAGGCATTTCTTTGCTGTGTGTGCATCTAACCTGAAGCTGCTCTCTGTGGAATAAAGTTTGTTGAAAGTGTGCGCTTCGCCTGGGGGCAACTCCTTTTCCTTCCATATATATATATATATATATATATATATATGTCATTTGAGATGTCATCAGTGATGTCATGAGTGATGTCACTGACCATGTCATGAGTGATGTAATATGTGACGTCATCAGCAGTGGATTGCGGGCGCGCGAGTTATAGTTAGCTGAACTAACTATAACGGGGGAATTTCATTGTTTTTTTACGAGTGAAATGTCCAGCTAACTATAACATGTGTGAAACCTATGTTTTTTTTAGTGAATTTGCAAGGTTTTTTAAATGCTAATTCCTAACTATAACGTGTGTGAAACCTATGGGGTTTTCAGTGAATTTGCAAGGGTTTTTAAATGCTAATTCCTAACTATAACATGTGTGAAACCTATGTTTTTTTTAGTGAATTTCAAATGTTTTTTAAATGCTAATTCCTAACTATAACGTGTGTGAAACCTATGGTTTTTTAAGTGAATTTGCAAGGTTTTTTAAATGCTAATTTATGAATGTATTATTATATTTTTTAAATATTTATTCTACAATAAGCTACCTATATATATAGTTATAGATTAACTTTATCCTGTAATATGGAATGGCTCAGTTTTTTGTTTTTTTAAATTTGGATAGAGTTGAACAGCATAGTTAATATCTTCTATAAACTTATAAACACTTTAAAACACTTTTTTTTTTAAGGGTTTTTGTTCGTGCGCGTACGGTGCACGCATGCATGCGTGCTCCGTGTGCGCATGCGTACGTGCTCCACGTGCGCATTCGTACCTTGTGCGTGCTCCGTACGCGCGTGCTCCTTACGCGCATGCGCGTGTGCTCCGTACGCGCATGCGTGCGTGCTCAGTGCGCGTACGCGGATGCACGCATGCTCCGTACGCGCATGCGTGCGTTCTCCGTGCGCGCACCGTGTGCGCACGGCAAGTCATGTGATTTAGAAACAACACTTTTCATTGGTTTATAGTAGTTTCAGGTCATGTGATTAAGAAACAACACTTTTCATTGGTTTATAGTAGTTTCAGTTCTAGAAACTTCCAACACCACACCCACTCCCCTCATTATTACTTCTGATTCCCTGAGAAGAAGGTGAATGCTCCAAAAGTCACCTGCACTCTTTGTGATCGTGTCTTATCAAGAGGAGATCCTAAAAAGAAATACTCTTTTAGTATCTTCACTATGATCAGGCACGTTAGAGATGTACATCCTGTGGCTTATGCTCGAGCTGCTAGAGAAAACCCTCCAGCAGCTCAGCCGAGCACATCCGCAGCAGCTCAGCAGAGCACATCATCGGCAGCTCAGCCGAGCACTTCATCTGCGGCGGCAGCTTCACCTGCTTCTGTTCCTTTGGATATACACCCTCTGTTTAAGAGGGTGCATATACGGTGCAATGCGTGCAATGCTCTTCTCTCTTATGGGGACACCAGCATTCCCCTAATAGAGAGCAAGATACAGCAGCACACGTGCAGCACCCTATAATTTTTGCCACTTTTTTGTTCCTCTGTCCCTCAATTAACACAACGGCTCTTTTTAGAGCCACCGAACATCTAAACACTTAAATTTGATTTTTAATTCTATTCTTTTATGATTTTTTTTCCGTCCTGCGCGCACCGTGCGCGCACCTCGCGACGGTGTGCGCACCGTGCGCGCACCCCGCGATTTAAAAAAATAAAATAAAATGTGTTTTTCACCCTTCATGGTCCTTCAGGGACCCCCTGACAAAAGCTAGAGGGTCAGGAACTCTGTACCCTGCCCCCTTTTCACGTTCTCCACCTTTCTTTTTCACTGTCACACACAAAATGGCGGACAACACTTCCTGATTTCGACCGATTCGAATGTTGACTGACATGTAATCACCAATCAGAATTACGCTCGCACACACGGCACCGTGCGCGCACGGTGCGCGGCTAGAGATATTTATGTACTTTTATCTGCAATTTTCTCAGGAACTACTGAACAGATTGACACCATGTATGCAAAAGGCACATCCCTGACCTGAGGACTACCTCTTTGCCAAATTTCAAGTAATTCTGTTCAGCCGTTCGGGCTGTACCTTCGACTAAAGGTCCTATGGGAAAATGCATGGGGAAAACGCGTTTTGGGACCCCCCTTTTTTCTCAGCCCCCTCTTGACGAATCACCCCGAGACTTCCAGGGTAGGAGCTGAGCAGAGCGCCCCATTAGTTTTGAAAATTTCGCGAGGATCCATCAACCGGCCCCAAAGTTATTCAAAATAGAATTTTCAGATTTCCTATGGAAACACGGTCCTAACTATAACTATCTACTGGCGACCGCCAGTAGATTTTATATATATATATATATATATATATATATATATATATCGAGCCACACTCTCAGAGGTTACCGGGACGCTTATACCGCGGTGCCATCTCAGGGTCCGAGAATCCCTGTCTCAGATTGAGTTCCACAATGCAACAACGCATCTGATGCACTCCTTCCCAAATGAAAGTCCAAACACAGTCTTGCGGCTTCACGGTGATTTATTCATCAAAAATCAAGCCACTTTTACCCAACACGTTTCGGCGTAACCGCCTTGGTCACGGGTAGTTACACGCTTTGTGCTATACAGTTTTTAAACATAAAACGTGACGAAAATAGTGATAACAGAAATAGGACTTACATAGGAACTACAATTCATGATACCTAAATTGTCGGCCATTTTGAAGAGGTGCCATTTACATATAAAGAACTGCAAAATTATACTCGTTCTTATGTCCATGACTATTCTAAACATTTCTCCTTGTATACATACAATGATTAGAGGCCTACGCATAACAACAATAATTATCAACACCAAAGATTGTAAACATATGTTGTATACTGTGTACTAAGTTCGCATATGTTAATAACTGAATAGTTATTTTTAAGCCTCAGCGATGTTATGTGCACAATTTACTTGTACTTAAGATCAAGAGTGTTGCCGGCCGCGCTGCGATAAGTATTGATTTGAGGTCTTTCAATATAACTTTATTGCTATAGCTAGTAACAAACAAAGCGCGCTGCCTATCAATAAGCACAACGTTAGAGAGAGAAAACCGGGTTGAACCCTACTCTCTGCATCCCTCAATTATGGCCAATGATCATGTGCAAGATTGTCGCAAATACCCAACATCACCATGATAGGTGTGACAACTACATATCCCAGGAAAGCTGAAATAAACATTCCTGAGACGATAGGTATGAATTAATGGCTAATGCTGAACTTCAAGAGAATCTCAGAATACACTTACAAATTACTGCAAATAACTTGTTAGAAATTCCAGCAGAAATAAATTCATTAACTCCACCATGTGTAGAGAGATACAAATCACAATCACACCCCAGTGGGTGAAAATAAATATGAATAAATCATATGCAATCCGACTGAATCAAAACCCCAGTGGGTAAGCAATAGGGAATGGGAAAAGAAGGATATATCTGTGCTTAACATAGTATTTAGAAAATTCTAAACAATGCAATTGCTCCCTATACATGCATTCTGTAACCCCAGTGGGTTAATGAGTTCCTTTGCAAGAACATCAACATATAGATAAAAATGTGAGCGATGTACCAACACAATAAAACCCCAGTGGGTGAGTGTTCATAAGTTAAGCAGTACAGATACAACTATATACTTATCCCTAGTTTCAATATATTGTCAAATTTGTATCATAGTGATATTTAGTGCATTGTATAACCCCAGTGGGTTAATGGATACCTGAGCATGAACATCATGCAAAAAAGTTTTTTTGTATTGAGTCAGATTAAGCAGTAAACCTTCATATGTGTGCACCATCTAGAAAAGTAAACAAAAAATAGAATACAATTATCAATTAGGCCAGTTACAAATTAATAGAAACAGACTGTTAAAAACACGGATGTCTTTGTAGAAGAATTAAAAGTCAAAATCTACATAATGTTAATATAATGTACATACTGCAAACAACAAAATTGAGGAGTTGGCTATTCACCAAGAAACCAGGCTAATTCTTCTTCAGAATTCAAACCCCATGGAATCTTGGTGTTGAGTTCTAGGATATAGTGAGACTCAAGTTGTCGTAGCTTGCGAATTCTGTCTCCCCCCCTGATGGTTGCCGGTATACGGTCTATTACAAAGAATTTTAACAAATTGCGGTTGCTTTTGTGGAATTCTTCATAATGTCGTGCTATTGGGGAGAGTTTGTCCTTGTTTTGGATCGCTCTCATGTGTTCTAAGATTCGTTTCTTGGCAGCAACATAGTGCTCCCTACGTATCTCTTAGCACAAGGGCAATTCAGTACATATACACAGTAATCAGATAGACATGTTAGATGTTTCTCGATAAGTCTATCTTCATCTGTGATGGGGTAATGGACTTTTTTCACATTCGAGCTGAACTTGCACGCTTTGCACACCATGCAGGTGTAAAAACCTTGAATATCTGTAGTTACTGTTCTTGCACTACTCACTTCATTTTTACATAACTTATCGCGCAGGGAATTAGCCTTCCTATAAGTTACACTAGGTGCATCCTTAACAACTTCATCTAATGTAGGTTCTGTTTTTAGGATGTCCCAATGTTTCTTAAGACATCTTTTAACATCATACGATCCTGAATTATAAGTTGTTATGTATCTGACAACTTGGTTGGTACCATCGTCTTGATTATCTTTGGGGATCAGCAGATCTGCATGTTTGAAATCATTGGCTTTTAAGCGTGCTTGTGTAATGTCATGTAATTTGTATCCCCTCTCCAGAAATCTTTCTTGCATTACATTGCATTCCTGTTCAAAATCAGGATCAGAGCTGCAATTCCTCCGAGCCCGGAGGAGCTCACCAAATGGAATGCTCTTGATAAGAGCCTTAGGGTGTGCACTTTCAGCGTGCAGTAGCGTATTCCCAGATGTTTTTTTGCGATACAGTTTAGAGATCAGTGTACCATTGGCTACCTGAATTTCTAAATCCAAAAACTCAATGCTGGACCTGCTTAAAGTCCCTTCAAATTTCAAGTTGACCTCATTGTTATTGAGATCAACAATGAACTCTTTGGCAAGATCCTCACTGCCCTCCCAAATGATAAAAAGATCATCTATGTATCGTAGCCATGTTTTTACATGGCCACGATACAAGTTGTGCAGTTCAGGCACCTGCTGCTCCCAGTACCCCATAAAAAGGTTAGCATAACTAGGAGCAAAGCAGGTGCCCATGGCAGTACCCTGGGTTTGTCTGTAGAAGACATCGTTGAAGACAAAAAAGTTGTTCTCCAAACAATACCTGATCATCTCCAACACCATGTCAGTGTGTTGCAGGAATGAGATGGAGCGCGACATGAGGAAATGTTTACATGCTAGTATGCCATCTGAGTGTTTGATGGCCGTGTAAAGACTACACACATCCAGTGTAATCAACAAGTAGTTCTCTTGCCAGGTCACCTTCTTGATCTTATTCAGAAAGTCCCGACTGTCTTTCAAGTAGGAAGGTAATCTTTCTACGTATCCTCGTAAGAAATAATCAATATATTTTGATGTTTTCTCCAACAGGGAGCCTATGGATGACACAATAGGTCTCCCTGGAGGATTTGACATATCCTTATGCAATTTAGGCAATAGATATAATATAGCCACTTTGGGTGTACGGTTAAGTAGAAAGGAATATTCATTCCATTCCAAGATCCCTTGTGTGTGCCATGTCTTTAACATGTTGTGATATCGCGTGTTAGATTCGTCAATCACAATTTTCTCTACAACCTCATAACATTCCTTGACTTCTAGCTGTCGTAGCCCTTCCTGGAGGTAATCACATGTGTTGAGAACAACAACGTTACCTCCCTTATCCGATTGTCGGATCACAATATCCTTATCTATTTGTAGGGATTTGACAGCTGCTCTCTGTTGTTTACTCAGGTTGTCATTTTGCCATTTATTTTTCTTTTTAGCCAGTGCTTTCAAGTCTGTGATTACAAGAGTTTCAAAAATGTCAATACCACTCGGAGGCATGGTGGGATTAAAGTTGGATTTAGGGGCAAACTCATTCTCACAATTCAAGTCTGTCTTAAAACCCAATGATTGGGCTGTAATAGGACTAGATTCGATAATGTCTTCGCTCTCTAGTTCTTTTAAAGCAATTAAAGTATTGACTTCATTAATGGTGTCCTTCACAGGAATGATCTTGGTAAAGTGTTTTTGAGGTTGAATGTTTTTAACTTTCAATTTGTGCCACTTGTGCAGTCGTAATTTTCTTGTAAAATGATACAAGTCAACCCTTTCTTTAGAATAAGAAAATGGGGCAGTGGGACAAAAGGACAGACCATACTGTAGTACATCATACTCAATACAATTCAACAAATGATTAGAAAGATTTACCTCATTTCGACAATTCATCATTTTTTGTTTTTTTGACCCCTTGTTTCCATTCCCATCGGGGTTGTTGTGGTTCTTGCTCCATCCACCACGTCTGATATGTTTCCAGTTGATGAATGTCCTCTTGCGTTTCTTCCTCTTCCTCTGCCTCGTCCTCTGTAGCCCCTTCCTCTTCCCCGACCACGATCTTTTTGCCAATTCTGTTGGTTCTGAGTTTGGTTCATTAGACGGAATTCCTCCCAAAAATTTACTGGTCTGGTTAAAATTTTCTCAGTTGATGTTCCGTCATCAGATATGTCACTTTCACTCACATCACTTTTATCACTTTCCTCTCTTCCACTGGCTACAGTTTTGTCTTCTTCAGGTACACCCACATCCTTACTTTTGATGTTATCAAATCTGCGTCCAAAAGTGAAAATCCTGCCTGACTGATAGTCGATCTTGTCTCTGAGGAATTTCCGCTCTTTCTTGGCTATAATTTCTTCCTCATATTTTTCAAACCTTTTGTTGATCTCCTCAAGTTTGGAAGTAAACTTTTCAGGAGTTTCTTCCTTCAGTATTTCTTCCTTGAGATCAGAGATTAATTTCAATGAGGTAGCTCGTTCTTTCCAGGCATACTTGATTAGTATCGATAACATTCTGTTGGAGCATTCCATCAAGTTGCTCGCCCATTCATTGGCAAGCTCCGGGTCTTGATCCTCGTATGATGGGGCAATGAGAATGCGGAGACCCCTTGGGACTCTGCCCTCTTCTTGGTATTTCTCCAGTGTTAACGCCTCCCACCACTTTGAAATCTCCTTCTTCATTAATTTCTCCAACTTTTGGTATTTTTGATTTAAGGAGGTAGGTGTTGTTCCCATTTCCTGGGCAGGTAACTTGTCACTGATTATCGTAAACATAGACTTTGCTCTCAGCCTTCTACGTGCATCCATGTCTTCTTCCATAGTGGTTGATTAGATAATATCAATACGTATTGGTTGGATTTCAAACGTTACTGATAGCCTTGTCTGAATTGAGACCGACCTGATTGTGAGCACAGTCATTTGGGGGCCCCGCCATAAATCGTAAGTCTATATAGACGTCGCTCGTGGAGGGGACGGTAGCGGTAGGAACAATGATTTAGTACTTAATGTCAATGTACTCTACGGATCACAAAGGGGGGGGTTTTACTAACCCGTAATCGTAGACTTAGAATAAATGAGGATTACTCACAAAGAGGGTTACTCCTTAGAATCCAGACTCCTCCGTCTTAGTCGTTGTACTTGTAATCCAAACAGTAGTCTGCGGTAGAAATTCAAAGGTTCCCCTTGTCTTGGTACATGCCAAACGAGTTTGCAAACCAACGCTCCGTACTGCGGTCGACCGGTAAATCAAAATTTGTATCGAGCCACACTCTCAGAGGTTACCGGGACGCTTATACCGCGGTGCCATCTCAGGGTCCGAGAATCCCTGTCTCAGATTGAGTTCCACAACGCAACAACGCATCTGATGCACTCCTTCCCAAATGAAAGTCCAAACACAGTCTTGCGGCTTCACGGTGATTTATTCATCAAAAATCAAGCCACTTTTACCCAACGCGTTTCGGCGTAACCGCCTTGGTCACGGGTAGTTACACGCTTTGTGCTATACAGTTTTTAAACATAAAACGTGACGAAAATAGTGATAACAGAAATAGGACTTACATAGGAACTACAATTCATGATACCTAAATTGTCGGCCATTTTGAAGAGGTGCCATTTACATATAAAGAACTGCAAAATTATACTCGTTCTTATGTCCATGACTCTTCTAAACATTTCTCCTTGTATACATACAATGATTAGAGGCCTACGCATAACAACAATAATTATCAACACCAAAGATTGTAAACATATGTTGTATACTGTGTACTAAGTTCGCATATGTTAATAACTGAATAGTTATTTTTAAGCCTCAGCGATGTTATGTGCACAATTTACTTGTACTTAAGATCAAGAGTGTTGCCGGCCGCGCTGCGATAAGTATTGATTTGAGGTCTTTCAATATAACTTTATTGCTATAGCTAGTAACAAACAAAGCGCGCTGCCTATCAATAAGCACAACGTTAGAGAGAGAAAACCGGGTTGAACCCTACTCTCTGCATCCCTCAATTATGGCCAATGATCATGTGCAAGATTGTCGCAAATACCCAACATCACCATGATAGGTGTGACAACTACATATCCCAGGAAAGCTGAAATAAACATTCCTGAGACGATAGGTATGAATTAATGGCTAATGCTGAACTTCAAGAGAATCTCAGAATACACTTACAAATTACTGCAAATAACTTGTTAGAAATTCCAGCAGAAATAAATTCATTAACTCCACCATGTGTAGAGAGATACAAATCACAATCACACCCCAGTGGGTGAAAATAAATATGAATAAATCATATGCAATCCGACTGAATCAAAACCCCAGTGGGTAAGCAATAGGGAATGGGAAAAGAAGGATATATCTGTGCTTAACATAGTATTTAGAAAATTCTAAACAATGCAATTGCTCCCTATACATGCATTCTGTAACCCCAGTGGGTTAATGAGTTCCTTTGCAAGAACATCAACATATAGATAAAAATGTGAGCGATGTACCAACACAATAAAACCCCAGTGGGTGAGTGTTCATAAGTTAAGCAGTACAGATACAACTATATACTTATCCCTAGTTTCAATATATTGTCAAATTTGTATCATAGTGATATTTAGTGCATTGTATCCTGGGATATGTAGTTGTCACACCTATCATGGTGATGTTGGGTATTTGCGACAATCTTGCACATGATCATTGGCCATAATTGAGGGATGCAGAGAGTAGGGTTCAACCCGGTTTTCTCTCTCTAACGTTGTGCTTTGTTTGTTACTAGCTATAGCAATAAAGTTATATTGAAAGACCTCAAATCAATACTTATCGCAGCGCGGCCGGCAACACTCTTGATCTTAAGTACAAGTAAATTGTGCACATAACATCGCTGAGGCTTAAAAATAACTATTCAGTTATTAACATATGCGAACTTAGTACACAGTATACAACATATGTTTACAATCTTTGGTGTTGATAATTATTGTTGTTATGCGTAGGCCTCTAATCATTGTATGTATACAAGGAGAAATGTTTAGAAGAGTCATGGACATAAGAACGAGTATAATTTTGCAGTTCTTTATATGTAAATGGCACCTCTTCAAAATGGCCGACAATTTAGGTATCATGAATTGTAGTTCCTATGTAAGTCCTATTTCTGTTATCACTATTTTCGTCACGTTTTATGTTTAAAAACTGTATAGCACAAAGCGTGTAACTACCCGTGACCAAGGCGGTTACGCCGAAACGCGTTGGGTAAAAGTGGCTTGATTTTTGATGAATAAATCACCGTGAAGCCGCAAGACTGTGTTTGGACTTTCATTTGGGAAGGAGTGCATCAGATGCGTTGTTGCATTGTGGAACTCAATATATATATATATATATAGAAACACACCTGGTCCTTAGTGAGCTTGCAGCTTTCCTTTTCGCCGGCCCAGTCACCAAGGAATCACGAACCACGGATTTAAAGCAGCAATAAGTTTATTTCAGCTGGAGAATCCTTTGAAGACGCGTTTCGGGCGGCACTCGCCCTTGTTCACATCAACGAAATAGAGGTAAAAATTGCCATTTTTAAATTGTGATGCTACACCCATGTGACCACACAACGTGAATAAACATAGACAAAATACTGCATACATTTGAATGAAAGGTATATATCTCAAGGGATGTCACAGTCTTTTTGCAGTAATATCATTTCATTACAAAAACGTGCCCCTTAATTCAATGGTATTGCTATATTGAATTAACATCTTATTTGGTTAGAGTGAAAACAAAATTAATATATGTCAACACGTAATATGCAGAAAAAGTCCTTGAGAATTCATATTGAATTTCTTCTCATAATCGGGAACACCAGATCCTGAGATAAATCTCACAATATATAGTTGTATGGACGGCACATTGCAACCACTCAATATAAATTTCATCTGTAACAAGATAGAAATATAAAATATATAAATATATAAATATATTAAGAATATCAAAAACCATTCAGTAATATTATTAATAATACTATGTGTGCAAAGTCGCTGTCATTTCAATCTGCTACCTATACATAATGATCCGGTAATGCTGATATTACTGCATAAATGCCAGTTAACGGCCATGATCTAATAGCCGTGCCGATTTCTATATTTCCTAACTTAAGATGCGGGCAACCTAACTGTTTTAATAAAAAGACCTTATCCTCAACATAACATAAACTCCTACAATGTTAATATAATGTGCAAAGTTAGCAAAAGTGTAACTGTGTGAATTACAATAGTGTTAGACCTGTGGTACATGTATCTCTAAAAAAAAACATCTCAGCCACATATAAAAATTGAAAATATTACAGTTAGTTAGTATTTCACTAACCAAATACGTATGTGACAATAGTGAATATACATGCAGCATATCTAAAAAATATTTATATAGATACAAAGATAAGATACATAAGGAAAATCGGACCTAAAACAGATTTGAAAAATCAGACCTATAGATGCTGGTTTATAAAAAATTATGCAAATCCTCTGTGTTGTTAAGGCCAGATGGGAACTTATTGTCAAGCTCAAGAATTAATTTAGATTCTAGCTGTCTTAAGGCTTTCTCTCGATCTCCACCTCGACGTAGTTTCGGGATGGCTGCTGCCACAAAATAATTTAAACAACTGAGGTCATTGTTATGTGTAGATTTAAAATGGCGAGCCACCGGGTATGCGGAGTCGTTATTCACAATAGCGTGTAGATGTTGCAATATCCTGACATGCACTTGTAACTTAGTACTGCCAACGTACTTGAGTCCACAAGTGCACGTCAGGACATATACAGCAAACTCTGTTTTGCAGGTAAGGTTGGCCCTAATGGCTATTTTGTCAGGGCTGAAAGGAGAAAGATAATGTGTGGTATTGATACCAAATTTGCACGCCCTGCAAGTGGTGCATTTGGTGAAACCATTTTTGGGCTGTAGCCACGTTCTAGCAGTAGTTAATTCTGGACATGCCTTACCTATTTGTGTGCGCATAGAGATGCCCTTTCTGTATGTGACAGTTGGTTGGGATGGTAATCTAGTCGATAGTACCCCATCTGTTAAGATAATCGGCCAATGACGTTTAATTATGGCACGGATTTTCCTCTCTTGCTTGTTATAAGCTGTAATCAACCTTAGAGCAGATTTGTCATCAGGTAAAATTTCCACTTTGTTAGTGAGGAGAGATGCCCTAGATCTTTCCCTAGTTTTATTTAGAGCTGTTTTTAAAATTTTCTCACTGTATCCTCTTTCTTTAAATCTGCTATATGCTTCCTCAGTGCATCTATTAAGATCTTCATGGTTGTTACAGATTCTCTTGAGACGCAAAAATTCCCCATATGGGATGTTATCAACCATATGTTTGGGATGTGAGCTGCTGGCATGTAAAATCAAATTGCCAGCCATTTCTTTTCTATGCAATGTCGTACCTAAAGCTCCATCCCTTTTGTACACCTTCACATCTAAAAAGTCAATGCTCTTTCTGCTCATGTTGGATGTAAATTTAAGATTGGCAGTGTTGACATTCATTTCATCAATGAATTGTAATGCTTCAGTTTCACTCCCTTTCCAAACTACAAAAACATCATCGATGTAACGCATGCAGTACAAAACATTCTCCTTAAAAACATTGGCATGGGTAATCTTGAGGACCTGCTCCTCCCACCAGCCAACATGCAAACATGCATAGCTGGGGGAGAAGCAAGCCCCCATCGCCACGCCTCTCTTCTGTAAGTACAAATCATTACCAAATATAAAATAATTATTGTGTAAACACCATGAAATCAAGCTCAAAAGCATCTTATTGTGCTGATAAAATTCAATAGGTCTTTGCCCCAGAAAATATTCTATTGCCGCTAGTCCAGTAGAGTGTTCGATACTGGTATACAAGGATTCTATATCCAATGTTATAAAAAGTAAATCCTCTGACCATGTGCTGTTCTCTATCTTTGATAAGAAATCCCCAGTATCTTTGATGTAGCTTGGTAATGTTTTAACAAACTCTTGTAAGAAAAAGTCAACATATTGGGTCACAGTTTCCCCTATACTATTGATAGCCGATATAATTGGTCTACCAGGAACTGGTGTTGTCTTTTTATGTACTTTGGGGATGAAATAAAGTTTGGCCATTGTTGGATGTTCTATGTTCAGAAACTTGAATTCCTCCATAGAAATGACCCCTTCTCTTTTCCAAGCCATTAGTTCCTTCTTTAGAGTTTGTTTGGCCACATTGTACTTGTTAAGGGAGGTTTTCTCATAACACTCTACATCTTGTAGATGCCTTGTGGCCTCTAGTATGTAATCTTTCTGGGGCCAAATAACCATATTACCGCCTTTGTCCGATTTTGTAACTATGATTTCATGCATATTTCCCAGTTTTTTAATCAACTTGGCATATTCTACTTCTTGTTCACTTTTGTACCGTTTTTTATGTTTTGTACGATAATGAAGCTTTTTTATATCTTCAATTACAACTTCATGGTAAATGTCAATAGCATCCTTAGGCATAATAGGTATAAACTTTGATTTTGCTTTAAATGGACTGATGCCGGCTCCCAATTGTGATATATGTTCTAAGCGTAGACCTTCCTGCGTGGAGCATAAATCTCCCTCCAAATCAGTCCCCAATACTGTCTCTTTATTGAGATGTTGCATGTCTCGTAATAGAGTAGCATCTGAAGCATTCAATTCACTGTTACATGCGGTAACATTGTTTTGGCAAGTATCTTGGTTGGCCTGTATTTCCTTTAATCCATCCTTGATGGCAAAGAACTTTTTGAGTTTTAATTTTCTAATAACGTGACAGACGGACGTGACGGACACGGACCCAGACTGGTGCTATCAAGTGTTTATTCCACCGTCGCCATATATATATATATATATATATATATATATATATATATATATATATATATTACCTACTGGCGGTCGCCAGTAGGTAGTTATAGTTAGGACCACGTTTCCATAGGAAAACCTCAACATTCTATTTTGAATAACTTTGGCGCCGGTCGACGAATCCTCGCGAATTTCTCAAAATAGGTGGGGCGCTACGCTCCGCTCCTACCCTGAAAGTCTCGGGGGGATCCGTCAAGCGGGGGCTGAGATAAAAGGGGGGTCCCAAAACGCGTTTTTCCCATGCATTTTTCCTTAGGACCTTTAGAACGAGCTACAGCCCGAACGGCTGAACAGAATTACTCAAAATTTGGCAGAGAGGTAGTCCCTAGGTCAAGGAAGTGCCTTTTGTAGGTTTGGTGTAAATCTGTTCAGTAGATTCAGAGAAAATAGCCTTTAAATCAATATATATATCTGAGCCCGCTTACGGTACGCTTACCGTACGCTTACGGTAAGCGTACGGTGGCGTGCGCGAGCGCGATTCTGATTGGCTCTTAGACCTTAGTAAACATTCGAATTGGCCGAAACCAGGAAGCGGCGGCCGCCATTTTGTGTATTTCACTCTGAAAAAAAAGAGTGAAAACAAGGAAAGGGGGCAATGAGGAGAGTTACAGACCCCCTTACATTTGTGAGGGGGTCAAAGAAGGACTGTAAAGTACAAAGAAAACATTTATTGATTTTAAAAAAAATCACGGGGTACGCGTACGGTAAGCTTACGGTAAGCGTACGGTAGAAAAAAAAAAAAAAAAAAAAATGAAAATCAGATTTAAGTGTTTAGATATTAGGGGGCTCTAAAAAGAGCCGTTGTGTTTATGAAATGATTTTTTAGTGGTACCTACAAGTAAGTACCGATGCAGAGTCTAAGGTTCAAGAGGAAGACTCTGTTCCCTTGATCATTGAAGTGCACACCATCTCCTCTATAAATGTCTTGCATGTCATAACGCAAGTTGTTGTGGTAAATGGCACCCATACCATAGTCACGGAGGAAAGCAGAAACAGATTTGTTGACGTGCTTTCTTGCTTTGTCATCGCACCGCGTGCCCACCGTGCGTGCACGGCACTAACTGCGTAAAGTGGGAGCGCGGTGAGCGAAGCGCACCGCGTGCTCACTGTGCGCGCACGGTGCGCAAAGCGCACCGTGCGCGCACGGAACGAACTGCGTTAAGTGGGCACGCACGCCACGAATGGCGTAAAGTAACTTAGCATTTAAAAAACCGTACAAATTCACTGAAAAAACCATAGGTTTCACACACGTTATAGTTAGGAATTAGCATTTAAAAAACCTTGCAAATTCACTGAAAAAACCATAGGTTTCACACATGTTATAGTTAGCGGAAATTTTACTGATAAAAAACCAATGAAATTCCCCCGTTATAGTTAGTGCAGGCAACTATAACTCACGCGACCGCAATCTTCTGCTGATGACATATGTGTCTTTATGAAAAAAAAATATTTGTAATATATGTATAGCTAAAAATGTATGGAAGAAGACATGGGCAAATAAGTGTCTAAATACAGTATTAGCATCAGCAGAGGATTGCGGTCGCGTGAGTTATAGTTGCCTGCACTAACTATAACGGGGGAATTTCATTGGTTTTTTATCAGTAAAATTTCCGCTAACTATAACATGTGTGAAACCTATGGTTTTTTCAGTGAATATATATATATATCTTCAACGTATTTAGATGTGGAGTTAAGAGTAGTAAATCTATGCTGACCTATTTGCACTTACCTTTTCAGTATTGTGGTTCTTGATATTTTTGACATGATATTCTGTCCACATAATATTTTTAGTTTCGATATTCTGTCAGTGATCTCTCCAGTACATTCATCAGCAGCAAATAATGCAAGCTGGGCTGGCTGCAACACCTCCCCATTTCTTGCAAAGAAGGTGACTGCAGCATCTATCCTCTCCTCTTGTTGGGTTGGTAGGAGGGCACTGACCAACACTGCCCTTTCACTGCTTTAGAGACAACTTCATGAATCTTGGCGCCACATCTTTGTCTCCCACATGTCCTCAGGAACATAGAGGAGTTATTCTCTGTGCCATCATCTTGCTTCAGTCCCTCTTTGGTACTGTTCTTTCACAGATCAACCGTGCTCCCAACACAATACCCCAAGCCTGTGCCATCTCTTTTGGACTCTGGCACCTGCCCGCTCACCTGTTACAGCCTTCTAACTCTCTCTTCACCTCATTAAGTGACTGAATATTGAAAGGTAAGTGCATATATTTTGCTCTCAATGGGCCCGATTCACAGAAGTAATCTGAGACAAAAGCCTAAACTTACTACTTTTGGTATTCACAGAAGGCATTTAATAGTAGTAAAGTTAGGATTTTGTCTTAAGTCTGTCTTAAGTCTGTCTTAAGTCTGTCCTAAGTTTGTCTTAAGTCTGTCTTAAGTCTGTCCTAAGTTTGTCTTAAGTCTGTCTTAAGTCTGTCTTAAGTCTGTCTTAAGTCAAACTTAAGACAAAATCCTAACTTTACTACTACTAGATGCCTTCTGTGAATACCAAAAGTAGTATGTTTAGGATTTTGTCTCAGATTAGTTCTGTGAATCGGCCCCAATATTCTGTCCCATTGATATTCAGGGGTCGATTACAGTATACAGACACCTCAAGATAGAGGACATCTATCTTGTGCATGATGACCTGACTCAAACTCAAGGATGTCTACTTCTTGATTGACATTTCCTAAAGGTTGAGTGGGGAGCCATGATGGATCAGGGCCGTTGTCCTCCAATAGATATGTACTTGGCCCCTCTGTGCTTTAGTAAAACATTTTAAGCAGTTGTAGCCCATATTCATGCTTATGGATTGAGCCTTGACATCTGCCCTGGTGACAAGTTACTGATCCACCAATGCCCTGCTCAGCAAATTGACATAACTATATCCATATTTATCAAACTGGGATTTTGTGTAACTTCGAGAAGTATTTGATACCTCTTAAGTCACCGACTTCTTGGGTTTCACAATTTTCACTCTCATGTTCATGCCCCACAAGAAAACTGGCCCCATGTAAGAGGGGCTATGATTATCTCTCAGAGAAGATTCTCTCTCTCACTGATAAGCCTCATCAGGCTGAGCAGTCTTTTGACCACTTCGAACAAGGCCATTCTCTTAGCCTGTGTTCTCTACTGAACCCTGTCCTGGTAGAATGTAGGTGTAGGATAATAGACTCAAGAGCCACTTGGATATAGACATTAGCATCAGTAATGGTCTGCTGCAACTCGACCTGGCAGACTAGGCTGCAGAGGGGGAGGGGAGAATGGAAACTCCATGGCTTCATTGTACCTAGCTAGGCAACAATCAGAGATACTCTGTAATTCAGCACTTTCCACCTGCTCTAGAAGTACTTAGAATGGTCAATAAATTCCATAGTTTCTTTGTAGCTTTCATAATTCACCCGATAATTATGAGTTTTAGGTGTCCTGTGAGGACGTGGTAGTCCGAGACAAAATCCTGCAGCACTCACTTCATGCTTTTAGAGAAGGGAGGCTTAGGACTCAGGGTTCTTTAGGTTCCAGGATTGGTCTGATCTAGGCTGCTCTATAATTTTTATTATGCATGCATAATCTTGCATAAATCTTGGTTATTCGGTTATTGATAACTCAAATAATTTCCTATTTACCTTGCACTTATAGCTTTCTCTAATAGGTGAGTTGGTTTACGTATAAATGTTTCATAACAATAAACAGTCATGAGAAAAAAGTATATGAGATCATTTATTCTTGCAAATAAATGGTGAAAATTGGAATCACACATTTGAAATCTTTTTTTGTTTTTTAAATCATTCCAAGAGCTTTGATTTATAGGGACTAGGCCTTAAAGTTCCAAGCTCTAACTGCAGGGTCAGGAGACATTTACTGTGGCCAAGACAATGGACTGGAACCTACTTTCACAAGCCCTGTGGCCAAAGCAAAACCTGTTACAGTTTCAGAGAAGTCTCTAAACGTTTCTTTATAATTAGCAGCTATACCTCTTTGATGCTATTTTTAAATGTTCTCTTTTTTTCAGTTCCAGTCTTGGTTTTCATTATTTATTGTGCAGAAAATGTCCTGAAGTCGTGCACATGAGTGCTTAACAAAAAAAACATAACATCATGTGGTATCTTCATCTATGCCATGCATTCTCCTCTTAGTGTTTTCTCCCTGCTGCTCAACCAGAGTGACTGTGATGTAATTAGAATGCTGATGTGTGCCTGGTTGAGTGAACGTCAATTGGAGTGCATGGGCTGAGGATCACGATGCTGCTCCTGCTGGGGCTTCCTTATTACCACCTTTAAAGGTAACCTGAGACTCCGACCTTGTGAATAAACCTGGTCTTGTTTCACCTATACTACTGGCTACCTTCCCTGCATCTTCATTTACCACACATAGCAAAACATAACATAATTTGCATGTCAGCATTTGGGGACAGCTGGTAGAAAGAAAAATGGGTGAACTTATTTCCTTATTAACTTATATTTGAGGGAATGCAGTTTTAAGAGAATGCTAAAACTACAAGAAAAAATTAAAAATTAACAGTCGCCTACCTAACTCAGTAGTGTTAACATATAAGCAGCCAACTTTCCATTACTTCTGCACAGGGCACTTTGCAGTGGTGGAGATTTGATTTTGTTTACATTCATGATGCACATCTGTGGCCTGAAAGGTATCCTGGCACTGGTTACCATAAGAACAGATTTAAAGGAGTCAGAAAAGGCGAGGCAGTAAAGAGCCATGTCTTCAGGGCCTCTCTGAAAGCAAACAAACCAGAAAAGATCTCAGTGAATTGGGCAGACAAGATTGGAAAGGCCCAGCCTCCAGCTCTGGATTTCTCATTATTAGCAACAATCAGGAGGTCGGCTGAGGAAAAGGAGCGCTTGTCTGATGAAGTGCTTTGCGAGTGATACAGAGAGATTGAAAAATAACTCATTTTGGCACAGGGAGCCAGTGGAATCTAATGAGTGCAGCAGAGAAGGCGTGCGTAGGTCTTGGAAAGAGAAAGAGCCAGCTTAACTGAGGCAGCCTATATCTGGTAGAGGCTGCTAATCGATACATTGGGCCAGATTTATTAAGGAGATGCATTGTCCTTGCGCCACGCAAGGCAGTGCAACTCCTTAATTCAGTGATTTGCTTCATCTTGCGTGGCTTTGAAAAGAAATGTAATAATACACTTCTGCTTGTGCTATGTTGCGATACATTTTGAGCTAGGAGGCATTGCATGGGAGAAGCATGGGCGTTCCCGGGCATCCACTCAGGGATCTGATTGAATTACAGATTTAGAATGGTCAGTAAACCGGGATTGTTTCAAATCCCTATGCCTCCCAGAGGAGGGTTTAACAAGAAGAAATATATTTTTTCTCCTTGTTATTTCCTCTTTCTATGCAGGATGTATTTTGTATCATGCAATGAAAGAGGAACGTGCACAAAAACAATCCTGCCTGTAACCCAGGCGCCCTTGCACTATTGTACAAGGATGTCTGCGTTCACACCCTGCAGTACACAGTGCACTAGCACAAGGAGACGCTCCATTTCTCTGTAAATATGGAGGGGCAGATTTATGTTTGACTTGCGCCTCATTTACGCCACTGTTGCGCCACTTTTGTGACGCAGCAGCGGCGCAAATCCTGCGCCATGGTGCGGGGTATTTACAACGTAACGCATCTGGGAGATGCGTCACGTTGTTAAGCCTTGCGCCACATGTAGGCGTTCCAGGGCAGGTGGGGGCGTTCCGGCGCAGGAACGTCTACTAAAAGTGGCTGAGTGAAATCTACAAGATTTCACTCAGTCACTTTTGAGCCCATGCTGCATCAAAACCCTGCGCCTGCTTGAAGCAGGCGTAAGGATTGACACAGCATTGTGCATATAGGGCCCCCCAGAGCATTGCTGGAGCTGCGTCGCGCTTGCGACGCAACTCCAGCAATGCGGCACTTTTACGGCACAGATGCGTGACGCATCTGTGCCGTTTTTGCCCCATGGTGCGCCGCATTATAAATGCGGCGCATCCATGGTGGCGGAGCTGGGGCGCAAAATAACTGGCGCATCCCTGCTGATATGCAGGATGCGTCAGTTATTATAAATATGCCCCCTAGTATTTATGCTATCTCTCTGTCACGCAATGCAGCGCTGCACATTTGCTTGCTGAGTCGTTTGGCATGAATGATCGTAAATGTGATCCTTTATACCCATGAACCCATCAGAAGATGGTTAATTGATGTGTGATAGATGGCTAAGAATAGCGATAGACCACACTTTTGGTATAGCATCCTCCTTTAAATAAGGTCCCTTTCCTCTTTGAAAGAGATAAATGTGACAGGACATTGAGGGCCTCATTTATGGCTTGTCTGCCGCAGGGCAGCACTGAAGGCCTTGCTGCTGTGCCTCTCTACAGCAAAGGAAAAGGGCAGGAATGTGCCATATCTATTCGATACGGCGCATTCTTGCTCTTTTCCCCTTGCGCCGGCGAACAATGGGCTGCCATGCACTAATGCAGGAACCTTTGCACTATAGTGTAAGGGTGCCTGCATTGCGGGGATGATTATTTATGTAGGTAAACCTTCCTGCACAAACACAAGAGGCTTTTTCCTCTTTCTATGTGTGCTTCAGAATGCAGCATATTTATAAGGCCATGAAAAGCCACGTAACATGCCTTTACGTGGCCTTATAAATATGCCAGTGGCACATTGCGCCACCAGATCGACAAAAAAAGTCATGTTCCTGTGGTGCAAAAGTGCTGGTAGGGCCTTATAAATCAGGCCCTGAGTTTCTTCAATGCGATAACAGTATCTAAGTTACAATCCCTCTTCTATCTTCTGAAGTTAGCCTTTGCTGTCTCTGTCACTACCCTTAGAGTCATGTGTAAAAATAGAGTAAATAGGACATTGAACTGTAATTTTGATTTCTTGGTTTCTGACCACCAAAGCAATACGAGGTGCAGAAAAGGCTTCTTAATCTCCGTCTGCATTTATTGAGAAATCTGCAAATACACAGCACTTTGAACAAGTAATAACAAACATTGACAAAGCCAATAGGTTACTTTTTGCTCAACGGAAGTGTTTGATAATAGTTGCAAGATTTAGCATATGCTGCCCCCAGCTCTCTTGGAAAGAAAACTCCCAAAATGAAGCAACATAGTGGGCTCCAACTGTATGTAAGCAGGGAGATGGATCTATTTGCTATAAAGAATGCATTTGCCGGGTTAAGCTGTTCCCTCAAGAAAGTTGTTACCAAACGTATTCAGAAGATATTGTAAGTAGTGAAGTTGAAAGGCATTCACTGCAAAATATTACATATAGATGCATTCAACAAAGAGACAATATTTTCATTTCATCTTTGAAAATGCTGTATGGCAAAGGAACATCCAAGAGATAGTACTGTGACTTGATAGCAGGCTGTGGGATCCTAAGAGTAGGCATGTCCTCTTCATAGAAAGCCACAGATCAGCATTTACATTTCGTTCTGCTAATACAGTAAATACTTAAAGCAACATACACCAGCATTCAAGTACAATTTATATGTTATATTGCATCTGCAGTCTAACAATATGACTACTTGATACTCCATTGCCTAAATCTAATGGAAACAAAAATGGGAAAACACAACCATCCACGAAACAGCATGACCTGTATGGACAGGCAATCCGAACAAATGACAAACTGTGAAAAACATATGAAGGCCAATAGATGCAGCGGGTTGACTCAAAGCCAACTCTCTCGTAATGCTTATTCTTATTGTACTTTTTGACGAATGGATGACATCAGATCATCCTACCATCCAAAGCAGACTGAAGGCACCTAAAAATGCCTCAGTTCCCAACAGAGCTCTGATGTAGTGGACATGTTGGATACAGTGGTACCAGATGTGCTTTTTAAGCTTGGCTTCCCCAGCTTGTTTCATTCCTACATATTGAATACTATGATTGTGGAGAAAGCAGACAGTCTCAACAGTCTACGGAATAAATGGTGGAATATTGGGAAGGTTGCACAGACCTTGAAACCACTGTGAGCAGGAGTAAAACAATTGATTGGTTTATTTTGCTAGATGCCTGTGACAATTTGGGCTTTGTTTTTCTATTAAAGCAAGGCGCTTGGCCAGTGTTCTGTCATCATTGAGGGGAGGGGGTAGTGATTCTCTTTAATCAGCAGCATTGAGAATAAAACAAAGAGCCGATCACCACAACAAAAAACCCACTTGTTGTTTTCACTGTAACAGAGTGACTCCTCCCATTACACTTTCTTGTGTCAGTTAATGTTTCTTCTTTTGCCCCTTTCACCAACAGTAACAAAGGTTTGAAGGACTTGAGAAGGCAGACATGGACAAGATGACCTGCAAAGTCAGAGGTTTACACTGGTAGAACAAGCTGAGGCTTCACCGGTATAAACACAGGACTTCCTCCAATTCTAAACAGAGTGGGGGAATCAATTGAGTTTGCCACAGAGGTACTCATGAGCAAGCCCTTTTCACTTTAGCTCTTGATACCGAACGGGAGTGGTTGAGGGTCAGCGACTTCTGATTACATGCGGTTTAGTTCTTGTCCACAGTTACCTTTAAATACTCTTCTTGACCACTTTCCAGGGGGTGCTGAGGGCTCCCATACTTTCTTGTGTCAGGTAATGTTTCATCTTTCTCCCCTTTCACTAACAATTACAGACTTTTTGAGGATCAGAGAAAGTAGGCATGAACAGTGAAAAGGAGGGACAGTCACCCTGCCCTCAGGGCAGCTGTTATTACCATCCAGCAGTTCCTTGAATATGACCTGCCAGGTGGGTGCTTTACACTGGTAGAACCAGCAGAGGCTCCAAATCTAAATAGAGTGTCGGAATAAATTGAATTTGGTAGTGAGTTACTGGTGAGAAGCCTTTTTTACTTTAGCATCTGATAACCGAGTGTTTAGGGATTTAACTTTTTCTCTAGAGCTACATTGAGAACTAGGCCTGATTGTTTTCTAGTTGATGCTTCGTTCGAAACATAACGTTACAACAAACAAATGATGGACGGAATGCTGACAATGCAGACATTCTCCCCCAGTCAAGAGATCTGGGTTAAATCCATCGTTCTTTTGCCCACTACGCCACCCCAGTTCAGACATGGCCATATGCAAATCAGTCTTGACCCTGTGCCTCATGGGAACAGTCCAGCCCGAACTGCCAAGCCATGTCTTCCCTGGACCGAAATCAAGCATCCTAGGACCGGTTTCTGGCTATCAGCCGTCATCAGCCAGGATAGCTTGACTCCAGTGGCGTAGTGAGCACGGGTCCCACGTCTGGGAATACCCATCCCACTTAGGGCGAAAAGCGTTACAACAAACAAATGATGGACGGAATGCTGACAATGCAGACATTCTCCCCCAGTCAAGAGATCTGGGTTAAATCCATCGTTCTTTTGCCCACTACGCCACCCCAGTTCAGACATGGCCATATGCAAATCAGTCTTGACCCTGTGCCTCATGGGAACAGTCCAGCCCGAACTGCCAAGCCATGTCTTCCATGGACCGGAATCAAGCATCCTAGGACCGGTTTCTGGCTATCAGCCGTCATCAGCCAGGATAGCTTGACTCCAGTGGCGTAGTGAGCACGGGTCCCACGTCTGGGAATACCCATCCCACTTAGGGCGAAAAGCGTTACAACAAAAAAATGATGGACGGAATGCTGACAATGCAGACATTCTCCCCCAGTCAAGAGATCTGGGTTAAATCCATCGTTCTTTTACCCACTACGCCACCCCAGTTCAGACATGGCCATATGCAAATCAGTCTTGACCCTGTGCCTCATGGGAACAGTCCAGCCCGAACTGCCAAGCCATGTCTTCCCTGGACCGGAATCAAGCATCCTAGGACCGGTTTCTGGCTATCAGCCAGGATAGCTTGACTCCAAGGGCGTAGTGAGCACGGGTACCACGTCTGGGAATACCCATCCCATTTGTCGCCCCGAGTGGGAAGGGTATGCCCAGACGTGGGTCCCTTGCTCTCCATGCCACTGGAATCAAGCTATCCTGGCTGAAGAGGGGTGAAACCCCGAAACCGGTCCTAGGATGCTTGTTTCCAGTCCAGGGAGGACCTGGCTTGGCAGTTCGGGCTGGACTGTTCCCATGAGGCACAGGGTCAAGACTGATTTGCATATGGCTGGGTTCAAACTGGAACGGCATGGTGAGCAAAAAAACGATGGATTTAGGCCCAGATCTCTGTACTGGGGTGAATGTATGACATTGTTCTGCATTCTGTCCATCAATTGTTGTTTTTGCATTTGTCGCCCCGAGTGGGAAGGGTATGCCCAGACGTGGGTCCCTTGCTCTCCATGCCACTGGAATCAAGCTATCCTGGCTGAAGAGGGGTGAAACCCCAAAACCGGTCCTAGGATGCTTGTTTCCAGTCCAGGGAGGACCTGGCTTGGCAGTTCGGGCTGGACTGTTCCCATGAGGCACAGGGTCAAGACTGATTTGCAGATGGCTGGGTTCAAACTGGAACGGCATGGTGAGCAAAAAAACGATGGATTTAGGCCCAGATCTCTGTACTGGGGTGAATGTATGACATTGTTCTGCATTCTGTCCATCAATTGTTGTTTTTGCATCGTTCGAAACATAAGGCATCTTTTTTGACCCATTTATTAACAGGTTCAGACTTGTTAATGGAGCCCTTTAGACCCTAGTGGGCAGTCAACAGGACCACCAGTTGGGGGGAGAGGCAATATCCTCTGTCACCCTGGTGGAGGACAGTCAGCCCTGTTTTAAGGTCCCCATCAGCCAGGCAAGAATATCTGTACTTGGAGGGGAACCACTGCTTTGGCTCAGTGGCAGTTCGCAGAGGGAGTGCTGCGGGGCAGTAGGGGGGGGCGGGTAGTGGAGTCGGACATACTACGGCCAGGAGTAAAGTAAGTAAATAAATAAATAAAACTATTTACCTTGCGATCTCTGCATCACCAATTCAGCGATGCAGCGAGTGCAAGGTTCATAGTTTTATTTATGTTAGCCTCCATTTATAGCGCGCACGGCTACTCGGGAGTGTCCCGGCACGAATGCCCAATGGTGGAGAAGGAAAAGGGTTAGCCTGACGTAAGATTACTTAAATAGTAGGGTTTTAAACTGTTTTTTAAACAGCCTGAGGCTCTCTAAGTTTCGTAGTTCAAAGAGCAGGGCATTCCAAGCCATAGCCGCTTTAACAGAAAGAGAGCTGCCGCCTAATCTAGTCAGGCGATACCTAGGAACATCAGCAAGGCATTGACCTGTAGTTTGAAGATGACGAGGCGGCACATAGAATGAAAAACGTCTCCTAAGATATTGAGGCCCTGTCTTATAAAGGGCACCATGAACTAGTGTGAGAGCCTTAAACAGTACCCGCTGTTCAACCGGGAGCCAATGTAGATCTCGAAGGTTCTGACTAGCACTGGATCTACCTGGCCTACCCAACAGAGCTCTCGCCGGCGCGTTCTGAACAATCTGCAGCTTTCTTAGCTGGTATGCCGAGAGACCAATGTACAAGGCTTTGGCATAATCTAGCCTTGACAGGATGAGCACGCGGGTCACCATTTCCTTAGCCATTTTGGGCAAGAGGGGCAGAAACTTCTTTAAGCGTTTCAGTTTGCCAAAGCACACACCCGCCAACTTATTAATCTGGGGAAGAAATTTCAAATCCTCACCAAACCAAACCCCCAGATTTTTCGCCGGCCCCCCCGAGGAGCTGAGCATGGGGTAGCCCACAGGCCAAATGTCCTCTCTGAAATGCGAGGGGAAGGAACTGTAGAGGAGCACCTCCGGTTTCTCCTCGTTACATTTCAGTTGGGCCTTTGCTAGCCACTTAAAGACCTCAGCAAGACAATTTTTAGCAATGGTCGGAGAGGAGTCAGTTTTATTCCACGTGAAGAGGAGCTGGGTATCGTCAGCATAAGCTATGGTTTTAGTGCCCAGCTCCTCTGCCAAGTAGACCAGGGGTGTCATATAGACATTAAACAAAAGAGGGCTCAATGTAGAACCGTAAGGGACTCCCGTATTCAGGCTTCTAGGAGTAGAAGAGAAAGGAGGCAGCCATACTTGCTGTGATCTGTTGGCTAGAAAGGATTTGACCCATTCCATACCTGCCCCGAGATGCCGATGTGGGACAGCCGTGGCAAAAGTTGTTGATGAGGCATGGTGTCAAACGCAGCAGAGAGGTCTAAGAGCATTAACGGTGCTCTGCCACCGGCATCCAAACACTCTCTAATAGCCTCCACCATCTCAACCAAGGCCGTCTCGGTACTGTGGGAGGCCCTGAAGCCTGACTGGGCGGGGTGGAGGGCGCCAGAGGTCTCAACAAACTCCGAGAGCTGCTTATGAGCAGCCTTCTCACACAGCTTTGCCACAGCCGGGAGGAGTGAGATTGGGCTGTAGCTAGCCGGGGTGGTTGGATTGAGTGAAGGTTTTTTCAGCAAGGGGAGGAGTTTTGCCTGTTTCCACTCCAGTGGGATAGTAGCGGTCAGGAGGACATATTAACAGTTTTGTTATCTTCCGGGTTGACTATATCCGCAACTGCCGCCAGTAGCCTTGTGCGGGAGGGGTCAGTAGGAGAGCCTGATTTGAGCGATTTAAGAATAGTCAGGGTGTCAGACAGTGGAATGGGAGAGAATGTAGCCAGAGAACGGCACATTGAACCCGGTGCTGCGTCTTTGTGATGGAAATAAATCTCCTGTGGCTGGTTGACAGGCCCAAAACTATCCTGTATGGCTTTAATTTTATCGATAAAAAAACCTGAAAGCTGTTCAAACCAATCCTTAGAGCTGGGAGAAGTCCTCTGTTCAGCACAGGGATCCAGGAAGCTTTGAACGATGGAAAATATTTCTTTCAAATTATTTTTCGATGGGGCAATGCGCTCTGCAAAAAAGTGGCCTTTGGCCACCTTCACCATGGAATAATAGTTATTCTGAGCTTTCCTGAGAGCTATTTTGGCAAGAAGACAGTAAGCTTGTCTCACGTGCCGCTCTAGCTTCTTGCATGAAGATTTTTGTTCTTTTAACTTCTTAGACAACCAGGGTTGGGACGGGGATTTTCTCGCTCTTTTATAGCTTAGTGGAACAGAGAAGCTCTCCACCGCGTCGGCCAACCAAATCTGGAGTCTGCTGACTGCTTCCAGTAAATCCCCTGGCATGGCCAAGACCCTACCAAAAGCAGCGGGCTCGATGCGAGGGGGAGGTCTGGCCACCGGCTTATTCATAGAAGAGGCGGATGGCTTAATGGTCCAAGAAAATTGAATTAAAAAATGATCAGACCAAGTGACCGGGAGAGGATCTAGTACAGTTAGCGGGAAATTAGAACAACCCCATCAATAGTATGACCTCCACTGTGGGTGGGGGAGTTGATCCATTGTGTCAGTTGGGCAAGATCCAGTGACTCATTGAGGGTGTGTGTATCAGAAGCCTCTCTACAATCAAAATGGATATTAAAATCGCCGAGCAGTAAATAATGAGTATAATTTAGAGCTCTAGGCACAATGACTTCATCCAGCGCTTTGAGGAAAGGATTAGGTGGTCCGGGGGGACGATATAAAAGCGTGGCTCCCAATAAAAAATGCGGAGAAATAGTGAGGGAAAAATCCAACGCTTCGCCCTTTGTAAAGTCATTGGAAAGCCCCTGTGTAAAAATCCAATTTTCCCTAAAAACTACCGCAACCCCTCCCCCTCTCCCTGTTTTGCGGTCAACCCTGGCAATTTTAAATCCTATAGGGATGGCCAAGGTGATAACCGGAGCAGAGCAATCATTTAACCAGGTCTCTGTTATAAATAAAAGATCAAGCTGGTTATCCACCAGAAGCTCAAAAATATCCGACACATGTTTTGCCATAGACCGCGCATTAATCAAGCCTGCTTTAATGCTTTGCCCGCCCAAAGGGATAGCGGGAATATGGTTGGGTAGGGGAGTAGAGCCCCCCATGTGAAGATATTTAAAATTACAACTCGGACAAATGCTGTCACTGTTTTCGAGCACGGTCCAAACGTGAACTCACCTGCTCATGGACTCACCGATTGATCCCAATTTCTCCCTGCTCCAAGACCTACGTACAGGGTAAACATTAGAAGGAAAACGGGCAGCATGGCAGGCACTGGCCGCTTCCGGGACTTCGGCGTGCCAGCGGTGCGTCCGCTGCACATCTGCAGCGCGCATGCTTTATAGTGAATTCCCCCAGCTGCTAGGGTGCGCCCTTCCCAAGATGGCGGCCAAGCAGAAAGTGTCCCTCCCCGATTCCGGTGTGTGCGTGGAGCAGAGTGCAAGTAAGCAGTCCGTTTTTTAAAAATAAAACAATCAATTCCCCAAAACAGGTAAATTTTAAAAGAATAGCAGCAACAGTTTTGTTTTAAAAACGAAGGAATAATCAAGGTTCAAACATAAGACAGGACAAGAGCGAGTGGCGAGAAATGCTTAATCACGCAAACCATACATTCGAGCCCGGGGAGACAGCAACTGACTTCCCTTCTCACCTTTACTTACTTTACTCCTGGCCGCCATATGTCCGACTCCACTAACCCCCCACCCTACCCCTCCCCCGCCTCACCGGCCCACAGCACTCCCTCTGCGAGCCGCAACTGCTGTGGTTTGCTAAGAAGGCGCCATATTTAAACTTTTTTGCATTGACAAAACAAACTTACAAAACAGGAGTTTATTTTCTCAATACAATACAAAAAAACAAAAAACAATATTCAGAATGTTATGTTGTTCCACAACATTTGGTTCATTTCAAACTGCTAGACCATGTCCTTTACAGAATAACATAACACGATAGTGTATCTGTAAAGTACATACTTGCCGCCCAAGCAGATTCCTGGTAACATGTTTTATTACTGTGCAACTTACTCATTTTAACAACATCTAAAGACTGAAAGGCAGTGAATCCACCAGGGGCCGTATTATAGAGAATGCCCGTGGGTGAAGAGTGCATGTGCGCCCACTTTGTGCACCCCCGGGGCACTTTGGTATTACAGAAGGTGCTGCAGACGCTTGTGCGGCCCCTCTGTAATTACAGATAGCACTGACGCACATGTAGCATCAGCGCTATCTCAAGAGGGTGTTCCCTCATTTTTATGGGGGATTGGCCCCATGCAAATGAGGGATTTCTTTACCTTTGTGCCCATGTCGTATTATAGAAGTGGGTGCAAAGGCACAGAAGTTGTCACGAGGAGCACTGACAGTGCACCACAAAACAATATTCAGAATGTTGTGTTGTTCCACCACATTTGGTTCATTTCAAACTGCTAGACCATGTCCTTTACAGAATAACATAACACAATAGTGTATCTGTAAAGTACATACTTGCCGCCCAAGCAGATTCCTGGCTCTGGTAACATGTTTTATTACTGTGCAACTTACTCATTTTATCAACAATAAAAGGCTGAAAGGCAGTTAATACACCAGAGGCCGTATTATAGAAAATGCCCCGAGGGTGAAACGTGCAGGTGTGCCCACTTTGTGCACCCCTGGGGCACTTTGGTATTACAGAAGGTGCTGCAGATGCTTGTGCGGCCCCTCTGTAATTACAGATAGCACTGACGCACATGTAGCATCAGCGCTATCTCAAGAGGTTGTTCCCTCATTTTTATGGGGTAGTGGCCCATGCAAATGAGGGATTTCTTTACCTTTGCGCCCATGTCGTATTATGGAAGTGGGTGCAAAGGCACAGAAGTTGTCACGAGGAGCACTGACAGTGCACCACAAAAATGTGGAGCACTGTCAGTACACCAGTGATGGCAGCCCTCAGGAGGTGGTCAAGGGAGTCCCATGGACCCTCCTGGCACCTCCTCGCAGGCGGGTGCAGTCACTCACTGCACCCGTATGCAAGGGGATCTCTCCCCTCTTAAAACTGCAGGCGTGTTGCTACGTGCACAGTGAAACACGGAGCAGCTGCTATAAAGTCGCTCCGAATTTCACTTGAATGCGGTGTCTCCAGGTCAGCACGTATTCATGGCTGCCCTGAGGACAGCACATTCAACATAATAGGGCACACTTTCCCTGTTTGCACATGGTGCACCTGTCTGATGGTGTGCCATGCTGCAAACAGGGAAAGTGTGCCCTATATATAAGAGAGATCCAGGGATCAAAACAGTAACCATATCGCCAAACACAGGCCCTTGGAGTGGAAGCACTAAGGGGCATATTATTAAGAAACGGCGTTAAAATTATCGCCGCTTTAGCGGCAGAAAACTGCCGCTAAAGTGGCGATAATGGGCTTGATAATATGCCCTGGAGAATTCCCGTAGAAGCCCATGTTCTGGTGTCAACATGGGCTTCTATTGGAATTCTCTGCGGCATATTATCAAGCCCATTATCGCCGCTTTAGCGGCAGTTTTCTGCAGCTAAAGCGGCGTTAATGTTAACGCTGTGCTTGAGAATATGCCCCCAGCTCACTTAGCTGACAAACCGGAATTAATCAACCACCAACCCATTTCAACCTCTATTGGATTGATCAAAGAGAAGCATGGTCTGAGTCTCTTCTCTCAGAAGGCAAGAGATCAATGCCTGTGCATACACCCTCTCAACAAAAAGCAATTACTCCTTCTAAAGCAGGCCTTTCAAACTTCAATTCGGTTTCAACTTAACACCAATAGAAAGACTTTACATTTAATTTGGTGGAAAATCACATATATTCCAAACTGCATCTGTTACATCACTCCAATTTGTTTTGCAATTAATTCTTCTTTGTTCATTAGACATGAATTCACTGAAAACGTTCTAATCATCCCTGTTTGAGAAATAAATTAAGTATCGCAAACCTGACTGAATTTCAATTTTGGTTCTTAATTTGAAGGTTGATTGCATGACAGGGCTACTTAAGTGAAAGTAATTTAATTTAACTCCTAAATAATAGTATTCGAAAAAATTACCAGACCTTCAAAAATGCTTATTTTTTCAGTCCTTGTGCAGAATATGTCTTAAACATGCTCATCGCAAAATCCAATACATAAACATTCTTATGTCTAAATATAGTTTGGACTACAGTGTTGATTTAAATATGATATTTAAAGTAACTGTAACAATACTTTATACTGATAATAGGATAGCACATGAACAGTTTACAGTCAAGTGCCACAGTGTTCTGCTATGCACTGTCTCTGCACTGTTACCAAAGAAGACTGAGAAAGATTGAGAACAAGTTCCAATCTGCTTGAAGTGAAACTGAGACAGATAACATGGCCACTCTATGACAATTGTTGCCGAGGTGTGACTAGGGGACTAAGATGCCTACCTGCTCTGAGGTGTGATAACCCTCAGCTCCTTGAGTCCCTTTCGGGTGAGTAGCTGCGTTTTACAAACCCTTGATTAATTGATTGAACCCTCTCTCCTCCCCCTCCCTACATCCTGAAGAACCAAGGTAAATACATAAGATTATCTCCCCTGGATTCACAAAATCAGTGGTACGTATATAGATGTCTATATTTGTACCCGTATGTATGTATCTAAGTTTCATTTGAATAGAGCGATCTTAGCCAAAAGGCAGAGGACATCTATATGGAGGTCAAAGGCAAACATTCCGTGAACGAGTGATGAGAGGTAGCTGGATCCTGCTAGTAAAGCTGTACTGTTACTGCATTGTGATGTAGTGTTCTTTAGAGGGGTGCATCTTCAACATTTTCTGAAATTTGATCAATGTTGGTGCAGCCCTGATGGATTTAGGAAGTTGTTCCAGATCCTGAGTCCATAGATAGACAAACCTGTTACCTTATTGTTTTACACATCGTAGTCACCAGTCCAATGGTGTCCTATGTGGAAAATTGTGGTTCCCACCCTGGGAATTCCAGGATTAGCCGAACTGTACTGCCATTTAAGCAGTTTTATAGGGTGTAATTTGGAGAAGTCATCTGGTGGTCCTATGGGCTGCCAAACACAAGTGAGACTCATTTCAACATCCTCTTCTTTTCTCACTTTAAGAACATTTCAAAAAATTCTTCCCTTCCTCCTGATTGAGTTGTGAAAAACAATCTTTATAGCTTTAGTAATTTCAAAACTAGACTACCAACATGCTTTAAATGTAGGCTCTCAAAATCGCCTTCTAAACAAATTGCAGACACTTCAAAATGCAGCCACCCAAGTGCTGATGAACCTTCCAAAATTCTGTTCAGCTTCCCAAGCTATCAAGGAATTGCACTGGCTTCCTATTAGGGCACAAATGAAGTTCAAGGCCTTGTGCTGAGCTCCTAAGACCTTGCATCATCAGGTAGGCATTCTCTTTCTTCAAGATATTTCTATATTGCACTCTCCTATTTGTACCCTACGGTCTAGCACAGCGAGACAGGTGATCATTCCAACAATCAAAAAAACATGTATTTGGGAGAAAGGACTTTTTCCTGCTCCACATCCAAATGGTGGAACTCATTGCCCGACCATTTTAGAGCTCAGACTAATCTCCTAAAATTTAGGAAACAACTAAAAACCTGAACTTTTTGTCCCTCTAAGTTCCCCCATTTGCCTTTGCATTGTTTCTGTCATAACTGGCACTAGCGCCAAGATGCCGAGCGCGCTTTACACAACTAGAAGCATTTCCATGGCTGTGCTACCATCAATGTGTTCATGCCCTACCTATTCAGCTGTAATCGAGGAGAAATAATGGAATGCCTAGCAAAGTTGGAGGAGGTGTGAATTAGAATTCAGTGTTTGTTTTACTTGCCAAGGTATACATTTATGTTTGCTTTATGGCATTGAGGTCTAAAAGATACACTATAGATAAACTGCCTTTAACAAACTTTTATGACTGGTCTGTGTCGGGACAACTAATAGGCATAATCCATGTCAAATATCTCCAAATGTTCAGCACAATGACAACTGACACAGATTTACTGGGAGCAGGGGAAAGGCTCAGTGGTGGCTGGCATCCGTGGGGAGGAGGAGCAGGCACGCGCGCAAAAATGTATTTAAAAGATAACACTTACCTAAAACAACGTCCTCCGTCCTCCGTCCTCCGCTCCGGAACTCGTAGCAGGAACTGGCTGCAGTGGGGACACCAATCCTGGCGCTGCTATCATGCTGTGAGAGCAGTGCCCTGATTGGAGGGAGCAGCCTCACTCGCCGCTCCCGAGGACACTGAAACTCTGCGCTTACTCTAATCAAGCTGTCTTAAGACAGCTTGGTTAGAGCTTTCAAAGTGTGCGTATGTGGCTGGCCATCACAAGATGGGTGCCCAAATGGACATGCGCACTTTGAAAAGTGCACAATCAGCCCACCCTCCTCCCTGCTGTTGTCATTTAGCAGCGGTCCGCACCTGTCCTGAGGCTCTGTTCAGAATGGGAGGATGAAAATGAATTACCATTTTATTTTTCATCATTGGGGTAATTGAGTGGGGCGACCCCCTTCCTCTCCAACGGAGGAGCCGTCCTAGAAAGGCAGTAAAAGAAGGAGGAGGAAGAGTTGACTGAAGGCAGCAGGCAGGGCCGGACTGGCCGTAGCGGGCACCGGGCAATCCCCCAGTGGGCCGCACGGGTGGGGGCCGGTTTTGGGCCCCTGGGGGCCATTTTTGTTACAGGGCTGCAAAATCGGCCCTGTAACAAAATCGGCAGAAAACCGGCCCTGGCAAAAAGCTCGGCTGCACCCCCAAGCCCCGGGGGGGCCAGCCGAGCACTTTGCCAGAGCCAGTTTTGGTTCCCAGTCTGGCCCTGGCAGCAGGACACAGAATCAGAAGGGGAAGAAATGGGACACATTTTGAATATGTAGTCTTAGTTACTTTATGTACATCATTCAGAGATGTCCACCAGAGAAGTTTGTGATCTTCTCAGGAGTCTAAGTGCACTGACTATATAGACGTTCATTTAGACATCAAGAGAAGTAGGGAGAAATGTGCCTTTTGTTACTTTCCATAATAGTCGATGCAAAGCAATTCCCAGTAAACAGATTTTACGTGTAGCGTGGTTGGGGGTGCACGTGGATTTACTATTATCTAAAAAACATAAATCAGGACTGTCCAGTAATTCCCAGTCAAATGATCCCTGCCTTCAAAAGCAGAAGAGTCCCTTTGACAGAAAAGGAGATCACGCTGTGTTGCCTCAGCGGAGATGGAAAAGTTTTTCGATTTGCCACTGTCACAGAAAACTCAGTTTCATGATTCAGAAAACCATTGAAGCACAGAGCAGACTGACAAGCTCCAGCAATCAAGGAAGAATGTACATATGTCTGTATCTGTAGGAAATCTGTCTTCTCTGCATGCTCATCTCGAAGTTTTGACTTTTTTCTGAACACAGATTCTGCTGCTGTTCGGAATCAGCGGGTGTGTAATTTGGCCCTAAAATGCTATTGATAAAATTGGTTACACCCAATTGTTATATTAAACGTTCCTGTGAGGCCACAGATGAGAGTGCAGAAATTGTAACAGTGGTATGTAAGTTAAATATTATATGTTGACCACAGTGTATATTTACATCACCCACATGAGAAACAACCATTACATCACGGTCATTTCAATGCATGCCATTACAATGCGATTATCACAACCCAGACACCCTTACAACTCATTTCCATGACAATGCAAACTTTTACCACGCATATGCCTTTAAAACGTATGCCTTTACAACCAATTTCGTTGTAAAGGCATATTGGTTTTAAATGTAAGTATTAGGTAAGTATGGGTTTTGAAGGGTTTAGGGTGGGTATGGGTTTTTGGGTGGCAAGGGAATATTTAGGGTTTAGGGTGGGTATGGGTTTTGGGTGGCAATGGTACTTTTAGGATTTAAGGTGGGTAAGGGTTTTGGGTGGCAAGGGTAATTTTAGGCATTTTAGGGTTTAGGGAGGCTATATATATATATATATACCTCACGGCCGGCACCAGCTTGAAGCGCTCCCCCCGCAAGGACACTTTGCTCATTCATTTTGAAACTCGGAGGAGAGCCCAGCGCTAAAAGATCGGAAAATCGTGAACAGCAGCGTCCTGGCAGAACAAGCCATTGGAAAGACGGATGAAATGCTCCCATTGGTTTACACAGGGAACAACAAACGTCGGTCTTCTTCTACATGTTCAGCCGGAATTTAACGCAGTAAACGTGGACGATCGTAAGCAAACGACAACGGTGAAAAGCGACAGCTAACGACTGGTAGAGCGCCGGCGAGCGGCGTCGGAGGACACCACTACGTCCGGGAGTCTCCCAGGTAAGCGAGCAATCGCGCCGTGGCTGCATTAAACCAATGTCAATGCGCTGAGCGTATGTATATAAGCTTCTTCGGAGTACAATACCCCAGAAGCGTTAAATGATACATTTTTCTGGATAAGTAACGTGACCATTTATGAACATTGCACTTGTTGCAACCATCCTTATATTAGTCAATATCAACTGAATACTGAACTGCTTAATACCGAAGCAATTGTCTGCAAGGGGCTCATACAAATTGCGGTCTCTGGTCTTTGGTGAATTAAGTGAATAACTATGGAACAAAGAGCAGCAAAAAGACTGGAAAAAGCAGAGAGCATGTTTGTCAAGTCATCTCCAAGTACATCAGCGTCCTCAAACAATCATACTGTACCAAAAGAAGCATCCACATTAAAACAGTTATTTAATCAATTGGAGAAACTACTCCGGAAAGAAATCTCACGTAGTTGGGAAATAATAACAATGGAAAAATATGTAGAACTCGATCTTGTACCGCGAGGACTACGTATATTCACTCTACCCAACCACCCCGACACCAGCCCTGAAATGTTGGATGAATGGGGAAAAAACAATATGGATTGCTCGCGCAGAATGATGTTGATAATCATCAAATACGCCCAAAAAAACGTAGAAGAATTACATGAAAAAATAGATGAAATAGAACAGTCTATCAAATCATATGACAAAGAGGAAGAAAATATCAATAAACTACGTTCCATGATGGAGAAAAACTTAGACAAACATGAAAGTGAAGTCCAAGAAAGAAAGCAACGTAAGTTCAGAAGAGACGAGTCAGACTATGCAAATGGAACAATATTCACATTTGCGAAAAGGTTTGATCTCATGAAACAAAACTGGGACAAAAATGAAACTATCACACGAGAATCCCCGTATACAACACCCAGTGAATCAGAGGGAGAACAAAGTGATGGAGAAAACTCTTCTGTGGGAATACCGATCAAAAAGCTTTCTTTTTTAGAAGAAATGAGAATGCTTTACCAGGACCAACAAAATCCAAAGCCACGAGGGAGAGGACGAGGCAGTGGTCGAACAAGAGCTCGCGGAAGGGGCTTTTCTGGAAACAGGGGCCGCGGAGAAAAACAAGACGAGGCCGAAAAACAAAAATACTTTCTACGCAACAGAACAGTGACAAAAAAATAAACTTGACACAAAACATGCAAACACAACCGGATCTCATAATCAACCTATCTCACTACAACTTATCAGAGGCTGAACGTACCTTACTGAATAAAGGACTTACATTCTGCCCAGAAAAACATTCAGATTCTGTGGAAACTAGAATTGACATGTACAAATATGTCCGCAAATTGAAGTTAAAAAAGTTCTTTGCCAAATTACCGCAAAAAACGTCAACACAAAATCTTCCTTATGGTGCATGTGATATACCAACAAGATCTGAAGGACTAACCAGAGCAGAAACAAAATCACTGAGAACTGCATATGAACTAGCAAATGAGATAGAGGAGACAGAGTTATCAGACACACAAATACTACAGGAGATGGATGTAACAATGAATATTCACCCCCGTACTAATTTTGAAAATAAATCCAAATTCTGTCCAGCATTACATCCAGGGAATCGGATAGACATGTTTCATGATTTAGTGGTGGCGGAACTAGAAACAATGGAAAACACCAAATTTAAAAAGAAAGAAAACCTCTCCATACAAGAGCGTCAAGCGTTACAATCATTGAAAAACAACAACAAAATTGAAATAAAACCCGCTGACAAGGGGGGGAATATTGTCATTTTAGACAAACAAGCGTATATTGATGAAGCATTATGCCAACTAAATGACGCAACCAATTACATCCCACTTAACTCCAATCCTATTCCAGACATGATCAGCGACCTTCAACTTCGACTACAAAAATGGTTCGAGCAAGGATTGCTCAGCCAAGATGAAAAGAATTTTTTGTCCACGACAAATCCGGTGACACCAACAATCTATTTCTTGCCGAAGGTCCACAAAACCCTGCATAAACCACCAGGGCGACCCATAATTTCAAGCTGTGGGTCCCTCTATGAAAATCTAGCAAACTATGTGGATTATTTTTTATCTCCCATCGTTCCAACATTAAATTCATTCATTAAAGACACAGGTGACTTTTTAAGAATCTTGATGGAGACTCAATGGCAACAAGACTATCTTCTAGCCACGATCGATGTAGTGTCGTTGTATACATCCATTGACCACAACATTGGATTAAAAGCTGTGGAGTATTTTTTGAAGCAAAGACCAATTGGAGAACTAAGACATACGAACATGCTCAAGGAAATGATCGAGCTATGTCTCACTAACAATGTCTTCCTATTTAATAAACAGCTTTACTCCCAAAAACGCGGAACTGCTATGGGAGTTTCATTTTCTCCAAGCTATGCAAATCTCACCATGGGTTCGTGGGAGAGACACATAGCTTGGAGAGAAGAAAATGATCCATACACTACAGATGTGGTACTCTGGCTCCGATTCATCGACGATCTTTTCCTGCTCTGGAAGGGATCTAAAGAAAAATTATCGGACTACATAAAAATCCTCAATACAAATGATGTAGGTTTGCAATTCACCTACAACATACAATCAGAAGAAATAGACTTTCTTGACACAAAAGTATACATCAAATCAAATGAAATACACACCACGGTTTTTCGCAAAAAGACAGCAACAAACAGTATCCTTCATGGATCGAGCTTTCATCCACCTTCTTTAAAAAAAAGCATTCCGTATGGCGAATTCATACGGATGAAGAGAAACTGTTCCGAACCACAGGAAATGGAACAAAAATTTCTGGACATCAAACAGCGCTTTGCAGCACGTGGCTATAAACATGGAGATATCCTACGTGGAGAAACAAAAGCTCGACTTAAGACCAGAGCTGAAACACTAACGGCCAAAAACACATTGAAAAATCAAATGAGTATGGAAGAGTCAACTAAAGAAGAGGTACCCCGCCTAATATTAACGTACTCAAAAGAAAGCTTCCAAATTCGAAAAATCTTAATGAAATACTGGAATGTATTGAAAAAAGATACTGATATTGGCCCAACACTGGGGAACTTTCCTATGATAACATATAGAAAGGCTCCATCGCTATGTGACACCCTTGTAAACAGTCATTTTCAAAACATCAAGACGCAATCTTGGCTGGAAAAAAGACAGATTGGATTTACAAAATGCACTTCCTGCAAGGCATGCAAGATAGGCAGAAATTTAAGAACACTAAAGGATCCTAAAGATCGGACCTTCAAAATTGAAAACTCGATAAATTGCGAATCACAGTTTGTGGTATATCTGATTGAATGTTCGTGTGGGAAGCGATACATAGGCTCAACCATCTGTCCACTCAAGAAGCGTATTTTGGAGCATATACGCGCAATCCAAAATAAAGACATGTCCTATGCTCTGACGAAACACCTGCAGAATCATGTCGGCTCAACATGGAGAAACATTAGCTACTCAGGCATCGCCATAATCTCTGACCATGAGAGAGGAGGGAACAGCACTGAAAGACTGAGACGCCTGGAGTCTAAACTAATAATCCGCTTCAAAACTCGAACTCCTCATGGGCTCAATGGGGATGAGGAACTCTATGTACACTTATAAACGTCATTTAGAGTCTAAAATCCACCTCTAACATTGGTTCTTATAAAGTGTATTACTTAGAAATTCAGCATGCAGATAGAGCTATTAGCAGACAATTCAAAATGCATTAATGTAAATTTTCTCAAAAATTTTGTTTACATAGCTGGTAGTACCTTTTTACACATTACAGGATGATAAAGTTGAATAACAGGGGCACTCAGCCCGCATTAAAACACAGAGCAACCTGTCAAACAAATGGCACTTAGCCATACCATCACATTAAGATAAATTGGTTGACGTACAACTGTTTGACATTAACTATCATCCTCGGCACTTTGCCGCTTACATGTGTAATTGATTATATGCACCATTAACTGAACTTATCAGTTATGAACTACGGACTTCCATGCCAATCAATAATAATACAGCATAAAATGTAAAAATGTAAATATACTTGTATGTTTTTTGGGAAACAAGCATGAAACATATGTATTGTTGTGCCTTGAAACCACAACTCCCAGAATGCTTCATTGTGAGCAGGACGGATCAGTGGGTATAAATGTAAAAACAAATGATGGACTCTTGTCAATACCGTGATCAGGAACCAGTGGAGTTCGAAACGCGTTGGTAATAGAGATGGTCATTAAAACTTACTAAACGAAGATCCAGAAAGAGTGCGGCTTTTCTTTGCTTTGAAAATACTTGTGAGGCTGTCCTACCTCACGGCCGGCACCAGCTTGAAGCGCTCCCCCCGCAAGGACACTTTGCTCATTCATATATATATATATATATATATATATATATATATATATATCCACAAAAGAGAAACGTCCATGTGAGGAGCCTCCGGTGAAAGTTACCGCATTTATTTGGGAAAGGAACAGCACAGCGATAAACAGAAACTCTCCTTTAAAATCTTATAGCCCAACGCGTTTCGAACAGCGGAGTATTCTTGATCACGGGTCTCAGGAAGCTGAAAATGGCAGTCATTAATGCAGAACACCTTGGTAAGTATATATAGCTCCACCTCCGTGCATGAGTGCTCTATGCCTGCTGGAGCCTGTAGTTCTAACATTGTTTTTCCCATGTGTGTGCCACCATTGTCAGACCAATAATCCACAGTTAAAACCCTAGTGGGTAAAGGCTGCTTCTCTGTATGTGCCACACTGCATAGTCCACCTTGATCCCCCCTGCCTTTCACCTCCTTTGGTGCTCGGGAGTTACCCGGCGTGGGATCCGCCTGAAGTCAGCGGCGGGCTTCCTCGCGACCGGACACGGCCGCTAATAAGTGACTCTATAAGTGAGTCATTAAATGTATCTTACTGCAGACTAGTGACTAAACTGTGTGAATGTCTGTATGTTTCTGTCTGTTGGCGTGTAAGTGGCTGCATGGTTTTGTGAATAGCTATATGAGTGTCTATATGGGTTATCGATTGGTTGTCTGAGTATCTGTATGGGTGCCTGAGTGTTTGTGTGGGTAGGCTGTGTGGGACTCTGTGCATAGATGTGTCAGTGGGTGATTCTATGGGTGCATGGTTTTAAGAGTGCATATGTGATGAACTGTATGGTTGAGTGAGTGTATGTATGGGTGTGTTAGGGATTGAATGTATATCTCAGTGGTACATTTGTGACTAACTACATATGTGAAAGGCAGTATATATGCGTGTAAGAGTATATAATTGGTTATATGTGAGTGTGTGATTGTGAGAGTGGCTGTATGGATGAGTGTGTGCTTGTATCAATGATTGTATAAGAGCGTAAGAATGTGGTACTATTTTTATGAGTAAGTGAACTTGAGTGTGTATAACTGCATAGGTGAGTAAATTGGACTGAGATTAATTATTTGCATGACTGACTAGGTGTGACAGTACCTCTATGGATGATTGGTGGTGTGTGAGTGTCTATGTAGGTGTATAAATGCATATGATAGTCTTGTACTGAGTGACTGTAAGTATGAGTGACTGTACATGTGAATGAGTGGAGGTGTATGTAGACCTAAGAGTTAATAAGTGAGTATGTAGTTATTGGTATTGGAGTATCTATGGTTTTGAGAATGGACGTCTGAAATTTTGAGTTTGTGTATCAACGGTTAAATTAGGGTGTGAGAAGATGCAGTAATTTATCACATGGATGATGTAATCAGTGATGTCATCAGTGATGTCATTTGAGATGTCATCAATGATGTCATCAGTGATTTCACTGACCATGTCATGAGTGATGTAATATGTGACGTCATCAGCAGTGCATTGCGGGGGCGCAAGTTATAGTTAGCTGAACTAACTATAACAGGGGAATTTCTAGGGTTTTGTACGAGGGAAATGTCCAGCTAACTATAAAACCCCTGAAACCTATGGTTTTTTCAGTGAATTTCAAAGGTTTTTTGAATGCCAATTCCTAACTATAACGCCCCTGAAACCTTTGGTTTTTTCAGTGAATTTCAAAGGTTTTTTGAATGCCAATTCCTAACTATAACTTTGGTTTTTTCAGTGAATTTCAAAGGTTTTTTAAATGCCAATTCCTAACTATAACACCCCTGAAACCTATGGTTTTTTCAGTGAATTTCAAAGGTTTTTTAAATGCTAATTCCTATCTATAACTTATCTCTAAAGATATCATGAAAAGCATTCTTTTTTAAAAGTAGGGTGCACATTAGTTTTGTGGAAAAGCATCTTTGTGATTGGTTAAGAAAAAGCAGTTTCAACGTGAAGTACATATCATAGGATAAAATTTGCTCAGCTCAACCACACCTGCTACTTGCATTTGGAAGGCACTGTTCGAACTTAAAACAATCGTCAAATTTTAACCTGCACGTGTCATTAAATGTTCAAAAAAATGTTACAAAAAAATATCGTTAAGTTTTAAAAAATTGATGAACTTTTAACCTGCACGTATTGTAGAATGTTCTAGAAAGTGTGTTGATAGAATACATTGCACTTCTGACTTCTATGTGTTGTTGAATATTAAAAAAACGGTTCATATGGAAAATTAAAAAGAAACCAATAGAGAAGTTTTGAAACCTAAAAGAATCAAGGAACTATTCTAATTTATTTCTTACATGTATTTATGTGTGCAGCAACAAACTTATAGACACAACAGCACTAGGAAGAGGAAGAAGCAGAGAGTGGGGGGAGGGGGGAGATGGGCAGAATAGCACACATGCACAATTAAGTACAACACACATATAGACTAACAATGGCCAAAATGAAACACACCAACAAGGAGCACAAGTCACACAACCCGCCAACATCACACCACTGAACGAGCATAGAAGTGAAAACCACGCTGCATTCATACAGGATGTGTACAAAGGCCAGTCGTTGGTGTTGTGGGATGTCTGCGACTGTGGTCATCATGGATGAGATGCCCAGCATGTGGCACATGGGCGAGTTCACTGTCTGTTACGTTGCCAAACAGCTGCTCCTCCCTCACACGAGCCCCCACACTTATGTACGGTGCGCTGTTGTATCTCGTGCACTCGTACGGCACACCATTGTAATGCCTATTCGCGCATGTCCTGCTGCATTCCAACTACACCATCACAGTGCCGTTTGGAGGTGGTGCATGCCACTTTACAACATCGACTGCTGCGGCCCTTGTGGCAGGCCACACCAGAAAACAGAGACACACTTACCGCACTTTCTGTACACAGACATGTCCGAGACGGTGAGCAGTCTAAATATCGAAAATTAAATTTCGACCTACACTAATATCTAGTTTAGAATATAGAAGGGACAGAATATCGATGTTAAGAATATCGATGGACAGAATATCGATCCTAAGGTAAGTAATATCGATTTTTTTATATCGATGTTAGTAATATCGAAGTTAGTAATATCTATATCAAATATATCGATGTTACTAATATTGATGATACTAATATCGATATTTATAATACTGCTATGTATTTTATTATGTATTTAATATCTATGTGTTAATTTTTTTTTTTAAAGTTTTCTACTGGTTTTAAAATATATGTATACAATTTTTATATGTTAATAATAGTTTTTTAAGTCAATTATGTGTTTTAGTACCGTAGCGGGTTGTGGGTTTATAGGGGAATAGGGTGGGAAGTAATTTAATTATATGAAATTAATTATAAATTTTTAGGAATTATAAATTAATTTTAATTAATTTTTGCGTTTAAATTCTGTAGCGGGTTGTGGGTTTATAGGGGAATATGGTGGGAAGTAATTTAATTGTAATTAAGTAATAATTGTATTTAATTTATTGGTATTGAAAAATATATTATTGTTAATTAAGTATTAATTGGTAATTAATTCATATTAATTGGTTATTAGTTTTTATTAATTGAATAATTGATAATTATATTAACTGTATTATTTTACTATTTGAGTGTGTTGTGCATTTATAGGGGAATAGTGTTGAAAATAATTGAAATCTAATTAAGTACTTATTAAATTTGTTGTTGGGTATTGATAATTAATTAATTGGAGATTACTTATTTATTGGTAAATATTTAAAATTATAATATTTTGGTTTTGAAAAATAATTTATTGTTGATTAATCAAGAATTGGTAATTAAATATGATTAAATATTATGTTTTGATATTTCTAATCAATATACTAATCAGTAATTAGTAATTGGTAATTAATGTTTAATAATTATTATTTTGGGTATAAAAAATATTTAATTGTTTAATATTTTTTAATTGGAAATAATGTTTGATAATTATTATGTTTTGGTATAAAAAATGTAATTGTTCAATCATTTTTAATTGGTAATTAATATTTATTAATTATTATTAATTGGTATTTATTAAGTTATTGTTAATTAATTATTATTTGGTAGTTATGTTTTTAATAAATATTTATTGGTATTTGTAAATAATTTTGAGTTATTTAATAATTAAATCACTGATTATTTAAAATAATTTTTTTATTTAAAAGTATGTTATTTTTAACTTCTAAGCTATCCAACACTTTCCCTACTGTTGCACTCTCTGGAATTAGAATTGTAATTTTTACCCCTATGCTATCCAACACTTTCCCTACTGTTGCGTAGTTGGAATAGTAATTTTTACCCCTACGCTATCCAACACTTTCCCTACTGTTGCACTCTCTGGAGTTGGAATAGTAATTTTACCCCTACGCTATCCAACACTTTCCCTACTGTTGCACTCTCTGGAGTTGGAATAGTAATGTTTACCCCTATGCTATCCAACACTTTCCCTACTGTTGCACTCTCTGGAGTTGGAATAGTAATTTTTACCCCTACGCTATCCAACACTTTCCCTACTGTTCCACTCTCTGGAGTGGGAATAGTAATTTTTATCCCTATGCAATCCAACACTTTCTCTACTGTTGCACTCTCTGGAGTTGGAATAGTAATGTTTACCCCTACGCTATCCAACACTTTCCCTACTGTTGCACTCTCTGGAGTTGGAATAGTAATTTTACCCCTACGCTATCCAACACTTTCCCTACTGTTGCACTCTCTGGAGTTGGAATAGTAATGTTTACCCCTATGCTATCCAACACTTTCCCTACTGGTGCACTGTCTGGAGTGGGAATCGTAATTTTGACCCCTACGCTATCCATCACTTTCCCTACTGTTCCACTCTCTGGAGTGGGAATAGTAATTTTTATCCCTATGCAATCCAACACTTTCTCTACTGTTGCACTCTCTGGAGTTGGAATAGTAATGTTTACCCCTACGCTATCCAACACTTTCCCTACTGTTGCACTGTCTGGAGTGGGAATTGTAATTTTTACCCCTACGCTATCCAACACTTTCCCTACTGTTGCACTCTCTGGAGTGGGAATAGTAATTTTTACCCCTACGCTATCCAACATTTTCACTACTGTTGAACTGTCTGGAGTGGGAACCGTAATTTTTACCCCTACGCTATCCAACACTTTCCCTACAGTTGCGCTCTCTGGAGTGGGAATTGTAATTTTTACCCCTACGCTATCCAACACTTTCCCTATTGTTGCACTCTGTGGAGTTGGAATAGTAATTTTTACCCGTACGCTATCCAACACTTTCCCTACTGTTGCACTCTTTGGAGTTGGAATAGTTATTTTTACCTCTACGCTATCCAGCACTTTCCTTACTGTTGCACTCCCTGGAGTGGGAATAGTAATTTATACCTCTACGCTATCCAACATTTTCCTTTCTGTTGTTTTTTTGGGAGCTGGAATAGTAGTTTTATTCTCTCTGCTATTTTTTTTTATTATTATTATTTTAGCTAATGTAATATATAATTAATTTTAACAATATTTAAATTAAATGTAATTTTGTAATTTTGTTATACATAATTATTTAATTTGTATTCATGTTATTTTTTTATGTGTATGATGTTTTTGCAATTTATAATATTTTAAAATAATTTATAAATTATAAAAATAATTATTAAAACATTATTAAGTAAGTATATATATTATATGTATATGTTTAAATAATATTTTTTTAAATTATATATATTAATTATTAATTTTAAACATTATAAAATATATTTAATTATGTTTATTATATTTATAAGTATTATTTGGTTTATTTTACATATTTTTTTAACAAAAAAAAACGAAATTATTAATAATGATATTTTTGACATCTTTATTTTATTTTCGATACTTTTGTACTTACCATGTTGTAGATAGGATGTCGATATTCTGGACATCGATATTTTTGTTGCGATATTTTTGTAGGTCGAATTTTTGACCTTCGATATTTTGTCAGAGATCCGTCCGAGACACCCCGTTCCCCTTGCCGAATAGGCACACCCCTGCGCTGACCTGTGTACCCCGGACCAACACACACCGGTTGTACATGCAGGAGGATGCGTTTTTAGCTACATGTCCAGGCTCACTGCCAAAGCTGAGGTGACAGCACACTGTGATATTTCAGGGCTCGTGCCTATCATGCTAACACAATGACCACAGGGACACACTCGCTCGGATGCGGGTTTGGGGGGCATTGGCGGTCCTGAAGTTGTTGCGATGAGTCTTGTGGCCCTCATGGGTATCCCTGTATCATGCTCATTGACTCTATGGCACCTGTGGGTGTTCTAGTGTGCCTCTTGGCTGTGTTCCCTTTCATGGTGCAGGTAGTTGTCCTGCTTAACACCAGCAGAAAGCAGGTGTAAAATCCCTGGTGCTAACGTGTCTTATCGCCGGAATTTGTTTCGCATTGCAATTGGTGTGAAAGTTGTGATGTGATTTTTTTCGTGTGCAGAACAATATACGAACTGAGCAGTGTATATCGTCAAGATCCAGCACCTGACGCACTATTCCCAATCAATATAAATACAATGAGATTTCTTAATAGATTTTGTGTGTACACTGTAAGTGCAGCCAATACCTCAGTGCAATTCAATACAGGATTTTAGTATTTAGTTTAATTTGGAAAGGTGCACCTCGTGTCTTTTTGCACGGGAACGGCTACTCTCCATTTCATTATCAGCACTTTAACGGAAGTAAAGTTGAGATAAATCTAACACACTATTCAGAAGTTGGTGAAAACTGCAGATATCACCAGTATTCCAGCGATAAGTGACCCAAAATTTAACACCATGGTGGACTCCATCAAATAACAGTAATAAGAACAAGAAAGAGTCACACAGCAGTTAAGAGAACAACCAAAAACTTTATTCATTTTTTTTTCAAACTTTATTTTTTATAATAATAAATATATAAACGATAAACTATTTTCAAACTTTATTTTTGTATTAACATATATATGAACAATAAACTAATAAACAAAATGTAACAACAATAATACAAAACAACAAGGCGGAACACTCCTGTGGGAATCATGGATGTCGACGACAGACCTGGAAAATCAGAAAGATTGTTAAAAAAAAAACAACATGGTATTCTCAACAAAATACCACAAGAAACAAATCACAGATATATAAAATGCATACAGCTAACAAAATTTTATAAGTTTAACTTACAAAAACTGTAAATATTGCCGCTTTAAAATATTTACCTAATCTGAGGAATTTTTTTTGCAGAAGGCACCACGCCCACAATGTTTTTCTTCAGTGGTGAGGACATTTTTCTTTTCCCAAGGGGCAAACAAAGACCGATGCCACCTTCATCACTCGCAAGATTTGCCAAAGAGTTCTGTTACGAGGGGATCCTAACAAAAAATACTCGTGTGGCACAGCAAGTATGATGAAACACCTAAGGACCCTTCATCCAAACAATCTTGCACGAGAAGAGTGCAAACAGATGAGAAACACTCCTGTTCTGTATCTGTAAAAAAGAATCACAAATAAATGTATATTAATAACTTTCAAATTTATACTATTCCATTACTGTGCAAACACATTTTATATAAAAACTGACTAAGAAACTATAGCCCTGAACCACAAGTGTGACGATCGTTAAAACACTACATGCATAGTGCATACTACTTTGAAGCAGTTCATGCCCTAAAGCCTACCTCACTAAAAGACTACATGCTAACTGACTAAATGATTACAGTACTATATAGAGACACACTGGGTGAGTGACAGGGTGTTTGCTAGAAGAGTATGAATAAGAGGCCGATTCCGATCCTGGAAAATTTTTCCCCGTACGAATCGTATCCGGATATTTTTCCGTATGAATCGTACAAGTACCGTACAAACTGGCAAGTACGATTCGTATGTGGAAAAGTCCATACGAATCGTATTGGGAAAATTCCCCCACACATCCTCGGGTCGGAAAACGTTTCCGACACGTCCCCGGACGATTTTATGTACAAACGTGAAAACACAAGTCCGAGCGCGCAAGTACGATCCGTACCGGGCGTCCAATGTCACAACTGCATGGAAAAAACACCGTACGGACCGAACTCCCATAGCAACCATGGAGACATGTGCCTGCATACGCGCCGTACCCCCCCCTGCCCCCGTATGTACACCTCGAACACCCCCCCAGCCCCCGTATGTATGCCCCAAACACCCACCCAGCCCCCGTATGTACGCCCCGAACACCCCCCCAGCCCCGTATGTATGCCCCGAACACCCCCCCAGCCCCCGTATGTACGCGCCGAACACCCCCCCAGCCCCCGTATGTATGCCCTGAACACCCCCCCAGCCCCCGTATGTACGCGCCGAACACCCCCCCCAGCCTCCGTATGTACGTGCTGAACCCCCAGCCCCCCCGTGTATGTACGGACCGTACCCCCCCTGTATGTATGGACTGTACCCCCAGCCCCCTGTGTATGTACGGACCGTACCCCCCGTGTATGTACGGACCGTACCCCCAGCCCCCGGTGTATGTACGGACCGTACCCCCAGCCCCCCGTGTATGTACAGACCGTACCCCCACCCGTATATGTACGGACCGTTCCCCCAGCCCCCCGTGTATGTACGGACCGTACCCCCAGCCCCCCATGTATGTACGGACCGTACCCCCACCCGTGTATGTACGGAGCGGACCCCCAGCACGTAGCGGATCTCATTCGTATGTATTTTGCAGTCGGTCGGTGTTTTTTCCGACTCGTACGGAAATGGTGTTTCCGTACGAATCGTACTTGCAAGTTTGTAGGGTTTTTTTCCCGGGTACGAGTCGGACGGAGAAAACGCTCCGACCGACGGTTCGTACCCGGTTTTTCCAGGATCGGAATCGGAACCTATCTAGGGAATTGAAGATGTGAAACACAACTGTGTAGGTAATTAAAGGACTGCATCCATACTGCATAGGCATTTAAAGCAGTCCATGTGCTAAGGCCTGGCTCACTGCATCACTACTTGGGTACTGACTGAATGATTAGAGTACAGCAAGGAGAGTGCCTAGCTGAATTTATAAGTGCTAGGCTTTTCGCACAGGGAATGGATTAGTACTTGGAACTGAATGGGTCACTAGAGGAGTGCAAAGGCAGTGACAAGTGCTGCACTGTGTGGATACTGACTAGGAAATTGAAAGTGTGAAAGACAAGTGTCTAGGTGGTTAGAAGACTGCATGCATAGTGCATAGGGGTTTGAAGCAGTCCATGTGCTAAGGCCTGGCTCAGTGTATGAATACTTAGGTACTGACTGAATGATTAGAGTACTGCAAAGATAGTATCTTGCTGAATTTATAAGTGTTTGGGTTTTAGCACAGTGAATGGATTAGTACATGGTGCTGAATGGGTCACTAGAGGACTGCAAAGGGAGTGACAGGATATTTCCTGGAAGTGTATGGATACTGACTAGGGAATTGAAGGTGTGAAAGACAATTGTGTACGTGGTTAGAGGACTGTCTGCATAGTGGATAAGGGTTTGAAGCAGTCCATATACTAAGGCCTGGGTCACTGGATGAGTACTTGGGTACTGACTGAATGATTAGAGTACAGCAAGGAGAGTGCCTGGATGAATTTATTAGGGTTTGGCGAAGTGAATGGATTAGTACATGATGCTGAATGGGTCACTAGAAGAGTGCAACGGCAGTGACAGAGTGTTTGCTGGAAGTGAACAGATACTGACTGGGGAATTGAAGGTGTGAAAGACAAGTGTGTAGATGGTTAGAGGACTGCATGCATAGTGGATAGGCTGGCTCAGTGCATGAAAACTTAGGCAGTGACTGAATCATTAGAGTACTGGAAAGAGAGTGTCTTGGTGAATTTATAAGTGTTTGGGTTTTAGTAAAGTGAATGGATTAGTACATGCTGTTGAATGGTTCTCTAGAGGACTGCAAATGAAGTGACAGGATGTTTCCTGGAAGTGTATGGATACTGACTAGGGAATTGAAGGTGTAAAAGACAAGTGTATGCAGTATGTTAGAAAACTACATGCATACTGCATAGACGTTTGAAGCAATCTATTTGGTTCTTAGAAACTGACTAAATAATCAGACTACTTCTAGGACAGTGCTTAGGTAAAACTTCTAAATTTTCAGTTCTTCCACAGTGAACAGAATAGTACATGGTCAAACCCTGACTCATTTTATCAATGCATAAGCAAAGACTAGCTTCTAATGCTACTGAAACTTGACAACATGAGAGGTTTTAAATTAGTTATCTGTCAGCAAATACAAGATGTTACCAAATGCTTCTCTCACAGTGGTTCCCAAATGCACACAGACTCACAGTGTGATTCTAGACAACAACCACTATACCTAGGAGTTTACCAAAAAACATTCACTACAGTGGAAGTGGTAAGGGAACTGCACACAATCTTCATATTTCAGGACTGCACTTTTATGTCAAAGCCTAACTCATATAATCAAAGCATAAGCAAAGACTGGCTTCTAATGCTACTAAAACTTCACAACATGACCGGTTTTAAAACAGGTATATGTCAGCAAATACACGATGTTACCAAATGTTTCTCTCACAATCCTTACCCAAATGCACACAGACTCACAGTGTGATTTTAGACAAGCAACACTATCCTAGGAGTTTACCAAAACTCATTCACTAGTCTGGAAGAGTTAATGGTACTGCACACAATCTACATATTTAAGTACACCACATCAGTGTCAAAGCATGGCTCATTTAATCAACGCATAAGCAAAGACTGGATTCTAATGCTACTAAAACTTCAGAACATGACAGGTTTTAAAACAGTTATCTGTCAGCAAATACAAGATGTTACCAAATGCTTCTCTCACAGTGGTTCCCAAATGCACACAGACTCACAGTGTGATTCTAGACAACAACCACTATACCTAGGAGTTTACCAAAAAACATTCACTACAGTGGAAGTGGTAAGGGAACTGCACACAATCTTCATATTTCAGGACTGCACTTTTATGTCAAAGCCTAACTCATATAATCAAAGCATAAGCAAAGACTGGCTTCTAATGCTACTAAAACTTCACAACATGACCGGTTTTAAAACAGGTATATGTCAGCAAATACACGATGTTACCAAATGTTTCTCTCACAATCCTTACCCAAATGCACACAGACTCACAGTGTGATTTTAGACAAGCAACACTATCCTAGGAGTTTACCAAAACTCATTCACTAGTCTGGAAGAGTTAATGGTACTGCACACAATCTACATATTTAAGTACACCACATCAGTGTCAAAGCATGGCTCATTTAATCAACGCATAAGCAAAGACTGGATTCTAATGCTACTAAAACTTCAGAACATGACAGGTTTTAAAACAGTTATCTGTCAGCAAATACATGATGTTACCAAATGCACACAGACTCACTGTGTGATTCTAGACAAACAACACTATCCCTTGCACTATACCAAAACACATTTCTTCATCTAGAAGTAGTACTACATTTTACTATAGAAACATAACATAACTCATTTCACAAATTCATAAACAATGACTGGTTTCTAATTCTACCAAAATATAAAAACAGCACAGTTATCTGTCTACAAACACATGAAAAACACAAATGCTTATCACAGAATGGTTTCTACATGCACACACATTGTAGATAAAAAAAGTACTCCCTACACTTTAGCAGGAGAAATACATTAGTCTGATTAAAATCAAAATAGTCTACATACATCCCCTCACAATTAAATAACTCATCTTTCAAGTTCTTTTGTAGATTAAGAAGTATATCAATCACTCACAGTATTTTCTTTTACATAATCTCTGCACTGTGCACCTCTCAGCAAAAACAAAGAATGGAAAAGATTCCCTTTCATTTTCCACACATATACATGTAAACATCAAATCACAATCCTTCACACATAAACTCCAAAGCAAATACACATTTCAACCCTTTCCAACTGAAATACATTTCAACCCTTCCCCCAATCTGCCTTCTGCCTGTAACCATAGAAACAGCTCATGGAACACTGCACTGAGCTCACAGGTCACAAGTTCAGCACACAATGTTCCTACACAAGACAGGAAGTGTGCTTGACTTTTCAACATATTAGTTTATCATATATAATGTTCCTTACAATCTGTTTTTGTTAACCAATAAGAATCATACCTTTAAAAAACAGAAATATACACCCTACCTTTCAGTGTAGAAAGTAGTCATACAACCAATGATTTCTTGTCTTTTTTCAAAAAACATTGCCGTGGATCCGCGCACCCAACGCGTGAGAATCCGTGCACCCAATGCGTTAGGATGTGCGCACCATGCGCGTATTTCGCCGTTTTTTTTTTTTTTAAAAGGGGGGCCCCAGGGGGTCCTTCTGGGACCCCTTAGCACCTCTAGAGGGTCAGCGTATTTCCACTCTGCCCACTTTATATGTTACACACTTATTCCCCTTGCTTCTTCAGCCTCGCTTCTACCGAGGCAGAAAATGGCCGCCAACAGTTCCTGGTTTCGAATGTAGAGAGACACTCGACAGCCAATTAGCATTCAGCGCGCGATCGGGAGGATGCGCGCTCGGTTCGAGGAGGGTGCGCTTATGGTGCGGGTACGGTCCGCGGATCCTCCGCGGCCATAGATATCACTAACTTTTTTACCCTCATTTTCTCAGGAACTACTGAACGGATTCACACCATATATGCAAAAGGCACGAGTCCGAACTGAGGACTACCTCTTTGCCAAATTTGGTGTCATTCCGTTCAGCGGTTCGGGCTGTAGCTGCGACAACAGATCCTATGGGAAATTGCATGGGGAAAATGCGTTTTGGGACCCCCTTTTTTCTCGGTCCCCGCTTGACGGATCACCGCAAAACTTTCAGGGTAGGAGCGGAGCGGAGCTGGCCAAAAGCTTGAAAAATTTCGCAAGGATTCATCAACCGGCGCCAACGTTATTCTAAATAGAATGTTGCGGATTTCCTATGGATAATAGGTCCTAACTATATCTATCTACTGGCGACCGCCAGTAGATAATATATATATATATATATATATTTTCCATCAAAAATGCCGAAGCTTCGAAAAAGCACTCGACCATGCCCCCACCATCTGGACTAACGACCTCATGCAGCTTGCCTCTCAGATGCCATAAATAATCCTCATGGCCGACGCGTTTCGAGGACAACGCCTCTTCTTCTTGGGCTCTGGAACATGCAATAGAAGCTCAGATCACCACATTTCCGGTATGCTTTTATTTCAATTTTCCTTAATTGGTTTTTGCTTCGTGCATTTCATTAAAGCATTTTGGGTATTGTAGTCCCGTGAGGTGAGTCATTATTACATACCTATAGTAGGTTCTATGCATGTCTCATATTAAAAGCTTCATTTTTCACCTATAGTAGGTTTGGCAGACTCGAGGCAGGCTTCTTTGCTGCTGGAACATGGTGCTGCGTAGAGCCAATAGTTTCTGCTCCACAGCCTTTCAACTTTCTGAAATGGTGCTCTTTCCACGGCAGGCGGCCATGTAAATATTTTCCATCAAAAATGCCGAAGCTTCGAAAAAGCACTCGACCATGCCCCCACCATCTGGCATTACGACCTCATGCAGCTTGCCTCTCAGATGCCATAAATAATCCTCATGGCCGACGCGTTTCGAGGACAACGCCTCTTCTTCATGGGCTCTGGAACATGCAATAGAGGCTCAGATCACCACATTTCCGGTATGCTTTTATTTCAATTTGCCTTAATTGGCTTTTGCTTCGTGCATTTCATTAAAGCATTTTGGGTATTGTAGTCCCGTGAGGTGAGTCATTATTACATACCTATAGTAGGTTCTATGCATGTCTCATATTAAAAGCTTCATTTTTCACCTATAGTAGGTTTGGCAGACTCGAGGCAGGCTTCTTTGCTGCTGGAACATGGTGCTGCATAGAGCCAATAGTTTCTGCTCCACAGCCTTTCAACTTTCTGAAATGGTGCTCTTTCCACGGCAGGCAGCCGTGTAAATATTTTCCATCAAAAATGCCGAAGCTTCGAAAAAGCACTCGACCATGCCCCCACCATCTGGCATTACGACCTCATGCAGCTTGCCTCTCAGATGCCATAAATAATCCTCATGGCCGACGCGTTTCGAGGACAACGCCTCTTCTTCATGGGCTCTGGAACATGCAATAGAGGCTCAGATCACCACATTTCCGGTATGCTTTTATTTCAATTTGTATATATATATTCACTGAAAAAAACATAGGTTTCAGGCACGTTATAGTTAGGAATTAGCATTTAAAAAACCTTAGAAATTCACTGAAAAAACCATAGGTTTCAGGGGTGTTATAGTTAGCTGGACTTTTCACTCGTACAATACCATTGAAATTCCCCCGTTATAGTTAGTTCAGCTAACTATAACTCGCGCGCCTGCAATGCACTGCTGATGACGTCACATATTAGATCACTCATGACTTGGTCAGTGACATCACTCATGACATCACTGATGACATCTCAAATGACATCACTGAGAACTAGTGCCCTCTAACTCTAGAAGAACTCTCAAATGGCCCAAAGTTCTTGCCCAAGATTCATCGATTGCTGGCATAAGCCAAGCCTTAAGCGCAAGCACCCGTTTACTATCTGAGGCCAATGAGGAATTAGGTGGTCTAGCGAAAATACCAACTTTGTATAATAATATGATAGTTCAGATAGGAGATTTCTTCACAATAGATAGCCACGGTAAGACAACCTGCAGAACCAAAAAATCCCATACCTGGTATAACGGAGATTGCAGGGGAAAAAAAATGACCTGATAATGGCAATCAAAAGTAAAAACTGCCATTTAGTAAGAGAGACTAGAAAGGCCTACAAAGCTGCAATTCATCAAGCTAAATTAGATTGGGACGAGTCCTACTGGCAAGACCTAACAGACGCAAGCCTAGCCAGAGATGCTAAGCTTTTCTGGTATAAGGCCAGATGGGTCGATATTAAGGACCCTGACACGATTCCCAATCATATCTCAGGCGAGGATTGGTTCAACCACTTTGAGAGCTTATATTCTGAACCAGATACCTCTGGGAGTAGTGGGATATATAAACAAACTATTTCCTACCCCATCCCAAACGCCACTGACCCTTTCACTTTAGAAGAAGCCGAGAAGGCCATAAAGAAAATACTTCCATCTAAAGCTCCTGGACCAGATGGCCTTCCAGGAGATCTCCTTCTTGCAGATCCCCGCAATTGGGCAAATTACATCATCCTTTTAATCAACTCAATTGCTAGAGGGAGCCCAGTGCCAGACTCGTGGAAAGGGGCAGAGGTGGTACCAATTTTTAAAAAAGGTGCAAGGGACAATCCCGCCAACTATCGCCCTATCAGTTTGATAGATGTTATACAAAAAGTAGTTGGCAGGATTCTACTACAGCGAATCCAGCAATGGATTGAGGAAGAAAATATACTCTCGCAATACCAAGCTGGATTCAGGGCATGCACAGGGACGGTGGACCAAGCCTTTAGACTACTCTTAATTTACTGGAAGGTAGTTTTGATCGGCAAAGGCAGCCTTTATTTGGCATTTATTGACTTAAAGACTGCCTTTGACTTGGTCCCCCGTGCCCAGCTTTGGCATCTGTTGGAAGACATGGGGATGCCCCCACTACTATTGAATATTCTGATCCGATTACACGAAGACAACTACGCTGAAGTGAGATGGGGATCCCAGGGGCAAAAAACAAATAGGATTACGGTAAACAGAGGAGTTCGCCAGGGCTGTGTATTGGCTTCTACATTATTTTCTCTATATATAAATGGGGTCGTCATCTATTTACAGGAACTTCCATCTGACGCACCAGCCCTGGCAGGCGATCGGGTTCCTACCTTACTTTTTGCAGACGACACGCTCCTTATTTCAAAAACACCAGTAGGGCGCCAAAAACTCCTGGACAGATTTCACTCCTTTTGTCAAACTAGGGGTTTGACTATAAATACCACCAAGACCAAACTCATGGTGTTTAATCCCTACAAACCTTTCAGAAATAATTTGAGCTTAGAAGGAACACACTTGGAAAAAGTCCCAATGTTCAATTACTTGGGAATAAGACTGGATGAAAAAATGCGATGGAGGTATCACATCGACAAAATGCTCCTAAGCCACAAGCGTGCCACAGGCATTTTAAGTAAAGAACATCGCCTATCGTCGAGTAGACCCGTGGCTCCTGCCCTGTCAATCTATGCAGCTAAAGCGGTCAGCTCGCCCTCTACGGAGCAGAATTGTGGGGCTTTGAAAACACCGAAAGCATCTGTAAGTCCGAGCACAAGTTCCTAAGAGAACTAGTGATGGTTCCCAGAATCACGCCATTAAAACCACTCCTAAAAGATCTAGGCAGACACTCCTTTAAAGACCTAGCGAGACTACGACCGCTACTTTTTTGGGCCCGCTTATGTCGGACGCCTGAATTGGCCAACTAATTAGCCGCACTAACAGAAGTTATGGCACTAGATGTCAATAAAAGAATCAGCTGGCTGGCCAACCTTAAAAAATCCCTTTATGCCCTAGGTCTAAAGGAACATTGGGACATGCAATCCCCCCCTGGTAAGGCAGATCTTAAAAAACACTACTGGGCCTGGGTTGACGCTCATGAACATAGTAACCCAAAAATTGGCAGGATGACGGAAGAATTCTCTCTCCATAAGAATTGCATGTCTTTTGAACCATATCTTGATTTTATAAAAACACCACGAGACAGAGCGCTCTATATCCAGTTCAGGGTTGGCTCTCTGCCGGTTAGAGAACTAACAGTGACATGGAGCACGCCACATCAGATGCCTTTGGGGTGCCCCTACTGCAAAGCACCGACAGAGAGCATAGCCCACTTTTTGTTTGCTTGTCCCGCCTACAAAAGCGCAAGGGCAAAATGGCTAAAACCTATCTGTAGAGACCTGAAGACACGTGACTATCGCACTACTTTACGTATTTTAAAGGCCAACCCGCGAACTCTCTTCGCCTGTGGTGAAGCCAAATATCTTGGTCGTGCCTGGATTGTAAGGTTTAAACACTTGAGCAAAGTCTAGTAATTAATTACGTCTTCACCATCACTGTTGTGTCCCTTTCGCCATCCATTGCACAGTCACTTTATTTCTGAGAGCTACTTCGCATTAAAGGGGGGAAAAAAGGGCTCCCCTCGATTAGTAGGGCAACCAAATGAATTTTCCAATTATTGTCCCTAGATTTGAAGGCATTCTGTATTTGATGAGCCTAATGTTGGTTGCTTTTATTCTTTTAATTGATGTTTTATATCTTTTTAACTTCTTTTATTAATTGTTGGATGTAATGATAGAATTGCTTTCAAGATACTGGATATCGAAATAAAGCTTTTGAATTTAATTGACATCACTGATGACATCACTGATGACATCATCCAGTGAATGTGTGTTTTTCTGAAAATTAAATATGTTTTATATATGTATATCTCAAGGTCGATGGAAGAATAAATGGGTATATGAGTGTCTAAATGGATGATTTGTTTTTGAAAAATTGATTGTATAACTGACTGATTAAGTGTATCTTTAGTGAATACATGGCTTAGTGAGTAATGTTTAAATATGTAAATATCTGTATCAGTCTCTCACTTTGTGTATAAGTGGCTGCATGGGTTGGTGAGTAGCTACATGAGTGTCTATATAGGTTATTAGTTGGTTTTTTGAGTATCAGTATGAGTGTCTGAGTGTCTGTATGGTTCGGTGGGGGGTATTACGTAGTACATAGTTGCATGAATGAGTGACTCACTGTTTGTATGTGTTGAAGACAGCATGTGTGCAGCACTGTATGGGTGGATGAGTGTGTGCATGGGTGTGTTAGTGAGTGAATGACTGTCTCAATAGTGTCTTTATGAGTAACTACATATGTTTTAAACTAGTATATGTGACTATTGGTGTATATAAGTGAGTATATGTGAGAGTAAGAGATTGAAAGGGTTCCTGTATGTATGTGTTTCTATAAGTGATTGTTTAAAAGCATAAGTATGTGTTTCTATAAGTGATTGTTTAAAAGAATAAGTATGTGTAAGTTTCTGTAGAAGTAAGTGTGGTGGTGTGTGTATAACTGTATATGCAAGTAAATGGATGTTTGATTCTTTATTAGCATGAGTGACTATGTGTGTGAGTAACTCTATGGAAGAGGGGCGTTGTGTAACAGGATGTATAGGTGTATGAGTACATATGATGAGTGAGTACATGTATGAGTGACTGTATAGGACTGTTGGTGAATGAGTGGATGTGTATGTGGATCTTAGAATTACTGAATAGGTTGTTGTAACTGATATTGGTATGTCCATTGTTTTGAAAATGTTAGTTTCTATTTTTGAATGTGTGTATCAAAGGTTATATTACGGGGAGAGGAGGTCTGCCACTCTATCACAAGGATGATGTCATCAGTGATGTCATTTGAGATGTCATCAGTGATGTCATGAGTGATGTCACTGACCATGTCATGAGTGATGTAATATGTGACGTCATCAGCAGTGCATTGCGGGCGCACGAGTTATAGTTAGCTGAACTAACTATAACAGGGGAATTTCAATGGTTTTGTACGAGTGAAAAGTCCAGCTAACTATAACGCCCCTGAAACCTATGGTTTTTTCAGTGAATTTCTAAGGTTTTTTAAATGCTAATTCCTAACTATAACATGCCTGAAACCTATGGTTTTTTCAGTGAATTTCAAAGGTTTTTTAAATGCTAATTTCTAACTATGCCTACAGAGATAGGACATGTGAAGAAAGAAGAAAAAACGCACAGAAAGAAAAAAAAGAAATGCAAAAGGAAGCAACAGAAGTCCTCAAAGAGGAAGAAAAGTGCAGGAAGAAGGATAACGTGCAGAAAGAACAAACAGAAGAGCAGAAAGAAGCCTTGTTGCAAAATCATCCTGTACCCTCAACTTTTTCAGACGGATACTGGTGGTAACTGAGTCTGACTAACTAGTCCTAGAGCCAGTGCTATGTTAAAAGACACTCAGAATACAGTGAAAACACCTACATACACTAGGGAACACTATGCGTTGGGGTCCCCCTGTGATCAGCATGACCTCCTCTGTAAGCCCCTAGTATATAACAGGGTAGGGGATTAAAACTACCTCTTAAAACGCGCCACAGGGCGTGTTTGCACACGTCACCTCAGGCCCCGTCCCCTCACTTCCCCACTGTGTAAATACGCCCTGTGGCCGTTTTAAGTTGGGAGATTAAGTCCCCTTGAATCCTGAGGGTCCCTGGGGTCCAACTAGACCACTAGGTACCTCCAGTAAGCGCCACAGAGCTGCGTTGCAGAGAGATGTAAAAAGGGGCATGGCCTAGACCACCTCTCTGCAACGCAGCGCAGTGGCGCTTACTGGAAGCACCTGGTGGGCTAGTTGGCCCCCAGGGTCCCTCAGGATTGAAGGGGAATTATTTCCCCACAGGGCTTGTTTGCACACGTTAACTCAGGCCCCGTCCCCTCCCTTCAGCACTGTGTAAACACGCCCTGTGGCCGTTTTTAGTTGGGAGATTAAGTTCATTTGAATCCTGAGGGTGCCTAGGGTCCAACTAGCCCACTAGGTACCTCCAGTAAGTGCCACAGAGCTGCGTTGCAGAGAGGTGTAAAAGTGGACCTGCCTGGACCACCTCTCTGCAACGCAGCTCAGTGGCGCTTACTGGAAGCACCTGATGGGCAAGTTAGCCCCCAGGGGCCCTCAGGATTGAAGGGGAATTATTTCCCCAACTTAAAGTGCGCCATAGGGCGTGTTTGCACACGTCACCTCAGGCCCCGTTCCCTCCCTTCTCCACTGTGTAAACACGCCCTGTGGCCATTTTTTAAGTTGGGAGATTAAGTCCCCTTGCATCCTGAGGATCCCTAGGGGCAAAATAGCCCACTAGGTACGTCCAGTAAGCGCCATTGCAGAGAGGTGTAAAAAGTGGCACGGCCTGCACCACCTCTCTGCAACGCAGAGCTGTGGCGCTTACTGGAAGCACCTGGTGGGTTAGTTGGCCCCCAGGGTCCCTCAGGATTGAAAGGGAATTATTTCCCCAACTTAAAAAGCGCCACAGGGCGTGTTTGCACACGTCACCTCAGGCCCCGTCCCCTCCCTTCACCACTGTGTAAACGCGCCCTGTGGCCGTTCTAAGTTGAGAGATTAAGTCCCCTTGAAACCTAAGGGTCCCTAGGGTCAAACTAGCCCACTAGGTACCTCCAGTAAGCGCCACAGAGCTGCGTTGCATAGAGGTGTAAAAAGGGGCGTGGCCTCAGAACACCTGTCTGCAACGCAGCTCCCTGGCGCATACTGTAGATGCCTGTTGGGCTAGTTGGCCCTCAGGGACCCTCAGTATTGAAGAGGAATTAATTCCCCAATTTACAACTGGCCAGGGGGCGCATTTGCAGAGTGCTGCAAGGAGGGGGCGTGGCCTCCGGCGCGATGCCGGTCTTTTATTTATTTAATTTTTTTAAGAAGGAGGGCTGTGTGGCCCCCCTTCTTTTTCAAATTTACTGGCCCTGGGGACCCCATTCCCCATGGCCTGCACCCTCATTTTTTTTTGTTGAAAAAAATTAATTTGGCCCTCCCAAGGCCTTAATCGGCCCCGGGGACCCCAACCCCCGGGTCATGGCCTTCTAAAAAAAAATTCTTTAGGAGGGGGCTGCGTTGTCCCCCTCCTCAGGCCACTTATGGCCCTGGGGACCCCATCCCCCGGGGGCCGGCCTTTGTTTTTTATTATTTTAAAAAAAATATATATTTATAGAAAAACCTAGGACATGCTGGACATGTACCTATCACCATGACGATTTGTGTGATATTCATTAAAAGGCGACTATGCATAGAATTAATCCACATGGAATGTATTTACACCGCTAGTGAAGCTCTGACGTGTCTGACGCCCTACCGTGTCTAATCCCGGCGCCCCCGCCGGTGGGTACTCTCCAAGTAGACTCCCTTGTTGTTTATTTATACAAACATGGGTAGCTATTGACGGGCACATTTAATATACACGCACACCAATCCATTCAAAGGGGATTCGACAAAAATTCGACCAAACTATGCAAGAAACCCCCCTCACGGTTAATAAAAAACACACATCCACCGCCGGATGTGTAATACTTTTTATTTTACTCTCTGGAAAGGAGACGAACCTCACTTGAGAGTCACAGCGTGCTCCTGGCTGAGCCCAATGCTGTGTTACACCCACCAGTGCCCGCCGAGTGCCTCACACCTCTGTGTTGTCTTCCACCAGCTAGTGCGTATGCTATGACACTCTCTAGCCCATGTGCACTGTAACACCACCCCGTGAATATGTCATGCCACACTTGCCTTCGCACGGGTTATATTGCCCCATCTAACATGCCTTCCTCGATGCCTATGTTATAACGCACAACGCTATGCCATACATATTACAATCTGGGATCCATATCTTTGTCACAGTACATATGCAACGTTACACTCCCCAGCACATATTTTATATTACAACTTTAGAGACTAGTTAGGTTACACAACACTGCCCTGTGCATATTACACTCCAAGGCGCATATCGCATAGCACGCGCTAGTGCCTGTGCTATCTCGCGCTCTCCAATGAATCTGTCATTGCGCACAATGTATTGCATATTATATTTCACGCCCCGGTTCATCTTATATCACACTATTTGGTGCATAGTTTATACCATAGACTATATCTAGTTTTCATTTTCAATCGTGCTCTCAGGACTATGTTCTATATCACACTGCATCCACCTACCCTTTTCACGGGCATTACATTTTGCGATGGGGGGTGGAGGGTCAGGGGGTGTTTCTGCCAAGTGAGCCCGGAGTCACAGTCACAAACGTCCTCTTCTTCCTGAATAAAAGTGAGATTATGCTGCATACTTGTTCATATTTTAAGTAGTTCGCACAGACACACATTTTAAAAACAATAAAATTCCTAATACCCAGCTTCTCTGAACAGTTAGCTTGCTGCCCCATCCACCTCCTCCCTATCGTCTGGTGTCTGAATCCATGGACTAGCCTCCTCCCTCCTGCCACGCATGGTCTGATGTGCTGTCACTGCCCTCCATTTAGCATGATGTACCAGTCCACTCCTCCTGCCCTCCATTGCCCAATTCTATGGCCCATCATTGACCTCCTGCTTAGCCTCTGTGCTTAGCTTGCTGCCCCTATTCTCCTTCCCCCTGCCCTCCGATGTCTTTGTGCATGCCCCTGCTCCATCCTTTCTGCCCACCATGTTCCATGGACCTGCCACTCCTATCTACTCTGAGTGTTCTGTTGAGCTGCCACTCCCCTCCCACCTGCCTAGCATTGTCAGATGACTGTAACCTGTCCCTGCCACCTCCACCCTGCCTGTCCACATGCCATGCCCCTATCCCCTTCCTCCTGTCCTCCATGGTCCATTTTACTGCCACACCCTTCTGCCCTCCCTGGTCTGTTGTGCTGCAACTGCTCCTCCTGCCTGCCCCGCACGGTCTGTTGTGAGGCCCCTTCCCCTGAACTCTCTTGTCTGTGCCCAGGTCCTGACCCTCCCTTCTATCCTCCATGGTCCTTTGTGCATGCCCCTGCACCCTCCTTCTTGTCCATCATAGCCATTCTGCTGCCACTAACCCTCCCGCTTGCCATGCATGGTCTTCTGTGCTGCCATGGCCCCTCCCACCTTCCCTGTGTGGTCAGCTAGCTGCCCCTGACCCCCTCCCACCTTCCCTCCATGGTCTGTGTGTATGCCATCATAGTCTCATTGTTGCTCTCCATGGTGTGTCTTGTTTCTAGTGCCCATCCTGCCTGACCTCCATGGTCATCTTGCTGCTCCTGCCCTCCCCCCTTGCCCCCAGCCCTCTGTTTCCATGTGCAGACCCCTATTCCTTCCCTCCTGGCTTGTCTGTTCCATTGTAATGCCCCTGATCCGTCCCTCCTACCCTTTATGGTCTGTTATGCTGCAGCTTTCTCTCCTGTCTGTCCATTATGGTCAGCTAGCTACCATTGTCTCTTTCCCCTCTGTTCTCTGTTGTCCATGTTCATGGTCCTGTCCCCTCCCTATTGCTTTCTATGGATTGTTGTGCTGCACTCCCATCCTGCATGCGCTGTGTGGTGTATTGTGCTGCTGCAAACCCTGATGCCTGCCCTGTAGGGTCAGTTTGGTGCACCTCTCCATGTCCCTCCTGTCCTGTTATCCGAGTCCATGTCCCTACCCCAATTCCTCCTGCCTACCATGATCCAATGTACCATACTTGCGAACATTTTGAACTTGGTAAAAGGGAGATTTTGAAAAATAAACTGGGGTATTGATTTTCCCCTTTGAGTTACATTGAAAAAGAGGAGATTGTAGATAGGAGACAGATCAAATAAAGCCCATTTGAGCTTAAAAACATTGGACGTTTCCTGGCTGAAACGGGTCTGTTGGCATGTATGGTTGTACAACCACTGCCTCTTCCTTCTGCCCACAATGGTCTAATATATTGCCACAGCCTCTCTTGCCATTCCTGTGTTGTTGGTTTGTTGCCCCTGCCCCCCTTTCCACTGCCCTCCATAGTCTGTTGTGCTGGCACTGCCCTTCCTGCCTGCCCAGTGTGGTCAAATTGTTGCATCTGCACTCTCCTACCTGCCTTCAATTTTCAGAGTCCGTGCCCCTGGCCTCTGCCTCTCAACAGTATCCCAATGAACAACTAGATTGCTAACATTCTATATTTATTACAAAAGTGTGGAACGCCTGACGTCATCTTGATGTAATCAAAACTGTAATACCTAGAGTATTTCCTTTAGAAATTACATATATGAGAGGATCTTATTTGCATCAAAATTATGGTTAGTGCTCTAAAAAACTAAAATGAGGACATATTTTCTGAGTTTTCAAATAGCGACAAAGAACTTTTAAATTATTTGTAATCTTTATGTTTTTTTATCCAGTTCGACCACTTGATTAAATGTTGCACCTAGGGGAGAGGATGTGGTGTTACTTCCAGAGCTGCAGACTTTGCAACTGGGGACCCAGGTTGGAGTTTCTGCTTCAGCTCAACATTCTGTGATTCTGGTCAATTCACTTAATCTCCCCATGTCTACAACCAAAATGAATTTGATCTTGTGTGATGTAACCAATGCTCATGTAAAGCACTCCAATACCTGACAATTCTGCACTATATAAAACTGCAAATCCACAAAAAATAAGTGTTTTGCACACTTCTGTCATTGGGCTACATGTGGGCTACATCTGGGTGATATTTGTGCTGCGTTTGGGCTCTTTTGTCTCTGGTGGCCATCTTGGGAGATTTATTTGTTATGAAGTTTCCTAATTTCCTCATTTACTGCAGTCTCCTCAGTAGGAAATGCTTTCAGTTTTTTACAAAATGTGCCCTAATTTTTCTTTCTTCAGCACTAATCATAATTTCTATGGCATAATGAACCCCCTCATTGTGTTCCTTTTTAAATTAAATGTTTTAAGTGTTACCAGTTTATTCCAATCAAGATGGCTTCAGGTGTGCCATACTTTTGACTTTTGTCATAAGTAAGACAGTAAGCGCTCTAGTTGTTCTTAAGAACACTCTGGGACGTTCTGTCATTGGGCTATACTTGGGCTACATCTGGGTGATATTTGGGCTACATTTGGGCTCTTTTGTCTCTGGTGGCCATCTTGGGAGATTTATTTGTTATGAAGTTTCCTAATTTCCTCATTTACTGCAGTCTCCTCAGTAGGAAATGCTTTCAGTTTTTTACAAAATGTGCCCTAATTTTTCTTTCTTCAGCACTAATCATAATTTCTATGGCATAATGAACCCCCTCATTGTGTTCCTTTTTAAATTAAATGTTTTAAGTGTTACCAGTTTATTCCAATCAAGATGGCTTCAGGTGTGCCATACTTTTGACTTTTGTCATAAGTAAGACAGTAAGCGCTCTAGTTGTTCTTAAGAACACTCTGGGACGTTCTGTCATTGGGCTATACTTGGGCTACATCTGGGTGATATTTGGGCTACATTTGGGCTCTTTTGTCTCTGGTGGCCATCTTGGGAGATTTATTTGTTATGAAGTTTCCTAATTTCCTCATTTACTGCAGTCTCCTCAGTGGGAATACTTTCAGTTTTTTATTTTGGTTCCATCAAGAAGGCATTCAGATGTGTCACACATTTGCCATAAATTGTGAATGTTAGCACTCTAGTTGCCCCTTAGATCACTGTAGTAAAACTACTGCTCACCAGGGAAGTCTGCCGCTAGTATTCAAAGTGCATGTTTCAGTCTGCATGTTAGAATTTTTTTATGAAATAGAAGAGGATTTGAGAAGTCAAAAGGTACCCTAATTTTTCTTTCTGCAGAACTAATCATAATTTCTATGGCAAAATGAACCCCCTCAGTAGGAAATGTCTCTCACGATGACTGCAAGTTCCACAATGCATCTCAAGTTCTCACAGTTATTAGTTGATGAGAAGTTTTGTCTTAAAATGGTGTAATATTCTCTGACCCCCTCGATTAGCCGCAATTATCACATCCAATGTATCACACCCTTAAAAGCTTGTTTGGTAACTCACGCTTACCATTTTGTAATGAACTCAGTGTCCATAGGTATGACTCTCCTTTTAGTGAAGCGACGGTTCTGGCAGTCTCCATTTCAACATTTCACCAAATGACACTCTTATGACGCCAAACATTTTTCAGACGGGTGTCTCTTTGGCGTGCAAGTGGCTGCACGCAATTAACATTTCCAACAACAATGCTCCAATAGGAACATTCAGGAGCGCACAGCGGACTCCAAATACCTTTTATTGAGCCAAGCAGATGGGTTTTGGCGACTGATTACAACTTTTTCTTAGTCTGACAGGCACACTGTGTTGCAGTCCCATGGTGATGCCTATTTTAAAGACAACACCATCACGAATTGCGGTGCCATTGAAAAAGGCACCGCAATTTGAATGCACTACAAGGGTCCTGCATGGCATGAACTCGAAAGTCAATGCTGTGCAGGAACCTATGTGCATTCACACCAAGCGGCACATGTAATGCCCCCCTGTGTGCCAACACATATATTTGAGGCACCGGAGGGCCCTTAAGGGCCCTCTTTGATTCCTCTCTGCCAGGATTTTCATGGCGGTGGAACTGCCATGAAAACCCTGTCTGAGAGGAAACTCGCAATATGCTTCGCAGGACCTTGTTTGTCACGCCAAGCATATTGCAGCCTCTGACCACTGCGCCCTGGGCGGCCTGACTTCCCGAGTCATAATCAGGCAGTCGGACAGCTGGTGCGGTGATGGCTGGATCCACCACTGCGGCGCCACCACAAGTCTGGTGGCCCTCGGACCGTCAGACTCGCAATAGGGCCCAAAGTGTTTATACTTACATTGAAAATACTTACATTTACAAATGCAATCTTGACCACGCATATGCCTTTACCAATCATTCTATTGCTACAAAATTTGTTTAAAAGGCATATGTTGTAAAGGCATATGCATGGTAAAAGTTTGCGCTGCAATGGTAATGCGTTGTAATGGTATATACGTTGTGATGACTGCATTGTAATGGCATGCATTGTAATAGCATGCGATATAATGTCATACATCCCACCCACATATATTAACAATAGAGTGTAGCTTCCAGGACACCACTGTGCTCTGGCTGGGCTGCTGTTTAAGGGCACTGGAGTAAGACATGATAAGGAAAATTACCTTCAACATGTAAGAAAACCTATTTGTATAACTTAATAAGTCACCCTTAGGCTGCACCTTATAGGCCCGCAGGGCTGGGTGTCTAGTATATGAAAGGTAGCAAACTATATATTTTCAAATATGTGTCCTCACAGTAACTGAAAACTTGAACACTCTTTTTAATGTGGAGGATTAAGCTAGATTTTCCAGGTGAGATTAAAATATTGAAATAAAAAATATCTGCTTCAAAGTTATTCAAGACTAATTTGCATATAGCTGAGTCTGAACTGGGGTGGTGAAGTGAGCTAAAGAACAGTGATGGATTCAACCCAGATCTGTGGCTGGAGGCGAGTGTCTGAAAAGTTTCAGCACTCCGTCCATCACCTACTTGTGTTTGCTTTGTTCATCCTAAATTGGCAAGGTATGCCCAGATGTGGGCCCCTTGCTCACTTTGCCACTGAATTCAAGATACCTTGGCTGATGAGGGGTGTTACCCTGAAATCGGTCGCAGGAAGCTTGTTTACGGTCCAGGGAAGACATGGCTTGGCAGCTCGGGCTTGACTGTTCCCATGAGGCACAGGGTCAAGACTGTTTTGCATATAACTGGGTCTGAATTGAGATGGTGAAGTAAGCTAAAGAACGATGATGGACTGAACCCAGATCTGTGACTGGGGTTGAGTGTCTGAAAGGTTTCAGCTCTCCATCCATCATCTCCTTGTGTTTGCCTTGTTCATCAAAATTTGGCAGAATATGCCCAGACGTGGGTCCCTTGCTCACTTTGCCACTGGATTCAAAGTAGCCTGGCTGATGAGGGGTGTTACTCAGAAACAAGACCTAGGATACTTGTTTCAGGTCCAGGGAAGACCTGGCTTGACAGTTCGGGCTGTACCTTTCCCATAAGGCAGTGGTTCCCGAACTTTTGACTACTGCGGACCCCCATTGAGTCACCACTGGAAGCCGGGGACCCCCAAGCAATTTGTAGGATTTAAAATTAAAACATTATAACAGTAATTCGAAAAAAATAAACACACGTGTGCACACAAAACAAGTACTCAAATTAGTAAGTATTTTAGGGGCATATTTACAAGCCCCTATCACCATGAGAACGTCACTTTTTGCGATGTTCCCATGGCGATAGGGGCTTCGCTTTATTTACAAGGCAGCACTAAGCCACTTAACATGGCTTAATGCTGGCTTGTAAATAACACCCCCTTTCACCCAATGCTTAGCGTGAAAGGGGTGGGCAGTGGGTGTTGCGGTGGACGTTCCACCGCAACACCCATTGATTTTGACACTGCCCCCTATTAGCAAGGGCAGCGTAAATGGGAGGCAGCACCAAAATTAAGACCTGGTCTAAACTTGGCGAAACAAGGAGAAATGCTTTAATTCTCCTCATTTTTGCGAAACGCCTTTTTATTGTTTATGTTTAGGAAGGTGACCCTTCCTGCACATTAACAATCTTTTAAAAGAATAACATTTTGTAACTTCCATGTGTGCTGCATTAAGCAGCACATATAGAAGTGACAAAACGCATTTCAAAATTGTTCATATGCACGAAGGGAGACCTTATTGTACATAAACAATCTTCCCCTGCATGCAGACACCCTTGCACCATGGCGCAAGGGTGCCAGCATTGGCGCCACAAAGTTAAGTGTAGCGCGAGCGCACGGGAAACGCAGGGCTGCATCATATTCTTGTAAATATAGGTGCAGCCCTGCGTTTCTGAAGTGGCAGAGCGTGTCATTAAGCCAAGGAGGCTAACGACACTCTCTGCCACTTCTGTTGTGTTGGGTTTCTAGTCTGGCCCTGGCAGGAGCCTCGTACTGCGAAATAAAACCAACCATTTAAAAGCTAGTCACGGAGATGCAGCACCAACCTTCCCATTAATTTTCTTCATTTTTTGCAATTTCTTTCAATATAAAATACAACAGAAGTGGCAGAGAGTGTCGTTAGCCTCCTTGGCCTAACGACACGCTCCGCCACTTCAGAAACGCAGGGCTGCACCTATATGTACAAGAATATGAGTAATCACACCCCAGTACCGGGCTCATTGGTCCTCCAAGGGAAAAAAATGATGCTCATATTTTTCTGGGGTTCGGCCCTTATGAGATATGGGCCCACCTCTTTGAGGGGGGGCATAATATTTTTTACACAATGTTGGTTTGTTATCTTGTGGGTGACCATGCAACCAAGAAGGTCACTATCGACCCCCAGTGGAAAAAAATGGCAACCACATATTCCAGAGGTCAGCCCTTATACCAGGTGAGCAGACACTCTTGGGCCATATCATAGTTTAGACAATTTCTGTTAACCCCTAAGAGGGTGATAAGGCCCCGAAAGAGAGCACAATCGCCCCCACAGGGGATGAACAAAATGCCTCCAAATCCCCTGGACCACCAAGCAGGGCCTGATGGCCAGCTTTTTACTTTTGATTTCCTCGATATTTCCACAAACATTGCCTTCAGCAAACAAAAAGCATATTTTCGTCCAACTGTGCAAAATACTACTAAAGCGTATCTTTACAGATTCAAAACTGCCCCACATGTTGAAATGTGGACTAAATTTTAGACCTTATGTCAGTCATAACCTTTTAATTTTACTTAAATATAAATAATAAACTGGTAGGGATTTGCTGCTAGTTTTCTTCATTCGTTGGCCTGTTGTTGTGTCTTTCACATTCTTTTCCGCTCACTACTGCATACAGCATCGGGCAGTGGATCCGCGCACTTCAACAAGTGGCTAACTTCACTGTGAGTGATTACATTCTGCCTTTTCACAAGGAAAACATTGGTACACAAAGTTCAAGGGGCTACTATGACAAGGTGTGCTTCTACAGACCAAAGACAAATTTGTAATTTCAGATAATTACTTTATATTGGCAATAGCCTGTCAGCTCCGTCAACAATAAGGTTTTGCAAAAGCAATGACAAAACAAGGCAAGCATTGACAAATCCTGCAGGTTGCCTGAACACAGTAAGAACAACTGTAAAGACTTTATGGGAGCTTATCCAATCACTCCTTCAGCAAATGATCCGACCTTTATGTGAACAACTTCTGTACAAGAATAGAGCTGTTCATGAAAGCTGTACAAAACTGGCACTGTGTCAAGTGTTACATTTCACTGTCACCGTAAAGGGTTCCTGTAGGACCTTGTTTTAAGAAACCCAAATAGCCGAGAGCATTGCGTTGCGTTCCAACAAACTGCTTGCAGTCAGATTCTCTGATAAGCAGAATGTGTAAAGGCACTCTACAATCTATGATGAGTGTCCTTCTCCAGTCACAGTTTGAGGTCAGTTGGCAGAGGTCATTAAGTTTTAGTTTTTCTGAAACAAACTCCTGCTTTGGGAGTTTGTTTTTGAAAAGCAAATATAAATAAAAAAATGTTTGGTGGGATGCAATTAAAACATGGTGGTTGTCCACCGAACATTTTGCACATTGAAAGGAACCACCGCAAATGTGATGGACCGTAGTATGTTAGGGTAGCAGAGGTAATATCCTCTGCCACCCTAACAGACGGAGTATGCTCTATCAAATTCTAAATTGGACCCTAAGTTTGAAGGTCCGATCTTGAAACGAGCTGAAGTAGCAAATACATCCTAGAAACAAAGCAACCTTTTGAGATTTTGGCTCCAAAACTAATGGCTTCAGCAGATGCTCAGTAAAAATGTATCTAATTCAAGGTAGTCTTTCCAGCCTCAGAATTGAATCTTGCCCCACTGAAGGTGGTGGGGGTGCATTTATCCATTGCTCTTTCCCTTGGGAGTTGGAGAGCATGAAGCAACCATTTCACATAAGATCTGTTCTTTATAGTAGTACCTGTAGTAGCAGGGAAACCCCTGTGTAATCACAGAAGCCCAAAATATTTCACAAACTCAAAGGTACATTTTGAGTCAATGAAGATACCTTTCTTTGTCGCTGAACTATAGGCATGAGTGAAAGCAATTAGCTCATCAGCCTGCGTGAAGCGTAATTGAGGTACACATTGACATTCCAATTTTTCATATATACGGTGCACACTGCTTATCCTGCATCCAACGTAACTTTATCATTTCTAAGACATGAACCATCTTCATATTATACCACATTGTAGTTAGGCAGAAGTGTATTAGTGAGGTAAATGCAGGGTTTAATGAGGTGGGCAGTAGTGAGGATGCAATCATGTGGTTCTCCATTAAGAGGAATAAGCATTAATGAAGAATTAGCACGAGGTATGACACCAAATTAATATGTGAGGCAGAAAGAAAATATATGTGATATGTAGACTGAACACTGAGGGTCAAATTTATCATAGCAAGGCAACTTGCTGCACTACGCTGTGTCAAAAGGAGAATGCTGGACTGCATTATATCTACTAAGATATGGTAGATTCCTGCATTTTCCATGTGGTACAACAATGCATTGTGAGAGGAAGAGGATGCAGACTTTCAACTGTGATCCTTTTAAGAGCTATATAATCAATACACCTTCTGAGATTTTTATTGGGAATCAGCACAAAGAATAATGGCAAAGCAACTCATGAAGGCAAGTGCCAAATTAATCTGGCAGCCATAACATGATTAATATAGGTCTTGAACTGCTGATTTGTTTCCTAAATTAAGTTATCGATCTTACCATATTGCCAAAACCAGAGGCAATTGTCATCTTATAGGTAGCACAGTTCCTTGACTGATCTGTAACCACAGTAAGTCACTGAAGAATTGTCCTCAGGGACAAGGGAAGGAAAAGTGGTCACTGATGGACTAAGTCTTAACCTATCAGAAAGCGAGAAAACAAATGATTAATTTGATCAGACAAACCTTTACTCTAGCTTCTTCAGATTCTGTTGTTATCAAATATTTGCTACCTGTTAGAAAGTGTGTGGCTGTCAAATATTCTCCTATTGAGTAAAAGATTAGCTTTCTTGAGTGTCCATGATATCTTTGATTTAATATGTTTCTCATTCACCAAACAGCACTTAAAACACTATATAAGCAATTAAAACAATACACTTAAAACACTGTATAAAAAATATTTAATTTTAAAATCAAAAATAAAAATTATCTCAGGACCTTCTTATAAGCATTAAAAATAAGACATCCTCTATAGTAACCCTTTCTTAGTTCAATTTAAGTAACCATCTAATTGCAGCTAGCCACCACAATTTGATGATTGTTTTAAATAAATGAGGGTTTCAAATGCTTTACCCTTGAAATTTTAAAAGAAGGATAGAGCAGCATAATATGCTCAAGTACATCTGGCCTGTCAAAATAGCAGTGAAACTTCGACGACCAGTGTGCCCCACACCTAAAATGTTGATTTTGTTGGACACCCAAAGAGCAGGAGTCCAGTGGTGCAACATAGTCCTCCGCAGCCATTATGGTGCAGGGGGACCCGAGCTTCAGGGGGCCCAATCAACACCGTAACCTGGCCAGAGAACTCTTGACTGAGTCCATCATTGAAGGCCTTCCTGTACTTTGCGGGGGGCCCCCTACAGTTTTGTTTAGCCACTGCAGGAGTACACTACTTCACCTGGGACTAGGCACGATTGTCAAATATGGTGAGATTCCAAAATATTCTTTACATTGTGCAATGTTGAAGAGTATATAATATATGATCAGCATAATATAATTTATGATCAGCATCAAAGGACAGCCCTCAACTTGCTCCTGCACCTTTAATAGCTGCTCAAATTTAATGAAAACACCATACTTGGAACACAAATCCAACCAACCTAGATTGGGTCTTTTTGTGCAAACAATAACTCACTTTTGTTTAAATTGTAAAAACTGTCTGTTGTGAGAGATATAAACTCCGGGATCAATATCCTTGAAATACATTTAATAGTGGCCACTTCTGTCAAAAAGCAAGCAAGCACAAGTCAATTTCGAGGCACACTGTGTCGGCCATGATTGGCATGTGCAAGATCATGAAAAACCGTGTAACCTTGAAATGTTTTAAGATCAGCAGGGGGGCTGGAACACATTGCAAAGTGGCCCTAATTAGCGATAGGAACAACTTTGGCAACTAATGTTTTAAGATGGCGAAAACTGCAGAGCTACCATATTTACAGTTAAATCTGCACAGACGAACCAATCCTGCATGCACCCTTAAAAATGCTTGGTTAACAAAACATTAAAATTCATGGTCACTTTAAATTTTACACCCATATAATTGTAAAAACTTGCCCCTTCCAATTTTAAATTAAAATTATTACACAAATATTGAGATTGTTTCTTACTTAAAGATCATTAATCTGTTCATTTTACAGTAAGATTCTGAAGCATGAAGCTGCCTTTGCAACTCTATAGGAGTGTTGTCCAATATGGCCATGTCATCAGTATGAAGTTGTGAATTCAATAGTGCAAAATTTCAAGTAGATGGATTACATGTAACTTTCTACAGTGGAGGTGGAAGGTTGTGAAAAAACAAAGTAAACAGGAGTAATGCAAGCACACACAACTGTTTGAGGCAGTTATAAGTTTGGACCCTAGCTGTCCGCTCACGCCCAACCCTCTTCAACGTCTACATGAGCCCCCTCGCAGACATCGCACGCCAGCACAACCTCAACATCATCTCCTACGCCGATGACACCCAGCTGATTCTCTCCCTCACCAGCGACCCCGCCACCGCCAGAGCCAACCTTCACGAAGGGATGAAAGAAGTAGCCGAATGGATGAAGAACAGCCGCCTGAAACTGAACTCGGACAAGACGGAAGTCCTCATCCTGGGATCCTCACCCTCTGCCTGGGACGACTCCTGGGGGCCCCCCGCCCTAGGCAGCGCACCCAAACCAACAGACCACGCACGCAACCTGGGCTTCATCCTTGACTCCTCCCTCTCCATGACCAGACAAGTCAACGCCGTCTCCTCGTCGTGCTTCAACATCCTGCGCATGCTACGTAAGATCTTCCGGTGGATCCCCACCGAAACCAGGAAGACGGTCACCCAGGCCCTCGTCACCAGCCGTCTGGACTACGGCAACTCCCTCTACGCCGGAACCACCGCCAAACTCCAGAAGAGACTCCAGCGAATCCAGAACGCCTCAGCACGACTCATCCTGGACATCCCCCGTCGCAGCCACATCTCCGGACACCTGAGAGACCTGCACTGGCTCCCGGTCAACAAGAGAATCACCTTCCGACTCCTCACCCACGCACACAAAGCCCTACACAACCAAGGCCCAGGATACCTCAACAGCCGCCTCAACTTCTACGCTCCCAAACGCCAGCTTCGATCGACCGGCCACGCCCTCGCCGCCGTCCCCCGCATCCGAAGAGCCACCACAGGGGGACGGTCCTTCTCCTACCTCGCCGCCAAGACATGGAACTCCCTCCCGACCCACCTCCGCCTGACCCAGGACCACCTCGCCTTCAGGAAGCAACTCAAGACCTGGCTGTTCGAGCAGTAGCGGACCCCCCTCCCCCAGCGCCTTGAGACCCTCTGGGTGAGTAGTGCGCTATATTAATGCTTTGATTGATTGCTTGATTGATTGATTGATTGATTATTAACTTGTGTTAGATCTGGGGGTCTCTAGTTGGCAGGGTAGGTACCACTGTCCAAGTAGGGAGCCTTGCTTCTAGTCAGGGAAAGGGGGATACACTGTTAAGATAACCCCTGCTCACCCTCTAGGTAGCTTGGCCTGAGCAGTCTAGCTATCAAAGGCAATGTGTAAAGTATTTGTACCAACACTCACAGTAACACAGTGAAAACACCACAGATTTACTCCACACCAGTTTTAGAAAAATAAGGTATCTTTTCTAAAAACTTCACAAGACCAAATACTACAGAAAAACCAACATACAATTAAAAAGGTTACTTTAAAGATAGTTCAAGAGTTTGCAGAAAGTACTCCAGGATGTAAAAATCAGTGTCCTGCACAATGCAACTTTCAATGCACAAAATGCGACACTCTCGTGCCCAACAGTACCTGTAGTTGCGCTAAGGTTCCCAAAAGCTATAACAATGAAGATGGCAAAGGCGATGCGATACTCCTGAGACCTTGGGGAGGCTTTGCAGCAGCCCTGCTTCACGCAGCAGAGGTGGATGCGCCGGCTCTGATCTGTAGGGGGAGGATGCAATGACTTTGGCTTTCGTTGCGTAGGTTTCTTAGGGGGAAGCTTCACGCACAGGTACGATAAGACGCTCTTCGAGGGGGCGCGATGCACGGCGCAGCGTTGACTTCCGGCGCCGCAACCCTCGATGCGCCACGGGACGGGACTCTGCGTCGACGCACGCAGCGACTGGATACTTTCACGCACCGGCAGTGGTGCGGCCCACAAACTGGTTCTGCGATGACCTTCGCAGTGTCAGAAATCTTCACGCACCGGGACGATGCTCGACGCACTCGGCAATGCGGCGACTTCGGGTGCCTCGATGACGCCGCGATGAAATTCTTCTCGCACTCTCGGTCTTGCGACTCGCAACCGGATGATGCGACCCTCAAACAGATGATGCGATGGGTACCAGTTACTCTTGTTCACGCTTTCTGCTTTCCAGCTCCCAAACACAGCAAAACGACCTCCTGAGGCCCCAAGACTAGGCAAGCACTCCAAGGCAGGTCAGAACTCCCTCAACAGAGTTCCAGGGGAGCTGGTGGTGAAGTCCTTTTGTTCCTGGGACTTCTTAACAGGGAGCCAGCTCTCCTCAGGCCCTTGGAGATCAGAATCTAAAGAAGGGGACACCACAGAGTCCTTCCCCTCTCCTTGGCAGCAAAGCAAAACAGCAAGCAGGCAGTCTTCTCCTCTTCAGTTCCTTCCAGCTTTCTCCTTGGCAGAGGTTCCTTCTTAATTCCACAGTGATCTAAAGTTTAGGTGTCTGGGGTCCTCTTCTTATACCCCTCCAAGTCTTTGTCTCTCTTTGTTTCAGTGGGGGGATTCCCCTGCTCAAACCGGTTCCTGGGTGTGCTCTGCCCTGGAGCACCTGGTTCCTTTCAGAGTTAGGGGCAGGGTCGTTAGACGCTCAGCAGGAGGTGGAGCCTTCTTTGTGCTGGCAGAGGCAGAGTTCTCAGCCTGGCCAGCAGGGGGTGGAGCCGGCATTGTGCTGGCAGAGGCAGCCCTACTCAAACCCAGGGGCTACTCCTCCCACCCATTTAGAGCAGATCTCCCTATTCACCCTGCTGCTGACTCATCCAGACTCCTGGAGCCACCTAGCCCATCACATGACACCAGTCAGCCAATCTGCACACAGGCACACAGGAAGGTTAAACAGGAGAATAGCTACTTTCTAAAAAGTGCTATTCTCACACAGTGAATTTAAAAACCATCTTGCTAAAAAGATGTATATTTAAATTCTGAACACAAAGATACCAAACTTGGATTTTCTATCTTGCCTTTAGTGGAAGATAGGCATGTAAACAGCCTCCCCCATTCTGTCCTATGGGCAAGATAGCCTCTCAGCAGTGAAAAACGAAAATGGCTGTAATTCACTACCGGGGCATGTTACACACCTCAGTACATGCCCTACCTTTCAGATACACTGCACCCAGCCCAGGGGCGTACCTAGGGCCACCATAGGGATGCCTGACATGTACAGAAAGGGAAGGATAAGGCCTGGTCAGTGGTTGCACTGGCCAGGTCGACATGGCAGTCCTGGACTGCACATAGGCACTGCAAGCAGGCCTAAGTCATCATTTTAGTGCTACTCCTGTGGGTGGCACAATCAGTGCTGCAGCCCACTAGTAGCATTTGTACTACCAGCCCTGGCACTCTCAGTGCACTTTACTAGGGCCTTGCAGGTAGAACAAATATGCCAAACATGTATAGCCAATTACATCACAATTTCCCTAGGGAGCACTTGCACCTTGACACTGATCAGCAGTGGCAAAGTGCCCAAAGCATCTATACCAGTAAAAACGACATCCAGCATAGCATCAAAAATACAGGAGGTAGAGGCAAAAAGTCAGGGGTAACCACGCCAAAAGATGCCAGGTCTAACAACTTGTGTCAATGTTATAATATGGAATGCTGTTAGCAGCCTGAGTAGAGTGCTTGGGACGTGCTGCCTGGCGAGCTTGGCCCTAAAGAGTGCATGATCAACCACATCAAATGCTGACCAAAAATCCACAAAGCCTACATATTCTCTACCTTTATTTCAACTCAAAGATGTGATGTAAGGTGAACTGCTTGGTCAGAACCCTAGTTGCTTCTTGGTTATTAGGGAATTATTTGTCGTGCAATTCTCAAATTCTCACAACAATATGAGGGAAACAATTTTAGACGGGGAATCAAGCAGTAGAATATTCGATAAGCTATGGGATCGTCAGGTTCCATTTGTTTGAAAATCAGATTAGTGAACCATGTTAGGTTCCTGGAATTCTCCTGTTTTGTTATCTCAGTGACTAAAACATAGGCAAAAAGAATTGCACATAACACAAGGGTTGTCTTATAAACCCTGCTAGGTATACCATTGGGTCCTGCTGCCTTGCCTTAGTCATATAGATAAACTTCTCAATGTATTCAAGGGCAATCATTACCAAATAGGAGTCTTTATCATTTATGCCAAATTTTTCAAAACCCTGTGACAACGTAGATAAAGATGAATATAATTTACCCAGGCGTGACACCCACTGGATATTTGTAACCTGTGAGACCTTGTGGTCACTGTCATAATAAACTTTTCGGTTAGCAGTTTACAAAATAGCTTTTGGAAATGTGTTTTTAGCAACAAGTTGGAACCTTTAAGCAGGATCTTAGAAACGTTTTTAAATTGAATCTGGGGATCTACAGCTCTTGCTTCACACCCATCTTTAATGTACAGCAATGCCATTCTAAGTTCACTGTACTTGAACCTACATTGCTAATAAAACCAATAAGTGGTGTTTTTAAGTTAAGCCACTTTCTGAGTCACAGTGCTTTAAATATATTTAATAAAGTTCTCAAATTCACTAAGATCATCATCATAAACTAATTTTAACATGTTGACGTCTATATTAAGTTTTTTAAGAGCAAAGCCCTGGTTATGACACACTCCATCTTGGGTTGTTGATAAATAATTGTAAGGAATTGGTGAAATTGTACAATCAACGCAACCGTGGCATGGGGGGATCCTGCCTAAATACGGAATTGTTGTCATGATAGGTAAATGATCACTGCGCAACCAAACAAGAACCTCAAAAGACTTCATATTTTTGCTGATAACCCAATGATCAACATAGATATATTTAAGTGGGGTGTTTTAAACCCCACCCCATAATAACAATCCTAGTGGCTGGCCGATTTTGTGGGAACTTGCAGTTTGCAATTTTAGACCTAGATTATGGAGCCAGCCTACTGTGACTGAATCCCTCTTATCTGCCTGTCTGTTGGGTGACAAATACACTCATCACAAGGAGGACTATTGAGACATGCATCTTGGTATTGATCGTTGTTAAGCATTAAGATTTGAAAGTTTCCCAATCAAACTTTCTGATATTGAAATCATTCCTTACCCTGAATAAAATGTCTAAATTGGTTACTTAAAGATATACAATCTCATCATGAATATCTCGCAGAAGGAGTTCAAATAATTTGTAGTGTTATATTTAGCTGTAACAAGAGCATTTTTCACTATTGGCTTGAGATCTCCAAACTTACAAACAGCATCCAAAATTGAGGTATTATTGGTTGGAGTTGTTGTGATCTTGCATTTGAACCTCTTATGAAACGTAGCAAGCCCTCCATGCAAGTGCTCTCTACAACTAGGAATTGTTGGCTCGAAATGGCAACTCAGAAAGTCAGGGGTAGGTTGGAAGATGAACCACACTCTGATACTGACTGTCAGAACACACAATAGAAATTTCTGTTTCTGCCCCCAGGATATATACTGAATATCTGTGTAATGTACACAGGGCATGGTTTACACACACTTTACCTATCCGTCCCTGTTGGAGTAGAATAAGGTCTTATTGGTCCTGATGAAATGCCATGATCCTCTGGGACTGAAATAAGTATAAAAATGTTGGCCTTTTGATTTACACTCACTGTAGCTAAAATAGACCATTACATCTAATATATGCTCGACTCACATTTTTTAACCATGACAAAGGGACCCAATTATTAAGACTGAATTCTCTTTCGGATCCCCTTAGTCAAATTTAATTCACACCTTCCTCACCCATTCTCCTCACATTTTCTCACTCACCCTCACAATTCACATTGGCAAAAAAAGAAAAGATCTCTGGTAAAGAGCCCCCTCAAGGGGTCTGTTGGGCATTGCATTGAGGAGCTGCCCAATGACGAAGCATGACACCTCTTGGGGTGTGTGAGGACCCTTGTTCCTAAAAGGAGCACTCCCCTACGCTCACCACATTACAAAACCTAGATATCCACACAGGAACTGCACACTTCTTTTTCTCATTGCTTGAAAAGTCCTCCACAAGTCTTCATAGTTAAATAGGTACTTTTCAGGGCTCCCGAATCAAAAGATTATTGCATGCTGACAGTAGATTTTAACCAATATTGCTCAACCATCTTCTGACGCCAAACACATTCCAACATATGAATTTGAGTTGAGCTGCAATCCACACTTTTGCAGCTTAGCATCGAGGCTATGTTCTGTATGTTGTTGCAACACTAAAGTCACATTATTGTGATAGTACTAGCTGATAATAGTATTAAAGTACACACTAACACAAATATTGAAAAATTCTTGTACTGCTTCACACACAACACATTAAAACATCTGCTGCATTACAAGGACCAGCAGAATCAGCTCAAAGGCAAACAGGCCATTGGCCTTGAAGTTGTCTCTCTCATCTCCCTATTGCATAAAGATCAAATGATATGTCCTCCTAAGTGTAATTTGCTATAAAGACTGCATTTTCCATGTGGTACAACAATGCATTGTGAGAGGAAGAGGATGCAGACTAATATAGTTCTTGAACTGCTGATTTGTTTCCTAAATTAAGGTATCGATCTTACCATATTGTCAAAACCAGAGGCAATTGTCATCTTATAGGTAGCACAGTTCCTTGACTGATCTGTAACCACAGTAAGTCACTGAAGAATTGTCCTCAGGGACAAGGGAAGGAAAAGTGGTCACTGATGGACTAAGTCTTAACCTATCAGAAAGCGAGAAAACAATTGATTAATTTGATCAGACAAACCTTTACTCTAGCTTCTTCAGATTCTGTTGTTATCAAATATTTGCTACCTGTTAGAAAGTGTGTGGCTGTCAAATATTCTCCTATTGAGTAAAAGATTAGCTTTCTTGAGTGTCCATGATATCTTTGATTTAATATTTTTCTCATTCACCAAACAGCACTTAAAACACTATATAAGCAATTAAAACAATACACTTAAAATACTGTATAAAAAATATTTAATTTTAAAATCAAAAATAAAAATTATCTCAGGACCTTCTTATAAGCATTAAAAATAAGACATCCTCTATAGTAACCCTTTCTTTGTTCAATTTAAGTAAGCATCTAATTGCAGCCAGCCACCACAATTTGATGATTGTTTTAAATAAATGAGGGTTTCAAATGCTTGTACCCTAAAAATTTTAAAAGAAGGATGGAGCTGCATAATATGCTCAAGTACATCTGGCCTGTCAAAATAGCAGTGAAACTTCGACGACCAGTGTGCCCCAGACCTAAAATTTTGATTTTGTTGGACACCCAAAGAGCAGGAGTCCAGTGGTGTAACATAGTCCCCCGCAGCCCTTATGGTGCAGGGGGACCCGAGCTTCGGGGGCCCAATCAACACAGTAACCTGGCCAGAGAACTCTTGACTGAGTCCATCGTTGAAGGCCTTCCTGTACTTTGCGGGGGCCCCCTACAGTTTTGTTGAGCCACTTCAGGAGTACACAACTTCACCTGGCACTAGGCATGATTGTCAAATATGGTGAGATTCCAAAATATTCTTTACATTGTGCAATGTTGAAGCGTATATAATATATGATCAGCATAATATAATTTACGATCAGCATCAAAGGACAGCCCTCAACTTGCTCCTGTACCTTTAATAGCTGCTCAAATTTAATGAAAACACCATACTTGGAACACAAATCCAACCAACCTAGATTGGGTCTTTTTATGCAAACAATAACTCACTTTTGTTTAAATTGTAAAAACTGTCTGTTGTGAGAGATATAAACTCCGGGATCAATATCCTTGAAATACATTTAATAGTTGCCACTTCTGTCAAAAAGCAAGCAAGCACAAGTCAATTTCGAGGCACAATGTGTCGGCCATGATTGGCATGTGCAAGATCATGAAAAACCGTGTAACCTTGAAATGTTTTAAAATCAGCAGGGGGGCTGGAAAACATTGCAAAGTGGCCCTAATTAGCGATAGGAACAACTTTGGCAACTTACGTTTTAAGAAGACGAAAATTGCAGAGCTACCATATTTACAGTTAAATCTGCACAGACGAACCAATCCTGCATGCACCCTTAAAAATTCTTGGTTAACAAAACATTAAAATTCATGGTCACTTTAAATTTTACACCCATATAATTGTAAAAACTTGCCCCTTCCAATTTTAAATTAAAATGATTACACAAATATTGAGATTGTTTCTTACTTAAAGATCATTAATCTGTTTATTTTACAGTAAGATTCTGAAGCATGAAGCTGCCTTTGCAAATCTATAGGAGTGTTGTCCAATATGGCCAGGTCATCAGTATGAAGTTGTGAATTCAATAGTGCAAAATTTCAAGTAGATGGATTACATGTAACTTTCTACAGTGGGGGTGGATGGTTGTGAATAAACAAAGTAAACAGGAGTAATGCAAGCACACACAACTGTTTGAGGCAGTTATAAGTTCGGACCCTAGCTGTCCGCTCACGCCCATGGCTTATTAACTTGTGTCAATGTTTTAATATGGAATGCTGTTAGCAGCCTGAGTAGAGTGCTTGGGACGTGCTGCCTGGCGAGCTTGGCCCTAAAGAGTGCATGATCAACCACATCAAATGCTGACCTAAAATCTGCAAAGCCTACATATCCTCTACCTTTATTTCAACTCAAAGTTTTGATGTAAGGTGAACTGCTTGGTCAGAACCCTAGTTGCTTCTTGGTAATTAGGGAATTATTTGTTGTGCAATTCTCAAATTCTCACAACAATATGAGGGAAACAATTTTAGACGGGGAATCAAGCAGTAGAATATTCGATAAGCTATCGGATCGTCAGGTTCCCTTTTTTTGAAAATCAGATTAGTGAACCATGTTAGGTTCCTGGAATTCTCCTGTTTTGTTATCTCAGTGACTAAAACATAGGATTGCACATAACACAAGGGTTGTCTTATAAACCCTGCTAGGTATACCATTGGGTCCTGCTGCCTTGCCGTAGTCTTATAGATAAACTTCTTAATGTATTCAAGGGCAATCATTACCAAATAGGAGTCTTTATCATTTATGCCAAATTTTTCAAAACCCTGTGACAACGTAGATAAAGATGCATATAATTTACCCAGGCGTGACACCCACTGGATATTTGTAACCTGTGAGACCTTGTGGTCACTGTCATAATAAACTTTTCGGTTAGCAGTTTACAAAATAGCTTTTGGAAATGTGTTTTTAGCAACAAGTTGGAACCATTTAGCAGGATCTTAGAAACCTTTTTAAGTTGAATCTGGGGATCTACAGCTCTTGCTTCACACTCATCTTTAATGTACAGCAATGCCATTCTAAGTTCACTGTACTTGAACCTACATTGCTAATAAAACCAATACGTGGTGTTTTTAAGTTAAGTCACTTTCTGAGTCACAGTGCTTTAAATATATTTAATCAAGTTCTCATATTCACTAAGATCATCATCATAAACTAATTTTAACAAGTTGACATCTACATTAAGTTCTTTAAGAGCAAAGCCCTGGTTATGACACACTCCATCTTGGGTAGTTGATAAACAATTGTAAGGAATTGGTGAAATTGTACAATCAACGCAACCGTGGCATGGGGGGATCCTGCCTAAATACGGAATTGTTGTCATGATAGGTAAATGATCACTGCGCAACCAAACGAGAACCTCAAAAGACTTCATATTTTTGCTGATTACCCAATGATCAACATAGATATATTTAAGTGGGGTGTTTCAAACCCCACCCCCTAATAAAAATTCTAGAGGCTGGTCGATTTTGTGGGAACTTGCAGTTTGCAATTTTAGACCTAGATTATGGAGCCAGCCTACTGTGACTGAATCCCTCTTATCTGCCTGTCTGTTGTGTGACAAATACACTCATCACAAGGAGGACCATTAAGACATGCATTTTGGTATTGATCGTTGTGAAGCATTAAGATTTGAAAGTTCCCCAAACAATCACACGTTCTGATATTAAAAGCATTCCTTACCCTGATTAAAATGTCTAAATGGGTTACTAAAAGATATACAATCACATCAAGAATATCTCACAGAATGAGTTCAAATAATTTTTAGTGTTATATTTAGCTGTAACAAGAGCATTTTTCACTATTGGCTTGAGATCTCCAAACTTACAAACAGCATCCAAAATTGAGGCATTATTGGTTGATGTTGTTGTGATCTTGCATTTGAACCTCTTATGAAACGTAGCAAGCCCTCCATGCAAGTGCCCTCTACAACTAGGAATTGTTGGCTCGAAATGGCAACTCAGAAAGCCTGGGGTAGGTTGGAAGCTGAACCACACTTTGATACTGACTGTCGGAACACACAATAGAAATTTCTGTTTCTGCCCCCAGGATATATACTGAATATCCGTGTAATGTACACAGGGCATGGTTTACACACACTTTACCTATCCGTCCCTGTTGGAGTAGAATAAGGTCTTATTGGTCCTGATGAAATGCCATGATCCTCTGGGACTGAAATAAGTATAAAAATGTTGGCCTTTTGATTTACACTCACTGTAGCTAAAATAGACCATTACATCTAATATATGCTCGACTCACATTTTTTAACCATGACAAAGGGACCCAATTATTAAGACTGAATTCTCTTTCGGATCCCCTTAGTCAAATTTAATTCACACCTTCCTCACCCATTCTCCTCACATTTTCTCACTCACCCTCACAATTCACATTGGCAAAAAAAGAAAAGATCTCTGGTAAAGAGCCCCCTCAAGGGGTCTGTTGGGCATTGCATTGAGGAGCTGCCCAATGACGAAGCATGACACCTCTTGGGGTGTGTGAGGACCCTTGTTCCTAAAAGGAGCACTCCCCTACGCTCACCACATTACAAAACCTAGATATCCACACAGGTACTGCACACTTCTTTTCTCATTGCTTGAAATGTCCTCCACAAGTCTTCATAGTTAAATAGGTCCTTTTCAGGTCTACTGAATCAAAAGATTATTGCATGCTGACAGTGGATTTTAACCAATATTGCTCAACCATCTTCTGACGCCAAACACATTCCAATATATGAATTTGAGTTCCATTTGCGACCCAGGGTTGTCACGCTTTGCTATACGCGTTCTTGACTAAAATTGTCTGAGAGATGTAAATTTACGCATTCAGGTGCCGGATTACCCTACGAAACTACTTTGTGGTTGTACTCTCTATGTAAGACAGTAAATTTAGTTTTATCCAGGCTCTAAATGTCCGGCTTGATTACATGTGATTTTTCACCTTGTTTATTGTTCTTTGAGAAACTATTATACTGTGGCATATTTTTGGTTTGTTTAACTTGGATTATTCGAAACTTCAATTGATCATGAGCCCTGTTAGAGACATTAGCGCATACATCACATGAACATAAGATGACATTATGCCTCTGACAGATTTAAGCAGCTCACACATCAAAGGGGAATACATTTCAATTTGGTACATTCCTGACTTTTACTATCCAACACATTTAATGTCTTTAGTGGTTAATATATTTGAGCATTGGGATCTTTTTTTTAAAAGTTGGAGTAAAGCACTATCATTTAAAGCTGATCTGTGAGCATCGCAATTGTTGGTCTTTGAAAGCCAAACTAGGCAAAGTGTTGTCAAGCAAGTCTTCTTGCCCTGGTGGGTATATCAGAGGTAGGAATTAGAAGCAGAAAAACGTACGCATGATAAAGGGCGTCAGGCACATCTTTCTGGATCATAGGTCTAACGCCTGACAAGTTAGGAGGTACAACCTTTTACTATCATTAGAAATTGTATCATGAAATTTTATTTTAAGAGTTTTAATGATACTATCAGCTTCTTTGTGTCTACATTGTAGACTCCTTCTTTGCCAGGCATTTAACACCGGTGTTACAGGAATTAAATCACGTGTAATATTAACTTACTTCTCTTTACACAGTTTTGAATTCAACTTATTACCAGCCCTAAAGTGGACGGCAGCGCTGATTTGACCTTTACTCAAGCTGGGATACGAGCAGTGATTCTGGCCTTCTTGGTACGTTTCACATAAGCTTTGAGATCACAGGCCCTCATGTACCAACACTCCATTTAACAAGTCGTAAATTGTGACAAATAACGAATTGCAATTTATGATATCTTAAAATAAATATACTAAGATGCAATCTGTAGAAATGGCTGCCGCTTCTACTGAATGCATTGGGATTTTGTGAACCTACCTATGTACTAATAGGTCAGTTCACAAAATACCGAATCGTAGTGGGTCGCAATTCGATCTACCTCATTAGTATGCATGAGGTAGGTTGTAAATTGCAACCCATTATAATTGGCTTCATTCACAGACATGCTGGCCTACTGGAATCAGCAGACCACGTCTGCAATTGCTTTAAAATGAAGCAATGTTTTTTTAAATGCATCCCATTTTCATGCATCCCATTTTCCTTGAACTAAAATGGGGTGCATTTTAAAAAATAACACAAATCTTTTTGAGGAGCAGGCAGTGGTCCTAGGGACCACTGCCTACTATTGCAACATATATTTGTTAAAGTTCACAAACAGGAATGGCTCCCTCCTGTACCCCTTCCTGTTTGCGAATTACTTACCACCTTCTTTGAGGATATGATAAAATATTAATGTCGGGCGACTGGATGTCGGCCTTAAAACATTAATACATACCTTTCAGGCATCGGTATCTGGACAGGATGCCATTAAGATTCCCCTTCCAAATACTAATTCAGAATGTATTTGCAAACCCAAATTACGATTCGATAATGCAATTTTCAGTCACAAAGGCTCTGATAATCATAGCCTTTCCGACCGTAAAATGGCTTTGTACATGAGGACCACAGTTCTTTAGAGTTTGAGCACACAAATGACCAAAAGTAACTTTTTAAGGGACATTCGTGAAAGAGCTGGATTGTGTGGGCAGGAGCTGGCAAATGAGATAAGACAATGGATCAGACAGAGAAGGATAAATGATGAAAATATGGAAAACGGAGACACGGAATGAAGCACATAGAAAGAGCAAACTGGACAGAGAAGAAACAAAAAGACAGGAACGTAAGGAAGAAGGCTGTTTAGAAAGAAAAAAGAGAAGTAAGATACAAAGAACAGAGGAAAAGTGGAAGGATGAAAGGGAAGAAGTGTGAAAGAAAGGTTGAAAGAGAAAGACAAAAGAAGGGGTCAAAGAATGAAAGCCAGATTAGGGTGAACGAAAGGGTGGAAGAAAGGATGTACATTTGAATGGAACTCCTCTAGGAAATCTCAGGCATGCCTGCATTGCTGGTTTTGTAGCATTAGAAGAATGATTCAAAGAGAGGGGATTGTTATTTTCCAGCTACTCCCCTGAGTGCACTAAGGTGTTTTAGAACATTGAAATGTTGTGCTCTCCATTGAAGACAATTGAGTGCTCCGGGATTCTAATGGATAGTAGAAGCCGGAAGCATCAACATTTCAATGTTTGTTCACAGCTACAGCTGTGAACAAAGGCCTCACGGAGCCCAAGGGGATTTCAACCCCCTTAGGCTCTGTGAGGCCTTTGCTTTACAAATTAGAACCTTCTGCCCTCTAGGGGCATAATGTTCTAAAAGACGTAGAACCCTCCGTAGCAGGCTCTACCTGCAATTAAAGGCCCGCTCCCTTTGGCTCGGGCCTTTAATGGCCCACAGAGACCGCTATGGTGGGCTCTAAGGCTATAGTAGCTGCTGCTAGTATTTTTTGCAGTTAGGTTGGGGCCCCAGGATGAGGTGTGCCTTTTTTAGCTGAATGTCTGGGTCACTTTGAGGTCCCTAAATGTAGCTTCTTCACTTTTTCGGTCATTTTATAATATATTGGAATGACTTTTAAAAATACTTACCCAGATGATGTAGGATGCGATTTTTAGAAATACAAAAGATGAGGCGTTTAAGCGACAACACCGCCTCAGTTTGTTTTGATTGAGAACTTTCTCAAAGTTCTCTGTCAGCATCACCGCAGGCTGAGACGAAGCTCGGGACGTGATTATTGTGCGAATGCCCAAAGTATAAGAGGGCTTGCGATATACAGGATCACTGCAAAATTTACAGTACCTGTCCACGCTGTCGAGCTGGTATGAAAAACTTTGGCTGACAACGGTCACAAGTAGTTCATTGTAAGTGTGCTGATAAGGTGAATGAAGTCCTGTTGCCCTGAAGAAATTGCCGTAAAAGTAAGGCAATGAAACATGTCGGCTTACTGACTTCCTGTCTTTTAAAATACAGCACTTTTTATCTTTGAATTGACCCATGAGCAAAGAATAAAATTATGGTGGCCATGGCTCTTTATCAATTTTAACTCAGGACTATGGTGTGTGATGTTCACATATTTTCACCTTTTTTGATTTTCTTGATTTTTTCTGGTTTAGTTATCTAGTTTTCTTTGAGCAAGGTGGCAACCTATGATGAGAAACGTGGCAGTACTGGTGATGATTTAACCAGTGTCAGCCCGCTAAGGTGTTGCGCACTTGAGGTGCTACCTTGTTCTGCACATATTTTTCTTCACTGATATTCACGGTGTGGGGTGTTACATCCCTGTCATTGAATTGTTCTCTTCACACATCTATACATTTTTTTGAACATAGTGACTGCTATATTGGTCTAGGATTCTTGCAAAACTTTTTTATATATTAGTACAGACCCTGGTAAATTGGGAATCCACCTCACAAATCGAGACAATTGGGGGTGGTTTTGAAGAGGCTAATTTGATACCTCTCGATTCCTTCAGTTACACAGTGTTCAAATTATTTCTGTACTTAATAAGACTGGGTCTGTTCTGTTGGAAAAGAGCTACAACAACAGCCAATAGGAAGCTGCTTGACAGGAAATCGTCTCTGTGAGAGGCCTCCATTCAGTATTCCTGCTGATTTGAGTTTGCACTGAGAAATTAAGTTCTTTCACACCTTTACATTTCTGCAGACACGTTTTTTGGTTGCATTTCTTAACAGCTGCTGTGATTCAGCACATGGCCCAGTTGTTCAATGAATACTTCACATCAAGGAAAGTACGAGCTTTTCGAAACAAATGAAGGTGCACATCATTGTAATATATATCAAGGATTTGATGGGCTTGCTGTTTTAATTTATTAGTTTATTTCTTCTCTAGTGATGAATCTGTCCGTGTTCACTTGTCATGGCGCACTAGAATGGCGCCTCCTATACACCTGTACAGTTTATCTCATCAGTAGTTTTTACCTTTAAACAAGAAAGTGATTTTACCTGTTTTTTTAAACGAATGTCTTTCTGTAAACAGAGTTGACAGTAACAATGAAACTTGTTTTTACAGAAAAGCTTTCTGCAAAATAGGTTGCTTTTTACCACGTTGTTAAGGTGAAGGAAAGGTGTCTGCTGGCACAGAATGAATGCTTCTCCAGTTCTCTGTTTTTCTTATATTTTCTCATTTGTGAAAGGAAATAATAATAAAAGCATCTGCTGTGCTGACATGGCATTCCAACATGCACTAAAGGGCTCTCTGAACACGGGTCTGTGATTTGAAGGATGGGGAAACATGCGGGCTTTTATCTGTTGTCAAGACACTCATTTATTATCTTTAAGTTCCAGGCATGCTTCCGGTGTATATTTTTCCTTCTCTTAGGTGCAATAATTTATTAAGAACGAGACAGTATAGCAGGGTAGAGTTTAGTGATTGACGTCCTTTGGGAGCTGTGAAACCCAAGCACTCATAAGTTGTAGTTTATTTATTTATTTATAACACATTTATAGAGCGCCTGGTTACACCACAAACGGTGTGTTCCGCGCTATGACACAGGAGAAAGAAAATAGCAGTGAGGAGATGCTAATAATTTTTCCATAGTTTACTGCTTCTAAACTCCATGGTTTTAAGGAAACAGAGTCAAAATGTAGTTGCAACAATAATTTTGCATGTGCTGAAAGAAACAATCTAAGATGAAGATGGACCTCGTCCTCAACGGTAATCCAGCTGCATGCAAGGAAACTGGAACGTTCTAGTGATAGAAGAGTGAGTCTAGTGAGAGAAGAGTGAGTCTAGTGATAGAAGAGTGAGTCTAGTGATAGAAGAAAGAGTGAGTCTAGTGATAGAAGAGTGAGTCTAGTGATAGAAGAGTGAGTCTAGTGATAGAAGAAAGAGTGAGTCTAGTGATAGAAGAGTGAGTCTAGTGATAGAAGAGTGAGTCTAGTGATAGAAGAAAGAGTGAGTCTAGCGATAGAAGAGTGAGTCTAGTGATAGAAGAGTGAGTCGAGTGATAGAAGAGTGAGTCTAGTGAGAGAAGAGTGAGTCTAGTCATAGAATAGTGAGTCTAGCGATAGAAGAGTGAGTCTAGCGATAGAAGAGTGAGTCTAGTGATAGAAGAGTGAGTCTAGCGATAGAAGAGTGAGTCTAGTGATAGAAGAAAGAGTGAGTCTAGTGATAGAAGAGTGAGTCTAGTGATAGAAGAGTGAGTCTAGTAATAGAAGAAAGAGTGAGTCTAGTGATAGAAGAGTGAGTCTAGCGATAGAAGAGTGAGTCTAGTGATAGAAGAGTGAGTCTAGTGATAGAAGAGTGACAGAAATGATGACCAGCTTCTCTTAGGACATCCCAACAGCCGCGGCCCGTGCAGGTAAGAGCAGTGGGGCCAGGTGAGGCGGTGAGGGGGTTTCGACAGACGACTAGGGAAAATTAATTACTTATTTAATTTTCACTCATGGTTGCCTTTCAAATCCCTCCCCCCACCACTCTTCCATGCACGGGCCGCGGCTGCATCCCAATGACTAGAGCTAGGTAAAATACTAGAAGAGGTGAGAATCTTAAAACAGTTTTATTGGTATTCCAAAATGTTCTTTCAAAATATCAATTGACACACATTTCATGGCAAATATATCATGATGTATAAAACATCGTGGGACAGAAAATTGAAATAAATTCTTTTATATAGTTTAATTTCAAATTTAGTCATACATTATATATTTTCTTATTATTTTTGTGTTATTATTTTAATGTTACAAATGTTTGGTTAGTTCTAATGCTGGTGTTTTTTTTTAATTTGGGAATTTATTTACAGGTTTGATTTTACTTTATTTCCATTTTTGTGGCGGGTCTAGGGATTATAGTGGAAGAGAGTAAGCAGTTATTTTTACATAGGTATTTTTTAACTGATTATAAAAGATTTTTAGGAGTTTTCACTTTTTATTAAAATAATATTGTGTAAAAATAATGTTTTGAATATTGAAATAGATCATTTAAAAAATATGGACATTCATTTTTCAACTGTTAATTGGTTTATTGGAAATCTATTTTACTAATGATTATTTAATAATTCGGCTATCGTCTAATTATATTAGGGTTTTTGTATAATACATGTGTAATGTTATTAATGTTTCCATTAATATGAGTTTTTTTCTATTATTGATTTGTTTTTGTGATTTTTTGAATTGTAGAGTAATAGATTGGGAAGTGTGCTAAAAATTAAAATAGTTTCTCAATATAGTTTATGTATAATTTTACATGTTAATTAAATGCTTTTAGTTTTCAATTATTCCTATAAATAATATAATGTTAAACATTGTTTTATATGTTTTGGACACTTTTCCTACTGTTACTTTTATTGGAGTGGGAACAGTAAATCTACCTGTCCCCTCCCCCAAGTACAACATTTAACCTTCTGTTGCTTAAAGCAGAGTGGGAATAATAAATCTGACTCCTTGAAAGTCAGCACTCTCCCTACTACTGTGTGGGAAAAGCAAATCTGGCACCTCAGAAGTCCAGCGCTTTCCTCGCTGTTGCTCAGCTTGTAGTGCACATAGAAAAATTGACACCTCCAAAGTCAAACACTTTCCCTATTGTTGCTTATGTCGTTGTGGTAATAGTACATTTAAACTCTCCAAAGTCCAGCACTTACCTTCATATTGCTTAAGTCAAAGTGGAAATAGTAAATCTTACCCCTCAAAAACCCAACATTTTCCCTACTTTTGCTTAGGTTGGTGTGGGAATAGGAAATATGATTCTCCAAAATCCAGCCCTATCGGGTTGCTTATTGTGGAGTTGTCATAGTTCATTTGACCTCTCCAAAGCGCTACATTTTCTTTACTTTGGTCAGGTGGAACTGGGACTAGTTCATTTTTGAAGTATTTAGTTTTATTTTATGTTTGTAAGTTATTTATTTTTTAGATATGTTAGCTATATATATTCATGTAATATTAAATTTGATATTCTTACTATTTGATGACAATATTGTGTTCTATATTTTTGTGTTGACATTTTTTGATTCTATATAAAAAGTATGTGCAGTTCATATTTGTGCCCTTGATCATTTTTGACAATATTTTTGTTGCTGATATTTCTGTCAGCGATATATGTTGTCACTCAACTGCTTTATTAAGATACTAAAAGAAAACTGAAACAAATTAATCAGAGAGGTGGCTGCATCTAGATGAGCTGCACAAGTAGAACACAAAAGCAGTGATTTTTCAAGATGTTACATCCAAAATGTAAGAAGTGTTACATTTGAGGGTTGGTGCTGGTATAGCGGACAAAAAGGGCGCAGTTCGTGGACTGGCTCCGCGTCCCATTAGGTCCCTTAAGCAGAAGGCGCCGGAGTAGAGAACACGAGGCGGGGCTCTTTGAGAGCGGCTCTGATCGTACAGACAAATCCTTCGAGAGCAGGAACTGCAGAGCGTGAAGGCCGCAAACACCAGTGTTGCTGTTGGTAGGATTGCCACTCCCTCCCGCTAATTTTGCTTCTCTGCCCACCACAGACACGATAGGATCCATGTTAAACCCCTGCCTGCGTGATAGTGGGGTGCAACATGCCACTCTCAAGGATTTACACATTACGTGGCGCTGTCCCGGGACCACCCTGACTCACCGAATCACGAGCTGAGGTGGCATACGTGCCCCACGCCATAACTCGTTGCTCCTGCTATCTGGCAGAGCCAGTGGCACTCCGCCTGTGAGCCCTGGGGATGACCCACCCGAGATTTTCAAGTGTGGGGGTGCACAGACTAGGCCACGAGTGAACACACTACCGGGCACTGCTGCTCACACCCTATAAACCCAATAGCTGTGACCGCTGAGCACTGGCCTCAACGCGGTGAGAATTGGGCGAAGATGCAATTAGTTACGATGGTAAGAAAATGGGGAAACCTGACAGGAATCAATCTAAACTACACTTTGAGCAGTCAAAGAAGGTAGTCGAACATAGCACGGACAATCAGCCCACCTCCCAAGCTCCGGTGGCAACAATGAGCTCAGACGCTTCTGTGGACTTCCAATCCATGTTTACGATGATTCAATCAACACTATCAAATATTGACGAAAAAATAGACACCTTAACCTATCGAGTAGTTCAAATGTCTGAACCCCTGGATAGAGACACGGAAAGGATAGACATGGTGGAGCGACGCATATCAGATATAGAAGATGCGCACTACCAACTTGAGACAAAACTAGAGAAAATGGACAAAACCTTGACAACATTAATAGCGAAGTCAGAAGATTTGGAAGCGAAATCTCGCCGTCACAACTTGCGCTTAATGGGGATAGCAGAGTTTACGAATGTGGGCAACATGGAGCACTACATTGAGAACCTACTGGTCACACTACTTGGCAAAGAGACGTTCTCAAACGTCTTCATCATCGAGAGGGTGCATAGATCTTTGGCGCCGCCACCTCCACCCAGCGCACAACTGACCCGATCATTGCGAAACAATTGAACTATAGAGACCGTGATGCGGCGCTCCACAAGGCCCGAGAACTGGGCAGTCTGCAACATGAAGGGATGGACATTTCCATTTACCCGGACTTCACACTAGAAGTCCAAGAGGCGTGAAATATGTTTTTAGCAGTAAAAAAGAAACTTCGAGACCTCCACATTCCTTATGCAACGATCTACCCGGCTAGGCCGAGATTACTGGATGGCAGCAAAAGCACAGTCTTCAATGAACCCAAAGAAGTGCTCAAATTTCTACAACTAAAAGGCTCACAAGCTACGCACAGAAGATCACCCTGAGGCGACCAGAGGGAGCAAGGGGGTGCCACTGACATTGAATGAAGGACTGTCTCCCCTGGCCTGCTCACGGTGCGGGGATAACACTCACTGGCTCTTCCAAGCAATGCTCAATATGGACACAGATAATTTTTAGACACAAAATTATGGTTTACATCTTCTACATGCAGACCAGAGGGCATAATATTAACTTGTGCAGTATAGGAATATACACAAAACTGTGGATTGTATCCTAGATTTCAAGTTGATGGCTTCTTGAAACTAGCAGGTTATGCTGGTTGTGTTCCCTTTTTATGGGATTGGATAAGCAACTCCCCATGTGATGTTGTCACTGGGGTCCCAGCTGGCGGCTCCCGCCACCCTGTGTACACCACAGCACATTATCGTGGACTGTTTGGGTGGTGGGCTTGGGGGGTTATTAGTTCCAATAAGGGATGGCTTTGGCAATTGGGGTCTGCTGAAGTGGGTGGGGGAGGGGAGATGGGCTTATCCTGAGTTGGGGTTTGTTACTGTGATTGTACCGACATGCCGGCTGAGCCTTACGTTGATTGCACTCTCTGATTATTGCGGCGAAACCTTGAACTCAGTGGGAATTGTGTTTCAGTCTGAATATGGGTGAGAAATACAACTGTTTGACATGGAACGTTCGTGGGCTCAATACCCCCAAAAAAATCCGGCAAGTGTTTGCCTATCTGGATCATCATGATATTCAGATTGCTCTCCTACAGGAGACGCATCTGACTACGACCTCTGAGACTAAAATTGCTCTTAAATGGGCAGGGTACAAACTGGCTTCATTGTATTCCTCATATGCAAGAGGGGTGATTATTCTGTTTATACGGGGGCTTTCCTTTACACCTATCAAAACTTACACAGACAAAGAGGGATGATGTGCCATTGTACACGGTAAACTAGGAGTCTCCCTTGTCACTTTTTTCAATGTATATGGGTCCATAGCAGATGAACCAGACATCTTCACACGACTGTACAGCATTATGCGCCCTGAGGTGACTATTGTGTGGGGGGGAGATCTCAATACATATCTAGACCCTCAATTAGATAAATCAAGCCCGCAAGGTCTACGTACACCCAAAATCACTCATAGTATCAACGATGCCATGCTTGAATTCTGCCTCATCGACGTATGGAGGCTGCATAACGGCATAGCGAGGGAAGGTACACACGCTATGCCTTCACATAACAGCTGGTCCTGATTGGACTATTGGCTAGTTAGCGAGGGAGCAAACGATTGGGTCACGGATATTACTATACTCCCGTGTACACTTTCAGACCACAATCCGGTGCTGCTTGCCCTTCGGATTATACCTAATGTTAATCGCCCCTATATGTGGCGATTTCACTCGGAGGCCCTTTTAGATCCCATCTACACTGATACCATAAGAAAAGCCATAGGACAGTACTTTGACCTTAACACAGGCACAGTGAAGAGTGCGTCTACATTGTGGGAGGCTTTTAAGGTCACCATAAGAGGGGTCTGCATCAGTACTACGGCTGGTATTTTAAAAGACATCCGGGGTGAACTCGCAAAGACTGAACTAACACTAACAGCTTTAGAACGCCAATACACAGCTGCACCCTGTCCCGAAACTTTAACCCGTATTCAAGAATTATTATTAGAATATGACTCATTGGTGGAATCTGAGATCCACTATATCTCTCGCAGACATGTGGCGCGGGCATATGGTGAAGTAGGACGCCCAGGCCACAACCTGGCTGCCAAAATTAGATTCCGAGCAGACCCTCACTGTTGGACCTAAAGTCCTAGGGTAGCTTGGCTCAGGTGGAAAGGCCTCGTTCCGGAGTAACATGTCGTGCTTGCATCACACTCACCTCAGCACTCCAGGGTATCACCACTAAAAACGACACTACACCAAGGTATTATAAAAGTTAGAAAAGCTTTATCTTTCCTTTTATCAGTTTTCTCTTTTCTTTCAAATGAAACCAATCAGTTTTTATCTACACCACATTAGGGTCAAAACATTTCATTGTGGTTAAATTGGCAGTACTTAAGTACCTTAGCCCTGATGTGAAATCAAGCGCGCCACCTGGTGGTCAAACACAGCACAGCAAATTCAATAACGCTTTAAATAGAGTCATTAAACATAGCGCTGCACATAGCAATTTCATAGCGCCTTAAATAGAGTCATTAACATAGCGCTGCACATAGCAATTTCATAGCGCCTTAAATAGAGTTATTTATGTAGCACTACACATAGTAATTTCATAGTGTCTTAAATACAGTCATTAACATAGCACTGCACTTGGTAATTTCATAGCGCCTTAAATAGAGTCATTAACATAGCACTGCACTTGGTAATTTCATAGCGCCTGAAGACATGGACTGTGACATATCACCGCACCCGGCAGAACATTTGCGCCTCAAAAGTGGCCCTTCCGCTTAGCGGTGTACTCAGTACCTCATAAGTGCTATCCCCGGCAAGTACCTAAGGCCTTAACGGGACTCTCCGTCTGAGGCGTGGTCCTCGGGCCCCAAACTCCCTTGTTCTGGAGCCCTACAGAGGCAGGAGATGCTGGTGAGGTGGGTCCCAGGTCAGGGGGAAATGTTGTGGCTCACTGGGCCTCCCCAGGGGAGGGGCGAACTCTGGGCCTCTCTACGGCCTTCCGCCCGCCTCCCCCAGGGGTTACCTTTCTCCTCAGCCTTCTCTCGGCCTTTGCGCTGGTTTTCGCCCCTCACGGGCCTCCTCTCAGTCAGCGCTCCACTCGGCGCGGTCCGGCGAGGTGGTGGGGGCTCCGCAGGACTCCAGACGGCTCCGGAGTTTCCCTCAGACTTCCAGGGCCCGCGCCCGCAGCCGCTGATGCAGCGCGGCCCAGTTGGCAAATCACACGGCGGCGGGGGCGGCATCTCGCAGTCCGCCCCCGTCACGTGATGGGGGGAATCCGCTTCATGGCCTTGCGCGGCCCTCACAGGATGGCTCCTGGCCTGGTGAGGCCTTTGCAGGATTCCAGTGGGCTTTTCTGCCTTCCAACTGCAGTGATGGGGCCCTGGGCTTCTCCACGGGCCCCGATGACAATGGGGGCGATCTTTCCGGCCCTGGGCTGCAGCGGTGAGCTATTCTCTGGGACAGCCCCGACGGGGGTGGCACAAATTAAGGGGTGGCCTGCAGTTCGGGGGTGGCGAAGTGTTTGGCGCCTGGCGCCCCCTGTTTCCTCACAGCGACGCCCAGGCTCAGGACAGGTTGGTTGGAATGCGGCAAGCCACACGCCAGTGGCGGAACAAGATAGGGGGGACCCAGGCACAGTCAGGAAAATGGTGGATAAGGTCAGAAATGGTCACTCTCTTCCCCAGTTCTCTTCAGGGGTCCTGACTAGGCGGGGAGCACAAAAGGTTGACGTGATCCCAGGGTCAGAGGCTGAAGGCAGGGCTAGGTCACGAGGTAGGAGGTAGTGTCAACCGAGGGGGGAGAAAAAGCAGGCCCTAAGAACAGTCAGTTTCCCCCCTCTTGCGCTCCTACCTCCCC